>NC_059327.1:32535000-33785000 GCF_018350155.1 Leopardus geoffroyi | reverse complement strand
TTGATTAAGACTTATCATGTTATATCTTCCATGAATTTCACAGGGAGTATTTTCCAGTCAAATCCTAGGTTTAGGCTGAGAAGGAGGGAGGTTGAGAGGGTTTGGCACAGCTTAGGCCTTGCAATATAACTTCAAAATTCAAATAAATGAGTGGCAATGAGTAGAAACAGACACAAGAAAGCAAGTCAGGTTGACATTTTCATGTGGGGTTACACACAGGGATGAAGGTAAGTAGAAAGTGTTGGTAGGTAAGTATCAAGGTATCCTTAGGTGGACAGCAGGACAGAGCTGTGACTGGGCTGTTGGTTTCAGTCTGATCCTATTTGTACTATGTTTAGTAGGACTTTGATATTTGTGAATATGGATTATACTCTTCTGATGTTCACAGTTCTGATGCTCTTGTCCTCATGCTTTTCATCCCTTTGGTTATTTTATCCTAGACATGACTTGGAAGAAAGAGGTTGGGTAGGGTCTGCACCTTGAGGAAAAAATAGAATCGGCTATTCTGAGCCAGTTTAAAATCTTATGGGGTTACATATTATGACACATTTCAGCTGCTATATCAATTAAACACTTCATTCAATCAATATGTACTGGGTACTTGTTATTTGGTAGATGCTGCACTAAGTAATGAGAAAAGAGGGGTGAATACTGCATATCCATTATCTTTGTGAATGTCAGTTACTTGTTGGGAGTCTAGACATGTAAATAATTCACTGTACTTAGTATCTTTAGTACTAGGGGTATATGTGAGATGCTCAGGAATCCAGCAGAGCAATCAGTGATCCCTAGAGAATACATTCGCAGTAATACTAGAAGTCTTTATCATGCAATGTACCATAATACACCTATTTTGACTGATTACGCTTTATTTGCATTTTACTAACAGAAAATGACACAATGCTATTTTCTTCCTTGAGCTACTGATTTTCCTCTTCTCCTCCTCCTTCTTCTTCTTCTTCTTCTTCTTCTTCTTCTTTTTTTTTTTTTTTGGTATATTATGGAGTGAATCATTATTTTGTTTTTCCTTGACTTTGATCTAAATATGTTTTGGAAGTGGCACTTTTTAAATATAAATTTTAATATTCTACTTTTTTGAGTAGTTGGAAAAAATATTTCCAGTTATACTTACCCATGGAGAACTGATTGTCATTTTTAGCACCTTTGTGGCATGAGAGAGATTTTTCCTTTATTTAATTACTAGTCATCTGACACAGACAGATGCTGACTTAGTAGGAAAGGATCATCAGATAATTTCAGGACTAGTTTCAGGCAGTTTTTTTTCTGTTGTCAACTTATGAACTAGCGTGAACCCTTTTTCCTCCTCCTCCCCCCACCCCCGCCCCATTTCTTTTTCTTCTTTGGGGCACATTAGGTTAAGTTAGTCTGTCTTCTGAGGCACAGTATTGAGAAAGCTAATTGTATCTGTCTTATGACAGAATACATATAAGACTATTAGGATATTTGAGAATATGAAGAATCCATCAAGATGCTTATGTTTGCAGTTGTCTTTGGAAGTCTGGTACAGGATGAATTTGAGGGCATAAGGATAAGCTCGGGTTTTTTCCAGAGTGGTAGTTGTAGGGTGTAGAACAACAACAACATCTGAATCAAAAAAAAAAAAAAAAAAACACTTTGAGAGATGGAGTCTGTTTTACCAAAAGAACACACGAATTCCTGTGACATCTCAGATTTTCCATTTATCCACCCTGACATTTGTTCTTTAATAACCTCCTGTAATGCGTCTAGTGGTGTCCTTCCTCACAGCATGTTCAGATGGTATGCATGCTGGGGAGTGTGCAATCAGACCAATGAGAGAAGAAACAGACCAAACCATGCTGCTGGCACCACACGGGCAATCAGGAAATCCAATGCGAAGTGGACAGACACACTCTGCATAGTATCAGCAGGCATCTATATTTGAGAAGCCTTAATCCAGCAGGTTGGGTCTAGCATTAATGTCCAAGGGACAGGGGGCATCTGAAGTCGGATGGTCTGCAGCTGAAGGTATGAGGGGCAAGACCAACCCTTCAGGGAGGCTTTCAAGGAAGTCAGAAAACCTACAGCAAAATATCCAAGATTAGACCAGCACAGTGTAGGCTAGGGATAGGGGGAGGCTCTTAGTGTATATACAGTGGGACTGGGAGAAGGGAGGAATGCACGAATATGAATAGAACACCCCAGACATTATTTTATGAACGTGAGACTACTTTCAGGGGCTACTGTTGACATGTTCTCTTTCCATTTTCACGTAGGCTTAGAAACTAATGGGGCTGGGCCTGCAAATGAGAAGTTGAGGCAGCCAGAAGTGGACTAATATAATACAATTGACTGTTAGTGCTCATGCCAAAAGAAAAAAAAGGCGGTTGGGGGGTGGTCTTACCTGCATATCTGATTTGGGTCATATTCATTATCCTTATTCCCTTTAAATCTTTTAATATTTCCTACTTTCTGCCTAGATTAAATCTTGCTGGTAACAATTTCCTGTGAAAAATAAAACTCCTTTTTATCTATCTTACACAAGAGTTAAATGAATAAATATCAGTAAATCTCTTCTAGGTCTAAACATCTATGATCTGGAATCTCTGACTTTCTCTCTCTATATACATATGTATATGTACGGAGAGAGAGAGATACTCTCATACTGCATGTATTACATATGTATATATATGTGTATGTATATATACATATGTATAGAGAGAGATCTAGAGCTAGATATCTAGGACTAGGAGAGATCTTACTAATATCTATTAACTTCATAAAAGTAGGTTTCATACATATGAAGGTTGTATATATTTTTATATGTAAATATATATATGAAAACTATATATGGAGAGAGAATAATATTTACATTATTTAACAAACATATTTTAAATACTCTCCTCAATAGCAGGTATTTATGCCAGCAGCCTTTAACACTGTCAATTTCTGCCTGTCCCTAGCCTGGCTGCTAGGGGTCATTCATTGATTTTTTTTTTTTTATTCAACAGTGTGACTAAGTACCTACTACATTGTGGGCCCAGAAATGGGCTCAGGAATACAAAGATTAATAAGATATGGCCATGATCGAAGTCTTGCAACTAATAGACACAAACGTTTGACTTGTCTCCGTGTCTAGACCAGATGGGCCTCCTTAATCTATAATTAAAGCATCTGCTGATGTTACCGATGCTGCCAGATGACCAGCCGCCTTTGTTGCCTAATCCTGGGCCAGCCCCTTCAATGAGCCCAATAGATGCTTATTCCAGATAAGATTCATGTTTGGTTGATTTGGACAGATGATCTTTTCCTGGATGGGGACAATCCTTCTTTCCTATTCAGCATGTCCTGGTTTCACCTAAAACTAGTCCCAGCTTACTCTCTCATTTTGGCTGGAAGTGCCCACTATGCTGTGTGGTTTTAGCAAAAAACTATATTGATAAAAAATGATAACATTTTATTTGTAAGCTATGGAGAGGAGGAGGAACATACCATTTTATAAAAGTTAAAGTCATTTTCATTCTATACATGTATGTTATTTCTTTCTTTTTTTTTTTGGTATCTGATTATTTACCTTCCTCCTTTCAGACTGAAGAGTGAGACGCAATGTTTTGGTTGGGGTTCATTCAGAGAAGTAGAGCTGTGAGTGATAAAGGGTGAGAGATTTATTATAAGATTTAGACCTCAGCAGTGGTGGGAGCCGGTGGAGGAGTCTTTGCAATGCGGGTGGGAACCTGCGTTGATCTGGTCGATCGTCATGGGTCATCCAGACGAAAAGCTGGGGCGAGAAGTTGGACATATACAGGGGCCAGGAAAACTGGAATCAGAAAGGATGAGCCTGTAAGAACCAACCTATGCTTGTCTCTCATTGCTTAGAGCTGTTCCCATGGGTGATCATGGGCGAGAGAAACTGGCCCTTGGTGCGTTGGGTTGTGCGGGATCTCGTTGCAAGACTCAGGGCAAGAGAAGATCTGGCAGGATCAAGAGTTGCTGTGGATTCAAGGGCTTCCACATACCAAGCAGGTGACCCATGACAATGTGTATCATTGATCATGTCAGTGCACTACAGCAGCACCTGGCCTCTCGCCGACCTTCAGAGGGTAGGAACGAAATGACTGTGGCTCCACTTCCGCTTTCCAGATCTTGTGAAACATCGGCCAGTTCTTACTTAGAGCCGTAAAAAGAGAGAACCCTGGGAAATACAGCTCTGGTTTAGCTAAGTTGACACAGTACAAAGCCACCACCTTCTACCACTTGTCAAATCGGTACCCACATATACTTATTTTAACCACACTTGACTTTGAAATAAATACAGTGTCAAATCATGTTTTAATTTAATATGACGCAACAGTCTCAGGTACGACTGGAAACACACTAGTCCTGTCTCCAAGATAGGATACGAAATTCTTTTATCCATCTTTGATATTCATTCCTTTTCTGAATTCTACCTCCCTTTTGATATTCTGTGGTTTTCATCCTGCTCGGTAAACTTCTATTTACGTATCTTATGGTAGATGGTAGGGAGATGAAGAAGGAAAACAAAAAAGAATGGGTTATATATACAATTATATTCACATTAAAATAAAAAAAAAGAACTATAATGATTAGTGCACTCCTCATTTCTGCAATGGATCATGTTGCTATAGCTGGTATCAGAGCTTTCTTTTTCTCCTAGCTATTTTACTCTCAGCAGGAAACTCAACTGGTTGTAGTTCCTTACTGGTCCAGTGACCCCAGCCTTTATTGTTGAAGTGTCTGAGTGAGCAGTCTTGCCTGTATTATATTGCCATAGTTTCCACTAGTTTTAATCATAGCGTATGGGAGTACAATCAAATCATTCCCAGGGGATCTCTTGCTTTATGGACACAATCCTCAGTAGTCCTGTTATGTTGTAGTGACTCAAGTTCCCCTTGAGGTAAAATTAATAACCCCAGCAAGTACAGTAGCCTTCTCTTTGCCTGTCTACTCCTTGGAATGAGGAGGCCAAAGTGGCCAGGTGGGTAGTTTTGACTTTCTGTTTCATAGAACTATTGCTATGTTTTCTGATGGAAGTGCTCCTTCTTTGGTAATGAAGATCTCTAGTCCAGCAAAAGTCAAAGTTATAAGGATGGGAAGCAAATGTTTTACTCATGTGTAGATCCTTGGAGGTGATAGTTTGAGAAGCCATGCTCATTTCCACCTCTTGACTTCCAGATCTATGAATCCTGGCAATAAGAGAAATAGTGCCATACATTGGCCACTAATTTAGAGCATATATCATATTCTAGTGGCATTTACCCCAGCCACTACAGGGTGCCCAGGGTGCCACCCAGCCCTACAGGGTGTTGCCATCTATCTGGCACTATGACTAAGTTTTCAAAAGGCCCTTCTACTGGAGCCTTCTACGTCCATCAGACGTTCAGAGCGATAGGAACATGGTAAGCCCAGTGAGTTCCATGGGCAAGGGCAATTGCCACACTTTATTTACCATAAAATGATTTCTTCGGTCAGAAGCTATGCTATCTTAGAATATCATGACTGTGAATAAGGCATTTTATAAGTTCATGAATGGTGGTTTTGGCAGAAGTGTTGTAGGCAGGAAGGCAAATCCATATCCAGAATAAGTGTCTGCTTTCTAGTGAGAACAAAGTGCTGCTCTTCTATGATGGAAGTGGTCCAATATCATCAGCCTAGTAGCTGGCTACCAGGTAGCTGGCTAATCCTTTCTGGGAATGTAATACTGGAGGATATTATTGGTCTCTGCTGTTGGCAGGTCGACCACTAGATCAGCCATGGTGGGTGTATTTACAGTTCTCCAAAGACACACAACCAATAAGTTGTGTTGTGGAGACTGAGAAGACTTCACTGGTCTGCCATCCACAGGTTGGAGATCTGGCAAAGCTAGCGGTGTAACTCAGTCTGAATCTGAAAACCTGAGATCCAGGAACAAAGACAATAGGAGAAGGTTGATGTCCCCGCTGGGCAATCAGGTAGAAGTGGCCAAATTCTTTCTTCCTTCACCTTTCTTGTTCAATTCACGCCCTCAGTGAAACAAACGATGGTCACCCACACTGGGGAGGGCTCTCCGCTTTACTCAGTCACCAGTTAAAATGTTAATTTTATCTGTGAGACACAGTCTCCCAGACCCACCCAGAAATAATATTTAGCCAGATATCTTGGCACCCTGTGATCCAGCCAAGTTGACACAAAATGAACCATCACAGTGCATTGAAGTCCATGGTGCTAAGCACATGCACAGTCTACATAATGCTGCCTTAGTTACTTTGTTTATCAGCCCCCTGGGCAAGGAAAATGGTGGTTGGTGATTGGTATCCATAAAAAAGAATCATTTTATCCATGTTATTATTAAGGTCCTCCTCAGATGAGGGCATTCTTTGGCGAGCATTTATATGGGCCAAAAATATCTTTACACTTTTCCCATTTGGAAGGCATTTTGTCCAAGTACCTTTTCCTAAGATCTCTATGGACAGTTTTCTAATCTTGTTCCTTCAAAGTTCTTGATGGTTCAGCTAAGCCGTTAGTCACTATCCATGAATCAGATACCTCTGGCCATCTCTCCTTATGCCTTCAGGATTTGCTTAAATTTACTTTTTTTTTTTTTTTTTTTTATAATTTTTTTTTTCAACGTTTTATTATTTATTTTTGGGACAGAGACAGACAGAGCATGAACGGGGGAGGGCCAGAGAGAGAGGGAGACACAGAATCGGAAACAGGCTCCAGGCTCTGAGCCATCATCCCAGAGCCTGACGCGGGGCTCGAACTCATGGACCGCGAGATCGTGACCTGGCTGAAGTCGGACGCTTAACCGACTGCGCCACCCAGGCGCCCCTTAAATTTACTTTTTTAATGACATTTTCATTTGATTATGGAATGCTACTGTGCAGACCTAACTTTTTGGCTTTGTAGGTCAGACAGCCCCAATAAAAGATGGGCAGCTCAGGTCACATGGTAACTTAATGGCCCATGATTAAGCATTCAGTCACAATCAAGCTTCAGTAGTAAAGGCAAAGTTGTTTCTAAAAAAAAAAAAAAAAAGGTTATTGATAGACAGTGGCACAGCTTTGCTCCAAAATCCTAAAGATCTTCACTGTGATTCACCTAAAAATTCCTACCAAAGGCTCCTTGCAGCAAGAGTATCTGCCTGAGACATTTAAAATACTATCATATCTGCTTATCACACAGACTGAAGGACAGAGGAGCTTGTTGACAGTCTGGACATATCACACCACCTTACAAAAAAATCTGTGCCCCATTCAGTATGCTGACAAACAAAAAAAATCTGAGCTTAGGCTGATGGACACAACTGGATTTTAAAAATTCAGCAGGTTACGGATCCCCATGAAGTCTTTAGAAAAATAACGAGTCAGCTTTTTCCTTGCCAATGACACACTCATAGTGCTTTTTCTGATCACTTTGAGGGGTTTTTTAAAGTTATTTTGTGGTTTTTGAGTTTCCTTATCAACTAAAGTCTTTATTTTTAAATGTTCATTTATTTTCGAGAGAGAGTATGCACAGGAAAGGGGCAGAGAGAGAGAGAGAGAGAGAGAGACAGTATCCAAGAGAGGCTCCAGGCTCTGAGCTGTCAGCACAGAGCTGTCCCCATGAGCCAGGAGATCAGGACTTGAGCCGAAGTCGGACGCTTAACCGACTGAGCCACCCAGGTGCCCCTCAACTAAAATCTTTAGAGTGTTTTTAAGATGAATTTTTTTTTCAACGTTTATTTATTTTTGGGACAGAGAGAGACAGAGCATGAATGGGGGAGGGGCAGAGAGAGAGGGAGACACAGAATCGGAAACAGGCTCCAGGCTCTGAGCCATCAGCCCAGAGCCCGACGCGGGGCTCGAACTCACGGACCGCGAGATCGTGACCTGGCCGAAGTCGGATGCTTAACCGACTGCGCCACCCAGGCGCCCCTAAGATGAATTTTTATAGAGCAGTTGGGTCTGGACAGTTCTGCTAAACCTTGGGCACGTAGTCAATTCCATAAATTTGTTAAATTAATCTTTGAACAAAAAAAGAACCATAATGTATATGGGACAAATGCTTATATTGTATGAAGAGGCAGAAGATATGAATTAAATATATATGATAGTTTATTTAACCACTGATACTTTTGGGTACCCAAAGAAATTATTCCG
Organism: Leopardus geoffroyi; assembly: GCF_018350155.1. Classification (NCBI taxonomy): domain Eukaryota; kingdom Metazoa; phylum Chordata; class Mammalia; order Carnivora; family Felidae; genus Leopardus; species Leopardus geoffroyi. Next base: position 33,776,883 of record NC_059327.1, on the reverse strand, counting down.
TTTTTCTTTATCATTTTTGAGGTTTTTCTTTAAATTGTGATTTGTATTCCATTATGCAGAATGAATGTGAATATAGATATTTTATATAATATATTACATTTATATTATATATACCATATTACATTTAGTAATCATGTCTACTTGGACTCTTCTCGGCTGTGACTATTTCTCAGTTTTTAAAGACCTTGAAAGTTTTGAGCTTAGGTACCTGCTTAGGTAATTGGTAGAATGTTCTTCAATTGGAACTTGTCTGATATCTTTCTCATGAGTATATTGGAGTTATTTTGGAGGCAGGGGGAGACCACAGAAGTAAGATGCCATTCTCATCACATTATCTCAAGGATACATGCTATCAATTTGACTTATCACTGTCAACATTAACCGTGATCATCTGACTGAGGAGTATTTGCCAAGTTTCTCCATTATAAAGCTATTCCTTGACCCCCTTTCCATACTACAATCTTGGGAAGGAAGTCACTATGCAAAGCCCACATTTAACGTGTGGAGAGCTATACATTCCCCCTCTGAGGGTGGAGTATTTATATAAATTGGAATTCTTCTGAATGGGAGGCTTATCTCTCCTCCCACACTTACTATTTGCAGTACTTTATTGAAATCAGTGTGTGTTCATGATTATTTATTTTGCACTTTGTGTTATATCCAATTGTATGTTTTGTTATTCATATCGTTTCGTTTTTGGCCACTGGGAGCTCTTTCAGTTGGCCTCTTTGGTCCTTTGCCATACCATGATCCTTGTGGGTTTTCTGAGTACTTCCTCGCTTTCTGCCACTACAAGAGGTTCCAGGTTCATCTTGTGAATTTCCTATCTCAGTCCTAGACCATACATTTCTCCAAGGAGCCTTGGTTACTTTTATTGGAGAATGGTATTAGAAACCAAGATCTGGGTACCAGGTGTACACAATAGATCTGTGATGCCATTGTTTCTAGGCCCTTCTCAACTGACAGAGCAAGGAAATACATATGGGTTTACTGAACTGTCTACATATGCATATTTGTAAATATTTCTATATATAGCCATAGGCATCTGTATTAAGCTAATAATGAACTCTCATCATTTCCACATGGATCATTTTAGGCTCCTTTTGCTTTTCTGTAAAATCCCACACCAAATGTGAGAAATCTGACTCCTACCTTCTGTAGTATATTTACCTATTCTATTAGGGCATATATGTGTTATGGACTGAATGTTATTGTTTCCCCCCAAATCACATATGGAAACCATACTTCCCAATGTGACTGTGTATGGAGGTAGGATTTTTAAGGAGACAGTTAAGGGTAAGGGAAACCATAAGTGCGGGGCCCTAGTCTGATAGGATTGGTGTCCTTATAAGAAGAGGAAGAGACACCAGATCTCTCTCTGTCTCTGTCTCTGTCTTCGCACACATGCAGAGAAGAAGCCAGGTGAGGGTACAGTGAAATGGTGGCCAGAGAGATCCCAACAGAAACCAATCCTGATGGCACCTTGACCTTGAACTTCTAGCCTCCATAACTGTGAAGAAGTGACTCTCTGTCATTGAAGCCACCCAGTCTGTGGTATTTTGTCACAGAAGCTGGAACAGACTAATACGTGTATAGTGTGTTCAGAATTGTTAACCCATATTTCCACTGGGCCAACTTCATTAACCAAAGTGCAGGGCTCATATCCCTCTTCCTATGCTTTAGACTCACCGTTACTTAGGGCAGTACTTTTCTTCCCTACTCCCTTCAAGGAAGGAAGAAATTACTCCACATATTTGCAATACAGTTAGATTCTTTTGTTATAGTCTTTTCCACCTTAGGATTCGTCAGTGTGCTAAGAGATTTTTACGTGTTTACATACACCAAGGTTTACTCTCTGTGCTGTGAAGTTCAACGGATTTTGACAAATGTGTAGTATCATGTATCCACAATTATGGTGTGAGATAGGACAGGTTCATGAAAAAATCTCCTGTGACTCACCTATTCATAAACTTCCGGTAACCACTGATCTGCTAACTCACTCTATAGTTTGCCTTTTCCAGAGCATCATATAAATTGAATTACAGAGACTCTTCAGACTGTTTTCTTTCACTTAATAATTTGCACTTAAGAGTCATCCATGATTTGCAGGGCTTTAGTGTAATAACTGTGTTTCCTAGTTTCTGTTTTTGATGCGTGGAAGGATTGCCTCTATGGGGATTAGCTAATCCCCACAGATAGCAAATCACCTTGGAGAAGACCAATGAGCAAACTAACCAATCCAGAACCCATACCCCCCACCATCTTTTTTTGTTAGGTCCTCACATTTCAGTGAGAACTATCTCCCTAATCACTCAGGGACAGGTATCATATAACGAGGGACAATCTTCATACCCCACAGCCCACTGATATTATTCAAACTAGCTAGTCCTAAACCTGCTTAGCCCTCTTACTCTTCCTTGATCACTCCTTCCTGTGAAAACCATAATAAAAACTTTTGCCCACATTTTCCCTTGTTCCTTCTGCCTCTGATGCTGGTGTTTCCCCATGTGGTCCCCCATAGTATGCCATGACCTTTCCTTTTAAGATCTGAATAACCAGCTATCTTTTTATTTTTATATTAAACATTTTTTATTACTTCATTTATTTTGAGAGAGAGAGAACAAGCAGAGAGAGAGGGGGACAGAGGGTCTGAAGAGGGGTCTGTGCTGATAGCAGTGAGCCCAATGTGGGACTCAAACTCTTGAACTGTGAGATCATGATCTGAGCCAAAGTCGAATGCTTAACCAACTGAGCCACCCAGGCATCCCAAGAAGCTATCTTTTTTTTTTTATGTTTATTTATTTTTGAGAGAGAGAGTGAGACAGAGTGTGAGCGGGGAAGGGCCAGAGAGAGGGAGACACAGAATCGCAAGCAAGTTCCAGGTTCTGAGATGTCAGCACAGAGCCCAACACGGGGCTCGAAACAAGAACCGTGAGAACATGACCTGAGTCGAAGTCGGATGCCCAAGAGACTGAGCCACCCAGGCGCCCCCCAACAAACTATCTTTTTAATGGCAACCATCTCCTAATATGTTCTCCTTACCATAGCTGAATAATAGTGAAATTTGCATTGTAAAACACATAGCTCACTCCATTTTATTACTGAATAGTATTCAATTGTATAGATTCACTACAGTTTATTCATTCATTCACCTACAGAAGAACATGTTAGTTGCTTCTCCTTTGGAGCAATTATGAATAAAGCTGCTATTAACATTCAGGTGAAGGTTTTTGTGTGGGCACAAGGTTTTAAATCAGCTGGGTAAATATCTTTGAGCGCAATTGCTGGATTATATGGTAAGACCATGTTTTGCTTTGTAAGAAACTACCAAAGTGACTTCCAAATTGGCTGTACCATTTTGCATTCCCACCAGCAATGAATGAGAGTTCCTGTTGTTCCACACTTTGCCAGAATTGATATTTTTATTATTTTTGAAAATGTAGCCATTCTAATAAGCGGTTTCTTTTAATTTGCATTTCCTAATGAAAAATGACAGTCAGCACCTCTAACAAACTTTGTCATTTGTGTATATATATTTTTTGGTGAGGTGCCTATTTATATCTTTTGTTCATCTTATAATTGGGTTGTTTATATTCTTATTGTTGATTTTAACAGTTCTTTGTATATTTTGGCTATAAGTACTTTATCAGATTGGTGTTTTGGAGATAGTTTTTCTCCCGTGTTGGTGGTTTATCTTTTCATTCTCTTAACATTGTATTTCACGTAGCAGATGATTCTAACTTTGATAAAGTCCAACATATCAATTTTTTCTTTCACGGATCATGTTTTCTTGTTATGTACCTAAAAACATCACTAAACTCAAGTCACTTAGATTTTCTTCAGACGTTTTATAGTTTTAAATTTTACATTAGGTCTATGATCCACTAGAGTTAATTTTTGGGAAAGGTATAAGTTTTATATTTCTCTTTTCCTTTCTTTTGCATATGGATGTCCAATTGCTCTAGCAGCCTTTGTTGAAAGACCATCTGTTCTTTTTTTTTAATGTTTATTTATTTTTGAGAGAGAGACAGAGTATGAGTGGGGGAGGAGCAGAGAGAGAGGGAGACACAGAATCTGAAGCAGGCTCCAGGCTCTAAGCTGTCAGCACAGAGCCTGACGTGGGGCTAGTCGGACACTCAACCGACTGAGCCACGCTGGAGCCCTAAAAGACCATCTTTTCTTCATCTCTTGCCTTTCCATATAAGCTTTCAAATCAGTCTATTGATATCTAAAATACAGTTTGCTAAGATTGGGATTCTGTTCAATCAATAGATCAGGTAGAGGAAAATTGACATGTTAATACTATTAGGCCTTGTCAGTCCATGAACTTGGAATGTTTCTCCATTTATTTCGATCTTGGACATTCTATTCTTTTTTATTATTGTTCATTTCTTTCTCTTTACATTTCAATTTGAGAAGCTTCTAGTGACCTACCTGGAGAATCAGCCCACTGATTCTTTTATCTACTGTGCTCAGTCTACCAGTAAGCTGATTAAAGTCATTCATTTAGGTAGTATTTTGTGAAAGCTAGCATTTTCTTTGATTCTTTGTTAGAGTTTCCATCTCTCTATTACCTACCCGTTCTTGTATTTGTCCATTTATATCATAGTTATTTTAAATTCCCTGTTAGATCATAAATCTGAATTGTATCTGAATCTAATTCGGATGCATGCATTCAAACTGTGTTTTTACTTGCCTCTCAGCATGCTTTCTAATTTTTTGTTGATGGCCAGACTCTTTATACAGTAATAGGAACTGAAATAAATTGGCTTCTGGTCTGATGCGTTAATCTGCATAGGCATTGGGTTGTGTTTACTATTTTCCCTAGCTGTTGGTGCCAGAGGCTTCAAATTCCTATAGTGTCTTTGTTTATGTCTTCCTTATTTTCTTTGGGTTTCTGTAGGAACTGTACTTTAAGTAGAGTTTATCCCTTTGTGCTTTCTGAGTTGCAACCAACTGTTATTTGTAATAGACACCTGTTGTGTAAGATATGGTCTCATGTGAAGTGTGGGGAGGCATTCCATAATCTTATAATTAAATCTCAGCCTTTTAGTGGGCCTGTCTCCTTGGGCTGTGACCTTCACAAGTGTTTCTTAGCTCCCCTGCTTTAGGTTAGACAGAAATTTTAGAGGGGGGCTTGAGTCAGAGAAATGGCCTTACTTTACACAGGACGGGCTTTGGTAAAGTCTTTTCTTCCGGAGAGTAGGCTTTGCTATGGAGAAAACCCTGGGTGTATTTCATGGTATTTATTCTTTCTCGACCCCTGACAGAGTCATCTTTCTTGGATGTTCACAATGAACAGGAACCTTGTGTGTTTCCTGAAAATAAAGCCCAGGAAAGTGTGGCACCCCTATAAGATCATGACTTCCAAGAGTTTCTCTCTTTCATTCTAATCTATATTTAGCTTCCAGGAATTCATCCAAGTTGCCATTGAAGTGTTCCTACGAGTTTATGGTTCCAGAGGCTCCTGCTCAGGGTAAATGGGCATCGATCCCAATTGTCTCGGTCTGTCTCTCTAGATTTGGTAGTGGCAGTTTGCTGTGAAACTTGTCTTATGCATCCAAGAGAAGACAATGGTTTTTAATCGTTTTAAGGGTGGGCATGACGTCCAAGCTCTTTACATGCCATGGATGAAGCCAGAAGTTGTGGTCATGTAGGTTTGATTGCTCGTGGTTTTATTTTTGAAATTACAAAGTAATGTTGAATAACGGCTATTATTCCCTAAAGAATGTATTCTCTGAGGAATTAGAGTCATTGTGCAGCATATTTGTTTTGGGGATGTTTTATTTGGTGTTCTGATTTTTAGTGAAAAGGATATTGATTCCTTCCCAAATGGCGTGCTTAGCTATTACCTTTCCTTGAACTGAAGTACTACTTATATCCAAGATGTGAAAAATCTTTATCCCTTCATATGCTCTTCTGGCTTGGATTATAGCTCTGGGAAGTGGCTACAAGTTTTGGTAACTGAGTAAAGTGGCTTTTTCATAAAGTTTATTTTTTTTTTTATTCTATAAAAGTTAAATGTGCTGTAGAAGTAAAGGAGAAAGAGGCCAGAAGAACTAAATCTAAAAACTGATCAAAGTTATGACGGGAACACTTGACCGCTTTTTCTATGTGGCGAAGCATACATCTGTGTCTTTATTAAATGGAATTACTGTCCAGAAGATCATAAAATTACATGATATAATTTCCCTGTACTACAGAACTTCCTATGACTCACAGATATGAACTGCCTTGTGTTTAACTAGTACTTTTTTTCTAATGCAAACCAAGAGCCAAATTAGTTATTAAGATTCCAGGAAAATGAACAAGATTGTCTTTGCTCTTACTCTGTCTCTTTAAAACCACAAATTTACTTGGTGTTATTCTTTTTTCTTTTCCAATAAGAATTCCTTGCCAATTTTGATAAAAATCCGAAGCCATTGGCAGGCATTGATATTTTCTCCCTCCTCTGCATGTCTCAGGAAAATGACCCACCAATATGGCTCTGTGTAATTTACTTCGCCATCTCTGGAAACACCATTAGTAACGTTAGCACTGTTTGAAGAAATAACAGTTTTACCTGCTTATCAGCTAGCTTAGCAATAGTAGAGCTGAACAATATTCAGTATTCTTTCTGGTTACAAGAATTTTACTTTTATTGTACCCTTGCTCGTGGAATACCAGACTTTTGTGTGTATCTTTAACAGTACAATAGCCATGGTCTTGATTTATGATACAACTCCACTCTTCTAGAAATTTTACTTGTATAATGCTCTCATTTAAATTTCACTATAATGTTGTGAGTCAGAGGATTCACAGGGCTGAGATTCAGCAGGTCCACCCAAGTAAGGCTAGATGGATTGTTTTGAGCACGACTATTTCATTTTATGGATGAGAAAACTGTCTGGAGATTAATTATCTCTATTAATCGGTATCGCAGAGATAAGTGTAATTTTTTGATGCAAAAACGGGAAAAGAGGAATAGATGAGATTCATCTACCAGGGTATCAAAAGAAGTGCAACTAGAGATCAAAATTAGGGCAAGTTTTCATGACTAAGATTAGGGCTTTAGATTTCTTGGCTAAAATATGTGAGCAACTTTCTTGCCCTCTGAAGTTTCTCTCCCCTCCCTCCCTCCGTCCCTCCCTCCCTTCCTTCCTTCCTTCCTCCCTTCCTTCCTTCCTTCCTTCCTTCCTTCTTTCCTTTTTCTAATTTTCTTTTCCTTTCTTCCTTCTTTTCTTTCTTCCTCCTTTTCTTTCTTTCTTTCCCTCTCTCCCTCCCTTCCTTCCTTCTTTCTTTTTTCTGTCTCATTTTCTTTTTCTTTCTTCCTTCTTTTCTTTCTTCCTTCTTTTCTACCTTCCTTCCTCTTTCTTTCTTTCTTTTTCTTTCTTTCTTTCTTTCTTTCTTTCTTTCTTTCTTTCCCTCTCTCCCTCCCTTCCTTCCTTCCTTCCTTCTTTCCTTCCTTTCTTCCTTCCTTCCTTCTTTCCTTTTTCTGTCTCATTTTCTTTTTCTTTCTTCCTTCTTTTCTTTCTTTCTTTCTTCTTTCTTTCTTTCCTTCTTTCCCTCCCTTCCTTCCTTCCTTCTTTCCTTTTTCTGTCTCATTTTCTTTTTCTTTCTTCCTTCTTTTCTTTCTTCCTTCTTTCCTACCTTCCTTCATCCCTGCCTCTTTCTTTCTTTCTTTCTTTCCCTCCGTTCCTTCCTTCCTTCTTTCCTTCCTTCTTTTCTTTTTTCTTCCTCACTTCCTTTTCCCACTTGACCCTTTGTTTTTTCTTCTAGTGAAAAACTATGAAGAGGAATTGCACTTGGATGAGTGTGCTACCAGTTGTTAATGCAATGCATTTTAAGCACTAGAGCATGGGTCAGCAACTTATGGTCCATGGGCCAAATCCTACCCACCACCCATTTTTGTAAGACCACACGAGTTAAGAATGATTTTTACATTTTTAAATCGTTAAAAAAAGAAGAATCTTTTGTGACACATGAACATCATAGGAAATTGAAATAAATAAAGTATTTGGGAACACAGCCATGCTCATTCATTTATCCATTATTTCTGCCCAGTTGCGAGCCAGATCAGAGTAGTTGCCCTGGAGACGACATAGCCTGCCAGCCTACATTATTTACTGTCTGGCCCCTTATAGAAAAGTTTGCCCATTTCTTTTTAGAGGGCCAATTTTCATCCCCCACATCTTCACACATGCTTGGAATTCAACCATCAGATCTTCCTAGTTTAGATGGAGGTGTTACTGTTTTTTTTTAATGTAGATTTTTCTGCAAGGCAAATATCCCTTTCATTCATTTAGAGTTGTAAGACTACTGATTAGATCCTAGCATACATCTAATAATTTAGGACTACTAGTTTAAAGATTTGAAAGAGCATAAAGTTTTCTCTAAATCCTTATAACAAGATAGGGTAGGCAGGCTTTAAATGGGGTGGTGAACATAGGCTGAAAAATATAAAACACATTTACTATGGGTTTAAGACTAAGGAGTCAACACAAGTCTATCAATTCCCCCACGGCCATGATCACACATAAGTTTCTTTTTCACTATTACACAGCTTTACTTAAAACTAGCTCTACTTACATTATTGTAATATTAGCCTAATTCCTTTATTATCAGATCTGCACTTTTAATAATCCAAAACCCTTGAAATTCAAAAACAATTTCATGAGCCGCAACCTGATATACCCATGAGACATCAAAAAAATTTATATTCAGTATTGAAAAAATCTAGGAAAGTCTTGTGGATTGAAAAGAGGCTGAGTATGTTTTTGGGAGAGTGGGTTGCAAATCAGATGCTGATCTCTCTTACCTTCTTTACTACTTTCTATTTGTATCCTGAGCCATAGTTTCCTACAACATCTATCATGTATACCTATTCTCCAAAAACCCAGTGGACCAGAATAAGTGTTTCTCTTTATTTGGATATGATGTTCTATTACAATGGCAGTTGTATGATCAAATGTGTGTGTGTGTGTGGGGGGGGGGGTTTGTATCTTTACTCATCTCCTAAATTAAAGATGAAGCATATTCCAGATTCATTGGACTTAATTCTCACGCAATTTTCTGACCAAATGCCACAGATCTCATATTGACTTCTTATCTAAAATTAGAGGCAATTGAAATGAATTATAAAGTGTTTCATACGATTCTTTTAAAAATAATTCTTACCTCTGCTTGTACTTCCTCATAACATCCTTTCTCCTTCGTCTCCACTCTGTGTAGATTCTCTCATATTCTAACTTTTTTTTTTTTTAGCTTTTCATTAATTCTGGGCTACTGCTCCTAGTTTAAATTGTGGTTTTACTTTTTCCTGGTTAAAAAAAATAAAACAACATGTAAGGTAAGTTATCCATACAGATGACTCAATGTTTACAGATCGTTTGGTGGAGAAAAAAAAAATCCCTGCCCATTGGCACAGGGCAGAGGCTTAGGGGCAGTGGGGACCTTGACAGTGGAAGAGAGAATTTCCAAATCACTTCAGGCTGTGGGCTTCTGGGGAGAATCAGTATTGCTAAACCTACACAAAACCTGCCTCTGAAGCTTTGCTCATCACAACTCAAACATGGTTCATGAGAACCAGATTTCTCAATCAAGGTAGAGAAATGAGCAGCTTTGAGTACTGGGTTAACCTATAGGTAATTTTAGCTTTCCCTCTTAGACTCATGTGACAATTAGTTGCCATCTCTGTGTTCAGGGTTAGATTGCAAACACAGGTGTTTATGCTTATGATTAAAATTCACAAAGGAGATTTTGTTAGTCATTTTACCTAAAATGTACTATTTAACTGGAAGCAAATATACTGATTTCCTGTTGATTCTTGGTCTCCTTAACGCTATTGTTTATTTTATTTATTTATTTATTTATTTATTTATTTATTTTTAACGTTTATTTATTTTTGAGACAGAGAGAGAGCATGAACAGGGGAGGGGCAGAGAGAGGGAGACACAGAATCTGAAACAGGCTCCAGGCTCTGAGCTGTCAGCACAGAGCCCGACGCGGGGCTCAAACTCACGGACCGTGAGATCATGACCTGAGCCGAAGTTGGACACTCAACCGACTGAGCCACCCAGGGGCCCCAAGAGTAGTCAGTCTTAATGAAGAAAAGAGGTCATAGAGAGTGGGATCTGTGAAAGGACAGGATGGTAAGGCATTCCGGCTCCAATTTTCAAAACCCTAAGTCATGTGTCGACTTCTCCAGAAGCAGAAGTGCACAGTGTATAAACTGGCTGGACACTGAAGATTAGCGAGGCAACTGTGCCTGTCAAGCTGCCCTCTGACTGTCAATCCGAGAAGCAAATTCAGCCATTACACAAGTAGACAAGGAAGCGTACTGGTCAAAGAAATTGAAAATGTTCCAGAAGTGTGTTGGGTCCGGAAAATTTTATGATTTTTCCCCACACATTGAGAAACACACATGTCCATACCATTTAATCTGGTTATTTTTACTAAATCATTATAATACAGATAATACCTTTCAGCAGAAGGAAGCTGCAAGTATGAAGGGAAATGCAGGTGAAATTCACTAATGAATATATAGTCGATGTTTCATACTAGGCACTAGGATTGACTGGTGCACAGATTACTGACAGTAAAGGTGGAAAGCGCCTAGAATCCATCCATTCGCCTCCTCACTGATGCTCAGTGAACAGCAGCAGCTGGAGAAAGGGATTTTGTGGGGGGGTTGGGGAAAGAATCAGTGCAAATTCTAGAGATGGAGAAGGACGTGTGTGAGGCTGGCTTGCTTGTGGATTGGTTAAGGGGCTATGGAAGTGGAGTGACTAAGGGGGGAGAGCAGAAAGATAACAGGGAATTGGAAGTCAGGGGCTCTTATGCCACTCAAGTGCCACGTCAGGACCAGCAACATCCGTCTCCACTGAGTGCATGTTGGAAATGTGGAATCTCAGGTTTCACCCTGACCTATTGAATTACAATCTACATTTTAACAAGGTCCCCAGGCAATTCTCAGACATGTGAAAGTTTAAAGCACTGTCCAGTGTTAAGACTCAGGGACGATGATTGGCTGCACAGCAGTAGAATGTGGGGGGTTTTAAAACTAATTATGCCCTACTCCCATAGCAAGAGATTCTAATTTAACTGGTTGAGGGTAAGCAACTGGTTGAGCATTGGGGTTTTAATTTCTTTTTATATAATAATATATTTATTCATTCATTTGTTCCTTCACGATCATTCCACACACATGCACTGAGTACCTGGAGTGGGTTTTTCACATAAACTGAATGCCCTTGAAAGTTCACACCTATGTCCATTTTACTACAAGCAACGTGGTAATCCCTAATCTCACGTTTGGGTTTCTGTTTCCACATTTGGGTACATGTATAAGAGCTAATGGCCCAAATTACAACACAATCTTGAATGGTTTGAGCCTTGTGTGGCAATCTTAGCTGGGCCTTTTCTACGGCTGGAAAATTTTCTCCAGGAGTCTGTTGCATCATCTATAGCAATTTCTCTAAACTTGCCCTTTTTTTGCGGCGGGGGGTGGCACCTGGGTGGCTCAGTCGGTTGAGCGTCCGACTTCGGCTCAGGTTGTGATCTCGCAGTTTGTGAGTTCAAGCCCCACATCAGGCTCTGTGCTGACAGCTCGGAGCCTGGAGCCTGCTTTGGATTCTGTGTCTCCCTCTCTCTCTGCCCCTCCCCCACTCACACTCTGTCTCTCTCTCCTTCAAAAATAAACAAACATTAACAAAAAACTTGCCTTTTTTTCCAACCCCCTCAATTCCACCGCTATGCCTTTTACTTCTTGCCAGTGACCTATAGAGATGTTAAGAAATTCAAGGTTATTTATAGCAAACAGCCTCAGCTTTTTCCTGTCCTTCTCAACACTGGGTGTCTGTGAACTCTTCTTCCTTTCTTCCTTCTCTCAGAGAAGCAGATACCGCTCTTTGCAACAGCTAATCCATTCCCTTCAGTTCTTGATCCTACTCAAGTTCTGTGCTTTATCAATTTCGGTTGTTCTCTCCTTCTCATCTGGCTCCTTTATTCCTGGCAGAATCAAAGCAGCACCTTCTTCCCATTTCCTGCTGGTCACTAACGCCCATTGTTATTAGTGTGTCGGCGGGAGTTCTGTCTTCCAACTGAGTCTCATATCTGTTCTTTTCTTTCCTAAAGTATTGGAAGGTTATAACATAAGCTTGTAATACAGCCTCGTTTCCTGTGCATCCTCCATGGTGGCTCACTGGCCTTTTGAAGAGTAGATAGCATCTTTTGAAGGTAAACTCTTAAAGGACAGAGATGGTTTCTTTACATAAATGTCCAGCACATGCAAATCCCAGAAAAGCGCACAGTAAATACATGAACATGAAAGCTTCTTTATAAGCTAGGCCCTATTTTCCATGTGGACTACCTTTCTTAAAATATTGTATGATTTTTTTTTGAGATTATTTTACAGCCCAAACATTTTATTTCGGAAATCTACACACAACTAAATCTACTTCTGAGTAAATAGGCTAAATTATTTACTCGTAATGTGCAGTGAAACTCTGAGCTGTTTCAAAAATAATTAAGATATCTTTTACTTCCAAATGTTAGATCTTTTGGTGGAAAAGACATGATTAGTTTGGGAGAGCATTGGGATTTTTAAATGCTTCTACTGATTCTATTGTGTGGTAAGGGTTGATCATGGCAGCTCCAAGTAACATAATATGATTTTCCATTACAAAAGATCACTCTTGCTGCTGTGTTAAGAAAAGGCTGTATGAGGGGCGTCTGAGTGGCTCCGTCAGTTAAGCGTCTGACTTCAGCTCGGGTCATGATCTCATGGTTTGTGAGTTCAAGCCCCGGCTCAGGTCATGATCTCATGGTTTGTGAGTTCAGGTCATTATCTCATGGTTTGGGAATTCGAGCCCGCATCGGGCTCTGTGCTGGCAGCTCAGAGCCTGGAGCCTGCTTTGGATTCTGTGTCTCCCTCTCTCTCTCTCTCTGCCCCTCTCCCACTTGTGCTCTGTCTCTATCAAAAATAAATAAACATAGGGGCGCCTGGGTGGCGCAGTCGGTTGAGCGTCCGACTTCAGCCAGGTCACGATCTCGCGGTCCGTGAGTTCGAGCCCCGCGTCAGGCTCTGGGCTGATGGCTCAGAATCTGGAGCCTGTTTCCGATTCTGTGTCTCCCTCTCTCTCTGCCCCTCCCCCGTTCATGCTCTGTCTCTCTCTGTCCCAAAAATAAATAAACGTTGAAAAAAAAAATTAAAATAAATAAATAAATAAATAAACATAAAAAATTGAAAAAAAGAAAGAAAAGGCTGTATGAGGACAAGAGTTTTAAGTTGGTTAGGAATTACATGAAGACCTTAATAATGATTTGGAAAAAAATAGGGAAGATTCATATCATCCTCTTGGATAGAGAAGTTCAGATTGTAAAGATATCTATTCTGTTCTTATTGATATATCCATTTAATTCACTTTTCATCAAGCTTCCATAAGATTTTGTTGAAACTTGATCAAATGTTTCCGATACTCATCTAGAAGCTTAATAAATGTCAAATTAGGAGCTTACATTTGGATAAAAAAATGATGTAGAGAAAGTAGTTCTAGAAGGTGTTAAAGCCTTCTATCAAGTATCTGTAGTTATTTCAACAGATATATCAGTGGAGATACAGTAGAAGGTTGAGGAACCGATATAAGTATCTATAAGAATTTAATATTTTTTTTTCAACGTTTGTTTATTTTTGGGACAGAGAGAGACAGAGCATGAACGGGGGAGGGGCAGAGAGAGAGGGAGACACAGAATCGGAAACAGGCTCCAGGCTCTGAGCCATCAGCCCAGAGCCTGACGCGGTGCTCGAACTCACGGACCGTGAGATCGTGACCTGGCTGAAGTCGGACGCTTAACCGACTGCGCCACCCAGGTGCCCCTATAAGAATTTAATATTTTATAAAAGTGATATTTTTTTTAAGTTTATTTATTTTGAGAGAGAGACAGACAAAGCACATGAGCAGGGGAGGAGCATAGAGAGATGGAGACAGAGAATCCCAAGCAGGCTCTGCACTGTCAGCACAGAGCCTGACATGGGGCTCATGACTAAGCCAAAATCAAGAGTTGTACACTCAATCGACTGAGCCACCCAAGTGCCCCAAGTGATGTTTTGTTTTGTTTTATTGTATTATTTATTTATTTATGTTTATTTATTTTTGAGAGATAGAGCACAAGCGGTGGAAGGGCAGAGAGAGAGAGGGAGACACAGAATCCAAAGCAGACTCCTGGCTCCGAGCTGTCAGCACAGAGCCCAACATGGAGCTTGAACCCACGAACCGTGAGATCATGACCTCAACCGAAGTCGGCTGCTTAACCGACTTAACCGCCAGCCAGGTGCCAACCCCCCCAAGTGGTATTTTAAATCAATGCTTTGATGGCCCCTCTGGCATTATCCTTTGGGAGGTCTATCGCTTATGCATTGGGATAAATTCCAGATGGAAGAACTAAAGATGTATATGTAAAAAAATCCTCCCCCCCCCTCAAAAATTGTGCATATGTATATGTATGTGTAAGTGTATTTTAGATGTGGGTTAGTATTTTTCAAACATGATATAGACAGAAAACATAAAAGAGAAAATAACTTTGCTTAGACAAAACTAACCATAAGTAAATGAAAATGAAAATAAGATTCTGTGGGAAATATTTGTTACTTGTGTGTTAGAGAAAAGGTTAACATAATTATATATATATATATATATTATATACATGTATATAATATATAAACATATACTCACATATATATACATATATATAGTACAAATTAATAATCAAAATGATAAACACTCCAGTAACACAATTTGAAAATGTTAACCCAGAACATTTAAAAGAACTACAAATGGACAGTAAATATACTGACATATGTCAAATATTCCTATATTTTCAAGAAATTATGTTAAAAGTATGATTTATCAGTTTTGCCTGTTGAATTAAAAAAACATTATAAAACTATCTCATATTAAAATAATGATGTTTCATCTGGGAAAGGATATAGCAAAATGAGCATTCTCACATACTTCTTTTCAAAATGGGCATCCCATTAATTCAAATGATAACTTTAGAGGAACTTTTATTAAGATAATAATCTCAAATTTTATTAAGATAATCATCACGGCTGTAAAAAAAAATTAGGTCCCTGATATATTTTCACGGCATATTTTTTAAATAATAAAAAATAGGGGCACTTGGGTGGCTCAGTCTATTAAGCATCCGACTTTGGCTCAGGTCATGATCTTGAGGTTCGTGAGTTCGAGCCCCACATTGTGCTCTGTGCTGACAGCTCAGAGCCTGGAGCCTGCTTCGGATTCTGTGTCTTCCTCTCTCTCTGCCCCTCCCCTGCTCATGTTCTGTCTCTCTCTGTCTCTCAATGATAAATAAACGTTTAAAAAAATTAAAAAAATAATAAAAAATAAACATTAAAATTCTACAATTGTTTAATGTTCCAATAATTCAAGAGAGATCTGAGTAGTGCAACCCCATATCAACATTTTGTAGGGAATATGGCTGAATGTCAAAAGGATAAATATTCTATGTTAATATTTGACATGCAAATATACTTACTACACACATTAGGTAAAAAAAATGTGAATATAATGTATGCTGCATGAATCAAAGATATCTCTTTAGAAAAATCTAGGAATGCCAACATTTTGGCAAGTCATCTTTCAGTTATACCTTCACATTTATGCTTATCTGTAATTTCTTGAAAAAATATGTCACTTTTGGAAAAAAAAAAACCTTTCAGGTTGGGATGATTTTAGATTTACAAAAAATTACGAAGATAGTAGAATTCCCATATATGGTTCACGTAGTTCCTCTTGGTGTTAACATGTTATGTAACTATGGTACATCTGTTAAAATGTTAACATTAGTACATTACCACTACCTAAACTACAGGCGCTTTTTGGATTTCACCAGTTTATCGACTAATGTTCTTATTCTATTCCAGGATCGAAGCCAGGATCCACATGGCACTTAATGTATTACTTGTCTAAAAAGGAAAAGCTTCCAAAGCTCATTGAAAAAGAATAACAACAACACAAATTGAGGAACAATGGCATAATTGAGGAAAACTATGGCATTTGAGCATAAAATGGCTTTTTTTCTAGGCTTTCTATTGGCCAAGAAGAAGAGGGAAAGCTGATAGGGAACATAATGATTCACCATCTGGTACTGTGTTCCCCCTGCATCTTTGAGGCACGTAACAGATGGTGGTGGAGGAGTTGAGGGAAGAGATCCACACCACTTTTCCAAGGATTCCAACAGAAAGATGTTATTTCCCTACGTGAAGGGCATCCATAGCAACGGAAAGAGTAAAGACTCAGGTTGAAACTGTACCAACCACGTCTGGTTTAATTTTGCTCAGACACTCTGATTGGCTGTCATATCTGATTCATAAGTGACTAAAATTGGTTTATTAAGTGTAGCTTGGTAGATTTTTGTGTCCTGGGAGAGGGGGGAGCAAGAAAAGGGATATTCCGTAGTCAAATGTTTAGGACTACCTGTGGCCTAGAGAAGTGTTTTGGCCAAGTCTTATCTAAAGGCAAATGAATCGTGCTGGCCCATTCCATTTATCTTGCTGGATGCCGAAGAAAAGAGATGTATCTTCGTAAGGTAGCCAGTGCGAGACTCTTGAGAGTAAAGTTTAAGGGTGGTTCAGGTTTTACATCTCTAACAACTATGTTATTAATGCATTCAGTACCCAAGGAACTCAGTCCTGCAGCCTTTCACTGAATTTATTCAATAACAAAATAAGATGTATCACGTCATCCCTTGTTGCCCAGCTGTAAGTGCTCTGTGCTTTGGGATAGTGCTATTAATCCCCTGTAGCTCAGAATTTATCTGGCTTCGTGAAACAGAGGATTCAACTGGAAAAATCTAGTCAACCTTATTGACTTAGCCATAACTTACACCAGGGTTCTTGAATTAATGAGGACAATCAGAAACTGTCTTTGTAGAGTCAGGCTAAGTGGTTGAATGTCAGATGTATCTATTGGGTTCTCTGTAAAAAATGACCGGTCTCTGGTACAAATCACTATGCTGATTTCTCTGGTGCCTCACCCCTTGTGATTATATCTAAGCTTTTTTTGGTATGTCTGGGTGGTGTAATTCTGGATAGAGCATAAGTAGCAAACAATAGACTCTGGAACCTATGAGTGAGCAGCACTGCGGCGGCAAAGGCATACTTGTAAAACTCATCTTGGTAAGAAGGACCCACTGGGTAATGGACCCAGCGCTGGCTTGGGAATAAGGTAGAGCTGGTTTCAGTCTGGCTCTGTCACGTGATTGCTGTGGGATTTCAGGTTCTCATCTTCACTCATCTGCCATTGCCTTGCTTATGAAATGGGGATCCGAATATCCTCTTTGCAAAGTTGTGAAGACAAAATGGAATAATGTATAAAAACATTTGATACATAACAGCCATTCAAGTTGGATGCTTTATTCTCTTACTGGTCGTGCTCATTCCCTGAAAATCCTGCAGCCGTGATCCCAAAGATCCAAGTCTTATGCAATCATTTTGTTTTGAAGTTAAGAAAAGGTTAAAAAAAAAAAAAAAAAAAAAACCCTCCGTATAAAGACATGCCCTTTCAAATCATGGGATTTCAGAAAGATAGGGTAAAATTATACTGTGACTTGTGTTCCCATCAAATTAAATTTTCAGAACCAGTCACTCTGTAGATGCTTAGTGTTGATGACTCACTTTTTAGATTCATTTGATCAGTTTTCCCAATAAGCCAGCACTAAATGAATCCCAAATGGCTTTCAGCTATTCTAGGACAAGTGTCATTTTCCTTAAAGCCAGTCATTACATCTCTTCCCCTGATGTGTATTTCATATTTTCCTGCCAAACAATTTCTGTAATAAAGATTACCAGAAAGTGAAAAAGAGGTTTATTTTCAAAATACTTCAAGTTATTTTAATTGAAAGAAGATGAGATGTAAATTCATTTGATCTAAGTACACACTAACATTAATATGATGTAGTTCAAAGTTCTAAAATGATGTAGAAATAAAGAATTTAATTGCATTTTATTAGAGGTAAGAGATTAACTTTGTGTTTCAAGTGCTTTGTTTTAAACTTTTTTTTAAACTAATGCCTTAGATCTTAATGACCTGTATATCTAACCATTAAATGAGTTGCTTAATTTAAAATGTGAATTCTTAGGTTTCACTAACAAAGATTTTGAATCAGATGTGCTGGGGTGTTTCCCCTGCAACATGCCTTCAAGCAAGCATGCAGGTGAATCTCAGGCAGATTTTCTTTGTGCAATATTTTGTGAAACAATTGAAGAATGGAATTCTATTGGTGTGGATGTATTTGAGAAATTCAGGTCCACTCGCCTATAATTCTGAATTGTTTCAGCCATCGTTATTTTAGTCTTCTATAATTCTCATATGCCAAGGAATTCAAGATGTTCTGAACTTTAAAATGAAGTCAAGGTAAGTATAAAATTCTAGAAATAGTAAGCATCCTTATTTAGGGAATATGGGAATATTTTAATTATTTAAAAATTACTGTGTATCAGACTATAGAGACTCCTCAGAACTAGCAGAATGAGTACATGAGACAAATATTTGACTAAAATTACCTAGAAGTATCACTGATACTAGCGAATGGCATCTTATATATTGAATCTAATGTTTACATTATTTCAGTTTTCAACCTAGAGACGGGTGGTATAGACCAGTGCTTCTCAAAGTGTTCTGAGGACTGATGCCTAGATATTAAGAGTAAGCTTTCAGAAACTTTAATAGCATTCTGAAAGAGTACATTTATGCTTGTTGTATCTAATAAGTAAAATAAATTTGGCTTGCATTTTGTATGTCTTTTCCTCAAATTTCACTTTTCTAATGATTCATTTTGACTGTATTTTACAAAGGCATTGGACCTAGATGAATTGGAAATTTTAAATAAAATTGCACTTTCACAGGTGAATATATAGTAAAGGTAGTGGATTAATAACATAAAACTAGTATGGAGATTAAAGGACAAACTAGTAAAATTACTTATAACCCAAATAACTAGTTGAGGAATACACAAATAAAAAGATGTAATATATGACATTAAACACCTACAGTGAGGAGTAGCAAAATGTAGAGTTTTTAAAATAGCATTCAAATTTAGTTGTTATCAACTTAAAAAAAAATATATGGTATTATATGGAAACTTCATGGTAATCACAAAGCAAAATCTATAGTAGATCCACAAAAGATAATTAGAAAGGCATCTAAATATAACTCTAAAGAAAGATGTCAAGCCACGACAGAAAAGAGATACACAAGAATAAAGGGACAGAGTGGAACTGCAAAACAGCCAGAAAACAATGAACAGAATGACAATAAGTGCATACTTGTCAATAATTACTTTAAATGTAAGTGGACTAAACTCTCCAATGAAAAGACAGAGTGGCTGAATAGATAAAAAAAAAACAAGACTCGTCTGTATGTTGCCTACAAGAGACTCTCTTCAGATCTAAGGATGCACACAGACTCTAAGTGATGAGATGGAAATTTGTATTTCCATTTGTATTCCATGCAAATGGAAGCAAAAAGAAAGCACGTGTACCTATACTTATATCAGACAAAATAGACTTTAAAACAAAGACTGTGATAAAAGGCAAAGAAGAACATTACATAATGATAAAGGAATCCAACAAAAAGAAATAACATTTGTAAATATTTGTGCACTTAACACAGGCGTACCTAATATGTAATGCAAATATTAACAAACATAGATCGAGAAGTTGTCAGCAGTACAATGTAGGGATATTTAATATAACACTTACACCAGTGGACAGATCACCCAGGCAGAAAATTAATAAGGAAACATCAGCCTCAAATAACACATTAGACCTGATGGACTTAATAGATAGATACAGAAAATTCCATCCAAAAACATCAAAATACGCATTTTTCTCAAGCGAATATGGAATATTCTCCAGGTTAGATCATATATTAAGCCACAAAGTAATTATCAATACATTTAAAACAATTGAAATAATATCAGGCATCTTCTCCAATCACAATGGTAAAAACACTAGAACTCCATTAAAAGAAGGAAATTGAAAAATCACAAATATGTGGAGATTAAACAATATGCTATTGCCAACCAGTAGGTCAATGAAGAAATCAAGGGGAAATCAAATATTATCTTGGGACAAATTAAAAGGAAAATGCAGTAGAACCTTCGATTGAGAGTAAGTCATTCTGTGAGTGTTCCACAAAACAAGCAGACATTTCTAATAAATTTTAACTTGATGACTAAGTGATGTCTTGCAATATGAGTAGTACATGATGCCGAATCTCACATGATCACAACAGAGTTAAGAGCTCTTGAAATTCACTTTGATATGCAAGTGCTTCAGATTACAAGTATGTTTCCATGCGAATTTTGCTCGCACACCACAGTTTTACTGTATAGCAATCTAAAATCTTGGGATGCAGCAAAAACTGTTCTGAGAAGGAGGTTCATAGAGATACAGGTCCACCCTAAGAGACAAGAAAAATCTCAAATAACCAACCTAACTTTACATCTAAAGGAACTAGAAAAGGCAGAGTAAATGAAGCCCAAAGTTAATAGAAGGAAAGAAATAATAAAGATCAGAGGAGAAATGAATGAAATGAAGACTAAAAAAAGAAACCAACAATTGAAAAGATCAGTAAGACTAAGAGCTGTTCTTTGAAGAGATATTAAAAAAGTATTTAGACAGACTTACCAAGAGAGAGGACTCAAATAAAATCAGAAATGAGTTGAAAGAACTTATGACTGATAACCACAGAAATGTAGGAGGTTGTAAGAGACTACTCTGACCAATTATTTTCCAACAAATTAGACAGCATGGAAGCAATGGATAAATTCCTAGAGACTTATAATCTTCCATGACTGAATCATGAAGAAATAGAAAAAGTGAATAGACTGATTACTAGTAAGCGTATTGAATCAGTAATCAAAAACCTTCCCAACAAACAAAAGTCCAGGGCCAGAGAACTTCACTGGTAACTTTGACCAAACATTCAAAGATTTAATACCTATCCTTCCTAAACTCCTTCCGAAAAACTGAAGAGGAGGGAATATATCTAAACCCATTTTTTGAGGCTAATATTACCCTGATACCAAAACCAGACAAGGACACCACACACATGTTCACACACAATTACAGGTCAATATCTCTGATAAACATCGATACAGACATTCTCCACAAAATAGTAGCAAAATCGAATTTAACAATACATCAAAAGGATCACATCCCACTAAGTGGGATTTATTTCGGGAATGCAGGGATGGTTCAACATCTGCAAAATCAGTGTGATACACCATCTTAACAAAACCTAAAAATTATATGATCATCTCCATAGATGAAGAAAAAGTATTAGACAAAGTTCAGTATCCTTTTATGATAAAAATTCTCAACACAGTGAGTACAGAGGAAATGTACCTCAGCATAATAAAGGCCTTATTATGTCTGGATGCCTGGGTGGCTCAGGTTAGCAGCTGACTTTGGCCCAGCCCATGATCTCATGGTTCATGAATTCAAGCCCCACATCAGGCTCTGCACTGCAAAGACTGCTTGGGATTCTTTCTCTCTCCATCTCTCTGCTCCTCCCCAACTTGTGCTCCCTCTTTCAAAATAAATAAATAAACTTAAAAAAAAATACAGCCCTTATATGACAAACTCACTGCGAACATCATACTCAATGGCAAAAAGCTAACAGCTTTTCCTCTGAGATAAGAAACAAGACAAGGATGCCCTCACTTGCCACTTTTATTCTACATAGTATTGGAAGTGTTAGCCGTAGCAGGTAGGAAGGGGGAAAAAGGCATCCAAATTAGAGAGGAAAAAATAAAATTGTCGCTACTTGTAGATGAAATGCTACTGTATATGAAAATATCCTAAAGACTCCACAAAAAACTGTTAGAATAAATGAATTTAGTAAAATTTCAAGATACAATATCAATTTACAGAAAAAATGTTGCAATTCTATACTAGTGGGAAAAAGAACTATTAGAGAGATTAAGAAAATGCTCCCACTTGAATCACATCAAAAATGTATGGAAATAAATTTAACCAAGGAAGTGAAAGACCTGTACACAGAAAACTATAAGACATTCATGAAAGAAATTGAAGAAGATACAAATAAGTGGAAAGATACTCTGTGTTCATGATTTGGAAGAAATAAATATCGTTAAAATGTCTATACTATCCAAAGCAATCAATCTACAGATTCAAGGCAATCTCCCTCAAAATTCCTATGGCATTTTTCATAGAACTAGAAAAAATAATTCTAAAATTTATATGGAACTACAAAAGGCCCTGAATAGTCAGAGCAATATTGAGAAAGAAAAAAGCTGGAAGTATCAGGCTCCCTGATTTCCATCTGTACTACAAAGTTATCATGATCAAAACAGTATGCTATTGGCATAAAAGACAGACACATAGATCAGTAGAACAGAAGAGAAAGCCCAGAAATAAACCCATACATATATGGTCAATTAATTTATGACAAAAGAATAAGAATATACAATGGGTAAAAGACAGTCTCTTCAGTGAATGGTGTTGGGTACATTAGACAGCCACATGCAAAAAAAAAAAAAAAAAAAATGAAATTAGACCACCATCTTAAACCATACACAAAAATTAACTCAAGTGAGTTAAAGCTTTGAATGTAAGATCTGACACCATGAAACTCCTAGAAGAAAACATAATTAGTAAGCTTCTTGACATCAGTCTTCGTGTTGAATTTTTGCATCTAACTCCAAAAGCAAAGGGAACAAAAGCAAAAAAAAAAAAAAAGAAAAAAAAAAGAAAAAGAAAAAAGAGTGGGACTACATTAAATTAAAAAAACTTCTGCGCAACAAAGGGAACCATCAATAAAATGAAAGGCATCTTACTAAATGGGAGAAAATATTTGCAAATGATATATCTGATAAAGGATTAATACCCAAAATATAAAGAACTCAAGCAACTCGATAGCAAAAAACAAACAATCCAATTAAAAATGGGCAGAAGATCTGAATAGACATTTTTCCAAAGAAAACATGCAGATGGCCAAAAAGCACATGGAAAGATGTTCAGCATCACTAATTATCAGGGAAAGAGAAATTAAAACTGCAATGAGCTATCGCCTCACACCTGTTAGAATGGTTATTATCAAAAAAGACAAGAAATAACAAGTTTGGGGAGGATGTGGAGGAAAGGAAACCTTTGTACACTGTTGGTGAGAATGAAAATTGGTGCAGCTGGCTATGGAAAACACTATGGAAGTTCCTCAGAAAATCAAAAATAGAACTACCATATCATCCAGCTATTCCACTTCTGGGTATTTGTGCAAAGAAAACAAAAATCGTAATTTGAAAATATTTATGCACCCCTGTGTTTATTGCAGCATTATTACAATAGCCAAAATCAAGGGATGAATGGATAAAGAAGATGTGATTGATATATACACAATTAAATACTACTTGGCCATAGAGAGGAAGGAAATCTTGCAATGTGCAACAACATGAATAGACCTTGAGGGTATTATGCTAAGTAAAGTAAGTCAGACGGAGAAAACCATACTGTATGATTTCACTTATATGTGGCATCTAAAAAACAAAGCAAATCAACAAACAAAAAAAGTCAACACTCATGGATACAGAGAACAGATTTGTCGTCATCAGAGAGAAAGGGGGCTGGAGGATGGGAGGAATGGGTGAATTTTATGGTGATGGGTGGTAACTAGACTTGTGGCAATCACTTTACAGTGTTTACAAATATTTAATTATTATGTTGTATGCCTGAAACTAATAGAATGTCATATACTAATTTACCTTAACAAAAAATTGCTCTTTAGTCACAGGTAGTTTGAGAAACAGTGGTCAAGATCACCTTGTTTGTAGGTCCTCTTTGTTTACAGTTTTCCTGGAGATGGTGATTTAAGATTACTCAGAAATTGACAACTTCTCTCATTCCATAGCTCACACCATAGCTGTTGACAAGCTTGTTTATAACCAGACAGGAAAGATAAGGGGAGCTACTGATTGTATTTATTTCTATATACCCACTTTGTTCCAAAAGGGATTTAAGGAGGCTGGCTCCGGGGCGAAGAATGTTGACATGGAGTGAGGCTCTCTAAATTTGGAAGACATTTTCTGTTTTCAAAGAAAGGTTCTAATGGTGTTTGGATGGAGAGGGGCCTCCTTCCGTTCCCCCCACCCTCTGATGGATGATTAGCAGGTGGGAGCTGGTCTTTCTTGTCTCATGTTTGAGTCTGTGTGAGTCTCAACGCTTGTGGGTTCTTGCTTTGATTATGTGTAAAGCCACTTGTCAGGTGGAACACAGGAAAAGCTACTCTAAGATTTAAGTGTGAATCTCGTTATGTTTTATTTACTAGTTGACCTGGACCATTTGCAATTTATAACTCCAAGATATTAAATTTTGAGAAGAGAAACTTTATCTATTAATCCTGATGAGAAAGCACACATTCATTACGTCTGAATGTCATTCCTCACCTAGCAGCTGTCCCACGTAGATGAAGTGGGTGGTGGTGGGAAGTCCAAGGTCAAAAATAGTATTTTCAGCATTCATTCAATGCTTCTCATTGACCTGCAAGGGCCGGGCAGAGCTGACTACCAATTCTCCAAGAGATGGTTCTACCTAACACTGCAAATACTCCACTTTTCTCTGGCAGTAAATTTGTTCTTCCTATCGAAACAAATTTGCACAGATTTACTGGCTTAAAACAAATATATTTATTCTCTGGAATCTGAAATGAATCTTTTGAGGCTAAAATATAGGTCCCGGCAAGACTGTTTCCTTCTGAAAGCTCCAGGGGACAATCCTCTCTTTGCTTCTAGTTTCTGGTGGCTGCCATCATTCCTTGCCTTGTGGCTGCAACATTCCAATCTCTTCTTCCTTCACTGCATTGCCTTTTCCTCTTCTGTAGTATTATCTCCCTTTACTTTGTGTGTGTGCACTCTTGTGTGTATGTGTGCGATTTTATTGGCTACAAATTTAATATCGAAGCAAAAAAGTGGTTAAGACTATAAACTCTAGGCTTAGACCATATGGTTTAAAATCCTAAACACTCACAGCTATTTAACATTGGAATGAATCTCTTTGCATTTTACTCATCTCATTTGTAAAATGGATAATGACTGTACCTACTTCATAGGCTTATTTTGAGGATTAAGTGAATTTATATAAATAAAATAGTATCTAGAAACTACTTACTGTGTTTCTATTCTTACTGTGTTACTATTCAATAAATATTAGCTACATCTTGCTATTATTAGGTTAATATCTACTGACTCACCTTGGGTCAGACACTGAGATCCTAGGGATTTTTTTTTTTTTCGTATTTTCACATGAGTATTTCATACTCATAGAAGTTGTGGTGAATATCGAGGGTTGGCTTTCTCAACCTCTCTTCTACGTACTACTGTTAACATGTCTGTTTAAGTCAGGTTCCTTAGGTGAACACTTGGCTGTGGGAAGTTTATAATGGATAGTGACCATTAAATGGATAGCTGTGGGGAATGAGGGTATAGGATTGGGCTGAGGAAGGAGTTGAACTGTAACGCAGTCGCAATGAAGGACTCCGTCAATTCCATGAGGATCTGTGGCACCGAAATCAGCCACCAATAATCTCAGCTCTGTACAACTCAGCGGCTGGAGTCACGTGGTGCCAGTCCTGAAGGGGTATCTGGTCGACCTGCCCAGACAGCAAGGTCAACAGTGCCCCTCGAAGGTGGACATGCCTGAAGTCCAAACCTCAGGGTCTTCCGCTCCCTTGCTGCTAGAGACCTGCATGTGATTTGGGTTCTAGCAATAGAGGTACCCCTGGGGGAATTTTGATTCAGAATGGAGTTAAGCAGGGGAAAAAGCAGGCAACATACATTGATTTTGCCGAGTAGGGGTGTGGCACAGACATGGTACTTTTTCAGGTGGTGGCTTCCCGATGTGGCACCTTCTTGCTTGGGTAGCGACTGCTGTCCCGCTATTATGGCAGAGACGACATGATGCTGGGGCCTGGGAGGTGTGCCAGGAAGTCAGCCTAGAGCTGCGTCTTCCGGCTTTCCTGTGGTTTTGTAAGCCACTTCACTCCTGATGATAAGTTATTACTTCTTCATTTAGCCAGAGGCTAAATATTTTGCAACGGTACCCCAACAAATTATAATACTCTTGTCTTTTGTTTTGTAGATAAGAAAACTGAGTGTCATAGAGGTGGAGTGATGTGCATAGGATTACACAGCTTTTAAGTGGCAGAGCCTGGGTTCAAATTTAGATACCCTGGCTCCAAATGCTGTGTTCTTCACCTACAACAAAGTTAGAAAATACACATTATGTGTTACACCCCTCAACTCTCCTCCCATGTCCAGAAATGGGCTCACAATCCTTAGCACAAAGCTCCAGAAAGCCACTATGAATGGGTAGGAATTAGATATAGATAAAATCTATTTTGAACTGGGCTCTTTATCACACAAAATATAGCTATACAGAAGGAAGTTTTGTTTCTTGGTTCTCTTTCTACCTTTCTTTCTTCTTCTCTTTTAATATATTTTGTAATTTCTCCCCAATTTTATGCTTTCAGATGTCGATAGCTCTTCTCCATTGAAAAGATGTTGCCAATCTAATGTTTTATCAATCACACCATTGATTTTGACACGTAAAGGAGGACCTTCAGCAGGAAGAAGGCAATGCTTAACCCTAAAGAAGGAACTATTAATAAAGGCAGTTTAAACCACTTGGTGATGTTTCAGTAATTTCTGGGGACTGGCACTTCCCCTAATACAGCACTTTGCATCATTTTGCTGCAATAAATATTTTTTGATTGCATGCTTTTCTAATTCATCTGCTAATGGTTGTGTGGGCAAAGGCAGAAGACTTGGATTCAAAACAAAGAGCACCATTAGGGTTAAAATGATTTCTTCCAGGGACAGCTCCCAGAGTAATATTCTAGAGCATAAATTTAGCTTGGCTGATCTTTTGTGAAGGAAGTAGAAGAGTCTTTATTTATTTTGAAATGCAATAGCCAAGGATTCAGCCTTTGATTTCTCTCCAGATATGGCTGGAAGTCCTGAAAAGGTCTTCTGGGTGCCTTGATCTTGCTGCCCCAATGCGAATCTTCTTGGTGTCTCTCCTGGGTAGCTATAATCTGCCTTTGATCTCTCTCCCTATTTCTGAGTGTGTGTGTGTGCGTGCGTGCGTGCGTGCGTGTGTCTGTGTGTTGCATTTGTAGTTGTAGATTTGTTTGCTTCCTTCTGTTGGCCCCCCAGTTGATCCATTTTTCAGCTGAGGGATCAATAACCCAAAGCTACCATATGTGGTGTGAATGCCACCCACCCCATTCTGTAAGTGAGCACATGTGTGTATTAAGTAAACAGAACAGCATTGCCATCACTGGGGAGTTTTTGCCAAAGCTATATATTTAGTCAGATGTATTAAATGAAATGTTCCTTAACTACATTGGTGGTTTAACAAGGATTTAACCTCATAGCAACCCTACTGAGGCCTCATCTAGCAAGGAATGAGTAAAAATGCTAACATTTATTGAACCTTAATTATGCTAGACCTTGTGATAGGCATTTGAAATAGACACAATGTCACTTAATCCTCACACTGTTTTGTGAGATAATTGTTCTGAGGAGTGGGGCAACCCAAGGGAGGGCACAGAGATTTGGATCCCTTGTGACTGATTTCTCAGAACATCATTTTGCCTCTAGGTGGTTCCAGATAGACGTTCACCAGCTGGAGGAGAACCATGGAGGTCCGTGGACCGAGGACGGTCCTAGATTTTACCTTCACTTGTATCTTCTATTTATGCCCATGTAAGTGCAAGAAAAAGTGAACCGGGAGTGAGAAACTATGAGTTTTCGTCCTAACACGGTCATCACCTTGCATTACAAAATACTTCACTTGTTTGGGTCTCTTTACTCATCTCTAAAGGAACGATTTGGGCTAAATATTGACCCATTCTTCCACATAGCTCCCCTAGGCTGCCTGGACGTGGACGGAGAATGTTTTATGGATGTTTCGCTTGTTCTGAGCCTTTATGTAAGTGTAGGAGTTTACCAACAAAGAAGGAGAATAATGGATTTAGTGAGAGAGAAAACAGAATACTTGCCTCTGTGTGCACGCTGTGATAGATACGTGCTTGGAGAATGGTGAGAAACTGAGTATGTGTGTCAAGTGCACACTGAGCTGTGGAGACAAATGAAGCTCCTGAAGTAGTTTGGGCGCTGGCCAGAAAGTGCTTTGGATGCCAACTTAAGGAGTTTGGATTTAATCCTGCATGTAGGAGATCCATAAGCATTTTAATTTGTGGAAGCCATCACCAGAACTGTGTTTTGGAAAGATCACCCTGACAGCAATACTGAAGGTGTGTTGGAGGGAGGAGAAGTGAGATGGAGACAGCAATAGATTTAGCACAGTCATAGCCCAGGCCAAAGATGATGAGGGCTTAAATTAAGGTTTCCACGGAAGGAACAAAAAAGGGGACATGAATTCCTAAAGAGATAGCTGAGGGACAATATTTTCCCTATCATACTGATATCAACGGTCTCAGATACTTCCTAGATTCTAACTGCATGCTTAGAACGTTTAAAAACAGTTGGGATTTATCTTACTCTTGGTTTATTCTGATTTAATTGGCCCCGTATTTCCTTTCTTTCTAAATATATGAAAGTAATGGTGGCTGAAATAAACTATGGTGTCTTACATATAATGAAATAAATAATGTTCCAATTATTTCATGTACACTTTCTACAGTCTCCAGTCCAGTCTAGCTTAAAAACACAAAACAAGGGGCGCCTGGGTGGCGCAGTCGGTTAAGCCTCCGACTTCAGCCAGGTCACGATCTCGCGGTCCGTGAGTTCAAGCCCCGCGTCGGGCTCTGGGCTGATGGCTCAGAGCCTGGAGCCTGTTTCCGATTCTGTGTCTCCCTCTCTCTCTGCCCCTTCCCCTTTCATGCTCTGTCTCTCTCTGTCCCAAAAATAAATAAACGTTGAAAAAAAAATTAAAAAAAAAAAAAACACAAAACAAAACAAACAACAACCACAGAAAAGGCATTTCCTTTTCTTTGTTAAGGGGAACAAAGTAAAAAAAAAAATCAATTTGGCTCTCTTTAACACACGATCAGTTGTTTTGTTTGTCTAGTATATAAACCCATCGTCTATCGTAGCTATTTGTTTTTAGGTGAAGTCTATTCTCCTCATTAAATGAAGCAGCCAAATGACCGGATTCCTATCGAGAAGATCTGTGGGGAAAAAAATGTCAAAACTCTGATTTTGAGTCCTGCATTTGGGGCACCTTAGGCAAGTCATTAAAACTTCTCAAGCGGGTTAGTTGCCTCACCAGTGAAACGGAGTCACAAGACCAGTCTCATAACATTATCGGGGAACTCAGATCAGAAAACATGTTCGCGAAGATGCTACAATGGAGCTTTCTTTGTTGATCCATTATCTTATGTGAGTATTTGGTAGACTTCAACTTACTGTGCAGAACTTGGGTGTTATTTGCCGGCCATATTCGAAGGCCCTCATGGATGCTCACAGCTTATCTACACCTAGTATCTCAGACCTCCAGAAAGTCGTCCTGTCTAACCTGTTTTGTGATTTGGCTCAGAAAGCACATTTTGGTGGCGGATGTGGTATTACGAATGTTCTAGAGGGGAGAAAGTCGTTTGCCAGGAAGCGTTGCCAATTGAAAGCAAAGTGAAAATTCAGAATTACGGAGGTTTAATTTCCTGCTGAATAATTCTCCACAAGCTGTGTAAACTTCTTTTCACTGAACAAATACTCATAATAAAATACCTTGGATGCTCTTTTCCTTTTTCATAAGAAAATGTTCATATTATTTGAGAATGGGGCCAAGGGAAGAAGAGGGTCTGGTGCTCCTGAGCTGAGTTTGTAGAAGCCATCAAGAAGCCTCCTGTGCCTTTGACCTGTGGAGTTTCAAAGTTTGGGTAAGGGCTTTTCCTGCAAGAACCCTACAGATTGTTCATTGGCTAGTTTCTAGCCCTCTGTTTATCATTGTTCAATGGATTAACCATTCATAGAGGATACTTTAAAATAGTGCTTGTGTACCTATGATGTGCCAGCCCTGGGGTAAAGTGAATAGCAAAATAGATATGGTCCCTGACTTGCCAGAACATAGAAGCATAAATAAGCACAAAGGTAAAAACGGTGATAGAGGTACCTGGGTGGCTCAGTCGGTTAAGCCTCCGACTTTGGCCCAGGTCATGATCTCACAGTTTGTGAGTTCGAGCCCTGTGCTGACAGCTCAGAGCTGGGATCCTGCTTCAGATTCTCTCTCTCTCTCTCTCTCTGCCCCTCCCCCACTCACACTCTGTCTCTGTCTCTCTCAAGAATAAATAAGCATTAAAAAAAAACTGTGAGAAATGTTAGTTTATATTAGTGCATCAGGGAAAGACTCTTTTAGGAAGGACATTTGAACCAGAGCCCAAAGTGAAAGTGAACGTTGTCTAGCGGCAAAGTGCGTAGATGGTACCAGTCAATGGTAGTCTCGTTTGCAAAATCCTTCCAGCGGGGAAAGACTTTGGTGCAAGAGAAGTAGAAAGGAGGCCAGTCTGGCAGGATGTAGTGAATAGGAAGGAGAAAGATACGAGATGAACAATAGTCAGTTCTCAGATATTACAGCCCTTTTGGACCCAAGTACATTAGGAACCCACAGAGGGGTTTAATTAAGGGAAAAACCTGATCAGACTCTGTTTAGGAAAGTCACTTTGCCTGCTGAGTGAAAATCCACTGAAGAAGACAAAAACCACACAAACAAGGAGACTAGTTAGAAAGCTCTTGTGGCTGAGGTGGAATAATTTGGTAACAGAGGTGACGGAGAGCAGTGCATCGAGATGTACTTTAAAAGTTAGGAGAGCATGACTTGGTTCTGAATGAAATGGGACGAGTGAGGGAGGGCGAGTAGTCAAGACGGAATCGCAGGTTTCCAGCTGGAACACTAGCTGAGTTTATGGTGAAGCCGTTTTTGAAACTCAGTTACATCGAAGGGGGCAGGTTTGAGCAAAGAGCTACAGCTTGGCTTTGACCTTGAGTTTGAGCTTCCAAGTCTTCCAAGTGGAGTGCATGTTATACACATTTGGAGCTTTCAGCAGAATTCAAGGTTGAAGTTATAAATTACAGTATAGCTATTCTTCAAAATACAGATAGCCTTGGTGCACCTGGGTGGCTCAGTCGGCTGAGCAGCTGATTCTTGGTTTTGGCCCAAGTCCTCATCTCAGTTTGTGAGTTCAAGCCCCGCATTGGGCTCTGCTCTGACAGTGCGGAGCCTGCTTGCGATTCTCTCTCTTCTCCTCCCATGCTCTCTCCCTCTCCCTCTCTCAAAATAAATAAATAAATAAATAAATAAATAACCTTAAATAAATAACCTTAAATAAATAACCTTATAAATAACCAAAATAAATAAATAACCTTAAAAAGTACATACTCTTTAAATTCATCAGAGTATAGATAGTCCTGAAAGCCATGGAATTATGGGATTCCAGAGCATAGTCACTAAAACAAGTTGTGGGCAGGTGCTTCTCTCTGAGTCAGTATGTTAGGATTAGTAGATGAGGTGAGGTTATCAGGAACCCAGGTCATGATCAAGGTCAGATTTATCACAAAACAATGAGAGCAATTAGAAGTCAGGCACAGTATCCTGTTTTTGTTGTTGTTGTTGTTTGTTTGTTTTTGTTTTTTTTTAATTATTTTTTATTTTTTTTATTATTTAAAAAAAAATTTTTTTTAACGTTTATTTTTGAGACAGAGAGAGACAGAGCATGAACGGGGGAGGGGCAGAGAGAGAGGGAGACACAGAATCTGAAGCAGGCTCCAGGCTCCGAGCCATCAGCCCAGAGCCCGACGCGGGGCTTGAACTCACGGACCGCGAGATCGTGACCTGAGCTGAAGTCGGACGCTTAACCGACTGAGCCACCCAGGCGCCCGTTTTTGTTTTTAAAGCAGCTCTCTTATATAAAAGGGATGATAAAATTCTGATTAATCATGAAGTGCGTAACAAGCACTATGCAAGGCGTTTTATAAAAAATTTTCCTATTTCAACGTTTTTTAAAAGTTGGTATTGTTGTAAAAATTAGATAGACATATGCCCTATAGATTATCAACAAAGATTATTAAAAAACAACAGCTTCCTCTGCCCTGTGTTTTTCCATCTCCCATTCCTCACAGGCAACTGCTTTAAATTATTTTAGCTTTGTCTCTTGATATTAACATATATGTGTCGATAATGTGTTTATCGTGTTAATTCTTAATTTTGTTATTTTTGTGTGGGTCGGGCATTGTATCTTGGTTTTTCACTTCGAGATGAGAGTTTAGCCTTTTTCATCAAGCCCCTTCTCCAAAACATATGCTCAGAAGTTCTATACAGTGTAGAATAGAATGCATTTTAAAAGCCTCTCTGGTCGAATTTGAATTGTTACCTGAGTCTTTAAGGAAGAGACATGGTTTGATGGAAAGTGAGGACATGACAGAAACGTGTCACCCAGAGAGGCAACATGTCACCTGGAGAGGTGTGGTGAAAGAGACAGAAAGGTGATGGCCACAGCATCTTACATTTCAAGGGGTTTATCTCTTCACAGTACATTTCCACACTGAATCTCTAAAGGGTGCCAAATATTCCAGTGAAGCAGAAGGACAGATATTATCAGGGTTTTTGGGTTTTTTTTTTTGCCTCAGAGAAGAAATTGAGGCTTAGATTGGGCTCTGCCAGTGAAGAGCCTGCTTGGGATTCTCTCTCTTTCCGCCCTTACCGTGCTCTCTCACTCTTTCTCTCTCAAAACAGATAAATAACCTTAAAAAAATAGATCGTCTTTAGATTCACCAGAGTATAGATAGTCTTGAAAGCCATGGAACTGTGGGATTGCATAATGGGTAATTTGAAGCCAAAATAAGTGGCCATTGAGTGGCCACTCACAGTGACCAAATAAGAGAGCCAAATAAGTGGCCTCTCACAGTAATGAGAGAAATAATTGGTAGATACATACTAAATGAATGCATGGGTAATGTTTGTGTTTCCAGTAATCAAGAAATATCAATTATATATGTCTATACACATATTTGTATACAATATAAAAATATATAATATACACATAATATTTGCATATAAATTATATAGGTATATAATTTCATTTACTATTTACCGTGTGTGTGTGTGTGTGTGCATGTTGGTATATGTGTATATATATATGTGTGTGTGTGTGTGTGTGTGTGTGTGTATATGTATATATATGGCATAAATTGGTGCAAACCTGGAAGATAAAATGAAAAAGTAATTTAATTGGGAAGATCAGACTGTGAATGATGTCTAAAAACCGATTTTCTCCTACTGTAGTTATAGTTATATTTTCAAAACAGATTAAAAAGTGGTGGGACTTAGGTGTGCCTGGGTGGCTCAGTCAGTTAAGGGTCCAGCTCTTGGTTTCAGCTCATGTCATGATCTCATGGTTCATGGGATCAAGCCCCACATCAGGATCTGCACTGACAGGGAGAACCTGCTTGGGATTCTCTCTCTCTCTCTCTCTCTCCCTGTCTTTCTGCCCCTTGTCTGCTTGCAAGTGCTCTCTCTCTTTCTCTCTCTCTCTCAAAATAAATAAACATTTAAAAAAAGTGCTGGTACTTAGTAGGGATTGAGACTAATTTCTAAGAGTTTGGATTTACCATTAGAACTATTATAGGCTTTGTTTAGAAATCCACATGGATAAAAATTTTTTTTAAAGAAGATATGATTATAGTATAAGAAAGAGTAAGGATATAGTCTTTCTTCTTTTTCCAGTACTCCCTCTCCAGTTCTTATTTCCCTACATATTTAAAAATGGTAATTTGGGAGGCATATGTTAGCCCGTGAATCATGATTATCCGCGAATGAGCCGTGTAAACTCATGAAGAGATTTATCATTGTCCTCTCCAACGTACACAGCCACGTGCGCGTGCTTTTGTCATAGTGCCCTTCTGGAGCGCAGTCATGATAATCCTGGTTGGGAAAAAGCAAGTGTAACCAGGGAGAGATGTCATGAATTAATCATGACAGTGATAACTAGCTGAATACCCATATGGGTATAGGTAAGGCGAAAGTTTGAAGATATATATTTTCCCCAAAGTTGGTTGGAAAAATCGGTATTCTGAGAGCTGCTTCATATATGATGATTCCTAAAAATCTGGGGCAGTATAGCAGGTATGCCTTTGGAAAACAATTAACCGTGGGAAGTAGAGAGAACACAAGCCCCCTTCCGTGTGTGTATTGTCTATGAAAAATGCAATAATCCTTTTTTTTTTTTTTTGGATTTAAACATAAACTGTCTAATCCAAAATCTTTTGTGAGAGCATAATGCCTGCAAATGTGACATAAAGAAAGAGTCTTGGAAGCTAAACTGCAACTTACTAGCATGGCTAATAGCAGAGTGAATCGAGGAAGAAATGAAACCACCATGCCTGATTCCAAAATGGATATGACATGCATTCAAATGGAAGCCCACACTCTGGGTCACATAGGCAGGACTGATGCTCCCAATCCCAGGCAAATGGCTTCTGCTACTTTGTCCCCTGTGATATACTTATCTCTTGCTGATACATGCATCATTTATCTTTATAATGCTATATGATTACTTTAAATGAATTTTTTCCCTCTAAATAAGAGTATTTCCCTATGCACTCTATTTTCTCCCCATGTGAAAATTTGATTTGATGGGAAAGTTGCTTTAACAATGTCTGAACGAAAAAAATAAGCTAAAAGCTAAGAGTGATCAAGGGGTTTTTGCATTTTATTAATCTCTCCTTGTTGCCTTAGAGATAAATTTTCATCGACTTTGAATTAAAACCTGGGGTTTTTTTGACCAACACTTCACATTTTAATATAAAGGTGATATAAAATGTTCATGTCTTTCTTTCCTACATTATTAATAAACACTTGTCAGGAACCATCAGATCAAGAGCGTTCCTCTATGGACTCGTCCGTCCCCTTTCCCAGCTGTGCCTATGCCTTTTCAAGGTTTCTGTGTCACAAGTTATTCGCCTGCAGTTGAGTAGATAGAGGAAAGAATGAGAGCACCACGCTGAATAAAATGGGCGCAGAGAACTGTTAAGAATGGAGTCAATCACAAGTTCCTCGGACCAGACCCTATGACCTCCTGAGCCAGAACCAAAAGATGGTTTGGGTTTTATGTCACTGGATTAGGGAGAGGTAGAGGAATTGCCCACAGGACAGTAGACAGGGGAATCTGTTTATGTTCCCAACTGAACAACCCAAGGGGTCTTTATGAAAATCTTGAACTATAGACTTAGGTGACAGGGGTTCCTCATTAGGCCTATGGAAGGATCACAGATTAAGGCCACTGTCTGTTCAGTAGCATGACTTTCATCGGGGGTGACCTTTGCACAGGCTCTCTCCGCAATGAGTAAGCCTTTCTTCCTTTGTTGTGGGTTTTACAATCATGGCAAAAATCAAATGGTTGAAGAGAATTAAAATGC
This sequence comes from Leopardus geoffroyi, assembly GCF_018350155.1. NCBI lineage: Eukaryota > Metazoa > Chordata > Mammalia > Carnivora > Felidae > Leopardus > Leopardus geoffroyi. The sequence continues at coordinate 33,741,435 of NC_059327.1, read as the reverse complement.
TCTCAGCACTTTCTTTCTCAACAGGCTCTTCCAGTCCTCCATTTGTCCAGCCAGTACTATTTTCAGGCCAACATGTGTTTGTGCTTTTTTTGGGTTTAATATCCACAATCTGGCCTATTTCCCTGGCTATTAGCCCCTTCCTTCTTTGCTCTTCCAGCAGAAACAGAGCTGCTTTTCACCTCTTTCCTCTTTGTGACTTCCTGGGGACAAGTGCCCAGCCACACTTTCAGAGTCTGCATTGCTCCACTATAGGAAAATAAGATTTAACGCACACACACACACACACACACACACACGTGCACATCTAGGTCCTTGTTGCTTATGGTTACAGATCAGAATTCAAGTTCAATGTTTTCATTTTCTAAGCAGCTCTCTTAAAAGTGTTAATGATCCATTTCTGAAAGCATCCATTTTCTTGATAAGCTACATATGACAATGTGCCTCTGTGTGTGTGTGTGTGTGTGTGTGTGTGTTTAAATTTCATGAGTGTGAATCTGGGCTTCCTACCAAGAATGTCTTTACATACCCTTCTCTTTTCCTTAATGCAGCTTCTCCCTGCTTATCCCCAAGGATATACCTTCCGGTCCCTGGCTCCACCCAGATTTGAGCATAAGCTACTGAATTTGGATTTGACAAGTCTGTAGATGCTGCAGGCTGGGCTTTATTCCACCTCAATTACAATATCACAATGAACAACTTATTTTGGAGTCTTAAAATCAGTTAAGAATGGTAGGAGAGGAGCTTCTGGGTTGGTAAGCGTGTGGAATTGTGGGGACAGTGGCACACCCAGAGAGGGCACAGAAGCTCTGCGCCCTTTCCACATACCTTGCCCTATGCATTCCTTCCGTCTGGCTCTTCCTGAATTATATCTTTTTTTTAAAATAAAGCAATAATCCAGAAGAAAACCCAAAACCACACATGTTTGAACACATGAGTAACTCTAGTAGGACTGTTTTCTGTGAACCTAGGCAAACCTTAACAATCTGAGCATGGCTCAGTACTTGACTTTTGACCTTTGCCTTGGGAGAGCTGGGCTTCATACTATTCTTAAGAACCCGCAGGGAGGTTGAGGGAAGAAGTGAAAACAAAACTGACAATCTCACGCGGGAGGCTGAAGTTTGAGCAGTGTCTTCTCAGTTCAATTTTTTCTTAAAACTCTGAACTATTTATATTTATGGCTGACTCCCTTTTAAAATATAACTCGATTTAAAAAGGAAAACACATTTACTTTAGAACACTTGGACCACATAGTAAAGCCTAAGAAGGAAATAAAAGTCATTTGTCGCCCCAATTTTAGAAACAATCACTGTTATTTTGATGTATGTCTTTGTGGTGTCTATCCACTGTATAAAACAATGTTTATATGCATAAGTGTATTTGATTATACTGATATATATGTTGGATTATACTGTACACACACACACACACACACACACATAAATATATATATGCTGTATATAGTGCCATGTTTTTTCACATTTTTGCTCTTTTTGTTGGTAGTTTCTCTGCTTCAAATGGCTTCCAAGTGTAGTGCTTCAGTACCGTCTAGTGTTCCCAAGTGCGAGAAGGCTATGATGTGCCTTATAGAGAAAACACGTGTGTTAGATAAGCTTCCTTCACACATGAATTACAGTGCTTTGGCTTTGAGTTCAATGCTAACTAAACATAAAATAGTTACATATATACATATATATATAATAGTTGTATATATAAATATACATTTTATATATTTAATATAACATATATTATATATTTATGTATACTTATAAATATATATATGTGTATATGTGTGTGTGTGTGTGTGTGTATATGTATATGTATATATATATATATATATATATATATATATATGAGATAAAGTGTATTTAAACAGAGATACACGTTTAAAAAGTTATGTATTGATTAGTTGATGAAATACCACCAGAGGCTTGCAGGAACGTGACCCTATAGTTCAGATTCACTAGTTCAGTGTTGGAAAATTTTATAGAAAATAATTACTACAAATATTTAGATTTGACTGCACATCTTTCAGAGGCATTGATCTTTGGACCATGGAATATGTCCTCTCTACCATTTCCTTCCTTCCTTCCTGCCTTCCTGCCTTCCTTCCTGCCTTCCTGCCTTCCTGCCTTCCTGCCTTTCTTTCTTTCTTTACCTTTTGATCAGTCAGTTTTGTTTGACAGTTTTGAAATTTTGGCTCCACACCATAGGTTCATTTTTTTCTACAGCATTAAATCTGCTTTTTAATGCTTCCTATGAGGATTATTAGCTTTTGGTGCTGTTCCTGCGATTTTTCATCTGCTTGTAACTTTCTGGCCATTCATGTGAAGAATCAGAAGTCTTACCAGACCTTACTACAGAGATGCCATTTTGAACTTGAAATCTGCAGATTATTTTGGTTTTGTTTTTAGTTGTTTGATGTGTCATGAGGCATAGCATACCACAGTGATGTGCAGACACAAAGAAGTTTTCTTCATTCAACTTGTTTAATGATAGAAAAGAGGCTACGCAGAATATACCAACCAGTGAGAAAAAATGTGATTTTATCCTAAAATTGACTTGTTTATGCATCCTCACTATGGTTCTACTTTTAGAAAACGAAAGCCAATGATTATCCTTGAAATTAATCAATCCACAGCAACACTACTCCTCTTTGAGTGTCAGGCAAGGTGAAGGTAGGGCAAGGAAGGCAACCGTGAGATTATTTTACTAAAGAACTCGTCTTTATTGACCATTGTTAGGCATTTAAAACATATTATCTTAGGGGCGCCTGGGTGGCTCAGTCGGTTGAGCGGCCGACTTGGGCTCGGGTCATGATCTCACGGTCCGTGAGTTCGAGCCCCGCGTCAGGCTCTGTGCTGACAGCTCAGAGCCTGGAGCCTGTTTCCGATTCTGTGTCTCCCTCTCTCTCTGACCCTCCCCCGTTCATGCTCTGTCTCTCTCTGTCTCAAAAATAAATAAACGTTAAAAAAATTAAAAAAAAATAAATAAATAAAACATATTATCTTAATAATAATTACACAAACTAAATAGTATAGGCATTTAGATTGTCTGTGAATTAGAGTATTTAGGAGATGGGCTTTGGAGGGCACTGCTTATATTTTAACCCTGGCTCTGTTACTTAAAAGAATAATAATGAGGGGCACCTGGGTGGCTCAGCCAGTTAAGTGTCCGATTCTTGATTTTGGCTCAGGTCCTGATCTCATGGTTTGTGGGATAGAGCCCCCTGTTGGGCTCTGTGCTGACAGTGTGGAGCCTGCTTAGGATTCTCTCTCTCTCTCTGCCTCTACCCACCCCCCCCCAATAAATAAATAATCTTAAAACAAAGAATAATAATGAGATCTACCTTATAAGGTTATTATGAAATTATACAAACTAATCCATGCAAAGCTCCTAAAAGAGCTCCTGGCATAAAATGCATAGTATATAAATATTATTTTTGTTAATGTCAACCATTTTTCAAATGAAAAAACAAAACACCTCAAGCTCAGAGAGATCAAGAAATTTTTTGAAGGACACAGCAAATAAATGGGAGCACCGAGACTCCGATGAAATGTACCTGTCTTTAGACTCCTTATCTTCCTTGTGCTAATTCCTATTTCTCAAGATAAATACTACAAACCTATATTTGTATTATAAGTGCAATTGCTGCAGGACTTCAAAAAGGCGATGATCAATGTATTCTTCAAAATGGTCACTTACTTCTTAACAATAAATATGACCAATGACTGTTCATTTAAAAGGATTACTGGTATTAGGTAAATGTGCACATCTGAAATTACGTGCTTTTTCCTAATTCCCTCTTCACGGTGTTGCCCGTCACCTATTGACCCTGCCATGTTGCAGGGATCTGGTATTCCTTCTGGCAGTTGGGAACTCAGTAACCTTTTCAGCTGGAGGGATGCACTGAGGCACAATCTCGATAGAGTTTTCTGTGCTGTGACCCTGTGTTCCCCAGTGTGAGTATTTAATGAAACCCATTTTGAAATCACTTGTGTTCCAGACACAGACATTTTAAGTCTTACAGACATTGTGAAACAAATCAAATTTTGGTAGAGATCTTGAAAAATTGTCCCCAGATCTTCACATCTGTTTCAGCGCTTGATTTAACCTTCTGTCCAGACTTTGGACTTGATCGGCAGAGGTATAAGATATCCAGAAGACTACGGTCTTTGGAGGCAATAAAACCGTGATTCTGGCCACCCAATAACTATGTGACCTAAGCACATTATGTAATTTCTCTGACACACAAACTTATCATCTTAACACCAGCATAATGGTGCTAATGATATAGAACAGTTGCAAGGATTTTAATGGGACAATACATACAAAGCACACGTATCTGTATGTATGTAGTAAATGTACCCTGCTCCGTGTCCTTCTGTTATGATGCACTGTCCCAGCCGTGTGCAGAGCATGGTCTCGAAATGCCTCATTTCTCATATGAAGCTGGAACCTTCAAATGGATCCAAGAAAGAAAGCAGGATCAAGGAATGAATTAACAGGTGTTCTTACACTCTAAAAGACTCCAAGGTAAATAAATGATGGGACTGGGACATTCCCCTGAATATGACCATTGACTTACGATCCTTCTGTATTTTTTTCTCATCTAGGGAAGTTCTTTCCTGTCGTTCCGGGGACATTGTTCTAACAGAGAAAGGGTGCAGACGTGCTGTGCCGTCGTATGCTTCAGGCTAAGATAATGAGGTCTGCGTGTACATACAGGATAACGCACCAGTAATCAATGAAGCCACCTCGGTGAAAACAAATGAGGTTTGGGCATCACATGAACACTTTATCTTTGAGAAAATAGTTATCCCAGCCTGTTTTTGAAACAGAGATGTGATCCCAAAATAACTAGATGACAGGTGAAAACAAGCCTCTTTCAGGGTAGTGTCCTACATCAGGGGTATGGGTAAAGAATCAGGTGTAGTAACCGAAAGATATATTCATGCCTGACATCAGACCTCAGATGCTCTTATTTGATAGATGTGGGTGAGGTGTCAGTATCTGTATTTTGTCGTATGGATACTATGTTGATAAAATTCACAGACCATAGTAGCTACCAAGGGGATTCTAGCGTGCATGCATAGCTATAGCTTTAGGCCATGATTTTATAACTTTCGTTATTTCCCCTGATTTTATTTTATTTACTTATTTATTTTAAAACTTTTTTAATGTTGGGGCGCCTGGGTGGCTCAATCGTTGGGCATCCATCTTCGGCTCAGGTCATGATCTCGCAGTCTGTGAGTTCGAGCCCCGCGGCGGGCTCTGTGCTGACAGCTCAGAGCCTGCAGCCTGCTTTGGATTCTGTGTCTCCCTCTCTCTGTACCTCCCGCACTCATGCTCTGTCTCTCTCAAAAATAAATAAACGTTAAAAAATAAAAAAAAAAAACTTTTTAAAATGTTTATTATTTATTTCTGAGAGAGAGAGAGAGAGAGAGAGAGAGAGAGAGCAGGGAAGGGTTAGAGAGAGAGAGATGCAGAATCCGAAGCAGGCTCCAAGCCCTGACCCGCCAGCACAGAGCCTGATGTGGGGCTGGAACTCACAAACTGGGATCATGACCTGAGCCGAAGGCAGACGCTCAACTGACGGAGCCACCCAGGCGCCCCTGTTTCCCCTGATTTTAAAAAGGTAATGCTTTACTGGATGTTCTTCTTATCTCATCGTTTCTGATATCTGCTCTTTTCTGTACCGATCTACGATGGGGGAGGCTGATCTTTAGGGTATTTATTCCCTTGCTCCCTCCCTGCCAAAGGTTGCAGTCCTTGAGCGACCACTGTGGAATGCGCTTAAGGACTTCCACTTCCAGACCTAGAGGCTGTAATAGCTTTTGGCTATTGTTAGCCCAGAAGAGGGATACTGTGTTTAGCCCCAGGCACTCGGTTTCCTTAAACTCAATCTCCTGCGTGATGGTTAATCTTTTCTGTCAACTTGAGTGGGCTATGGAGTGCCCAGCCATTTGGTCAAACGTTGTTCTGGGTGTGTCCGTGAGGATGTTGCTGGATGTAATCAGCGTTTGTACCAGTAGACTGAGTAAAGCAGATCGCTCTCTCCAATTGCGGGGTAAGCCTCTTCTCATCGGTGGAAGGCCTGCCTAGAACAAAAAGGCTGATGGAGAGAGGATCTCTACTGCCTGACTACTTGAGCTGGGACATTAGTCCTTTGTCAAGGCCTTCAGACTCCTGCAGAAGCAGCAGCTTCTCTCGGGTTCCTTCTGGCCTTCAGAGAGGAACGTACAGCACTGGCCCTCCCGGTTCTCAGGAAGTTTGATTGGCACCGGAAGTACACAGTGCTTCTCCCAGGTCTCCAGCCTGCTGACTACAGATAGTTGAGCGTTCTCAGCCTCCATAACTGCGTGAGCCGATCCCTTATACTAAATTTCATTTCGTCCCCTCTCTCTCTCTCGGTATAGATACATCTCATTGGTTCTGTTTCTCTGGAGAACCCTGGCTAATGTATAATATATGTTGTACATTACCTCTTTATTAAACTCTGCTCAGTTCCCATGTTTGGCGAGTCAGGACCCTGCCTGATACTTATACCTAATCCCATGAGCGATGATTGATCATTTATCCCACAACTGTTATTTTGACTTTTGACTATATTTCCTGAAAAACTTTTCAGGAAACCTATATGAATTGATATTGCTGACGGTACAAAATTATCGTGTTTCTATACTAAAAAAAAATCTACTGAGGAGTTTTATAGGCATTTCTTAAGGGATAGCTTTCCTTTAAGACAGAAGAATTTTAAAGATAAAAATTAGCTGCTTTTTGAAAGTGTTTTGCCTTTTTTTTTTTTTATAAGTTCCAAATGTAAGAGTAGATTTGCTTTGTCATCATTCATTTCAATTTGTTTGTTGTCAGCTCTTCCAGAGTACTGGTATGTGTGGGTCTCAGGGAGAATAGTTTAATTCCCAGTAGAAAGTTGTTTCTACTTGTTTCAATTTCCTTTATCACAGCTGTTAAGCAGCTCTTTCATCTTTGCAGAGGATCAACTTTTGTTGCATTTGAAATCCTTCAGAATGAAATTGAGTCAATTCATGAGGAGAATATTGACCTTGGAACTCACGGGCACTAATTAAATGTGCAGGGTCGTGTAGGGAGAAAGGCGGGGCGCTGCACTCTAGCAAGGGCTCCAGTGACTGGCGTTGTTGATCTACTTGGAAAAAAACTTGACTGTCATCTGCGACTGTTACTGAATAATTAATTCATTACTCTCTTTGGTTGAACTCTGGTTGGGTAAATTCTGTCCAGTATGAATCCCCACTTATTTTCTTCATGCTCTTCCAGAACTGGCAGGATTGTTTTAAGCGGTGAAGGTGAACGCAATGCACTAATAAGCCTGAGGAAGATATACTGGTAAGAATGGTTCTCCACTGATCATCTGCGTGATTGAGCAATTATTATGTGTCCAGGCATTTACTTTTTCCAAAGAAAAACACAACTCCTCTACCTTGAAAAGGTATATGCGAAGATAGGTATAGACTCCAGATATTAAGAAAGGAAGGAATTCAAGTTCCTAAATTATTATCTAATTTAAAACCACTCGTCTCGGAAGCCATGGATGGACATTAGGGGTTTGTGAATCCCTGAAATTAAAAGTAGAATTTTATAATGTATGCCATGTTGAGACAGGAGGTGAAAAGGCCATACAAACAATTCAACTGTTTGGTTGTTCTTTGTCATGGGTAGCTCTCTTTGCATCTCCATTTTCCACACAAGAATCCAGGGATCCCCCAGAGAGCAGAAGGGCAGATTTAGGAAGAGTAGAGTTAGGTCTCTCTCTGCCTCTCATTCTCTCTCTCTCTCTCTCTCTCTCTCTCTCATGCACACACACACACACACACACACACCCTTAAAGACTAAGTCTTTCATTCATGTTCAAATGATATAGTCCAACCCATACAGAATCCAAAGAGTGAGGAGAAATTGGTCAGTCTGTTCCTTATTCAGGAAGAAAAAGTGTCTCTTTCAGGTATTTGGGGAAGCCCATATGGACACATCTCTGCCAATAGTGATCTTCTTACTTGTGTTTCATTTCCCCTTTCGCACAGTCACTCAGTCCTTTAACCACTGCTCTTTTGGCAAAGTTCTCACCTTCTTGTGTGTGTTAGCATTTCACCTGCTGGAGAGGGCAGGAGGAAGCTTCAGTCTTGTACCGAGAGGAGTGTGAAAGGGAAGATGTGAGGAGGCCTGGCCTCTAGGTAAAAATATCTAAAAATAATCAGGGCCTAAATTTCCTTATCAGCCCGAGATTAAATTATTAAAAAAATATATTTTATTGTTAGTTTGGTCTTGGAAGGTGCCAAGTGGAGGACAGAAAATGGGAGAAGAGAAACATTTGTCCAGCGGTGTGCCTTATTCTGTGGAGGGGGTTTATCTATCACTTTAATACAATTGTCAAAGGAATATATGATACAAAAGGATTTAAGAGGCACTTCTGAAATGGAGATTTATCATTTTACCAATTCGAAAACTGGTGTTCCGAAAAACGGAAGGGGTTGCCTGCCTCCTATAGGAAGAGGCAGAGGATTGGAGCACAACTATAATCCACATTTTTAGAGTTCGTCTCTTGCTTTGATGCTCTTTCTAAGATGCATTGCTCTCGTGTCGCATATAAAAGGGAGTGCTATAAAATTTTTCTCAAGGAAGGTGACATAAAAATTCAAGTTAGGGTTGACGTTAATAGGCGAACTGGTACTATTCCTGATAAGGCCTAGATCAAAACTTCCAGTTAAGGAATACGGTATCGGAACCGGTTTGTTTCCTGGGGATAATAACGATGAATTACAGCTACAAGTGACCAGCAACCCAGTATCTACTCTAATCATGGGCGAGCAGGAGTGCTCTGTCCTCAGGTGGGAGGGAGAGAGGAGAATTTCACTTTCCTTTTCTGGCTTCAATCACCACGGAAAGAAACAATTTGAAATTGATAAAATGTTCATTGCTTTTCCCTCCTTGACCCATATTTTTTACGTCTTAATGCATACATATTAAAATCCACACAGATAATCATCGACCTATGTAAAGCCTGCAATTGTTAAGTCTCCTTAATAGTGTGCCTTAATTTGTGGATCTCTGAGAGACCCTGCATCTGTAATGCTTCCTAAGGTTTGCCTGAGGTACCTGTGACTACGTCTAGTGACACTCTGTTCTGCAACTAGGAACATTTTTTCCCCTAAACCATAGTTTCCTTCTATTGTAAACTCTCTTGTGTGCATGACAATCCCTAAACTAAAAACTGTATTTAATTACTTCCCTGCTCCTTTTTATTTGAGAATCAGTTGGTTGAAGCATGTTAGAAGTTTCATAATACCTGACTTCTATGTATTGGGGCACAAAGCCTAGGTGCAGAATGTGATTAGTTACTGTTCCCATGCATGTGGTCGTATACGGTGGGTTAACATCAAGAGATGCATTCTGGTCCCACTAAGCAAACTTATTCTGGGTAGACCTGAATGGTCTATGTGTGCACCAATGGCCAAAACTACCTAGATTCTTCCAGTTGCTTCCAGAAATTACATGCTGACCACTGCTGAACCACAATTATGTAGATCACAGAAGGCCGTTAGTCACAGAATGACTGAAATAAGAAAGTTATTTACATGCTTTGTATGTCTCTTCCTCTTTACATATACATACCTTTCTCCTAGTCTCTTTAACATGAGGAGAAAGGCGTGGGGCATAGCCTATTACTTTGGCAGGAGGATCTGAGGCAAAGAGTTTGGGAGGAAACCACTGCTCTTCAGAACATTGCTGGATGGTACCTTGAGTTCCAGGGTGATGTTATGATAACCCTAGAGCCTCTCCAGTTTTTGTTCTTTTTTTTAGTGTTTGTACCAGAGATTATAATATGCATCTTTTTTTTTTTTTTTTTTTTAAATTTTTTTTTTTTTTCAACGTTTCTTTATTTTTGGGACAGAGAGAGACAGAGCATGAACGGGGGAGGGGCAGAGAGAGAGGGAGACACAGAATCGGAAACAGGCTCCAGGCTCTGAGCCATCCGCCCAGAGCCCGACGCGGGGCTCGAACTCCCGGACCGCGAGATCGTGACCTGGCTGAAGTCGGACGCTTAACCGACTGCGCCACCCAGGCGCCCCTATGCATCTTAATTTACATCTTGAGTTAATATAACATAATTTCACTTATAATGTAGGATTTTAACAGCAGTGTGTTTTTTACTTATAGCCCTCTCCTCTTTCGTGTCATTATTGTCATATATTTTACGACTATTCGTTATGGGCCCTACAATATATTGTCATTAATTTTTGCCTCAAAAAGTCAATTTCCTTTTAAAAATTTTAAGGAAAGAAACAAAACTACTCTCTTATTTTTTCACATATTTACCATTTCTACTCCTTTTCACTCCTTCTTACAGATTTAAATTTCCATCCGATATTGTTTCACCTTTGTCTAAAAAATTCCCTTTAGCATTTTTACAGGGTAGAGTTGTAGAAGATAAAATCCCTAAGCTTTTGTGTAACTGAAAATAACTATTTTGTCTTCATTTTTGAGATATTTGCCACCTGGGTATAGAATTCTAAGTGGACAGTTTTCTTGTTTTAGCCCTTTAAAAATATTTTATGGTCTCCATAGTGTCTGAGGAGAAGTCAGCTTTATGCTTTCATTGTGTCTCTATATGTAATGTGCCTCCTTCCTTCAGGAAATCTTTATGTTTTTCCCTTGATGTTTGCTTTTTAGCTGTTTGACTGAGATGTACTTATATATGAATATTTGTGTGTGTGTGTGTGTGTGTGTGTGTTTATCCTGCTTGAACTTTTTGTTTGTGTGTGATGATGTTTTTGATCTGTTTAGGAAAAATTTCAGCCAATATATCTTCAAGTATTTTTTATTCCCCGTTACCTTTCCCTTCTCTGGAGATCACAGTTATATGTGTGTTAGAGAACTTAACTCTGTTGACTTGTCATTGACATACTATGCTCTTTCTTCCTATAAAAAAATTACTATGCTTTAATTTGTATCCTCTATTGACTTATTTTCAAGGTCACTAGTCTTCTCTTGCGTCTCTCTCTTCATTTGCTATTACTAGTCTATTCACTAGTCTCTCTCTTCATTTGCTATTACTATCATCTAACAAAGATTTCATTTTAGTTATTGTATTTTTTAGTGTTAGGATTTTCATTGGTTCTTATTTATAATTTCAGTATATGAAATACAGTGTCAATACATGAAATTCTTTATCTCTCCTGAAATCCCCCACCTTTTTGCCATTAAACCCATTTTCCATGCAAATTCTGTAACATATTTATCATTGTTAAAGTCTTTGTTCAATCTGAAATATTTGGATATTTCTAGTTTTTGTTCCTAGTAACCAGTTTTTTTTTCATTATAGGTCATATTTTTTAAGCTTCTTTGCAAATCTAAAAATACTTTATCTAAAGATTGTAAATTATATTAGATTCTGTAAAACGCTGTAGAGAATTTAGATTCTATTATCATTCTGCGGGGTGTTTAGCCTTGTACCAGGCTCCTTAGAGTCTCATGCATGTATTGTTCAGAAATCAGCAAAGAATTTGAGAAGTGTGTATACAAATTTTGTAGCTCCCTTTCTGTGATTCCTTTCTTTCTGGGATTTGCTCCATTAATTTCCAGCCACTTTGGCAGCTCCAAATTCTACCTGCTGACTCCCAAGCCCAATAATGTCAGATATGACTTTCTATTTGAGTTCTAATCTTTGAGTGCAGTGCAGATAAGGAATGCCTTCAGCACAGTCAGGACTAGGGTAAGGCAAGAGAAGCATCTAGGATATCATATTAGAGGAGGCTTTCACTATAAGGGTCATGCAAATGCAAGGTTGGGACTTGGGAGCAAGTTACTCCTTATATTTCTTACCCCAGGCACCTCTCTTTCTCATCCTACTCCCAAACCTACCTGACTTTCAGGAAAAAAGCTAACATAAATTACAAAAGATTAAAAAAATGGAAAGAGAAAATACTACTTCTCTCACTGCAAAATAAGATAAGAAAAGAGAGAGAAAGAAATCAACGAAACATCTCATTGTATAATAAAAACCTACCATAAGAAATCTATTATACATGTATATACATATAAATAAATTATTAATACACACACACACACACACACACACACACACACACACATGTAATCTACATAAAGAAAAAGAGAATTGAGAGAAAGACTAGGCCAGAGATGTTAGTAGATTTGCAACAAAGGAAAGCAGCTGGGTGGGTGGGACCTGTTTAGCAAATTGAAGAACGATGAACCCTAAAAGCTTGTAGAAGAAATGCAAAAGTGAAGCAAGGTTATTTGAATCACCGAATCTTGGAAAAACAGTTAAGTTACCTGGATAGGAAGGAGCCAGGGACCTAACTACAATCAGGGAGTTGGAGGTCTGTGTAAAGATTGGTTAAATCCTAGCAACAGCCTCCTTGCCCCAAACGACTATTTGCCCACCTTTCCAACACTTCAGAGGACAGGAGGGTATTTCCATGGAAGAGTTGGAACACTATGTCTTAGGCCAGAGGTTCGGCATTATGTAAAAGATAACTGAGATATATTGAGAAGAGTGTATTTCAAGAGAAAATACACGTCTGGTGGGGATGTTCTTGGCTGTCTTTTGATACTCTTTAGCTAGCATGCTGGCAGTGAGCCTCATATCTCTCTTGGCAAAGGACTGGAAGATTCTTCTCTGGAGAAACTGGCCCAAGAGAAACGCCTACAGAAACTAACATTTGGGAGTCCACCAATGAAATGGCCATGAGCCGGCCAGATTTCTAACAACAATGTGAGACTTAAGCTCACTTATCTCAGAAGCTCATGAACCAAATAGGGAAAAAGAGAGAGAGAGAGAGAGAGAGAGAGAGAGAGAGAGAGAAGGATTTGAATTATGGAAGAAACAACTTTGACACGTGAAATTTACCTAATAAACTGGAAAGCAGCAAAAATGGACTATTAATAAAATGTGACTCTGCTTTAGGCCCCAAAGAAAAAATACTCCATAAGTTTCCATAAGGCAGTAATTTTATGGACAGCATTTTCTAGCTCAAAAGTAGGAAAATCATAAATCACCAACAAAAGTACTTCTTGGTTGCAAGCAAGCAACAAAAAAATCAATTGGAAGGATAGCAGGGAACCTCTGGGGAATTGCCTACAGGCAGGGGCACCAGGCGAGATGCAAGGAAGGCCAGGACAGACCCCAGAAATTGTGGTGAAGGTCTAGTTTGGGTGACCTGATGACCTTGTGAACTGATTTATTTGCTGTCACTGGAATCTTGCTGCTACACTTATGCTTGAAGTCTCCACTGAGACTCACCCAGGGTAGGCTTGCCTCTAAATTAGAGGGGTTGCTAAATGTTAGGTGACACAAAACAACAAACATCCACTTTTGGGGATAGCAACCACAACAATAACAACAAAAACAACAACAAAGGAAAATAAAAAGAAATGCTTCCTACTAGTCACATGAATATTCTCTAAAAAAATTCATGAAAATCTCTCAAGTTAAAGAAGAAATCACCGTTGAAATGAAATCTATATGAGAAGGAATGAAAGTGTGAGCAAATTGTCAAAATTGCCAAAGTAAAAGCATCAAGTTTTTAGCAAAGTGTATATTAGGAAAAAATTGAGGACAAAGCATATCACTCAATAAGCTAGAAAAATAATCACGGTTTCAATAAGGACAAAAACCTGAAGTTATTATAATCAAAAGAAAAGTGAAAACAGAATCCTTAATAAAGCAACAGGCCTCCATTATTGAAAAGAATCCTACCTAATTTTGAAGTGAGAGGTAATTCTGTCTGAACTGTTCAAATATAAAAAGATGAGAAGTTCATTTTATGTTGCTACAGAATCCTCATGAAAATAACCAGACAAAGATAGCATAAAGAAAACTACAGATCAATTTCATTTATGACTATTAATGCAAAAAATACGAGTATGGTATTTTCGAATTAAATACAGTAATGGAATAACAGAATAACCACATTCCAAGCATTGTTTATCCCAAGATTGCAAGAATGATTCAACAGTTGGAATCTATTATTCTAAATTAACATATTAATTGGAAAAACAAACACGTGATATTATCTTCTCAATAGATGTCAGAGTCTTTCCTGATTTTAAAAGGCCTCATTAAGCTAAGAATAGAAAACAGCTTCCTCAAGCTGATAAAACTCTCTATAAAAAAAGTATAGTACACAGCCTAATAATTTCTGAAACATTAGATGCCTCCCCTAGAAAGTTAGTGCGGCAGACACTGTTGGTTTTCTACTCATCATCCATTCCTCCTTTCTTCTTTGTAAACAAGACATCAATATCCTTTCTGGGGACCAAGACCCCCAGTTAAATACTCATTTTTTCTAAGCTGCTTTTGCTGTTGGAGATTGCCAAAGGATCCAGTTTTGTGCATTCAATTGTACCTGGAATTTCTTGTATATTCTAGAAAACTTCCTTCGCTTTCTTGATAGAATGTCATACCAAACTGTCCTTCATTGCCTCTCGTTTTTTTGGTCTTGATTGTGGGAAGGAGCCATTTTGCAACCCGTAGATAGTGAGCCTAACTAAAACCCAACATACTAAGGAAGATGCGGAGAAAAGCATAAAGAGCCTGGTTCAGTGTTGGCACTTTGTTTTTCCTTTTTATTTATTGTTTTATTTTTTATTTTTTTTAATTTTATTTTTTATTCTTTAAAATTTACACCCAAATTAGTTAGCATATAGTGCAACAATAATTTCAGGAGTAGATTCCTTAATGCCCCTTACCCATTTAGCCCATCCCCTCTCCCACAACCCCTCCAGCAACCCTCAGTTTGTTCTCCATATTTATGAGTCTCTTCTCTTCTGTCCCCCTCCCTGCTTTTATATTATTTTGGTTTCCCTTCCCTTATGTTCATCTGTTTTGTCTCTTAAAGTCCTCATATGAGTGAAGTCATATGATTTTCGTCTTTCTCTGACTGACTAATTTCACTTAGCATGATACCCTCCAGTTCCATCCACTTAGTTGCAAATGGCCATATTTCATTCTTTTTGATTGCTGAGTAATATTCCATTATATATATATGTATACACACACACACACACACACACACACACACACACACCACATTTTCTTTATCCATTCATCCATCGATGGACATTTGGGGTCTTTCCATACTTTGGCTACTGGCTATTGTTGATGGTGCTGTTATAAACATGGGGGTGCATGTGTCCCTTTGAAACAGCACACCTGTATCCCGTGGATAAATGCCTAGTAGTGCAATCGCTGGGTCGTAGGGTAGTTCTATTTTGAGTTTTTTGAGGAACCTCCATACTGTTTTCCAGAGTGACTGCACCACCTTGCATTGCCACCAACAGTGCAAAAGAGATCCTCTTTCTCCACATCCTCGAGTGTTGACACTTTTCTTGAGCAGTTGTACCATAACAGCAACTCGTGAACTCTTAACTATTGAGGGAGAGAGAAATGAATTTCTCACTGAAGCTGAACAAATTTCTCAATGCAGCAGCCAAAAACGAGACAAGACTGTCCACTATAATCAATATTATTTAGTGGTGTATTGGAGCTTATAGCCAATGTAGTAAAATGAGAATAATTAAATAAAATATAATAAGCAACAGAAGTAAGACAATTTTTTTTTACCATTAACAGGCAACATGTCTGCCCAGGAAATTCAAGAAAGTCAAAATAAAAACTATTAGAATAAAAGAGAATAATAAGGTGACTGATTACATTATCAACATACAATGATCAGTAGCTTTCGTAATTAATATTCACAATCAATTGGAAAATATAGTGGAATAAGCAGTCCCATTCACAATGGTAACAAAATCCTAAAATAATTAACAGGAAATATGCAAGATGTATATGAAGACAGCACTAAAACTGTACTGATGGACAGAATGAAGACAGAGGGACTAACCATGTTCTTGGATGGAATGACTCAATACGGTAAAGATATCAATTATTGCAAAATTGTTTTGAGAATTCAATGGAACATCAAGTTTAAGTTCCACAAAAAGACAAAATGAGCAAAAAAGGTAAGTACATTTTATTTTATTTTTTAATTAAAAAAAATTTTTTTTTAACGTTTATTTTATTTTTGAGACAGAGAGAGACAGACCATGAACGGGGGAGGGGCAGAGAGAGAGGGAGACACAGAATCGGAAGCAGGCTCCAGGCTCTGAGCCATCAGCCCAGAGCCCGATGCGGGGCTCGAACTCACAGACCGTGAGACCGTGAAGTCAGACACCCAACCGACTGAGCCACCCAGGCGCCCCAAGGTAAGTACATTTTAAAGCAACATCCAAATGTGATTGAAAATACACTACTATAAAATGTCAGCATATTCTAAAACTGCAATAATGAAAGCAATGTGGAATTGTCACAGTAATAAATCAACCAACTAACTGAACAGAATTAGGAAATAGATTCACGTTTATAATAAAGGTGTGTGTGTGCATGCTCATATGTATGTGTGATATCTCTTCTATGTCTGGAATCAAGGACAAGGTGACACTTTGGAGAAGATTTTTTTATTAAAGGAAACATCATTTAGGTGGGCTACATTAGTTATGTAAATGTAAGTGACCCACTGTCCTGGTGGAAGGGAAAACAGAGGTGCTGGTGAGAATATTGTTAATTAAAATTTCTTTTTACATTTATTTATTTTTGAGAGACAGAGAGAGACAGAGCACAAGTTGGGTGGGGCAGAGAGAGAATGAGACACAAAATCCAAAGCAGGCACCAGACTCAGTTGCTAGCATGGAGCCCAATGTGGGGCTTGAACTCACAAACCGTGAGTGAGATCATGACCTGAGTTGAAGTCGGACGCTTAACTGACCAAGCCACCCAGGCGCCCCAAGAATATTGTTAATGTAATATGGGAGGAAAGGCCAGACCTCTGACCCTTTCCTTTTTGTAGCCCAATGTTGTTATAACCTCTTGAATGACTCGAGATTGTGCCACTCAGATCTTTTGAAATCACCAAGAACCTTCAAGGTGGCTCACCAGTAAGGAGGTGGATTGTGAGGGGAAGGAGGGCTCTTGATTGGCTACCAGAGTTCCATAGAATAGCCTGGATTGGCAAAGGGGAGCTATTTCTCACACCAGTTGCAGTGGGGTCTTGAACACCCTTCAAGCCCTGCCACTCAGGCGAAGTGCCGTGATTTGGGGGTGAGAGGTGAGCATGTGAAGGGTGCTAACAGATTGGCAAGCTTGGAAACAAGGCAGCCACACTGCAGACTTTGAGACCTCAGAATCAGCAAGGGCACAAATACAGCAATGCAACCGTGGTCACCAAACTGTGTGTGGAAGGGTTGATGTCCCGAGCAATGCCCCAGGGCAGGAACAAAAGCGAAGGTACTGGTGAATTGATCAGCCTTTCCAGGACTATTACTCTGCCTGGTATTTGGAAGTAGGCTTGAGGAAGACCCTCCCAGGTTTTGTTACAGAATTTAAAGTTAGGAAGGTGAGAAACTTTCCAGGAAGATACAGAATTAAAAAAAAAATTTTTTTTAATGTTTATTTATTTTTGAGAGAGAAAACTCATGGGCTCTAACTCATGAACTGCAAGATCATGAACCGCGAGATCAGGACCTGAGCCAAAGTCAGACACTTCACCCACTGAGCCACCCAGGTGCTGCCCCGAAGCAGGATTTTTTTTACTGGTGAGACATTTGAGGTATGATAATAGGAGAAATAAATCAGATATGACTATATATGTTTCCCCGTTTAATGAAGATATTTACAATGGTGCATTAGATGAAATCTGTATTTTCCCCTTAAAATTGCAGATGGAATGATAGTTTACATGTATTATTATAAAATTTCATTGTTTTCACTCTCCACATATGTTAGACTTGTCTATCAGTACACACAGACATGATGCTATTCTTTTAAAGTATTTTCTAAGATCTTATGGGAATATACAAAAATGTATCTTTTTTCCCACTTATTGATTAACATGAATTTTTTGTAGATTTTTGGTCTTATAAAAATGTAGCAAAGAATATCCTTGCGTATGTATCTTTGCACCTTTGCATAATTTTATCTGCAGGATGAATTTCTAGAATTAAAACTGCTAGATCAAAGTATATATGTACATTGAAATATATATATATATATATTGAATATATATAGAAGTATATATATATTGAATATATATAGAAGTATATATATTGAATATATATATAGTATATACACTATATATATATTGAATATATATATTGAATATATATATAATATATATTGAATATATATAATATATATATTGAATATATATATTGAATATATATTTATTGAATATATATTGAATATATATATTGAATATACATATTGAATATATATTAATATATAATAATATATAATATATATTATATATATATATTGAAGCTACTGTCAAATTGCAGATTTTGTTTCAGTTTATATAAAGTCACCAGAACAATGTTTGAGTGGCTCTGTTTCCCTGTTGTCAAACATTGAATATTTTCAATCACATCTTCGCCGATCTGATACATGGAAAGCTGAATCTCTTTTTTACCTTACTTTGAATTTCTTAAAATGTGAGAGGCTGAGAATGTTTTCAAATTTGTTGGCCATTTGTATTTCCTTATAGTGGGGTTGCCTGAAATATTAGTGTTATTATTACCTTTTAAAATACCTTTTTATTTCATTTTACTGATGTGTTTTTTTCCACATTTTATTTTTAACTTTTCTGTGTCATTCTGTTTTATCTATTTCCTTTGGAAAAAATGGACTATTTAACCTAACATAATATTCTTCGTTTTTAATAGATAAATTGAACCTAATCACATTTATTGTAACTTCTGATCTGCTTGGCCCTTGTCAGGGCATATTATGTTATTTTACTTTTGTATATTGAAATTTTTTAAAGGAATGTCCTCTCCCACTCCCCCTTTTAAAAAAAAAATTTTTTTTAATGTTTACTTATTTTTGAGAGAGAGACAGAGACAGAGACAGAGACAGACTGTGAGCGGGGGAGATGCAGAGAGAGAAAGGGAGACACAGAATCCGAGGCAGGCTCCAGGCTCTGAGCTGTCAGCACAGAGCCCCACGTGGGGCTGGAACATCAGGAATCACAAGATCATGACCTGAGCCAAAGTAGGACGTTTAACCGACCGAGCCACTCAAACGCCCCTAATTATACTTAATTTCTAACAGGCCCGTTTTAAATTAGCTATCCAAATGAAGAACTTTAGTATTAATAGTCTCTCTCGTTTGAACAAGATACGATCTTAGCTTGTTTTAACTTTCTTCTGTGCTTATCATCACTCTTTTCTCAAAAAATATGGGTTTTGCTGAAATAACCTGAAAATTTAGCGTCAGGTCGCCATTTATTATTATTACTAATTATTATTATTATTATTACCATTATGTATTTTATATGCTCCACTTCTATTTGTATATATTTTTTCCTCATAGGAGCGGTTCACTTTGCAGATAGCATCAGCATATGTTTCTATTTGCTCTAAATTTTGCCTGTTTCTCACTTATCACTATTTCTGCTATGGCACATTTTCTCCCTTCTTGGAGTATTGCTCAGATTCAGTTTTGCTTGTTTGGTACACTTCTTCAAGGATTTTTCCCAGAAATGTATTTAGATAATGGTTTTTTTTTTTTTTTTTTTTTTTTTAGTTTTTATATATCTAAAAATATCCTTCTTTTTCCCTCACATGGCGAAAGAATCAAATTTTCCTGTTTATAGCTTTTAAATGTCACAATCCTTGCACTGAGTGTTGAAGAACAAGTTTGAATTCCAGTCTCCAAGTCAATGGAGAGAGAAGGGGACATTCCAGACAGTGGAAACGGTATTTGGGGAAGTTTTAGGACACGTTTTCATTAGTTTTATCTTTGCATATGAAGCATGGGGGAAAGGGATATATTGAAAATAAGCATGTAGCTAAGGAAGAGAACAAATGGAGTAGTTTGGGAAGTGGAAGAGAAACCATAAATGTAATATTTTATGATGCCATTTTACAGTTGAGGAAGTTGGTAGAAACAGTAAGATCTTCTAAAAACAAGCCAATATTATATAAATAAGAAGCCAAGATCAAAGAGAAGCACAAAAAGGAGTTCAAGAGATCAAAAAGAGAGTGAGAAAGATTTAGGCTTATAAAGAGTCATAGATGATAGGTAGATGGGTAGATAGATAAATAGATGACAGAGAGGTAAATAGACAGATATGAGATTGAATTAATTCTTGGCTAGCAGGAATTAATTAGTAGCTCAAAGAAGATGGCGAGCATGGAAGCTATAGAATGTGTATTTGAGGAACCTGGTTTAAAGGGAGGAGAGGCCTAAATCAGCAGTTGGACCTTCACCTTTACACAAAAATGATGCAATGACTGTGACTGTGCCTCTCCCCTCAACATGCAGAAAATGAGGCTGGAAATATGAAGACGTCTGAGGTTGGATTCCATCTACTTTTGCAAACCACTGTTCCTTCTCTTGGCTTGAACTTAAAATAGGATTTTGTTGTTTATTTATCTGATGATTGTATCTTTCTGATGATTTGTCTGATGATAAATTCAGCTATTTCAGAAATATTCCTGACTGGAGCACCTGTTATGGTCGTAGCATAGGACTGACTGACCGCTGACACAAGGCCAGCCCGCGCTGACGGGCTGCCTTTGCTCTTTCTATGGCCACAGGCATTTATTTCTCGAGTAAAATAATTGCTGAAGATGGAAGACTGTTCTCAATAAATTTCCTATGACATTCTTCAAGCGACCTCGGTTTACCGCCAAGTGAGAAATTTCAAGTAAGAATTCCACAGAGACTGGGTTTAACATAGCTCAGATTATCTGTCCTTGGTAGTGGAAAATATTTTCTCTGTATTTGGATGCTTGGATTCGGCCCCATGGGCTTTCTCTTAGATGAAGCAAGGACATCAGGCTTAGTTACAGCTGGGGTCTCCCCAGCTGCTGGCTTAGCTTATCTCAAATTGCTCAGGGATGGGGTAAATGTCATTGAGATGGTAAAAGCCAAGAGGTCCATCAGTAACACTGTGAGTGTTTTATGTGTCAGGCATTACAGAAACGATGAAGCTATTTCAAGTAAACTTTTTTTCCCCTCCACTTGCAAAGAAAAACCAAAGGGAGCTGATAATTCTAAGAACAGGTATTCCAATTTTGAGCTTTATGCCATGAGACGGAGTTCGATGTAACCTCTTCTTACCCCTCCCTCATACTCTCTTGGCACAAATAGCCTGTCACTGGCCAAACAGGGAGGTGATCTTGGAAACATTTCCTCTTCTGTCCCAGGGTAACATTTCTCAGTGCGTAGATACCCTTCCCATCTCATTTACAACCCCCCCCTTTTTTTAAATATGAAATTTATTGTCAAATTGGTTTCCATACAACACCCAGTGCTCATCCCAACAGGTGTCCTCCTCAGTACCCATCACCCACCCTCCCCTCCCTCCCACTCCCCGTCAACTCTCAGTTTATTCTCAGTTTTTTAAGAGTCTCTTATGGTTTGGCTCTCTCCCTCTCTAACTTTTTTTTTCCTTCTCCTCCCCCATGGTCTTCTGTTAAATCCACCCCCCCCCCCTTTTTAAAGCAGTATAAATGCAAACGGGTTGAGTGATTTACAGCTGCCCTCAGTCATAAAGCTGGAGAAAATTGCTTTTATATAGAGATGATTCCTGCTAGTGCTCTTAGATATTTTTTTTTTTATTTTTCCGTAAGCAGACTGTGCTGACCAGGGAGAGGGGGCGGGTGTAATCCTTCATTAACTTGACAGCAGAAAAGCACTTGACAATGTCATAGTGTCCCAACTCTGGGCAGTGTGTGAAAGGTGACCCTGTGTCTTTATAAGAGAACAGGGAATGGAAGAAGGTGTCCGTTTCTCTGAACAGAAGCTGGAAGGAAAGGAAATATTTATTTATCACATACTCTCTATCAGGATTAAATGCTTTTATTTGTCGTTAGTTATTACTTTGACACCCTATAAAATAGCCAATCATATTCCCAATTTTATAGATGAAGAAACTGAGGCTCAAGAAATTTAAGGCACGGTACTTTCTAAGACCACGTAACAGCACTCTTTGCCTATAGCAACCACTCAGTCCTGCAGAATGGTGAACCTTATCATCTAACTGGTTGATCCCTTGCGAGGAGGAAGTGCTGAACTAATTCAGACCAGGTGATGATAATGTTTACTTTTTCCAAAAAAGAGTCCAGGGAAGTTTTAAAAGCCTGTCTCACTTTATAACACACACAGTAAACATTCCTGTACATCAGTGGGCTTCAAATATTTTATAGAAACACATTTTATATTGCAACTACAACTAACACACACACACACACACACACACACACACACAGAGTGTTTTTCAAAGTTGTTTATTTCATTAGAAAATGCTGGTTGGTTGATTTTCTGATCACTCATATGATGACTAGCTATCCAAAAATCACTCCTTAAACCACAAAAGTGAAAAAAAAAAAAGTTCAACCCCTCTCCACAGCCAATATTTTAAATTATTTCTTCAACTTTCTCCGACCTACTGATACTTCTCATTTCAAGATCGTACTGCTTGATCTACTTTTTCCTTCAGACCACTCTGCTCATTGAAGACCTTTAACCATCATAGGTGTATCTGGTAGAAGGTAGGCCTTGGACTTCCCTAAAGAAAGGTTAAGGGTTGGACTTGACCTCTTGGAGCCATATATTCAATCTTAATTAAACGTACAGGCAATTGCCTTATTTTAACTTTGGGAATTCCTCACCTCAGGGTCTTAAACCACAAAGCACACTCGGATCTCTTGTGTGAGGATGTCATCGGATTTAAACTGGACAACACCTGACGAATGCTCTGCCTTGGTCGACGGACTGAAAGTGGAACAGAAACAGAAAATGGAACAGTGGAGCTTGTTTTACGAGCTGTCTTTGGCACTGGCCTCACTATTCTGTTTGTTAGTTTCCAGGTAAATATAATAAGTATATAGGGGCGCCTGGGTGGCTCAGTCGGTTAAGGGTCTGACTTTGGCTCAGGTCATGATTTCGCAGTTCATGAGTTCAAGCTCCCCGTCGGGCTCTGCGCTGACAGCTCAGAGCCTGGGGCCTGCTTCCGATTCTGTGTCTCCCTCCCTCTCTGCCCCTCCCCCACTCATGCCCTATCTCTCTTTCTCTCTCTCTCAAAAATAAATAACATTAAAAAATATAAATAAGTATAGAGGTGGACGGTAAGATAGAAATCATCTAGTATATACACTAGTATATAGAGGCTCGTATAAATATGTGACATTCTTTGGTCAACTTGTGTCTCACATCAAGTCCTAGAACCAAAAGGACTTTCAAGGCTTGTTGGTGGTGGTGGCTTCAGGGCTCACAGGCTACTCATTAGTGGCATCTCTTTGGAAAGTCAGCAAACGGAAGCAGAGATGCCATGTGTCTCAGTGGCGAGGGTCTTCCCATCAGGTTCCAGTACGAACCCTTTTGGCTGCTTTTCTCATGAAATTCCACGCATCGTATGAGTTCAACACATAAATATGTATTTATAAATATATTAAGGATTTAGCATAAGAAGAATAGATTAAGCAGAGGAATATATTAAGGAGCAGAAGAAAGACAAGGGTCTTAATTCTAATTCATGTTTAATAGGAAAAGATGAGGTGTGAAATGAGAGTTGCTTTTCTTAGGTTTGTGCCTAAAGTGAATGTCCGAGAAAGCTCAATAATACTTTTTTTTTTCCCCTGCTTTCCTTGGGTTCTCAAGATTTCCTTATCCGCCATCCCCTCAGTCCATCCCCAGTATTTATGAGTCCAGTGATTAGTTTTATTTACCTAATACTTTTGGATACTAGATGTTGTGCTAGGTGCCGCCTAGGAAAGAGATACTTGAACACAGTCTCTTCCTGTAAGTAACGTAGAATCTAGGAGACATGAAAATAGCTCTATTACTCAAAGTAGTACTTGGGTAAATGAAAACCTGTAAGAAAATATACAGGGAAAAGAGGA
The DNA here is from genome assembly GCF_018350155.1 of Leopardus geoffroyi. Lineage (NCBI taxonomy): Eukaryota > Metazoa > Chordata > Mammalia > Carnivora > Felidae > Leopardus > Leopardus geoffroyi. Next base: position 33,717,474 of record NC_059327.1, on the reverse strand, counting down.
CCTGGCAAACTTCCCAGAGATATTGAGACCTTTATGGGGACACGTCTTCAGCAGGGCTGTGAGACAGGTAACATTTATCTTCCTGTACAATTTTCAGGCTTGAAGAATGTAGGAATAGGATAAATCCGAGCTGTTGTTAGTCTTCTGAGACTGGGACAATGGGAAGAGTGATTAAATGCTATCACTGAAATGAATCAGGGAGAATTCAGGGTAAATGCCTTGTGCTTTCAAGTGTAATGCAGAACCAAATTAAACACTTCTATTATTAACACAATCACGCAGGCTATTTCAAAAGCTATCAGTTGTCTTGTTGTGGAAAGCTTCTTCCTAAAACACAGCAATTCATAGAATAAATAGATCTTTCAGTCTCCCATCTCCAGTTTTATCTGGACCAGAGAAATGCACTCAGACTTGGATGTCTTTCGCAACTGGTCTCTTACACAATGACAAGCCTTAACCTCTTAAACAATGATCTGCAAAAGAGTGGCTTGTTCTTGCAGTCTATTTTGCTTTGTTGCCTTGGAAATAGATTAACTTCTCGTGGAGGTAAAACTTCTCTAAAAACTAATTTCTCTTTTTGAGTTGACACAGATAAATAGGTTGGAAAACTATAATGCGCCATATATAGAGGCATTCCAGGTCAAGAATTTCTTAAACTTTACTTGTAGCTTCATTGAATATGAGCCCCCAAGAATGCTTTGTTCATTGAGATGCCTCAAACATCTAGAACCTTGTCTGACATACAACAGTGGTTCCATAAATTCTGTTAAATCATTCTGTAAATTCTCGAATCTTCAGAAATCTAGTTTGAGCTTCCTCAGGGACATGATAAAATGAGGTCTGGATTTACAGTTGAAATTAATCAAACAGTGGGAATTTATGGAGCACCTTATATGTGTGCATTCCACAGTATTAAGACAAAAAAGAATGTGCAAGGAAAGGCATTGAGATGGTCCTCGGGTAAAAAATACGGACTAAGAAAAGTTCATATCTCTTAGATTGTTTTCTTCTGCTTCCTTACAGAAATAATTCTATTATTTACAGAATACATGCCCTGTTTCCCACTACTCTTTCTCTAGCTCTCATGGCCTTGTTTATTCTTGTTTAAGGAAGCTATAGCTCAATCATTTATATCTAACTTGAAATTAAATTAAAAAGATAATGAATAGGTCTACCTACGTTGACCTGAATAAAAAGGTGTTTCTTCAGGGCACAATTCCTCAACTTTGGTGCTATTGACATTTTGGACCAGATAAATATGTTGTGGAGTCTATCCTGTGCGTAGTAACGTATTTAGTACCATCTCTGACCTTTACCTCCTAGATGCCAGCAATATTTCTATGCTCACCATGCCCTCTTACTCTGTTGTGATAATTAAAAATGTCTCTAGACATTACAATTATCTACTGAGGAGACGAAGCAAAATATCCTCCTAGCTGAAGACCACTGCCTTAGAGAAATGCATGATTTCTCCAAGAATATTCAAGGTGTTTCCTACTAAGGGAATTTCAAGAAACTGCAAAAGGTATAGTAGGAAGGCATTTGTTAGGAGGTCCTTCGAAGTGCTTGTAAGGTGACTGTTGAATTTACCTTTTAGAACAGCTCTAGTTCAGGGCACTCTTGTGCCCTTCAGCCTGGGGCGGACGTTGAGCAAATCAAGCCTGTATGCGCTAAGGACTCTTTTTGATTGACCGTGACCCCGTCCTCAGCCCCAGTGTCCTTGTCCCATTTTTAGGATTATTGGGACATAACCTTTTCCTATACGTAATGATGACACGATTGTCTGATTATGATATCATGATAATTACAATAATAACAACCACAGGCACTGCGCTAAGTGCTTTATGTAAAATAACTTACTTAATCCTTTTAGCAACTTTCTGTAATGGATGAGGATAACCGTGTAGCAGGTAGGGAAGACTATGCTACTACCCATTATTATTAATACCAAAGTGTAGAAAAAAAAAAATCTTCCTGAACAGTTGATGTGGGCAGAGTACTCTGGGAAATGAAAGGAAATCTATCGCGCGCCGGCTGCCTTTAAATAGTTGTTGGAATGGCTTGTTGTGTCATTCACCCTTCTGCATTGTAAATGTTTGTATACATGTCTGTCTCTTTCCACCAGACTCTTAAACCACTTGTGAAGGTCTGACTTCTTTCTTTTGGTATCCCTAGAGCTTACCACATAACAAGTACTTCAGTGTATGTTGAGTGCATAGAGGAATGGCTTAGTGGGTGGAGGGTGTGCTGTGTTAAAGACAACAACACAACTGAAGGAAATCCTGCTGGCTTGCCATTTCCAGGTTATTTGGTTCAGACATCAGACTCTTAAAAAGTACTCTCTTCCATACCTCTTGCTGTCGTTGTTGTTTAGAGAGAGAGAAAGACGGCATGCACGTACCAGCAGGGGAGGAAAAGAGAGAGAGGGAGAGAGAGAATCCTAGACAGCCTCCATGCTGTCATTGTGGAGCCTGATTTGGGGCTGGATCTCGGGAACCATGAGATCATGGCCTGAGTTGAAATCAAGAGTTGGATGCTTGACTGACTGGGCCACCCAGGCACCCTGGGAATAGGGAGTTCTTAAAGGGTACTTTATAATGCCATCCTTGTGGATCAGAATGAAAGAAAGAGTGACATTTCTGCATTGCCCATTATGTGTTATTCCCATTCTCAGATGTTGTCTCATTTTATCCTTACATGGACCCAGATAGGTGGGCATTATTTCCTTAGCAACATTAAGGCTAAACAACTAAGGATCAAAGAAACTATTAAGTTTGGACAGAAATGGATAGGCGCTATTTCCATTGGTTTGCAGATAAAACAACCGAGACTCAAAGAAGCTAATAAATTTCTTTTGTTTCAGATTGGACAGTAGCTTTACAGGAGATATCACTTGCACTAGATTACTTCTTTATGGTCCAAGATGTACATTGATCTGACTTTCACCCTCCCCCTGGAACATTCTGTCATATAAAATGACAGTGCACTCGAATGCAAGGACAAGATTTCATTATTGCCTTTTCTTTGACATACTGTGGGATTCTTGTGTCTCATTTTTCTTGTCCTTAAAACATGAGCATTGCTCATTTCTGTCATCAGACCATGTCCGTGAGTACTTTGAAATCCTTAAATGAAAGACCCTACATAAACAACAAAGAGGATATTCCAGTGACAGTAAACAATAGAGAGCAAGTAACTTGGGGCTAAAGTGTCAAGTTTAATTCTTTGAATTCTTTTATCTCCAAGCAGAGCCAGGGCGGGCACATCTTTCCCAAAACTTCCCAAGAACCACACACTAAAAAGTTGGGAATTCTGTTTAGTTCTGTAAAGATAAAGAGTTAACTGAATCACACCAGGATTCCAGTCCATGGCTCCAAGGAGTCTAGGTACATCAAACCAGATGTTCAGACCACTGAGCCATGCCCTACAGCTGTCCCAGGGAAACATTTTTTAGACTAAGAATGAACATCTTACTTGTCATCATTGAGCCGCATGTAGCTTCCAGCAAAGTGAAGGCTGGTACTACTTTTAATTTGTTTGCTGTTGTTAAACTGTGTTCATTCTTGTGGTCTATTTCATTCGTGTGTGAGAAAGGCTTAAACGAAACCCCGCATATTTGCACTCTATCTCTCTTTTGGTATTTTCTTGGGGACAGTCTTAATCGAGGACAATTGGAGAATTGCCCATTGGCCAGTAGAGTCATGAGACTGCTGTCTTGTTTTCCAATAGGAGGATAAGGCTCGGCAACTGCTTCCTTCTGACAATTGCCAATATTTAGAAATTTCTGGTCTCAGTTTTTGGGTGTTATCTTCAGCTTCGTAGGGAATACTATTTTAGCCTCTTAGTGTTTCGGAACACCTCTACCTTCTGCTTTTTCGTCCTGTGTGCTGGTTGGGAATTTCCCAGTATAAAGATGGAACAGCTGGAGTGCAGCATGAATAAAAAGCAGGAAAAACATCTGGATTAACTTATCTTTTGGACATCTGCCTCTTCCCTTGTGTCTCATCCAGCATGCACGAGTTCTGGGTACCAGGTTAGAGAATAGAATGTCCTAGGACACTGGTGTCTAAGATATTTTCCTTCTTCATGATATCAGAAACGATGAAATCATTTGAGAAGCATTTTTTCCTTCTTTCGGCTAGCAACTGTGCAATAGAACGTAGGTTAAGTTCCAAACCAGTACTCTGGTAAAGTTGATGACCAACAAAATAAATGGGGTAGGTAGGATTCCCTCCCTACCCCCTTCGATGGCAGTTTTGACAATGGAAACATTGTTACCTTAAAAATATGCACCATTGCGTAAAAGGCTTTTTATCTTGGGACCAAAATAAATGCTTTTGTGGTTATAAATACACTAAAAGAAACCTCAAGGAAACCTGGAGCAAATTAGTCAATTGATGTCAAAATGACAGAGGCTAGTGTATTTGTCTTCTTACTGCCATAGCCTGGTTACAGCCTTCTGAGTTCCTTTCTGATAGCTTCCTTCCACTTAACTGACAATATTCGCTATATTTTTATCTGGGGATGCTAGATGCTGTTTACTTTTATCCCTTGGCAAACTGGCTGGTTACTTGGACAGAGATGGGTTTTGCCCCAAAATGATGTAAGGAGAGGAAATATATCACTGCACTTTAAATCCTGTCAAAAGGGGCATAGAGTTTCACTAATCCACACTTCAATGTCAAATTCTCTGCTTACTCCATCTATGACTCGCAGCCTGTTGAATCCTTTGACATCCCTTGTCTGATACCAGTTCACAGAAGGCACACTTGTGCTTGTATTCGAGAGCCAGGAAACCACCTTCCATTGCGAAAGTGGGTGACACTGAAATACTTTCCCCTTGCCTTCTCATCTGAAATTAAAGCGTTGGAAGTCACTGATGGCCTGACAGTGCCCGCGTGGGGCAGTTAATAACGGAAGACACATATCTCTAAGGAATGCATTCTCAAAACAACTTGATTGAAGCCAAACTTTCTGAGAGATGGCATGGGTACTGGGATGCCACATGAGTCCACCGTCACATTTTCCTGGCCCTTTGCCTCCTCATGTGTCTCGCTCTGCCTCCCACTGTTCTTATATTCTTTATTCAGACTACCCTGAAATGTGTGGCCTTTCCGTAAGTCTTATGATTTGGAAACGGTACCAACATCGGAAACGTTGAAAGTAACCAATTACGGGCTGTAATAAATTTCAACAAAATAAACATGGGAGCTGAGTAAACAAATTTCATTCCCAAAGTTCCTTCTTTACCTCTTCTCTGCTTCCTTAAACATTTATTGGTTCTACATTGTGTGTGTGTGTGTGGGGGGGGGGAGAATATTGATGCTTACAAGAATCTGAGATATGCCATTATTTTAGTATGGGCATTCAGACTAAAAGGATGAAGACATATGGGGGTGTATGATTTTTTTTTATCATGTCATTAATTGGCTTTTGGATTCATTAGGGCTTTAGCAACAAACTTAGCCCTTAGATTTCCTTATAAATATTAATAAGATTTTTATTACAGTCTTATCCAAGGTATTATGGTATATAAAGCAGAAAACACAAAGCAATTGAATAAGACCCACCATATGAGCTTATGCTAATAGATGCACTTCAACATGATCTGATGGAGACAGAGGTTGAATTAGGAATTACAGCTCCTCTATTCATACATTCAAAAAACACTTCATGGAAAGATAGTCCTCTGTGGCAGTATCTTGGAGCAAGTTGTTACGTATGCTGAAGAGTCGTGTGGAAACTGTCAAGTCTCTTAGATGAGATGTGCAGGAAATGCAAACAAACAAAACTAGAAGGGGACGACGTGAGATTCGAAATATTAATAATCTTTCTGTCAGGTATTTCTGAATGAATTTGGGGGCTAGAAAAGAAAAAAAAAACATAAATAGAAATTAAAGGGAGGAAACTTCCAGAATTCTTTGGATATCATGGAATGACATTGTTGATCAAAAATAAGAGATCAAGGTCATGATTTTAGGTCTGATGATCCACATGCTCACTGAAAGGCAAGAGCCTTTAGTCTCTGGAATGTGAAGAAGGTTTAAACACAAGCTTTTGGGGGCGCCTGGGTGGCGCAGTCGGTTAAGCGTCCGACTTCAGCCAGGTCACGATCTCGCGGTCCGTGAGTTCAAGCCCTGTGTCAGGCTCTGGGATGATGGCTCAGAGCCTGGAGCCTGTTTCCGATTCTGTGTCTCCCTCTCTCTCTGCCCCTCCCCCGTTCATGCTCTGTCTCTCTCTGTCCCAAAAATAAATAAACGTTGAAAAAAAAATTAAACACAAGCTTTTGGACATGGAAAGAAAACAGTTACATTTATTTATAGGAATTCGTGTGTTATTGCTGGTCTCAAATATATGTCTATATTTAATACAGTGTTTCTCCGCTCCAAAAAGTTTGTTATTGAAACTGAGGGTACATTTAAAAAAATAAATATTTGATGTAACCCTTGAGGTATAATAGTGACAAAAGTATCTGTTGTCATGAACTTAATCTTCTTGCCAGAGAAGATGAGAGAAACAGTTTTGTCTTCATTGAACTTAGTTTACGAGCTTAGCAAGTAATAAAAAGATCCAGAAATGAAATGATTTCATTTGGTAAGGCATGTCGTGGAATAACTCAACTTGGCTGTCAAGTAAATTCTTTTATCTTCCTGAGTTTCAGCCTCTTCCTCTGTAGAAATGAAAGTGTTGATTTACCTGTTCTTTAAGGGCACTTCCAGCTGTGATAGAATCTATTGGATATGTGTATCATAAAATATATAACCACATACAAATTAAGAGAGGTATAGGATCGTCATTAGTGCACAAAGTATAAGCAAAGGGGCAGAGGAGGGACGGTCAATGAAAAGAGTTTGTGGGCTGACGACCAGCACCACTTTTGCTCCCTAGGTTTGAGGAGACTCTGGGAACTTGGGGATGATTAGAATAGCCGGCCAACATTTGACAAGTTGATAGAGAGAAGCCAGATGTTGTAGAATGAATGTTTGTGCGCACCCCCCCCCCCCCATTTCATATATAAAGCCCTATTCCTGGATGTGATGGCATTTGGAGGTGGGGTCTTTTTAAAAAATTTTATTTAAAGTAGAGTTAGTTAACACATAGTGCAATATTGGTTTCACGAGTAGATTTCAGTGATTCATCACTTCTAGTGCTCATCACAGAAAGTCCTGTCCTTAATACCCATCACCCATCCAGCCCATCCCCCACCAACCTCCCTTCCTTTGTTCTGTCATTAAGAGTCTCTTATGGTTTGTTTTCCTCTTTCTCTTCCCCCTCCCTTCCCATATGTCCATCTGTTTTGTGTTGTTGTTAAATTCCGTACATGACTGACTTGTTTCACGTGGTATCACACATTCTAGTTCCATCCACGTCATTGTAAAATGGCAAGATTTGATTCTTTTTGATGGCTGAACAATATTCCATTATATACATAAATCTCACATCTTCTTTATTCACTCATCAGTTCATGGACATTTGGGCTCTCGCCACAGTTTGGCTATTGTTGATAATGCTGCTATAAACATTGGGGTGCATGTGCCCCTTTGAATCTGGATTTTTGTATCCTTTGGGTAAATACCTAGCTGTGCAATTGTTGGATCGTGGGGTAGTTCTATTTTTAAGTTTTTGAGGAACCTCCATCCTGTGTTCTAGAGAGGCTGCACCAGTTTGCATTGCCACCAACAGCGCAGGAGGGTTCCCCTTTCTCCGTATTGGAGGTGGGGGTCTTTGAGAGGTAATCAGGCTTAGATGAGGTCATGAGAGTGCGACCTCCATGATAGGATTCCTGGCCTTATGAGAAGAGGACGAAAGACTAGAGCTCCCTTCCTCTACTTGCAGGGGGAGGAAAGGCCATGTGAGCACCCAGTGAGAAGGTGGCTGTCTCCAAGCCAGGAAGCCAGCCCCCACCAAGAACGGGAATTTGTCAGCACCTTGAATTTAAGCTCCAGAACTGTGAGAAATAAATATCCGTTGTTGAAGCCACCTGCCTATAGTTTTTTTGTTATAGCAGCCCAAGTAGACTAAGACTGCAGGCACACATCTAACAGGCCAAACAACTGAATAGGAAGGAATGGGCTCAGAACACCCCAAGCCCAACCCTGCACCCTGCAGTTGTGCAGCTTTAGACCAGTAACTTGACTTCTGCAGGTCACAGCCTCTTCATTTATTAAATGAAGATAGTATTATCTAGTTTAAAATTTTTTTTTAACATTTATTTATTTTTGAGACAGAGAGAGAAAGAGCATGAATAGGGGAGGGTCAGAGAAAGAGGGAGACACAGAATCCCAAACAGGCTCCAGGCTCTGAGCTGTCAACCCAGAGCCCGACACGGGGCTCGAACCCACGGACCGTGAGATCATGACCTGAGCGAAGTCGGACGCTTAACTGACTGAGCCACCCAGGCGCCCCAGTATTATCTAGTTTATAACCTTGCTGTGGGGATTCAGTATATATATACAGCGATCGCAGTGTGAAACACACATCTTTTTTTCTTCTTCTTTAGGTAAAAACTTACTGGAAGGCGACAGTCACTAAGATTCATCAGCAGAGATCATTTGCTTCTGAGGCAGAATGATGTAATCAAAAGAACAGTAGTTTTGTCAGGGCCTGAGGGATGCTAACTCAGCTAGAGCAGTCAGGAAAGATTTCTCAAAAGAAAGCACATGTAACTGGGCCTTAGGGAGAACTGCTAACTAATGTACATGGCTATAATGTACAAACTCTAATGTCTAATGTACGAGGGACTCTATTCCAATATCTGGAATATCTGTGGTCTGGCCCCGTAGAGTTCATGCTTGAACACTTTACTGGCTCGTTTGGGAGGGCAAGAAGAGAATTTCTTTTTTTTATACTTTTTTTTAATGTTTATTTATTTTTGAGAGAGAGAGAGAGAGAGAGAAAATGAGCAGGGAAGGGACAGAGAGAAAGGGAGACACAGAATCCAAAGTAGGTTCCAGGCTCCGAGCTGTCAGCACAGAGCCCAACGCGGGGCTTGAACTCATGAACCATGAAATCATGACCTGAGCCGAAGTCAGATGCTTAACCGACTGAGCCACCCAGGCACCCCTCTTTTTAAAATATATTTTTTAATATTTATTTTTGAGAAAGAGAGAGACAGAGCACGAGCAGGGGCGGGGGGTGCAGAGAGAAAGGGAGAAGAAGGGCATTTCTAAGGAGAGGGAACAGCAGAACCAAACTCACAGCTGTGTGAAAATTCTTGGTGTATTTAGTAAATGGATGAGTAAAAGAAAAAAAGGACCAAGGGAACATGCGAAGGGGATAAACGTAGGATGCTGGTTTAGAGAGAGTTGTGGCAGTTTTCTAAGCCATGATAAGTGGTACTAATTTATCTGGTAGACCACGGGTCGACAACACTTTAAGCAACAGTGAAGGCAGCAAAAGGAGAACTCAAAGAAGTGGGATCATTGGATTGAAATGTTTTATCTAGGTCACAGTCTGCATTTTAGTATGCTCAACCCTGGTCTACTGGGGGGTGAGTAAAGAAGATATTAGAACTGGCCTTTTTATTAACGTTTCAATTTTAAATTAAGAAACCAAGGTTTTGTAATATTGAATGTACAGATGAGATATAGCATATGCATACTTTATGAATATACACATGTATTTTGGTGTCTATACTGCAACTCTTTTTATTGACGGTTATGTGGAAATAAAGGTTGGAGATAGGATTGCTCTAGGTAAGTGGTTCCTACCTTTTTTGAGACCATTGAATCTGATTTTAGAATTTGATAATATTTCTAAATCCTTTGCCAAAGCAGTTGGCATTTTTATGTGATTTAGGCATTTTTATGTGATTAGAATACAACGGAATAAATTAGGAAGAGAAAAAGCATACACATTCAAACAGACTTTATGAAATTTCAGGTTTATAGAATATCTGAAGCCAAAATAATGAATGTCAGATTTGCAGTAAGAGAAGTGTGGGAGGAAGGGGCGCCTGGGTGGCTCAGTCAGGTAAGCATCTGACTCTCGGTTTCGGCTCAGATCGTCATCTCACTGTTGGTGAGTTCGAGCCCAGCATAGGACTCTGCACTGACAGTGCAGAGCCTGCTTTGGGTCCTCTGTGTCCCCCCTCTCTCTGCCCCTCCCCCCCTCAAATATAAACATTTTTTTTAATTAAAAAAGAGAAGTCAGGGAGAAGAAAATAAGGAAAGTAAAGAGCTATTTAGAGAATAACCAGGGATTTGGTAACAATGGGGTTTTGTCGGTGAGAAAAAGAAATAGTTATGGCTGCTCTCAAGATTGTCCTTTGCGCTTATGTGGAGATGATCGTATTATTATATTACAAAGAGAAGCATGTTTCCGGGGATAACAATGAGTTGAGTCTGGAACATTCTGACGTGAGTGAGAACAAAGAAAAACCGTGGAAGGGACAAGCCTGTGATTCTGTGAACCAGTGAATTTGGAGCTATGTATTTGAAAGCCAACCGCATGTATATGACAAAACCATGCGACTAGGATGCGACTCCCTGAAAACGTATGTAAAGTGAGAAATGATGTTCTGGAAAATAACCTCATGGAAACCAATACTCTAGGCTAGGTCAGGTAGGAGGAGCCAGTGCAAAAGACTGAGAGGGACACTGCAGAGAAGCAAGAAGAGCGTTTAAGCAATAATATCAGGAACGACAAGTTGGTGGGAGAGCCCAGTTGTGCTATGAAGGTCAGCATCGTCATGTGTGCGGAGATTTTCAAACTTTGTGAAGTAAGCTTGTAATGACTGAAGAATGAAAACGCAGAGACAGAAAGTATTTTAAAAAGGTGCACGGTGAAACGAAGGAAGGAATTAATTTAGCGCATAGACATAGAGGAAAACCAAGGAAAGTTTGTGTGTCCATATTAAAGAATTGAGCGAATTGACCGTGAGTTTTTTTATTATTTTTATTTTTTTATTTTATTTTTAAAAATTTTGAATGTTTATTTATTTTTGAGAGACACAGAGTGTGAATGGGGAAGGGGCAGAGAGAGAGAGGGAGACACAGAATTGGAAACAGGCTCAGGCTCCGAGCTAGCATCAAAGACCCTGACGCGGGGCTTGAACTCACGAACTGGTGAGATCATGACCTGAGCCGAAGTCGGACACTTAATTGACTGAGCCACCCAGACTCCCCTTTTTATTTTTATTTTTGAAACAGAGAGAGAAGGAGAGCATGAGTGGGGAGGGGTGGGGGAGAGAATCTTAAAAAAAATTTTTTTTAACATTTATTCATTTTTGAGAGACAGAGACAGAGATAGAGTGTGAGTGGGGAAGGGGGAGAGAGAGGGAGACAAGAACCTGAAGCAGGCTCCAGGCTCTGAGCTGTCAGCACAGAGCCCAATGCGGGGCTCGAACTCACAGACTGTGAGATCGTGACCTGAGCTGAAGTCGGACGCTTAACCGACTGAGCACCCGGGCACCCCAGGGAGAGAGAGAAACTTAAGCAGGCTTTACATGCTCAGTGTGGAGCCCAACGCGGGCCTCAATCCCACACCCTGGGATCATGACCTGAGCTGAAATCAGGAGTCAGACACACAATCGACTGAGCCATCCAGGCATCCTTTCTTTTTGTTGCTTTTAAGACCATGAGTTCTTAACTGTGGCTCTCTTCACATTCTGATGACACCTTCTCCCCACTCCCACAGCTTTACTTGGTTAACTCAGCTCATCCCAGGCCTCAGATAAATGTCATTTTTCCAAGGAGGCCTCCTCCGGATTCATGGACCAACTCAGAAAGCTAGAACTTCTTTCTAGAGGTTCTTCTCTAGAGCAGCCGCCAGTTAATCGTTCATGGAGCTCATTATAGGGGCACATAACAAGTTTTCGATAAGCTACAGCTATTCTGTTGAATCTGAAGTTTCCCTGAAACCTTCTTAGCAGAAGTATCTAGTGGACATTGGCTATATAAGCTTGGACTGCGGGAGAGACAGTTAATTGGAGCTACAATTTGTGAGACAAATGGGTGAAGGAGTAAATGAAGCCATTGGTTCTAGTAGGATCCCTAAGGAGTTAATAAGACACAAGGAAGTCTAGGACTGAGGCTCAGGGACCACAACATTGGCCTGTAGAGGAAGATGATTGTCCAAAGGAAGGAAGGAGAAGCCAGTGAGGAAACAACTTGGGGTGTTCCAAGAAGGAGGGTGTGGTCAACCATGGCTAATAGTGCTGAGGTGTCCAGGAAGATGAGAGGTGAGCAACATCCTTTAGATTTAGTGACACTGAGGTCATTGTTGACCTTGTGGAGGCCTGTTTTGGCAGAGTTATAGGGGAGGAACCAGTTTGAATTGGGTGGCAGGAGAGTGAATGGTATATGAATGTTAAATGTGAGTCTTTTAATGCCTTTCAGTTGGCTGTTGTGAAGAACATTCACAGATGTACTTTTTTAAATAGAAGCGCTATTATTTTCGATCAATTTTAGGTTCACAACAAAACTGAAAGAAAGGTGCAGAGATTTTCCATATACCTTATGCCCCCACATATGCATAGCCTCCCCCATTATCAACGTCACTCACTAGGATGGTACATTTGTTACCAGGGATGAACCTACACTGACATATCATAATCACCCAAAGTCCATAGTTTATATTAAGGTTAACTTCTGGTGATGTACTTTCTATGGGATTGGACAAACATATAATGACATGTGTCTATCATTATAATATCGGAAACAGTATTTTCACGACCCTAAATATCCTCTGCATTCTGCCTATTCAACCTTCACCCCCTCTTAAAAACTACTGGCCTTTTTATGGTCTCCATAGTTTTGCCTTTTCCAGAAGGTCATATAGTTGGAAATAGGTAGACTTTTCAGATTGGCCTCTTTCACTTAGTAATATGCACTTAAGGCTTCTCTATGTCTTTTCATGACTTCTCTATGTCTTTTCATTTCTCTTTGAGTGCAGAATAATATTCTATCGTCTGGATGTACCAAAGTTTATTTATCTATTCACCTCCTGAAGGGCATCTTGGTTTCTTCCAAATTTTGGCAACTATGAATAAAGCTGCTACATACATGTATGTGCAAGTTTTTGTGTGGACAGAAGTTTTCAACTCCTTTGGATAAATACCCAGGAGGATGATTGCTGAATTGGTGCACTTTTTTTTTTTTCCAAACACTTTTTTTTTTTCAACTAGAACCTGAATTGCTAGTTACAAATCTCCACAAGTAGTCTAGCTACTTTAGGTACCTCGTATAAGTTGGAATCACAGAATATTTGTCCTGCTGTGACTGGCTTATTTTACTTACATAATGTTCACAAGTGTCATGCATGTTGTCGAATGTGACAGTATTTTCTTCTTTTAAAAAATGAATTAAGATACTAAGTGTGTGTATACCACATTTGCTTTATCTGTTCATCCACTGATGAGCACTAAGGTTATTTCTACTTTTCGGCAATTACTGCAAAGAACATGACAGTGTGAGTATCTCCTTGAGAGCCCATTTTCAATACTTTTGGGTAAATCCCCGTAAGTGGGATTGCTGGATCATATGATGGTTCCATTTTTATTTTTTTTATAAACCTCTACGTTTTTCATAGTGTTGCAGCATATAATATCCCCACCACCAACACACAGTTCCAATTATTCCACATCCTCACCGATACCTAATGTTTCTTGCTTTCTCCCTCTCTCCCTTAATCTCTCCCTTTCTACCCCATCCCATTTTCTCTCACTCTCTTTCCCTTCCTATCTTCCTCTTTCTCTCCTTTCTTTTTATTTCATTTATTTTGTTTATGATGACCATCTTAACAGATGATGTTATTGTGACTCTGATTTGCATTTCCCTGTTGATTAGTGATGTTAAGTACCTGTTCCTATACTTGGTCATTTACCTATCTTCTTTGGAGAAGTATCTATTCAAAACTCTTCCACATTTTTAAATAAGGTTATTTGTTTTGTTTGTTTTTATTTGTTTTATATATATATAAATACACAAATTTATATATTTATATATGTAAATAAATAAATATATATTTAAATATATATATTTTTTTCTCATGTATTTTGGGTATTAACCCCTTATCTAATATATAGTTTGAAAATATTTCCATCCACTCTGTAGGTTGTCTTTTCACTCTGTTGATTGTCCTTTGCTGCACAGAAAGCTTCAGGGGGTCTTATTCAAGAAATCATTGCCAAGTCCAATGTTTTAAAACTTTTCATCTATGCCTTCCTATAGCAGTTTTGTGAATTCAGTTCTTGCGCTTAAGTTTTAAATCAATTTTGAGTTGATTTTTTTTTGGTGTGGTATAAATCAAGGGTCCAGTTTTATATTTTTGCATGTGAATATCCAGTTTCCCCAACACCATTTGTTGAGGAGAATAGCCATTCCTCTTTGTGCACACTTTATACCCTTGTAGGAGATGATTTGACCATATATATTTGGATTTGTGCCTAGGCTGTCTGTTCTGTCCCACTGGTCTGTATGGCCGTCTTTATGTCGTATCATACTATTTTGATCATTGTAGCTTTATAATATGTTTTGAAGTCAGGAAGTGTAATGCCTCCAGATTTGTTTTCCTTTCTCAAGATTGTTTTGACCATTTGGGGTTCTTTGGGGATCCAAATGAATTTTAGGATTATTTTGCCTGTACTTCAGAAGTGCCACTAGGATTCTGATAGGAATTGCACTGAACCTTTATATTGTTTTAGATAATATGGAATTTTCACAATATGAAGTATTCCAATCCATGAACATCTTCCCGTTAGTTTGTACCTTCTTTAAATTGGTATGATCAGTGTTTTCCAGTTTTCAATATAGGAATTTTCACCTCCTTAGTTAAGTTTTATCCAAAGTTTTAATTTTCATGCTATTTTAAATGAGTTTTTCCCTTAATTTTCTTTTCAGATAGTGTGTTTTGTGGATAGAAATGCAACTGATTTTTGCATGTTGCTTTTGTAGCTTGTAACTCTGCTTAATTTGTTTATTATTTCTAAAAGTTATTTTTGGAATCTTTAGAGTTTTCTACATGTAATATCATGTAATCTGTAAGCAGAGATAATTTTACTTTTTATTTTCTAATTTGGATGCATCTTATTTCTGTTTCTTACTTAATTGCTCTGGCTAGGGCTCCCAGTATTGTGTTAAATAGGAGTTAGAGTGGGCGTCCTTGCCCTGTTCCTGATCTTAGAGGAAAAGCTTTCAGTTTTTCTCTGTTGGACATAATGTTAGATGTGGGCTTTTCAGATATGGCTTTTATTATATTGAGATAATTTTCTTCTATTTGTAGTTTGTTGAAATTTTTATCATGGAAGTGTATTGAATTTTGACAATTGGTTTTCTATATCTATTGAGACAATCATGTGATTTAAATCCTTTTTTCTGTCAGTGGTTTTTTTTTTTTTAATTTTTTTTTTTAACGTTTATTTATTTTTGAGACAGAGAGAGACAGAGCATGAACAGGGGAGGGGCAGAGAGAGAGGGAGACACAGAATCGGAAGCAGGCTCCAGGCTCCGAGCCATCAGCCCAGAGCCAACGCGGGGCTCGAACTCACAGACCGTGAGATCGTGACCTGAGCTGAAGTCGGACGCTTAACCGACTGAGCCACCCAGGCGCCCCTTCTGTCAGTGGTTTTTATATGCTAAATCATTCTTGCATCCAAAGGATATATCCCTTTGGGTCACAGTGTATGATCATTTGAATGTGCTGTTAAATTCTGTTTGCTAGTCTTTTCTTGAGAATTTTTGCATCTCTACTCATTAGGGACATTAACCTATACTTTTCTTTTCTTGTAGTGTCTTTTTCTGGCTCCAGTATCAAAGGAATGCTGGCCTCCTAGCACAAGTTAGAAAGTGTTCCCTCTTCTTCAAGTGTTTTGGGTAAATTTGAGAAGAATTGGTATTAATTCTTCACTAAATGTTTAGTAGAATTCTCCAGTGAAGCCATCTGGTCCTAGACTTTTTTTCTGGAGGGGGGGAGGCGGCAGATTTTGCATATTGATTCAATACCTTACTAATTATAGGTCTGTTCATATTTTCTATTTCTTTATGATTCAGTCTTGGTAGGTTGTATGTGTTAGAAATTTATCCATTTCCCTAGATTATCCAATTTGTTGGCATATAATTGTTCATAGTAATCTCTTACGATCATTTTTATTCTGTGGTGTCAGTTGTAATATGTCAGCCTGTTTGAGCTGCTCTAACAAAAATACCATAGCCAAGGTGGCTTATATAAACAACAGAAATTTATTTCTTATAGTTCTGGAATCTGGGACGTCCAAGATGAAGGCACCGATAAATATGATATCTGGTGAGAGCCTACTTCCTGCTTCTTAGGTGGCTGCGTTTTTGTTGTATACTTACATGAAAAAAAGGGTTGAAGAGCTCCCTGGAGTCTCTTTTATAAGGACACCAATCCCATTCATGACAGTGAAGCCCCCCATGACCTAATTACCTCCCAAGGGCCCCAGTTCCTAAAATCTTTACATAGCGGATTAGGATTTAATTTATGAATATGAGGGGGCATGAAAATCCAGTCTGTACCATAATGTCTCCACTTTCATTTCTTTATTATTTATTTGAGTCTTTCTCTTTTTTCTTTGTTAGTCTAGCTAAAGGTTTGTCAATTGTCTTTATCGTAAAAAAAACCAAAAAACTTTTAGTTCCGTTGATTTTTTTCTATTATTTTCCTGTTTTTTCTATTTTGCTTTAATCAGCTCTAATCTTTATTATTTCCTTCCTTCTGTTAACTTTGGGCTTAGTTGGGTTCCCCCCCCTTGTTCCTTGAAGTAAAGTTGTTTATTTGAAACCCTTCTCCCTTTTTATTAATGGTGCTTATCACTATAAATTCCCTCATAATACCGCTTTTGCTCTATCCCATAAGTATTGTTATGTTGGTTTTTTTATTTTTATTTGTCTCGAGATATTTTCTAATTTCCTTTAGATTTTTTTCTTTGACTCATTGTTTGGGAATGTATTGTTTCATTTCCATATATTTGTTAATTCTCCAGTTTTCCTTCTGCTATTGATTTCTAGTTTCATTCCATTGTGGCCAGAAAAAGCATTTGGTATGATTTAAATCTTCTTAAATTTGTGAAGACTTGTTTTATGAGCTAACATGTGATCTATCATTGAGAATAGTCTGTGTGCACTTGAGGAGAATTTGCATTCTGCTACTGGTGGGTAGAATGTTCTATAATGTCTATAATGTTCTATAATATTGACCTAACAATCAATATTCAAATCTTCTTATTGATTTTCTCTCTGCCTGAATCTTCTATCCACTACCGAAAGTGGAGTATAGAAATCTATCGTGTTAATTTCTCCTTTCAGGTCTGTCAATCTTTGCTTTATGTATTTGAGCTCTCTGATGTTAAATGGAAAAATGTTTACCATTGCTTTATCTCCCTGGTGAATTATTGTTCCTGTTGGTCTCTTGTGACAGTTTTTTTTAATTTTTTTTTAATGTTTATATATTTTTGAGAGGGAGAGATACAGAACATGAGCAGGGGAGGGGCAGAGAGAGAGACATAGAATCCGAAGCAGGCTCCAGGCTCTGAGCTATTAGCACAGAGCTTAACACGGGGCTCGATCTCACAGACCATGAGATCATGACCTGAGCCGAAGTCGGACGCTCAACTGATTGAGCCATCCAGGCGCCCTTCTTGTCACAGTTTTTTACTTAAAGTCTATTTTGTATGAATTAAGAATAGCTGCTCCTGCTCTCACCACTTACATGCAATATCCCTTTAAATCTTTTAATTTCCAGACTGTGAGTGCCGGGGAGTCCCTTATAGATAGCAGATAGTTGAGTCTTTTTAAAAATCCATTAGCCACTTTATGTCTTATGATCAAGGAGTTTAATCCATTTATACTGAAAGTAATTATGGATAAGGAAGGCTTACTTCCTTACGTGCCATTCTTTTTCTTTTTCTTTTTTTTTTTTTTTTTTAGTTTATTTATTTTTTGAGAGAGAGAGAGAGAGAGAGAGAGAGCAGGGGAGGGGCCAAAAGAGGAAGAAAAGGAATCCCAAGCAGGCTCCACACTGTCAGTGCAGAACCTGATGCAGGGGTTCAAACCCACAAACCATGAGATCATGACCTGAGCCAAAACCAAGAGTCAGACACTTAACAAGTAAGCCACCCAAGCACCCCACCATTCTTAATTGTTTTATGTCTGTCTTAGAGCTTTTCTGTTCCTGTTTTCGTCTCTTGCCATCTTCTTTGTGTTGTGTTTACTTTTTTTTAAAGTTTATTTATTTATTTTTGAGAGAGAGAGAGAGGAGAGACAGCACACACACATGCGTGCACGAGGCAGGCAGCGGCAAAGAGAGGAAGAGAGAGAATCCCAAGCAGGCTTCTTACTGTCAGTGCGGAGCCTGGTGCAGGACTCGAAATCACGAACTGTGAGACCTTGACCTGCGCTGAAACCAAGACCCGGATCCTTAACCAACTGAGCCACCCAGGCACCCCTGTATTGACTGTTTGTGGTGATATTCTTTGATTCCTTTTTCTTTTTGTATCTTCTATAGGTATTTTCTTTGTGGTTACCATTGTGCTTACATAAAACAGCTTAGAGTTATAGCAATTTAGTTTAAGCATATCATAGCTTCAACTGCACACAGAAGCTACTCTTTTATTTCTTCCTCTTACCACCACAGTTTACATGATTGATATCACAACTTATATCTTTTTATATTGTGCATATTATATATTTTATATAATGTATATTTTATATTGTGCATATTAACATACTTGTGTTATAGTTATTATTAATACATTTTCCTTTGATCTATGCTACAATTAAAAGTGATTTATGTGCCACCATTGAAATAATGCTGTCTTCTGTATTTGTTAATATATTTACTTTTATCGGCAAGCTCTATACTTCTGTATGCTTTTGTGTTATGTCTAACATCCTTTCATTTCACCTTAAAAGAACTCCCTTTAGCATTTTCTTAAAGCAGGTCTAGTGGTGTACTTCCTTAGCTTTTCTTTATCCATGAAAGTTGTTATTTCTCCTTCATTTCCAAAGGACAGTTTTTCCAGGTATTGTAATCTTGGCTGACAGGTTTTTTTCTTCCAACATTTTAAATATATCATTCTATTCCCTTTTGGTCTGCAAGGTTTCAGCTAAGAAATCTGCTGATGATCTTATGGAAGGTCCCTCGTATGTGATAAATTGCTTTTAGTTTGGATATTTTTCATATTACCTATGTCTTTGTTTATATTCTTATTTTGCTTATGCATTGTTTTCCTGAGCTTGTTGAGCATCTTTATGAAGTTTCTTTTGAATTATCTGTTGGAATAGTCATACACCTCAGTTTTTTAAGACTTAATTTTTGTGTGTGTGCATGTTTGTGTGTGTATTTTCCTTTTAATGAGCCGTGTTTCTTCATGTATCTTGTAACTGTGTTGGGATCAGCATATTTGAAAAAAAAAAATACCACTTCTCAATCTGTGGGCTGGCTTCATATAGGGAAAGACTTTCACCAGTCAGCTTGGCTAGAGATTATGGGAACCTCTTCAACCTTTTCTATGGATGCCTCTTTGGATGTGTGTGTGTGTGTGTGCGTGTGTGTGTGTGTAAATTGCCAGTTTGAAGAATTTGCGGAGTCCTTCTTTCAGGAACTTGTAATCTCTTGCTCCCTCTCATGCCTGTCTATGGTACTGCAGGTTCTCTGGAGCTGCGGAAAGCTTCCCAGTTCTTTTTCTCTCAGTAGAAGCCCCCAGGCTTCTAAGAGTATTTCAGTTTCTGTCAGCGGTCCAAATTTGTGGAACAGAAATTAGTCCCTCAGGTAGCCCCCTGAAAAACCAGAATGTTAGACACGTGCACCAACCTTTTCCCTCTCCAGAGAGAAGCTGGGAGTTACGGATTTTCTCTTGCTTATTCTGAATTGAACCCGGAGGAGGTAGTATGGTGTGTAAGTGTGTGCTAGCCAAGAACGCCACCTTTGTTCTCAGTGGCCCCCAACCTGGAACACTTTCCTCGCCACACTGAGACTCGGGAAGATAAACGTCAGACTCTGAGGCAGCCTTCAAAATATGTGAATATTGGATGTACCGCCCAGTGTTCTTTCTCCCTCCCTACAGAGAACC
Source organism: Leopardus geoffroyi (assembly GCF_018350155.1). Taxonomy (NCBI): domain Eukaryota; kingdom Metazoa; phylum Chordata; class Mammalia; order Carnivora; family Felidae; genus Leopardus; species Leopardus geoffroyi. Next base: position 33,697,445 of record NC_059327.1, on the reverse strand, counting down.
CAAGAGCTGGGAGTGTTCTCCCAACCTCACGGCAATGTGCTGGTAGGAGGGACGATGACGAGTGAAGGCCGTGAATTTTTCTAACAGCTTTTATAGGACTAGTTTCACACTCACCTGGGGGTGCAAATGCTTCTTAACTTGTTTTTGCATATCTCACAAAGGGAACTTGTCCACAGATTGTTGTTTAGTTCGTGCCTCCAAAGGGCAAGGAGGATCTGGGTCTTCCTATTCCACTAGCTGACGTCACCTAATGTTTTATTTATTCTTGAGAGAGAGAGAGAGAGAAGCATGATTAAGGGAGGAGCAGAGCAAAAGAGGGACACAGAATCCAAAGCAGGCTCCAGGCTCTGAGCTGTCAGCACAGAGGCTAACATGGGGCTCGAACCCATAAGCCATGAGATCATGACCTGAGCTAAGCTAGATGCTCAACCCACTGAGCCACCCAAGCGCCCTTAGGAAACACTTTTTAAGAAGCGTGTTATTAATATTTGGTAGCATATACAAGCTTATTTAACATGTTAAAAGTATTTCAAAGTACTTTTATCATTTTGATATATTTTAAGTACTTTTGATTTTCTAACACACCTTCCCAAATTCTTAAGAAAATTTCCAAATCTTATAAAGTAATTTTCTCTAAAGATCTCAACTTGTAATTGCATATTAACTTTATAAGATTTTGAAATTTAAAATATCAGTTATTAAATTATATGTTGTAAATTTGGAATCTTAATGATAAAGTTTTGGGGTGATGGTGGAGGTTTTGGAGGTGATGGTGGGGTGAGGTGATGGTGGTCTGGAGCCAAAGGCCAAGAAAGAATTCTTTTTTTTTTTTTTTTTTTTTCAACATTTATTTATTTTTGGGACAGAGAGAGACAGAGCATGAACGGGGGAGGTGCAGAGAGAGAGGGAGACACAGAATCGGAAACAGGCTCCAGGCCCTGAGCCATCAGCCCAGAGCCCGACGCGGGGCTCGAACTCACGGACTGCGAGATCGTGACCTGGCTGAAGTCGGACGCTTAACCGACTGCGCCACCCAGGCGCCCCAAGAAAGAATTCTTGAAGACGTCTTTGGTGTAAAAAAGGGATAGGACCCGTGGGCAGGAAGAGTGCACTGGGATTGTGTAACTGATTACATACCCTCAAATTGAGGCTGGGGGGCCAGGGATCGAGTAAGTCTCTAAGGTATTTTGAAAGCAAGGTTTCCAGGACCTTGAGGGGCTAGCTGTTGCTAGGGAAACACCATTTATAACTGTTTAATAAAACCTCAGTCATGAGACCCTTCAGATGTATGTCGGGGGACCATAAACTTGGAGTATGATGGCTAGCATATATCTTGGGGTAGTTGAGATAAAGGAAGTAAACTTTCAGGATCCTTGAAGTTGGGTTAATATTAAGCTAAGATTCTCTTTTGCCCCTAAGAAAGTGTCATCATCCAGACAGCTGAGCTCCTAGAGAGAGGTCACTCTGCCAATTTCAAGGACTTGTCAATGGGCTGTAGGCGATAAGGGAATTTAATTTTTCATTTGCCTTAGTTTCCCACATTACCATGGCAAGCACGTAAACCCCTTTCCTTTGTTCTTGGGTAGCCAGGAGCATCTCAGGAATATCACACATATTCCACCTATGGGGGGGTGGGGTGGGCGGTGTGTTTCTGTTAGCCTGTATTTTGCACTCAGCTTGCCCTGTCCTCCTTCATCATTAAGATTGATCAGTCAGATTATCTTTACATTGTATCTAAATACCCAATACCTATTTTTTAGAATCACAAATTCATAATTCTACTGACAGTCGAGGATGGGAACTGATTACATGCAATTCTTTCAAGCAGTTGTTTCAGAGTTTTTTTTCACATGTATGGCCCTCCTCCAACTCAAATTGGAAACTGTTGCATTGTGGAATTGAACATAATGTAGCCTGGCTTAGCCTTGGTGAAATATGCTGTTTCCTATCGATAAGCAATTTATGTGTTATTTAGAGATTGGATTTTCTCTTGATTGTGTTTCACACCTTGCGGCTTCAAAATTAAGCACCTCTGGTTTCAGATTCTTAAACTTTTCCTTTATTCTGTAGGCCAGCATCAGGGACACCAACTGGAGAGAACTATTTTTATAATTGACAGCATATTGATGATTAATAGCTATCCCTTAACACGATCTCTTTCATCTGATCTCAGGGGGATGATTTTGGTGGTGTTGAGATTTTCAAGGTCAGTGCTCATTATTTTCTTGGTTCCTTCTAGCACTAAAAGATTCTCAAAGTGTAGTCTCATCTTCCCTTCCAAGTGTAGGTGGACCTCAATTCCTTCTCCAGATTAATGAAGGCAGAAAAATATCTCCAACATACTTTTTACCTTTCTCTTTGTCTTTTTGAAAATCTCAGCTTACCATAAATGTCCCCAGACTGCATCACTGTTTTCTCTAATATTTCCTTTTTTCTTCTCTATAGAATTTTTCCTTCCATTATCACAAAGTCTAGGTTGAAACAATCACCTTTCCTCAAAATTCTGTTTACCGTCTGTGATGGGTAATTTTATGTGTCAGTTTGACTGGGCTAAGGGATGACCAGAAAACTGGTAAAACATTACTTCTGGGTGTGTCTGTGAAGGTGTTTTTAGAATAGATTAGCATTCTCATTGCCAAGGAGTATTCCTGGGTGTTATATATAAGTGATGAGCCACGGAAATCTACCCCAAAAACCAAGAGCCCACTTTACACACTGTGTGTTAGCCAATTTGACAATAAATTATATTTTAAGAAAAAAGAATAGATTAGCATTTAAATCAGAAGGCTACATGAAGAAGATTTCCTGTACAATGTAGGTCAGCACCATCTAAGTCTTTGAGAGCCTGAGTAGAACAAAAAGGCCAAGCAAGGGAGAATTTGCTCTTTGTTTGGGCCCTAAACATCCATCTCTCTTGCATTCAGACATCACCCGTCCTGGTTTTCAAGCTTTCTGACTCAGACTGGGATTTTCACCATAGACTCCTGTGATTCTCAGGCTTTGGATTTTGACTGAATTATACCACTGCTGTGCCTGATTCTCCAGCTTGCAGATGGCTGATCGTGGTGATGCAGGCAGGCTGGGTCTGAGGATACAGAGGGGGTCCTGCAGGACCCACCAAGAGGGTCCTTGGCTTCCTGCAAGATAGAAATCAAACATGAGCTGAGAGAAAGCGATAGAAAATTTTATTAAAGATATGGAGTGTAGCTACAGACAGAATTTCCAGGAGACTCAGAAAAGAAAGGAGAGTGAGTCCCATTTTTGCTTGGGGCCCAGAATTGTATTGAGGTCAATGGTCTTTTCAGTAATCCAGGAACAAAGAAAGACTGACGTTTAGGGGTCCTCCATAAGTCACTTACGCCCTGGAGCCAGAGGTCTTAATGTGTCAATGGTCTTGGAACAAGTTCATGTGACCCCACCTGGTCACTCATTAGATGTTATCTATTGTGCCAGAAGTCTCCAAATAAATCATTAAATCCTTGACCTTGACAAGGAGGACATATACTGTCTATTTTATAAAGCATGTGTAAGGTGTGAGTGTAGATCTTAGCAAAAATGAAAGCAGGAAAAGGAGTGAAAAAATCAGTTTGTCATGGGATCCCTTTAGGTTCCTTGTCTCAATGGGATTTCATGTCCTTCATAATTGTGTCAGCCAATTCCTGTTTTATATAAACGTATATAAAATGTGTGTGTGTGTGTGTGTGTGTGTGTGTGTGTGTGTATTCATATTCTATTGGCTCTGTTTCTCTGGAGAACACCAATTAATATAGATTTTGGTACTGAGAGTGGTGCTGGAGGAACAGAATTTTAGGGATGAGCTTTCTAAATTGGTTTTGGAATTTATGGAGTTGGCTTTCTAATCTTAGATTTAAAGATGCTGATCACTCTATTTCTAGTAGTAAAGAGTGAACTGATAGCCAATGGCATGAATTGTTTGTAGAAATATACAAAACATCTGCATTGGATATTCCTAATCGACCATTTATAAGAAGCAAGGAGCTTAGTGACTCTGTATATGAGACTTTCAGACATTCTTGGAAAATTAAGGAATGCAATTACATTGGTTTGTTGTTCCTAATATTGATGGGCAAAGTGATGGAAGAAAAATATAAGCTCCAAGATTCTAATTTCCAGCCCCAAATGCCCCGTAAATGACCTAAGAATTTCTATGGGTGCCCTGAAGAAGAGACTTGTGTCGTGTAGCTGAAGGGTTAAAATTGCTGTAAATCAATGCAGAACCTCTTCCTGTGATAGGTTGAATTACAAGGCAAGTTGAACTTCCATTCTCACGGAGGGTCTACTGTTAAAGTGGAGATTATTTATTGAGAAAAAAGTGGAACACCTGATCAGTGTGAAACACCTGATGAAGCTGGTGACATTGAACTTTTAAATTCTGGTGAGTCTTTAAATTCTGTCAGTCTTTTGGAGAAGTCTCTCCATACCTAGGGGAATTATACTACCCACCCACAGTAATATTAGCCTTTCCACTTCTGTCTGAGGGGATTAATTCTGCATTGCCTGAGGTCACCCTTGAAGCAGTAACTATGCAAAAAATGCCTATTTTTCTCAAGACCCATCCCATCACCTCTTTTGCTTCTAGACTCCGATCCCAGCTGGACCCTAAATATGAGGTACAAAGTTTGACCCAGGAGGAAGTGTCCTACACTCCAAAGTGATTACTTGAATTTTCTAATGTATATAAGCAGAAAACCAGGTTAACATGTATGGGAGTAGATACTAAGGTATGGGGTAACGGTGGAAGCATATGAGGTTGGATCAGGCAGTATTTACTGATAAAGACTCCCTAAGCAGAGCTTCTGCTTTTAATGTTGCAGCTCAGGGAGTTAGAAAGGATTCTAACCCTTTGTTTGGTTCATTGACTGAAACATGAATCAAAAGACGGCCCTTTGAGAAAGTTGGGAATGCCTAACCTCCCTTGGTTTAATGCATAGGAAGGGATTCAGAAGTTTAAAGGGATAGGAAAGTTGGAGTGGATTTAAGACATACCCACCCTGAGATGGTCCAGAGGACATATGTTTCACCAACACTTTGAGAAATAAATTTGTGAGGGGAGTCCCAGCATCTTGAAGGGCTCCATGATCATTCTTCTCTGTAGGCCAGACCTTACAGTGGGAGTCACTCAACTGGAAAACCTAAATACGATAGGAGTGGGTGGATCCAGGTCTGTGTAGGCAGAGGTAAAATTAGGGCACACCAAAGGCAAGGTGGGTGTAGTTATAATAATGAATAGAAGAATCAAAGAAACAATTGGAATAGTCAGACATGCACAAACCAAGGGCTTTGGCCAGTTAATCATAGTGTTTCTATAAATGAAATAGATGGGAAGCCTACTAAATTCTTACTTTATCTGTATAAGCAGGAAAGTTCTAGGTCAGGTGAACAAAAGTCTAACTTGAATCATAAAAACAGAGTCATAATTCTTCAGTCAATTCCCAGACTTGAGCCAGTTTACAGATCCAGAACCCCTTGAATGAAAGGCAGGTCAGGTCTCCTTGAGGAAGAATCCTGGTATATGCCCCAAATTTACACTGTTATTCATTTTCTCAGCTTTCCCCCAAAGGACTTGTGATATTTTACTAAGGTACACTGTACATTGGGGAAGAGGAAATAATCAGACCTACTGGACACTGGCTGTGAAATGACACTGATTCCAGGCGACCCAAATTGTCACTGTGGTCCTCTAATCAAAGTAGAGGCTTGTGAGTAGGATCCCTGAAGTTATTCTGTGGTTATTTTCCCAGTTCCAGAATGCATAATTGGAATAGACATGCTAGTGGGTGGCAGAATCCTCACATTGGCTCCCTGGCTTATTAAATGAGGAATATCATGGTGGGAAAAGCCAAGTAGAAGCCACTAGAACTGCCTCTACCTGGGAAAATAGTAAGTCAAAAGCTATACTGCATGGAGGAATTGCAGAGATTAGTGCCACCATGAAACACTTGAAAAATGCAGGGGTCCCGATTCCCACCACAGGCCCCTTTGACTACCTTATTTGGCCTGTGAGGAAGACAGATGGGTCCTAGAGAATGAGAGGGGATTATTGGAAGCCTAACCAGGTGATGCCTCCAACTGCCACTGCTGAACCAGATGTGTTTTTATTTCTTTAGCAAATCAACACATCCTCTGGTACCTGGTGTGTAGCTAGTGATCTAGGAAAAGTCTTTTTCTTCTCATTTGCCCATCAGGCCCAACGGAAGCAGTTTGCTTTGAGCCGGAAAGGCCAGGAATGCATTTTCACTGTCGCACCTCAGGAATATGACCGATGTCAGAATTTAGTTCTCGGGGAACTTGGCCACGTTTCTCTCACGGGAGGTGTCACACTGGTCTACTACATTGATGACATTATGTTGACTGAACCTCAGGAGCAAGAAGTAGCAACTACGTAAGATTTTTTTTTTTTTTAATTAAAAAAAAAATTTTTTTTAAATGTTTTATTCATTTTTGAGACAGTGAGAGACAGAGCATGAACGGGGGAGAGGCAGAGAGAGAGGGAGACACAGAATTGGAAGCATGCTCCAGGCTCTGAGCCATCAGCCCAGAGCCCGACACGGGGCTCGAACTCACGGACCGCGAGATCGTGACCTGGCTGAAGTCGGACGCTTAACCGACTGCGCCACCCAGGCGCCCCTAATTTTTTTTTTTTTTAACATTTTATTTATTTTTGAGACACAGAGAGAGAGAGCATGAACAGGGGAGGGTCAGAGGAAGAGGGAGACACAGAATCCGAAACAGGCTCCAAGCTCTGAGCTGTCAGCACAGAGCCGGACACGGGGCTCGAACCCACGAACCGCGAGATCATGACCTAAGCCGAAGTCGGACGCTCAACCGACTGAGCCACCCAGGCGCCCCGCAACTACGTAAGATTTATTGATAAGACACTTGCTTATCAGAGAGTGGGAAATGGACTAAAATTCAGGGTTGTTTTTTTTTTTTTTTCCTTTAGGTGGAATTTTTAGTGGGATGTGTTAGGATATCCCCCTTCTAAAGTGAAGGTCAAATCATTGCCTCTGACCCTCTTACAATGAAGAAAAAGGTACATTTAGAGGCCCTCTTTGGATTCTAGAGGAAACATAGTCCTCATATGGATGTGTTACTCTTACACTACTTATCCAGTGACTAGAAAAGCTGCTGGTTTTGAGTGAGGCCGGGAACGAGAGAAGGCTATGCAATAATCCCAGGCTGTTGTCCAGGCCAGGAGCTCTCCCCCTTGGGTCATGTGATCCAGCAGATCGAAGGGTACCTGCAGTGACAGATGGGGAAACCATCCTGAGCCTTTAGCAGGCCCTTGTAGGTGAATTGCAGCAGGCCTTCAGAATTTTGTGGAAAAGCCCTGCAATCATCTAAAGATAATTAATCTCCTTTTGAGAAACACCTTTTGGCCTGCTATTGGCCTTAGAAGAGAATGAATACTTGATCATAGGCCCTCAAATTACCATAGGACATGAGCTGCCTTTCATGAACTGGGCACTGTCTGACCCACCAAGCCAGAAAGTTGAGCATGCCGAGTAGCACTCTATGATTGAGTGGAAGTGGTATATATGTGGTTTGGCTCAAGCAGGTCCTGAAGGCATAAATTACAAGTGTCCCCAATGTTCACGGTCCCCACTCTAGCTCCGTGGCTTTCTCACTCCCAGCCTGTACTTATTGTCTTATGAGGGGTTCTCTACAGTCAGTTGGCAGAAGAGAAGACTCAGGCCAGGTTTACAGATGGTTCTACATGATATGTAAGCACCATCCAAAAGGGGACCGCTGTAACATTACAGACGCTTTCTGGGACATCCCTGAAGGACAGTAGTGAATGGAAATCCTCCACCTGGGCAGAAATTCAGGAAACACAGCTGGTTGTACACTTCCCTCACAAGGAGAGATAACCAGATGTGCAAATATATATTGATTCACGGTCTGCAGCTAATGGTTGGGCTGTATGATCAGGGACTTAGAAGGAACATGATTGGAAAATTGTTGACAAAGAAATTTAGGGAAGAGATAGTCAGTAGACCTCTCTGAATTGACAAAATAAATGAAGCTATTTGTGTCTCATCAAAGTGTGACCTCAGCAGGGGAGGGGTTTAATAATCAACAGGATACCCATTCTGTGGGCTCCAGTCATCCTATTTCTCTAGCATCCCAGTCATCTTCCAATGGACTCTTGAACATATTGGTCATGGTGGCATGGACAGAGGTTACGTATGGACTCAGAAACATTGACTTCCACTCATCAATGCTGATCTAACTATGGCCATGGCTGAGCACCCAGTTTTCAAGTAGCAAGACCCAAACTGAGCCTCTATTATGGCACCTTTCCTGGGGTGAACAGCCAGCTAACTTGTGGCAGGTTGATTATGCTGGACCACTTCCAACAAAGAAGGGGAATAGTTTTGTCCTTATTGTAACAGACACCTTGGATGTGGATTTGCCTTGCCTGCACACAATGCTTCTGCCAAAATTGCCAGCTGTGGAGTTACAGGGTGCCTTATCCACTGTCATAGTACTCCACACAGCATTGTTTCTGATCAGCGAACTTCACAACCAAAGTAAGGTAGTAAGTGTGGCTGATGGAATTCACCAGTTTTACCAGGTTCCCTGCTATCCGGAAGCAGCTGGCTTGATAGAACAATGGAACGACCTTTTGAAGACTCTGTCACAATGCTGGCTAGGTGACAAGACTTGGCAGGGCTAGAAAAAGACTCTCCATAAGGCTGTATATGTTCTGAGTCAGCATTGAATATATGGTGTTATTTCTTCCATAGCTGGGATTCATGGGTCCAGAGATCAAAGAGTGGAAATGGGACTGGTAACCCTCACTATTACCTCTAGTGACCAACGAGCAGAACTTATGCTTCCTGTTTGTATGACTTTATGCTCTGCTGGCCTAGAGGTCATAGTTACAGAGGGAGGCATGTTTTTACCAGGAGAAACAATGATTCCATTGAGCTTTAAGTTAAGATTGTCACCAGGCCACTTTGGGCTTCTCATGCCTCTGAATCAATGGGAAAAGCAAAGAATTATGGTGCTGGCTGGGGTGACTAATCCTATATAAAAAGGGAAAATTGACTACTGCTCTATAATGGAAGTAAGGAAGATTATGTCTGGAATACAGGAGATCCCTTAGGGCATCTCTTAGTAGTACCATACCCTAATATTAAGGTCAATGGAAAACTATAACTCAATCTAGGCAGAATTAAAAATGGCATAGACCCTTCAGGAATGAACATTTGAGTCACCCACCAGGTAAAGAATCTCAAAAAGCGGAAGTTTTTGCTGAAGGCAAAGGGAAAATAGAATAGATCGTTAGAAAAAGATAATTATAAAGTCTAGTTACGACCATGTGACCAGTTACAGAAATGAGGACTGTTGTTGTCATGACTATTTCCTCCTTATTTTGGTATGAATATGTTTATATGTGTACATACGTATGTTGTGCAAATATCTTTGTTTTCTTTTCCTCTCTTATTCCTTCATCATGTAACATAAGATGAGTTGACTTTATATCAGTATTTAAGTATTGTTAATTTTACATCTTACTCTTGAAGTTACAGGATATAAGGAGAGGAATAAAGATCACACAAGAACTTTGCCCTCTCTTTTGGGAAGTAGACTGTGGAGCTGCTCAGCCTCCAAAGTCACATAAGTCAAATCCTATAATAAATCTCATATATATGCCATTGGTTCTGTATTTCTCTGGAGAACCTAGAAAACACTCTCATATCATCGACCAGCTCTTCTTCATTGAGCTGAACTAAAGTGAAAGAACTATTTTATTTTTTTGTTTCCTTTCCTTTCTGATAATTAGAATTGATGTTAAGGCAACTCAGGAACAAACCTGATAAGTCCCATTTTAGCAGAATTAGACCTCAAGTTGATCCCTCCCCTCCATACTAATTATATCATTGTTAAGTTTTGTTGTTCTAGAGATTCCTATGTCACCATCATCCGTAGCTTTTATACTTACAAAACTACAGTCATACATAAACGAAACCAGTTTTCTATATATTTTATCACATGTGGGATTGTCTACAGTGAAGTCAGTTTTATGTCATTTCAAAAATTCCCATCCACGATTTGCTCTCCCTAGTGCACAAAATGGTAGCATCTAGTTGTGAAAGCAATAAGATACTTGAAAAATAATTTAAGTCAGGTTAATTCATGTTTTAATGCATATCTAATTACAATAAAAGAGATTTTACAGAGGAGTACATAGTAATGACCACATACACTGAAGATGAGTGCTGTAGGCTTTCCGAGAGAGGTGAGATGTTATCGGGCTGAGGTTGATATATGGACTTATAGAGGAAGTGAGATTCAAGCAGGAAGGATGGTCGGTAGTATCCAAAGCTCTGGTGGCATAAGTGAATTGTGGAGAAAGCTGACCCATTTGGCTAGATTGGAGCATCTGAGGAGGATTGACGGATAGAAACCTGTACGAGTTCAAGTGAAAGATCAGAATCCTAGAGATGGCTGAAGAATGAATGCTTGGAGCACTGAAGACTGAATGATACTGATCTCTGTGAAAGTTAAGTTTGGTACGTGGGAGAACATGTGGGGAGAGAACGGCCTGAACTCTGGTGTTTAACATCACCTGGGGTTAAGCCATCCTGTTTGAGATAGCTTCCAAACAGGAAACAAGGCGGAGTGGTTAAAAGGAGACTATTTAGCAGTTTATCGGTGGATGTGTTGTTGACAGACATTTTTACAAACTCACGTGTCTTGCTGGTGTAAACTTCTAAAATATCTGTTGATCTACTTTCTCATCATCAATCTGCTTTGCTGCTCACCTGGATTCTTATGGTGCTCATACAAAAAGGCTCAAGTCATGCTGGGCATCTCAAGAGCCAGAGATTAATCGGACATTAAATGTTGGTTTGGCTTGAATGCAGAGATGAAGAGATGTTCTTGCCCAAGTTTGGCAGTCACTTAGATGTTGAAGTCCCAACGTTTCAAACTCAGCTCAAAACCCTTTGGTGTGTTTTGAGTTTGGCTCTTGGCAAGGCATAATTTCCTGTTTCTAAGAAAAAAGACTCATGAGAGAGCCTCAATAAAGCTTCTTGGACATCAAAACAACATTTTGATGAATTAATTGTAAATGAATCAGAAACATATGGATGCATTCTCTTGAGACACACACATGTGTTTAAAGAGGGGGGCAGTTGCTGCTTGGGGCTAAATGTGTTTTGGGTTTTATCAAATGCAAAATGCTTAGGGCAAAAAGGAGCAAAAAGGATAAATTGGAACCTTTCCCTTGTCTTTAAATAGACCCATTTACAATCGTATTTACTGCCACCTATTGTTGTTCCAGAAGAAATTCAACAGTCATGACTAATCACAACCAGCCAGGTCTGATAATTTACATAGTTGTCAGTTGAGGCTGAAGAAATAATAGTTCTTGTTTTCATGTTATTAACAAAGTTCAAGTCAGACTACCTGATGAGGATCGTGTCTCTTATGAACAATTTGCAAATCTACTCATCGCTGAGTAAATTCTCTTCTGTCCTCTGAAATGTACTGGCTGAGGTACAGAGCACTTTTCGAGACATCCTAGACATTTTCTAGACATTCTAGACGTTTCAAAAAGCGACGGAACTACGCTGAGATGCTACCTCACACACGTTAAGATGACTACTTTACAAACACAGAAAAGAACAAGGGTTGGTGAGTATGCAGAGAGATTGGAACCCTTGCGCCCTGTTGGTGGGAGTGCAAAATGGTGCAGCCGCTAACGGAAAACAGTATTGCAGTTCCTCAGACATTTTAAAAATAGAATTACCATATGATACACCAATTCCACTTCTGGATGTATGCCTAAAAGAAGTGAAAGCGGGGACTTGAAGATATATCTGTTCGCCCTTGTTCGTAGCAACATTATTCATAATAGCCAAGGAAGTGGAGGCCGCTCAAGTGTCCTTTGATGGATTCACGAATAAACATATTGTGGTATATACATGACATCAGAATATTACGCAACCTTAAAAAGGAAGGGAATTCTGAAACGTGCTGCACCATGGACGAACCCTGCGGACAAGATGCGAAGCGGAAGAAGCTCGCCACAGACAAATACTGTGTGATTCCACTTACCTGAGGTATCTAGAGTAGCCAAACTCCTAAAGACAGAAAGTAGAAGAGTGCTTACCAGAGCCTGCAAGGAGCGGAGAATGGGGACTGGTACTTTAAATGGGAACAGAGTTCCAGTTTTGCAAGGTGCAAAGAATTCTGCATCACAGCAATGTGAATGTCACTAATCCGTACACTTAAAAGTGATTAAGATGGGAAATTATGTTATAAATATATTTATACTTATATAAATATATATCTTTATATTTAAAAATATATATGTATATACATTTATATTTATATAACTATGTATCTTTATATTTAAAAATATATATGTATGTATATTTAAATTTATATAAATATATATCTTTATATTATATAAATATGAATATATATACATATTTATATATACATACACACACATATTTTTTTTACTACAATTTTAAAAACAACAAACGAAGGGACTTTTATCTGAATACTGTTGACCACAGTAATACCAAGTATATTTGACATCTGCAATCCCTGGGGTTTTTTCCTCTGGCTCTACGGAGCCCAATTTCTCGACTAGAAGGCTTTGATTATACCTAGGGGAAGAAGGCTATGTAGGCGCACACACATTTCCTGTCCCAGCCCCCTCGGACCAAAATTCTGTGACCATTTCCCAAAACATTTCCCTTGCCAGGAGGGCTGGGCTTGGTGTTCATTTTAATGAGCTTTCAAATTAATTTTGCTCTTCGAGGAGGAAGCATATTTTGATTTGCCAGGTTCTGCTCCATTAAGGGTGGTCCTGTTCATTTCTGCATATTTTCATGTAACTTCTATCAAGTCCTAATGGAGTTATTTACATAGAAAAGAATACAGGAAAAGTTTTCTTGGTGAAACCTCGGGAACAGCATTCTCACTGCTACATAGAATATATTTTACCCTGAACGTTTCCTTACAGTTTATGCCTATAAATACTTTATCTTTAGTCAGGAAACATGGGGGAAATGTATGCTTTATGGGTCCTATGGTTGATTTTTAATATAGCTCATTCCAAAAAGGATTTGAAATAACTTACAAATAAGAGATGTGAAAAGAGAGAAATAAGCTGGTGGTAAAGATAAGGTTAGTATAAAAAATCCATGCGGTAGGAGCTATATTGCTGTTACAGAAACATAAAGAATTTGGTCCTGGGCTTCCTAACTGATAAAGCAAGGAGGAAAATCATACTGCTTGATTCACCGAAATCAATTTTATTCCACCTGACAAGAGCCCCCTTGAAATAAATACACCAGAGACCTTAGTCTGATTTTATTTTGTCCTTCATATTTACCTAATTCAACTTACCAAAAAATTTGGTGCTATGAAGTGGCAACACTGTATTTGATACAGTCTATGAATTACCTTTTTTTTTTTTGGAGTCATTAACGTCTTTGCTTGTCCCTTTACTCCTTCAAGCTCTTTTAATCCCCCACTTTTTTTTATTAGCAACTCCTTGAAAGGCAATAAGAATGACAGGAGAGGGGACAAAATTCAAGTTTAAGTTTTTCCTCTATTTGTGCTTACCCGATTCCTTAAAACACAAACGGAACCAAAACCAAAAAGACAGAAAAGAAAACCCTCCCAATTTTAGTCAGGACTTCGTTCTTCTGGCTTAAAATATTTAATTTGAAGTCTAAAGAATTATATGGCTTTGACACCTTCTCTGATCCTGATTCTGTGCTGTGTTAACAAGTTCATAGATGGGCAGAATGGCAATGACATTAGGTTAAGAGTTAGTGAGAGCTAGCAGCTAGCACATGGTGTGAGAAGTTACTGGCTTGCCTACACCTCTTTCCTGGTCTCTGACACAGGAAGTGTGAACTACAGAGTCCCTACATCCTTCTCAGCCCTACATATGAGAGTTGTTTAATCTTTATGGGCAGAGAGGACTCAAGTACATGGAAACATCTTTAGGTGCAGTGTTATCTTTCAATAATCTCTAGCCAGGAAATGTTGGTAAGGAAAAGACTACTTAAAAGTGATTCTGAGTTCTTTGGGGCAGAAGTCCAAGAAGAATGGTTTCTGTAATTAAAAGGACAGGGGCATTAGCAAGGGACGAGGGCAAGAAGGTTGGGATCTCATCCTAGGAAGGGAATGACTACTATATGCACAATGGAATTTGTCACTCCCGGTTGTTTTTGTTTTATTTCCATTCACTTTAAACAAGTGTGTGTAGGAAATGGGGAGAGAGGAGATATAATTTATTTTGGGTATTGTGCATTAGTCATTTTTCGTCTGTGAAGTCACCACCTGTGAGAAACGTCAGACAGCAATAGACGTCATTCATAAGCAATACGTTTTGTTTTAAGAAAGACTTTTCTGGGTGTGATTAAGTTCCATTAAGCATCCTATGCCAATGGGACAGGAAGCATTCTTATTGTGTATTCTCACTTGTGAAATGCCATGACTCAGGAAATACATAAACGTGAAAATGTATTCTGGTCGGATCCATACATGCTTTGGGAAATGGAAAAGGGAGATGAAACAATCTGATCGCTCAAGCCTTGATTATTTGGAAATTTAGTTGTAAATTACCCAGATGATTGCCTTAATTCTCTGTGTCCTTTTTTTTTTTTTTTTTTTTTTTTGGAAGTAGATACTGTTGATTTTGCATCCAAAACCAACTTATTTTTTCATTTAACTGTAATACTTCAAATTATGTCCGTGGCAATTTACTGGTACAACTTGGAGCAATCATTACGCACACATTTACAGTAATTCTCCACAATGCTGCTTGTGATGGTCTTAATCTAAAACTGGTGAACAAGATTATTTTTAGCGTAACCTCAGTATTTTGCTAGAAGGAATGCAAAAATCTTTATAAATGGAAAGGACAAATAGCTTTCATATTAAAGTAAAGCCCTGGGTTAATATATATCCAGATAACACCATGACGACACAGACAAATTAAGCGAACAAGCTGACAGGGTACCAGCCCCGAGGTGAATTTAGGACATAAGTTTTTTATTTTCCACACTGGGCCATAATTGGAAAATATTCTAGGCTTCATTGACACCTCAAATCATCAAATCCACATTTGATTTGAATTTAGAAAACCTTTAAAAAGTACTTTGAGAAAGAAACCATGGTAAATAATGCCATTTAAAAAAGCAAATGAGAGTTAGTAAAGAGTTGTATCACTTCTTGGGTATATAAATCTCTCTTTTCTATCTAAGCGATATTACTTCCTAATACTAAATTAGGAAGTAATTTAGGAAGTAATTTAGTAATACTAAATACTAAATTCAAACTGGTCCCATCCCATAGTGTTCCATCTATCCAAACACAAGAAGCCACTTGGCATATTTTAAAAGTTTAGTTTTTGAAATAAGTTTTTGTTGATTAAAAGCAAAGCTCAACTGTAATCATTTCATTTGGAAGCTCTAAGTTTTGTCACCAAAAAATATGTGTTTGGGGTAGTCTTTGAAATAAATACAAGACATAAAATTGGTGAGTGACTTTAAGTTCAGATTATAGGTACTCCTGGAAGGCTTTTCCCCAAGCTTTCGGAATTGACGTCAACCTCTGTAATTTGAAGATTTCAGATTACTTTCTAAGTGAAACCTGGTTAGCAATCCCTGATTGTAGTTCAAGGTATAAAACATCTTGGAAAGGTTCACATCTTGAGAATTGTTCAAGGATCTCTCTAAAGAACGAGCTTTGATTCTCAACAATTTGTTAACTTTTTAGCATCTCTTATTTAGGAAGAAAATCATTTAGTTCAGTTAGAAGTATAGACCATCTCATTTAAAAAAATTTTTAATTGTGGTAAAATACACATAACGTAAAATTACCACCTTAACCATTTTTATATGTGTAGTTCAGTAATATTAAAATAACATTTACATTGCAGTGCAACCAATCTTCAGAACGCTTTTCATCTTGCAAACTGAACCTATATGCCCATTACATAATAACTGCTCATCCCCTGTCCCCCTGCCCCCTGGCAACCACCATTCTGCTTTCTGTCTCTATGGATTTGACTGCTCTGGGCACCTCCCTCGTATAAGTGGGAGCGTAGAGTATTATTTTTTGTGTCTGACTCATTCCACTTAGCATCGCGTCTCCAAAGTTTATCCACGTTACAGCATGTGTCAGAGTTCTCTTCCTTTTTAAGGCTGAATAATATACCATGGGATGTTTAGACCACAGTTTATTATCTATGCCTCTGTTGGTTGACCTTGAATTGCTTCCACCTTTTGGCTGTCACTAATGTTGCCATGAACATGACTATACAAATCTCTTCAATAGTATCTCATTTTTTAAGTAGAAATTTTAGTTCCTACAAATTGGAGAAGAAATAATTTATGAGACAATCTAAAACAGATGCTTAGCTTTTTTTCTTAAAAATTCTGAGTATACCTCATACAGGATCTGTTTTTCAAGGGATCAATGTTAAATCATCAATTACTTTGTGAAGGATTCCCGTGAAACTCACATAAGGTATATTCGCCTGATGTTGCCCCTTCCGGAACTAGCATTTAACTCATGAACAAGAAAAGTTATGGATTAAATTAAATGAGAGAAATTTAGACATCTAATTCTTAAAACTAAATCAAAACTATACTTGATTCTACTTTGAGAATTATAGTACATTGGAACGACCTTTAAATAGATCAAAGTATCAGTGAATTGAAATGGCGATGTGTTCTGATTTCTTTTTCTCTTAAATATCACTTTACTGACAATAACACTTTCACCCATTCATAACTCATTTACTAATTTAGTCATAAATTCTGTGAATCATTATGGAACCCCTACTCTTTTAGGCAGATATTGAGGTGATAAGTATATAGCACTGAATGAATGACCCAAACAAATATTAGACTATACAATGCTTCCGCTAAATGCAGATAATAAACACATAAATGATTTACCTCTCCCCAGAACAATTTTTTTCCCCAGTTATGGATAAGTGCTACAAAAGAAACAAGGCCGAAGCAATATCATACTAACATTAGAAATGGAGACAAGTAGGGGCACCTGGGTGGCTCAGTTGGTTAAGCGTTGGACTTTGGATCAGGTCATGATCTCATGGTTTGTGAACCCGAAACCCACAGAAGCCTGCTTTCAATCCTTTGTCTCCCTCTCTCTCTGCCCCTCCTCTGCTTGTGTGTGCGCTCGCTCTCTAAAAAATAAATAGAGTTTTAAAAAAGCATTAAAAAAATGGATAAAGGTACAGATATGAAGAATATATTTTGGAGAAAGTGCTGACAGAAACTATCGTTCTTTCACTGCATCCCTGCCACCACATAAACACCCAGTCACCCCACGCATTGTAAAGATTTATCAATTAGAAGTATTTCAGCCACGAGTAACCAATACTAACTGGAATGAATTAGCGTAATCATTACTGAATCTGAACATACATTAATGTGTTTTCGATCATTTGTGTGTCTCTTTCGTTTTTAATTAATCTCCTGCCAGATTGTTCGCTATACTTTTTCCTTAATGAATCACAAGAAATGTTAATACATTAAAGAATACTAAATATTTTGGATGATAAGTGATGTGAATGATTTATTTTTCACATTTTCCTTTGTCTTTAATTATTAAGAGCATTCAGATATTTTAAATTTTTAGATAGTCAAATACAAAAATATGATTTTAAATTATTTTCCGTTATTTTTTTCTTAGAAACAGGGACAGTATCAACATAGAGGAGATTAAATATATTCAAACATATTTTCCTGTCATAAAGGTTTACTTGCTTTTTTATTATATTATAGGAATGTGGCAGATACAGATAAAAGTAAACAAATCATTGTGAATCAAAGGCAACAACGATCATGACTTTGATATTTATAGGTCCAGATTTTTCAACAATGTTCTAAGGTACACTTTTTTTTAACTTTCTGTTTTTACTAAGTAATATATAGCATACATTTTTACATAATTTCATAATCTTCTATAAAATTATTTTTACAACTCCCTGATTTGTATTTATTGGACTCAGCTTATTCAAATAATCTTTTTTTTCTTGGACGTTTTCCCTTTTCTGCAATTAGACGATGTTGCTAGGAAAACTTAGTAATTAAATCTTTACAGACTCTCATGACTATTTCCTTAGGATCTATTTCCAGCATAAGTTTGTATGTCAGGGGCATGCCTATTTTAAAATCTTCCAGCAGTAATTGTGAAGTTGGACTGTGAAACGAGTCTGTCTCAGTTAGAATTCTGGCTTTGTCCCTTCCTGTGTCCCAAACTCTATCATTTTCCTCATTTGTATATCATTTGTACTAGTAGCTACCTCATCATTATGCAGATTACACAAACTAACACACTTACTAGGTTAAAAGAGTATTTTATGCATAGTGATCAATCAATAGACACTTTTTATTATTATGTGCTGCCAAATTGTTCTTATAAATATTATACCTGTTTACAATTTTTAACATTACACTAAAAATTCCCATTTATACAGTTATTATTTTATTTGAAGAATCTCATTTTATAATCAGTATTATTTTAATTTATATCTATTTAGATTTCTAGCAAGAATGAAGCCTGGGTCTCTCTGTCGGTTGAATAGCTGACCCGATTTCAGCTCAAGTCATGATCCCAGGGTTGTGGGATCAAGCCTCGCATCGGGCTCTGAGCATGAAAACTGCTTAAGATTCTCTTTCTCTCCCTCTGTACCTCTCCCCCACTCAGGCTCTGTCTCTCTTTCTCAAAAAAAAAAAAAAAGAAAAGAAAAAGAAAAATTTCTAGTGAGAATGAAACTTTTTAATTCATATGTTAATAGCCATATATATATATATATGGCTATATATATGTGTATATATATGTGTGTGTGTATATATATATGGCTGTATATATATACGGCTATATATATGTGTGTGTGTATATATATATGGCTATATATATGTGTATATATATGGCTATATATATGTGTGTGTATATATATATATGGCTATATATATGTGTGCGTATATATCTATATACACATATATTATGTGTATATATATACACACACATATATATATATAATTTCTTCATTTCTAAATTACTTGCTTAGACATTTTCCAAAATTCCTTTTGAGTTATGTGTTTCTTACTTATTCAGATTTTTAAAATGTAGTGATATTAATTAACTCTTATACTTGAAATGATACAATTATTTCTTTCAGTTTGCCTTTTAATTTGTATTTGTTTGGACCTAATTTTTCTGTACTCAAATGTACACTTTTTTGTGGGGGTTAGAAATTGTGGTATAACACTTTTTTTCTTTTTTATAATGAGACTTCCCATGATCATCAACCTGTTCCATAAATTACTTGAAACTTCTAGACATTAGAGGAATGAAATATCAAGTTTATAGACCCAGGTTAATCATAAGGCAAAAACTTGAATTTAGAATTAAATGTTATTTTTTAAATAAAAGAATATTTAGTAATATATTTTAAGTAGAATGAGAGAGACAAAGAGAGAGACAGACAGAGGGACAGAGAGAGAGAGGAGTCCTGTCAGTAATTCTTGAGAAGCTTTGGAACCATCTCAGTTGATCCTGTGAATGAAGACCTCCATCTGGTCAGATCTCTGGAGGCGTTTTAGGAAACAAGAGAGGCACCTCACCAAAGCCCAAGTGGTTTTACCTGTTAAATTTTTTTTTTTCAACGTTTATTTATTTTTGGGACAGAGAGAGACAGAGCATGAACGGGGGAGGGGCAGAGAGAGGGAGACACAGAATCGGAAACAGGCTCCAGGCTCTGAGCCATCAGCCCAGAGCCCGACGCGGGGCTCGAACTCACGGACCGAGAGATCTTGACCTGGCTGAAGTCGGACGCTTAACCGACTGCGCCACCCAGGCGCCCCGGTTTTACCTGTTAAGATGTTCAAGTGAAAGTGCAGTTGCCTCCCTAGGAAGACAAGACCCCATTTTGTTGGAGACACCCAGGCAGCCAGAATAAAGTCCAATCCCTCTCCATTATTGTGTACCAACTTTGCCTGGAGACAGAAAAATCTCTATTTTTCTCTGTCCTTAGCTACTATTCCCCTTCATTGTATCACCCAAAGAATGAGTCTAGGAAGGAAAATTAAAACTTGATTGGATTGTTTCAGGGATACCTGCTTGGCTCAGTCAGTTGAGCACCGGACTTCGGCTCAGGTCATGATCTTGAGGTTTGTGAGTTCAAGCCCCAGGACAGGCTCTGTGTTGAGAACTCGGAGCCTGGAGTCTGCTTCCGATTCTGTGTCTCCTTCTCTGCCCCTCCCTCTTCTCTCTCTCTCAAAAATAAACATTAAAAAAATTTTTTTTAAACCTTGATTTAATTGTTTCCTATCTTGTGAGTGTATGTTTCCAGTATTAAATGCCACTTATTTGGAGGAAAAATTACCTCCTAGATCCAGGTTTAGATCTTAGGAAACTAGCTTTTTTTGTGCACTCAAAGAAAAGCAATTTCTAAAGCCAACATGAAAGAAAGATTTACAACCATATTTATCTTAAAAATTAATAGTTCCATTATTTATATGTTTGTCTTAAGTTCATCTGGTGTGTATTAACACTCATGGAAAATAAGGTTCTCATTTAATTTACTTTCAATGATTGACTAATTTCTCCAGTTCCATTAATTTAAAATTCATCATTTCAGTATGCCTTCAGAGGATGATATTTTAAAAAAATTTTGTAAGTTTATTTGTTTATTTTGAGAGAGACAGAGACAGTGTGAGTAGGAGAGGAGCAGAGAGAGAGAGAGAGAGAGAGGGAGAATCTCAAGCAGGCTCTGACTGTCCATGCAGAACCTGATAAGGGACTCAAACTCATGAAACCGTGAGATCATGACCTGAGTGGAAACTGGGAGTCAGACGCTTAACGGACTGAGCCACCCAGGCACCCCTAGAAGATGATGTTTATAACATTTAAATTCATACATAAATTGATCTGTTTGCTACTATGCTAATTGCAATACTTTTTTTATTGTCACGGGTTTGTAGTATGTTTTAGTGTCTGACAGGATATTAAGTCACTTTTTTTTTTTAACCTTTGTTCTTTGACATTTTTTGGCTGACATCTACTCTTATTTTCCCCCAAAGAAGTGTAGAATTTCTTAAGAGAAAAAAAATCAAAACTATTCCACATGGAATTTTTTTCTAATTTTTGAAAATTCATTTATGAATTTGGTGAGGAATACTATGTTTATAGCATTTTCCCATCTGGGAATATCATTCATATATACATATATATATATATATATATATATATGCATATACACACACACATATATACACACATATATATCAATATATGTCATATCATATCATAATATCGTGATATATATATAAGATTTTATTTCATGTCCCTAAAAAGTCATACTATATACCAAATACTGTATGTTTTGCACATTTAGATAATATGTAGGTGTAAAATGGTTATTGTTTTTTGATATTTAATATTTTGAAACTTGAATTATCAATGAAACATGGTTTCCTCATATACTCCTTCAGAGAATTGCTGATAAATAGCAAGACTACTCTTTGTCAGCCATCTATTTTCATCTGGATATCTTAGTAAATTATCCTAAATAGTGCATCATTCTCTAGGGGCACGTGGGTGGCTTAGTCCATTAAGCGTCTGACTTTGGCTCAGGTCATGATCTCACGGTTTGTGAGTTCCAGCCCCGCGTCTGGCTCTGTGCTGTCAGCTTGGAGCCTGGAGCCCGCTTCAGATTCTGTGTCTCTTTTTCTGCCCCTTCCCCACTGGTTCTCTGTCTCTCTCTGTCTCTCTCTCTCAAAAATAAATAAACATTAAAAAAAATTTTTTTTAAATAGTGCATCATTCTCTAGATTTCTCCATAGATAATCACATCATCTACAGGTACATGATGCTATTCTTTCCTCTTCCAACAGAAAGTGCTTTGTTTTATCTTTCTGTTTCACTCACTTATCGAGCGCTTTGAAAATCATGTAAATAACCAGTGAAAATTATTTCATTTCAAAGTTTGGCTGTTTCCTCTAAGACATTTCTCCGCACAATGGCAGGGAAGGAATTTTTTGCCATCATGTGCTCAAAGAACATCTAACGTGACAATGACCCATGGACAAGGGTCCCTTTGGGGAAACCCAGAAGTCCAGCAGAGACATTCCAGTGCACGATTGGAGGAAATAAATAAACAAACAAATAAATAAATATTTCAAAAAAATTTTAAAGCCAAGATTGGGCACAATGAGAGGAACAATTTCACTTTACCTGCATCACCTCACCCCCAAGGCAGCACAGCACATTGTCAAGAAAGATGGTCTTGGCCCACAACTTGTCCCACGGGGAGAAGTGAGAACACGCGAATGAAAAGCCAGCTTCCCCAGCGGTACACAGCACTGCCAAAGAGGCTGACTTTTTCTCACTCTCTCCGGCATGGAGGTGTTCAACCCCCACATAAGTGGGGCAGGGAGGGCCTGGGAGACCATCAGCCAGGCAATGAACATCAGCGGGACTAGGATCTTACTAACCGTTTTGTGTACTCCATCAGGAAGTCTACCCATGAGCCTCTAGGGATGCCTGGGATCCTCTCTCTCCCTCTCTCTGCACCTCCCCCCCCCCATAAGTAAATAAGCTTAAAAAAATAAAAATAAAAAATAACTATAGCTACAATAATGTTAACAGATGCACCGTATAGAAAAATGTAAATTGTACATCAAAAACATAATACGGAGGGGAGTAAAAGGGTAGAGTTTTAGTTTATGGTCAAAGTTAAGTTGTTAGTAGCTTAAAATGGACTGTTTAACAGGTTGTAAATAAGTCTCATGGTAATCGCAAAACGGAAACTTACAGTAGTTACAAAATAGATAAAGAGAAGGGAATCAATGCCCAGCACTACTGAAAATTATCATTTCAAAAGGAATACAGCAAAAAAGGAAGAAGGGAACGAAGAAGGCAAAATAAAAAACAATAAGATAGCATGAGTAAGTCCTCAACTATGAGTAATTACTTTAAATTTAAATGGATTAAATTCTCCCATGAAAAGACAAAATGGCTAAAAGGATTTAAAGAACATAAAATCAAAACAAAACAAACAAACAAAAAAAAACAAGACACATCTATATGCTGCCCACAAGAAACTCATTTCTAAGAACCCATATAGCCTCAAAGTGAAGGGAAGGATATAAAAACCAAAAAAGAACAGAGACAGCTATACTTATATTAGCCAAAATAGAGTTTAACTCAAAAGATTTAACAAGAGACACAGCAGGTCATTATAAAATGATAAAGGAGCCAATTTGTCAAAAGGATAAAAAATTGTAAATTATATGTACCAACATTGGGGCACCTAAATATGTAAAGCCAATACTAACAGATCTGAATAGAGAAATAAACAGTAATATAATAATAAAAGGAGACTTTAATACTCTGCTTTCAACAATGAAAATATCATCCAGATCAGAAAGTCAATAAGAAAATGTAGGACTAACAGATATGCAGAATGTTCCATCAAACAGGAGCAGAATATACATTCTTCTCAAGTATAAGCAGCATATTCTCCAGGATAGAGCACATGTTAGGTCACCTGACAAGTGAAATTAGCCAGAGAGGGGGCTCAGTGGGTTAAGCGTCCGACTTCGGCTCAGGGCATGATCTCGCGGTTGGTGAGTTCGAGCCCCACGTCGGGCCCCGTGCTGACAACTCAGAGACTGAAGCCTGCTTCAAATTCTGTGTCTCCCTCTCTCTCTGCCCCTCCCCTGCTTGTGCTCCGTCTCTGTGTATCTCAAAAATAAGTAAACATTAAAAAACCATAAAGAAAAAAGAAATTAGCCAGAAATTAGACAAACACTGTATGATCTCGCTTATACACAGGATCTAGAGGGTTTGAAGAAAAGTCAGACTCATATAGACAAAAAATAAAATGGTTACAAAGGGCTGGGGGATGAGGAGGATGAGGACATTCTTTTCAAAAGGTACAAGCCTTCAGTTATAAGATGAATAAACTCCCAGGATATAATGTGCTGCGTGGTGACTATAAGTAACAATACATTCTCAGAAACACTGCTTTTAAGTGTTGTTTTTTTTTTT
Source organism: Leopardus geoffroyi (assembly GCF_018350155.1). Classification (NCBI taxonomy): domain Eukaryota; kingdom Metazoa; phylum Chordata; class Mammalia; order Carnivora; family Felidae; genus Leopardus; species Leopardus geoffroyi. The sequence continues at coordinate 33,673,349 of NC_059327.1, read as the reverse complement.
AACACCTCTCTTCATGCATTACAAATTGGCAGTCACATCCATTCACTGATATAACACTTTTCTCAATGTAGCAAGCAAGTAGCATTCTCAGAAACATCTTTTTCACAAGTGTTCTTAAAATGTTTCTCTACATGAATACAGAATGTACTTGAAATTTTAAGAGTAGACCTCTCACCATGCACAAACAAACAAAAAAAAAAGGTCACTATGTGAGGTGATGGATGTGTTAATTAACTTGATTGTGGTAATCACTTAATAAAGAATATGTATGTCAAATCATCAATTTGTACACTTTAAATATATAGAATTTTATTTGTCAATTACACCTCAATAAAGCTGAAACAACATTTCTATTACGTTAAAGAAAAAGTCTTTGGGGCGCCTGGGTGGCGCAGTCGGTTAAGCGTCCGACTTCAGCCAGGTCACGATCTCGCGGTCCGTGAGTTGGAGCCCCGCGTCGGGCTCTGGGCTGATGGCTCAGAGCCTGGAGCCTGTTTCTGATTCTGTGTCTCCCTCTCTCTCTGCCCCTCCCCCGTTCATGCTCTGTCTCTCTCTGTCCCAAAAATAAATAAACGTTGAAAAAAAAAAAAAAAAAAAAAGAAAAAGTCTTTAAAAAATCAGTAATGGGAGTTCACTCATTAAATTATAATTGAAAAATTATTATTCGGTATTGACCAAGAGCCCTATACTAATTGCTTCCTATGTCTGATCCCACTGAATTCCCACAACTCTATAAATCAAGTATTATAATCCCAGTTAGATTAGGAAATCCTATTTTGAAAGTCAAAAACACCTTTCAAGTACTATGGTTGAAAGTGGATACTGAATTTCAGATCCCTGATCCAAAATAATAATCCATACTCTTTCCTTTTGAGGCATTTATAAACAATTATACTTTTGTCTCCTTTGACTTGTTATTATAATGAATTATAGTAACTAATTTTTTATTTTTTTTTCTTTGAATTCCCGCAATTGGCCATGCCAGTTACTCTCTTCGTGGTGTTGGAATCCCGTTGGTGATGCTTATTTATAATATATTAAATTATACACACAGGTGCTTCCTCTGCGATTGTTTTGGCCTGTTTTATTTTAGAAGCAAGAATTAAAGTATATTTACACTGGTGATCTGAGTTTTCCCACCTCAGTTTCTCAAGCCACACTTCAATTGGCCATTTCTATGACGTCGGTCAAATTAAACCACATTTGTCAATATTATCAGCCCACCTCCAGGCTAGCAGTCAAATTCAATGGTCAAGTCTCGCTACCTTTCAGCAACCTTTGAATAGCTGCCAGGTTTTCTTTCTCCCTCACAGTCTGTCTCTTGCACTTGAGTTTTCTAGATCATCTTTCTCTTTCTTACGTCCAAATGTTAAAGTTTTCTAAGACTCAGTACTTGGTCTCTAAAATTACACTCTCTGTGGATGATCTTGTCTAGTCTTATGGCTTTGAATGTCATCTGTATGCTAATGATATTTGTGCTGGTAAAACCTGGTTCTCTTCCCAGGTTTCCCCTTTCCTCTCACATGACTACCACACTCACATTTCTGATCCTAGGTGTGTGTGTGTGCGTGTGTGTGTGTGTGTGTGTGTGTGAGAGAGAGAGAGAGAGAGAGAGAGAGAGAGAGAGAGGTGGGTGTGGTTCTCCACACCAAGCAATTCTACAACACCAACTGGGTGTTCTACAATTTAACTCAATTCTGACATTATCTGTCTGGAGATAGTGTCAGGTCCCACAGGTTAAGGGCTGAGTCCCACAACTGTGGGACCCCACCCCTTCCCCTCTTCAAATGCCAATCGCCAATCCAGGTTGTTACCTGTGCTGACTGACTGGTTATAAACCGGAGGTCCCCATGACCTTCTCCTCAGGTTTGATTAATTTGGTAGAGTGGCCCACAGAACTCAGGAAAACAGTTCACCTGCCGTTTGTCAGTTTGTTGTAAAAGGATATGATAAAAGCTACAGATGAACATTCAGATGGAAGAGACGCATAGAATAAGGTATGTGGGAAGGGGCATGGAGCTTCCATGGCCTCTCTGGTGCACCACTCTCTCAGCGCCTCTACGTGTTTACCAACCTGGAGGCTCTCCAAACCTCATACTTTTGGGACTTTTTTGGAGGCTTCATCATTTAGGCATGACTCATCATTCACTCCATTTCTAGTCCTTCTCCCCCCCTGGAGATTGGGGGTGGGGCTGGAAATTTCAAGCTTGTCTTTTGAATTGCCTAATTTCTGCTGTTGCTCTTGTCTTTGTTCCTTCGTATATAATTTGGTTTTGGTTTTGTTTTTTCTTACCTCTGACTGCTTTGTTAAGATTTTGTATTTATCTTTGATTTTCGGTAGTTTTACGATTCGTCCATCCCTTTGATATTTTATCGTGTTTTGATTTTGTTTTTCTTGAGCTTCTTTGATTTCTGGTTTCATTTATTTTGTTAGTTTTGGAAAATTCTTGATCATTGTGTCTTCAAATATTATTTCTGCCCATTTGATCTTTGTCTCATAGGATTTCAATTCCATGCATGTTAGATCATTAAATATTATCCAAGAGCTCTTGGATAGCCTGTACTATTGTCACTCTTTTTCTCTTTGTGTTTCAGTTTATTTACATTATTTAAAAATTATGTATATTTACTTATTGTCTAGGTCACCCATAGTAAATCTACTGAGGAGCTCATCTAAAGAATTTTTTATCTGTGATATTGTGTGTGTGTGTGTGTGTGTGTGTGTGTCTGTCTGTCTTTATTTAGAACACTTTTATTTGATTATCATTTCTCTGCTGAATTTTCTCATATGTCTATCTGTGTTTTCCACCTTTTCCATGAAGCCTCTGGCATACTAATCATAGTTCTTTTTAAATTCTCTGATTGATAATCCCAGCTTTTGATTTATCTCTTGGTCTAGTTGTATTGATTGCTTTAGTTCTTGAAAGTGAGTTTTTTTTTTTCTTTGCTTTGTTTTGTGTGTTATAATTTGACTCTTGAACATGATATAGTGGATACAAAGGTAAATTGGAAGTGAGCATGCCTCTTTATCTGTCATGCTATTTGTGTGGAGCTATGACTTATTTTAGTCAGAGGAGTTGAACTATCTTTGAGTTTTATTGTTGGTATCATTATCTCTAGCACACCACTGGGTTCAAAGTTTTCTTTTTTTTTTTTTTTTTAACGTTTATTTATTTTTGGGACAGAGAGAGACAGAGCATGAACGGGGGAGGGGCAGAGAGAGAGGGAGACACAGAATCGGAAACAGGCTCCAGGCTCCGAGCCATCAGCCCAGAGCCCGACGCGGGGCTCGAACTCACGGACCGCGAGATCGTGACCTGGCTGAAGTCGGACGCTTAACCGACTGCGCCACCCAGGCGCCCCTGGGTTCAAAGTTTTCTAACGGTGATTTTCTATTGTCTGTGGCTAGGGTAGGGGCTAAAATACCAGAGAGTTTTTATCAGTAACCCTTCTCCACCATTCAGTTTTTCAAACATCCCTACATGTCTGAACCACATAGGGGGTTCTTCCCAAGATCCTTCCCTTCTCCCAGAAGTAGACATATATTTCTTGTGGCTCAGTACGAGGTTCACGCCGAGGAAAGGAGAGTCCTCTGTTGTCCTTATCCAGTCACAGTCTTACTTTAATGTCAATCGTGCTGTGCTTGGATCTCAGCTTTAAGACTTTCTCAGTGTTTCTGCCCATCCTATCCATTGTAGAAAAATATTTGCCATTATTTGCAGTAGGTTTTGGAAGGGAGAGAATTTATTTTCACTGTTCCAGGGACAACAGACCTCTGTGTAGTATTGGTGTAAGATCCTAGGCCAGAAGTGATTTCCTGTCCTTCCTTCAGAGGTAGAGGATTTATCTTACATCTTTCTGCAAGCAGCAATGTTTTCTCCAAGCATCTTTCTCTAAGGACTCCAGTGTATCCTACAATTGGAAAGGTTTCCGATTTCTCCCCATGGGTAGGCAGACTACTTCTATCCATACCCTAGAAGCAATCATTCTTTCTCTGTGCCCTAAGTCAAAAGCGTTTGCTACTGTCTTTCAGCAGCCATGGATTTGCTTCTGATGAGAGTATAATATAAATTATCCAAAGATGTCCTCTGTATATTGGTTCTATGTTGTTTATTTCATCACAGCAGGCTGGCATCATTAGCTCAGAAGCCTGCCAGGACCAAACTCAAATTTTTACAAAAGTTGCTCAAAAATACAGTCCAAATCAGCATATTTTTAGTGATTTAAAGCCTATCTGCTTTACATACCCTACAAAATTGCATCCAAAATCTGCTAGCCATAGATAAGACAAACACTGGGATTATAAAAGTTGCCAAGCCACTACTGCCCTTTGGAGTTCTTTGTCACATAGACTCTCCATTGTGCTGCTGAATGACTCATCCAGATGCATAGGCTTCTTCACCAATTTCCCCCTCTCTCAAGAACTCCCTTGCACTTTCTCCCTTCTAGGTGATGGCTCTGTGCCATTATCTCTTAAAGTTGTCAGGCTGTGACGTACTTACCTGACCTCCCTACATTAAAATCTGTCAAAATGTCATCTAAATAAAGCTTATTGTTTGTTAGTTACCGTGTAATCATAACTTTTCTTGAGTCAGCCTCTGATAAACTCATTCCAAGTGGCAATGAGGACCGGGTCATTTTTGGTGGTGATCAAAGCATTCGTATGGGGTATGAGCAATCAGTAAAACAATCAATTGGCAGATTGATCCTGAATATCCTTAAGCAACTAGGACTCCACGTTTAGGATCCTTACATGTTAGTCTGGTGTGGCGTTGCTCTCTACCATATTGTACTCTATATTTATCATGGTTTCCCCTGTGCCTCTCATTAGCCTGGCCAAGCAATGACACCAGTATTTGAGTGACACCATGTTATTAAAACTGACTGGGATCAGAAGGACTGAGCTGCCCAAGGAAAGCAGTCAGGCCTCCTGGCTGGGTTCCCCACTAGGCAGGTGCTGGATGTTGTAAGACCCGTAGGCATTGGATAGGAAGAAGGAGATTGCATGCCTAGAACAAGGGTGGACCACTAATGAACCTATAACAGGCTATGGTGACAGGAATTCCTCACAGTCAAGCTGGTGATTTGGGGTAATCTGTGACAAGAGGACATTCTCATGCTTGGCATGAAACGTGTATGGTAGGTAAACAGGCTTATGAGGCACAGATATGAAGCCGAGTCCAGTCGCCTAAATAGGGTTGGAGGAGTAACCTTTGCAAGCAGCTAACACCTCTGTGATATTTACTTATGCTATTATGATGTCATCATTATAGCTTCTCTGCACATTGATATTGAGACCTGACCCTAACCCTTGGGCTGAACTGGCTAAAGTGTTGCTTCAAGTGAATAACGACCAGGAACTTTATATCCCTGTCTCTCCTGGGAGACTTCAAAGGGGTAGCTGCTCTGCTGAATGGCCCAAACCATAAGATTCGTCCTAGGCCTTGCTTGTGACTGCTTGCCACAGGAGGCTACCCAGAGAGGAGGTAGGAGCCCAAGGCCCTGGTAGAGATGATAAAGAGTGAGAGGGCCCTGGGAAGAAGGATTGGTGCTCTTTAGTTGAAAAGGCAGCACAATGTCACCATGACAGTCACTGGGATAATATACCATCTGCTTTGTCAGTAACCACCCACAGCATAATAAAGACTGAAAAGACAAAGTAAGGGTCAAGATGGAGGGCAATATTCTAGCTTGGAGGAGGAAATGCAGCTTCTGTCTCTTATCCTGGGGCCCAATCTCTCCTTAAGGAGCTAAACCAGGAAATGAATGAAAAAGGAGGGGTACCTGGATGGATCAGCCAGTTTAACATCTAACCTTGGCTCAGATCATCATCTCAGGGCTCGTGAGTTTGAGCCCGCGTTGGGCTCTATGCTCACAGTGCAGAGCCTACTCTGGATCCTCTGTCTTCCTCTCTCTGCCCCTCCGCTCCGTTTCTCTCTCTCTCTATCAAAAATAAATAAACATTAAAGAAAAAAAAAAAAAAAAAAGGAGCTACCTGGCTATGTAGAATGTATCTGGTGGAGAGTGAGCTCCATCTAACAGGGGCTGAATTTTAACAATCAGATGCTATAGTATTGGATGCAAAAAAAAAAAAAAAAAAAAATGGTGTTCTTAAAGAATCTTGCACAATTAATGCAGAAGGTGGGTTGAACTACAGAGAAGGTGTTGGACCTCAGTCCTTATCTACCTTGTTGATGTGGATTTTAATGGTTTTGAAACCTGGTCGGCCTGTATTAGGTCTCATAATGGCCTGGGCGGATCGTCAATGGAAAATGTTAGCTGAGACCAGAGATATCCTCTACTAGTTGAGGATTTGGGAGTGAACTTATCAGACAACAGATGGTATTGTAGCATGATGACTTGGAACGTCCAGAGAAGGCTGAAATGAGTCCTGAAAATGAGTCTGAAATGACCTAGTCATTTCTGAGGGAGCTTCTGAAAACAATGATGGCCAATGCTAAAACAATTTAAGAGGAGGTAGATGCCCTGATTTAAAAGACATTCGGGTAGGCATGTCCCAGCTATTATCCATACAAATTAAACAAATGGGTCAAGGACCAGAACTCATGGCTGAATCTTATCATACTTTAGGGTCTGTGGTGTTAACATTATGGTATTTATTGGCTGATAAAGAGGCGGGGGTGGGGGTGGTCTTCTGGGCACTTGCTAATATATCTGCCTTTAGATAACACTCACCAAGTTTTATAGAGAGCCAGAGACATGTACCAAAGGAGCCATACATAATGTGACACTATTACTAGATAATTAAACAAATGAAAGTCTTGGCTTTTTTTTTTTTTTTTTTTTTTTTTTTTTTGATCTACTCTTCTGATTTTCCCCCAGGTAATGATCTACTCTTCTGAATTTCCCCCAGGTAATGGGCAGACCAGCTGCAAACAGACTTTGAAATCTTAATTAGACTTATAGGATTCTGGATCATTATAATACTCCATGGCTGGCTCCAAATTCAGGTTTTATGAAATAACATACAACTTACACCGTAAAACAACATAGTGCCAAGATATAGCTTGTTATACAAATGAGCCAGAAATGGCCTCTCTATATAGGTTTACTTCACACCAGGCTGGGATCATCATCTCCAAAGCCTGCCAGAGGTAAACCCCAATTTCTACTGATACGGTTGCTTTAAATAGAGCTCAAATAAGCATATTTGTAGCCCTTTAGAACCTGCCTTTGCATATTCCATGAAACTGCACCCCACAACTGCTAGACACAGATAACACAAACCTTGGAACTATTAAAAAACAAAACAAAACAAAAACAAAACCCACAGACTGTGGAGTTCTCTGACCCAGAGATTCCTCATCCTGCTAGACACAAGCTCCCTCACTAATCTCCTCTCCCGAATTCTCTTTCTGGGTGGTGACCCCATGCGGTTGTCTCTCGAAGATCTCGTGCTGTCAGGGAATTCATTCCCCTCCTCACACAAAACTGTGCTACCATCCCCTCATGGTTGTATCTTTTTCCTGGAGCAGGCCCCAAATCCCTGAACTTACCGTAGGAGAGGAAGGTCTGCGGAAGCAGATAGAACTTTCTACTCTTCCTCCTCCCCAGCAGCTGCTCATCATCCCCGCATGCCTGTGTCACCAAGAAGGATTCTTTGTTGCCCTGCCCTGCCCTGCCCCCTCTATCAGTTTCCTAGGGCTCCTTTAGCCAAGTGGCTTAAAACAAAAGAAATGCTTTTTTATTTTTCTTTTGCAATTAGGGAAGTCAGAAGATAGGTCAAGGTGTCAGCAGAGCCATGCTCCCGCTGAGATTCTGGCCAGCATCGCTCCTTGCCTTTTTCTAGCACCTGATGATGGCTGTCAGTCCTTGGCATTCCTTCACTTGCAGCTACGTCACTGCAATTTCTGCCTCTACTGTTACATGGCATTCTCTGTGCCTCTCTCCTCTTTTGCTAAGGAAGCCTGTCATTGGATTAAGGGCCTGTTCCAGTATGACCTCATCTTAACTGATGACATCTGTAACAGCCTTATTTCCAAATCAGGTCGCATTCTAAGGTACTGGGAGCTGAGACTTCAGCATATTTCTTTGGGGGACACAATTTAACCTAAAACAAACTGTCCTTCCTCAGGGGCACCCAGTGGAGGTCTGCGTGTAAGGAGATGGAATGTATATTAACTCCTCTCATGACTGGGGCCTCCAGCTATTCCAAACTGGCACATTAGCCCATACTTAGACCTTAGCAATCCGTTAAAACTTTAATTAATTTCCTCTTATTCACTTGTGTGGTGGCCACCTCGTTCTCCCATGCCGTTAGAGGTGATACAGCTTGTGTCTTGTCTCTCCATGAGCAGGCTTCCTTTTGAAACAGAAGTTCCTTCGTTGCTCTGAGACCTCAGCTCCCTGATGGGCTCAAGAAAATGGTAGCATTCGGCTTTTTTCATCGTTAGGTTGGGAGCAACAATTTTTGCAGCTTTTTGCATCCTAAGTGAAAGTGGCAGGCGTAAACTCTTGATTTCCACTCACCCGCCTGCCTCCCAACCTGCTTCTCCCCCGACCTTCCCCATTTTGGTCAGTTTTCAATCCTTTTTGAAAAGTTAAGAATACCTAGGAGCCGTGTCTGGTTTTGCACTCCTTGTCTTCCCTATCATATTAAATCAATCGACATGCTTCCTCTTTTTTACCTTCATAGAACAGAACATTAAAGATAAAAGGTACGCTAAGACCTTAAAGTGATAGAGATCACCAAAGTGAATTGTGAGCCAGAGTGTAGGAATGTCATGTGGATGTCCAAGTTTTCATCCATTTTTTAAAAATTTTTTATTTTTAACGTTTTTTATTTATTTTTGAGACAGAGAGAGAGACAGAATGAACAGGGGAGGGTCAGAGAGAGAGGGAGACACAGAATCTGAAACAGGCTCCAGACTCTGAGCTGTCAGCACAGAGCCCGACATGGGGCTCGAACTCACGGACCGCAAGATCATGACCTGAGCCTAAGTCGGACGCTCAACCCACTGAGCCACCCAGGCGCCCCGTTTTCATCCATTTTAAATAGATGGTGGGAGACAAAATGAAGTTGCTGTTTGTTACACACCATGACTCATGCTTTTTAAGTTCAATGTCTTTGTTATGTTCAAAATATATTCTGCTTCTGATCGCTTCTCAACACTCGTGCTGCTGCTTCTCCGGACTAGCCATCACAATCTTTTTTTTTTGCTGGACAACTGCTATAGTCTTAATGTTCTCCTTGAAGCTCCAATATCCCCCTCCCAGAATGTCTATGTTCCACATGACAATATGTCAAACAGTTTCACCTTCCTGCTCAGTCCCTCCAAAGGTTTCTCATGACCCTTGGTAAAAGTTTCAGAGTCCGTACATTTTTTTCCTGTCTCTTACCATTAGTTCTTTGCTCTCTCTTTTGGTATTATACTCCTCTTTGCTTTCTAAAAACATTACTCAGGCTCTTGCCTTAAGGTCTTTGCATTGGCTGTACCTTCTGCTAGGAATGCTCTTTTCCTAATTGTTCATGTAGCTTCCTCTACGCACCCTCTCTAAAATACCTTTCTTCCTGCCCACTCCTTACCTTGCTTTATTTTTTGTTATACCACTTTAGACATAGAGCACACCTTTGCTTCTTTGCCAGCTCTCACTGAAATGTAAGCATTGTAAAGATAGGGACATGGTCTCAGCTTGATCCATTGTTTCTAGAAAGCCTGATATATGACAAGAGCTCTGAACATATCTTTTGGGGCTGTATACAACAGCCCTAAAGATCAATATTCAACCAAAGGCAAATATTACTCTCATAGAAGGAAAGTCACGATAAAAAATGCAGCATTTTACCAACAAAGCCATGATTATTATTACAACTTTGCTATGAACATGTAATAGTCAAATTGTGTAAGTTTCACATTGGTGTGAGAGACCAATTATTTCCCAGTAGCTTAATCCTCCAGATTGTTTCTTTCGCTGTACTGTACAATTGCCATACACGAGAGGTGCTTATTTTCAACGGAAATTCGTGGATGAGCAAGACTGTTTCTAACTCTTTCTGTGGAAAGAGTGTCCGACTCCTGGCGATTCCATCACCCAATTATTAAGGCTTTCATCCTCTAGTTTCCGAACTTAAGTTGTAATATGTGATGTAATTTCTTTGAAGCAATCTCATAAACTCAAGCCTTAACCAATACTTGAAAATGTGTTCTGGGGGCGCCTGGGTGGCTCAGTCGGTTAAGCGGCCGACTTCAGCCCAGGTCATGATCTCACAGTCCATGAGTTCGAGCCCCATGTCAGGCTCTGTGCTGACGGCTCGGAGCCTGGAGCCCGCTTTGGATTCTGTGTCTCCCTCCCTCTCTGCCCCTCCCCTGCTCGTGCTTTGTCTCTTCCTGTCTCAAAAATAAATAAAAACATTAAAAAAAAATAAAAAAAAAAAGAAAATGGGTTCTCAATGTTTTCAGAGGCAGGCTTAAAATTGTTACCATCACTCGTACATTTTATTTCTAATATTTTTGCACTCACTTGCTGTTTTGCACAATCACGGGCAAAAAACCTACCCTTAAACCATATACCCAGAAAAGCAGAAATAAAGGCAATGTAACTGCTGTTCCAGGCAACAAAATTATCTTTGATTTATTATCTGTGTCCCAGACCTTTATTTAATAGTAATTTTAGCATGTTACTTGAGTAGAGTAATAGTCCAATCTTTGCAGGAAATGGAATGTAAGAAATTCATGCACTTTTAAGACACCTCTGTTTGATTAGTTCCTCAGCAGTTTCCATGAAGCTCGCTACATTTTCTGCAAGCAACTATTGATTTAATAGGTCCTGCTCGGTTGTTGTAATTATCTGTGAATAAATTATTAAGACTTTCTTTTATTCAAGAGGCCTCTCTAACCTATGATTGCCATGATTCATTTTGTTTGATTTTGTTTTTTTTTTTTCATGGATACATGGTGAAGCAGGGCCCAAATCTATTATACATCGTATACTTTGTCTTTGGCTGGGAAAAAGAGATTGTAGATGCCCCCAGTATATTTCTGCTAAAGCCACAGATTTTTTTTTTTTCTTCGTCCTATGCTGTAATTGCTTTCTGAATACGCAGCTGATGGGTGGTAACAAAGCAATGCACGCTTGTAACTTCTCAGTTTCTTAAAGTCTACACCCCGTTTGCTTCCTTGTACCCAGCAATTGCCTGACATTAGTTTAAAGCCTATTTTCTATCTATTCAATGAATATTTCTTCAAGGAAATTCATGCTGTTAACTATGTGGGATCAAAAAATCTCTGAAGCAGAGCAGAGGCCTACTGAAATTCTCTGCTATTGCAATGAGTTATCAAATGTGTAGTTTGAAAATGGGTAGCTGTCTCAGTCTTGGTGATTATTTTGTTAGCTCTTCCTTTCTGTAGAATCAGAACCATGATAAAATAGCTTATGTAATTGATTTTGAAATATTTATTGTTTGGGGCGCCTGGGTGGCGCAGTCGGTTAAGCGTCCGACTTCAGCCAGGTCACGATCTCGCGGTCCGTGAGTTCGAGCCCCGCATCAGGCTCTGGGCTGATGGCTCAGAGCCTGGAGCCTGTTTCCGATTCTGTGTCTCCCTCTCTCTCTGCCCCTCCCCCGTTCATGCTCTGTCTCTCTCTGTCCCAAAAATAAATAAACGTTGAAAAAAAAATTAAAAAAAAAAAAAAAGAAATATTTATTGTTTTAAAATTTGATTAATGAAAAATAATGGTATTTGAGGTGACTTTATTTCCTTCTAATATTTTCTTCTTATTTTCTTCTAATATTTCTCTGCTTTATGCTCTTTATATTCTTTATTACTTTGGATCAAAGTAGTTTACTATGGGTGTTTTCTATTTGATTCTGAAAATTTCCCTTTTCATGAAATTTTGGCTTCTGGTCCACCTGCATAGACGCGAAAGTTCATAAATAGGATATTTTTAAATGTTTATTTACTTTTGAAAGAGAGAAAGACAGAGTGTGAGTGTGGGAGGGACATAGAGAGAAGGAGACACAGAATCTGAAGCAGGTTCCAAGCTGTCAGCACAGAGCCTGACATGGGGCTCGAACTCACAAGCTGTGAAATCATGACCCGAGCCAAAGTCAGAAGCTTAACCGACTGAGCCAATAAATAGGATGAGCCAATAAATAGCACCCCAATAAATAGGATGTTTTTAAAATAAGTTTTACAGCCTAAGTGGAATTAAGTAACTAAAAAAGTATTCTTTAGGGTTATTTTGGTTAACATTATTATATTAAATTATTAGAATTATGACAAGAACGTATCTCTATCTTTTTGCCAATTACTATTATTCAGATTTTTCATAAATATTGTTGCTTCATGCAGAAGAACCACGTTTTCTGTAATATTAAGTACTTCTGAATAAGCTATCAAGTGTTCTTAAATTAACTGCAAATATTTTATTCTATTTATTCAACTGCTTGAAAATTTGTAATAATTGTTTTCATATATAGGTAGCAGTTTTCACAATGATTAATTAAGATTTTTTTCCTACAATAATACATATACAAATTTATATTTACACGAACTGATAGAATTTAAAAAAAAATTTTTTTTTTCAACGTTTATTTATTTTTGGGACAGAGGGAGACAGAGCATGAACGGGGGAGGGGCAGAGAGAGAGGGAGACACAGAATCGGAAACAGGCTCCAGGCTCTGAGCCATCAGCCCAGAGCCCGACGCGGGGCTCGAACTCACAGACCGCGAGATCGTGACCTGGCTGAAGTCGGACGCCCAACCGACTGCGCCACCCAGGCGCCCCGAACTGATAGAATTTTAGAATATAAGGCATATAAGAAAAGTTTCACTCCAAGTGATATCTAGAGCGCTTACCGTGAGTTGACCAGATATGTTTGGGTAGTATACTGGAGTTATTACACGGATTAGGGATAACGGTATCAACACATCATGATCATATACAAATTCAGAAATACCGGTAATAACTCTGGGGTACACTCTCAGCCTCCCAAAGGGCGTGTCCTAAGCCATGCAACAGATTTTGGCAGGATTCCAGTGCTGGAGCTGGAGCGCTCCGCACCCCAATTACCAGATGATGCACTGAGAACGAAAGAATAGGCACAATTTTATTTTACCCGAAATTCACCGAAGTAGAAATGTGGTGTGATGTCATCTCAGTGCACAGACTGGAAGAGACGGTTGGAAGAAGCATCCATTCATTCTGGAGGGTTTGCTGAGCATTTTCTCCGTGTCAGACGCATTCTGTTAGGCAGTGAGCATGCAGTCCTACAGAAAAGGGACCAAAACCACACACCAGTATAGGAAAGGCAACCCACACACAAAACACAGTGTTTTGTTTCAACAGCGTGATTGGTTACTATGAGCAAATAGTATAGTTTAAATAAATAGAAAGTGACTTCAGCCTCCACATGAGACAGTTTGGTCAGGAAAGATCTCTCGGAGGGTCTGCTGACCGTTGATTCAATAATATGAAGACAGAATTTTGTGGATATCTGCAGAAAGAATGTTTTAAGCAGAGAGAACAGCATACAAAGAAGCCTGAGGTCTGAACTTGCGTGGCGCATTTGAATAATTCAAAAGGATGAGTTTGCATAACTAAAAATGGCTATGGCATTTTATAACTTTCAATGACGAGGCCTTTTGGAGTGTCGCAAGTCCCAGAACTTCAGTTTTAACAATGGCAAGAACAACAACAACAAAAAATGCCCAAGTAACAACTCTACCAAGAGGTGACAATGGCTACTTCTCATGGTTTATAGCTACGAAGTAAATAAACTCTGGGGGATGTCACAGAGGCAAAGCAGTGTATGTGATACCAGAACAACTGTGCTGTTATAAGAGCTGATGAGTTTCACTTTGAAGTGAAGAATGGCGGCGGGGGAATGAGGTTGAGATAATAGCATTAAAAGATTGATTAGAGGGGCGCCTGGGTGGCGCAGTCGGTTGGGCGTCCGACTTCAGCCAGGTTACGATCTCGCGGTCCGTGAGTTCGAGCCCCGCGTCGGGCTCTGGGCTGATGGCTCAGAGCCTGGAGCCTGTTTCCGATTCTGTGTCTGCCTCTCTCTCTGCCCCTCCCCCGTTCATGATCTGTCTCTCTCTGTCCCAAAAATAAATAAACGTTGAAAAAAATAAATAAATAAAATAAAATAAAATAAAAGATTGATTAGAATAGGGTCAAACTGTATGTGTTTAAGGGTTATGTTGCCCAAATTTACTGTTACTGCTTACCTTGTAGTTCTTATATTTTAATAGAATGACGTGTATTAATTAAGCTAATAGGTGGCCATGTTTTGCATCTTCAGCCATGTATCGCTTGAGCATAACCTTTAGGACCTTGTGAACAGAGTATCTACTATCCACTAGTATCACATGTTCAAATGCAAGATCAAGAAACAAAACTAAAACAAATACAGTGAAAGAAAGAAAGAAAGAAAGAAAGAAAGAAAGAAAGAAAGGGAACTAGGCGAGTCTGTCCATCTAAAGCGGTAATGCCAATATCATAAAGAAAATAAAATTCCTCAAGTATCTGACCCTCGTATGAGCTACTTCTCTCAGTAAAACTATTGCTCTTGCTACTCTGAATCCAGGTTGGGTGTATCAATAGCATAAGATCAATGGTATAAGATAAGTATAAGATCAATAAGTATAAGATTAATAGTATAAATATAAAATGTTTGGTCATATCTGCCATTATCTAGTTTAGCGTGGATATACAAAACTGTTTAAAAGGAAAAAGATGACTTTAGGGACTTACAGTTTCTGGTTAGGCATGTAAAGATCTTAGAACCGACTACTCCATGCTAACAAGTAAAAAGCTAAACCAACTGAAAAATCAGTGACTTTTCTTAGAGCAGTCAGAGAAGTGAAGGAATGGAGAAAACAACTATCAGAAACATTGGAGAGAAAGACAGGCAGGTATAGAGAATCACAACTTAATACAGCAGAACCTTCTGTGGGAACTAGTACCAGGGTAGGAAAATCTGAACCGTAGTTGACAAGTCACTGGAGGCTCAGTGTGGACAACTCTGAGAGATCAAAACTCCAGAGGGACTCAGTCATCAGAGGTGACCCACCCTGTAGTGAGTTTTACCTCCAGGAACTCTCCCAGCTTTCACAGCAGAAGTCGGGGGAAAAAACCCTATCATGCTTCTGGTAAGGGGAGAAGAAAAGGGACCATTTTCAAATATGTGAGGGCATTTTGTTGCCTCACCCTTAACAAGCCTGAGCTTAAGAGAAGCTATTTGATCAGAACCGAAAGTATTGGGGTTTTATCAGAGCCTAACCAACCTGGGGGAAGAGAAATACTCAACTTCAGCCCACTCTAAACTTCCAGTCCCACCTAATGAAGTAAAAAAAAAAAAAAAAAAAATCAGAAGACCAGGAGGGAGAGGAAGGAGTAAAAAAAAAAGTTACAGAGAGGGAAGGAGGCAAACCATAAGAGACTCTTAACTACTGAGAGCAAACTGAGGGTTGATGGGGGATGGGAGAGAGGGGAAAGTGGGTGATAGGCATTGAGGAGCGCCCCTGTTGGGATGAGCACTGGGTGTTGTATGGAAACCAATTTGACAATAAATTATATATTTAAAAAAATGAGATGCATTGATAAAGTTTATAGCCCAGTGACCTAGGCCCACTGAAAGACTTGGCCTAATTATAGGATTATAGAACATGTCTTCTCCCCCTACACCTTACCACTGTGTTCCTAAAGGCCTGTATACCCCTGACAGTTCCATTTACCCAGTACATCATGTCTTCCTAGCAATAAAAATTATGTCATGCTAAAAGGCAAAAACCCAGTCTGACGAGACTGAATAAACATCAGAGCCAGAGAATCAGATATGGCAGAGGTGTTGGAATATCATACTGTAAATTTAGAACAACCAATGTCAAGTTGCTAAGTAAGGGCTGCAAGGGAAAAAGTCGACAATATGTAAGAACACATGGGTAATGTAAGCAGTGAGATGGAAATTCTAAGAAAGAATAAAAAAGAAATGCTAGAGACCAGAAATACTGCAATTGAAATGAAGAATTATTTTGATGGATTCACTTATAGACTAGACGTGACTGAGGGAAGTGTTTCTGAGCTTGAGGCTGTATCAATAGAAACCTCTAAAATTAAAAAGCAAAGAGGAGAAAAAGACTGAAAACATGGAAGAGAATATCTTAGAACTGTGGGGCAACTACAAAAGATGCAACATGCAATTAATGCCAAAAGGAGAAAAAAAAGAAAGGAACATAAGCAGTATTTGAAGCCATAGTGATTGAAAAATCGGAATTCTCCTCTGAAACCATGAAAGCAGGAAAAGAGTAGAGTGAGATATTTAAAGTGTGGAAGGGGGGAAAAATCAACTTAGAATTATCTACCTTGTGAATTATCCTTCAAAGTGAAAGTGAAATGAAAACTTTTTCAGAAAACAAAAATTCAGTGAATTTGTTGCCAGAAGACCTACCAAACAAGAAATATTAAAAGGTTTTCAGAGAGAAAGAACATGATAGAGGTCAGAAGCTCAGATCTATATAAAGAAAAGAAGAGCATCAGAGGATTAATAAATAAATGTAAAATAAAAACTTTATTTTTTTAACTATTAATTGGTCTAACAAAGGACAGTTTATTCAAAATAGTAATAGCAAAAATGTATTATATAATATATATTTATGTATTAATATATATCATATAGTATTAGCTTATATAATATATGTTAGTATATAGTATTAATGTATATAAATCAATATTAGTATGTATTTATTACTACATTTTACATATGTATGGTATTACTGTATATGTATTAGCATATATAGTATAGGGTTAGTATATATGTTAGATATAGTGTTAGTATACACATAAGTGTGTGTGTGTGTGTGTGTGTATATGTGTAAACTAATGTATATGTGTACAGTAATACTAATGTGTAAGTGAAATAAATAACAACAATGATACGGGGCAGGAGAGAGGAATTAGGAATATTTGTTATTATAAGTCACTTGCAATACCCTTAAAGTAGTAGAGCATTATCTGAAAATGGGCTTGAATTAGTTGCAAACTAATTTGCAAACATATTTGCAAACTTTAGGGCAACCATGAAAAAAGTAAACAAACGAAAAGAAGGATAAATGATATACTAAGAAAGAAGATAAAATGAAATAATACAAAATGCTCAATTAAAACCACAAAAGGAGAAAAAGAGTAGAAGACAAAAAACTAGGAACAAAGAACAGAGGCCACAAATAGAAAATGGTAATAAATATGGCATATATCACTCCAACTACATCAAAAATCACTTTGGATGTCGATGATCTAAATATATCAATTAAAAGACAGATATTGTCAGAGTGGATCAAAAAATAAGGTCCAATTATATGTTTTCTAAAAAAAACCACACTTTAAATATAAAGACACATACAGATTGCAATAAAGGGATGGAGAAAGATATACCATGCTAAGACTAATCAAGAGTAGGCAGAAGGAGTTATAATAATTTCAGAGAGATCTGACATCAGAGCAAGGAAAGTCACCAGGGAAAGAGAGAAGCATTACATAATAATAGGTGGCAAATTCTCCAAGAAGACATAGCAACTCCTAATGTGTTTTTACCCAACATCAGGGCATCAAAAAACTGATAAAACTGCATAGAAAAATAAATGAATCCACTATTATAGTTGGAGACTCCAAAACCCCTATTTCAAATATGGACATATCCATTAGGCAGAAAATCAGTAAGGACATAATTGAACTCAGCAACACCATCAATCAAATGGCTGTAATAGACGTCTATAGATTACTTCAGCTAACAACAGCAGAATACACATTCTTCTCAAGTCCACATGGAACATCCATCAGGATAGATCACATTCTGGACCATAAGACAAACCTTAACAAATTTAAAAGAACAGAAATAGTACAATGTCTGCTCTCAGACTCCAATGGAGTTAAATTAGAAACTAATAACAGAAAGATAGTTAGATAATTCTAAAGTACTTGGAGATTATAAAACGACACACTCCCAAGTAACACAGGGGTTAAAGAAGAAATCTCAAGATAATTTAACTTGAGAAATCAAAAGATATTTTGAACTAAAATAAAATGGAAATACAACTTATTAAAATTTGTGAGACATAACAAAGCAGTGCTTAGAGGGAAATTCATAGCATTATATATATATATGTTAGTGAAGAAGAGATTAAAATCAGTAATTTACACTTCCATTTTAAGAAATTAGAAAACAAAGAACAAATTAAATCAAAAGTAAGCAGGAGAAAAAAATATATACTATTAAAGCAGAAATAAATAAAATTAAAAATGGGAAATCAATAGAGAAAATCAATAAAGCCAAAAGCTAATTATTTGAAAAGATGGATAAAATCAATAAAGCCTTTAGCGAGATTTTAAAAAAAGATAAAAATTACTAATACCAAAACTGAAAGAAAGTACATTACTACAGAACCCATGAACAGTAACAAGCTAGTAAATAAATATTATAAACGACTCAATACCCAGAAATTTGATAACGTAGATGAAATGCACCAACTTCTTGAAAGACATAATCTGCCAAAACTCACACAAGAAGAAATAGACAATCAGAATAGGCTTATATCTATTAAAGGAATGAAACAAATAACTTTCTAAAATGGAAAGTTCCATTCCCACATGGGCTCATTGGTGAATTTTACCAAAACTTTAATGAAGACATTATGTCATTTCCCTAGAATGTCTTCTAGAAGATAAAAGCAGAGGGAATTAGTCCTAATCCATTTAATGAGAACAGCTTTACCCTAATACCAAACCAAAAAGGACATTACAAACAAACTAGAGACCAATATTTTTTGTATTAAAGATTTTTTTGTGTGTGTATTCATTTTTGAGAGAGGGAGGAGGGGCAGAGAGAGAGGGAGACCCAGAATCCGAAGGAGGCTCCAGGCTCTGAACTGTCAGCACAGAGCCAATGGGGGCATGAACTCATGAGCCGCGAGATCATGACCTGAGTTGAAGCCAGACACTCAACCGACTGAGCCACCCAGGCACCCTGTGACTCATATTTTTAATGAGTATAGATGTACAAATCCTCAATAAAATATTAGTAAATTGTATCCAACAATATATATATATTAAAGAATTATACACCTCAACCAAGTTGGATTCATCCTATGTATTCAAAGTGGGTTCAACATTCAAATATCAATTAATGCAATCCATCGTATCAACAAACTAAAGATGAAAATTTACATGACCATATCCATGAATGAAGAAAAAGCATTTGGCAAAATCCAATACTCATTCATGATGAAAACTTTCAGCAAACTAGAAAAAGAGAGAAACCTCTTCAACTCGTAAACAGTATCTCCCCAAAACCTACAGCTAATTTTGTATTTAATGGTGAGAAACTCAGTTTCCTGCTGAAATTAGGAGAGAGGCAAGGATATCCTCTCTCATCATTCTTTCTCTACATTGTGCTAAAAGTCCTAGCTAATACAGTAAGATAAGAAAAGGAAATAAAGCAGAGGAAGTTTGAGAAGGAAAAAATAAATGGCTTTTGTTTGCTGATTACATGAGTGTCTATGTACAAAATCCAAGACTTGACAAAAACTCCTGGGACTAATAAGCATTTGTAGCAAGGTTGCAGGACACAAGGTTAATACACAAAAGTTGGCCCCTTCCTATATGCCAGTAATGAACAAGTGGATTTTGAAACTGAAAATACGGGGCGCCTGGGTGGCGCAGTCGGTTAAGCGTGCGACTTCAGCCAGGTCACGATCTCTCGGTCCGTGAGTTCGAGCCCCGCGTCGGGCTCTGGGCTGATGGCTCGGAGCCTGGAGCCTGTTTCCGATTCTGTGTCTCCCTCTCTCTCTGCACCTCCCCCATTCATGCTCTGTCTCTCTCTGTCCCAAAAATAAATAAACGTTGAAAAAAAAAAAGAAACTGAAAATACATTACCATTTTCTGACCCCACCCCGTGAAATACTTAGATACAAATCCAACAAAATATATTCAAGTTATGTATAAGGAAAACTATAATCTCTGATGAAAGAAGTCAAAGAAGGACTAAATAAATAGAGAGAGATTCCATATTTACGTATTTGGGAGACTCGATATCGTCAAGATGTCAGTTCACAAATTGATCTATAGACTCACTGGAATCCTAGTCAAAATCTGGGCCAATTATTTCTTGGATATCAATAAAATGATTCTAATTTTTATATGTAGAGACAAAAGATTCAGAATAGTCATCTCATTGTTGAAGGAGAACAGAGTTGGAAGACTGACTTCAAGACTTACTATAAATCTATAGTAATCAAGATATTGTGTTTATTGGAAAAGAATAGACAAATAGATCAGAGAAAGAGAACAGGGAGCCCAGAAATATACACCCATAAATATAGTTAATTTTCTGACAAGGGAACAAAGGCAATACAATGGAGCCAACGTACTTTTATCAACACCTGGACCTCCATATGCCAAAACAAACAAACAACAAACAAACAAAAAATGCTTCTAGACACAGACCTTACACCTTTCACAAAAGTTAACTTAAAATGGTTAACGGACCTAAACATAAAATGCAAAAATACAAAAATTCATAGAAAATAACATAGGAGAAAATGTACTTGAGCTTGGTATGGAGATGACTTTTTACACACAACAGCAAAAGCACAATCCATGACCAAAATAATTTATAGGTTGAACTTCATTAAAAGTAAACATTTATGCTCTGTGAAAGACAACATCCAGAGAATAAAAAGACAAGCCTCGCACTGGAAATAAATATTTGTAAAAGGTACATCTGATAAAGGATTATCATCCAAGTATTTGGAAAAAACCACCAATAACAAAATGAACTACCAATTAAAAAATGGGCAAATGATACCTCATCAAAGAAGATATACAGATGAAAAATCAACATATGATAAGACATTCAGTGTCCTATGTCCTTAGGGAATTACAATTTAAAACAACAATGAGATACTATTGCGCACCTGTGAGAATGACCAAAATCCAAAACACTGGCAACACCAAATGGTAGTGAGCAACAACTCTTGTTCATTGTTGGTGGCAATGCAAAATGGTATAGCCATTCTGGAAAACAATTTGGTAGTTTCTTATAAAATTAAACATGCTCTTCACCATATGATGCAGTGATTGTACTCCTTGGTATTTACCTGAATGATCTGACATCATGTATCTACACAAAAATGCATGCAGATGTTTACAGCGGATACATTCGTAATTGTTGACACGTGGTAACAACCAAGATGTCCTTCAGTAGGAAAATGGATAAACTGTGGTACATCCAGACAGTTGCATATATTCTAGCACTACAAGGAAATGAACTATCAAGTCTATTTCTTGATCTTATTTGTATAGAGAAGGAAGTCATCTTTTAAAAATGGGAGCCACTCAGTGCATTAAGTATTGTAAGGGAAGGGGATTTTCCTAGAACAGTCAGGAATACTTTGGAGAGGACGTCTAGCATTGGTAGCGAGAAATAAGAGGCTTTAGTAGAAAAAAAAGTGGCTCAGATAATTCCTCATGTTCCCAGAAAAAACATGGCTAGATATGACTTCCAACTCAGATGGGTCTCAATTTACTGTCTGGACACATAAGAAGACATCTTTTCCAGACCTTTCCAACACTCCCTCCCAATTCCTGGGATACTTTCTTATAAATTAAGATACACTTTATTTATTTTAATTACATCTTTTAATTTATTATTGCTGCTATATAGGATCATTATTGATTTTAGTTTATTGGTTGACTTATTTTATTTTCAATCATTTGTTAATTCTCATACATTTTAGAATTTTGTTTTCAGATTTGTAAAATGTAACACACATTCAAAAAGTGAATAAAGCATAAATGTCCAGTACAATGAAAAACTAAAATAAATATCTGTATAGCTATCATACAAGGAAAAAATAAAGAATATTGCTAAGATTTCAGAAGCTCTTCATATGTGATTCTCTGGAGTTTTCTTTAAAAAAATAAGAAGAAGAAGGAGAAGGAAGAGAAGGAGAAGGAGAAGGAGACGGAGAAGGAGGAGAAGGAGAAGAAGGAGAAGGAGGAGAAGGAGAAGGAGACGGAGAAGGAGGAGAAGGAGAAGAAGGAGAAGGAGACGGAGAAGGAGGAGAAGGAGGAGAAGGAGAAGAAGGGGTGCCTGGGTGGCTCAGTTGGTTGAGTGCCCTACTTTTGATTTCAGCTCAGGTCATGATTCCAGGGTTATGAGATAGAGCCCTTGGAGCCCTGTATCAGGCTCCACACTGAGCGTGGATACTGCTTAAGATTCTCTCTCACTCTCTCTCTCTCTCTCTCTCTCTCCCCCTCCCCATTCCTTCTCTATTCCGCACTTGTGCACTCTCCCTCCCTAAAATTAAGAGATGAAGAAGAAGGAGGAGGAGGCAGAGGAAGAGGAGGAGGAGGAGGAGGGATAAAAGAAAGAAAAAAATAAAATCAAATTGTTCATAACAAATTTTTTTTCCTTTCCACTTATTTTATCATTCTTTCTTGTTTTGCTGAGCTGCATAGAACCCAGAGGATTATATTGACCAGCAATTTGGATTTCTCAAGCAGTGCCATATTTAAGTGATGTGAAACCGACATAGAAATTTTGAGGTAGTCGATTTCCCCAGAAAGGAACTGGCTATTGGTATCTCTCTCACGGTGATTATAGGATCCATTTAGTATCCTGGATTACCAGTCATTTATTTCTAATTTATCTCAATATCAATGTTCTTCACTTATTAATTACATAATTTTCATGCTTTTATTCGATAAATGTTAATTTAGTAACTAATAAATGGACTCATTCATCAAAAAGCTTATGATATAGGTGGAGAGATAAAACATATACATGTAAACAATTTTTACTTAATATTCAACAATAATGTAATAATTAAATCATGACGTAGGTAATAAATGCTTTAAGTTTTTCCAGTGAGCTGATATGTGGAGAGAAAGCTGATTTATCTCTGGACTGGCAATGTTCGATTTTTATCTCTGGGCACTGCTGAATGACTGGTTTTACTTTTGGCCAAGATAATGGCAGTGGTATTTACGATGTGCTGCTTAAGACCCAAAACTCCTAGGGTGACCTCCAGGGTCAGTTTCTTTAACTGATGGTTTGCAACCGGCCTAACCAGTTTGATAACCTGGCTTCGCTTCTTAAGGAGCCACTGAGGGCTTTTTGGGTGGGATTTCCACTTCAGATTCCTTACAGAGATCTCTTGGTTCAAGCAAAAGGATCAGTCAGTCCATGGTGCTCAGAGAAAGGGCCCTAGGGCGTTTGGGTCTTGTGAGGCCCCCTGGGCCTCCTTGATGCTTGCCAGCATTCTCTTTTTCTTCCTGGCCTGCATCCTTTACCTTTATTTTATTATTTTTATTGAAGTATAATTACATACAGTGTTATATTAGCTTCAGGTGTACAACATAATGATTCAACAATTTTATACATCACTCAGTGCTTGCCGTGATAAGTGTAGTCAACATCTGTCACCAAACAACACTAATTACAGTCCTCATTGACTATATTTCCTGTACTGTGCTTTTTATCTCCCTGACTTATTTATTTTGTACCCAAAAGTTTGTACCTTTTAATCCCCTTTTGTGTCTTTTATCTTTAAATAGAAGGCTTGTGTGGGTACACTCTGTAGAGTCCGGCGGTGAGTTCTTCTCAAAATACCCAAGCGGGGGAACACCATACTGTTAGCTGAACACCATGCAGTTGGTGACCCAGATGGGACATTTGAAATGACCCTCCCCCATTGTAATTTAGATAATAAAGCCTAAGGCATGGTTCAAGAGAGAGGAAGATGAGATATGGGGGGAGGGGGCGGGGGGGGGAGGGGTGAAATGCGAACATTGTCTCCAGGTGGTTTCTCCCTGACCATTCTAGGTGGACATCACAGAAATACTGCTTTCACTGACAGGCAGAGAAGCATTTGTGGGCCCAGGTCCAGGAGAGGTAGCTAAATAGAAAGCAAAAGAGATTCAATCTGAGGAGAAGTCAGCCAAGAGCCGGAGCCTTGCTGCCCCTATCTGTTGGAGCTCAAGTGACCAAGAGCACCCTGAAGTTGCCAGCGCCACCATTTAGGGCCTGTGACTGTCTGTAAAGGGGAGGAATGGAGTATCCAGGAGGGATTTCTAAAGACACTTGCTGTGATTGGAATTCGGTCAATGATAGAATTACGCGACCTTGTGGATCCATTTTGTAGCTCTACTGGGGATGGCTGGTAAAATGGAAATTGAGTTTGGGGAATTAGAGGGGAACGGACATCACGTGCAGTTGTACTCAAGATCCTAATTTGGCTTGGAGCTTTCACAGAGATGTGGCCACAGGGGCAAACTCCCACTTGGTTATGCTTATGATGGCAAAAGTGTGTGGTACATGCCCCAGGAAGGAGAATTGCCCATTGCCTCTTTTGGCTAGTAAATGGAATACTCCAAGACTACTGAAATGCCAAGAATGTTAGCATCTTTAGATTGATTCTGTGATGATGCATAACCTAACACTGTGATTCTGAGTCAGGTGATGGTTGGTACTGAGGTAAAGGAGTTACAATTCTGTGGACATGTCAGGTGCCTACTTTGTTGGGAGGGACGAGATGATTTGAGAGAAGCCCCCCTCGATCTCCTTGCTCAGTTCTTCTGAATGGGGTTTAATGATAGGAGGAGAATAGGATTATTCAGAAGAACTAGGGCAATAAGAATACAAGAGATGAGAAAAAAACCTTGGGATAATTAAACCAGGCAGCCATGTTTTATGGTTGATTAAAGATGGCACGAGAAGGTGCGGGAAGGAGGAGATAAATGGAGTAGCCACTAAATGTTAATGAATCACTATAAAAGATTATAAAAACTCCAAAGCCATCTCCTCAGATTGTAAAATGATCAAGGCAGATTCATTCAAACTACCCTGGTCTTGGAGGATTAAAAATCTGAATATTACACAGAAGACCCTAAAATCTCTCCCGAGCCGATGCCAATGTAAAAAGTGCAAAGCAAAGAGAGAATTATGATTTTGAGTGATGGGAGAGTCCAAGTCTCTTAGGAAAAAAAAAAAACCCAGTTGGGGACCCACAGTCATTTGCATTGATCTGGGTCAAGAGGCCTATGGGGTGGTGAAGAAACTTTATCGGGATTGCTAGACAGACACTGGCACCCAAACCTGCTAATGTGGTGTTAAAGGGCACTGTAATTACATCAGGGGAATGTGGTGATGTGTGGGTAGGATAGCATGTGACAGTGTGGCTTAGAGTGGGGATTTATGTATACAAATTTTGCATGGTTTTTGCCTCACTCTTACCAGAATATATCGTTGCAAAGGATGTGATGTCTAAGTGGGCTCTTGCCTTCTCCAAATCATTGGGAAAGGGATGTTGTGCAGGTTTGCTCCTCCCCCCCTTTTAATCACGCATGTTAGATAGGAAATATGTCGAATTACTGGAGACCACTCAAGTGGTTAATTTAAAACCCTATGAGATGCACTGGAAAGCGATTTTGGCTTTAACTATGGATCTGTGATAAGCGGTGATAATTAGAGTCCACAGGTTCCTTATGTCATAGTTCAATATGGCCTGTAAAAAAAAGCTGATAGATACATGATAAGAGGACTGGGCAAGGCGGTGATTATTGTGGAAGTTTCTGCTACTGGCAGGTGGCAGAAGTCTGTTACTGCCACCCAGTGGCAACAGCCAGGATGCTTGGACTAGGACTGACGGACTGGTAATGTGATTTGGAAAAGAATCTGTTAGATGACTGGAAAATTAAAGGAACACCCAGCTGGGATGCTCTGTTTCAGAGAATCTGAACTTGAACGGAGAAACTAAAGTGGGACATATTGATGCCCACCAAAACCCCCCTTCTGATTTCTAAGGTGACTTGAACCCAAAAATGAATGCCCATTTATACGTGGAGGTGGGCTTTTGGGTAAGGAGATCAATGATTGTAGACATTCGAGCAATGCAACAATGGGCAAGAAAAAAAGATGTATCTAACTCTCTCACTCAGAAACTTGAAAAGTGACTAAAAATAGCTCTGTCAACGGGAATATCAGAGACTAAATACAGCCGTGGGCCTCATACCAAGGTGACCTGGGCCCACCCATAGCTGGTAGGTAATTCGTGACTCTGCGGGGAGGGGGGGGGGTACCGATGGACCTTCACCGGGATAGATATTCATTCTGGGTTTGGATTGCATATCTGACAGCTAAAGCAAATTCCCCTACCACCATAGAGGCTAGGGGAAAATATTATTTCAGTTTGGACCTTGCTTATATATCTTAGCTTATCTTGCTTATATATCACCCCGTCAAAGAACCAATTTTATTGCAGGTGTGATATAACATGGACTACAAAGCATCGTATGCAAGAGTTCAGCCCTCCAAAGAAGTGGGCCGGAGGAACATTGGAATGAGCAGTAGAAACATTTGCTTACAAAAATGAGGCTGAGGACGGATTGAAGCGATGGCCTCTATGGTTGCATAAATGTGTGTGAAGATCTGATATGCATGGAAGAAAAGCAAGTTTTCCATTGGACAAATTGTTGAGATATTGTGGAGAAGACAGGGAAGAGGGGTGGGGCATGGGAACCTACCTAAGCTTTTTTCTCTACTTCTAATTTTCTGTTCTTTGTCTTCGTCTGATTCTGTAGTGCCAGGAGTTGGATTTCACTTTAAGAGTAGCGTCAAAAAGGTCAAGTGCTTAACATGCCACCAGGACACTATCCCTGAATGTCACTGTACAGTTTCCTAAGAGGATGATGGGTTATTGTTTCTCCTTACCTGTCTAAGCTGGATCTGTTTCTGTTTTTATACCCATTGGATGAGACAGTCTTAAGCTTGTACTTATCCAATCTTACTCTATTTGCAAAAGGAAAGGCATTGGCAAGACTTATTACTGCCACCTCTGTGGGTTAATCCTCTGCTGAACCTTACTGTTGTGCTCTGGGGATAGAAGGAGGATTTGAGTGAAAACCAATAATGAATTAAAAGAGGGAAAGGGGCTGGAAAATGAATAATGGTGAAAAAGAAAAGCTAGAACTAGAGAATGATCCTTTCTTTTAGACAGATTTACAGATGCCTTATAAGGGTGAAGAGATTATCCTACAGAAATCAGCTCCTTTGCTTCAATCTAATGGTCCAGGATGGGCTCAGGAAATTAAAGAAGCATTCAGTTGTGATTCCCTCTATATGATGGTGCCTTGATGACATTAACAGCACCTTGTAGAGGGTACTTTTTGGGAAGAAACATGCAGGAAAAAAGCAAAGATCACCGTGTATTTTAATTATTTTTATTTTTAATTTTAACTTTTTTATTTTTTTGGAGAGAGAGAGAGTGTGCGTGAGCAGGAGAGAGGGGGAAGAGAGAGAGAGACAGAGACAGAGAGAGACAGAGAGAGAGAGAGAGGAAGAAAGAGAAAGAGAATTCCAAGCAGGCTCCACACTCAGGGTCGAGCCTGACTCGGGGCTCAATCCCAGGACCCCGGGATCATGACCCAAGTGGAAATCAAGAGTTGGACGCTCAACCTTCTGAGCCACCCAGGTGCCCCTCACTGTGTGATTTTTAAACTAAGCGATGGTATGTTGAGGGAGATGCCTAAATACCATAAATATATATGTTTGCATGTTCAATTTATCAGGGTATTATGTGCCCTAATGCATATAGTCCACATTTCTGTGGATGGAAGGCCGTCATCACAATAAAGAATTCTTGGCGAACGGATAGTAATGTCAATTTAGGGGTGCCTCGGTGGCCCTGATGTCCACCGAGTGATGGTGGATTCATCTATTTCTCCTTCCAGAGCAACCAGGTTTTGCCTCAAGTAGTTTGACACGCTGATGTTAGGTGCATACATGTTTAGGACTGTTATGTCTTCTTGCAGACTTGACCCTTTGTCATTATGTAATCCCTCTCTTTATCTCTGATAACCTTCTTGTTCTGAAGCTTGCTTTGTCTGAAATTAATACAGCCCCTTCGGCTTTCTTTGGATTAGTTTGCTGGCATATCTTTCTCTATCCCTTTTCTTTCAATCTCTTTGAATCTTTACATTTAAAGTAAATTTTGTTTTTATTTTAGCCAAAACATAAGAAACTCTTAACAACCGAAAACAAACTGAGGGTTGATGGGGGTGGGAGGGAGGGGAGGGTGGGTGTTGGGCATTGGGGAGGGCACCTGTTGGGATGAGCACTGGGTGTTGTATGGAAACCAATTTGACAATAAATTTCATATTTTAAAAAAAATTTAAGTTTTTTTCATAGACAGTAGATAGTTGAGTAGTATTTTTTTATGCCTTCTGACAATTTTTGACTTTTAATTGCTTCGTATTTAAAGTGGTTTTGATATTGCTACTTTTCTTTATGTAGGACCAAATTTCTGGGCCGTAATAAATGACCACAAGATGGGTGGTTTAAACAACAGAAATTTATTGTCCCTTGATTTAGTAGGTCAGAAGTTTGAAATCGGGGCGCAGGCAACATTGGTTCCCCCAAGGGCTGCGAGGGAGAATCGGTCCCCTCTGCCTGATAGTCTCAGGCATTCTTTGACTTGCAGATGGCACTCTCTTTGTATCTTCACATCATTGTCCCTTTCTGTGTCTAAATCTATGTCCAAATTTCCCCTCTTTATAAGGACGCCATTCATATTGGATTAGTGCCTACCCTAATGACCTCATTTGAACTGGATTATCGCTGAACAGACTCTGTTTCCAAATCAAGTGGCATTCTCAGTGGCTGAGGTTAGGACTTCAACATACCGCTATGTGGGGAACACAATTCAATTCATAATAGTCTGTCTCCAAGCCTCCTGAATCCATGCCTTCCTCACATGCAAAATCTCCTCACCCTATCCCAACATCCCCCAAATCTTTATCACTTTACTGCCAACTCCAGCGCTACAATCCCATCATTTAAATCACTCAGATTGCTATGAATAGAGCTTGGGTTGTGATTCATTCTGGGGCAATGGTCCTTTTTACCTGCAAACCTGGGAAACCAGACAAGTTACCCACTTCCAAAACACAGTGGTAGGGCAGGCGTAGGATAGATGTTCCCATTCGAAGATGATCAAATAGGAAGGAAAAGGGGCGGTGGCCGGGTGGGGTGGAGGGGATCATGGGTCCTAAACAAGTCAGAAAACTAGTAGGATAGATCCATTAGATTTTAACCTTGGAGACTAATCCTGTTTGGTTCAATGCTTTGTCTTCTGAGCCTACTGGGGTGGCAGCCTTGGGTGGTCACGTCTCTGCCTGGGAAGTGACCCCACCCTTTGGAACTCATGATGTGGCCCTGACTTTTGGAACAGAGGAGGCTGTGGCCCAGTGCCCTGGGCCTTTGGCCTTGGGGCCCTAATGTCAATGACAGACCCACTGGCCTCTGAACTTCCCGTGAGGTAATTCTTCTGTGTCTTTTTTTCTTTCTTTGTTTTTTTTTTTTTTTGAAGAGTAACACATTTTCACAGCTAAATTGCTCTATTCACCTGTTTCCTGCCTACAGAATCCTAGAAGTCTGAAAGTCTTCCTTCATTTCATCTGGTCTCTATCTCCCTCAGGCCAAGCTGGAAGTGTTTCTGCTGACATGGTCAATCCACCTCCTTAAATTCTGGCCAGGAATTCCTTCCTCTTGCGTTTTACTATAAGCAGCAGGGAGAGACCCGATCATGCCTTCAACACTTTGTCAGAAACAGCCTCAACTACACATAGGTGTTCATTGCTTCCAAAGTCTACTTACTGCCCCACAGAACACAATTCAGACAAGTTCTCTGCCACTTTATGATAAGTGGCTCTTTCTATCCAACGCCTCATGATTCTTCCAGACTCTACGCATTACCAAATTCCAAAGCCACTTCCACGTTTTTGGATGTGTCACTGCAGCATCCCACTTACTGCTACTATAATCTGTATTAGTTTCCCGGGTGGCCATAACAAAGAATTCCACACTGGGTGGATAAAAGAAGAGAAATTCACCTCCCAGTTTTGGGAGCTAGAAGTCCAACGTCAAAACATTGGCAGGTTGGTTCCTTCGGAGGGATGTTCACTCTATCCCAGTATCCCCCAAACTGAATTATTTCAGCGTCAGTTCTGAGTCTAAAACCACATCATCTAAGTCAATCGAATCAATGAGGGATGAGGCTTACGGTGTGATTCTGTTCCATGGGGGCGAGGACTTCAACATGTATTTTTTGGTAAACACAATTCAACCCAGAGAATCATCTGTATTACTTGCATCCTCCCTGAATAACTTATCTTAATATTTATTGAAGACTGTATCTACTTGTGATGAATTCTCTCAGTTTTTGTTTATCCGAGAAAGTCTTTATGTTTCCTTCACTTTTGAAGAATACTTTTAGGTGGTTGGTTTTTTTTTCCTTCCAACTTTAAACATTTTACCCCATTTTCTTCTTGCTTGCATGGCTTCTGACAAGAAGTGTACTGTAATTCTAATATTCCCCACCCTCCAGCTGTCTTTGATTTTCTAAATTTTGAACATGATGATCTATGTGTGTGTGGGTTTTTTTTGTTTGTTTGTTTTTGTTTTTGTTTTTTTGTCATTTGGTATTTACCCTGTTTGGTGTTCTATGAGCTCCCTGAATCTATGTCTGTCATTCATTTTGGAAAGTTCAGGACATTAGTAGTTTATATATTTCTTCTTTTCTATTCTCACTTTCTTCTCCTGGTATTCTAATTACAGTTATGTAACTTTTTTTTTTTAACGTTTATTTATTTTTGCGGCAGAGAGAGACAGAGCATGAACAGGGGAGGGGCAGAGAGAGAGGGAGACACAGAATCTGAAACAGGCTCCAGGCTCTGAGCTGTCAGCACAGAGCCCGACGCGGGGCTCGAACTCACGGATCGCGAGATCGTGACCTGAGCCGAAGTCAGCCGCTTAACCGACTGAGCCACCCAGGCGCCCCAGTTATGTAACTTTTGATTAATACCACTCTATGTCAAATAGTATCCTAAGAGCTAAACATATACCTGTGTGCAGAAAAAGATAAAGAACGGGTGAATGGATTTTAAACTGTACAGAGATATGGTTAGTATGTTTCTAAATAACTTCATCTTCGTTCATTCAGAAATTGCATATAATGTTTAACACTTTATATCTTTTTATAGCTTTATTGAGATATGATTCATAGAGCTTATAATTAGCCCCCTTAAAGTATAAAAATTCACTGGCTGTTGGCAAATTCATAGAATTACTTCTCCATCAAGACAATCAGTTTCAGAATATTTTCATTGCCCCCAACTAAGACCTTCCATGCCTTAAATATCACTCATCAGTTCTTCGATCACCACCTCCAGGTGTAGACAACTAGCCAGCTTTCTGCCTGTCTAGATTGGCCGGTTTTTGACATTTCCTACAAATGGAATCACAATATGTGGTCCTTTTGTGGCTGGCTTTCTCACTTAACGTTTTCAGGGTTTATCTATGTTCCCGCAAGGAATGGTACTCAATTTCTTTTTACTGCCGAATGCTATTCCATGGTATGGATATGCCACATTTTATGTATCCATTCATCAGCTAATTAACATGGAGTTGTTCCTACCTTTTAGCTGTTATGAATAAAGTTGCTATCATCATATTTCTAAATGTTTTTATAAGGGCACATGTTTTCATTTCTCTTTCATTTCATTAGATTTCATTTCATCTTTGTTTGCCCACAGAGCTAGGAGTAAAATTAATTGCTAGATCATACGGTAACTCCATTTTAACCTTTTTCAGGAATTGCCGGACTGTTTTCCAAGGCAGCTGCAGCATATCGCATTCACACTAGCCACGTACATGGGTTCCAACTTCTCTCTATCCTTGCCAACACATTATTCTCTGTCTTTTTGATGGAAGCCTTCTTAGCGGGTACAAAGTGTTATCTCATTTCTTGTGCATTTCTCTGATACGTAGTGATGCTAAGCCTCTGTTCACCTAGGTTTTTTTTTTTTCTTTCATTTTGTCCATTGGTATATCTTTAAAGAAGTATCTGTCTAGATCTTTGGCCCATTTTCTTCATTGGATTATCTTTTACTATTGGGTTGTGACATTTTTAAAATGGATTTTCGCTGTCAGGAGTGCAGCTGGGTTGGGAGCAAGGGCACAGCTGCCAGGTGTCAGAGTAGCTATTTAAAGCAACAAGCCAAAAATGAAAGAGTGACGCCCTTAATTACTTACGGAGATGGTATAAGCAAGAGGCTAAAATCAGAGACGGCACTGCCTCTCCTTTTCCATTTCTCCCCATGGGACGACGCACCAGTCGACAATCAGGTGGATCAACACAGACGTAGTGTGGTCTCACGTTTGAGGAAGCCCCAACAAAACTCTGGCAGTCTCAGGGACTGTGGGGTTGAGGAAAGGGAGAGAGGGAAAGACCAGGAGTGTACAAACACAGCGGGGGGGGGAGGGGGTACTGAGTTGGAAGAGGGACAAATGTTTCAAGTTGTCCTCCTGTCCCCCGTATGCGGAACTCTCAGCGGAGGTGCTTGAGAAGATCTGTCCAAGGCCTCAGATAAAGTGAGCTAGGAACGAAAGCAAGGGGGCTAGGAAGGTAAACATGCAAAATGCATGATCTTGACCAGCCAGAGAGGCTTGAGTCCCTGAGTGCAACTGCCTTCAGAAATTGCAACGCACAGGCCACGCACCAAGTCTCCGGCGTGGAGCACAGCTTTCCCCCCACGAGGCCTGCCTGGTAACGTTGCCCGTGCTCAGACCTGGAAAACCACAAAACGCTTTTTAACCAGGAGCCAGACTCCTTTCTAGCTACAAGTCCCTTACCAGATACATGGTTGGGAGAACTTTTCTTTCGTTATCTGCCTTGTCTTCTCGCCTTCTCGACGGTTTGGGAAGTTTTTCTGGATCTGTCTGTAATCTCACTGCTTCTTTCCTCAGCTCCGTTCCAGTCCACTGATGAGCCCCTGAAAAGCATTCTGGTTTTGATCTCTAGCATTTCCTCTTGATTCTTGGAGTTTCCACCCCTCTGCCTGCATTACTCATTTGGTCTTACATCCTGTCCACTTTTTCCATTAGAGTCTTTAGTATGTTAATCATATTTATTTTAAATCCCCGGTATGATAATTCCAGCATCTCGGCCATGCCTGAGTCTAATTCTGGTACTTTCTTTGTCCCTTCAGACTGCTTTTTCTTGCTGTGTAGCATGGCTTCCCATTTTTTTGTTGAAAGCCTGACATTATGTTTTGGAGAACAGGAAGTAAACTAAATAATCCTTTAGTGTGAAGTTTGTGTTAATCTGGGTAGGAGTGGGTTGTGTTTAATGTTTATTGCAGCTGTAAGGTGCCAGAGGCTTCAAATGCATCTAACGCGTTTGTTTTTGTTTCCCCTGTTGACATTGGACTTTCCTAAGTTCTACTTCTCAGAGAGAGCCTGTGTCTTGCAAAACTAACAATCGCAATCCACTGTTATTCTACTGGAGCCCTAGGGTTGGAGTAGTAATCTAGGGTTGGAGGCGGAAAACCATTCTGTCATCTTATGACTAAATCTTTCTGTTAGTAACCTTGTGTCCTTGAGCTGTGATGCTCACAAGTGGTTTTGGGGGGAGTCATTTCTAACTTTCATTCCCAGAATTGTTAATCAAAATGACAAAGGTACAGCTACAGATCAGTAGCAAAAAAGGAGGGCCGTGAAATGGCCGAGACATTTTGAAATGTTCCAAAGGAGTCTATATTTGCTCAAAAATTATGGTTAAGCTATGGTTACACAATGGAGTTTCCACCCTATATTTTCGCAGTAAGTGCTTCCTCGTATTTGCCTTTCTCTTTTCCAACTTGTCAAGATTTGGCTTTGTGCTCAAGAATTTTTTTCCCCACTCTTCGTTCAGTTTTAGCCTGGTGATAATCACCCTGCTCGAGTGAATGCCCACGTGAATAGTTATGCGGTGAGCTTTCTCAGGGTTCTCCCACTTGATGTAGGTGATACAGTCCTGTCTCTGCCTCTACACCTCGACGATCTTGCCAATTTGCTGATCTTCGTAGTGTCCTTGAGCCACCTGGACCTCACCATCCTTGTGAACAGGCAGGGAGCAGACATCGTCCTTCTGCTGCAGCTGCTTGGAGAGCTGGCAGACGTGACCTTCCTGGGTCCACTGAGGTGGTGGGTTGGAGTTTTTGCTGCAGTCCTATGTCCCAAAAGGATTGAACTTCATGAGGAGCTGGGCACCAGGTGGGCTAAAAAGTACATGCATTCACATGTGTTGCTGAGATACCCTCACCCTCTTAGGTGAATCATGGAAGCTACGGGGGGGGGGGGGGGGTGAAGTGACAGAAATGCCCTTCTGGCAGGTGAGATAAGGCTCTGGCAAAGTTTTATTTTTCCCCACAGAGTAGGCCTTGGCTGTGGAGAATGCCTTAAGTATGTTTCTTCTCTACCGTTACTCTTCTTTTCCTGCCAGAGCCAGGAGGGGATCTTTCTCAGCATTCCATCATGAGAACCTGAGAACCCAGTGGGTTTGCTGGAAGGAAAGCCCAGGAAGGTGTTGGGGGCACCATACGACTGTGGCTACCGAGAATCTCTGTCATATAAGCTAATCCAACTCAATGTCCAGAAATTTATCAAAATCACCACTCACAGGTTCCTTCACGTTTATGGTTCCCGTGGCTTCTGTTCGTCACGTAAGCAGATCTCAGCTGTGACCCTCTGGCATCACCTTCACATCCATATTGCCCCTAAAACCTCAGTTCTCTGATAGGTTCAAAAGAGTTGATTTTTAGTTCGTCCCATTTTCTCTTGTTATAAAGATGGGAGTGTTGACTTCCAAATTCTCTACATGTCAGAGATGCTGGAAAACAATCTTAGAGCTTCGACTACTAGAATCTCACTCTTACCCTCACTCCCCCGAGTGGATGCATCATCCTGTTTAAAAAATCATTTCCGGGGCGCCTGGGTGGCGCAGTCGGTTAAGCGTCCGACTTCAGCCAGGTCACGATCTCGCGGTCCGTGAGTTCAAGCCCCACGTCAGGCTCTGTGCTGACAGCTCAGAGCCTGGAGCCTGTTTCAGATTCTGTGTCTCCCTCTCTCTGACCCTCCTCCATTCATGCTCTGTCTCTCTCTGTCTCAAAAATAAATAAACATTAAAAAAAATTTTTAAAAATCACTTCCTCTCAGGTAGGAGGGTTGTTTTTTTCTTTTTCTCTCTCTCAAAGAAAGGATTGTGTTAATACATATAAACATCTTAGAGTAGAGCCCGGCGCAAAGGAAGTACTTGATAAATATTAGCTATTATTAAATTTTCCCAAAGTTCATCTATTTCTCTATCGGTGTAAGAGTATGGGTATGCTTTTAAGACAGTGTATCCATTGTCCACTTGGGATTTAGAGACGAGGCTCAGATTGGCATCAGAACTGATAGAAGTCAGCAGGCAGTCAAGTCATGAGGCTAGGCTATAGCAAAGGGTTTTCTGATGGAGACACACGCCTTTGTGCCTGACGACGTAGGGCAGAAGTCCAACAGCTTTGTTTTATTTTGTTGAAATCATTGTGTGTTTGAAGAATTGTCCTCATAGATAGTTTATGGATTCTGGAAAACTTCCTACAAAAGCAAGACTCTTTGATCTATAAGTGTTTGCTTTTCATCTCAAAAACAAAACAAAACAAAACAAAACAAAACAAAAAAAACACCAAAAAAACCCAAAACAAAACAAAAAAATGAAAAATACACCCAACAACAACAACAACAACAACAGAAAACTACCACGAGCAACAAATAAAGTCAATACAAAACTCTAAAATAAAAGTTTTTGAGGCCCTTTGAAGACCTGTCCTTCTCCCGAGAAAGAGCCTCACTGCTATGATATGCAGTTGCATTGCTGTGACTGGGAATGTGATCTGAGTCCTTCAACAGAAATGGAGATGTTCATGTAACGGGGTTGGGAGGGATTCTCTTGAGGACTGACTGTTTAATTCCATATTGACTTTTTTCTCCATGCCGAGACTGGCTAACGGTCACCTATTGAGGTTAAAAAAAAGTTTGCCTCAAGAGCACCCTATCTTTATTTTGCTCTTTTCACCAGTTTCACCCTACCTTCAAGCCTATCCACTTTCAGCATCTTCCATGGTAAATATTAATAAGTTCCCATAAGTTGCATGCACGTATGTGGGAAATTATAAGAAACATCACGCATGGTTCTGGCCTTCCAAAGATTCATGGTCTTTTTGCAACTTTGACCGAATCTTATCCT
This sequence comes from Leopardus geoffroyi, assembly GCF_018350155.1. Lineage (NCBI taxonomy): Eukaryota > Metazoa > Chordata > Mammalia > Carnivora > Felidae > Leopardus > Leopardus geoffroyi. The sequence goes on along the minus strand of NC_059327.1, from coordinate 33,637,224 downwards.
GTTGAAGGAGTTCTTGTACATGGAATGGTATAAGCCATGATATGGTCTGGCCCCTGAATCGTCCTACAAGGTCTTTCTTGCTCTCTCTCTTTCTCCCTGTCTTTGGAACCAAAACTGAAAGACTCTGAATTAACAGAGCCACAATATGGAAGAGGAATGATACCTAAATTGCTTCTTTAAATGTATGTATGTATGTATGTATGTATGTATGTATGTATATAGTGAGAGAGCATGAACACAGGTAGGGGAGAGAGAGACAGAATCTCAAGCAGGCTCCGCGCTCAGTGCACGACTCTGAAATCACGACCTGGGCCAAAATCAAGAGTCAGAGACTCAACCGACAGCCGCCCAGGCACCCCCCTAAATTGCTTCTTGAAAGAGTGTTATCCCAAGGATCATCTGATAAAGAAAATCCTCATTGGATTTTGTGATCAGAAAATATATTTTATTATGTATTGATAATGAATATATGAGGCTTTGCAGTTGTTTGTTACAGTAGCTATCATTAAATGATACGAAGAGAATTGAATTTCAGACAATTGACGTAATGTGCTCTAGATGGCATATCACTCTGTCAGGACTGAATTAGAAGACCTCAAATTTGATGTTATTTTCTTTTTACTTCTTTTACTGTTCAATCTCAGCTAGTCATAAAAAAAAAAGAAAAAAAGTATAACAAAACATAAGAAATGAACACTGAGCTGTTTCGTATGTGGTAATTCTATTTAGTGCCTCTCTGCATTGAAAAAGTACTGAGATTCGAGACCCTCAATCCTTTGGGTACTTGCCATTGGTTCTCCCAATGTGATTTCTGAAACGGAATTTTAAGAGGGGTGGCTGAAAGTCTAGGGAGATGTGTATGGTCATTAAACAATTATTCAAAAGTAAATCACAAGAATCACCACTGACTGTATGAAATAAGTCTCTGTTGCACACTGGGTATGCACAATTTTTCCAGAGCAAAACCCTTGAGTCCAATGGCTCCGAAAGTGAATGGTTATGACTCAATCATAGAACGTGATAATTTCTGATGACCGTGCTGTCACCTCAGATGCTCCAGTGAGTGTAGAAAAATGCCAGCAACAGAACATTTTTTTTCTTAATTCCCTTTTCAACGGGTCACATATCTGCATAAAGTGACTCAACCAAAAGCAAGATGAATGTCTGTTGTTATGAAATCTTACATTCTTCGGCTTTTAAGGGAAAGAAAGAAAATAAACATAGGAGGAGGGTATTTTAACTTTACAAATTAAAAAAAAAGTTACTTTTTTTTTTTTTTTTTCTGGGAACTTTTGCCTAGGGAGTTGTTGAGAGTCTGGTAGCTGTTAGGAACTGTATTTCAGTTGTGATTGTTGGATTTGCATTCTGCACTTTGGGAAACTTTCCATGTTCTTGTTCCTTTTTTTTTTTTTTAACATTTGTAAAACAATTGCATGAAATGACTTTTAAAAAATCTTTCCAGAGTTATCTGCCAAAAATCAGAGCAACTTTCCTACATGGTATCTCTATAAGTTTTTCTTCAGGACAGAGGAGTTACTCACTCAGGTACTCTAGGACAGGGCTATATGGTCAAGTAAGCATAGTGTGGCTTTTGGAGGATAATCATCGATATTATTTTGGTATCTATCTATTATCTATATGTGTCTACATAGTATCAGGATGATTATGACAAATCTTTCATCACAGGGAAAATTTTAACCTGAGCCTAATGGCAGCTATTTTAGAATAAACTAGAATCAACTATAGAGACTATAGACACATACTATTTGTATGGTGTTAAATTATATTTTGATATTGTATGTCATAAATATTGACCAGTGAAGAAAATAATCTATAGGTTTTATACTCTAAAGGATTTCCTGATTCACTCCTCAGAGATTTTACTGCTGACAATCAGACTGACTTTGGGCTTTGACCTAAAGGGCAATGGCTTTGGCCTATCAACTAAGGAAGCAACCTCATTGGAACTACCAGAAACCCAAAGGAAAGCCACGCCTGTTCTTCAAGGGGAAAACAGATGATAAATGACATGATGCACTTTCTCCCACAACCATTGTCTTTTTTTCCCTTGAGTAATTTTTCAGATATAGGCGGTCCCCAATTTGTAAGTTCACAAAGTTCATCTGTCAGGAGCACTGTTAAAACAGAACATAATGTCCCCTAAAATCAATGTTATTCTGGTGGTTGCTGAAGTCGATGTCTTTTATTTTTCTGCCCCAATTCCTCCCTTTTTTCTGCTGTTGATCACACTCCCTTCTCTACCTTCCATCCTGTGGTTCTCAGAGAGCACCTCACACCCCTTGAACTATGAAGGTTCAAGTTGGAACCTTCCTAGTGCCCCAACCCCCACAAGTCCCAGACTTAGCCAAGTGGTGGCCACGTGGCTCAAGCTGAGCCTGGTGAATTGCATTCTGTTCCAGGAATATTTCATTCCAGGAACTGTGGGTAAAATCTTCATTTTCTCTACTCTGAGGCTGTGAGGTGGTAAAGCCATTGCTGTCAGAATCATTATCTTCCACTTTGTAAAGACACTTCCTTATAAGAAAGAGTAAAACCAGCAGGCCAAGAGAAGCAGAAATGAGAAAGGAAGAGATAGCTGAGGATGCGCCTCCCTGGTTTTCATTGCCTGAGGGCCAGAATTACCTTGGCTCTTATTTTCTGAGGCTGGTTGTCTAGCCCTTTGACTATGAAAGCCCCCGGTAGTCTAAAACAAAACAAATAAAACAAAACAAAACGCATCTCTCTTTCTCCTCCACTATTCTTTCTCCCCCCTCCGTAATCAATTTTAATCTGCCTTTCTAAATTTGGTGCCCTACCTAAAATGGCTGATGTCTCAGACCAGGATTTAGAAATGTATTTTGCCCCTAATGCAGGAAACTGGCCATTAGCATGAGCCTGGGGACCCTCTCCTTCCTCTTTTCTCTGATCTACTTTCAGCAAGAGTTCAGTGAGATCAGATAACCTAAACAAAAGATTCCGACCCAATATTTTGTATTAAATATCTCTTTCCCTTGCTGTAACCAAGACGATAACAGTATGGTGAAAAGAGAAGATACTGATTCCCAGAATTCCTCTAATTTTCTGGGACCTTCAGCCCCAGTAAAGAGCCCAGACAGACCTCCAACATTGTGCTGGTTAACTGTTTAAAATAGCATTTATGAAAGGGGATTGTAGAATACTGGCAATCACTGAGATAGAGCTTTGATCATCTAAGAATTGCCTTCATGGCAATTGTACTTTTTGTTTTGTTTTGTTTTCTGAGACAGCTGAGTGATTTCAACAGCAGGAATAAACTTTTAAAAATACTGCTCAAAATGTGAATTATGTTTCCATGATGATGGTGATAGCCAACCAACACTAATTAGACTAGTTCATCTCAGATGAAAATATTCTTTATTCCTTGAGAGGCATGGATCTTCCCCGGCTCTGATAATATTTTTTCACATTCTGGAACAATTCGTTTGTATGCATTTTTTAATTACAGATATTTATCCTATGTGTGTGCTCTACCAACTCAATGATCTTCTGAAAACGTGTGTGTGTGTGTGTGTGTGCGTGTGTGTGCATTTTCCTTTTTAGCCATAGTATCTCCACTGCTTCTTTGTATAACTCAAAACTAATATACCTGCCTAACAGTGCGTTTGGTGAGAGGCAGGAAGTGGTTAGGAAGAAGAGTACACCATCGAATCCATTTTGCCCTTCCACACTTTTTCTAATTCTCTCTTCCTGGGAAGGGTTACCCAAGTTTACTTGTGGGTACCTTCATTTATTTAATACATACTGCTGAGTACCTGTTGTGCACAGGCTACATTTTAGGAATTCAAAGATTAATAGAAAAGAGTCCAAGTGGAGAGACAATCACAGAATCAGATAATTTTAATAGTGACAATAGGCAATTTGAATATGCAGAAGAGTGGCGCCTTGAGAGATTAAAGGGAGTTAAAGTTTAAATGCATCCTAGAGGATGAATAGAAATTAACTCAGAAGGGGCGCCTGGGTGCCTCAGTCGGTTAAGCGTCCAACTTCGGTTCAGGTCACGATCTCGCGGTCCGTGAGTTTGAACCCCGTGTCGGGCTCTGGGCCGATAGTTCAGAGCCTGGAGCCTGCTTTGGATTCTGTGTCTCCCTCTCTCTCTGCCCCTCCCCCGTTCATGCTCTGTCTCTGTCGCAAAAATAAATAAATGTTAAAAAAAAAAAAAAAAGAAATTAACTCAGAAAAGGCTGTGAGTATAGGATAGAGGATAAGAGGTTGGTGACTGAAATGAGGACCAAGAGGAATGTATTTTAGAAATAGAATACAGCACTGGGAAAGCAACATGATATGTGAAGCAGTTTAGTGTTACAGGAGGAGGAGTTAGGTTCGAAATAGTTGACGGCTAAAGCTGAGAATTAAGAGATAAACAGGAGGCAGATGATGGAGGGCTTCGCATTACCATTTTATGGTAATTGAGTTTATTTTTGTTAATAAGAAGCCACCAAAGGGATTTAAATAGTTCAGTAGCATAGACAGATTTACTGTTTGATTGCTGTAGCATCGGGGTGGAGAATGGATCTGAGCAGGATAATCTCAGCACTTCACTTGCGCACATGATAGGCGCGTAGCTGCTGCAAGTCAACAAAAGTTCTACAACCGTTACAAAAATGGCCAAACTATATAAATACAAAATTTACGACAAAGAAAATTGACGTGAAATTTATTTATTTAAAAAAAAATTTTTTTTAACGTTTATTTATTTTTGAGACAGAGACAGAGCATGAACGGGGGGAGGGTCAGAGAGAGGGAGACACAGAATCGGAAGCAGGCTCCAGGCTCCGAGCAGTCAGCACAGAGCCCGACGCGGGGCTCGAACTCACGGACCGCGAGATAGTGACCTGAGCCAAAGTCGGCCCCTCAACCGACTGAGCCACCCAGGCGCCGCTTGACGTGACATTTAAACCTGTATTAAAGCTGATTCTTGTTCATAAAAATATAAAAGAAAAATTAAAAATTAATGAGACATCATTTTACCTGATAGCAGAGACCAAAATCTATTAACAGGCTGTATTTGTGAGAATATGGGAAAATAGATACCTTCTTGCATTTCTCACAAAAAGCATATATGTTTTGAATCATAATCCACTTCTAAGAATTAGCCTAAAATGTCCTTACATATACATGTATATATATACATATATATATAATTATATGAAAGGTACATTGTACCTTTATATATATGTATAATTATATATATTATTATAATATAATATAATATAATATATATACATACATATACATATACACATATAATATATATACATATAATACATATATGTACATATATTATATTATAACATAATAATATATATAATTATATGTATATATATAATTATATGAAAGGTACATTGTACCTTTATATATATGTATAATTATATATACTATTATGTTATAATATAATATAAATACATATACATATATAGACATATATATACATATATACATATGTACATATATACATAATACATATATGTATATGTATGTATATATTATATTATAACATAATATATATAATTATATGTATATATAATTATATGAAAGGTACATTGTACCTTTATATATATGTATAATTATAAATATTATTATATTATAATATAATATATATACATACATATACATATACACATATATAATATCTATAAATATAATACATATATGTATATATATTACATTATAACATAATAATATATATAATTATATATATATAATTATATGAAAGGTACATTGTACCTTTATATATGTATAATTATATATATTATTATATTATAATATAATATATATACATATATACATACATATACATATACACATATATAATATATATACATATAATATATATGTATATATATTATAACATAAAAATATATATAATTGTATATATATATAATTATATGAAAGGTACTTTGTACCTTTATATATGTGTATAATTATATATATTATTATATTATAAAATAATATATATACATATATACATACATATACACATATGTAATATATATACATATAACACATATATGTATATATATTATATTATAACATAATAACATATATAATTATATGTATATATATAATTATATGAAAGATACATCGTACCTGCAATGTACAAGACAATACATTGTTTGTTAAGGCAAAAGATTAAAAACATCGATATTAGACATTATGTACATGGCATGGAATAGTATGACCCCACTAGGAAGAATATTTACAGGTTTCTATGTATAGAGAAGGGATAACTTCTAAAAGTATATTTATATGAAATATAAATATTTCTTATATATATGTTACAGTATAAATGTTGTGACGTATGGATGGGAGAAGACCACATGAGAGTGCCTAAAATAATTTTGAAAAAATACTGAAGAAATTAATAATAAGGGACCGGAATAATGGGGCCTCAGGAAGAGGGGGTGACTTATTTTTGATAGTATACCCTTTTACATTTTTATAATTTTTACTACATGAATGTATTACCTAGTCAAAGAAGGAAGAGAAGAAGGAGGGGAGGGAGAAAGGGAGAGAGGGAGGAAGTGAGAAATGAAGGAAGGAAAAAAGGCAGAAAGGAAGGAAGGGAAGAATTTAGGGGAAATCAATGTGTTAAAATTTCATTTCTTCTAAGAGTATTGAACTTATACCTACACAAAAGCAGGATGTGATCCTTGGAAACCACAAGAAGCAAAACGAAACAACTTCCCCCCAAAACAAAACAAAACACAAAATACAACAACAACAACACATGTCGTTGAGACATCCATATAACACTGATCCTCAAAGTGCAAAGGTTACAGATAAGCCATGGGCTAAAAAGAGTACACTCATCAATAGTATGGTATCTGTGCTAACTCAATCTAAATTTGGAATAGGAAAATAAAATCTTGCCTATGAATTTTTAACCATGAATTTGTCTTCACTTGCATTTGGAAACTGGTTTTATTAGGTAAGACTCCTCATGCCAAGCAGGTAAGATAGAAGTTTTGGGTGGTAACATCCTGTGAAACATGGCAGAATCAAACAAAAAGCACTGTAACTGTGTATATTCTTACTCTAAGCTCCTCAGGTTCTCCACTGATAAATCCCCTAAATAATGAACGTGACCTAAAAATGACATTCCAAAACACGCTAGAAAAAAATTACCATGGGTGAAAGATGATAAGATTAGGCATTCAAAAGTGGCATATAACAGAGCTATTAAATTATAATGTTTCAAACTATTAAACACATAACAAAAGACTCAAAACAAAGAGATGATGTAAACACAGTTGGTAACAGAGTTAAAACAAATTAAACCGAATCTGTAGACATAAACGTGGCTCATGGGGTAATAAACAGAATGGTAGAATAGGAGTTCCAGGTCTTGCTCTCCCACAGAAGTGATGCTTTAACATTGACATACAGACCAAAATAACTTTATGATATTTCCAGAATTCAGTTACGAGATTGCAGCACCCCAAATGAGCACACATCCCAGAATCAGCTCACTGAAATAAACAAGAAGGGCAGTTTCACTTTACCCACATCAGATCCTCTCCCAAGTGGGCAGAGGTTAACACTGAGAGAGATCAACATGATCTGAGATACAGAGGGTGAAAGCATGTATTCAACATCACCAGGCTTTTGAGGCGCTACCCAAGAGAACTGATTCTGTTTCACCTCATCCTGAGTTTTGAAACAAGTAAAGTTTGAAAGCCTAAGGGCAGGTATAGACAAAGAAAGGGAGTGGCTGGTTCTCAGCAGCCGGGATGGATCGGCAAGATTGGGAAAAGGTATACAACCTTGGAAAGGTATGCACCTTGGAAAAGGTGTAAGCCCTGATTCCCCTTCAAGAAGGGGAGGAAGAGAAGCGGAGCTTGCACCCAATGTCCAGGCCATTTAGTGCACTGATCTAGGAAAAAGAAGTGGGCAGTTTATGGCCATCCACATGGCTCTGAAAAATTAGAAGGTGACAACCCTCAAATGGAGGAAGAGGAGTGGTGTATGAATACCCATAGACGTCTTTTAGAATCCAGCCAGGCTAATGAGTGAAGATCTTTCCTGTCAAAGCCATCTGTAAAAAAGTGGAAGAGATGATTGCTTCAAACATGACGACATGAACACAAAGCTACAAGAAGCACAATATTCAGAGAAATATGACACAACAAAAGAAACACAATAAATCTCCAGGAATGAACCCTCAGGAAAAGGAGATCCATAAATTGTTTGACAAAGAATTCAAAATAATTATTTTAAGGAAGCTCAGTGAGCTATAAGATAACATTAATAGATAACTAAATAAAATCAAGAAACCAATACATAAAGAAAAGGAGAATATCAAGAAAGAATAAAAACTGTAAAAAAAACCCAAATGGAAACGCTGGAGTTGAAAATGAAAAACAAAAAACAAAAAACAAACAAAAAGAACAAATGAATTGAAAAGTTCAATAGAGAGCTTCAATAATGGACTGAATCAAGCAGAAGAAAAGATCAGTGAACTTAAGACAAGCAAATTATCCAGAGGAGCAAAAAGGAAAAAAATGGAAAAAAAAAAAAAGATAGTTTACACGACTTCTAAGACACCATTATTTATAAGAACTAATATATATTTTATGACTGAAAATGTCCCAAATCTGGGCCAGATTCATGAAGTATAAATATCCAGATTCATGAAGTGTAAAGGTTTCAAAGAAGGTGAATCTAAAGAAGTCTATACCAAAACACATTATAATTAGATTGTCAAAAGTCAAACGCAAAATGAAAAATTTAAAGCAGCATGAGAAAAAGCAACCCATCACATACAAGTGAGCCCTCACGACTATCAGCAGATTGCTGAGTAGAAAACTTGTGTGACAGGACAGAGTAAAGTGTTAACATTCAAAGGACTGGGGAAAAGAAACAAACAAACAAACAAACAAACAAACCTCCCGGCCAAAAATACTGTACCCAGAAACTGCCCATCAAAAAATGGAGAATAAACAATTTCCCAGGCAAACAAGACAAGGGAATTGATCATGACTAGACCTGCCTTACAAGACGTGCTAAAGAGAGTTCTTCAAGTTAAAACGGAAGGACATTAAATAGAAACCCAAGAACATAGGAAAGTATAAAACTCACTGCTGAAAGAAAATATACAAATACAGAATACTGTGGCACTGTAATGATGGCAGATAAATCACTTTTAATTTTAGTGTAAAACCTAAAAACAAAAGTATTAAGAATAACTAGTTTTACGAAAATTTGTTAACGAATACACAATATAAAAACAGGTAAGTTGTGACATTTATAACATAAAGTGTCTGAAGTCAAAATGTAGAATTTTGTAAATGATTGAAGTTAAATTGTGATCAGCCCTAAAAACTGTTATAAGTGTTTTATGTTAGCCTCATGGTAACCATGATGAAAATACCTACAGGTGACACACAAAAGAAAAAGAAAAAAAGATTCAAAGAATATCACTATAAAAATTAAGAAAACACTAAGACAACAAAAAGAAAAAAAAACACAGGAACTAAAGAACTTGAACAAGACAGAAAAAAAAAAAAAAAACAATGAACAAAATGGCAATTGTTAGCTTTGCCCTATCAATAATTATTTTAAATATAAGTGGATTAAATTCCCCAATCAAAAAACATAGAGTGGCTGAATGGACTAAAAATCAAGATTCAACTTTATGCTATCTACCAGAGACTTATCTTAAATTTAACAACACATGTAGACTGAAAGCAAAAGGGTAGAAAATGACATTTCATATAAATGGTAACCCAAAGAGAGCAAGTGTAGTTATATTAATATCAGACAGAATAGACTTTTAGGCTAAAACTATAAGAGACATAAACATTTTATAATGATAGAAGAATTAATTCATCAAGAGGATATAGCAATTATAGACAGATATGCACTGACAATTAGAGCACCTAAATATATGAAACAAACATTAATAGAACTGAAGGGAGAAATAGACAACAATAAAATAATAGACAGCAATAAAATAATAGAGGCTTCAATATCTCACTTTCAATAATAGAACACTCAACAGAAGTTAGTTAAGAAAAGAGACTTGAACACCACTATGGACCAAATGGACCAAACAGACATACACAGAACATTCCATCCAACAACAGCAGAGTACACATTCTTCTCCAATGCTTATGAAACATTCTCCAGTGGGGCGCCTGGGTGGCTCGGTCGGTTAAACGTCCGACTTCGGCTCAGGTCATGATCTCACGGTCCGTGAGTTCGAGCCCTGCGTCGGGCTCTGTGCTGACAGCTCAGAGCCTGGAGCCTGTTTGAGATTCTGTGTCTCCCTCTCTCTCTGCCCCTCCCCTGTTCATGCTCTGTCTCTCTCTGTCTCAAAAATAAATAAATGTTAAAAAAATTTTTTAAATAAATAAAAAAAAAAAAGAAACATTCTCCAGAATAGATTATGTATTAGGTGATCAAACAAAATAAAATAAACCCAAGAAAGTAAAGAACTTGAAAAGACCAGCTATCTTTTCTAACAAGTATTGGTGAAGATGTGAAAAAATTGGAACCTCGTACGCTGTTGGCGAGAACGTAAAATAGTGCGACTGGTTATGGAAAACAGGATGGAGGTTACTCAGAAAATTAAAAATAGAACTACCATATGATACAGTAATCCCACTTCCTAGTATATGTTCGAAAGTGTTGAAATCAAGATCTCTAAGAGATATCTCAGTATAAAGTTTTGGTTATGGAAATAAATAAGTTCTAGAGATTTTCTGTACAACATAGCACCTATCATTAACAATACTGAACTGTACACTTAAAAATTTGTTAAGAAGGTAGATATCATGTTAAGGGTTACCGCACACACAAAAAAGAACAAAGGCAGATGAGAAAACTTTTGGAGGTAATGGTTATGTCGATTACCTTAATTGTGGTGTTGGTTTCACAGGTGTATAAATATGTTCAAAGTCATCAAATACTGTCCGTTAAATATGTATGCTTTTTGTATATCAATTCTTTCTGTTAAAAATGGTTCTTGGGATTAACAAAAGAGGGAGAGAAAGAAACGGCAAATATGAGCAAGGTAGAGTCATAAAGGAGAATGTGAAGGTGTTTACCATATATTTAGAAAATATTTTTTCCTTGTGTCTGCCGAAGAAGCTTAAAAAGAGAGAATAAATGATTATTCTGTCTGGTAGACTTTGGGGGGCCCAGGTCAGTACAAATGCAGATATATATAAAATATGTGTAAATATTTGAAAGTTATAATTCAATCTAACAAATTATTAAATAATGTATATCTTCCTCCCTTGACACATATATCTTCATAACTATAAAAATTTGCCAAGTTATGACTTTTATAGGACTAAAAATTATCAGATCATCAAAGAAGAATAAATTATTGTGCATTTGGGTTTTCTGTCGATGGATCAGTGACGTTTGGATAAATAACATACAAACACAAATACAACTTATAAATCTGTATATAAAATTTCAAACTCACATTTTTCTTCATTTCAATCAGATTATTAAAAACAAGCTTTTTATATAACTTTTTTCAGCGACAACTAGGTCAAATTAGACATCTGCCCTTGAGTTACCATAGTTCTTATATATTTTAAATTAACTTCATTTAAAATAATTATTAAATTTGGAAATGACCTAAAAACTTTATATTACATCTAGACTTTTTAATAGAAGTGAACAAATTATTGTTAAAATTAATACTAAATTAATTTTGCTAAAATTAATTTTGTTAAAATTAACTGATAAATTATTGTTGTGGCTAACTGTAAAATATTTTAATTAAATGGAATGAATTGCTCCCACATAATGAGTTTTACCATCTCATAAAGTGATATCTAGAGCTATATGGTAATGTAAAGGATTGATATACCCAGAATTCATGTATCCATGAATACAGATTTGAGAGTAACCTGAATTATTAAATATTGGAAAATGGTCCTTGATCACCATATGCAACTGCTGCAAAACCAGGCTAAATGACAGGCTAGATTCTGATTTATGGGACTATGAATCGGAATAAAAATAAGAGAAAAAAGAAAAAGAGGGATGACAGAGTGGACTCAGGACACTACTTGGAAATGCATTATGTTACGAAGAATCTTTCACACTTATTCTTTAGGAGAAGTATTTGACAAGTTACGTAGTCTTTTTCCTACTAACTTTTCAAATCTTCTTTTCATTGTGAAGCATTGTCCATCTTTAACAAAACCTGTCACACAAATCATGGATATTCATGGCATTTCAAAGTAATTTTTTCCCCAAAAAATTCAAAAGAGAAGGTTCTTGGAGTCTCAGTGGTGTTAATGATAAAACCAGATATTTAGAGTTTTATGTTGCAGTGTACAAACATTGAGTGCTGAATTCCAAGTGACAATTGTTCTTAAATATTGTGTGTGTGTGTGTGTGCATGTGTAGTGATAAAAGCAGGACCTTTTTTTTCTAAGTTTATTTATTTATTTTGGGAGAGAGAGATAGCACGAGCAGGAGAGGGGCAAAGAGTGGGAGAGAATCCCAAGCAGGATCCATGCTGTCAGAAGAATCAGTTGCAGGGCTCCATCTCACAAACTCTGAGATCATGACCTGAGCTGAAATCAAGAGTTGGACACTTAACCAACGGAGCCACCCAGGTGCCCCAAAAGCAGAACCTTTAAAAATACAGGATCCAAGGCTGGAATCCCTCAAATGGTGTTACCAATTGGAGTTCTGAAATACTAAAGAGGAGAAATGCAGTATTACATAGGTAATGGGTAGAATTTTCTAAAAAATAAAGAAGGCATGAAAGGATCAGGGGCTCAGATTCAGAAAGCCTAAGGAGTTTAGGGAAGGACAAATACAACTGGATTTAGCTAAACACTTCACAACGAACCTCAAGACATCAAGGAAAAAGAGGTTCTTTAGACAATTGGAGATAAAAACACATTTTCTGAAAAGAACATGCTTTCCATTAATATACTCTTGCTGAAGGAGCTTGTAAAGAATATACTTCTGGAAGAAAAATAATAAAAACCAAAAGGAAGATAGGATATGCAAGAGAGATGATACGGCAAACAAATTGGTAAATGTGAGGAAATACAGGAACCAGCACCGACTGCATAAAATAATAATAATGAATACTCATTTAGTGGAAGGCATATGCAGGTGCAGCTAACTGGCCAACAATATGACATAAGATGAAAGGTGAGTGACTGAAACTAACGTGTTCGAAGGCTCTTGAATATTTTGAGACAAGGGTGGAGATTATAATGAACTTTCTACACTAGGAAATACGTGTGCTACCATATTGGAGTAACCAGCTAACAACAGAAATATAACATACTGATGTTAAATTTGGTTAATAAAAGAAACAATAAAACAAAACAATGTAGAAACAACCCGGTAAATAGAAAAAAGAATGACATGATAAATATCAATTTAAATGTGTCAGTAATAAGACAAAGCTTATCAGCTAAAAATTTGTCAAATTTAATAAAAAGGAAAAAAAGGAAGAAAGATTGAATTATAGAAACACATCTAAAAGAAAAGTTCATTGAGAGGTTGAGAGTAGTTAAATCACCAAATGAAAGTATGACACTATAAGAAAAAAAGATTTTAAGGCAGAAACAGAGCTAAAATGGTTACTATATAAATCATCGAAAGAACAACTTACCAGGAAGTTATAAATGTGTATACTTCAAGCTGTATTAGCTTCAAACTGTATAAGGCAAAACTTGATAGAATCACAAGAAGGTAAATATAAATACATCATCATGGTGACAAAATTAAGAGTATGTCACTAGGAATTGCTTCATCAAGATGAAAAAACTTAGCAAGGACATATAAAATTTGAACCACTCAATGGAAACTCACATAACTCTATCTTTATATCCACATATCTATATAGATATAGATAAGTACAGATACATGTAGATATATACATATCTATATGAAATGTTCACCTTCAAACAATCTTGACTTAAAACCTACAACTGGGGCACCTGGGTGGCTCAGTCAGTAAGCGTCCGACTTCAACTCAGGTCATGATCTCATGGTTCGTGGGTTCAAGCCCGGCGTCCAGCCCTGTTCTGACAGCTCAGAACCTGGAGCCTGCTTTGGATTCTGTGTCTCCCTCTCTCTCTGTTCCTTCCCCACTCACACTCTCTGACTCTCTCAAAAGTAAATATTAAAAAAAAAATTTAACTCTCTCTCTGTTCTTAACCCACTTGCATTCTGTCTCTGCCTCTCTCAAAAATAAATAAACATTGAAAAAATTTTAAAACAAAAAAACCTACAACTAATTTCATATGGTTTAATTGAACAGAGAAGGCTAAATCCAACAATTGAAGAGTATGCATTTTTTTCCAAGCATTCTTGATAAACAACAAAAATTATTAAAACTAATAAAAGACTTTAATAGTTAGATGCTAGAGAAACATAAAATTAACTCATTATATTCCAGAAGCAAAAACAAATTCTAAATATATAATAGAAGAAACATTTTTAAAAACCTTAAAAATATGGAAATAAATTCAATAGGACTAGGTAAAATTAGTTATGAATTAATAAATGCAATTGTAGAACGTAAGATAAACATAATAAATGTTGTAAGTATCCTTATTTTTAAAGGTAAGAACACTAAAGATTGTACCAGCTCTGTAAATGACAATAGTCACAAAATTTCAAAGAGATAGTTTGGTATTTGCTTGGAAGAGGAAATGCTTAAAAATGGCCACATCCTTTTTAAATGAAGGTAAATAGAGGGGAATTAATCCTATGAGATATCAAATATGATTCAGAGCAACCACAATTAAAATGATAGGGTCTTGGAGCGCCTGGGTGGCTCAGTTGGTTGAGCATCCGGCTTCGGCTCAGGTCATGATCTCACAGTTTGTGAGTTCGAGCCCCGTGTCAGGCTCTGTGCTGACAGCTCAGAGCCTGGAGCCTGTTTTGGATTCTGTGTCTCCCCTCTGTCTCTGCTCCTCCCCTTTTCGTGCTCTGTCTCTGTCTCTCTCTCTCTCTCAAAAATCAATAAACATTAAAAAAATTTAAAAAATGTTATGGTCTCGGTATAGAAGTAGGAAAATAAATCAATGGAAAAGAAATAAAGTAATATTTAAATAGATTGTTAGAGGGTGGTTTAGTTGGTTAAACATCCAACTTGGCTCTGGTCTTGATCTCCTGGTTTGTGAATTCAAGCCCCTAGTAGGAGTGCAGAACCTGCTTGGAATTCTCTCTCTCCTTTCTCTCTGCCCCTCCCCTGCTCTCTCTCTTTCTCTCTCTCTGTTTCTCAAAATAGAGAAATAAACATCTAAGAAAAAACTTTAAATGGATGCTTAGAATTAACGAAATTTAAATGTTTTAAATATTTCTTGTAAGAAAATTCAAAAATATTTTAATAATCTGATGTTCCTGAAGTTACTTATATGTTAGAAATACTCCACATTTTGGTTGGTTTGGTTTTGAACAAGGAAGGCGATTTTAATTTGAAAATCACCGTACAAGAATATCCAGGAAAACGCTAAGGAGACTATTAGTAGGGGGATATTGTCCATTGAGATACAAGACTCTACTTCCGGGGTGGCTGGCTCAGTCAGTGGACCATGCAACTCTTGATCTTGGGGTTGAGTTTGAGCCCCACCTTGAGTGTAGAGATCACTTAGAAATAAAATCTTTAAACACCTGTAAAAAAGAGTATAATTCAGAAAAACCATGTTTTGTATAATAGTTGCTAAATATATTGTGTACTTTCTACGCACTAGTTATGCTTCTAAGCACTTACGGACACTGTCATTTAAGTTTCAAGTCAACTATATAAGGTAGGTGTTATTTTCCCCATTTTGCAGAGGAGGAATTAGACAAAAGTTTGAATGAATATGGAAAAGATGGATTTAATAAACTGTGACGGAATAACTGATTCACATTAAAAAAAAAGTGGAAGGCTATTGATATAGCTTTCCATCAAGAGAAATTCAAATGGACCCATTATCTAAACACAGTAGATGAAGCTGTTAAAACTTTAAGAGCATAATCCCAGAGTTGGAGGTCGTCTAGCGAAGACAGTCAATTGCTTTTTTAAATTACTGGATGATTCCTAGTGAAGAGCAACAGGACAGAGAGTAGCTAAAGTGCAATGCAGGTTAAGAGAATGATTGGTGCATGTGTTTGTACGCTGTGTGCACACCAGTGTGCACACACATGCGTGTGTGTGTGTGCGTGTGCGTGTGCGTGTTTTAGGATCAGACAGACCTTTTCTTTTTTCTGTTTCTTTTTTTTTAGACCGTTTCTTGAGAGGGGAAGATTGAAAGAGGAAAAAAATGGGATTTGGGAAAATTAAGGAAAGAAAAAAATATGCCTGGGGTGGGGGGTGGCAAAGGAGCACATAGGCAACAGGTTTGGCAATTGGGGTAAGTTTGGTCACGGAGTAGAAGAGAGACATCTTAAAATTCTAAAGTGAATCTAGGTTGGGTGGGAAATTCCAACTTTGTGGTGGCTCCCATGTAGAAGATTGAGTGATATTTTTCTAGGAATGCTCTATTCTAGTAAGAGTAAGAGGAGATGACACATCGTGGGACTGACTTAAAGCAGTAGTGAATTTACAGATGTGGCAGAAGAAACGGGATACAACGGAACTGAGATCTGGGGGGAGGGCGGGTCAGTACAGCCTGGGCAGGATTAAGTATTAAGTGAGGGTTGAGAGATTAGAAAATAATGAAGGCTTGAAGTCATAACGGCAGTGGTCATGTAGACAAGAAGACCAGAAGAATATTTACAAAATGCTGATGAATTAAAATGGGTGGAAATTGCGATTAAGGGAATGCAGGGTTTGAAGAGAAGAGAAACATCTAGAATAACTTACAGGTTTCTACCTTGGATGACTGGCTGTATTCATAAATTAGGGAATATGGAAGGGGAAGCAAGATCAGGAGGAAAAGGATGAACTCAGTGACTGGCAAATTAGAGTTTAAGGTGCATGTGAGTCACCCAGGTGACCATGTTTAATAGGCAGGTTGCATAAATGAATTTTAAGTGCAGCTGGGTCTTAGGTCAGGTTTCCCAGGAGGTCCTCAGGTAAGAATTCACGTGCAAGTGATTTACTAAAGAAGTTCTTCCAGGAGGGAAGGGGAAAAAGTCAGTCAAGGGTGCAGCGTCTCAGGTGAAATCCAGCCTCCTCCAATCCTAAGGGGGAAGGAACTCTGGAGAGTACATCGCACCAGGAAATTCCTCCTGCTCCAAACAAGGGAGTTGGGCTTTTATATTGTCGTATTGATCGTTAGCTGTGGTCTGCCCCAAGGGACACACTTTCAGGAATTAAGCCTCGTGGCATGCCCAGGCCAAGTGGCCCCAGGAACCCAAGAACTGCCTTCTACAGAAGTTTGCAGAGGCAAGGCTTCAGGAACGAAGCGTGCGGAAGCTGGAGGTGGGCACACAACAAACAACGGGAATCTGAGAGGGTCCGATCAGAACGCGCAGGGCCCGGAGGGATTCAGGTTTAGGATTCACCCGCCTGTCGGTGGAGGTTAGGCCCAGCAGAGGATGGGGTCCTACCGGCAGAGAGCTTAGAAGGTTAGCAAGAAATGATCCTCCAGAAATCATTGACGTTTCCAAGGGAGAAAGGTTGGGAAGAGGCCTGAAAACAGTGAAGAAAACCTCGAGAAACCCCGAAAGAGTAGCAGACCACGGACATATCCGGGGCGTAATCATTGCTGCCTGGCGCTTGTTTGTTTTAGGATTATTCACATCCTCATACTGCTGTTTTCCAACAGCCAGGCCTGCGGTTACGGCGGCCGGACACTGGGGAGAGTGGTGCAGCTGCCTCCCCTGGGGAAGTCCAGTCATCGGTCTGAGGAGCACCCTTCTGCTTCCCTGCCTACTTTTCCGCAGGGCCCCAACTAAAGCCAATGACCCTCACAGCGGTGGTAGGCTCCTGGGCAGCCTTCCGGAAGTTCAAAGTCCTCTCGACCAAGTGCGGAGTGTTTTTAATTAGTCAATCTAGAAGGCATCAATAGGATAATAAAGCACGCTGTTCTGAAGGGGCAAAGGGAAATTGCCCGAGGGACTGAGAAGGAAGCCTTGGGTGATATTTATTTAAAACAGTGGGTGAATCACACTGTGCTCAGATCTTCTGGCCTGAGTCCCAAACAGGAAATGAAGCTATATGAATTATGGTGAGTCAGAAGCTAATCTCACCACCTACCTGGCAGGAAGAGGGAGAGGGAGAGGGGAAGGGGGAGGGGAGAGCAGGGGGGAGGGGGAGGGGGAGGGTGGGGGTATCCTTCCTACGCACAAGAAAAAACCCCTGGTGTTCTGAAAGGATAAACCTCAATAATTCTCGTTCTTTCTTTCCCTCCTGGCTGACCCTCTTTGTTTCAATTGTTATTTTTTTATTTATTTATTTTTTTTAGGACAAAGTTTGCCTTAGGTCTGTGATTATTGTTATTTGTTAGACAGTAAGTATCACTTACATGCTACATATTTATATTGGAAAGATGCTGAAGCTTTAAAAACTGTTTTCAAAATTGTTTTAAAAATCACTCATATTCTCATTCTAAAGAACTCTTTTGGACACTGCATATGCATAAAAGGATTTTTAAAATTACACTGCGCTTTTTATGTTAATATATACTTTTTAAAATGCCATCTTTGGTTGTAGAATGTTTCTTTGTGCAAATATCACATTTTATTTAATCTCTTGACTATTGTTTGGCCTCCCCCCCCCCCCCTTCAGCATCCTTTTTTAAACTAATTACACCTTATGGTACTATGTTCCTGGAGTTTAGTACTTTGCATCTACTGGTGCTTGAATAATCTAAGCACCACCACTGATTGTATTTGGAAGAAATGAATCATTGGTAGATTAAATGAGAGTGTGAATGGAAGCCATAAGAGAAAGAATTATATCTAGATATAATATCTCCAATCCAATTAATAATGTGAAATTATTTCCTGAATTTAAAAAGTATTGAAAATCTAACTGTGCAAGTCGAATGTGATCACCAGTATTTAAAGCCTCTATAAAATCTTAGGATCCTACGGGACTGTTCCTAACACTGCCACAGCCACCACCCTTCATCACCCCTTTCCTAGATGAGGATGAGAAAGAAATGTGAAGTTTGCTCCCTGAGCTAAAGAAAACACAATCGAACTGGGAATACAGAACAATGTAAATAAACCAAAGAAAATCTACTCCTGCTAGTCTCTCTACTGCACCAAGCCATCCTTCTGATAGCCTTTACCTCTCTAAATCCACTGTATTTATAGTAAAAATTCTCAGACCCCCCTGCACGTTTACAACTTGAAGTATAATGGTGCCCAGTGTTAGTGAATTCGGATTCTATTTCACTTATGAAAATCTATTTCCTTTATCCCACCTGCTCATTCCATTTCTTCATCCTGATCACCAAATGCCCAAAGCCATACTTTTTTTTTCTCTGAATTCTTGTATCTCATAGCTAGGTCCATTAACTTCTGACATTCTGGATCCCAGGGTCAGCCATTCAACACCTTTGTCCTGAACATTCTAGCATCCTTTTTTTTTTTTTTTTTTTTTGATATTCCTCATATTGACATACTTCTAATTCCTAGACTATGTTTTCCAAAGAAAATCCCAAATCTAGGATATCATGTTCTCTATAAATTCATGATTTTCCACCTTCAATGTTGCACTGACAGCTGCCCAGTAATCCTTTCATTCATGTTTTATGTATTTAGGCATTATCCACAGCTGCTCTTACAAAACTTGTTCAGATTCCCTTGAACGATGTCTTTAAGTTGCTTGCTCTGAATTATTTCTCCCTTTGTTATTTTCTAACAGAACCCCATTTGTATTCAGGAAGCAAACTGCTCCCTCCCGGAGTAAAAATACTGATTGGTTTAAGCCAGTCATGCTAACTGCATTTCCTCTGTCAGGATAGCCCGTGACCACTTTAGGCCAATGACATTTAAGGGGATATTTGCTGGTGGCTTCTGGTGGTTTCTTTTCTACTTCCTTTCTTCCTTTTTGCAGATATCTTGTGAAACTGTGATGCTTAGATCTGCAAAGACCATCCTACCATTTTTAGGAGAAGGTGGAGAAAGTTTTAAAGGTGACAAACCTGTGTAGGGGTGCCTGGGTGGCTCAGTCGGTTGAGCTTCCGACTTCGGCTCAGATCATGATCTCACAGTTCGTGGGTTCGAGCCCCGCATCTAGCTCTGGGCTGACAGCTCAGAGCCTGGAGCCTGCTTCGGATTCTGTGTCTCCCTCTCTCTCTGACCCTCCCCCGTTCATGCTCTGTCTCTCTCTGTCTCAAAAATAAATAAATATTAAAAAAAATTTTTTTAAATAAAATAAAAAAAGATGACAAAACTGTGGGATAGCCTGCCTGGCTCCATTGGTGGAGTGTGTTGCTCTTGATCTCAGGACTGTAAGTCTGAGCCTGACGTTGGATGTAGAGATTACTTAAAACTTGGGTGGCTCAGTCCGTTGAGCGTCTAACTCTTGATTTCGGCTCAGGTCATAATCTCGTGGTCTGAGACCGAGCCCTGATTCGGGCTCTGTGCTGACAGCATGGAGCCTATTTGGGGTTCTCTCTCTCCCTGTGTGCCCCTTTCTCACTTGTTCTCTCTCTCTCTGTGTGTCTCAAAATAAATAAACTTTTAAAAATAAAATAAAATAAAATAAAATCCTAAAAGAAGACAAACCTGTGCCCTGATATTTGTTGAGCTCTTGAACCCATCCTGGAATTGCCTGCTTTCAGACTTCGTATTATGTGAGATAATTAATTGCCCTGAGATTACTACTAGTTGTTACTTATGCACCGTAAGAAATATATCCTAATGGATCCCCTTCGTAAGCCTCAATCCTTGTTACTGGCTCTTGACCTTAGCAGATGACCTTGCCTCCTTCTTTATTAACAACACCCAAACTATCCTACAAGGTGGGTCATCAACTCACTCTATCCTCTCTTTCTCCGATATGAGGGTGAAGTGCTCTTTCTTAGCCAAATTCACTCATTTACCTACGTGTAATAGGTAATGTGTAATAGGAACCAACTTGTTCCTGCTCTAGGACATTGTTCCATCAATCGATTCCACCTAAACCTTTCAACTTTTTGTTTTATTTGCCTCGTCTTCACCCCATTGGTTAATCCCACCTTGGGGTTATTGGGAATGGTCAAACACATGACATCTGATGGTATATAGATGAGTTCGATAACAGCTTACTAGTCACAGCCCAGAGGAGAAGGACAGCAGCCTCAACTTGTGGCCGTACAGGGGCTGCCCCTAGAGCAGAGTGAACAACCAGGGGTTGTGGGAGACAGACTCTGTAGTATCCACGGGATGGAGCAAACCTTGATTCCCATAGATGTGTGTGATTGGCTTGTGTGAATAATACTTCTGTGGGCTGGCAGGGAACCAAAGCCTGTTACTTAGGGAAAAGGGGGACTCTGCATGATGAGGAGAGTGGTTTAGCCAGAGGAGCTTTATCCAAACAACAAATGTGAACATATTGGCTTTTTTATTCTAATTTTGTGAATATCCTTCCATGCATTTAAGCATATATACCTATGATGTATGATTTATGATTGTACAAAGACCAAACTTGAGATATTTTGTTTCTGATGATATGCTCTTGTTACATTTTTTTTTTTTCTGCTGAATATTCTTATGGCTAGATGTTTGCACAGAGAGGTGAGTTTTTGCTAACTTGGATATATTCTAGGAAATAGAAATCTTCTCAAAAAAATGACAGAAAGCATTAGCTACGTGTTCTCAATGGTCATACGCAAAGGTTCTTCTAATTATACTCCTAAAATGTTCTAGAGTCACATTTCCAAGGGTTTTTGATTATACCTGGCTTTATACTACTTTAATTTACTCCAATGCTGTCAGCAAGAAATTGTCTCTCTTGTTTAAATCCTTGTTTCTTCATATGTTCACTGGCTATTTATATTTCTTCTTTCATAAACTGGAAATAGGAATTCCGGTGTTTCCTCTGTCAGTGTTTGTGCAATTTTCTGACTGAATACCTAGGGAATATTTTTTATTCTAGAAATAATTTGTAAAACTTCCCCTAGTATGCCTAGTGACAAGAGATTGCTGGGGTGGTAACTTTTTCATGAACATTACCTGATTTTAGTTAGGAGCCCTCTGCATCTAAATATCAAAGTTTTCTTTGCCTGGGGCAACTTTCTTCCCATCTCTGTGGTATGTGTTCTCTTCAATGTATTCCTTCTGAAATTCCTATAATGACTGCATTTGACCTCCCTATTCTGTTATCTGTATTTCGGATCATTTCTCTTAACTTTTATGTCTTTATGTTGCTCTAACTTTTCTAAGCAAATTATGAAAATGTCCTCCAATGTTTAAGTTTTATTTTAAGCCGTTTGCTGCCTCCATTGTCCTCTTGTGTGTTTAGCAATCTTGTCTTTAACTTTTTTTCTGCTGTGAGTTTTTTCCTCTTTTTCTAATTTCGTGGACGGCAATATCCTCTCAGATATCCTTGAAAGTTCAATTAGAGATCTTCTATAGCTTTGTTCTGCTTCTTTCAGTGGCCGTGTTTCATAAAATATATTTACTTACTGATTTCTTCTTTATTTATAGTGATGTTTCTGTTTACTCATCTTATAGAAAGAACTCGTATTTTTCTACTTTGGAGAGGTGAAATGGGTACTTTGGATATCATTTAGGCCCCTAGTTAAGTCACCGATACCCTACAGGAGGTGGGAAAAAATGTATGTTTATTAGAGTGTAACTTTGCCAACTCATATGCCTGACATCATTGGTGAAAATAGAGGACAGGACTGTATCCCATGTAGGAAGGTTTGTTCCTGTGCTTAAAAAAAAACATGATGAGACTATTATGGCAGCCTAAATATAACTTAGCCAGTGACACCACTCTCTAGCTAACCTCATCAATGGCCAGTGGAATATTAGCCCCGTTTTACCTGGCTTGTTCTTTACTTAGCAACTCAAGGGTGTGACTTCAAAAGGAGAGTCTCTACTTCCCCCTAAAAGTCAGTAAGGAAGAAATTGGGTTTTTACCAATTGTCCTCAGAGACTTCTT
The DNA here is from genome assembly GCF_018350155.1 of Leopardus geoffroyi. NCBI lineage: Eukaryota > Metazoa > Chordata > Mammalia > Carnivora > Felidae > Leopardus > Leopardus geoffroyi. The sequence goes on along the minus strand of NC_059327.1, from coordinate 33,614,210 downwards.
CACTTCCAGTGTCTTGTTTTCTACACCAGAAGATGCTATTATAGCTCTGCTAGGCGAAGAGTTCTGTGTTCTCCAAACACAGGCTTTTTCTACTATGTGGTAAACAGAAGGTCGCTCAGTGATTCCCTCAGTCCCATCTCCTGTGAGGGTATATTTCAGGTATACTTCTCCAATACTATTCAGAGTGTTGGCATGTTGCCTGAACTATTCCCTTGATTCTAGTATCCGTACATATTTTTTCTCATTATTAGATTACTTATGTTTTTTTAAAGAAATTTTGAGAGGGATATATGAGCGATAATTCTCTTTCTTTTATAGTAAATGTTTCAAATGGATAATTGGCACTTTTGTCCATAAGTTCCAATCAATAACTCAGTTTTTAAGTTTTTAATATCTGCTTCCTCTCTAGTCATGTAAAACGAAAAATTTTGGCCATTGTAATCAGTCTTATCTAGTAAGAAAGGTCTTACTTCTTACTCTCTGTATCGGTCAGGATAGGCTAGGTGATGCTGCAGTAACAAACAATCCCACAATCTATATCCTTAAACAAGTAAGCTGTATTTCTCAGTCATGCTGCAGGCCCTGTGTGAGTTGGCAGGGGGCTCTGAGGCACATTATGTCTGCATGCTTAGTTATAAGCTTATGAAGCAGCTTTTGACTAAGCCTTCAGTCATCGAAAGGAAACAAAAGGAAGCATGGGGAAGTTCTCATTGGTTCTCAAAACGTTCAGTGGGAAATAACACACATCACTTCCGACCATATTTCATTAGTCAAAACAAGTCAGGGAGACTCAATCTTTAATATGCCACACAAAGAAGAAAGAGCTGCAATATTTATGGAGAGTTCTAGTAACTGCCACATTTCCCATCATTTTTAACCTTTAACACTACTACCAAACCAAACTTCTGATAGTTTATCATATTTTTCTCCAACTTCTTTCCTTTTTGCAATGACCTATGTAGAGTTGATCCTTAAACTTCTACCCGTGTTCATTTTCCATTTTATCTCCTTCTTTGTCCTTGAGTGACCCTATAGTGATATTTAAACATCCATATGTTGACCCAATCTTCCATCATTTATTTACCAGGCATTTACTGTCAGTCGTACATGTGCTAAGACATTAGGATGATCAAGACAAATCCCTACATTCAGGAAGTCACACATGATATATATGTGAATAATAATGATTAAAGCTCTCGAAGTTTTAGTGAAATCATGTTCTTAATCACTTTCATGTAAAATTTGCACTTTGAAGGTTTACATGGAAGAATTGTGGAGAAAAAACTACAGTGAAAAAGATGTTTTAAGAGGCATGCCATATTTTATTCAATTTTGCATATGGATTTTTCCCGGTTGTGAAAACACTGCTAATCAGGAAATTTGAAACTGCAGGTACCAGGATTTCTTTTCTCTTAATTGATTCGAAAATATAAGAAGTAGTTCTGAAATCTTGGAAGTCAAACTTTACCTCTTCATCTGTGTTAAAAGCAGAACACGACGCAGAGTAGTGCCTCAAAAATATTTATGGCATCCAATAAGTTGATTTATCTTCTACCTTAAGAAAATTTGGCTTTTCCCTCCTACTTATTACCTGGAAGTTAAAAAAAAAATCTTCATGGAATATGCAGATTAATTAAAACAATACAATAAAGGCTACTACTATAGAAGACCTAGTTTAAAGAATTAATCTACCACTGGCTATGCATGAGCAGGTTACTTTACCTTGCTGTGGCTTGACTCTCCAGCTTTAAAATTTGAGAAATCAATGACTTAAAATAAGAATTTGTTGGTAGTAAGCACAAGCCTAAGGCAGTACCACTTTACTTTTTATACCTTTAGATTTATATATTCTTGAGCTATTCAGGCGATCAAACGCCCTTCAAACCCCCAGTCTCAAGGGCTACATCATGTATATTTATACAATGTTGAGATATAGTGTGTAATGTTACAGGCAGTTTATAGAAGTCAATCAGCACCGGTCCTAGAAAAATAGACATCTGAGGCAGGTATCTGAATAAATAAGGTACAAATGAATGGTTTTTCCCTAAAATCCAATAAATCGCTGGTATAATGCATTGGTATAAAATCCAATCAATCGCTACCTCTTGGAGGAGGGAAAGAGGTAAGTGAGAGAGATGAAGCATGATTTGATTGTTTTCCATTTCACAATTTGCAGAGTCTCTGAGTTGGATATTTGCATAGCATGAAAATCCATTAACTGCAATTATTTCAGTCCCCCAACACCTTGGAGAAACCCTTTATATAACAGACATCTGTTACAATCATTGGAACGATTAAGAAAGCCAGATTCAAGCATCGTCTGACGTTTCAAGGAAAAATATGTCTTTGGTGAAACAGATGACCATCTAGGCTGAATCTGTTGGGTTTAAACCTGTAAAGGGACAGTCAGCCTCAGGCATACATGTGAGTAAACACCCACAGCCTGATTCAAACGTTAAAGTTAGCACGTGTTTAGTACTTGGAGCACACGTGAGACCTTCCATTAGCAGGCGAGACCCTAAATGACTCTGCAGGAAGAAAACATCTTAATCATGTATTGCACATCAATCATTGCAAATGCTCTCCTTGGCAACTTTCACTATAGCAATCTTCTCAGTCAATGACTCAGCCAGACCTAATTGTCTGTTAATTAAATGATCCTTTATCTAGATGTTTCTCTACTTAATCATGTTGGAGCATTTAACTAACACATTAAACTCCTGAATACTATTTTCTTTTCTTTTTAAAAAAATTTTTAACGTTTATTTATTTTTGAGACAGAGAGAGAGCATGAGTGGGGGAGGGACAGAGAGAGAGAGAGAGGAAGACACAGAAACTGAATTAGGCTCCAGACTCTGAGCTGTCAGCACAGAGGCTGAGGCGGGGCTCGAGCCCCTGAATGAGGAGATCATGACCTGAGCTGAAGTCTGACGCTCAACCCACTGAGCCACTCAGGTGCCCCCTGAATAGTATTTTCTTAATGTGGGACAAGAGTTTAGGTTTTTCCATACAAGTTCAATTTTTCTTGTCAGTTTTTGGCAGAGAATGGATAAAAGATGAGTGATTTACAATACAAATTTGAGTAGATTTGCTTGAGGAATAGAAGTAAAGTGTAACTGAGGATTATTGAAGCTATGTTATTTTCATGACTTGCTTTGGAATTGGTGCATTCAATTTGTCACTTTAGAACGACACTTAGTTGAAAAGAATTCTATTATAGTTCTCTTCTTGGCTGTGTGGAGTGTTATTTCTTTTGCTAGCAGAACCTGAGGCTTTCCATTAAATGTGTTTGAGTTTGGGACTCTGACTTCTCAACTTATTGTTTCTAAGGAAATGGCCAGGAAAGGCCACACATCAGCTTTTTAGTGTAAAAATAATGAATGAGCATTTGAAATGAATAAGAATGAGTCTCACCCTCTGTCCCACCTAGGCCACGTGTTTGCCTTGTGCCTCATTTCCCACAACTGGAAGCTCCCAGCTGAATAATCATATCCAAACATGCTGAGCTAATTGAAGAAAGGTGCTATGTAAACACAAGGTACTATTATTATGGTCATTTTCCCAGACCTTGGGCTTCCCCACCCACTTCCTCTCAATTTACAATGAGGTGGAAAGCAGTCTCCTCCAAACGGATGCCGACTTTGAGAGAAATGCCTTTGGTGCCCTCAAGTGGCTTCCTTAGGTAGAAATCACTTCGCCATGAAGCCTAAACCCATGGCAAAGAAATCGTTCCCTGTAACATGTCCGTTTAAAGGGGTAAAGATATATAACTCAAGCACATGTGGCGTTCAGATTAATATTTTCTAAACAAAATTATTTACGTGTCTAAAATGCCAGGGAGTCCTTCCTAGTTTTGAAGTATTTTTTAAACAATATTTTAAAAACTAACGTCTTTAAAGTTTTAAAAATAACAGTAGCATCTTTCTGAATGAGAAGGGATAGGTACAGTAAATATGTTTCTTGATAATCTAATCCCTCCCCCAGTTGTTAGGACAGATCTTTCTGTCCCCAAACTGGAGGCTACATGTTGGATGCATGCAGGTGCATGGAGGTACTGAACAAACAGCCAGGTCTTTATAAATGTTTCCTAAATCTGTCTCTTAAGTCTGCAACTATCAAGCATCAGTGTATTACTTGTCCGAGCTGACCCGTTTTCTTTATACCTAAAAGAAAAGCAATTAACCAAATGAGTGGTTTTTAAAGTTATCAATTAGTTTCATCAGCTGAGCCTCTTTTTATGGAAGAAATATTCCATACAACCCCAATCATAAAATAAACAACAGTGGAACTATTCTGGCTTAGACTGTGCTAAGTTTACCCAGTTTTCTTTCCTTTTCCTTTCCCCCAAAGCCCCTTATACACCTTAGAGAATCCCAGAACTCCAGGGAACACGGTATTAAAATCATTGTACTTGTTATCACTATTGTTTATTTAGACTTCAATTAAAAAAAATACCATTTAGTTCATTTCTTTATAGGTTCTTACAATTTAATTTTTTTTTTTTTTTGTGCTTTGTATTAAACCTTTGATTCGCCTCAGTCATCAATGTGGACACAGAGGTGGTGAAGTAGGAAAGATGAATTTCCAAGTTTCCCGTCTGTTCTTATGCTTTGGAGACTTTATGAATCAACAAATGATTCTATTTAATCGTATATACTGCTGGCTATCAGATACTCAACTTGATGTTGGATTTTGTCAGGGTAAAGAAGCTGATCGAGGCAAAATCCAATTGACCAAACTTGAAAGCAGTGAAGTACTATATCATAATATAATTGGATGACACTAAAAATACACGAGTGCTGAAATGTATGTGATCGAGTAGTCTGAATTTTCTGGCTGTTCAGAGGAAAGGGAGAACAGTACATTGTGTAGGAGTCAAAAAAAAAAAAAGGTCAGTTAGATGAGCTGAGCCTAGAAGAACAGATGACCTTGGACCGTCAGAAAGGAACAGATAATTCATTTTTAATATGTAACCTGGTGATTTTAAGAATCACTATAATTTTCAAACATGAATGCATGTGGTTCTATCAAAAATTTCTCTCTATCAGGTAGGCATGCCTAGGGAACTCTGCCTGCTATGTCAGTCCTGCCCTACACAGATAACACAAGTCGTCAGGCATTAGCTGTTCCAAGAAGTGGAATATGTCATATTGGAAATCTAATATAAGAGTTGGGACATAGCTAAAATAAAAGGTCAAGTACGATCTTCAAGGAACAAAACTCGGATAGATAAGGTAACGGGCAAAATGGAAGTCAGTTGATTCTTATAAAATCACCATAGATTCTATTTGGTGAAGGGACACTAAAAAAATCCACCCCTCCCTAACAAAGTTGGTGGTTTTTCTTCTCTTAAATTACTATTCTTTCCTTTTCTTTTTCATTTCACACCCTGGCTCCTGTGTTTTCTGGCCGTAGGGCAGGTTGAAGTGAAAACAGGAAATGATGGTTTCTCCTACTGTTTCTTGCCAGGTCAGCACTAGGAAGTGCTAAGGACCTGGAGGTGTGGACTCCAGTCGGTTCCTGAAACCTTCCTAAAATCACTTAGGTTTATCCCCTGAGAAGGAGACTTGCTGTTAATAAAATACTGTGGCCCAGACTAAGACAGAACATTGATAGAAAATCAATGAGCATATTTCACTACATGTATAGGCCAAGTGATATAAAAATAGGGTGAACTCAAAAGATGTTGGGAAGGTATTTGAAAATAAAAACTCAGCATCTATTCAAAAATGGAAAATATTGGGCCGCCTGGGTGGCGCAGTCGGTTAAGCGTCCGACTTCAGCCAGGTCACGATCTCGCGGTCCGTGAGTTCGAGCCCTGCGTCGGGCTCTGGGCTGATGGCTCAGAGCCTGGAGCCTGTTTCCGATTCTGTGTCTCCCTCTCTCTCTGCCCCTCCCCCGTTCATGCTCTGTCTCTCTCTGTCCCAAAAATAAAAAATAAAAACGTGGGAAAAAAAAATTAAAAAAAAAAAAGGAAAATATTTTCCTATACTTGGAATTAAAAGATGTATACAAATAAATAAAGCAATACGTTTTCCGGGCAAAAGCGTATGTAAATATTAAGAAGAATGACAGAAAGTTTTTATTATATGTAGATAATGCACCTACTAGGAAAATGAATAAATTATTTTGACAACTATTTAGAACCAAGAGATTTAAGTGAATGATTATAATACCTATATAGGAAGATTAGTAGACATCCTCTGTAATAAGCTATCATGTGAATATAAAATATTCCATTTACAATATCAAGAAAAATGAAAACACCATGAGTGAAACATAACAACACATATCTTAGAAAACTCTTTGAAAGATATAATAACAGAAAATAATCAAATGGGCATATGATAGCTTGTGAAATTTGCAAAGTGTATTTCTTTGGCTATCCCAGCACTGGGGTGCAAGAAGTGAGAGATTCTAACTGTGTTAGAGTTATTAAAACTCGCCTTTTCGGGGCGCCTGGGTGGCGCAGTCGGTTAGGCGTCCGACTTCAGCCAGGTCACGATCTCGCGGTCCGTGAGTTGGAGCCCCGCGTCGGGCTCTGGGCTGATGGCTCAGAGCCTGGAGCCTGTTTCCAATTCTGTGTCTCCCTCTCTCTCTGCCCCTCCCCCGTTCATGCTCTGTCTCTCTCTGTCCCAAAAATAAATAAACGTTGAAAAAAAAAAAAAAAACTCACCTTTTCAAATCTACGTCTTGTGCTAAGAATCTTAGACGTTAACGTTGTTACTCTCTGTCTTTAGGTTGTCCACCTAAATTAGAAACAACCAGCTCACCTCCAATCCCTTGAAATCTCACGCCCTATGTATTCTTCCATGTGCTGGCCACATAAACTCCCAAGTTTTGCCTTCCTTGGGCCTTTTGTTAGAGGTGACCACAGATAGCCAGTGCATGTCACTAGCTGCCAGAGTTCCAGCCCTTAGCTGTACCAGGATTTTTCACCGTTGTCAGCATGAACAAGGCCAGGTAAATCCTAAACCTCACCAACTTCCCTGGTAGAAAGCTTATGGATTGCAATCATTTCCAGTGCTAGCTTTTGTGGTAGCTTAGTTGGAAACATGAGTCAAATTTATAACGTTAAGAATCCCACTAAACCTGGGGCGCCTGGGTGGCTCAGTCGGTTAAGTGTCCGACTTCGGCTCAGGTCACGATCTCATGGTATGTGAGTTCCAGCCCTGAGTCGGGCTCTGTGCTGACTGCTCAGAGCGTGGAGCCTGTTGCCTGTTTCGGATTCTGTGTCTCCCTTTCTCTGACCCTCCCCCGTTCATGCTCTGTCTCTCTCTGTCTCAAAAATAAATAAACGTTAAAAAAAAAAAAAAATCCCACTAAACCTTATTATATGCAAAAACCATGGGGGGTTTATAGAGGCAAGAAAGGATTATTAAAGGATAGTGGTAACTGACAGAATCTCTTGAGGTGCTAGAGAAATAGGCATACGAGTCACACAGACAGAAGGAAGGTTTCCAATCAGTCCCCAGCCCTCTTCTACTACTGCTGGGACCCAGGAGGTACGTATTCCTGATGCTGGACACATTGTCACTGGAACTGGTGCCACTGCAGCTGTTAGACGTCAAAAGGAGTAGCTGCCTCTATTGTTACCTGGCAACACAATATTCGTTTCCGGTGACCCCCTGAGGGAGGGTGTGTCTGATCACCATGGTGTAAACCATTTGACCACAACTTGAGCTACGGAGGTTGAGAATATAAAATTTTTACATTTTTTAATGTTTATTTTTGAGGCGGGGGGGAAGAGGCAGAGAGAAAGGGAGACAGAATCTGAAGCAGGCTGAGGAGCCCGACACGGGGCTCGAGCCCGTGAACCATGAGATCATGACCTGAGCCGTAGACAGACACTCAACCGAGTCACTCAGACACCCCAAGATTTTACAGTTATGTCTTTTAGGGAGGCAGCCTTTGCTGGAGAGGGAGTCCCTATGCATAGGAAGGGGGTCTGTTCCTGCAAAAACAGTGACACATATCAGTGAGTAGGGCAAGGTCTCTCTCCTGTATTTTCTTTCTGGAAAACATTTTTTTTTGTTTTGTTCTGTTTTTCCTCAACAATTCTATCTCATTTTTTTTTGTTTGTTTTCAAAGGAATCTTAGGATAACATAATACATTAAGTAGTGTTCAGATTTTGATTAGAGTTGACTTAAATGAGATAATGAGACAATGAGATCATATGAAAAAAGTTACATTTTATGATGCTCAGTATTTTCACCTAGGAATACAGTATGACTCAATTGATTCATATATTCAATTACATTTTATGACAAAGTTTGCATATATCTTCACATGAGGATAAATTTACTAAATTTATTCCGAGAGTAATTGTTTTCCTATTTCAAGTGAGGTCTTTATTTGTATTAGTTTTAAACTAGCTATTGCCAAAACCCCCAAAAGTCATTGATTTGTAAATTTGTTTTATTGAAATATACATTTAGAAAAGTATACTTATCACATGAATTTTCATCAAATATACCCTCATAATCAGCAACTAGATCAAGAAACAAAATATTGCTAAAACTCGACACCAAAGATCTTGAGCTCTACCCATGTTGTTTGTATGTATTAATAATTAATTTCTTTTAAAGCGGAGTAGTATTTCATTGTATGTATGTATCACAACATATTTGTTCACTCACCTACTGATGGACATTTGAGTTGTTTCCAATTTTTTGGCTATTACAGATAAAGCTGCTATAAGCATTATGTATAAGGCTTTGTATGGACATATGCTTTAGGACAAAGACTCTGCCCTTAGAACTCTGGGTGTTTTGGTCTCCTTAGACATCATCATGACTCAGGGAAACTACTGGACAATGCCTGAGCCTTCCCTCTTGTGCCGTGTCACAGGAAATCCCTCCAGGTTGGAGCAAATGTAAGGCTCACCTCCATGTTTCTTAGTCTGGGATCACTGTCCTCAATTGCCAAAAATCTAAATTCTTGAAAACTATTGTTTAATGAATTTTTTCCGGTTGTTTGTGTCTGCCACAAGAGTAAATTCAGTCTCTATCACTCCATCTTGGCCTGAAGGTGGAGTCCTGGTATAGTTTTTTATTGTTGTTTTGGTTGTTTTTTTAACGATAGCTTTATTGAGCAAGAATTCACATACTATCAAGTTCTCTATTTTAAAGTGCACAGTTCAGTGGGTTTTAAGATATTCACAAAGTTATGCATCCAGCACCACTCATTCCAGAACATTTTAGTCACTCCCAAAGGATACCCCATATCCATGACCAATCTCTCACTGTTCCCTACCCCCTCTCTGCCCACTGGCACTGCAGAGTCTGTATTCTGTTTCCATACATCTGCCCATTCTAGGTATTTCATATGAGTGAAATCATAAAGTATGTGGACTTTTGTGTTCCATTTCTTTCACTGAGAATGTTTTCAAGGATCATGGCTGTATGTATGTATCAGAGCTTCATTCTGCTTTATGGTTAGATATTTCAGTATACAGATGCACCATGTTTGTTTGCCCATTCATCGCTTGACAGGCATTGGGTTGTCTCCACTTTCTGGCTATTATGATAGTGCTGTTATGCACATTTTTGTACAAGCTTTTGTGTGGACATATATTTTCGTCTCACACAGGTACATACATACCTAAGAGCGGAATTTCTGGATTACATGGTAACTCGGTGCTGAACTTTTTCAAAGAACTATCGTAGATCTTCTAAATGTCTGTAAATCTTATGTTCCCACCCGCAGTGTATGGGGCTCCCGATTTCTCCACATCCTTACCAGCATTTGTTATTATCTGCCTTCCAGATTACAGCCCTCCTAGCGGATGCACAGCGGTTTTTTTTTACTGTGGTTTGATTCACATGGTTTCTTGCATCAGTTTCAGTAGTTTCTTTCTAGTGTTTCTATCATGTTTCTTTTCCCTTGCTTTTATGAATTGCTAAAGATTCTAGAAAATGTGAATATTAAATGTGAAAATGTGATGATAATTAGAAAGTGTGTGGTAGTGTTTTATTTTATTACTGAATTCAAGGTCTTTACCTTAGGTTTTATTTCCCTCCACCAAAAAATTTCTGCTTAGAAAAAATTCTTCTATATCAAGTTTGATTTTTTTTTAAACAGAAATGCGAATGTGACACTTAATATTACTATGGCCAATTATATTGAATATGTAAATTAATAAAGTTACACTGTTTTTTATTTTTATTTTTTAACATTTATTCCTTTTTGAAAGAGAGAGGTGGGGGAAGGGTCAGAGAGAGAGGAGCGCCTGGGTGGCTCAGTCAGTTAAGTGTCTGACTTCGGCTCAGGTCATGATCTCATGGTTGGTGAGTTCGAGCCTGGTGTCAGGCTCTGTGCTGACAGCTGGGAGCCTGGAGCCTGCTTCAGATTCTGTGTCTCCCTCTCTCTCTCTCTCCTCTCTGTCCCTCCCCCACTCACACTCTGTCCCTCTCTCTCAAAAATAAATAAACATTTTTTAAAAATTTAAAAATAATCAAATTATACTTTTATCCCTGAGATGGACAATATCCTATTTGATTATGGCATATTCTTTTAACACTGCACCAAAATTATATACTAACATTACTGATATTTTAAAGTCCTTTTTTTCATGTGTGAGTTTGGCTAGCAATTTGTTATCCGTATCATTTTAAGTTTTGATTTTAAAAGTAAATTGAGTTTCAGATTCACTTTCTGAATTTCTTTCTCCTTTATGTTATTAGAGGGATTGACTTATTTATCTTAACTTTTATAACTGGCATGTTTTGTTTGAATTTTTTCTGTGTTACCTCCTTATGCTTTAGACATATTTGACTAAGTTATTTTTTCCTATGAAGACTGTCTCTGTATTTTTATTTCCTCCTTATCTGTGTATCAAAGTCAAAAGCTTCTTCTTAATTCTCTAATGCAGTACTTAAATATTTTTAAGCACGTATATCAATATACATTTTTTCTAATTGTGAATTTTATTATAAAATATGTGTTATAAATATAAATATAAATATAAAAAAGTTTGTGTTAGGAATGAAGAGCCATCAGGACATATATATGTATTTATCCGTGTGTGTACGTTAACCGTATATATCTGTGCTTTATGTTGTTGCAAAGTCCTTTGAGATGTTTTACACTTTTATTCTTTTTCCCCACTCACCAGAGTATGTTTATTTTTACATTTACTTTTTGTCTTTCCTTGAGTTCTTTTGTTTATATTCTGCCATTTTGAGAATGATTAATTTGTTTATCCCAATTTGCTATTGTTTAGTTATCAAAGAATTTAATTTCGACTGAATTTTATTGTCAGGTTTAGTTGTTCTAATTGTCAATAATTTTCTATTTGTACAACCAGTAAACACTAGTCTAATATAGAAAGTGTGTTTGGTTAGTTCAGTTCTATGAACAAAATATTTCATTTTATTTTTTTTTAAATTTTTTTTAACGTTTATTTATTTTTGAGACATAGAGAGACAGAGCATGAACGAGGGAGGGGCAGGGAAAGAGGGAGATGGAGAATCTGAAGCAGACTCCAGGTTCTGAGCCATTAGCACAGAGCCCGAGGCGGGGCTCGAACTCATGGACCGTGAGATCATGACCTGAGCCGAAGTCGGATGCTCAACCGACTGAGCCACCCAGGCGCCCCTGAACAAAATATTTTAAACATTGGCTATCCTAAAGCTTACTTTAATAAAATTAACAACTTTCTCTGTGTTCTAGCGTAGCCATGACTTTATACAAAACTTTTGATGCTAGTACTTTAATTAAGTGTAAAACCAGGATCTTATCAGTAGCTTCTAATTTTTAGCAAGGTTATTCTAATATCTGGTATTTTTCACTGTAACATTACTTATTATACAACTTCTGGTTTGGCTATGAATGTGCTTTTTCTTTTTCTTTTTAAGTTTATTTATTTATTTTATTTTTTATTTTTTTTTTTTTTAATTTTTTTTTTTCAACGTTTATTTATTTTTGGGACAGAGAGAGACAGAGCATGAACGGGGGAGGGGCAGAGAGAGAGGGAGACACAGAATCGGAAACAGGCTCCAGGCTCTGAGCCATCAGCCCAGAGCCTGACGCGGGGCTCGAACTCACGGACCGCGAGATCGTGACCTGGCTGAAGTCGGACGCTTAACCGACTGCGCCACCCAGGCGCCCCTATTTATTTATTTTGAGAGAGAGAGAGAGAGAGAGAGAGAGAAAACCCCCACTAGGCTCTGCACTGCCACCATCGAATCCAATGCAGGGCTTGAATTCACAAATCGTGAGATCATGACCTGAGCCAAAACCACAAGTCAGACACTTAATTGACAGAGTTACGCAGGCACCATTTCAGCAAATGTAATTAATGGTGCTGTGTGTGTGAGATTAAATTTAAACGAAACAACACAGTCTCCGTAAACTTGTCTTACCACATGGTGCTGACGCAAACTACCAATGTTTCAATTCGATCTGGGACTCTACTGACTTTAAAATGGACTGTTGGGGCGCCTGGGTGGTTCAGTCGGTTAAGCGTCTGACTTCGGCTCGGGTCATGATCTCGCGGTCCCTGAGTTCGAGCCCCGCGTTGGGCTCTGTGAAGACAGCTCCGAGCCTGGAGCCTGTTTCAGATTCTGTGCCTCCCTTTTTCTCTGACCCTCCCCTGTTCATGTTCTCTCTCTCTCTCTCTCTCTGTCTCAAAAATAAATAAATGTTAAAAAAATAAAAATAAAATAAAATAAATCGACTGTTATTTTATGTACCTATGAGAAAAAAAAAAAAACACTCTCAATTAATCTCTGATACAATCCTGGTTTTCCACTTAGAATTTTTCATTTTATACCTATTGAAAAGGTATATATTTTATATTTACATAGACAAATAGAACGATCATAACCATGTTGTTAGGTTATTTGCCTCTTGTGGCTTAAAACCTGAAAGTGAGGCCCAGTATTACGTGTGCCTTGATATTTGGAGACGAGAGGGAGGAACGTGAATGGCTTACCTGCAAGTTTCCGTTCTCCCTCTGCTCCTGTCCAGATGGACCCATAGCCAAATAGGTTTCCTATTACAGAGACCAGACAGTTGCTTCTTTTCCTTGACTTCCCTGCCAGCCCGTGAAGTTATTCAAACAAGCCAATCACATCCTCCGCCACGAATCAGGGAGCATCTTATTTTCTTGATACTAAGTCTATTTCCCACAGTCCCCGGTCTTTCACTTTGTTCCCAAATGCAACCCCTACGTGGTTCTGCATGGCACAGCGTCCCCCTGCCCCAGGCTGTGAGTACGCATGACGAATACACTGCTGTTGACCTCATCTGTCCAGCATCATGTACCGTGGTTTGGCCATCCCCATAGCCCTGTGGTAGGGATCCTTCCCACATGCATTGGGTGAAGAGAAGGTCAATAAAACACCTCTGGACAGTAAGATTTTGTTATCGGTGACAAATTACTATGTACTTTTTTGCAGATAGGTTTTCTGTGAGAAATCATCTGATTTATAAAAAGATGCAACAAAATTTAAAATGACACACAATATCAATTTCAAAACAACATCAAAAAGTCAGAGAATTTAACCCCATGTAAGTAGAATAAATAATGCTATAGCGTATTGCTATACGAACTGGCAACAGAAAGGGTTGGCAAAGGAAGGCCGAAGAAGTCAACTCTATCTTTTAAGAATGAGAACAAGGAGCTCCATAATCATTGGCATCCACTCCATATTGTAACTGTGGTTAGAAATGTATATGATGGGAACTTCAGGGATTTTCTGAATCCTTCATTTAAGGTCCGGGGTCAACGGTGGCCACAATGTAACATTTGTGCTGAGTTACTGTCTGTACTAAGCAGTCATCTACATAGTTGGTATGTGTGTGCCTGGTAATTGTTCAAATCTTGGATCCTTGGCAATCCTTAGAGCCACTGGATACTTTTGCCCCAATTGATCAATTTCAGTCATGACACAGTCAGTTATATCGGGGATACAATTGTCATATGGACAGTCCATCATTGACTGTATTAAGTCAGGTTTGGCTTTAATGGAAAAGTTGATATAGTTGATACCAACCAGGCCATGGTAAGGTGAGCCTAGCTGTGCGTTATATTGGAAGAATAAGCAAGAAGGATGTTGAGGTACTTCTCTTTCATTGAGTGTCCACTGGGATCTTTCTTTTCTTTCCTTTTAGGTTTTAATATACCCTCCTCTTTAAGCCTCTGATCTCAGAGACTAAGCATTGGCTTCATGGTCTCATACTTTCTGGCTTTTCTTTTCCTTTCCCATGTTCTTGCCACACTCTTGTTTCTTTTTTGAATATATTTTAAACAGTAATTAAACTTAACATGTGTAGCACAAACAATAGAACACAAATGAGGTGGAAATAACACAGATGTCTGTGATCAAGTTCATGCTGTCTCAGGCAATGGTAACTTCCTGATGACCCTCACCTAGGCAGAAGCAATTGCAAGAATAACAATAACCAATGTCTGTGACGTTAAAATGTAAAAAATAATATCTTAGCATTCGGTCATACTAAAAGCGTTTTGCAATTTCCAGCATCAGTGTTTTTATTATGTTGGATCACAAAATTTGTACCAAACAAGAGCCATAAAATGAGCCGCATTTCTCAAGCTTCTAAAGCAGGGGCTGGCTAACTGAAGCCTGTGCTCTCTAACTGGCTGGTAGCTTGGTTTTGGAATGACCTGTGAGGTAAGAATTATTTTTACTTAAAAAAAAAAACAAACCTTTTTAAATATTTATTTATTTATGAGAGAGAGAGAGACAGAGACAGAGACAGAGACAGAGGCAGAGACAGAGACAGAGACAGAGTGGGAGCACGGGAGGGGCAGAGAGAGAGGGAGATACAAAATCTAAAGCAGGCTCCAGGCTCTGGGCTGTCAGGACAGAGCCCGACACGGGCTCAAACTCAGGAACTGCGGGATCATGATCTGAGCCAAAGTCAGAAGCTTAACTGATTGAGCCGCCCAGGTGTCCCAAGAATTCGTTTTACTTTTTAAAGGGCTGCAAACACAAGCAAGCATGCAAATGAAGAACGATATGTGACGAAGACCAAATATGGACTGCGAAGCCTACATTATTTAATGTGTGATCCTTCAGAGAAAAATTTGCTTCTGTTCTAAAGTAGTACAGATTTGGGGCGCCTGGGTGGCGCAGTCGGTTAAGCGTCCGACTTCAGCCAGGTCACGGTCTCGCGGTCCGTGAGTTCGAGCAGCCAGGTCACGATCTCGCGGTCCGTGAGTTCGAGCCCCGCGTCGGGCTCTGGGCTGATGGCTCAGAGCCTGGAGCCTGTTTCCGATTCTGTGTCTCCCTCTCTCTCTGCCCCTCCCCCGTTCATGCTCTGTCTCTCTCTGTCCCAAAAACAAATAAACGTTGAAAAAAAAATTTTAAAGTAGTACAGATTTGATTGTACTAATCACTAATAGCTATGCTTTTAAAGTTTATTTCTTCTTTTTAATGTTTATTTATTTTTGAAAGAGGGAGAGACAGAGTGCGAGCAGGGGAGGGGCAGAAAAAGAGAGGGGGGCACAGAATCCAAAGCAAGCTCCAGGCTCTGAGCTATAAGCACAGAGCCTGACTTGGGGCTAGAACTCACGAGCCGTGAGATCATGATCTGAGCCGAAGTCAGACGGTTAACCGACTAAGCCCCCCAGGTACCCCATAAAATTTATTTATTTATTTATTGAGAGAGAGTGATCAGGGGAGGAGCAGAGAGAGAGGGAGAGAGAGAGAATCCTAAGCAGGTTCCACACTGTCAGCTCAGAGCCCAATGTGGGGCTCAATCCCACGAATGGTGAGATCATGAACTGAGCTGAAATCAAAAGTCAGACACTTTATCCGGCTGAGCCACCCAGGCACCCTCCTAACAGATATACTTTAAAAATGATTGGTTCCATAGTTCTCAGATATTCTTGATTCACTGCATCTTTTGTAGCCCAATCATTTTCAGGGTGTCCCCATGACTAAAGAAATACTTAACAGTTCTGCTTATTGAGTAGTTAGGTACAAACAACATAATAAGCATTATGTGCTGACAACTTAATAGCAATTTGAAAAGCATGATCCATGTTTATTAAAAGGATAAGCTGGTACTTTCATTTCACTTTAAATAACCACAATTAATATTAGGCCTGTCTAAACTTCTTAAAGCCTGGAATGAGTTTGGACACCATCATTCTCATTTCCTGCTCTACAGTGATGTCCACTGTAGATGTCTTCACAAAGACACATCATCAAAGGAAAGTAGCACAAGCCATTGTTGAAATTGTAAGCTACTTCTAACTGGTATATTTCACATCAGATAGATACAGAGTCACTGCGTTTGCCTAGAAAAGCTAAAATATACCGTGAGTTTGTTGTGACAACCTCTTATGCCTTGGCACACAGTTCAAGAACTTTAGAAGAGATGATTTATCATAAAAAAGCATAAGCCTCTAGCCATGCCTGGTATAAGAATGATTTTTAGTATTTGTCTGAGTCATTTCATTTTTGTCATGTGATAACGTAAGTATATATGACAATCATAAAAATTTGTTACTGACAATAAGAGTAGGAAATACTTATATGTCAGGATAATTGACACTGTAACAATTTTATATAAATATGGTTTATTTCTCAATTTATTTAGGTCCCTTTAATTTCTCTTGTCCAAGTTTTATAACATTAATATTGAGTGTATCAATTTCATACATATTTTTAAAAATTTATCCTATTTATTTCATGATTTTTGTTGCTATTGTATATTGTGTCTTTAAAATTTCACTTTGAATTATTTGTTGATAATTATAAGTATGTAATAAATATTGTAAATATTGTAAATAAGTATTCTAAATATGAACTTGTTGAACTTAACTTTAGTCCTATTACTTTTACTGAAGATCGTTTAAGGTTTTCTACCTACATTATTTTTTCTTCTATAAATACAGTTTTACTCTTTATTTTTCAACTTGCAAGCCTTTTAATTTTTTGCCTTATTGTGCTGTCTAAAACTTCTATCTGCCAATAAGTGTGAGCAGATATTCTTGCTTATTTTAGGGAAGTATAACGTTAGCTATAAAGTTTTCATAAATGTCCTTAATAATGGGTGTTAAATATTGTCAAAAGCTTTTTCTCCATCTATTGAAAATATCACATGTGTTTCCTTCAATTTGTTAATATGATGAATTACACTGATTGACATTGGAATGTTGAACCAATGTTGCCTTCCTGGAATAAACCGTGGCTAGTCATAAGGTATTATTCTTTTTACACTAGGTTATATTATACCATTGCTAGATTAGATTGCCAATAGGTAATGTTTTTTTGTTTTTTTTTTTTTTTCCATTTGTGTTCATGACAGATGTTAGTCTGAGTTTTCCTTTCCTGTTGTATCTTTGTCTGGCTTTAGGTCGAAAGTAATTCTGTTCTCATAAAATGAGTTGGGAAGTGCTTCTTAATCTATTTTCTGGAGGAGTTTGTGTAAGGTTGGTCTTACTTCTTTAAATGTTTCGTAGAATTCGTCAGTGATATCATTTGAGTTACCTACAAGTCTGAGGAAAAGTATATAGATGTATATACTGATGTATACAGTGCTCGCTTCGGCAGCACATATACTGATGTATACATCTCTCTATATCTATCTATCTATCATCTATCTATCTATCTTTCATCTCTCTATCATCTATCTATCTATCTATCTATCTAATGATTTCAAATTCTTTGATAGGTATAGGATTATTTGAGATTGGCTTTTTCTTGTATCAATTTTGGTCATTTTTATATTTCATGGAATTTGTCCATTTCATCTGGATTTTCAGGTTTACTGGCATACAATTGTTTGTAGTCACCCCCAGTTCCTTTTGGATGTTTATAATATCTGTAGTGCTGACATCGATATGATTCCTGATATTGATAATTTGTATCTCCTCTTCCTTTTTCGTGATCAGTTTGGCCGTAAGTTTATTTATTGATCTTTTTTTTTTTTAATTTTTTTTTCAACGTTTTTATTTATTTTTGGGACAGAGAGAGACAGAGCATGAACGGGGGAGGGGCAGAGAGAGAGGGAGACACAGAATCGGAAACAGGCTCCAGGCTCTGAGCCATCAGCCCAGAGCCCGACGCGGGGCTCGAACTCACGGACCGCGAGATCGTGACCTGGCTGAAGTCGGACGCTTAACCGACTGCGCCACCCAGGCGCCCCAATTTTATTGATCTTTTAATTGATCAAAAACCCAGCTCTTGCCCTAGTGAATTTCTCCATTGTTTGTCCATTTTTAATGTTATTGACTTCTGTTTACTATTTAGTATTTATCCTACTTATTTTGGGTTTAATTGCTCCTTATATTTCTAGCTTCTTAAAATGGGAATCTGGATTCTTATTTTTACAATTATTCTCCACATTTCATGGAAAGATTTGATCACTAGGTGGCAGCAACATATAGGGAAGGGCACTGAAGTTGTGCCGCCTGTATATTCAACATAAGCACAACCAGCTGGTCAGCCTCCCAGTAGCTGGTAAAGGCCTGAGTTACTTGCTGATTTTCACCAGGAACGCGTTGATAGCTGGAACTAACGAAGTAAAGTCATAGTTTACCTCTGTGTCTGCTCAGATCGGCTTGTCTCTCTGTTTCTGTAGCTATCTCCTGAGCTCCTGGTGAGGATTTATTTGTTTACCTTGAGCATATTGTACTATTTATGTACTATCATCATTCTCCAAATTTAGTTACAGTTGTCTATAGGACATAAACCAATCAGAACCGAGGGGGCACAGAACTGCCTGTTTTTGTTTTTTAACTTTTTTAGTTTGAAATAATGGTAGGTTTACCAAAAAGTTGTAAAGGTTGTACAAAGAATTCTCATACACTCTTCTGAAAAAAGTGATTTTGTTCACTCTGTAAACCTAGTACTAGGCTAGCACTATTCCCCGCACAATTGAGAGAGTAAGGATTCAATATTACTAACTCCAAATCTGGAATATTTTGGACAAGAAAGTGCTGAAAATAATTTTTAAAGATCCTGATACGAAAGGAGAAATATAAAGATCTGTAAGCTACAGCTATTTTTTAATTATTTGCATTTGTATGAGGCATTTTTTTTCCTATTTTTTACTTTTAGATTTATTTTTTTCATTACATTAAAAGTTAATTTCTTTAAGAGAGCATACAGTTGGTCTTATATTTTTTCTAATCTAAAAATTTGATTTCTAATGAAGTATTTAGTTCATTTAAATGTAATTATTGACAGAGTTGAGTTTCACCTACCATCTTGATGTATCAACTTCGTGGAGTAGTTCTCAGTTGGGCACAATTTTGCCCCAGAGGGGACATTTGGCAATGTTTGAAGTCATTTTCGGTGTTCATAAAGGGAGAGGGTCGGTGGTATTGGCATCCAGGGGTAGAAGGCAGAGTTGCTGCTGAACATTCTACAATGCACAAGGAAGTCCTGACATCGAGGTATTATCTCTCTGTACTCAAAAGCATCACTGTAGGGGTGCCTGGGTGGCGCAGTCGGTTAAGCGTCCGACTTCAGCCAGGTCACGATCTCGCGGTCCGTGAGTTCGAGCCCCGCGTCGGGCTCTGGGCTGATGGCTCAGAGCCTGGAGCCTGTTTCCGATTCTGTGTCTCCCTCTCTCTCTGCCCCTCCCCCGTTCATGCTCTGTCTCTCTCTGTCCCAAAAATAAATAAACGTTGAAAAAAAATTTAAAAAAAAAGCATCACTGTAGATTATGGTACAGAAAAAATTTTTCTTTTCCCCTTCTTAGGAGTTTATATTCTATAGTCTATGAGATTTGATGTGTGTTCTTCAGGAGGTGTGTGTGTGTGTGTGTGTGTGTACATGCATGTATTTGAGTAAACGGTTATCTGCTCAATAATTCGGAGAATAAAGAAGTACATCTGTAAATTTCCAGGGTGAGATTTTGAAAGAATTTGCATCCTCTGCCTTCCTTAAGCCCTTTACTAGAAAAAGTTGGAGATCCCGACCGACACAACACCTTCCCCACGTATATTTATAAAATCTCCACATACAGACTTATAATCTCCATTTCCTACAAAACTCCTACTTATGTCTGCCTGAGTATTGGATGCTATGCCTCTCCCCTCAGGTGGGTGTAGCCTCTTTGTTCTTGCTTGTCTACCTGGCATTTCATTCTATCTTCATATAGTTCTTGACTTTAGTTTTGTTTTATGGCTGACTTTCTAGGTTATTCATCTGAGTTAGTCACTGCTCATGTTTCTACTTGAGACAGATAAAAGTTGAGCCTACTTGACTCAACTAGTCAAGAAAGTAGAAAGTCAAGAAAGTTGTTTCTACTTGAACAGATAAAAGTTGAGCCTTGACCTTGTGTGGTTGGTGTAAGAGAGAAAGTAATAATTGGATTTTGGATTGGTCCAAAGCTGAGAAGTGGAGCTGAGAATGAAGTCTGCCTGGAAACTGTGTACTTATGGAGGTCTGACAGGTGTTAGAAGAGAGGAAACTGAAAATATTTCAGTCCAAAGAACAAATCTGGAGTGGAGCATCTTAAGGCAGTATGCTCTCACACCTGGCTGCTCATCGCATCCCCTGTAGATGTTTATAAAATATGATGCCGTGGCCCCACCGCAGACTTAACTCAATAAAAATCATCCAGATTGGGATTCAAGAAGCTGTGTTTTTGAAAACATCCCAGGTGATTCTGATGATCCGTCAAATTTCAGAAGCTGGCCTCTGGGGATTTCTGGTGGAAGGCTCGTTTGTGTGCATGACTACACGTGTGGGTCCTGCCATATCTGGGGACTGGCTTACAGAGTTTGTGAGGGTTAGGGTTACACTGTTGGCCCCTGAGTTCTGTTTGGGCCCAGTCAAATCTGCATCTATATGCCCTCCTCTCCTCTGCTCGGGAGCCAGGTCCTTACCGCCTGTGTTCCCTGCTTTTGATAGAGCGCTGACCTAATATATAGATTCTATCAGTTTGGATTGGATGCTACTATATTTCCCTTGGCTTATGCTAGTGGCACATAAGAGAGGAGATTAATCTTTGAAACTTGCCACAATCTCATATGTACTTTTTTCCATCAAATCTGTGCCATAAGGAAGGAGTCGTGTCCAAGCCTGGGAAGCCTCTAACAATTGGCATGTGTGTTTTTGGTGCTGAATTGCCTCCTTGACTGGTTTAGTTCATCTCACGACTCGCTGCGGGAGATTTTTAAGCTGTAAAGTATTTGTAATACAATTTTCAGGAAATTGGTATTCTTATACACAATGGGACCTCACAATTTAAAAATGATCTTACCCCCAGTCTACTTGTAATGTGTCTTCTAATCTTCCATTCATGGTTTCTTCTAAATATTTAAATGTCTTTGTTTTTCTATTTACCACACATACCTATTAAAAATTTTTTCTGTTTATTAAAAAAATAATCTATTGCAGTAATGTATGATGTGAAAGTACACAGAATTACATAAAAGTACAGTCCTTTCTGATTTAAAAATATTTAGTGTTATTTGTTTGGGACCCTGCTGTGTATTAAGTGTAGTGTGGACACGCATTTAAATGTATAAACACAGACTCATCATTTGAAAACATAAAAATAAAAGCTAACCTGATTAAAAAGTAGGCTTGGAGCGTCTATTGTGAAGTTCATTCTGAGGTGATATTCAAAGCTTTGCCACAGCATCTCAGATGCATATGTTTTGAGTTTGGTAGAATAAATGAGACTACATGAGTGTTACGGTGAAATTCTAGGGGTTCCAATAAGATCCTTTATTTTAAGTGAAGTGTAATTGACATACAATGTTATATTAGTTTCGTGTGTAAAACATAATAACGATATTTATACATATTATGAAATAATTGCCACAATGAGTCTAGTTACCATCTGTCACCTTGCCAAGTTATAAAATTTTTCTTTCTTCTTGTCATGGGAACTTTTAACATTAGCAACTTTTAAGTCTGCAGCCCAATAAAACTGACTGTAGTCACTAAGCTCTCCTTTGCATATCATGACTTGTTGTTTTTTCACATATGGAACTTTGTCCTTTTTCACACCTTTCACCCATGTCACCCATCCTCCCAAACCCCTCGCCACTGACAACCACCAACCTATTCTCTGTATCCGGGAGTTTTGTTTTATTTGTTTGGTGGGTTTTTAGACTCCACGTGTAAGTGAAATCGTAATGGTATTTGTGTTTGTTGGGCTTATTTCACTTAGCATTATACCTCGGAGGTGCACCCACGTTCTCACAAATGGCGAGATTTCATCCTTTTTTATGTCTGCGTAGTATTCCATTGTACATGTATAACTCACCTTCTTTATCCGTTTATCCATCCGTGCACACTGAGGTTGTTAATATATCTTGGCTATTGTAAATAATGTGGCCATGACAACAGGGGTGCGTATGTCTTTTCGAATTACTGTTTTTATTTTCTTTGGATAAATAGCTAATTTATTTATATTATTATATTTATATTATATTTATATATTATATTATATATTATATTATATTTATATTATATTATTTATTTATTTATGGATCAAATGGTAATTCTTTTTTTTTTTTTTTGAGGAACCCCAAACTGATTTCCGTAGTGGCTACACCGATTAGTATTCTCACCAACAGTTCACGAGTGTTTTGCTTCCTGCACGTCCTCGTCAACCCTTGTCATTTCTTGTCTGTTTCACAATAGCCAATCTGACAGGTGTGAATTATATCTCATTGAAGTTTTGATGTGCATTTCTCTGGTAATAAATGATGCTAAGGATCCTTTCATGTGCTTGTTGGCCATTTGCATGTCTCCTTAGGAAAACTCTGTTCAGATCCTTTGCCCATGTTTAATTAGATCATTTGTTTGTTTGTTTGCTACTTAGTTGTAGGAGTTCTTTTTTTTTTTTTAATTTTTTTAACGTTTTATTTATTTTTGAGACAGGGAGAGACAGGGCATGAACAGGGAGGGTCAGAGAGAGGGAGACACAGAATCTGAAACAGGCTCCAGGCTCTGAGCTGTCAGCACAGAGCCCGACGCGGGGCTGAAACTCACGGACCGTGAGATCATGACCTGAGCCGAAGTCAGCCGCTTAACCGACTGAGCCACCCAGGCGCCCCATAGTTCTTTATGTATTTGGGGTATTAACCCTTTATTGGATATGTGACTTGCAAATATATTCTCCCACCCAGCAGGTTGCCTTTTCATTTGTTGATGGTTTCCTTCACGGTGCAGAAGCTTTATAGTTTGATATTATCCCACCTGTTTATATTTGCTTTTGTTGCTCTTGTCTTTGCAGTCAGCTCCAAAAATTCATCACCAAGACTGATGTCAAGGAACTCACTACCTATGTTTTCTCTAGGAGTTTTCTGGTTTCAGGCCTTATGTTCAAGTCTTTAATCCATTTTGAGTTACTTTTTTGCAGATGGTACGATAGAAGTCTGGTTTTATTCTTTTGCATGGTGCTGTCCAGTTTTCCTAGCCTATTTATTGAAGAGACAATCTTTTCTCCATTCTATATTCTTGCCTCCTTTGTCATAAACTAATTGACCATATATGCAGGTCTTTATTTACGGGCAATCTATTTTGCTCCATTGATCTATTTCCCTGTTTTTTTAAAAAAAATTTTTTACATTTATTTATTTTTCAGAGACAGAGAGACAGCATGAGCAGGGGAGGGGCAGAGAGAGAGAGGGAGAGACAGAATCCGAAACAGGCTCCAGGCTCTGAGCTATCAGCACAGAGCCCGATGCGGGGCTCGAACCCACGAGCTGTGAGATCATGACCTGAGCCGAAGTTGGACGCTTAACTGACTGAGCCACCCATGCACCCCATATGTCCCTGTTTTTAAGGAAATGCCATACCGTTTTGATTACTGTCACTTTGTAACATAGTTTGAAATCTGAGCGCACAATACCTTCAGCTTTGTACTTCTTTCTTAAGACTGCACTCTTTGGAGTCTTTTGTGGTTTCATAAAAACTTTAGGATTTTTTTGTTCTATTTCTGTGAAAAATGCCATTAGAATTTTTTTTTTAATTTTTTTTAATGTTTTATTTATTTTTGAGACAGGGAGAGACAGAGCATGAACAGGGGAGGGTCAGAGAGAGGGAGACACGGAATCCGAAACAGGCTCCAGGCTCTGAGCTGTCAGCACAGAGCCCGACGTGGGTCTCGAACTCACGGACCGTGAGATCATGACCTGAGCCGAGGTGCTTAACCGACTGAGCCACCCAGGCGCCCCTGAAAAATGCCATTAGAATTTGATAGGAATTGCATTGAACTTGTAGTTTGCTTTGGATAATATAGACATTTTAACAATATTAATTATTCTAATCTATTAGCATGGAATAGCTTTCCATTTATTCGTGTGATCTTCAATTTACTTCATCAATATTACGTAGCTTTCAGGATACAGATTTTTCACCTCCTTGGTTAAATTTACTCTTAGACATTTTATTATTTTTGATACACTTGTAAATGGGATATTTTTGATGACTCATTTTATATCTTTTCATCTTGGAATCCCTTAACTCATTATTATGGTTATAGTTATTTTTTCTACTTTTTGCTTTTTAACATTCATACCAGCCTAATAAGCTTAATAATCCTTTACTATATATCTACCTTTACTAGTGAGTTTGTTTTATTATTTATTTTCATATGTTTTCTTGTTAGTAATCAGGGCTCTTTCTTTTCAGCTTAACAAAGTTCCTTTAATGTTTCTTAAGTGCCTGGTTTGTGGTCATAAACTTCTTTAGCTTTTCCTTGCTTGAAAAACTCTTTATCTCTTCTTCAATTCTGAATAACCTCACTGGGTAGCATATTCTTGGTTTGAAGGTTTTGTTCGTTTGTTTGTTTTCCTTATAGCGCTTTGAATATATGGTGCTGCTCCCTTTTAGCCTGCACAGTGTCTGCTGAGAAATCTGATTATAGTTTTATGAGGGTTACCTTATACGTAACAGGTATTGTTTTTATTTTATTTATTTTTTTTTTAATTTTTTTTTTCAACGTTTATTTATTTTTGGGACAGAGAGAGACAGAGCATGAACGGGGGAGGGGCAGAGAGAGAGGGAGACACAGAATCGGAAACAGGCTCCAGGTTCTGAGCCATCAGCCCAGAGCCCGACGCGGGGCTTGAACTCACGGACCGCGAGATCGCGACCTGGCTGAAGTCGGACACTTAACCGACTGTGCCACCCAGGCGCCCCAGGTATTGTTTTTAATATTCTTGCTGTTTTTAATATTCTGTCTTTAACTTTTGACATTAAAAAAATTTTTTTTAAATGCGTATTTATTTTTGAGACAGAAAAAGACAGAGTGTGAGCAGGGGAGGGGCAGAGAGAGAGAGAGGGAGACACAGAATCCGAAGCAGGCTCTAGGCTCTGAGCTGTCAGCACAGAGCCTGATGTGGGGCTCGAACTCACGAGCTGTGAGATCATGACCTGAGCTGAAGTCGGACACTTAACCAACTGAGCCACCCGAGTGCCCCATTTAACTTTTGACATTTTAATGATAGTGTGTCTTCGTGTGGATTTGTTTAGGGTGATTTTCTTTGGAGCTTTCTGGGTTTCCTGAATGTGGATGTCTGTTTCTTTCCCCAGCTTAGGGAGGTTTCCAGTCATTATTTCGTCGTAAGTTTCCTGTCCCTTCCTCTCTCTTTTCTTTCTGGGACTCGTTTAACATGGGTGTTACTCCACTTGATGTTTTAAGAGGTCCCTTGAGCTATCTTCATTTTTTAAAAATATTCTTTTCTCTTTTTGTTGCTCTGTTTTGGTGAGTTCTGCCGCCCTGTCTTCCAGATCACTATTCCTTTCCTTTGCTTCATCTATTTGCTGCTGAACCCCTCTAGTGTATTTTTCAGTTCAGTTATTATATCCTCCAGCTCTATGATTTCTGTTTGGTACTTTCTTATATTTTCTATCTTTTTGTTAAAGTTCTCACTGTGTTCAGCCATTCTTCTCCTTAGTGTAGTGAGCATCTTTCCGGCCATTACTTTGAACTCTTTATCAGGTAAATTCCTTATCTTCATTTCATTAAGTCTTTTCTGGGGTTTTGTCTTGTTCTTTCATTTGGAACATACTTCTCTGTTTCCTCATTTTGCACAGTTCTCCGTGGTTTCTACGTATTACATGCAGCAGATACCCCTCCAGTTTTGAAGCGATGGTCATAAATAGAAGACAAACGTTATCATGTAACATTGCCCTAGTTCTTGATTGGCTCTCCAACCTGATTAATTTTTAATAGGTCCCAGTTGTTGAGGGTGTGTGTGAGGATCCGTCAGTGTTCCAGAGAAGAGATCTCGGGCAGCACCTATTTTTAGGCTGATTGGAAGCCAGACCCTGAGACAGCAGCTCTCAAAGCAAATGTATACTGTTCGGTGAGACCGAAATCGTAAACCCTGCTGGCCTCCAGACCAGGTGTCTGCAGGTATCCCATTGACAACAACTGGAAAAAAATTCAGGTCTCCAAATGGATGTTTGAGCTCCTTTCTGGAAGATGCCAGTGAGCTGTGGCAAGGCTGAGGGAGAGATAAAAATGGTGTCCCTCAGCCTGGGTTCCCGGAGAGTCTCAGAGGCTATTTCCATAGCCTCTAGATACATGGGAAACCTGACGCCTGCTCGTCAGGTTGAAGCTTCAGGACAAGTAAATAGGCCTTTTGCACAGGAATAATGATGGCGTGCTTTAGTCTGCGATCTCTGTAGTGCCTTGGGGATGGTAGCCTGCTAAGAACTCTCTCTTTGATTGTTTCAGACCCACAAGGCCCAGAAATGCAAGCCCCTCTGGCCACAAGAACAAGGTGCTCTCGTGTAGACTGCATGTGCCTGCCAGCTTTAGTGGGGCTACAGGTGAGCTCAGGAGCAGGGCGCATCTGCCGTGGGCACAGGCAAGGCCATGGGCACAGGGGAAGAAAGGCATACTCATCATCACTGGCAAGGTGGAGAGACATGGCCAAAATGCAACGACCAGTGCTGGGGCCCTCAAGGTAGAGGGAGAATGCAAAAATGGTGCCCACCACAACCTCCTTCCCCAGCGAGAGTCCCACCAGGCTTCTTTTTCCCCTCCTGCAGACGTTTTAAGATGAACAAATTAATCTCCCTTATTCATAGTCTAGGTGTTTTTCAACCTGCTGCTTTTGCACTGGGTCCCAGGGCTAGTGAGTCTGTATACACGCCATTTACGAGTGGAATCCGCGTTTGTTATGGCCCTGTGGATCTCCTGGATCTAAGCCCCATGGGTTTTCAAAGCCAGATATTTTGGGGGCTCATCTTTCCTGTGCAAGTCCCAAGGACTGAGGGTGGCCGATGTGGGGCACAAATCCCTCACGGCTTAGTGAGAAGCTCTATGCTGGTGAGGCCCTCCTGATCCTGGGTCACCGTGCCGGGGCTAGCTAAGGGCTTTTGCCGAGACAGTGTCTCTGCCTCTCCCATCTATCAACGTGGCCTTTGTCCTCTGTTGTTGGAGGATCTGTTCAGCCAGCGTTTAGGTGTTTTTGTGGAGGAAATTGTTGTATATGCAATTGTGGATGTAATACGTTCACAGGAAGAGGCAAGTTCATGAATTGCCTGTGCTGTCATCTTGAAATATCACCTCCCGATGGGATTTTATACTCGGGAATCAGTGCCTTTGTGAAAAGAGGCCTCAGAGAGCTTGCTCTCTCCTCCTGCCATGTGAGGACAGAACAAGAATACTGCGACTGGAATGGGACCTTGACCCAATCACGGTGCCTCAATCTCAGACTTCCAGCCTTGAGAACTGTGAGAAATTTCCTGTTTATTAAGGCACCTAGTCTGTTATTTTGTTAGAGGAGCCAGAAGGGAGAAAGGCACTGGTTATAGTAGTGAATACGCGGTACCCATTGAATTTATTATATCGTATCCTTGCTTTCATACCATCCTAAGTGCTCATTATCCATGCCCAAAGTGATAATTATTTAGTTTGGTATTCTCTGTAGCTCTTATGATGTGGCTGCAATCAGTCTTTCAAGCATCGTTTTCATCCCATCTGTTCTATGAACTCTCTGCTTCACCCAGACTACACAATTACCTCATTTCCAAGGAAAATACCTTTGCTCAGGATTTTCCACTCTTCAGAAAGGGCAACCAAACCTTTTTCCTCATATAGCTGAGTCCTATTTATGATCTAACGCCCCAGTTTACATTGGACCTGAACCAGAAAGCCTTTCTTGACCTCCGACACCAAAATGTTCTTTCTCGGAATTTCCGTAGCAGAAAGGTCCCTTTCATTCTTTGGGTCCAAAACATACACTATCTGCATTGTCAGGGACCTTTGTTTCTATCCTTATATCTTGTTATCTCAGCTATGTTGAAAGTCCTTAAGTGTAGAAATATGGGAGTTTCGTCTTTGTATTCTCCCATAACATGCAATCTGTGCCTCACACTACACTCAAATATGTATTTAATTGATTAGTACACCCAACAAAAGTAGATATAGTGTCCATACAACTGAATTTTTAAGTGCTTGTACTAGTCATTTTTAATATAGGAAGAAAAACATGTTAGTAGTCACTCCAGTTAATTTTTGTTTTCATTTTCATAATATCTTTGCATAACATCTGAGCTTTCTTTTCAGGTGATACAATAAACCCTAACTTTAAATAATATGGCACAATTTTTTAAATGCTTTTAAAAAATTTTTTTAGGTTTATTTAATGGTATGGCACCATTTTTAACGCTGCTAAGTGGTAATTCTGACTAAAAGTAGCCTCACTGAATGGCTCTGTTCTTTGTACTAAACTTTGAAAAGAAGAAATTCAGTATTTTTCCTAGAGCTTCTTGTTGGAAGCACAACATGTATTTCCAAAATTGTGAAGAAGTTATAGCACAGTTAAGTTTGTTTGCCCAGAAGCCAGCAATTCAAAGGAACATATGTTTGGCAAGTTAGTGGGATGTCAGATGATGGATTTAAATGACCACAGGCTAAATCTGTTATTGTCTTTTAGAAGTTTCCAGATGAATGTGACTGGAATGGGGGTGGGGGGGAGGGCTGAGGGCATGAACAGAGCATGTAATTGTGGTCATTTATTCTACGTTTTCTTTCACTTGACTATAATTATTTGCTCTTCTCCCACAGCAAATAGGCATCTGCTCTGTGATATTCCATTACCAATTGGAAAGTAAAAAGCTACATATCTCCAGGGCTGTTCAGTAATGTACCATATCAGAGCCAATTGTCCGAGCATGTTCTGCCCTCAGAGCCGAACGCAATTATGAGGCCATTACATACATTTTTCATCTAATACCCTGACAATTACTGAGGCGATATTTTCCAACTGTTTGTAACTCACCTCAATACCCTGAGAGGACTGGAGAGAAGTAAAGGGACTTAGCTTTCCAGTCTGCAGCCTTCAGAGAGTAACCGGGCATTTATTTGTTTCACTCTCAGAATTCTACTCTTTAAAAAAAAAAGAAAAGCCCACGTGATTTCAATTAAAAGCAGAACACATACTTATGATAGTTAATTTGGAAGAACAAAACAGGTAAGAAATAAAGGAAAAGGAAAGAAACTTTTCTCAGATTTCGATCCATCTGTAATGAGCTACTGTTAATCTTTTTCTGTATTTCCATTTTTTTCTTGGGATATATAAAATGTTTGTGTATAATTTGAATCACACAATGCTATTTGGTATTTTCTTTTTAATTTAGCAATACAATGTGATACATTACATGCCTTCCATAATGCCATTTAAATATCTTTGTAGTATTTCAATATCTCACTATTCTATATTTTAACTAATATTTTAATAATGAATACTTACGCTCCCGTTTGTAACTATTATAAATACTTCACTGAATATCTGTGTCTTTGTGTTTTTTTTTGTTTTTTTGCTACATGTTAACTTCCTATTACATTCATATTTCATCGAATAAGTTCTTTGTTCCTCTTTATGATTTTCTTTTCCTGTGCACATCCTTCAATTCTGTTTAGGTTTAGGATGAATTCTGAACTCAGAAGAATTACTCAAGCTTGCTCTTTAATCCCCTCTCGTATGCAATCTAACGTTGCCCGCTTCATTTGCACTTTAGTGGAGATTATATTTTTTTATCACTAGAATTTTCTTTATTCGAACCTGTTTTTTCCCCCCTCTCAGGAAGGCCAGGTCTAATTTCAGGATGTAATAGTTTCTCAGATAAGCTGATAAACAAAATTTAAATGGTTGCCCCCACCTTCTTCTGTCTTAAAATAATGTACCTGTTTCCTTAGGGCTGTTTGTCGATGCCTCAGCTCGACTCCTTTCCTTGAATAGCTCAGTCATTTCATGTGCAGCTAATCCCCCCAACACACACCCAGTTATCCCATGTAATAAGCCATAAAATGAGACCTATGGGGTCTGAAAGTATTTTAATGCTACTCCTGGGTGACAGAAAGCATATACTAACAGGTGCACCCTAAATGTTAGAATTTCTGGAGTATCCTGGCAAGTATGCTCTTCAGGATGGACACCGTCTATCAAACAGTTTTCTGATACGTTAAAAAAATATACAGGACCGGGGACGCTTGGGTGGCTCAGTTGGTGAAGCGTCTGACATTGGCTCAGGTCATAATCCTGCAGTTTATGGGTTTGAGCCCTGTGTCGGGCTCTGTGCTGACAGCCTGGAGCCTGGAGCCTGCTTCGGATTCTGTGTTTCCCTCTCTCTCTGGCCCTCCCCGCTCTCTCTCTCTCTTCCTTTCTCAAAAATAAATAAACATTAAAATCGTTTTTTGGAAAAATGTATACCTGTTTGTTGATACACGGGATTGTAACTGAACCAACCTGAGTTTGCTCCTTGCTGAGTCAGAAGCCACACCAGGTTGAGTTGTCCCACAAAGAAAACTTTTATTTGCATCAAATAAGGAGATCTCGGGGGAATGACTTCCAAAACTGTGACTCCCAGAAAGAGGGTGAATGGGTTCTTTTTGTTTGGGTTGAGGATGAATATTTAGATAGGGAAGCCTTGTCATCCTATGCAGAGGCAGACATAATCACACACATGTACCTTAAGGAAACATCCTCTACTCGCATTGTATGCTATGCAAATGAGGCCGAGGCTCCTCCTTGGGCTGAGATTTTGGTATTATAATGAGGAAGAGGTAATGGCAGTCCTTCCAGAGGTCATCCCATGATGACCACAGGTCCCTCTGTGCAGACATGAGTCTGGTTTAGCTCAAATGGTCTAGGGGATCTGGGCGGATGGGAGGTCTGATCAGGGTAGTGGCCATACCTGGGCATTGGTTTCAGGTGTACTTACCTGAGTCAAGAGGAAAGCTGGAAAGAAGGGCTCAGAGGAAAACGTAAGACAAAGGTTAGTGAGGACAAGCCGGGGGGCTGTAAAGGTCAGGTCTGTCTTGTTTTAATCTCAAAACAATTCTGTTTTGTTTGCAACCTTAGGCATAAGGATAAAAAAAAAAACTCTATTAATGACTACTTATCATTAGCTACAAATTTCTGACGTTTTTTCCTGTTTTGAGGGAAGGGGGGCCATTAGTGGGGGGGGGGCGTTGTGTATGTGTGTGTACATGGAAAAGTGTACGTGTGTGCAAGCCCACAACGAGGAGGGAGTAAAAGGGAGAGAGATGCGGACTCAGTGAGAGACATACTTTTAAGTTGAAATCATCAAGAATGGTAGCATCTAAAATAAAGTGAATGACAAGAACAAGAAACGACCTGGGGCGCCTGGGTGGCTCAGTCGGGGAAGCCTCTGACTTCAGCTCAGGTCATGATCTGACGGTTCGTGAGTTCGAGCCCCACGTTGGGCTCTGTGCTGGCAGCTGGGAGCCTGGAGCCTGCTTCAGATTCTGTGTCTCCCTCTCTCTCTGCCCCTCGCCCACTCGTGCTCTGTCTCACTCTGTCTCTCAAAAATGAATAAACATTAAAAAAAAAAAAAAGAAATGACTTGGCTAGCAGTTATACGAACACAACGGAGCAGTGAATGTTCACTGAATTATAACTTTTGAGGGAAGGCAGGTTGATGCAGACAACAGAAGAGGCCTATTATGCCTCTGGATAACTGGATGCCTAGTAATAGTTTATGGCTTACCAACAACAGACCAAAGTCTTTCCTACTTTTATGGAAACTCATTTGAGGGGCGCCTGGGGGGCTCAGTCGGTTAAGCTTCTGACTCGATTTCAGCTCAGGTCATGATCTCATGGTTCGTGAATTCGAGCCCCGCGTCGGGCTCTGTGCTGACAGCTCCGAGCCTGGAGTCTGCCTCGGATTCTGTGTCTCCCTCTCTCTCTGCTCCTCCCTCACTCACGCTTCGTCTCTATTTTTCAAAAATAAATAAACATTAAAAAAATAATAAAAAAAAAAGAAATTAAACGTGGGGGGGCACCTGGGTGGCTTCGTCAGTTAAGTGTCAGACTCTTGATTTCAGCTCAGGTCATTTTGAGTTTGAGCTCTGCATTGGGCTCCGAGCCGACAGCACCTAGTTTACTTGGGATTCTCTGTCTCCCTCTCTTTCTGTCCCTCCCCTGCTCTCTCTCTCTCTCAAAATATATAAACATTTTTTAAGATTTTGCAAAAAAATAAATTAAGAGTAGAATACTCCCTTCATATTAATATATCACTTCACATTCATTTCTAGACTGTCTTTAACTTTCCACAGTGCTACCAAATCTTTTTCTTTATGACCTGTGGGATAGCTAAATAGTATATTACTGTTTCCATTTTACAAAGAAGAGACTTGAGAGTCACTTGTCCAAATCACCCAGCAAGCCAATGGTAATTCCTGGGTGAAAATACCAGGGGCTTGACTTCTTAGCTAAGTCTTGCTCTCCCTTCATCACCTCTTCAACACACACACACACACACACACACACACACAAAGAATCACAGAACAAACTCTTATGCTCGCTTCTATTACTGTTCCTAATGACTTTATAGGCTTTAAGCACACCAGTTATTTCTCATAGTTCAATTTAAAGGATAACTGAAGCATCACTGATCATCAGGGAAATACAGACCCAAACCACCATGAGCTACCACCTCCCCCCTGTCAGAATGGCTAAGATCAACAACACAGGAAACAACAGGTGTTGGCGAGGATGTGGAGAAAAAGGAACGCTTGTGCGCTGTTGGTGGGAATGTAAACTGTGCAGCCACTCTGGAAAACAGTGTGGAGGTTCCTCCAAAAGTTAAAAATAGAACCACCCTGATCTGACAATTGCACTACTAGGTATTTGCCCAAAGAATACAAAAATACTAATTCAAAGGATACATACACCCCTGTTTATAGCAGAATTACTTCCAATAGCCAAGCTACAGAAGCAACCGGAGACTAATATTACACTGTATGTTTACTGGAATTAAAACTTAAAAAAAAAGCCAGTTCTCCTTTTACCTATTTTGTTCTGAATAGATTTGAATAAATGGTAAAAAGACTAAATGCTGAAGTATCCTGCCTCCAGAAGGAAAAACATCTTGCAGGCGAAATGTGGTCCCGGCGCCTGGGTGGCTCAATCTGTTAAGTATCTGACTCTTGGTTTCAGCTCAGGTCATGATCTCATGGTTTTGTGCGTTTGAGCCCCACTGTTTCATGAGTTTGAACCCCATGTCTGGCTCTGTGCTGGCAGCGCAGAGCTTGCTTGAGATTCTCTCTCCGCCCTTCCCCGACTTCAAAAAAAAAAAAAAGGGGGGGAAATGTGGTCTGTTGAAAACCAGGATGAGATTACAAGCTGGCCTTCAAATTCTCATTACAGCTTTTGTGCCTGGTTACTTAATCTCTCTGAGCCTATTTTCTCTTCTTAAAATGAGAAAGAGGGAGTAATTCCTCTATGGCAGAGACATCAGGAGGAATAGGGAGGGACTATATATACATGTATATGTACATATATATCAAGCATTTGACACAGAAAGTTTAGAGACTCCACCAAGTAAATGTTGCAGAAGTTAAAAAAAAAAAGGATATCTGAATATTTTAACTGATTGCTATTTAACACATAATTACTGTATATAGAACACACTTAAGATTTTCTCTAATGGATAATTATATGTAATTAATTTTTTTGCATTTTAACACTGTTTTTCCTATTTTGCCTTTTTCCTCTTTTATATCACTAATTGTATTTGAAAAGTTAAAGTGAGAGAGGGGCCAGGCACAGGCAAAGAAGAACTTGCATTTATAATATATGTTAGGTATCAGCTGTAATAAAAGGAAAGTTTTATTTCTGTGATTTTTCTAACTGTATATTTGGTTATCGGTAGACGTTTAATTTCATCTCTGATATTAGGCTGGGCCATATCTATAGCATCATAGATCAATAAGTGAACTCTATTCTTAATTATCTGTATTAACCAGTAATTTGCTGTGTCGTCTGCACATTACTCTTTTTTATAGGCCTATTTATTTATTTATTTGAGAGAGAAAGAGAGAGACAGACCGACAGAGTGAGCTTGAGTGGGGAAGGGGTAGAGAGGAGAGAGAGAATCCCAAGCACGCTTCAAGATCTTGAGATCATGACCTGAGTGGAAATCAAGAGACCGACGATTAACTGACTGAGCCACCCAGGCAGGCATCCCCATGGGATCAAAGTATTGTAATCAGAGATCAAGATATATTTATTCATTTTAAATGTGATCAGACATGTTAATTACAACTGGATTCTAATGAGAGACAACCATTCACCTTGAGGCTAAGCCTCTCAAACAAGTGCTTCTTCTGCACTAAAAAATCAGTTTTAAAATTGACATAAAGGGGCGCCTGGGTGGCTCAGTTGGCTAAGCACTAAGTGTGCAGCCTGCTTAAGAATGTGTCTCTCTCTCTCCCTCTACCCCTCTCCCAAGAAAGAAAGAAGGAAGGAAGGAAAGAAGGAGGGAAGAAAGAAAAGAAAAAAGAAAGAAAAGAAAAGAAAAAGAAAGAAAGAACAAAAGAAAGAAAGAAAGAAAAGAAAGAGAGAAAGAAAGAAAGAAAGAAAGAAAGAAAGGGAAAGAAAGGAAGGGACACAGATGTATTAATCCTTCTTAGTTCCCCAGAAACTAGGTCTAATGATTCCTGTACAGTGTGAATCAACAAATACGAACCAACTATCCCACACTGTGATAAACACTATGGGGTAACATACACTTTTAGAGAGTCTCCAGTGTAATTTACTATGACTTCTGTTACTTCAACTATGGCTTATGCTGGGCACTATGTGCCAGGCTCTGTTCTAAGAGCTTGAAGTATAGTAACTCATTTAATTTTCACAATACACGAATGAGGCAGGTATCATTATTACATACAGGAGGAAACTGAGGCAAAGAGATGTTGGGTAACTCTAACTAGTATGTGGTGGATAGTAAGACACTCCCATGGAAAGATCACTGATGTTAAGAAACAAATCGCTCTAAATGCCAAATGAGTGTTGGAAGCAGTACGTACTTTAGGTATTCATTAGAGGAAGAAGTAAGCGTGGGCTTATGTGGTCAGGGCATGGGTCTTGGTAAGCACAGGATCTCGACAGAGAAAAACAATGTCTTTTAAGGACACTGTGAATTTACCGAAGCACAGTAGCTTAAGACAACATCAAGCTCAATTATTTTTAACCTAACCGCTTATTTATGGTGTGAGTTCAAAGATGGGTGGGGGCTGGGAGTTTGCATCAAGGACACTTAGCCACTGCCTGTACATCCTCTGTATTCTGCATTTTTTTTTTTGAGACAATGCTCTGCTCTATGATTTTGACAAAGAAAACATGGGAATCTCAGAAATCAAGGTAAAATAGATTAGGTTTGAATGGATAGGTTTGAGAGCGTGGTTTATAAAGATCAGCTTTGTTTCCCTTCATTCTCCATCAAGGCTCTAAATAAATCTGAAATAACTTTACCTGTGCCTTTCATGATTACCTGAGGTTTCTCATTAAAGTGACTAAGTCCACTCTGGAATGTATAGTACAGAGGCTAAGTAAATACTTATTGTCTAGGAGAATGAACTGTAATATTTGATCTTGATGTTGTAGACATAAGGCTATTGATTGGACAGTGTTAGAGAAAGCAATACTTAAATCCTCCCAAATACTACTCCTCAAACTGTTGGTCAGTTTTTCCTATAAGACCCCTTGTGGGTTTTTGAAACGTATTTATTGACATCTAATTGAAATATAACATGAGTTTCAGGTGTACAACGTAACAGTTTGATATATGTATACGTTGTGAAATGATCACCACAATAAATAAAGTTAACATCCATCACCACACGTAATTATAATTTTTTTCTTGTGACAAGAACTTTTAAGATCTACTCTTAACTTTCAAATGCACAGCACGGTATTATTAACTGTAGCCACCACGCTTCACATTACATCCCCACGATTTACTCATTTTATAACTGGAAGTTTGTACATTTTGGCCATTTTCATCCATTTCACCCACCTCTCAACCCCCACCTCTGGCAACCAGCAATCTGTTCTCTGTATCTATTTTTGTTCTCTCTTTAGAGAAAACTGACTTCGCTTAGCATAATGCCCTTAGGGTCCATCCATGTTATGGCAAAGAGTCAGGTGTTCTTCTTTCCTTATTTTCTATGGCTGAATAATATTCCTCGGTGTGTGTATGTGTGTGTGTGCTTGTACATATCCCCCATTTCTTGATCTATTCACGTTTCAGCGGGCATAGGTTATTTCCATGTCTTGGCTATTACACATGATGATGCAATGAACAGAAAAGTGCAGATATCTTGTTGAGTTAGTGTTTTCGTTGACCTAAGAAAATTCCCCAAAGTGGAATTGCCGGATCACATGGTAGTTCTATTTTTTATGTTTTGTGGAAACGACATGTAGTTTGTCATAGCGGAGGGTGCACAAGTGTTCCCTTTTCTCTACATCCTCACCAACGCTTATTATTTCTTGTCTTTTTTCATAGTCGCCATTAAACAGGTGTAAGATGATAGGACATTGTGGCTTTGATTTGCATTTCTCTGAGGACCAGCGACGTTGAGCACCTTATCATGCACCTGTTGGCCGTCTGTATATCTTGTTTAGGAAGAAAAGAAAAGAAAAAAAAAAAGGTCTATTCAAATCCTCTCCCCATATTAATTAGATTGTTTTGTTGTTTTTTGTTCTTGTTTTTTACTACTGAACTATATAAGACCTTTATAGACATGAATTCTTTATCAGATATATGACTTGCACATATTTTCCCCCATTCAGTAGGTTGCGTTCATTTTTGTTTTTTTTCATTTCTTTTTTGGTGTAGAAGCTTTCTAGTTCAATGTAGTCCCACTTGTTTATTTTTCCTTTTGTTGCCTTTGCTCTTGGTGTCAAATCAAAAAAAAAAAAAAATCATCGTCAAGACCTATGTCAAAGGAGCTTACTGCCTATGTCTTCTAGGAGTTTTATAGTTTCAGGTCTTATGTTCAAGTGTTTAACAGCTTTTTCTACTTTAAGCCTGACATTCTTATATTTTGGTTTTCAGTTGGCAAGGGTAGCATGTCTTAGACTTACAGAATAGTCTTTTTCTTCCTTTTAACATTTATCAAAAAATGAATCACTTCCTATTATAAAAATCTTCAGCAATACTCAAGAAGGGAGTCAGTAGGAAAATGAGGACAATTTATTGAAAAAGACATTTTTTACAAAAAGAAAGGTGTAAGCAAAGAAATAAGACAACCATCCTAAAGGAAACCTCCCCCTTACTTTGCTTTTAACCATGTCGATTTATGGACCAAAAGCCCGAGATCAATGGCTGAGCTAATGCTCAGGGAGCTTTTAACAAACACCAAAGTCCGGGCCTTCCCCGTGAAATATGCGATTTAATTGGCTCGGGATGATATCTGGGTGTTGGCATCTTTAATAGCTCTCCAGATGATTCCAATGTGTAGCCAGGGTTGAGAGCCACTAGTCTAGAAACTGTCTCAACTGCCTATATGAAATATATAGATAACGTAATCAGAAGTGTATTTTATTGAGATTTCAACTCAAAGTGTGAAACTTAATTGATCTTTGATTTTTTTTCACTTCCAGGAAATGTTGTAGTTAGACGTTAAACACACCTAGGCATCATAGTACACCATAATGAATCAGATCTTTGGAGCAACAGAGAGGCATGGTCTTTAACACGGTCTTAAATACCATTGGTTAAAACCTCCAACTGGCAGTAACTTCCACAGTGATAAGCACTGGTCTGTAATGGAAATAGAATTGCACAATTTGTGCTCCTAAGACTAAACCTTAACTCTTAACTATAGTGATGGATACATAAATGGGAAAATTCTTTGGAAGGGGCTGTCCAGTGTTCGTTTGCTCTCTCTTGGATGTGAAAGTGATAACACATGAAGAGTGAAAGTAGGAATGCGGGGTGGGATACAGCCCCCACTAAAATCTCCTCCACACTGAGAAAACTGCTATAGTTTGAGGTGGCCAGGCTATGGGGGCAGTTGAAGACTCCTGGGGAATATGTCCATACACCTCATCGCTGCAGAGCAAATTGATAGGCAGGAATAGGGCTGCAAAATTCAGCAGGATGAAGAAGGAGGCATGGTCTCCCTACTCAAAGCATGCAAATATTTCTTTTATTAACTCTTTATTACTTACTGTCATTAGATGATACTGTTAAGCCAACATACTCTCAGGGATTCGTTGGAAGTCAGCACTATGGAAGAATGGAGCATTGACGAGGCAGCAGAGTCTAGGCAAAATAGCGTCTAACGCATTCCACCAATGTGCTAGAAAACTTGATGGAAATCTACATCCAAGTCTTTCCACATAGTTTTCTCTTCCCCAGTGATTGATTAACATGGGTGGACCGCCTAAGCTCCTACTCCCCAGATCTTTTATTGCTACCTGGGCATCTGATGCCTCCCTCCTTTCCTTCTCTCTTTCCATATCTGAATCTCCCGCAGCCATTGCCAGGGTGCCTATCAAAAATCCCTTCAAAATTCTGGTTCACCCGATGAATACTTACATAACTTTTGACAACCTCAGTGTGTAAAGTGGAAATGATGTTACTAGTCTTATGGTTTTTCTTAGAACAAAAATTAGAATGATTTATGGAAGGGTAAACTGTAAACTTTTGCTACTCAACTTTTGAGAACTCAACCTAGAAAATTCACACTGCTTATTTTCTTTGTTTTTACTGTCAAATATCACTGTGGGAAGTATCCCAAAGATACTGATCCTACTGAAGTATTTATTTTGTTTCTATAGAACTTTATTTTGAAAATATTATTTCACCTGAAGATTGTTCTAAAAACATTAAACGTTTTTTAGTGTTTATTTATTCATTTTTTGAGAGAGAGAGAGAGAGCACACAAGCAGGGGAGGGGCAGAGTGAGAGGGAGAGACAGAATCTGAAGCACAATCCAGGTTCTGAGGTGTCAGCACAGAGCCAGACATGGGGCTGGAACTCATGAACCTTGAGATCATGACCTGAGCCAAAGCTGAACACTTGACTGAGCCACCCAGGAGCCCCTAAAAAAATTTTAAGATATAAAAATGTTATACAACTTATCTATTGCAAATTAATCTGATAATTACTTCTGCAATTAGGTACATTGTGTTGGCTCACCTGTGTAAAAAATATTGCACACTTTCATTTTGTCTCCACATGTGACTGGTGTCTAAACCACATATAGTTTATATATAAGACCATATATATAGTTCTATAGGATCATAGTACTACATATAGGGTTCTGTATACAGAATTCCAAACTATTTAAAAGTTATTCTGAAGGCACCTGGGTGGTTCAGTTGGAGAAGCTTCTGACTTCGGCTCAGGTCATGATCTCACAGTCTGTGGGTTCAATCCCCCTATAGTTATCTGTACTGACAGTTCAGAGTCTGGAGCCTGCTTCAGGTTCTGTGTCTCCCTCTCTCTCTGCCCCTCCCCTGCTCGTGCTCTGTCTCTCAAAAATAAGTACGTGTTAAAATTTTTTTAAATAAAAGTGTTTTTTGTGAAATAATAACTTTATAAATATCCGAACTCAATGCACTGTAAAACAATCATTTTGGTAAACTCAGTGGGTTAAGCGTCTGACTTCGGCTCAGGTCATGATCTCACAGTCTGTGGGTTCGAGCCCCGCATCGGGCTCTGGGCTGACAGCTGGGAGCCTGGAGCCTGCTTTGGATTCTGTGTCTCCCTCTCTCTCTGCCCCTCCCCTGCTCATGCTCTGTCTCTGTCTGTCGCAAAAATAAATAAAAACATTAAAAAAAATTAAAAAAAAATAGCCAGACCACTCACTGATCATAATTGTAAGAAACTGACAAAACCAGACCATTTTAATGTTGTGAAATTGATTCAAACCTGCCTGATACGGCATTCCTTCACTGAGCTGAGGTCATATTATATTTAAAAAAATACAAACAAATACATCGAACTGTGAGTCTTATTTCTATAATACACCCAGTGTTTAAAATAAGCTTCTCAAAGAGAAGTGGGTAACTTCAGAATACAGATCCAGACTCGACTATTACCCACTGAAGTATTCCATGCCAGTCTGGGTGTCATTGCTGTTCTATAATTTTTGAATTTAACCTTTTCAGTCTTCCTATTGTATTATTTAAAATCGTTATGTCATACCTTATCCACTTACCTCCAGTCTCCACTCCTCCCCCTTTTCAGCCCCTGTGAATAGATGCCTTCTCTCTATTGACAAGCATGATTGGGTCCACCCACTGGAGGGCTGCATTAAGTTTTCTACGTTTTATCTGGCTATTTCCCTGAATTTTCATCTTCCCCATCTCTCTTTGCTCCTGCCAAAAAAAATCTCTCCTCTCAGATTAACTTGATTGAATCTCATCTTCTCCTGCTCCTCTGGAACCTGCTAAGTCATCATATCCTCTCTGTTCAGCTTCTTCTCTCTCTCTCCCTTTTCATGGGCTTGTTGCCTTGAGACATATTCGTGCCACACCCTCCTAATATAAACTCTCCTTTCCTCTCTTTCTACCTTATATTACCGTGATACTTTCCTCTTTCTTGGACCCTACATTTCTGAAGTGAGTAGTATTTCCTCATTCCCCTTTCAATATTTAACCTCTCATTATTCCTCTTCACCCCCTGTTCCCAAACTTTGTGTCCTGTGGCTTCTCCGTTGCATTTCCTGCCATTCGTCATTCCTCTCTTTGTGGCCCTAGCCCCCGCTTTGTCCTCTGTGATAATGGCTGTCCTCATTTTTGCCTTATATCCCACGCCCTTCCACCGAAGTCATTTTTCTTTCTACCCTCCCAGTTCACTTTTACACTAAATGCATTCTACAACTATCTTCTCTTTTTTACAATTTCTCCCTTAAGATTATTATCCATTCCCACAAATTCTAGTATGTCTATCAACTCTCAAATTTGTTCAATGCCAAATTTGACTCTTCTTGGGTCATGGCTTGCATTTTCAATTGTTTGATGGTCACCTCATCAAATTCATGTAAAATCAATTCGTTATGTTTCCGTCAGGCACATTTTTTCTAGTGCTTTGTATTTCTATCAGTTGAATTATCAGCTATATAATATTATCACTTCGATTTCACTCAACTACCTACCCACCCATATTTACTCTAAATGTAATTGGATTCATATTTAAAAAGCATTTGTTCAGTCTAGCCACGCAGTAAAAAATTCTCCTAAATATACATACCTTATGTTTTCTTTATCGTCGTTTATTTTTATGAGTAATATGAATGTTTAGTAAACATTATTAGTATGAAATGGGTTACTAGAAATAGTTTGATTTGATGGAACAGTACTAATGGAAGAAGGGAATGGGTTTATAGTAATCTGACACGCAACTGTTGTCTAGGAACTAAGCAAGTCTAATATCTAGTGTGGCATGAATCTCTTTTACAATAATTACTGCATTCTGCCTTTAGCGTCTTTTCAAATTTATCTTATTTTATATCTCAGGTTGCAATGTTAAATGATAGTAGGGATTATGTCCTATTCACCTCTGTTTGTTGTTGTTGTTGTTGTTGTTAATATTTTATTTTTAAGTAATCTCTACACCAACGTGGGACTCAAACTCACAACCCTGAGAGTGAGTCACATGTTCTACCAGGGAGCCAGCCACGTACCCATAGCTCTGTTTTATCTATAGCCTCTAGAACATTCCCCTTATATAATAGGTAATCAATACCTACCTTCACAAGGTAATAGGTAATAGGTAATCAATCACTACCTTCACAAGGACACTCTGTTCTTAAGGTATTGTGGAAGAAACCACCCCCAAAATGGAACGGCTGATGGGAAGATTGCCCATCACGGAGTAAGGATTACAAAAAACAATCATTGCTCGCTGATACATTTTGTCCTAGGCCTGGACATAGCTGTGCATCCTCAGCAAGAAACAGGAAATGAATACTAGAAGTGCATACAATTCTGCCCTGTATTACCACCATGTGTTTCTTATATTCCATTGGTTTCCTTTGTGATTGGCAAGCACTACATATTTAGCTTAACTATTCATTCTGGGAGTTCTTCCAGAAATATGAGCTTAGCTCACTTATGAAACTTGAGCAATTTCACGACATGATTATTACTAGTAATAACAACAATTAGTTAATAAAGAGAAACATTGATTCGGAACCAACAGAGCTCTGTGGAATCATTTGCTGTTTGAAATGTGATTGGACGTGGTGCCTGCAGAGCCCGTGAGCAGAGTGTAGACATTTTAAATCAGCCTGAGCCAAGAATTACGGACACAAACCTTAGAGGAACTAACTTCCAACTTCATAAATTTCCTCATAAATTTTCAGGGTTACTTTTTTGAAAATGTTCATGAAATCCCAGCACCTTCCATTTCATTTTGGAACCTGGATTGTCTTAGAATCAAGCCACTGTTTTTATCTGACTTTTACAGTTGATTTCATGCTGCCTTTCCATTAGTTTTACTGGTCCCGGCTCAGCACCGTGCCTAAAAATGCTGGCATGTCAAGAAACTCCAACTTTGGGGTCTTATTGCCAGCATGTTATGTATGATCTCATAGAGTGCTTAGTGGTTACATGGATGGTTTTCGTTCATTGTGACAATAGGAATTAGTTTTCAGTATACTCATTTGCTGAAAACGAATGTGCCGGTGTAGGCTACTGCTTATGCCAGCAGTATGTAAAATTACAAACACATTATAAGAAACCTTAGAACATGAAGACTTGACTTAAATCTTGAAGATTTTTTTTTTTAAGTTTATGTATTTTGAGAGAGAGAGAGAGAGAGCATGAGCAGGGGAGGGACAGAGATAGTGGGAGAGAGAGAATCCCAAACACGCTCTGCATTGTCAGCAGGGAGCCCGAAGCAGGGCTCGAACCCACCAACTGTGAGATCATGACGTGAGATCATGTCTGACGCATAACTGACTGAGCCACCCAGGTGCCCCTTGGAGAGTTTTAAAATTAGTAGTTTGATACTTGATTTCTTAGACTCACACAGGAAGGATAGAATACTTACAGGAAAGAAGTGAAAGGGTAAAAAAGGAAAAGAAAAGAAAAATGTAAAAAAAAAAAAAAAGCCCTTCCTTTGAATTTTATTGCCTCTTTTAGCCTATATAGGCAAAGCAAAGCTCAGAATTCATTACCAAATATGTATCCCGTGAGCCTAAGTCCAATTAAATGTTAGTGTAAACATTTTCAAAATGACAAATAGCTAAATAAATGGAATAACATTTCAAGTAACACTGGACAATGAAGATCAGAAAATATTTGAATTTTATGACAGATTGTGAGATCTTCAATGCCGGGAAAGATATTTTGCTTCATCTTGGTATCTATTCAGGAAGCTGGTATATTTTAGGTGAAGACATAAATGTGAATATGTTAATATATAATTTGATATAAATAGATATGTGAATACATATAACTATACTTAAGTATGTATAACATATAAATGCATATGTGAAATTTACAAAGGTGTAGTAGTACCTTCTCAACGAGCTTGTGTTCTCATCACCTTAATAGTCACAGCTGGGGGCGCCTGGGTGGCGCAGTCGGTTAAGCGTCCGACTTCAGCCAGGTCACGATCTCGCGGTCCGTGAGTTCGAGCCCCGCGTCGGGCTCTGGGCTGATGGCTCGGAGCCTGGAGCCTGTTTCCGATTCTGTGTCTCCCTCTCTCTCTGCCCCTCCCCCGTTCATGCTCTGTCTCTCTCTGTCCCAAAAATAAATAAACGTTAAAAAAAAAAAATAGTCACAGCTGTATGCTTCTATTGCTCTGTGGAAACATGAAGAGTGAAATTCAGAAAAGTAAGACAAAGCGGGAGCCCAGCATTCCTTAGTGTGACACATTGGGAATATTCCTACAAAACAGAAATGTCTTTGGCCTGATGTGTATTACCTGAGAATATGGCCCCACAGAGATAACAGAATGAAGAAACATCTTGGTGACTTGTCTATTTTCAAGAGATGTGCTACAGTGTATTACAAA
Organism: Leopardus geoffroyi; assembly: GCF_018350155.1. Taxonomy (NCBI): domain Eukaryota; kingdom Metazoa; phylum Chordata; class Mammalia; order Carnivora; family Felidae; genus Leopardus; species Leopardus geoffroyi. Next base: position 33,570,014 of record NC_059327.1, on the reverse strand, counting down.
TGGAAGGCATTCCTGCTCCAAAATAACACCCCCCACTCTTTATATAAAGTTAACCTCATATGTCTGTTTCTTTATAGAAAATTTTAAAGCCAGCCCCTAAAACACTTTGGAGATTTAATAAAGGTTTACCAAAAGTGTAGAATGGACTTTCTCCCCCGTTTATTAATCCTACCAGAACCTCCAAACCCAAGTCTCGTCTCACCTCCTCCTAGAGGCATCTAAAGTCCAGAAAGGGCAATTAAAAATCATCTTACGGGCTGTATTATTTTTGACACGAGAAAACTGAGACGGAGAGAGGTTAAGTTGCTCTGAGGTCAGAGCCTAAAACTTCCAGGCCAAGCCTACTCCATTTTCCTGGCTTCCTCGCCATCCCTAGTGAACTTCTCAGGCTTTGAAAATTACCAAAAAATGCAATAGGAGGTTAGTATTCTGGGAAGTGGGTGAAATGTTCCAGGACAAGCCGCCTTGCCTTCTCAGGAAGTGAGGCTTCCCGACAAAGAAAAGACGTGTAGGCGGCCCTTTGGAGGCAAGGCCTCCCTCGTCCTGGCTGGTTAATTCGAGGGGGTGATGATGAGAACGACAGCAGGGTAAGAACAACCTCCTTGCCAACATTATTATAGTCTACCTTTGGTATCAAGAATCAGTGTACGTTCTAGAACATTGATTTTGAAACCGGATCTCTAAATGGACTTCAGGAGTCAGTGTCTCCCACATAAAAATCTATGCAGAAATTTTCTCTTTTGCATTCATCTGGGATAAAATCCACTGACGTCCTCAAATTTTCTGAGGGTGTTACGAACCAAATAGGGGTTCGAAATCACTGATTTTACTTTCAACGAAGGTAAATGCTACGATACAAATTGTAATGTTGGGATTTTATCTTTGGTATTTCCACCCTCTCCCTTCTGTAATGTTTTGCCTTTGTTAATACTCCGTTTGTATCATCCCTTACCATTTTGCGTACTCAGTATTCTCACTCTTTTTCTCCCTTTTAAAAGTTTATCTTCGAGGGAAAAAAAAGTGCCCCAAACTTTAGACTCCCACTGAGACGGACGTCTTGGCTCAGTAATCCTTGGCTCTTTGCCATTCTCTCTTTTAGGCCAACTTGAATGATTCCAGAACTCTTTCTGTGTTTATCAATTTAACCTTCTAGAGAACATAGAGTTTTGTCTGTGGGAGTGAGGTCACATTTCTATTAAGTTCTAAGAATTCTCTAATATCTCTTGAGATTTGTGTTTGTTTGATCTTCAGTTTTTGAGAAGTCTGTTCTTAAATTCCCAAGCATAAGCCTCCTAGAGGTTCAATGTAATCTCTATTCTAAAGGCATTTAGATTCTAAAGGCTTTTTTTTTTTTTTACAGAACTAAGAAAAACATTCCTAAAATTTGTTCAGAATCAAAAAAGACCCTGAATTGTCAAAGAAATCTTGAGAAATAAGAAGAAAGCAGAAGGTAACACACTTCCTGATTTCAAGCTATACTACAAAGCTATAGTTGTCAAAACAGTATAGGACTAGCCTGAAAATAGACAAATAGACCATGGAACAGAATAGTCAGCCCAGAAATAAACCTAAACATATAGGCAACTAATGTTTTCCAAGGGAGCCAAGTATACTCAGTGGAGAAAAGACAATCTATTCAATAAATGCATGCTGGAATAATTACATGTTTGCATGTAAAAGAGTAAAGCTGCACACCATCCACAAAAATTAACTCAAAGAAGGTTGGGGACTTAAGTGGAAGACCTGAAGCCATGCAACACCTAGAAGAAAACATAAAAATTAAGCTTCTTGATATAGATTTTGGTAATTTTTTTGGATATGACACCTAAATCATAAGCAACAACAACCACCACCACATGAGATTACATCAAACTGAAAAGCTTCTGGACAGCAGAAGAAACCATCAACAAAGTGAAAAATAACCTACAGAATGGGGAAAAAAAACATTTGCACACCACATATATGATAAGAGGTTAATATCCAAAATATAGAAAAACTCATATAGCAAAAAGTCCATAACCCAATTAAAGAATGGGAAAGGGACTTGAATAGACATTTCCTGAAAGAAGACATATAAAAGGCCAATGGGTGCATGAGAAAATGCTCAACCTCACTGGTCATTAGGGAAATGCAGACTAAAACCACCATGGGATATCCCCTCAGCCCTGTTGGAATGGCCATCATCAGAAAGATGAGAGATAACAAATGCTGGCATAAATGTGGAGAGTAGGGAACCCTTGTCCACTGTTGTTGAGACTGTAAGTTGGTGCAGCCACTATGGAAAATAGTATGGAGGAAACTCAAAAAAAAAAAAAAAAACAAATTAAAAAGAGAACTACCACATTATCCAACAATTCCATTGCTGGGGACAGTACAGCTACCATAAGCATCATGCTGTAAACAAACATTGCTTTGGAGATATAGGAAAGCTAAGCCTTGAAAATTTTATGGTACAGATTTTCCTTGACTCGCAATGGGGTTATGTCCCAATAAACCATTGTACATTGAAAATATCCCAAGTTGGAAAAAATGCATTTAATACACTTAACCTACCCAACATCATAGATTAGCCTCAAATGTGCTGAGAACATTTACGCGAGCCCACAGTTAAGCAAACTCATCTAACACAGAGACTGTTTTATACTAAAGTATCGAATGCCTCATGTAATTTATTGAATACCGTACTGGAAGTGAAATACGCAATAATTGCCTGAGTCTGGAATGATTGTCGGTATATTGGTCGTTTGCCATTGTGATCTGGGTGGCTGACCAGGGGCTGTGGCTTGCGGCCACCACCCAGCATCATGAAGAAATATTGCATCACATGGCAATAGTCTGGGGAAAAAGCTAAATTTGAAACTCAATGTACAAATTTCTACGATGGTGTACCACTTTAATGCCCTTGTAAGTCAAAAAAATCATAAGCCAATGCACTATAAGTCAGGGAAGGTCTGTCTTTTGATGATATCTGAGTAGGGGAGGTGAGCAAGTAACAAGGTATAAAGTAATTTTAGTTTATTTTGATTTTGTTAGCTTTTTTTGACAAAGAAAATTTGCATATATCTAAGGTGCATAGCAAGATGTTCTGAGATATGCATACATTATGAGCTCATTGCCACAATCAGACTAATTAATATATCCATCACCTCTCACTGCTACCTTTTTTTTTCTTGTGGTAAAAACACTGGAGACCTACCCTCTTGGCAAATTGCAAGTTTATGGCTCATTAACATTAATTCCAGTCACCATGCTGTATATTAGGTCTCCAGAATTTACTCGTATTATTACTTTTCTCCCACCTTCTCACCTCTGGTTACCACCATTCTACTGTCACTATGAGTTTGACTTCTTTTTAAACTTTTTTTTTTTTTAGATTCTACATATAAGTGAGAAAAGGACTTCCAGACTAGCCTGGAAAAAACAGATTTGCTCTGGGAACGATAGGAAGGAAGGTGGAGCACCGAGAGGAAGATAAGTTATGTGGGGCCACCTATTCTGGAATAAATTTAAACAGTGTTATCACTACAGATTTAGGTACAAAATAAGGTCTGTTTGCACTGACTTTGGCAAAAAAGATGCTGGGGAAAGTGACTTGCCTACAAGACTGACTCCAGAGATACAAGTGGGTGAAAAAGATAGTATATGACTTGGCAAATAACTCAGGTGGCCAATGAATCAGGCATTCAGAACAAAATGGTGGGGACTTCAGGCAAAGGTTAATTTTCAGATTTCTGCAAGAAATTAAGGAGGCAATTATTATTTGTGAGAACTGCCCATGGATGTAAGATCTTTCACACTGATTCGGGTCTGGAGCAGAGCTCCAGGCTTAAAGTGAAACTGCGACAGGCACAAGGACCTCTCTCCCTGCCAAAAAGTAAACAAAATCCCAAATCAGAAACAGAGGACAGTGGAGGGAGGCCAAGACTTGGTTAGGTTGGAGAAGGGGTTTATCAGCCAAATAACTTGCATCTAGAACTCTTTTCTGGAAATATAAATGTCTGGATGACCAAAGGGACACCGAAACTGTCACAGAAATCTAGCAGGTATGATTAGACCATTTTATTCCTTAGTCTAGAAGGGGCAACGATTTCTACTAATAAGGTCTACCAAGTGTGGAACAGAATAGAGACAATAGTTTACATCTTTCGTGCCATGCTATTTAGGATTGACAAAATTCTGGTATGAGACAGATTGAGTCTATGGGTGGTAACACCGGTTGAACTGCTGTGAAGAACTTAGGTGGCTAGATGCAGGGGAAATTCGTGAAGACTACAGAAAAGATGGAAGTCATGTTTTGGAAAGATTAGTCTAAATGAGACACGTAAAATATTCCTTAGGAGAAAAAGCTTAGGCTTAGGGGGGCCAATTTTTTTTAAATATTTTTTTAATGTTTATGTTTATTTTTGACAGAGAGAGAGAGACAGAGCATGAGCGGGGGAGGGGCAGAGAGAGAGGGAGACACAGAATCTGAAGCAGACTCCAGGCTCCGAGCTGTCAGCACAGAGCCCGACGCGGGGCTCGAACTCACACTGCGAGATTGTGACCTGAGCCGTAGTCGGACGCTCAACAGACTGAGCCACCCGGGCGCCCCGGGGAGCCAATTCATACACTGGAACGTTACAGAAGACCAGGCATAGCCATTGAAATTGAGAAAGGGGGGAATGAACATGACATAAAAACTACATGTGAGTAGAAAAGCTTGCAAGTATCTGATTAAGAGTTTGCTCATTTTGGCTAGTTTTCTGTCCCTTATGCATTTTAAAAGCTTGTTGTGTGCTCCGCACCTATAAGCATTGCTATACTAAAGGACGGTCATACACTGTCCAGGAGGTGTTTTTTCAGAGATTGTTACTTGCTCTCTGTTGTTGTACTTTGGTTATTTTATTACCCTACTCGTAGTGATATTTTGGACCCCCCACCTGGTGTGCTTTGATTTTTTTCCTTGGAGTAGCCCTGGAAAGGAAAACAGATAGACAAACAGGAGACAAAAGCATGCAAACACACAAACAAATAAACAAAAACAAAAAACTAAAGACTAAAAACAAAAAACCCCAAAACACCGACTACAAGTAAAGACGAGGGTGGGGGGAGGTGTTGATGGAAGAGCACAGACAAAGAAAGGACGGTGGGGGGGGGGGTGGAGAAAAAATAAGCATTGACTAGTCGGGGAGACTAAAAGGCTTAATCCAGAGAGAGAAAAAGGAAAATAAAGAAGGAGGCGGGGAAAACGAAACACAGATAAAGTTACCCAGACAGACAAAGTATATGGCTTGATTATTCCAGAGAGAGAGAAAGGAGTGCAAAGAAGGAGATGTAGAACATGTATCAAGAGAATGGATTAAATATACCTGTTTAGACAGACCACTAACCAGATAACCAGCCTAGGGGAGGGAAGAGAGAAGGAGGCTGTTGTTTAAGATAGCGTTGGAAGTTCTAGCATCAGCAATCAGACAAAATGAAATCAAAGGCATCAAAATTGGCAAAGATGAAGTCAAGCTTTCACTTTTTGCAGATGACATGATACTATACATGGAAAACCCGATAGACTCCACCAAAAGTCTGCTAGCACTGATAACATGAATTCAGCAAAGTCGCAGGATCCAAAATTAATGTACAGAAATCAGTTGCACTTTTGTACACCAATAATGAAGCAACAGAAAGACGAATAAAGAAACAGATCCCATTCACAATTGCACCAAGAGTTATAAAATATGTAGGAATAAACTTAACCAAAGATGTAAAAGATCTGTATGCTGAAAACTATAGAAAGCTTATGAAGGAAATCGAAGAAGATACAAAGAAATGGAAAAACATTCCATGCTCATGGATTGGAATGATAAATATTGTTAAAATGTCAATATTACCCAAAGCAATCTACAAATTCAATGCAATCCCAATAAAAATTGCACCAGCATTCTTCTTGAAGCTAGAACAAGCAATCCTAAAATTTGTATGGAACCACAAAAGACCCCGAAGAGCCAAAGTAATATTGAAGAAGAAAACCAAAGTGGAGGCATCACAATCCCAGACTTTAGCCTCTACTACAAAGCTGTAATCATCACGACAACATGGTATTGGCACAAAAACAGACACGTAGACCAATGGAATAGAATAGAGATTCCAGAATTAGACCCAGAAATGTATGGCCAACTAATCTTTGACAAAGCAGGAAAGAATATGCAATGGAAAAAAAGACAGTCTCTTTAACAAATGGTGCTAGGAGAACTGGACAGCAACATGCAGAAGAATGAAACTAGACCACTTTCTTACACCATTCACAAAAATAAACTCAAAATGGATGAAGGACCTGAATGTGAAACAGGAAACCATCAAAACCCTAGAGAAGAAAGCAGGGAAAAACCTCTCTGACCTTAGCTGCAGCAATTTCTTACTTGACACATCTCCAAAGGCAAGGCAATTAATGGCAAAAATGAACTATTGGGACCTCATGAAGATAAAAACTTCTGCACTGCAAAGGAAACAATCAACAAAACTAAAAGGCAACCAATGGAATGGGAAAAGATATTTGCAAATGACATATCGGACAAAGGTCTAGTATCCAAAATCTATAAAGAACTCACCAAACTCCACACCTGAAAAACAAAAAATCCAGTGAAGAAATGGGCAGAAGACATCAAAAGACACTTTTCTAAAGAAGACATCCAGATGGCCAATAGGTGCATGAAAAGATGCTCAACATCACTTATCATCAGGGAAATAAAAATCAAAGCCACGCTGAGATACCACCTCACGCTGGTCAGAGTGACTAAAATTAACAACTCAGCAAACAACAGATGCTTGGGAGGATGTGGAGAAACAGGAACCCTCTTGCACCATTGGTGGGAATGCAAACTGGTGCAGCCGCTCTGGAAAACAGTGTGGGGGTTCCTCAAAAAATTAAAAATAGATCTACCCAGCAAAAGCACTGCTAGGAATTGACCCAAGGGATACAGGAGTGCTGATGCACAGGGGCACTTGTACCCCAATGTTTATAGCAGCACTTTCAACAATAGCCAAATTATGGAAAGATCCTAAATGTCCACAACTGATGAATGGATAAAGAAGATGTGGTTTATATACACAATGGAATACTACTTGGCAATGAGAAAGAATGAAATATGGCTTTTTGTAGCAACATGGTTAGAACTGGAGAGTGTTATGCTAAGTGAAATACGTCATACAGCGAAAGACAGATACCATGTTTTCACTCATATGTGGATCTTGAGAAATTTAACAGAAGACCAGGGGGAGGGGAAGGGGGCAAAAAAAAAAAAAAGTTACAGAGATGGAAGGAGGAAAACCATAAGAGACTCTTGAATAATGAGAACAAACTGAGGGTTGATGGGGGGGTGGTGCGGAGAGGGGAAAGTGGGTGATGGGCATTAAGGAGGGCACCTGTTGGGATGAGCACTGGGTATTGTATGGAAACCAATTTGACAATAAATTATATATATATATATATATATATATATATATATATATATAATATGTATGTATGTGTATATATATATATGTATGTGTATATATTTATAAAGAGTGTAGGTACAGATGAGTCATTATATAATTTACCATCCAAATCAAGCCATATTGAGAGTAAAAAGTGGTAATACCAATAGGTAGGCAAAGACAATAGGAGTAAATGGGGGCTGTCCTGGCATGTTTAGATGTATGGTCTGGATATGGGGTCAAAGTACAAGAAGGATTCTCGGGTTTGATCAGCTCGTGGGAAAATCCAATCCAGCATACAAGGAAATAGCACTTTGAATTTGCTCACCCTTTGTGTGGTATGGGATCACAGGGGTGTTAAATCACCTAAGTATGTGTTCTTTCTACTTTTTAGACCCATTTTGTTATACCAGCTACTATGACTCATATGTGAAGTGTTAGTATTGTAATGCTCAAGGCTTTGCACTCATACTAGTTCAAAAACTATCTGAAAGAGAGTTTCCCAAACCATACTGTAAGAAATGCTACCTGAAATAATATGGTGGTTTTAAAACATGTCCTCAAATTCTTTGACATTCCTTCCATGAAGAAGAGTTTAATTCCCTCCTCTTAGTGACTTGCCTCTAATAAATAGAATATGGTAGAAATTTTACTGCATGCTTTTTTAGGGCAGGTTATAGATACAACTTCCCCCCAGGTCTCTCTTGGGACACTTGCCCTTGGAACTGAGAGGCAGTGCTCTGAGGGAATGTCCAGACCATGTAGAGAGACATTAGGCGTGTGGCCCAGCTGATACCCAGCTTGGGTCCCAGGCAACAGCCAGCACTGACCTCCAGACACGGAGAAAATGATCCTTCTCGTGTTTCAAGCCCCAGCTGCTGTCACACTGCGATTGTATGAGAGATCCCAAGCAAGAACTGCCTAGCCCAGGCAAATCCCAGAAATGTGAGGGATAACAACACTCATATATGATCGTTTTATAAGTATCGGTGGGTGTGAGATGGTATATTACACAGCAAAAGATAACTGGAATAGATGGAAACTATTCTTCCACTAAAAAAAAAAAAAAAAAAGAGTTCCATGACCAAATATATTCTGGCAATTCTAGATACTATCTCGGCATGTCACCAGATATAGTAATATTGAAGTTTCTGATAGGTCTTACAGTAGAGAAAGCTGATCTGTCGTAACTGGTGCCTTCAATGACCACCTCTGCCCCACCGTTTTGGTGGAAACAACTCGTAATATCAAAAGAATCACACATTTTCACAGAGAGTATTGAAAAAAAAACTAGAAAAGCTCTCTATTTCTATTCGATATTGCGGGTTGTTACCGAATTATCTCATTACGAGCTAAATTCACGCTCTTACGTGCATCGCTATCTTTCTAATTTGGCCAAAATAGATACTGTTCAACTGAATAAAACCTTTTGCTCCAATTCACCAAATCTCCTTTCTGGACCAGTCAAGGTCTTTATCTGAAGAATGGGCTAGACAGAACCCAGGGGTGACAGCACAGATTATTAGGCTGGAATAGAATAAAACTCAAGTCTGTGGGTAGCCTAAACCCAAATGATCTACCTAGATGTCTCGTGAGTCTCTAGCTCTGATCTCAAAATGCCATCTGAAGTTTATGAGAAGTAAAGATTAGCAGGCTGAAACAATGCTGCAGCAATAGTAAGGTGCACAGAACCATGATAATAAGCACGTAGGGCTCTTGGAGAAGGTGATGAGTAATACACAATTCAGTCTGAGATCTAGCTTTAACGAGAAACGATAACGACAAGTGTGCATTAGTCACGACTCGCTTTGTAATCTGGTTCAAGCCACACCCTCTTATGTCAGATGTGGCCAGCCCTGTTCCTCTTTTCCATCCACAACTGGTGGGAACAGATGACTCGGAGAGATTTGTTTTGTAAGATGAGCTTCTGAATATTCTAGTGCACTTTTTTACGTGAGCTCTACCTCTAAGCACAAGGCCTTCAAATCCTTTATCTATCACAGTGTTAAGGGATGCCAACCTCTCTCAGTCTACGCTGACAAATCTCATGCCCTGGCCCTCGTCCATTTCTGCCTAAATTAACAGATGAGAAAGGCTATAACTGGAGCAGAGGTTTGAAGGGGAAAAAAAAAGTTCTTGATTGAGAGGTAGGAAAACTAAGTTTATTTCCTTTTTTGGCAAAAACTGATGGTGGGATTTTTTTTTTTTTTAAGTGACTTGGCCTCCCCAACTTCAGCTTTCTTAGGAAAATAAGTGGGTTTAGCTCAAAGGCTCCGTAAGGATTCTTCCCACCGAACTTGTCATTCGGTAGCTCAGATCCCTGGTGCATTCAGCAGCACTCTGTTGGGGTTAAAAATGGTATGTCGTGGTGTGAAAAGTGGGTTTGATTTTCACAGCTCAGTTTTTCCCCTTTCTGGTTCTATCTTCTCCATCTCCTCCACCGATTTCAAATTCTCTTCTCCCCACACAATGTGCTAACTTTGCCCCGACCAGCCTCCCTGGACTTCCTGTCCCTTTTACTCTTCATTAGTTCTAAATTCTAAATATCTTCTCATTTCCTCATCGGCTCCTCTCTCTCAACCTTCAGGCTTGTATCCAGGTTGTTAGCAATCACTGGAACTGTTGCTTACATCCTCAGCCTGCTTCTTCCTCTCGAAGCATTGTATCTTCTTACAACAAGTGTGTCCTGCCTGGACAGAAAGACTAACCCAAACATGACCAATGGCGATATTGCCTCTTCCCTGCCATCTTCTCCCATCTGCCGTATGCTATCTAGGATTGCCTACCCTTGATTATAAAGTCTCAGAGGAGGAGAATGTTCTGTACTTGAGTGCTGGGCATATGCGAACTGAATTCTCAGGCTTATTTGTTACGGGCTGTGTGATCTCCGGCAAGGAACTGCTGTATGACCTGTACAAATTTATGTTAATGATGCCTGTAGTATATTAGCTGTTTTCCTACCTTGCTCGAGTTTCTTCAAAACCGCTGGCACTGTGCTTATAACAAGAGGGTAATCTGTAATCACTTATGAAGTGAATGAATGAAACTGGTTAAAAAATAGGAATCTCAAAAAAAAAAGATAAGAAAACCAATGAAGCATTAAAAGTGTCATTTTCAGTTAACAAATGGAACAAAGAAATACATTCACCTGCTAATTGACTGACTTCTCTAAGAAAAGCCAAAGTTTTGAAAAAGTCAGTAAGATTTCTCTGTAGCTCCCACTTTTCAGGGTTCTTTTGAAATGTTCTAAATCCCACACCTTCACAGAAGGTGTATGTAAGGTTTCTAAATGGAAGTAAAATAAGACATGCTTCTGGAAAATATCACTCTGCTAAGAATTAGTTGATTGCAAATTTGCAGATGACCATCAGTTCGCGTTGCTAGGGACCGCATGAGTACGCTACACTGACCACAGATAGATTTGCCACTAAATACAGTTGACCTTTGAACAACACAGATGTGACTTCTGGGCTCACTTATGCATAGATTTATTTTGATAAATATAGTACAGTACCGGAAATATATCTTCTCTCCCTTCTTTATTTTCTTAATAACATTTTCGTTTCTCGAGCTTACTTTATTGTCAGAACACAGTATATAATACATATAACATACAAAATATGTTTTAAGCAACTGTGTATATGATCTCTAAGGCTTCCAGTTAACAGCAGGCTATTCGTTAAGGTTTGGGGGAGTCGAATGGTGTATGGGGAGTTTTGACTATATAGGGGGGTCAGTACCCCTAACCCTCTGCACAGTTCAAGAGTCAACTGCACATTTTTGTTTCCAGGGAATGTTGTTGCCCATTTTGGCAAGAGTGGGCCTAATTTATAGATTACTAATTTGCTCTGATGTTGTGGGTACAGATATGCATATACAAACACATGTATATCGATCAATCCATCGATATGCCAAAGACAGATATATCATAGATAGATGTAGATATACTTTCCCAGGAAACAATAGCTCAGTTAACCAAGACCGCAATCCAATTTGCCAGTAGCTGAAGTAACAAGAGATGTTCTAGTTCAACTGTGTCTGTCTCCAAGCGGTAAGAGCGTTCACATGCTCATACGTGAACATTCCCTGTAACAGTGTCATAGTGAAATTTTAGAAACAATCCCAACAAAAGGGCATTAGCTAAACTGCATGTCCATACAATGGATCAGTACAAGTGCTTCAGAACTGTACCCATTAATTTAAAGATTCTCACAATAAATTCGTAAATGACAGGAATGCCATAAGACTTAATATCATGATCTCACTTTGGAAAAAGCAATACACACGTGTAGATAAATAGATGTGTAGAAGAATTTTCTAGAAGAATATACCCTGGAGTGATAACTTGTCTCTGGTTTGGGGAAATAGGACCTTTAAAAGCCCTTGATTTTTCTTTTTTGCTTGTTGGTACATTACGTTTTTCTGTATTCAACATGAATTAACATCACAGGAAGGATATTTGGCCATGTATTTTAAAGCCCAGGAATCATCATGCCCTCAGCATAAGAAAATTTTTGTACTTTGGAATATAACTCAAGAAAATATTAGTAATGTGTACAACATGCACAAAGTATTGACCTTTTTTTAACGGTTGTACCCTTGACAATATAAAGCATTATTATTTAAAAAAAAATTGCTGAGGTGCCTGGGTGGCTCAGTCAGTTAAGTCCTTCAGCTCAGGTCATGATCTTGCGGTCCGTGAGTTTGAGCCCCGCATTGGGCTCTGTGCTGGCAGCTCAGAGCCTGGAGCCTGCTAAGGATTCTGTGTCTCTCTCTCTACCCCTCCCCACCCATGCTCTGTCTCCGTCTGTCTCTCAAAAATGAATAAATGTTAATTTTTTTTTAATTTTGCCAATTTGATGGGTGAAAAAATGTTTATTTATGTTCATATTTTATATATCAATCTTTAAGCAATCTGGAATTCATATTGGACAGAAATTCTAAGGTAATACTTTCCTTTTCTATATTAGTAGACTTACTAATTAGTAAACCTACTAATTAATATCATTTATTCATTTATTGAGCATTCTAAACTTATATGAAATTGTAACCTTATTTTGCACTAAATTTTAAAATATATTCTGGTTCATTCCTGGATTGTCTACTTTGATTCTCTTATTTGTCTATTACTATTCCTATACAAGACTTTTAAATACAAAGCTTCATGACTGATTCTAACATCCGTTGAAAATTTACCTTCACTTATTTTCACTTTAATGAAAGGGCCATTTACAAAGTTTGACACGGGTAAATTGTTGATATATTTCCTCAGGTCTCTGGGCCAGTAATTTCATTATGACTTATTTACATGCATAGACAGGTTTCATCTGCAGATCAGTGCTTCTCCTAATCAGCTTTTTTTGCTATAAATTTCCTTACTCTCTGCCACTCAGCTTATTTCCTAGGAACAAGCAATAACAATGTAGAACATTCTTATAGCTCCTTAGATTCTGTGGTTTGTGTTTCATTCTATTTATTCTACTGTTCTGGTCTCATTCACAAGGCATCACTGTTCCTGATAAATACCTTTCCTACAGTAAACACATTCTAAGGTGTGTACCCAGAAGCTAAGGTATGTCAAGCAATTCTGGCAATGGTTCATTAGGAAACGCATGCTTTAGACATTTGAGATTATTCTGGGAGTTTCTGTGATACGTGAAGATAATTCAAGGCGATATTTTTACATGAAAACTCTCATCTCCCATTTCTGCATTCTTCTTATTTTTCTCCTACAATTGCATCTTGTCTCCTGGAATTGTACATTTTTCTGTCAAGTCCTGGTATTCTTGGTTATCTTTCCAAATGGAAAGTACTTTGGTGAATATTTTTCTATCCTCTTGTCTAAAAATTTCTCCACCATCTTGTCACCTCCCCACTGCTCTGTCATGCAAGCTCTCCAACGTGTCTTCCAGAATGAGTTTCACTGTTTACAAAACCTGCATAGTTTTAACATCTCTTCGCTTGATCCATCTACTCCAAGAAGGGTACATATCTGTAGCTTCTTTGTAGACAATCCTCATTCTTTTACCTCCTAGGAATGCAGCAGTGTGGTTAGTTTTCCTAAGTTTCCCACTGCCATTTGCAAATGCTCAACTCTTGTACATGCTGCAAGCATGTCTTTTTCCTTGCAGTCGGGCGGCCCTCTACATGTCCTTAGCCTCCACGCTATTTCTCCCTTTTCACCTACAGTTTAGTACACATTTCACAGTGTTTCCTCTTTCGCACCCAGTTCCTGCCATCATCGCACGTGATTACGATGTTCACGTAATCTGATAGAAAACCTTAGCTTATCTCTCAGTTTCTGGATGTTCAGTTGCATTTATCGTCTCTCTTCTTACGCTGTTTGCAGAGATAACTTCATTCTTGACCTGTTCATCACTCTAAAATTCTTCAGCTTTGAAACATTTAAAAAAAGTTTTGCTTTCTTACTATGTTATAAAAATAATTGTACTTATTTTAGAAAATATTAAGGGATCGGGGCGCCTGGGTGGCGCAGTCGGTTAAGCGTCCGACTTCAGCCAGGTCACGATCTCGCGGTCCGTGAGTTCGAGCCCCGCGTCAGGCTCTGGGCTGATGGCTCAGAGCCTGGAGCCTGTTTCCAATTCTGTGTCTCCCTCTCTCTCTGCCCCTCCCCCGTTCATGCTCTGTCTCTCTCTGTCCCAAAAATAAATAAACGTTGAAAAAAAAAATATTAAGGGATCACAAATATATAAAGAAAATACAAGTCACCAGTAAGCTCATGATATTGGCAATTTGTATTATATATGGACCCCTATATCTATCATCTATCTATCTATCATCTATCTATCTATCTATCTATCTATCATCTATCTACCTATCATCTATCTATCTATCTATCTATCATCTATCTTCTATATATGTATCTATCTCTCTAACATCTATTTATTATTTTTCATATGTATGTTATCCGGCTACCTATTTATCATCTAGCAATCTAGCTATCTCTTTATCTGTAATTCTTCCTCTCCACACCCGTAGCCACACCCTAACACACAGATACTAATATATGGGTATACATACATACCTAATTTTGTCTATGTCTATGTGAAGTGGCGTGTAGCCCATTGTGGCCCAACCTGCTAGGAATAAGCATGTGCTCTGGAAAAGGGCTGTGGAGATGAATTTTCAAAATTGTAATAGTTTGATCCAAGCCAGTTTGAGCAAGAAATACACCACTTCAGATATATTAGCTTTCATCACCTAAATGGAAGACCTCTTTAACTGCCTATAGCTCTTGAATAATCGCCAAGAGTGTGACAAGCAGCGGTATACCAACTGTCCTGCAGGACATCTAAACAGCCCTGTGTTCTCTACCTCTCCAGGGGACTTTGGAGTGTCCGGAGCAGAAATATTTGGTCCCTATGCTCACATTGCCGGCTTACATAGTCTTCTTTCGCATGTTTTTCTCGTTACAGGCAGCTCTCTTTGCATGTTTGAGTGTGGTTCCTTCCCATGCCTTTCTCTTTCCGTTCAGAGATTTTTAAAAATACATTTTGGAGGCCAGCATATGCCTCCTCAATCGTTTCTATTCCTTTCATAAAATTATTTTAACATTCACGCTTTTTGATTAAATGAGAGCATTCCATTGCCTTAATTCTCTACATATTTTCATAGACTCCAAGCTGGTTATTTTATCTATATTCAACTTGGATGGAAAGATATCCTTCTAGTTCTGATGTGTTCTAATACGTGTGTGGATGGCACTGCGCTGCAGATTTACGGATCCCAACATCCAACATGCTCCTCAAGTCCCTCACCTAGAGCAGGAGACTTGGCTCTTTTTTTTTTTTCTTAGAAGAAATATTTTTCATAGTGTGTGTACTGTTTTCATTAGCTGCCAATATTTTTTAGCTGTTTCCGTATGTGTAGCCACTTATAATCTGTAACTCCAGTGTAATCCATTTATAAACCCTCACATAAGTGGTCAACTGTTATTTGACAAAGGAACCAAGAATACTCAGTGGAGACAGCTTAGACTCTTCAGTAAAGGGTATGGGGAAAACCGGACAATCACATGCAGAAGAATGAAGTTGGACCCTGATTGTACACCATACACACAAAATAAACGCAAGAAAAGGATTAAAGACGTGTACAAGACCTGAAACCATGAAAGTCCTAGAAGAAAACACAGGGGACAAGCTCATTAACAGTGGTCCTGGCAATGACTTTTTGGATGTGACACCAAAAGCACCATCAGCAAAAGCCAAAAAATAATGAGTTGGACTACAGCAAATTTAAAAACTTCTGGATGGCAAAAGAAACAATCAACAAAATTGTTGGGTTGTAACCTCCTCAGGAGCTCCCTGGGTGTAATCCGAAACTGGTCCCTGAACGTGGAGGGCTGGGAGAGACCAAAGAAAGAGGCAGGCCATTCCACGCTAGTAGGTGGCAGTTTTAAGAAGCAAAGGGAACTTGCAGACAAGGCTCGTCTTGAGTAGCAGCAAGACAAATGGATCCTCACACCTGCCCCCCCCAATCTTAAATGTTCATAAAGAGACCTTCGCTGGGTTCAGTCATGTACACTCTTCAGATGTTCTCCTCACCACATCACTATCTCAAAGCTGTGTCCTTGGAGCAGCTTCTGGGAGTGGGAAAGGCAGGTGGAACCCACATTCCAAGGATAGAGGAGAGGGTGTGAAGTTTCTGATTGCCCGGGTCCTGTTCACAGGGCAGCCGGCAGTCACATCTTTTTGATGACCTTCCCCAACACTCCACCCCTTGTGGCCAGCTCTTACAATCTCACATGCCACCCTCTTCTGCCATGGCCCTGCGTGGTCAACAAGGGGCTTCCTGAGCATGGAAGTGGCCCTTTCGATGGCTGTCTGGTTGCACTGAAGGCAGCTGCTACGGCCACAATACAGGCACATACATAAGAAAACAGAGATTAAATAATGATGCCCCAAATCAGTGACAGCTTTTTCCCTTAAGAGCCCCATGATCTGAACCACTGATTTATCAAGTTCCTTAAACTGCGGGTCGGATCACTCAGGATGTTTACTTGTGTCCCCATGTGACTTAGGTATGAACACACAACATTCTGTTTAGATAATGGCGCAGATGTCTCCTGGAGGCATGCATATCTATATCTATCTATCTATCTATCTATCTATCTAATGTCTTAGGCTATTCGTTTTGGAAAGCAGTTTTTCTCATGAGAGACATTTCAGTGTTCAGTAAGGATGGGTCTCGTTGGCTAGCAGTTATGGCTTGCTGGGTGAATTTAGTAAAGGTTTCTATGTGCGTTATACTATCCTCCAGGCAAATCAAGGAGACAAAGATGGCTGCCAATTGATCATACTAGTGGAATATAGTATCCATCGGCCTTAAAAAGAGGGAGGCTAGTAGTTTTAGGAACCTGACTTGGCTTTGCCTAGTGTACATGTTGGCTAGGGGAGGCAGCATTATCAGGCATGGAGTGATGGGCTAGGGGTGGGATATGCCAGACCGGGAGCCCCGCCTTTTTCCCTCTTTCAATGATGTGTGCTCCATTTCAGGTATAAGACATTTTAGCAGGTCCAGCCTGAAGTAGGACATTGGGATCCTTGTGGAGACTGAGTAGTTCCCCTTGACCTGGGGGTGTGAATAACTCACCCATCTCAGCAAGACCTCCCACTGTAAATTCCAGAATGCTCTTGCAGCATGGTTACCCATGGTGGAAACTTCCACAACCATGGTTGTTTCCCATCACCTCCATACCTTCACAGTATTGGGTGCCTTGGCAAGGGTCCCCTGCTTGAACTGTGGGGCAACAGGACCTAGTGGGTGATTATTCACATGTATTCAAGCCTGGATCAATACTTCAGTCTACCTGGCCGAGATGGTTTTACCTGTTAATAATTTAACCTACTGCTTTAATATTCCATTTTTTTCTTCTCTGCCAACCCTTTTGCTTGTGGGTTATAGGGAATATAAAAGCAGTCTTGCATGTTATGGCTTTTGAAATGTGTTCCTTAAGGACTGTCTTGTCAATGAAGGTATCCATAGGTGGTATATATCTTTTATAATCCTCTAATGGTGGCAGCCTAGTCTGCGCAATAATAGAGAAAAGCTTAGGTTAGGCCGGATGTAGTGTCCACACAAATCAAGGCATATTTAGATCCCTTACTCAGAAGGAAAGGGCCAACAAAATCAGTATGCCAATCCCTCACTGGTTGGAAACTCAGGATTCTTTTGGGTGGTTGCCTTGGGCATTGTTTAAAACGCACAAGACATGCTGTTACTACATTAACCAAGTCACTATTCTTCAAGGGCAATTGGGATTCCTGGCAATATGCCATCTTATTTGGGCACCATGGTAGCCGCTCTTTTTACATACCCAATCTACTGTATGTACTGATGGGGTCAATAGCTAGGACTCATACCCGAGCTAGGACATCAACTTCCTAATTACCAGGGGCTCTCAGTGTCTTATGAGCGGAAACATGAAAAACACTGACGGCTGCCTTAGGCTCTTGTAGATAGACCCCAAAGTCTTTCCACAGATCTTGTCCCTAGAAGGGCTTATTTATGATCATTCACTCCTCAGTTGTCCAAGCCATAGGAATAATCCCTTTATAATAGCCCAATTGTCAGTGCAAAGGGTTAATGTTTAGGGCTCCTGAGGGATTGATCGCCAGCCAGACTGCTCTGAGCTCAGCCTACTGGTGGCTTTGTGAAAGGCTTTAGCTGGAGGAGTGCCACGAACACTCCCAGAAGGGATATTGGGTTTCTACCCCCTTCCAGAGCTGGGGCCAAAACTCTGGGGGCATTTCTTCCCTTATTGTCTCTACCAGAGGGTCTGGCCCATACCTTCTAAATTCAAAGACACAGCTAACTCAAATGTTAACCCTGCTTAGGGGGTCCCAGAACTTTAATCTGCTTTGTTGGTATTGTTGCCTTCTCAAAGACAGCTCGTTGCTCTGATTCCCAGTCCCACACATGTCCTTTCTTTATCAGACAGCACAAGGGATGGGGGCACTGTGCCAGGTGTGGATTAAAAATCTTCCCAAACCCCCAAATCCCTACAAAGACTTGCACCTCTTTCACATTCCTTTTTTTTTTTTTTAACTTTTTTTTAACGTTTATTTATTATTGAGAGACCGAGAGACAGAAAGCGTGAGCAGGGGAGGGGTAGAGAGAGGGGGAGACATAAAATGTGAAGTAGGCTCCAGGCTCTGAGCTGTCAGCACAGAGCCCGACACGGGGCTTGAACTCACAAACTGAAAGATCGTGACCTGAGCCAAAGTCGGTCACTTAACCAACTGAGCCACCCAGGCACCCCAACCTCTTTCACATTCTTAAGGGTTGTATGAACTTGGACCTTATCAATCACAACTTTTGGTACAACATCCATTTTACCTGACCAGATGACTCCCAAAACCTTACAGTGGTGCCTGGGCCTTGAGTTTTTCATGGGTTTATTGCCCATCTTATCCCTCACAGGTGGCCCAGCAAAGTCTGTAAGGTGTCCTGCTGCAGAGGCAAATCTTCACTAGTTAACATTCTACTATCAATGTAATGGGCCCATTTTACTGAT
Organism: Leopardus geoffroyi; assembly: GCF_018350155.1. Lineage (NCBI taxonomy): Eukaryota > Metazoa > Chordata > Mammalia > Carnivora > Felidae > Leopardus > Leopardus geoffroyi. The sequence continues at coordinate 33,551,032 of NC_059327.1, read as the reverse complement.
GGAGGAAGAACAGGGATGGGTCCCAGCTACTATCCTGTCACATATTCTGTATCTGTGCAGGCAGCCTGTGGGAGCAGCTGAGAAGTTCATCATTGTCCCTCCTACCTGAAAGCAAATTGATCTTCGTTACCAGAAACCTGTACTTGTTAAAGTCATTTCTATGAATGTCGCTGAAGGAAACAATTTTTAAGTTCAACGTGGAGCTCAGTGAAGGGCTCGATCCCACAACCACTGGATCGTGACCTGAGCCGAAATCAAGATGCTCAACCCAGGCGCCCCAGAAGATGAAGCACTTTTGTAGGAATACATTTTTTTCCGAAGCATCAGAGTGCAACGATAATTGTCTGCAAATGACCAAAGACTTAAAAATTGCCACAATTAAAGACGTGGTGAGAGTTCATTGTATTGCAATTGACAAAGGAATTTGATTATTTCTGTGACATACATGCTTACATTTTAAAATGATGACTGATGACATTATACCAGGACAAATGGAATGAGTCCACCTCAAGGGTCATCTTGTGGTCACGGCTTCTCAATGACCTCCCGCAGCACTCGCTAAAAAACAAAAGGATTAAAAGCACAGCTTTTAACCATACAAGTCCCTTTTGGAACACTTGGATGTATTTGGTGTTTAGTTAGTTGTGGTGGTGCATTATAAAGCAATTGACAAGGGAATTTCTACGTTTTAAAAGCCCCCTCCCTTCTTCTTCCGTAGTCTCTGTGGGCAGCGTTTTTGTTATCTTCAAAGACAGGAAAAGATTTACAACTTGAAAAGACAGAGAAAGAATGCAAGTTTTCTCCTAGGAGTTTGGGGGTGATTCCTATTTAATGTTTCCTTTGTCTTAGGGGTCAGAAGGCACGGGACATTTTGTCCATTGCCACGTCAATTACAACACCCTCCTCTTTATTTTCATCACTTTCTCAGATGTTCCATTTCTTAGTGTTCTAATCCAGCTTTGGCACCAGTGCATGGGACTTAAATGGAGGCATCTCGGGCCCTCTCGGTTTTGCAAAACAGCCTGTGAAGGCTCTAATTTGTTATCCTGCTCTCCCACCCGGTCAAACTCCCAACTGACGATCAAGTTCCCACTGCCCTCCTGGACCCTGCATCACCAGCACAAGACACAGCTTCACCACCAAGAGCCCCAACACTTTCTTTAAGATGCAGAGCCTCCCTCTCCCCAGGTATGCCCAAATAAACTCCTTGGGAAAATAATAATAATAATAATAATATAATGGTAATGGGAGTGGGAGTGGGAGGAAATGGTAGCAGGATTTTCGCACAGAGAGTCGTGACACCGAGGCTTTTCTTTCCAGGAAGCAACTTTATTCATGCCGGAACCACTCACTGGGTTCACACCCAAAGAACTGAGCCCCAAACGACCAGCAGCATAGTTTTTTTTAATACATTTTCTATTTCTTTGTCTTCCATATATGGTAACACACACAAACATGTAGTCTGATTAAGTAGTCTCAGTTTACAAGGTCATGAGGGATGTTGTCACGTAGGCGCATAGCCAGGTTACCTTGAAGTTTTTTTTTTTTTTTTTCTTTTCTCTCTTTTTTTTCTCCTTAGGGAAGGGACCCTACCACAAAATTATAAGAGGAGTTAGATAGGTCTATGTCCTGGATAGTGGTGATGATATCATAGATGTAGACTTATATCAAATTTATCAACTTGTATACATTAAATATGTACAGCTTTTTTTTACACGTCAATCATACTTCAGTAAAGTTTTTTTTTTCAACGTTTATTTATTTTTGGGACAGAGAGAGACAGAGCATGAACGGGGGGGTCGGGGGGAGGGGCAGAGAGAGAGGGAGATACAGAATTGGAAACAGGCTCCAGGCTCTGAGCCATCAGCCCAGAGCCTGACGCGGGGCTCGAACTCACGGACCGCGAGATCGTGACCTGGCTGAAGTCGGACGCTTAACCGACTGCGCCACCCAGGCGCCCCCAGTAAAGTGGTTTTAAAAAAGTCTGCTGATTTAAATGTAAACCTCGTCAAAAATACCTTCATAGAAATATCCAGAATAATGTGTGACCAAATATGTGGGCATTATGGCTCAGCCAAGGTCACACATAAAATTAACCACCAATATTTTTAAACGATATTCTGAATTTTAATTTCTTCAAACACTTTTCTCTCAGTTCCTTGACATTTAGTTACATTTATCTCCTCTCTTCTTAAGGCACTCTCAGATATGGCTTCATTCTTGACCTATTAAGCCACCTGTGTAATCCAAAAATTAATTGAATATATGAATAATTGGATGGTTTGCATTGATACATGTAGTGTATAAATGATCACACATTGATAAGAGCATGGGTTAACAATTTTGCTTAGTTACGTTGGCAGAGAAATCAGAAAAGATCGCTTTGTCCTGTATTTTGATCCTATCAACCTTACCGAACACTTCTTAGGAACCCAGCAACATGTGACACAGAAACAGAATTTGTAAAATGACTTAGATATAAAATTGATCAATTAGTTGAACAGTTACTCTCGTCAAACAATGTTCTTCCATATAGTTTGTTTGAAAGTAAGACCCCCACCATTAATCTTAGAGTTCCTCCAATGTACAGAAACAACCTAAATGTCTATTGATGGAAAAATTTGTGTATATATATATATACAATATGTATATATATATATATATATATATATATATATATATATACAATATGTATATATATATATATATATATATATATATATATACACACAATATAGTAGTTTTCAATCTTAACAAAGAAGGAAATCCTACTATTTATGACAAACATGGATGGACCTGGAGAAAGTTATATTAATGAAATAAGTTAGATACAGAAAGAGAAATATATAGTTTTTGTTCTTCCTGGCTTATATTGATCCCAACCTGCTCAAAAGAAGCATATTTGGGTCTCAGAGTCTACTCAAAAAACAACAAAAAACAAAAACATGTACTCAGGACTTGCAATCAGCATCTGGTGCTTAATTCCAGTTGCTTTTAGTTCATTTCTACTAACCTGTCACATCTTCAGGCATTATGGGGGTGCTCCCATACTTTGGGGAGCCCCCCATACATGGGGGGTATCCCTTACTTTGTAGAATGGGTTTAGGATTTCTAATCCAGAGAAGCTGGCCCTCCTTGTCCTACAAAGGATCACTTGGAGGGCCTTCTTTGATACGCAAATGTAGGACACATTTTTCTAGGAATAGTGGATTAGTATATAACAAGTCCTTTCACTCTCTCTCTCTTTTTAATGGTTAAAAAGTTGCAATACCCATTTGGTATGCAGTAGATCTCTGTGGCGAACGTGACGATTTAAATAAAGAGCACGGGGTTTTCTAAGGAGGAAAAGGCCAAATCGCAACCTCTATGCCCTGTGATGATTAACTGCATGTGTCCACTTGGCTAGACCGTAGTACCCAGATACTTGGTGAAACAATATTCTGTTTCTGTGAAGGTATTTTTTCAGATGAGATTAACACTTAAATCAATAGACTTTAGTAAAGCAGATTACCCACCATAATATGATGCGTGGGCCTCATCCAATTTGTTAAAGGCCTTCATAGAAAAAAGACTGACCTTCCTTGAGAGAGATGGCATTCTGCCAGCAGACTGCTTTCAGACTTGAGCTAACATCAGCTCTTTTGGGTCTCCAGCCCGCTGGCATACCCCACAGAGTTTGGAGTTGCCAGCCTCCCGAATTGTGTGAAGCAACTCAGGGAATGCTTCGGGCCTCTGAATTACGTCACACGGGAGAAAAGGGAATTTAAGCTGGAGAGCTGGGCTTTAGATAAAGATTTAAGTTTGACTGAGAAGAATTAGGTTTGAAGCAGTATAGAACTGTTATCACCTTTAGATCTAGTTACTCTGGAACGAACAAGTCAATGTGAACAGCATCTAACTAAGTCCACGTGAACTAAGAACCTTAATGCCCTATCTGAAACACCATCGTAGGGAAGTGTAGGGAAGGTCCAGGGCCTATAAAAATGCTTCTACAGTATGGACCAGTTTCAGATCAATAACTATACAATTGCAATAACAGACCAGTCAGAATCCAATCCTCATTCTACGCCCAATATCTTGGAAGGGCATGCCATTCTATCAACTATGTAAAGTTGTAAAAGTTATTGAATGATTTTTGGGAGTGGGTGTAAAAGAGAAATACAATGGATTTCCTGATAATAGTGTGTAAGGAGGGCTCATACGGGTTACTGAAAACTTTTCTAAAGTGAAAAATCTGTACCAAAATTCTAGGTTAATAGGTAACAGAATTCTTCCTAGAAAAACTTTAAACAATCTTTAATTTAAATTTACTCATTTAACCAATATTAACAAATATTTAGGGGCGCCTGGGTGGCTCAGTCGGTTAAGCGGCCGACTTCGGCTCAGGTCATGATCTCGCGGTCCGTGGGTTCGAGCCCCGCATCGGGCTGTGTGCTGACAGCTCAGAGCCTGGAGCCTGTTTCAGATTCTGTGTCTCCCTCTATTTGACACTCTCCCGTTCATGCTCTGTTTCTCTCTGTCGCAAAAATAAATAAACGTTAAAAAAATACTTTATTGCTAAAAACTGCTAATCGTTATTGAGCTTTTAGCCAGTCATAACCACTGATTACAGGTAACCATAACAAATATAATAATAATGAAAAAAATTTGAAATATTGCAGGAATTACCAAAATGTAACACAGAGACATGAAGTCAGCCAATGCTGTTGGAAAAAACGGCACCAATAGCCTTTGTTGGCGCGAGGTGGCCACAAACCTTCAACTTGTAAAAAAAAGAAAAACAAAAAAACCCCACACAATACCTTCGAAGTGCAGTAAGACGAGATATGCCTGTACAAAGAACCTAATGGAATGTAGCAGGTTTTAAACTAGCTAATAAATTTGTGCCAGAGGGTTATTGGCTGGTTATAATAGCAAAACCTAAGCAAGAAACTAAACTCTTATGTAAATATAGTACCTGAAAGGCGATAACAAAATCTCTCAGCCTTCTTATGTAAAAATGTATTTACTAAGCTTAAAAGCAAATCGCTTTCTTTCATTCGTGTCATGGTATCTACTTACCACAGGCAGGAATATGATAAGTCAGAATAGGGAACCCTGAGGCTTTAAAGGGGTTTGGGTTTTAAAAGACTAATCGCTATTTTTCCTCCTTTTATTCTAAGACTCGGCTGTTGATGGCTTGTGGTTCACAGGCTCTGCTTGTTTTTTAAGTGATCCTCCTCTAACCATTAATTCAGTGTGCAAACACATATTTAGTAGCTACTCGTTTCGAAGAATTACGCTGGGGTCTTGGGATATGAGGATGACCAGCCCATATCCTAAAGGAGAGCTCAGTTTAGGGGAGGGAAGCCCTGTCAATAATTTTGTAAAATATTTTGATTTTTTGGTATTGATTATATAATGTTTAAATTATTAAAAACAAAATAGCAACCACTACTTAAGAATCAAGAAATACAGAAAGAAAGAGATAGAAACTGTCCATCTCCCAGCACGTATAGAAAAGCTTCTTTCTCTAGGGGCACCTGGGTGGCTCAGTCAGTTGAGCATCTGACACTTATTTGGGCTCAGGTCATGATCTCATGGTTCATGAACTTGAAACCTGGGTCAGGGAGCCTGCTTGAGATTTCTCTCTCCTTCTCTCTCTGCCCCTCCTCCACGCATGTTCTCTCTGTCTCTCTCTCTCTCTCTCTCTGTCTCTCCCTCCCTCCTTCTCTCCCTCTCTAAATAAACAAACAAAAAAAGATTGTCTTTCTACCTTTCCCCATCCCCCCTCTCTAAAATGTAAATAAATAAATAAATAAATAAATACATAAGAAAAGAAAAGCTTCTCCAAATATTTTGGCTTTTTTTTTTCTTTGTTTGTTTTTCATTCCGAATAGGTTTGTGAGGTTCTATTCAGATTTTGATCATTTTGTATATAGCTTTATTGCTTTACTTTTGTTCTAGTATCATAATGTAGAGACTTCCCATAGTACCAAACTTCATTGCACAGGTAATTTAAAATAATGGTTTAATATGTCACTGAGTGTAGCAGGTTCCATAGCTACCTTCGTATTTGGGGGATAATTTGGTTTTAACCTTTTCCTTTAAAAATAATGTAATTAACATCTTGCTGCCTCAAACCCGTTTGCTACCTCAGACAATTTTCTTAGAGTGATTCTCAGTGGTGGAATTCCTTGTTTCAAATATACGAAAATATTTAACAATGTTGAATCTGACGACCCGTCTGTCTGCTCTTGGAGATTACGTTCCCACTTTAAGTTTGTGCTTTTGGTTGTTCTGTTACCGGAAGTGGAGGTAGAGACGTGACTAGGTGAAATTTCAACATGTGTGCATCGTGTGCAGAGGACAGAGAGAAGGAATATATCCAGCCAAGTTAAAACCTGCGCTCCGTATGCCCCTTGCCATTAGCCTTTAATAGCATCCCTGGAGGCGCTGACTCAGCACCAGCTCTGAGCGGTTCTTTTCTAGGTGCAGGCTAAACAGTGGAGGCAGTGCCTCAGTGTTCAGGCACCTTATAGTCCGTCTTTGGCTTGAAGGAGCGGTATGGCTGTGTCTGCTCCAGAAGCAATTGCAAATGCGCGACAGTTTAGAAATGTTTTCATTAAGTGAAAACTTACGTTAAAGATCCTGTACTCAAGGGTGCCAGGATTTGTCCCACATGCTTAGGAAAGATCAACTGTCTTTGGTTTTTCAATGCTACTTCCTTCTCAAGGTTGTGGCGAGAATGGATCCCTGCAACGACCTCACAGTTCTTGAGTTCGAGCCCCGCGTCGGGCTCTGCGCTGACAGTTCTGGATGTTCCGCTTGGGATTCTCTCTCTCCCTCTCTCTCTCTGCTCCCTCCCTACTTTGCACACTGTCTCTCAAAAATAAAACAAGCAAGCACGCAAGCAAACAAAAAGATGGAATGATCCATGCTAATGTGACGACTGGCATACTCTGATCACCCAGAAAGACTTTGCTCCCTTCTCTCTTCCTCTTAGGAAGACCTTGCATCCTTGGCCTAAGTAGGTGGGGACTGAATAATCTTTTCCTCCTGGTTCCGGTACTAACACCATCTGCTCGTATTTCTACACGACCGTCTTTGAAATAATTAAATTGGAAAGCAGAAAGGATAGTGAGGATTCTGGGTTGAAAAGAGATTTTCGTAAAGCGAGGAAAGATACCATCTTCCACATGTGGAATGGAATTCCTTTTCTGCCCTTAGTGACTAGAAAACCTGGGAGTAGAGGCATGATGGTCCTGGGAGTGAAACAGTTACAGTAACGTCTTCCTGGTGCTCCAGTAAGAACCAGAAACAGACTCAGTTTCCTGGAGCCCCAATATCACCCCTCCATAGTGATGCTGGGACCGAAGGCAAGAAGGAAATGGCAGATACGATGAAATTTCCTTATAACCTGCAGGCCATTGACAACTACTTGAGGAAGGCAGAGTAAAACTTTCTCCAGGAACTCCTTACTGTCTTAAGGCTAACGTTTTGCTAGAGGGAAAAATAACCTTAGCTTAACAATAGCAAGGCCTTCCAGTCATCTCTGTCTTCTTTAGCGTATGAAAATCTCTTGGAAAACTTCCTCTTGACTTTACCTCCCCAACTCCCAGGTATATAATCAGTCTCTCTTCAGGGTCCTGGGACAGCTCTTCCTGCCCCCAAATCCTGTCCCTGTCCTTTAATTGTAGTGGTGAGTCACACATAGCGAGTCCCTGGGGGACACCGAGGTTTTTCTTTCCAGGAAGAAGCAGGGGCTCAGCGGGCTAAGACCCTAAAGTCTCCCGTATATGATAACATACAGTCTGAATGGGCGGTCTCTGTTACAGAGTCATGAGGAATGTCGCACATGCGCATAGAGCCAGGTTGCCTTCCCTTGAGGTTTTCGCCACATTCCTTAGGCAGGTGCTCTACCATATAATAAAATCACCTTTTTTTGCACCAAGGATGTCTCAAGAATTCTTTCTTGGCCTTTGGCTCCAAACTGCCCCACCATCGCCCCACAACCTCATCAGGTGCTTTTCTGGCCTTTTGTATTTTAAAAGGCCTCTTTTTCCCTTTTTTTTTTTTTAAAGTCTTAGGGGCGCCTGGGTGGCGCAGTCGGTTAAGCGTCCGACTTCAGCCAGGTCACGATCTCGCGGTCCGTGAGTTCGAGCCCCGCGTCAGGCTCTGGGCTGATGGCTCGGAGCCTGGAGCCTGTTTCCGATTCTGTGTCTCCCTCTCTCTCTGCCCCTCCCCCGTTCATGCTCTGTCTCTCTCTGTCCCAAAAATAAATAAATGTTGAAAAAAAAAAAAAGTCTTAGGAATGGGGAATGATCTAGATAAGAGTTCCCAGCCATGTTGAAAAACTGTATTGTTGCTGGGGCGTCATTTCTAGTTTTTGCAAAGAGTTGCAAGGTAAGGACAGTTGCTTTCAATACCTCAAAGGATGTCAACCCAAAAGACATTGTAGGTTGCTATACCCATCTGGTTCCATTTCATCCTGTGAGTATTTTTAGAAGCTTCCAAGTACCAATGAAAATATGCATCGTGCTCAGGTTGTTTAGTCTAATAGCTGGCTTTCTCAATTTGGGTGCGCGTATACACTCATTAGATATCTTTTAAAAGATCCTCATTTAGGCCATTTGAGTGTTAAAGTCATCCTCAGTGTAATCTTCTTAAAACTTTCTTTTGACATTCTTCATCTGGGAATTTCTAGGCTCTGCCTGAAAAGAAGTATTCAATCTGCCAGTCCATTTACCAAAGGGGGGCTTTCTCTCTGTCTCGCTTGCTTGTTTGCTTCCTTCCTTCCTTCCTTCTCTTTCTTTTGTTCTTTCTTTCTTTCTTTCTTTCTTTCTTTCTTTCTCTCTTTCCTTTCTTTCTTTCTTTCTCTCTTTCTTTCTTTCTCTCTCTTCTTTCTTTCTTTCTTTCTTTCTTTCTTTCTTTCTTTCTTTCTTTCTTTCTCTTTTTTTTCCCTAAAAGGGTATTTCTCTTAAAACACTTCCCCAGAGATCTCCCTTACCCTCCACTGCTTTAGATAAGGACAAAACCCTAAAGCTGATTTGTAGGGTAATTGCCTCTCACCTCTCTGAAGGAATTCTCTGATTAAAAGCTCCTGAGTGGCCACTGAAACTGTTCAGTGAACCAAGGTACACAGACTAGACAAATCAAGTGCCAAGGAGGATTCTCCGTTGCCCCCCACCACCGGCTCCTGCAATATAGATGAGCTGGACCAGCTGAGCTGCGGCTGCCCACTGCATTGCTTACTGGGAGCTGGGGGAACCCTAAGGGGTTAGGCCAGAGGTCCCACCTGGCTCCCCAGATCTGTAACTGAACTCAAAGGATTCACTGCTTGGGGCGCTTTAAATTGAACATTACCCAAGGGAGTGTTGAAACCAGCGATTACTAGCAAGGAGACAGGGAGATCGCTCTCAAAGTGCTGTCTCATGTAATCCCTTTCCTGTGGTGTCTTGTAATACACAGAACAATGGCCGAACTACTGCAGCAACAGTTTGTTCACTTTCCCTTTTCCCTTCCATCCTTTCCTCCACCATTTCCAATAGGATATCTAACAATCCCTTGGGCTTTTTGGGGGCGTTCTTATACTCATGTGCTGGTCTAAAATGGTCAAAAAACCGGGACAAGTCTCTCCACAGAGGTGACTGGCCAGCTTGGGATTTCCCCAAGGACAAGAGGCTTTCCCTGGGGATGGGCCCCTTTACCCATGCTTGTTTCGTTTTTCCATATCCTGGCTGGTTGGCCAACTGTTAGAAGATGGAGGAGAGGCAGCAGAGTAACCTCCAAACTGAGAAGGCACTTGGAGACCAAAACACAAAGCAGGACCCCGCATACAGTTTACACAGAGTTCTATTCAGAGTAACTTACTGACGGGGGAATCTGGCGGATGATGATCCTGACAGCTGCACAGACGTTCTCCACCAACTCCAAACCTGCGTCTGCAGATTTTGTAAAGTGAGGGGATCTGCAGAGGGTATGTGGCAAAGTCAAAGGGTCCACTTACTTGGTAGCGAACACTTAACAGATCTCGCGATACCACTGGTGCACAGGCGTGGGTGGGGGGGAGGGACCTATATTATCTCTACCAGTTATCTAAACAACTTTAGGGAAGAGCAGAATAAGCCTCCCTGCATTTCTGTTGGGGTCTCCATTAATGTCCAAGGGGCCTGGAACATGTAGCCCAGGGAAGGTCATCTCACGAACATGGACGAGATGAAGGGCCAAGTGTGGAGTCGGTATTGTGGGCACGTCTACAAAATGCTTTTCAAATGTATGATAGCCTCTGATCCTTGTCAACTCCAGCGAAGCAGAATGCTAGAAGTTACCCGTTACATGACTTTGGAACCTAACTTTATCTATAATCAAGGTTTACGAGAAAGTCATAATCCCTGTATAATACAGCAAGTGACAGAGTGGGACCCGAACGAAGATCCTGTGCTCTTCCTCACGATACGACAACACAACAACATCTACTACTGTAATTGCCAGATTTCGGTGAGAAATCAGGGAGATCGCATCTTCAAAGCATTAGCCAGGTTTCTGGCACTTAGTAAGTGTTGAAAGAATTAGCTCTTACCATCATTATTTTGTTTTTAGGGGTAGTTGTCTAAATCTCTATTCTGATAATGTCTTGCAATGTGACTTCGGAAAACCTAATTTTTTTCTGAACAAAAATACCCAGTTGCGCTATTAGAAAGAAGTTATTTCTGTGGATTAATAATTGGGAATCCCTTGCAAGGTGACTGTAAGCTCAGTCCATAGCATTGTTATAAATGAGTGTGCGTGGAGCAGGAGTAGCACAGGAGGAGTTCTCTCCTGGGCATGGGGATAATGTGACATGTGTTTCACTCAATAGGAGTAGGGGACCATATCCCCAAACCACATGTCGTGTGATATTCATGGTCCCTGTAGTAGTTGTAATGAAAGAACTTTTTGCAAAACGAATTAATATAAATAAAACCCACAATGAGATGTTACATCATACCTGTCACAATGGCTAAAATTAACGACATAAGAAATAACAGGTGTTGGCGAGGATACGGAGAAAGGGGAACCCTCTTGCACCGTTGGTGGGAATGCAAACTGGTGCAGCCACTCTGGAGGACAGTGTGGAGGTTCCTCAAGAAATTAAGAATAGAAACTACCCTCTAATCTAGCAATGGCACTATTAGGTATTTACCCAAAGGATACAAAAATACAGATTCTTAGAGGCACATGCACCCCAGTGTTTATAAGAGCATTATCGACAGTAGCCAAACTATGAAACTATGGAAAGAGCCCAAATGTCCACTGACTGATGAATGGATAAAGAAAATGTGATGCACACACACACACACACACACACACACACACACACAAAATGGAATATTACTTGGCCACCAAAAAGAATGAAATCTTGCCATTTGCAATGACGTGGACGGAGCTAGAATGTATTAGCCTAAGTGAAATAAGTCAATCAGAGAAAGAAAAATATCATATGGTTTCACGTATATGTGGAATTTAAGAAACAAAACAGATGAACATATGGGAAGCGGGGGGAGTGAAGAGAGGGAAACAAACCACAAAAGACTCTTAATGATAAAAAACAAACAGGGTTGATGGAGGGAGGTGGGTGGGGGGATGGGCTAGATGGGGGATGGGCTCTGAGGAGGGCACTTGTGATGAACACTGGGTGTTGTGTGTAAGTGATGCATCACTGAATTCTACTCCTGAAACCAATACTGCACTGGATGGTGGCTAAAATTGAAATTAAAAAAAATTTTAAAAATAGATTAATAAAAATTCTTTAAGGATTTGGGATGCACAAGATTGTGGGGATCAACAGCAAAGACCGTGACATGCTTTTTAACCCCTATTTTGAAATCTAAGAATTCAAGAGGCCCTGTAGATGGCCATGTACAGGTCTGACCCTTATGGCATGCTGCTTGGGTCTAAAGCTTGCTTCTTTTGCAGAACAACTGCATGGTTTTGCCTCACATCTTTTTACCTTAGTGCATTCTTTTTTAAAAAAAAATGCTAATAAAAGTATCACTTAGTTCACAAGAAAGTTGTGAGGATAAAAATACGTTAACTCACATATAAAAACTCAATCCGTGGAATCTATCATTCTTTTAAATAGATCTCTAGCTTGGTTCCAGACCTATCTATTTATTTATTTTTTAATTAACAACTGGACATCCTGTCTCCATGTGACACACCCCAAACTGGTATTTTTCTTCTTACCTGCTTTACTGCATGAGTCCACTCTCTCAGGGAATAGTACAAGTGTGTGTATAAGACATATACCTATATCATATGTATCATATATATATAAATATGTATGGCACCATTGATCACTATAGTTTATCACAGTCTCTGAGTGCTAACTTGTGCTTTTTCACACTGTACCGCAGTACTCTGAGCTAAGCATATTATGAAATGTATGTGGCTCCCTCATTTAGCTATTCTTTCTGTCATTTATTTTCTGCTCCGGCAAAGAGTTTGACCAATAATGATGATAAGAGATGTAAGCGGTAACGTCGCATCTATCACAAGAAACAAAGGGGAAAATTAAACTAAATGTCAGAATTCAACTTTTGGAGGACGTGGGTGGCTCCGTCTGTCAAGCGTCTGACTCGTGGGTTCAGCTCAGGTCATGATCTCGCAGTTTGTGAGATCGAGCCCCGCATCTGGCTCTGAGAGTACAGAGCCTGTTTGAGATTCTTGCCTTGCCCCTCCCCTACCCCCCCCTTTGCACACATTCTCTCTCTCTCTCTCAAAATAAATAAACTAAGAAAAAAATTCAATTTTTATGTTTGCTCCATACATCTTCTAAGAAATAGAGAATAATTTAGAGAATAGAATATTTTCTAGGAAAATAGAGAATAAAATTCATTTAGAGATTGGTTTAAATTATTTGACCTGAGAGGGTACCATAAATATAATTCTAGGCTATGCAGAGTGACGAAAACTTCTGAGAATGACAGCTGGAAAGGCATGGAATGCTTAGAGATTTAAAGAGAACTGAAGGACGATCGTCAGTTAAAAATGTCGTATGCATCCCTACGCAGACCGAGATCATTCTTCATTTCCAGTGCACCACCCACTGAAATGGGCAAGTGTGCAAGTTGCCACATTGGTTAGAACCTGTCAGTGGTGCCCATTCCCTACAGGGACAAAGCCAGAAATGAACTTGTTCTGTTTAGTAGGATCTCTTCCCATTCTTCCAGGGACTCTGCTCCAACAATGCTAAAGTATTACCGTAAACGAGAATGACATTACATCCTCATTTTTTCTCAAAGTTAATTTTTCATTGACCTCATTGTTCCTGCCTCCAGGAAGTCTTCCTTGCCCTGCTAAGGGTCGCCTCTGACCCCCATGCCTGCATCTTTCCTAGCCTAAAGCACAGTGTATCATAATGTATAGGCAGCACTCACTTAGCACATCTTTGTGGGACATGTCCTTGCCTATCTCCCTCGCCAGGCTGTAAGCATCTCAAAGGGAATGACTACATTTTCAACTGTGATCTCAGGGTCTTTCACCTTATAGGTACTAATGAATGTGCATAGAATTAATGGGGGAAATCATGTAATAATTAAAAAGTGGGTATAAACTTAAAAAAAACCATTTTTTAATGTTTATTTATTTTTGAGAGAGACAGAGACAGAATGTGAGTGGGTTAGGGGCAGAGAGAGAGGGAGACACAGAATTTGAAGCAGGCTTCAGGCTCCGAGCTGTCAGCACAGAGCCCGACCCGGGACTCGAACTCAAGAGCCGTGAGATCATGATGTGAGCCGAAGTTGGATGCTCAACTGACTGAGCCACCCAGGCGCCCCAAAAGTGGGTATAAACTTTCTGTTCCCTGAAAAAGACAAAGCAGTAGAACTTGGATTGAGAGAAAAGAAACCCGGGAGATTCCTAATCCTACAGCTGAAATGCTCAGTAAGTAGATACAAAAATTCCCTTGTGGTTGTTGGCTGATGCCTATATGACATTTTGAGAAATCCCTTTTCATTGAAATCGCTCTATTACAAAAATGTGCTTCAGAATCCATAGAATAATGCCTAATTTTAGTGGATTAAGAATGGATTTAATAGTAATAACCTCAGGATTAGCTCATGGAATGTGTATTTTATAGGAATATATATATATATGTATATATATATACATAATTTCTCAACAGAAATAAGACTGAGTGTATAAATCAGCTGTTAGAATGTGTGACTAAGAGCTCAAACAATACTAAGTTCAAATTCCACTTCTGCTACTTACTAGATAAAATGACTTTGGGCAAACTTTTTTTTTTGTTTGTTTATTTATTTTGTGTGTGTGTGAGAGAGAGAGGGAGCGCAGGGGAGGGACAGAGAGGGAGAGAGAGAATCCCAAGCCCTACTTGGGGCTCGAACCAGGGAACCCTGATATCATGACCTGAACCGAAATCAATAGTGGGACGCTTAATCGACTGAGCCCTCTGGGCACCCCTGGGCAAACTTCTTATTCTTATTTACTATATAAAGGAGGACAGCTGAGTCTCAATCTTTTGAATCTTTTATCTTTTTATTTTGAAGAGGCTTTTTTTTTGAAGTTTATTTATTTTGAAAGGTGAGGAGAGGCAGGGAGAAAGAGAGAATCCCAAGCAGGCTCCACACCGTTAGGGCAGAGACCAACGTGGGGCTCGAACCCATGAACCGTGAGATCATGACCTGAGCTGAAGTCATGAGTTGGACTCTCAACTGAATGAGCCACCCAGGCGCCCCTGAATCTTTTATCTTTTTAAATCCCAGGTTTTTAATCAACAAAATAGGGGTAAGATGGCATTTATCATACAGAAGTGTCATAAGAATTAATATGATCGTAAGTATCAAGGACCTGGAACTTAGTAAGGGAGCTCACCACGAGCCAGTTAGTGAGTCATACACTGTGCTATCTGGACATGCCTGCTCAGCCTCACTACCACCAATGACAGCCCCTCAAGGTTTTTTCTGGAAATTACGTCCTTTGGGTCTAATAAGGCTTTTTCCCACTCCAGGTTGTTAGAGATGACACTGAAGATGCCCTTGGAGATCTGAACAACCTTGAGCTTGTATTGTCCTACATTCTTATTTCAGGATGGCTCAAGCTCCCTGAGAGCACCATTGTGTGAGAACAGAATAGAAGATAACTGGAAAAGAGAATTTTATCTAATAATTGGAGTGGATTAGAAATTGCTTCACTGAACCGCATCTGTATGTGCGGGAAGAATGCCATTCGCAAATACATATATAGCAAATACATCTGTAAACATAGCATATATTTAGCAATACATATATAATACATAGCAAATACATATATAAACATTTGCATACATTTATAACATACATAATAAATGTGCACACTTACCAAGGTCCATCCAAGCCAGTTAGCCCAAGGTAGCTTCGTGGGCTATAGTCATATACTGGAAATGTACTACTCCAGACTGGGGAATGCGGGAAGCATGAAAGAAAGAGAAACAATAGCTTATGGTAAAGGAGCCTTAGATCCAGGAGGCAGCCAGAACTTCCTCCTGCAGGGCCATTGTTGCAGGACAACAGCTTCAGGGTTGTGCAACACCTTTAGTAAACACTTCCTGAAGCAGAGACAAGAATGAACCCGGGAGTTTCATTCTGTCTCACTTGAGAGGAGTCAGGAACAGATCAAGCAGTGCACCCTGAGCGAGAAGGGCAGGCACTCTGCCCCTGGGCTCATCCAGCATGCTGCAGGGGCTTCTTCGGACGGTCATGGTCACGTTCCTCCTTTCTCCAGTTCCAGGTCGGTGTTTAATTCCTTTTCGGGTTCTGTTAGATACGCCAGTGAACTGCTTGCTTTTCACCTTCTCTCAATAGCTTTTTTTTTTTTAAACCAATTTTACTCACCAGTTGGGCTGGTTTTAGTCTGCTGTTTTGGGGGGGGGGGGGCTGTGACTGCCGTAAACCCTCAGTGTAAAGGAGAGGGAAGGAGACGACTTGAATCCATTTTCCTATGTCTGACATGGGAATACATAGCCATCAAAGGGAAAACTTCATACAGCTTAATTGAAGCAGAGAATATGATCTTCGTGTCACAAAGTGGAATTCGTCAAATCCCGCTTGTCACTTTCAGAGCAGTAAAGATGCAGCGGATTTGACTAGCTACCGCTGTGCACAAGGCTTTCAGAAAGTATCCGCTGTAATTATAGGGATCAGTTTGGCTCGTCCTGTTCCTTTTGAGTGCACGTTTTTATGTTTGGTCCTGCCATTACTGGTGATAATAAGTATGACTAATTAGGAATAAACAGGTGACCAGCTTGATATTTCTAAAGCATTGTGCTATTACCTGATCAAAACAAGGTTATCGTTAAGCTTAAATGGATCATTTATTTCTATTTTGCTGGTTATCAAACACGTAAGACTTCAAAAGGAGAGAAATTTTACTTCTCCATAATAGGTCACTTCTGGCATGTCCCTCCATTTCTGAGAAATTCACCAATTAGATGTTGGTTAAGTTTAATTGGGTAACACATTTCCTTAACTTATTTCTATTTCCAGAGCTTATTTAAGTCACCACATTAGCTTCGGTGCGTGAAAATCCTTCCCATTCAATCTTTTCTTGGGTTTTAGAGTGCTTGCGGAGACGTAGGAATGGGAACAGATCATCAACAAGAAGTATAGGGTTAGGGAGGGAAAGATTCTCTTCTCTCTTGCACTCTCCCTACTTGGTCACTAAAAGCAATTCTCCCCACCTCCTCCCCACTGTTTCTGATTTCTTTTCCAGGCTTGTGTGAGTTTTACTTCACATCATTAACTATAGAACTGTACTGGGCATTTAAGTTATTGACTTCAATTGCTACTTTGGGAGTCAACCTTAATAGAAACCTTCTTTCCCTACATGTCTCCAAAAGTGCTATCTCTAAAAATTCTTTGGGATCCCTCACTTGGTTGGACCCTGAGAATTGCTTGGGAACTAGCTTTATTGAACAGCATAAAGATCAAGCAGGATCCATTAACAGCTAACCCTGGAGTCCACCCACACGACAGGCTTTTCACCACATTGGGCATACTAGCTGATTCTGTTCTCTCGTCTTTGCATTCACAACATGGCACCAAGAGACAGCTTCCTTAGAAACCATGCCTAAAACCGTGATGTCTTCAAGTATTTGGTGGTGGGGACAGAGGGTTTGCAGTATCTCTTGTGAGAACAGGGTGACCGACAGACAGTTACCCCCTCATCTTCTATCTTGAACAGAGAGTCCCCCCCCCCACTTTACCTCCCATTTTTTATTTTCAAGACTGTCCCCTTGGCAGTGAGTATTATTCCCACTGATATTATTCCTACATGGATTTCTTTCCCAGCCGGAATGTAAAAAATAAAGCAATTCTCATTTTCTCATCTCTTCCTTTTTGTTGATCTGCCTCCACCATCCCAAGAAAAAATATGTGCCTCGGACCACGACTTGTGCCCAGTTTCCACAGACATGAACAGTTTCCATAGACATGAAATAAAATAATGAAGTATAATTAGGCCAGCTGTTTGTACGCACTTCACCATCCCCTGAGAAAAATAACTTCCAGGATTTCATCATAGGAAAAAACCCAAATATTTAAAAGGATGTAACAGTTGTTTGGGGGTGAGATGTACGTGCACTGACAAAAGAGAAAGTTCTTTAATATATTTCAACAGGATATCCAGAGGGTACAGTACTTTTTAAAATCATTTTGTTTCAAATTAACAATTCTTTCTTATCTTCATAAAATGACTGGATGAGCCTCAAGAGCATTTATAATTTAATCTTCATAGCCAAAATGATAGATTTAATGAGGGTGGATTTTTTCCTCGATGTTTGTCGTCACTTTTACTACACTAAGCTTCAAATCGCCAGAGTTTGAGGGGGTGCAGCGTAGCCCAGATCTGAAGTCAATATTGAATAAACTCTGATCCAGGGCTTAATGTCATGTGTTTAGTTTGGAAAGACATTCTTTAAACGATTTGGAACAGATTTGATCAAAAATGAAAATGCCAAATATTATATACAAATGTGCTAAACTCCAAAATTGCCCCCAAACACATTAAAACAGAACGTGGCAATCCAGACCAGTGCCTGTGATATTAATCTTGCCAATGAGTATGCGCTTTTCTAAAACCAATATACAGTAAAATAATTATCTCAGGCAATCCAAAATAATAGTTTTGTTTTTTTCTCGATCTAGTGTTGCCGGCCAGAAGTAATCCAAAGTGTGAGTTCTGTGGGAGAGAGAGAAAGGGAGTACTAAAATGAATTAGTAGAAACATATTGTGTTACATCTCGGATTTGTGTAATCCCAGGATGGCAGTTAGTTGTGTTTGTTCCACAGGCTTCCAAGTAATTAGCCTGATTTTATTCAGCTGGGAGGAGGCTGCGTCATTTCCATCAACCTGAAGGATGATTGAGCCAAACGATATTTCGGTCTGCTGTGTATCTCTAACTTGTGTCATCTGTGATCATTTGAATCTCATTCTTTCAGGGGCCTTCTTGGTCCCACAAATAGAAGAGCCATTAAGAGAAAGTCTGTTTCCTGTAGAGAATGTACTATGTTGCAAGAGCGCCGAAAATCTGTTGCTTGCACACTGAAGATAGTGAGAGGTTGCCAGAGGCTTTTTAAAAAAGTATTCTGGGGGCGCCTGGGTGGCGCAGTCGGTTAGGCGTCCGACTTCAGCCAGGTCACGATCTCGCGGTCCGTGGGTTCGAGCCCCGCATCAGGCTCTGGGCTGATGGCTCAGAGCCTGGAGCCTGTTTCCGATTCTGCATCTCCCTCTCTCTCTGCCCCTCCCCCGTTCATGCTCTGTCTCTCTCTGTCCCAAAAATGAATAAACGTTGAAAAAAAAAAATTAAAAAAAAAAAAAGTATTCTGGTTTCTTTGTTGATAGATTTTATTTGCCATTTGGAAGTGTGCAGCCATCAAAGAGCTGGAGGTAAATTTCTCCGCTAATGTACATATTTGACTTCATATTTAAGTCAATTGGTAGTTTCTGATTTCGTGAAATGTTAAGATTTAGATACTAAGTAGAAGCATGGAGATGAGTGTATATGTCAAGAAAACTTGCATTGGCCGGATGGCCTGTTTCCCTCAACCCTTCTGAAAGGGGAATGTGTGTGGGCTATCATTTTTTGCTTTGATAAAAAGAATCAGCCGGATAGTTATTATTTTATGACCCAAGGGCAACTTGGGCTGATATTTACTCTTGGAATAGTGTATTATGGATGAAAACCAATTTTCAAACAGCATTGTCAGAAGAGTTACGTTGGCTGCACATTGGTGACTATATGGCTTCATGAACTCCATATTAATGGGACTAATTGCACTGGTTGGACATAACCCACAAGACAGCATGTGGTTGCCTTATGGTGTGCTTGTTTGGTATTACAGGTTTGCAAGAAGCTTCAGGGAATTGTGTCAATACCATCAGTTAATTTGTGGCAAGAGTAATTTTCTGAACCTCTTGGCATCTTATTATTTTGACATAATTATGATAATTAGGAAAATTTTAACTCAATGCTAAAATGATCGATTTAATGTTCCTTTAGGCTTTTTAATTTCTGTTATAAAATGTTTTGATAAATAATATTGTTTTCCTTTACAAAAAATAAATTAAATAGAAATAAAAATGCCCAGTGATTATCTCTGCAACAGCAAGAAGGTCTTGAGGTATCTTATCTAGTTCTTGAAGTCTTGTCTATGTAATGAGACTTATTTTATCAAAACCTATTAAAACTTTATCCAAATGGTCCTCATCTCTTCAAAGAGATTACAGAGAATTCGGTATTTGTTTGCAGAAAACCATACACAACATGAACTGTCCTTAAAGGTCATTTAATCTTCTGTCTTTTTAACCAATTGAAAAATTAGAACCAAACCCAAAGTTCCAGTATCCTAGGGTTGATTCCATGATTTTAAATGTTTTCAAAATGTTTTTAAGAGTAAATCTCAAGTAAATCTCATTGAAAGAAAAGCTATTGCATATCCCTTTAATGGCCTGGTTTTTACCTAATGAGATTTAGCCAATGGCTCTTAAGTGGTCAAGTGCATTTAGCCATCCTAAAATGATAAAAGAAAATGGACATAACTAGGAATTTTTTAAAGTTTCTGCTTTAGGGTCGCCTGGGTGTCTCAGTCAGTTGAGCATCCAACTTCGGCTCAGGTCATGATCTTGCGGTCTGTGAGTTTAAGCCCCGCGTCAGAGCCTGGAGCCTGCTTTGGATTCCATGTCCCCCTCTCTGTCTCTGTTCCTCCTCCGCTCATGCTCTGTCTCTCTCTGTCTCAAAAATAAATAAGCATTAAAAAAAAATTAAAGCTTCTGCTTTAGTTTCTAAACAACATTTAATAACAAATATTCTCTGGTACATCTTTGGGATAAGCGTACAAGTCACCCAAGATGACTGACAAAAAATACTCAATGTTATTTGTTAAAAGATCAAAAAATAATATAAATTTATATTACCATAGAATTTAGGTTTGAGTGCTTTAATACGTTGGGATTATCTTTAGAAAGCACTCTAGTCATTACCCAGAGAACTAAAGCCCTTCCAGACCACAGTGTTAGTAAATTGCCAGCCTGGGCCCATACTTTGATTTTTGGTTTCTACTGCATCTATATTCTGGGTAGACCAGTAGCCCCCTTCAGAAGCCAAAGAGCTGATCTATTGACATTTACTTAGACACTATTCTACACGGAGGAAGGACTCCATCAAGTGGGAAAATAAAAAAGAAAATAGAAAATTCAGTGTTAGTTTTCGGAAAGCTGAGTTCATCTCAAAAATAACTTGCAGAAACAATGCTGAGATGAGAATTCAAAATGTAGATAGAAGGTTGGATGAGATAACTGTTCAATTGTCTTTCCATATGGCTCCAGGCTCAAAGTTCCCTTCCGGACCAGTAATAGTGCTCTAATTGTTTGCTTCTCTAATTTTTATTCTTTTCATGCTTTGTATGCAAAAATAAATTTACCTGTATTGCAAAAGCCAAACATTCTATGGAGCTGGCATTGGAGCTTTATTACTGCATCATAGTTTTCTTCGTTAATGTAAAATATTGCTATTGGACAATACGAAAAAATATTAGAATCAGAAATGGCATACATCATTGATTTCATTTTTGTAACACTGTGTAGTTTTCAGAGTGCTTCTACTCAATTATGCTGACACTGATAGAAGATTGTCTTAGAAGATTAGTTTGGTTTCTGCCTTCCTGTGCTGGCCTGTGTTGCTTGCTACGTTCCTCCGCAGAAGATTCAAGGTAGCAAAGAGAAATGGAAAAATCCAAAAGAAATACTTTCACCAAATAGAGATACACTTGCAAGCTTTCAGTGGGGATGTATGTGAAGGTCTAGGCTAAAGATCTGAGAGGAAGAGTGGGTTTCTGATTTTGTCTCTCTACTCTTAAATTACTCTGGCATAAAACTCAGTTAAGCCTCTGTATGTGGCATTATTGCCGAAACGCAATACGGCTGATTATTACCAACCGGCTTGTTTATTTCTTCTGCTTCACTCAATCTGCTCTTACCTTTTTTTCCCTCCTCAGTAAACGCGATAAAAGAACTCTCTGGAGGGAAGAACTATGAAGTGGTTTATCCCAGAAGACTTCATTCACTACATAAAAGAGAGGTCAAGGAGCCAGAACAACAGGTACTTCTTTTGACTTAACGAAGAGTCTTGAAAAAAAAATGCATATGTTTACAGGTGGTATACATATAGATATATAACTCTAATATATAAATATATACACATATTTATATAGAGACATTTTCATTTGTTATTTGACCTATATTATTTTTATTAATCGTCACAATAACCCAATGTTCTATTTTGAGCCTCATTTTTTTGCAGATTAAGGTTCTGACGGTTGAAATAAACTGTCCAAGGTCACACAGAGAGTAAACCTTAATACTTTTATGGTAATTTCTAATTCTGTGTACTTCCAAAGAAATTAGATACAGTTTATTTTATCTATCTATTATCTACTTATCGATCATCTGCATATCTATGTACACACGTACAAACAAAACCATGAACATTAAAACTGAAGTAGAAAATAAAATATTGTGAATCAATTAATATATATATGCATATTAAGTTAAGATGAATTACTGTAATTAAACATGAAATTTATTTTTGTCTTTCCTAAAGAGAAAGTTATTAAAGTTTGTAGAATTCTTACTACTTAATGAAACAACACAGTCTCAGTCAAAAGCTAAAAGCTAAAACATGATGATCCATTCAACAGTTTTCTCATTACCTGTACTCAGGAGTCTTCTGCTGGGAGACAGGAAAAATACAGATAAATGAGACACAAATAATAACTTGTAGAAATATTGTAAGATGCAACTCACTGGGAGCACATATCCCCCCCCCCCCCCACTGGATAAGCTTCCCCACAGATGATTTCTTCTAAAGCAAACATGTTTATAATAGCAGAACTCATAGGAGACCCTGTTTATTGAAATTATTCTCTCTCAACAAAATGTTTCTGGTAAATTTAAATGGGACCTGTATGCACTGGGTTCCTCATCAGTATGGCTCTCTTCAAACGCTTTCCAGTATTCTCTTAAAAACGCCAGATACCTTTTGTCACTGAATATTTTGAGGAAAGTTAATACACGTCCAGTGTTTTAAAGTGAATCCCTCACAAAACAAATTTAAGCTTTTGAACAATTTATTTTGTTGAAAAACTCTAGAATAATTACTGACACCTATTAGATGATCAATCTTAAGTTTTGGAAGAATTGAGTGGATGGATGCAGTTGATACAATGTGCTTGATATTTATTGCCAATACATTATTTTTCTAGTGCACAACTCGATTCACTGATTGTATAAGCCTTATCTTTTCTTGATTCATAGTAAAAGTGTAAAGGATCCGAATTCAGAAGGCTTGTTTATATTCACATCTGAACTTTGTTAATTGTCTCTGTTAGACACTGATGAGCTTCAATTTTTTTCATCTTAAAATTGAGATAATAATAGGAATGCTTATTTTATATGGCTATTTGGAGAAAACTTACATGCAAAGCAAAGCAGGATGCAATTATTAACTCCCTGCTCATGATTATGCTATGGCACTGTCTTCTATAACTCACCACCTTCTACTTCTGACTAACTGTCATGGCTCTTTTGCTTAATATAATGGTTTATTAAGCCGTTTTGTTATCTTTCTGCTTCTCAAAACAACCTCCTTTTTAGTCAGCTTTGGTAATCTCAAAGCCTTTTTTGGCAATATGTTTATTTCTACCACTCGGCCCTTCTTATGGATTTTTTTTTCCTATTTAACATGTTCTCCCCATATGTAACACCCAGTTCATATTCTATTCTTGTAAAGTAAACATGGAATATTTGTATATGTACTGATAGATCCTTTTCCTGGAGTCATGCTTCAGGAATGGCCAGTGTTACACCATTTGGCTCTTGATTCTCTTAATATTGATTTCACTATCATTATCGTGTGTGTGTGTGTGTGTGTGTGTGTGTGTCCAAGTGACTGTGAGAATAAGTTTAATCTTCTCATCTGGGTTGAAACTGCCCACGTCAATAAAAAAAAAAAGTGTTTTTTTTCTACCTTTAACATCCTCTGCTCCTTCTTACCCTCACCTCTCAATCTGTCCTATGGAAGATATTCCATAAATGTTCATTGATTCAAAGAAATCCCCACAGAACACATCCATCTTACCTTTTGGAGGAAATAAAAACATTACACCAAATTCCATAGACAACCAAAGGGAAATGCGCCTAAACGATTGGAGGGGTTTAATGTTTTTTATAGGGTGAATTTTATATTTATTTTTGTCGTTTTGTGGAGTGTATTTGCAAGAGTCTCCTTGCTGCCTTCAGTTGTCGACAGTAGGAGGTAACATGTTATTAGCCATGAAGAATGTGACAGGGCGAGGACTGAATGCTTCCGACCATCTCACAAATACATGTAACTCAATCATATTTGCCTTTTAGTATTATTCAACTAGCATTGATGTTCTCAGGTGCTGGTTGATGCCTTTGAAGTACCGGCCAGCAAGAATGTGATCAAACCATTAAAAACCACTAAAAACAATTCCTGGCTGAAGAAACATTCCAAAGGCATTGATCTGCTTTTCCCAGTCACTGTTTTCATCCTCTGATATTTCAGAATCTCACCTCCTTTCCCTCGTCACAGATGTCTAGCTCTCATTCTTACAGTTCCTGGACTATGGTGTATAGAATCACCAGATTCTAGCAAATAAAAATACAGGACACCCGGTTAAATTTGGATGTCAGATAAACAATGAAAGCTTTTTTTTTTTTTGTATACGTCATCTCCAATATCATGTGGGTCATGCTTGTATTTAAAAATTATTCACTTTATCTGGAATTCAGATTTAACAATGCCCTGTATTCTAGGCGGCGATCATACCATGGGGCTTTTTTCACGTCCCTATGAACGTGTTCTGTCTACAAATATAAGACATCCTGTGCTGCTGCATGTCTGATATTTCAGTCCTGCCTGGTCAGGCTTGCTGAGTTCTGCCATGACACTTGTTTCACAAGCATAGACCATAGAAGTCAGGGCCTCCTTGTCTATCTAACACGCAGCAGGCACATTCTCTTCCCTTCCACAGAATCTTCCCTTTTGGTTCACATACAGCTTATGGCCAATAAGAACTCTGTTATACAAATAAGCCAAGTTGTTAGAAGCTATCTTCGTAGGGGAAGGAAAAAAGAAAGAGGTTAGAGTGGGAGAGAGCCAAAGCATAAGAGACTCTTAAAAACTGAGAACAGGGGCGCCTGGGTGGCGCAGTCGGTTAAGCGTCCGACTTCAGCCAGGTCACGATCTCGCGGTCCGTGAGTTCGAGCCCCGCGTCAGGCTCTGGGCTGATGGCTCAGAGCCTGGAGCCTGTTTCCGATTCTGTGTCTCCCTCTCTCTCTGCCCCTCCCCCGTTCATGCTCTGTCTCTCTCTGTCCCAAAAATAAATAAACGTTGAAAAAAAAATTAAAAAAAAAAAAAAAACTGAGAACAAACTGAGGGTTGATGGGGCGTGGGAGGGTGGGGAGGGTGGGTGATGGGGATTGAGGAGGGCACCTTGTGGGATGAGCACTGGGTGTTGTATGGAAACCAATTTGACAATAAATTTCATATATTGAAAAAAAAAGAAGCTCTCTTTGTGGCTTCTGCATTGAGACTGTTGGTCCTCCTTGTGCAAAGGATTGATTAGCAATTATTCAAAATAACTAGAATTTGGAATGCATGTGACGGAAGGGATCTCTATATCCTGAAGATGTTATATACATTCTCAGTCAAATTAATCACTTCTCAAAGCAGGGAAGAGGAGGACTTGTATACTTATTATTATGTTTTAAATATTTTTTTATTTTTTAAAAATAATTTATTGTCACGTTAGCTAACATACAGTGTATACAGTGTAGTCTTGGCTTTGGGAGTAGATTCCTGTGATTCATCACTTCCATACAACACCCAGTGCTCATCCCAAGAAGTGCCCTCCTCAATGCCCATCACCCATTTCCCTGCCCTCCTACCCCGCCTCCCATCCCTATCAACCCTCAGTTTGTTCTTTGTATTTAAGAGTCTCTTATGGTTTGTCTCCCTCTCTGTTTGTAACTTATTTTTTCTTCCCTTCCCCTATGGTCTTCTGTTAAGTTTCTCAAATTCCACATACGAATACAAAGATATATCTGTCTTTTTCTGCCTGGCTTATTTCACTTAGCATAATACCCTCCAGTTCCATCCATGTTGTTGCAAATGGCAAGATTTCATCCTTTTTCATCGCTGAGAGGTTTTCCATTGTGTGTGTGTGTGTGTGTGTATGTGTGTGTGTGTATGTATCTATATCTATATCTATCTATCTATCTATCTATCTATCCATACCTTCTTTACCCACTCATCAGTTGATGGATATTTGGGCTCTTTCTATAATTTGGTTATTGTTGATTTATCCAAAGGATACAGGGGTGCTGATTCATAGGGGCACATATACCCCCATGTTTAATAGCAGCGCTATCAACAACATACGTACTATTAATCAACTGTGCCCTCTACTGGTCTAGAGAACAGAGGCACTGGCTTTACCTTCAGCTGTGCCAAGAGCATGGCCCCATCCTTCTGACTTCATCATGCCTGGCATCATGAAATAGTCCTCTGAAAAATTTTCTGGAGGGAATACTCAGGGGCTGAGTAGAAACTTGCATGTTTTTTTCATTATTGTATTTTTGGTTATGCTGCGTATGCATGGCATAAGGAACACTGAATAACTATTTGTTGAATAAATGAGCAAATGGATAATAAACAAATGAACAAATGGGCACATCCATGAATTAGTGTAACTGGAATATATTACCCATATATCTGCATAGAAATGTATTCAGTAAGTACTTAATTAAGGTCCCGGGTGTTGGGAACTTAATATTCAAAGGTAATTCCTATCTTCCCAGGATTCTGCCTATAGAGCCCACACACTTCCTTTGAGGCCAAAACTGCCAGGCTGTTGGCTCATGTCACAAAATAAAACATCTGGCGGCACAGTACCTTCCTTATGTTGGGAACAATTTCAGGTGTTAGCTGGGTCCACCAGAGTTTCTGGAGGCCTCAGACTACTGTATGTCATGGCAACAGTTGTATTACTGGCACCACACCTCCCTGGGACTCCGAGGGCTTCCTTGGCTATTTATTTTCTGTGTGCATGGGCATCATCTTGACTTCATCCTCTTGCTCCCCTCCCAGGAACGTCCAGGATGGTGGCCTTCTCAATCCACCCACTAAACCTTACCCGTGGATGGTGTTTCTCCTGGAGGAAGTGTTTATTTATATGTCCCTATGGCCAGCTAACCGTATTCATTGGGCTCCAAATAATTTCCATCTAGTGGACACTGTCCAAATCAAGGTGCATCTTTCCTCTCCTAACCCATAGTTCAGGACCCAGGTTGTATACAAGTAGGATACGCTTTTTATTAGCAGGCATTGCTTTCCACCATGGACTTCTACTTGGAAAGTACAGTTATAACATCACCTAGAGCACCCTCTTTCACAAAGACTTGTTTTCTTCCTTGCTGTTTCCTTTCATCTATAATCTCTATGCTAGTGTTGGCTAAAACTTCCAGTCCAAAAGCAACAATCTTTTCTAAAACCACCACCAAATAAATTTTAGGTGAAAATCTACAAAAATCCATTGCTGGCAGGAAATGAATATCTGGAAGCCTCTTCTGGGTAGAAAATTACATTTACTATCCTCCAAATATTTTAATTCCGTCTGGCCTTTCTTAAACCTGAATAATAAGTGGTTACAATGATTCCCTATAATTTTTATTTTCAACCCTCAGGCTTTTTTTCCCCCCAGCTCCTGGTGTTTATAAACATGAAGTGAATTACAGCAGCCTCTCCTCATCTAGAGCCACACATTGTACTTAGGAGTTTTTGACTTCACAGAAGACTCCAATAATTGATCATTTAAAGGGAATGTGGGCCGGGGCGCCTGGGTGGCGCAGTCGGTTAAGCGTCCGGCTTCAGCCAGGTCACGATCTCGCGGTCGGTGAGTTCGAGCCCCGCGTCAGGCTCTGGGCTGATGGCTCAGAGCCTGGAGCCTGTTTCCGATTCTGTGTCTCCCTCTCTCTCTGCCCCTCCCCCGTTCATGCTCTGTCTCTCTCTGTCCCAAAAATAAATAAACGTTGAAAAAAAAATTTTTTTTAAAGGGAATGTGGGCCATAATGGTTGACTTTGGAGGTGGCAAACCCCGGCACAATCCTCCTGATCTGGAGGCCCAAATTCACTATTGTCCCTTGCTGAGCTCAGGTATTGCTCTGGCCAGGAGACGGAGGAGAGAAGAAAAGCAGAGAAAACCGCACTCAGTCATATTTGGTCTGCCATATTTAGATCTCTTTAATAACAAGGTCCTGGCACTCCGCAGGGAGTTTTTAGATCCACTGTTTTATAGAACAGAATCAGCATTCAGCACACAATAACATCTTCTTTAACACACTTCTGTACAGTCCTATCTCCTCTTGTATATATAAAAAAAAAAATCTCAATTTCCAACCATTCTCCTTTTCTCCATGAGGTTTATGTGAGGTAATAGTTTCCCATTCTGAACTCCTAAGACTTATTTTCTTCCTGATGACTTCTTTCTGCTTTCGAATACATATTTCTGTTGTTTTGTCCATATTCTAGCTTCCATTTAGCCTTGAGAAGACCTCCAGACCAAAAATCATCAGTAAGAGTCTTTGAGGTCTCTGGGTCTGTGTGCTTACTATTCCTTCTTCTCAAATAACTTCCCCACCCTGCTTCACCTGGCTAATTCATGTCTCCGCTTACATGTTACTTCCTCAGGAAAGTCTTTTCTGACCTTAAGATGTTAGACACCCTACACTGCATTCATATTTATGTCCCTTGTCATATAAATCATTTTTATTATCTGTATTTCCACAAGATTTTAAGCTTCCTGACAGTTGGCATCAATTTTTTTCTTGCTTAGACTTGAATTTCCGGAACCAAATAGAGTCATGCTTATAACTCAAATAATATTTGTATATATCATGCCTATAACTGAAATAATATTTGTAAAATGCATGGGTGGATGGGTGGATGGATGGATAGATGGATGGATATACAGGTCTCAGGTAATTGGTCCATTCAGGTGGCAGAGTTGTGTGATTTGTTAAAAGAGGCCAGAAGCAGACATTTGCTATTATATGGACTACTGCTAAAGAAAGCAGGCATTGTTTGCTGATGATTAGAAGATGAACGCAGCCAAATCAATTATTTGTGTATTTATAACTACCAGCGGATGTTTGTGCATTTTTGCAGGAAAAATTTGAAACTGAATTGAAGTATGAAATGACAGTTAATGGGAAAGTTGCAGTGCTTTACTTGAAAAAAAGCAAGTAAGTGTTTTTACTTCTCACATTACCCTCACCAACAAAAAGTTAGCAGGTGGAAACTGTGCTGAATGAGTCTGCTTCTGCTTAAGGCTCTCAAAAACCTCGGCTAATAAGCTTTATCTCTCGACTGGCCCACGGGGTTGGGTGAATATATGTTCCCACTGAAGTGGTTTACGTTGAGCAAAACAATAGTTTATTAGTGTTTCAGTTCTTCTGGTAATAAAACACAGTGAATGAGGTACAAGCAGATATACATTTTATCAAGTTCAAGGAAAAGGCAGATTTCTAGACCTTCCCCTACATTATTTTGTTATTTTAATATTTTAATTTTAAATTTATTTATTCAAATTCAAGTTAGTTAACGTACCGTGTAGTATGGGTTTCAGGAGTAGAACCCAGTGATTTATCACTTGCATATAATCCACAGTGCTCATCTCAACAAGTGCCCTCCTTAATGCCCATCATCCATTTAGCCCACCCCCCGCCCACCACCCCTCCAGCATCCCTCAGTTTGTTCTCTGTATTTAAGAGTCTCTTACAGTTTGCCTCCCTCTCTCTTTGTAACTTATTTTTCCTCTCCTTCCCCTATGTTCATCTGTTGTGTTTCTTAAATTCCACATGTGAGTGAAATTATATGACATTATTGTATTTTATTTACTTGTACTGAAAGATTAGATTTGTTTATTTATTGAGAGAGAGAGAGAGAGAGACAGAGAGAGCACATGGGCTGAGGAGGGGAAGAGAGAGAGGGAGAGAGAGAGAGAATCCTAAGCAGACTCTGCGTTGACAGTGAGGCTTGATCCCATGAACCTCGAGATCATGACTTGAGCTGAAATCAAGAGTCTGACACTTAACCAACTGAGCCACCCAGGTGCCCCCTGAAAGATTAGGTTTTAAAACGATTCGCAGCCATTTCCATCAGGAAAAAAAAAAAAAAGATATATCTAAGTTCAATAACCCCTAGGACCAATTGGGCTCTCCCGATTCCAACACCAGTGCTCTTTCCCACCCAGTTACACACTAACCTGCCCACTTTCTCATGCAATTACATCGTCCTCCTGTTCCCTCATTCTCTTTATTCACGCCGGCCACAGGCAACATTTCTTGCAAATTTCATGGCCTCTGCTCTTGCCCAGATCTTGCTCATCCTACATCTTGACTATTTCAAACGTAGTTTCCCCACCGAATTCTGTGCTTTCAAGCTCTTTCAATCCTTTAATTATCCTATGTAGCACAGCAAGATTTTTTTTCATTCAAATAGACTCTTTGCCTTTTGCAAAACTTCACAACAGCCTGGAGTTTGGAAATCACGTGGCAGGGTGGAAATAGTACAGGTGTGGACTTGAAGCAGACCTGGATATGATCCTTTGCCACTGGAACTGTGTAATTGTTAAGGAACCTGGCCTGGATCCACCCAGCCGAAGAACCAAGCGGCACTCAGGGATCTCGGAAGGCAGGAGGTTTATTTCACACCGGCGGGCTCAGAGAAGGTCACTCTCCAGAGGTCTGAGTTCGTAAGCAGAGGGAACAATTTCTAGTCTGTGACTTCCGCATTCCGCATTAGTAGTAATTTGGCCAGTGTGGCAAGAGGGGTAGGAAGAGGAACCGGGAAGGGGAGTCTTTGGGCAGGGACTGGAATTTCCCTATCAGTCCTGTCGGCCACCTTATAACAGATTTTTCCCTATCATAATCTCATCTGAAAAATAATGTGAGTCATATTTACCATGTAAGACTTCAGAAAGGATGAAATGAATGATCCATGTAAAGTGTGTAACTCAGGTGGCATTTTACACCTACTAGTTTCTTCCTTTTCTCCCCACCCTGCCTCTTTAAAAGGTATATCCAGACTTTTATGTGCTGGTGGGTCATTGAAAGAACTCAAAAAAGCTCAGTGAAAACTCTGGAAGGGCCCCACCTACCAAA
Source organism: Leopardus geoffroyi (assembly GCF_018350155.1). Classification (NCBI taxonomy): domain Eukaryota; kingdom Metazoa; phylum Chordata; class Mammalia; order Carnivora; family Felidae; genus Leopardus; species Leopardus geoffroyi. The sequence goes on along the minus strand of NC_059327.1, from coordinate 33,520,270 downwards.
TGCAGGTCAGTTCCCAATAGACTTTCACTGCTACGGTTGTTAGCAGTCGCTGGGAACTGAAAAAGACTGGCGAAAATGTAGTCATCGTAAACTGGTGAGGGATGCTGCCCTTTTTAGTCATTTTTATCAACTCTACCCTTCTCACTTCCATTTGGAAATGGAAATTTATCTCCCCTAAATAAGTATAAAAGTCTGATGAAAAAGCAGATACTGTTCTGTGCTAGTCAGGCATATCTCTGGCCCTCTCAGTCTTCATGCTTGTATTAGTCTTGAGGGGTTAGGAGGATGAGCTCAGGAGCTAGAACGTTCCTGCGCATCCAGTGAAAGCTTTCATTTTGATAACTGGACTTTTTTAAAACGTTTTTTAAAATGTTTATTTTGGCGAGAGAGAGAGAGACAGAGAGACAGAGAGAGAGAGACAGAGAGAGAGAGATGTGAGCGGGGGGAGGGGCAGAGAGAAAGGGAGACTCAGAATCCAAAGCAGGCTCCATGCTCTGAGCTGTCAGCACACAGCCCGACATGGGGCTTGAACCCATGAACCGCGAGATCATGACCTGAGCTGAAGCTGGACACTCAACAGACTGAGCCACCCAGGCACCCCTGATCACTGGACTTTTCAATTAGCGTGAGTAACCATGAATTTGTTTTTCTTTTTTTCTTCAGGGGTCTCCTTGCACCAGGTTACACCGAAACACATTATAATTCCACTGGAGGGGAGGTCACCACCAGCCCACAGATTATGGTAAAATAGAATATCCTAGATTCATTGTCAATCAGGGTATGACTCACACACCCAAAGGCAGTGTCATTGCCATACAAACAGGGAAAGTGAAAGCATTTATGACATTGGTGCCTTTTCCAGCAGTAGTAATTTCTTAATTGATCCTCCAATATTCGTACAGTTTGACAAGAACAAATGCATTTCTTGACCCATGGTCAAGACCCATGGTAACCCTTTCCAGCCTTCAGGGGCTCCCTCTAGGAGAGTAGGCAGGAGTCTCTCATCTTCATTAGAAGAGTGAAAAATTGAATACGTCTTGTGTCCTTTTTTTTTTTTTTCTTTTCTTTTCTTTTCTCTTTCTTTCTTTCTTTCTTTCTTTCTTTCTTTCTTTCTTTCAGAGAGAGAGAGAGAAAGAACAGGGGGTAGGGGCAGAGGGAGAGAAAGAGAATCCCAAGCAGGCTCCATACTCAGTGCAGAGCCCAACATAGGGCTTGATCCCACAACCCTGGGATCATGGCCTGAGCCAAAATCAAGAGTCTGACACTCGACCAACTGAGGTACGCAGGCGCCCCTACATCTCATGATTTTAGTCAATGCCAGTCACCTCACTGGATTGTATAGTCTCTTGATCTCAAGACTATTTCCTCAATGACAGAACTGTAGAAATCTGTTTTTTTTGTAAATACTTTCTTACTCTTAACTCCTATTTAGAGAAGGCAACTGTGTTAAGTAGTGTGAGGGGTATTTTATCATTTCCATCTTTTCTGAGCTCCATTTTACTTTTGGAAGGCTTTCACTCATTCTCCTCATAGTGATGGCACAGACATTTATGTGGGTCAATGCTCATCGGTCCCAAAGCAGAAAGGTGTGCTTGATTAAAGTACATCCATATGGAAAAGTGCTACAGTTGGTCATTTCTCTCCAAATGGAAGCAGAGATGTCATACTAATCCAGTTAATCTGCTGAAACTTTTTGAATGAATCAAGAAACAACAACACAATCTGGAAAACCTATTCATTGGAAAGAGCTTGTAGGTGTCAGAAAAAATAATTAATGAGCAATCAGCCCAGGGAAAGAATATTGATGTTTTGGGGACTTGGGTTTTCAATTTTCATCTGCATGTTGTTTCTTCCAGACTGAATTCACCCCTGTTACCCTTTTTTCTGCAAGACTTATATTTACACCAACATTTAACAAATGTTCTTTAAGCATTGGGCTAATTAACTAAATATTAAAGGTTTTAACCGTAAAAAGCTTCTTAACCATTTTTTTTTTTTGTATCTCTAAGTTGACTGTTGTTCAGCATAAAAGGATTTGAAAATATTATAGATCTTGTTGCCAGATTTCAAATTCAGATTTAGGAGTGGATCTAAGAACACACACACTTTCCTTTACAAAACTCTTTTTTTTTTTTTCTTGTTTAGGATGACTGTTATTACCAAGGACATGTCATTAATGAAAAAGTTTCTGATGCTAGCATCAGCACGTGTAGGGGCCTAAGGTAAGGCTTCAAGAATGGTTTGCGTATATCTGCGGTGATGGGTGAGTGTGTGTGTTTTAATAAAGCTGAAGAATCTCAAATATAATGAATTATATTGTAGTTAATTATGAATCCTAAGGGATCAAGAATTTGAAATTTGAAGGAAACAGGTCTCTTGATAGTGGTTTGTAAATTACACATTTGAATTACTTGCAGAAGTGTGTTTGTCTGCTTTTTTTAAAAAGTGGGTTTTTTTTTTGAGCTCGAATCTTTAGGAAACAGGAGCTCCTCTCCACCTTCTCTCTTTACTCTAAATTCCCTCTTCAGCTTGTCCTATCAAAGCCTATGACATCATTTTCTTCTGTAGGCATCTGTCTACAGTGAGATATTTCTTCTGATGCCCAGACTTGATTATCTAATTTTGTCTTCCATATCTCCACATCTCTTCCATATCTGGATAGCTTAATGAAATCTCAATCCTGATGAACCCTAAATCAAACTAATGATTTCCTCCCAAATCTGGTGTTTTTCCAGTGGTCCCTGTGCCAGTGAATGGTATAATCAACCAACTTCTTGCCCAATCCAGAAACCTAGGTTCCTTGATGATTTCTTGCCTCTCAACTACCCACTTTCAATCCATTATCAAGCCCCATTGATTATATGTTCTAAATGTTCACTGAGATTATTCAATACATTCTCATTCTACTCACATCCTACTCCAAGATACCATGGTCCTTTATGCAGATCATTGCAACAAACCATCTACTTCTCTCTTCACATCCAGTCTTGTCTTCTAATTCAATGTACACTTAATCCAGTCTCTTGCTATATATTCTTATGCTTTTTCTTCATAGCAATTATCTGTAATTATGAGTATTACATATAATATACGTACTTGTGGGTTAAATATGACTCTTTGATCCACATCCATCTTCCTTGTTTGACTATAAGCTCCACAAGAGGAGAAACCACAACTCTTTCCTTTCTTACTGTCTGCCCTTAATCCAATGACTAATGAATAATGGGAAAGCCCTAAATATCGGTGAAATGAATCTTAGCTTGGGGCTCCAGCAGGGATAATTGAGAAGAAATTGATAATATTTGTTGATCAAGTGCTTTATATATTATGTCCTTCAATCTTTACAATCATTCTAATAGGTAGGTACTATTCTCATTTTATAAAAGGAGAAACTGAGGCTGTGTGGGTCTAGGTACTTTTCCCATGGAATCAGAGCTAAAAAGTTATAGACCCAGATTTTTAATCCTTATTTATAGGACTCCAAAGTCTTAATTTGTAGGCACCTTTAATGCAGACAAGGCTTGAGAATTGGAAGAACACTGGGTGAGAATCAGGAAATTTCCATTCTAGTGTCAGCTCTGACACAACAGGTGACCTATTGACATCACAGTAGTCGCTTCTCTCCAACGGGCCCCATTTCCTCATAGAAAAAATAAGTTGAGGTCATATCTAAGTATACCTTCAGCTGCAATGTTACCCTATTTTCCGTGGCCATGAGCTTGAAATTATACGGCACTGGTAACTTTTTGCGATCTCTAAGTCTGTAGTGCTTTCAAAAGCAGGAATATTTTTTTAAGAAGCCTGGGTTCTCATGTTTTCCAGGGGCTACTTCAGTCAGGGAGATCAAAGGTACTTCATTGAACCTTTAAGCCCCACAAATCAGGATGCACAGGAGCATGCACTCTTCAAGTATGATCCCGAGGAAAAGAAGGCTAACAGCACCTGCGGGATGGATGACATATTGTGGGTACACGGATCTCGGCAGAATGTGGTTCCACCTGCCACCAGTCTGGTGGTATGTATATTTTTATTTTTTATTTGCTGCGCTCGCATGTATCTCGTCCTGGTTGCCCCGTCTTCCAGTCTCAGTAGTTGCGATTAATGGAAACTCGATAGTCGTTGTCGAACTAGTAGCCCTATAGTAGGCTCTAGAGACACTAACATCTTGTTGTACATTGATGATTTATTTAATAAGTATTTACGGATCGACTATTATGCGCAAGGTTAAAATGCGTAAGGTTAAAACCTATCGATGCGTAAGGTTAAAATGAAGTGTAAATATGATGCTTGCCCTCTAGGAAAAGGCAACTTCGCCAATGCTACAACACACGACAAAGGTCTAAAGCATTACTTTGACGTTAAATATCCCGCCGTCTTCATGAATGAACTCATTCAACAGATTTCTTTCTTGGAGTGCTGCCATGGGTGCTGGGGATGTAGCAGTGAGCAAAAATAAACACAGGATGTGTCCAGAGGAATTTAGAATACTCTTACATACATGAATTCATCTTCCGGTCACAGAAGAAAAGTGAATATGGCTTGTTTGAAGCCACAGGTGGATCTAAAAAGTCATTGCCATAATTACTCTCCTTTCCTTCCGGAGACACTATATCTAATCATTTCTTCTGTTTTCAGAATCCATTAAGCACAGGGCGGAGGTGGTCTGAATAAAAGAAAATCTCAATCCGCTGGGTTTGATTTGAGTTCACTTTGCTGTGGGTTTAAATTCTACCCGTGATATGGTATCTAGGAACCCAGAGGAACCACTCCTAGAGACGAAGACTCAAGGATTATTTCCAGGTTTTGGCCTGAGCAAATGATGAATGGGAGTACTGTTAACTGAGGTGGGAGGATGAGGGAGAAGCAGATTTTGTTTGCAGTTTGGGAATCGGTGGTTGTAATTCTGACCACGTTAAGTTTGTGGTATCGGACATTCGAATGGATGCATGAAGTAAGGAGTTAATTATAAGAGTCTGGCCTTTAGAGAAGAGGCCAAGGGGCGCCTGGGTGGCGCAGTCGGTTAAGCATCCGACTTCAGCCAGGTCACGATCTCGCGGTCCGTGAGTTCGAGCCCCGCGTCAGGCTCTGGGCTGATGGCTCAGAGCCTGGAGCCTGTTTCCGATTCTGTGTCTCCCTCTCTCTCTGCCCCTCCCCCGTTCATGCTCTGTCTCTCTCTGTCCCAAAAATAAATAAACGTTGAGAAGAGGCCAAGACTGGAGATATACGTTTGATAGTAATTAGTGCAGCGTTCCTATTTAAATAAGGCAGGACACATAAAAAGCTATCGATGCCACATAATTTCAAGCTCATGGCAGTAGGATATAGTATAACATTGTGATTCCCTAGGAAGACTGCCTGGATAAAGCAAAGGGTTGAGCTTTAATGACAGCTTCTAATACTCAGTGGTCAAACAGCGGAGAGGGTTACAGGAGTTACAAACCCCAAATAGTTAGGGCCCCGCTTCCCTCCGTAACCTCACCTACCGTCTGCTCCCCACCCACCGATGACCTCCCCCATTATGTTCTGACAAACACAACCTGTTTTCTCTGTGCTTTCAACATGCCAATATCAATTCGCTTTAGAGTCTTGTTCACTTTTTTTTTTTTTTCCTCAGCTGGAATTATCTTCCAATGTGTCTTCCCTTTCCTGGTTTCTCATTGTCATTAATAACGTCTGCTGCACGACCAAGTCTTCAGAACTAACCATATATTCTGAAATAACTCCCTTGTCACTCAATATCACATCACTCCATTTACTCCTTCGAGTAGCGCTAAGATCACCACCTGATAGCCCTATGCCTGTTTGTCTACTGGGAGCTCCTTAAGCCCATGGGCCATGTCTGGTTCACTGCCTTATGCCTGGTGCCCCCAGCACTGGTGGTGGGGTTAGGTGCTAAATGAATGTGCTGCTCCTGTGGAGGGTGGGAGGGAAGTGCATAGCTCACTAGATGACGCCTAGAAGTCTTGCTCATGGAAGTTTATTTACCTGTTAAAAGACAAGCACTTCCTGAAATGCAACATGATAAACTTTGATAGTTTATCAGTTAGTACGAATAATGTATCTGCTACTTGTCAGTGGCACAATCCACTATGAAATGTGTCTTTTGCTGTCGTGGTTTAGTGGAGAAAAGGGAGCAGAAAGTAGAGAAGCTTGGAATATGGGAAAGAGATCTAGTTCTGCCTAAGGAGACGCAAGCAGAGGGGCACCTGGGTGGCTCAGTTGGTTGAGCGTCCAATTTCTGCTCAGGTCATGATCTCCTGATTCAGGAGTTCAAGCCCCGCCCTGCGTCAGGCTCTGTGCTGACAGCTCAGAGCCTGGAGCCTGCTTCAGATTTTGTCCCCCGTTCTCCCCACCTGCCCCTCCTCTCTCTCTCTCTCTCTCAAAAATAAACATTTAAAAAATAAAAAAAAAGAGCAGACTAGGTGCCATGGTAGCTCTGGACATTGTACCATTGCTAAGGAAGGAGGTATTCACTGGGAGAGTAATGAAAGGCTACTTAAAAACAAAAACAACAAGAAGAAAACACTGGGGGGTTGCGGAAGTCAGAGTTTGTCTATTTCAGGGCAGGAGAGTGGGAAGAGTCCATGGCTCAAAAAAATCCAAAGACTTTGGTTTTAGTTCCAGCACACTTATTAGTCGTGCAATCATTTAAATTCTGGCAAAATGAAGGGGTCAGACTAGAATATCACCGATATCCCTGCTAGTTCTGGTATTCTGAGCCTCTCATAGTTAATTCTGGGTGGCTAGAGTTCAAATGATAATGTTGTTGTTCTTTATTGCCAGATATCAACCCATCTCTTAGAAAATTACACATTTCAAAGAAAAGAATGACCTTTGCGGAGAATGATGTTGTCTCAGTAATTTTCCTTTTTATATTTATTATAGAAATCAAAAGACCGGAAGGGCCGGGAACGTAAGAAATACATAGAGTTTTATTTGGTCCTGGATAATGGTGAGGTAATTATACCAGATACCTATGTCTTTTCAAATCTCCTATATCAATTTATTGTGTGAAATATTAAATATATGGATCAGTTTTCAAAAATCATGAATATGAGCTATTCCTTTTTTTGAATTGTTCTGACCCTAGGAAATTTGACATTTAATTAGAGTGTTAATGACTTCTCCTTTTCAGGAATGTACACCTGATATGATATGTATAAAGTGAATTTTTTGCACTTTATCCTTGATTTTTGTCTCCAAACTTAGCTTCCAATTAAGTTCCTTTGTTATTTTGTCTTTCATTAAGCGGTTAAATCATTGGCAAGTTAGAATATATGCTCATCAGAAAGTGGTAAATGCATAGGACTCATGAATGGAATCTTCTGAAAAAAGGCACTTTTGGGGGGTAATACTCATTGTTCATATTCTTTTGCAAGAATTCATTTTCATATATTGGAAATCTAAGGTTCACATGTATGCTCCCACAAGGAGAAGTTTTATGCTATGATAATCTAAGTTAATTTGTTTAAGTCATAAAGCTTGGCCTCTAATTCTACTAAATTCATTTACCATTTACCATTCATATATATATTTTTAATGAATAGCATATTCCTTGCACTGAACCTGCACAGCTTATGAAACCATGGTATTTAAGTGGAAATACATTTGGGATAATTCCATAGAGACTTATACTGAGCTCCTCCTGCAGGCGTAAAACATCATCTCTACTCCAAAAGTGCTTTAATTTAGCTAAAGCAGTAAGGAAGCATTTTGCATCTTTTAACTGTTAACTTTCATAACTGTTTGTTCATTATAACCACCGATAAGCAAAATAATCTGAAGTTGTCTTTTTTCACTTCTAATGATATTCATTTCTATCAATGCCCATATCTTGTCTCATTTCTTGTTTGTAGTTTAAAAAGCACAATCAAGATCCAGAAGAAATAAGAAAGAGGGTGTTTGAAATGGCCAATTATGTCAATATGGTACGGTATATTTTATTAAGTGCAATTTCAACAATTTGTGAGGCGGTGCCATTGGGTTTTTCTACGAATGCCCTTGAAGCAGGGAAAGAAAGTCACCACTCCTGACTAACAATGCTTGATTGGCTCTTGAACTTTTGCTACTTAATTGAATATTAATATTACATGATAGAGATATTTCTCACCTACTTGCCACACTGTTCTCAGGTTGAAGAACGTATAAGAGATGATTTTGTTTGAATTGTTTTTGTTTTTCTAAAGCCTGGGGAGACATCACTGACCAGCAAATCCCAACAGAAATCCAAATCTATGGAAGAACATGGAAAAACAAACAAAATCAGCTGAACGCTGGCACAGAGTTATTTCATTTAATCCTCAACACAACTCTGAGATATTTCTAAGCCTTAATATTATAGCTAACGAATTAAATCCTGGGAAGCAAAGGACCTTGCCTAAAATCACAAAGTTAGGAAATGGTAGACATAAGATTTGAACTTAGATTGGTTGGATTTCCAAGTCCATTTCGATTGGAAAGATGTTGATCTTGATCTGTAAACATGATTTTATCATCTAATCCACAAAATGTTTAAAAAATGATTTCTGTATCCCTTCTGTTTAAATCTTAATTGTTAGCGTCTTGTTAGTTAAACATCTAGTTAGTCTGCCTCCTTAGATGGGTGAGTCACTTTGTGGAAGCCTGCAAGTTCTCTAAGGATAGAGGAAAAAATGAAAGTGGATTCAATGACCAACATCATCTGGGTCTCGTCTTCTCACCACAAAGACTTCTCCCAAAGAACCCTAAGAATTGGCCATATTTGCTGAGCATCTCCTTTGTAAATTTGTTTTTAAACATTTATCTGTTATTGAGAGACAGAGAGACACAGAGCATGAGCAGGGGAGGGGCCGAGAGACGGAGAGACACAGAATCCGAAGCAGGCTTCAGGCTCTGAGCTGTCAGCACAGAGCCCGATGCGGGGCTCGAACTCACGAACCGCGAGATCGTGACTTGAGCTGAAGTCGGTCGCTCAACCGACTGAGCCACCCCAGCGCCCCACTGAGCATCTCCTTTGTGACAAGAACTTTTTGATGACAGAAATGAAGTGGGGAACAAAACTGACAAATATCCCTCCCTTCAAGGGAGTTTACATTCTTGTCCAAGACAAGCATAAAAATACCAAATAAAGAGTAGGTAGGATGGTGATTATAAATGCTATAAAAAAGTAAAGCAGGGGGCGCCTGGGTGGCGCAGTCGGTTAAGCGTCCGACTTCAGCCAGGTCACGATCTCGCGGTCCGTGAGTTCGAGCCCCGCGTCGGGCTCTGGGCTGATGGCTCAGAGCCTGGAGCCTGTTTCCGATTCTGTGTCTCCCTCTCTCTCTGCCCCTCCCCCGTTCATGCTCTGTCTCTCTCTGTCCCAAAAATAAATAAACGTTGAAAAAAAAAAAAAAAAAAAAAAAAAGTAAAGCAGGATAAAAAAGAGAGAGAGAGAGAGAGAGAGAGAGGCAGGTTCCTCTTGGGTGCTGTGTTAAATAGGGAAGCCTAAGTCCAAGATGTCCAAGGTGACATTTGAGTATGGAAAGGAAAGGAGGGAAGCATCTGACCCTAAGGGAGGGTGTGCAAGGCAGAGTGAGGTTCTGAGGACAGAACCCAGATTGTCCTATTTGAGGAACAGCGGGAGGGCCATGGTGGCTGTATGCGGTAAGCCATGGAAAGGGCGGGAGCAGATGACACATGACAGGCAGCGGTGGCTGGAAACTGCAGGTCCTTGTAGACCTATGTAAGGACTTTGTTATGCTGCATGGGTGAGGAAGACATTGGGGGACTGAGCTGAGGTGTAACATGTTCTGATGTGTGTCCTTAAAAAATCACCTTGGCCACCGCATTGAAAATAAACCGAAGGAAAGCAATTGGCAGAAATAAGACCCGATAGGGGATTGTTCCCTAATTCAAGGCAAGAGATGATGGTGGTTTGAGAAAAAGCAGTGATGGTGGATCTATTGACACTAGCTGGTCTCTGAATACAGTCAACAGAGTATATGAGGTAGAGGAGAGATGAGACGTGTGAGAAAAGGAAAAGATGAGGTGACATCGAGGATCTTGACCTGAGCAACTTGAAGAATGGGTAACGTATTGGCAATAGTGACTCAGAGGAAAGATTAGCATTTCCATTTTGTACACATTCATTTTGAGATATCTTTTTGTATAAAGATTTCCAGGGTGGGGCGCCTGGGTGGCGCAGTCGGTTAAGCGTCCGACTTCAGCCAGGTCACGATCTCGCGGTCCGTGAGTTCGAGCCCCGTGTCAGGCTCTGGGTTGATGGCTCAGAGCCTGGAGCCTGTTTCCGATTCTGTGTCTCCCTCTCTCTCTGACCCTCCCCTGTTCATGCTCTGTCTCTCTGTGTCCCAAAAATAAATAAACATTGAAAAAAAAAATTTAAAAAAAAAAAAAAGATTTCCAGGGGGACATCATTATGCTGTATACCTAAAATAAATATAATGTCATAGGTCAGTTGGATTGACAAAAGTATTGTTTCTTAGCGGAGGTGACAACGGGCAGTGGGTTGCTACTTTTTATTAACTGTTCTATGACTGAGTACTTTTTAAAAATATGTTCATGTTTCGTGTTACATTTTTATATTTAAAAATTAAAATATTGGAGAGCCTACATTTCAAAAATCAGAGAAAATACTAGGAAATTTCCCTGAGATCAGGGGTAGACATGTCCATATTGACAGTGACCCCCACGTGTCTAGAACCTACTAGGTGCCACATTATATCATTGTATGTATGTGCCGATGGATCATTAAGGATTAAAGAGAAGATTCATGGGTGAAAAAAGAAAAAAAGATATCCAGGTAAAAATGCTAGATATACAAGATTGTTTGAAGTTTTGAAGTCTGGGTGGAGAGATAAATCCAAAAGTCTTTTTTTTTTTTTTCAAGTTTATTTATTTATTTTGAGAGAGAGAGAGAGAACTCGCATGAGCAGGGGAGGGGCAGAGAAAGAGAGAGATAGAGAGAGAGAGAGAGAGAGAGAGAGAGAGAGAGAGAGAGAATCCCAAGCAGGCTCCATACGGTCAGTGAAGAGCCTGATGCAGGGCTTGAACTCATGAACCGTGAGGATATGACCTGAGCCCAAATCAAGAGTCGGACAGTTAAATGACTGAACCACCCACGTGCCCCTCACTGCTCAGAATGGCATAAGATGTGGGTCAGCGAACTGTGGGCCTGTGGGCCGTATCTGGCATGCTGCCTTTTTATAAAACGGTTTTATTGAAACATGGCCACACCATTTGTTTACGCATTATCTATGGCTGCTTTCCTGCCACAGTGCCAGTGGTGAGGAAGAGTTACAACAGAGACCACGCAGCTTCAAAGCCTGCAGCAGTCTCTATCCAGGCCTTTCAGGAATAAGCTTGCCAACCTTGGTGTAAGATAACCAAAGGAATGGTGTAGATAAGTAGAAAAGAGACCTAAGAACAGGTCCTTGAAGTGCTTCTTTGAGGAGAGGTCAGAGTACAGGAGAAACCGATAGAGACCAGGAAAGAGGAGACAAAGAGCTTCAAGGAAAACCAGGGGATAGAGTTGTTCTGGAAGCCGCTTGAGACAAAAACCCATCAAAGGAAGAAATGATCAATGACGTTAGATGCTTCTGAGGACTGAGGATTGGCCATCGGATTTAATAGCGTAGAAGTTACCAGTCGCCTGGATGAAGCACATTTCTGTGGAGCGTTAGAGTATGGGCACGATTAGAGTGAGCCCAACGAGAATAGGAAGTGGAATTAGAGACAGCAGATACAGAAAATTCTCTTCAAAAATTTCGCTATAAATAGAAGCAGAGAAATGGTGCATAAGTGACAGGGGGGAAGGGTCATAAAGAGATCCTCCCCACTGTGATGGGTCATTTTTTTTATGCTGATGGGAACAGGTCCGTGGAAGGCTAAGCAGAGACAATGCAAGGAGGTTGGAAGAATTGTGGAATCATCTCCTTGATCTGGGGAGAGATTGGAGGTCTAGCGCATGAGTAGAGAAGCTGGCCTTCAGCTCACACGAGCATTACTGTAGAGTAAGGAAGGTGAGCACAGGTTGTTGGAAGAGGTTTAGCTCAGTAGGTAGACAGTGGTGGGAGCCAGTCAAAGTTCTCTTCTGATTGCCTCTTTACCCTGAGTTTGGAAGCAAGGGCATCTGCTCAAAGTGAGGTTTCAATACTTTAAAAAAACTTTTTGTTAATGTTTATTCCTTTTTGAGAGGAAGGCAGAGCGCAAGGAAGAAGGGACGGAGAGACGGAGAGACACAGAATCCGAAGCGGGCTCCAGGCTCTGAGCTGTCAGCAAAGCCTGACACGGGGCTCGAACCCATGAACCTCGAGATCATGACCTGAGCCGAAGTCGGAAGTTTAACCAACTGAGCCACCCAGGCACCCCAGATTTTGACTTTTCTTTTGATGATTACTGCATTCCTCAATGCTTTTATTATTTTCCAAACTGCTTACAAACATTTCTTCAGGTTTCTCAGCACCCATGAGGGTTGACCCATGAGGAAGCCTGTCACCATGGTTTTTTTTTTCTCCCCCAGCTTTATTGAGATATAATTGGCATAGCACATTGTGTGGGTTTAGCTGTTCAGTATGTTGGTTTGATATACTCATAACACTGCAAAATGATTTCCACCATAGGTGAGCGTCATATAATTACCATTGCTTTTCTGCGGTGGGAACATTTACGAATTACTGTCACCAATGTTAAAGTATATAATATGGTATTATTAACTATAAGTACCAAGCTGTACGTTAGATCTCCAGAGCGTGTTCATCTTATAACTGGAAGTTTGTCCTCTTACCAACACTGTGCAGTTACATCAACTATAGTAGCAATTTAAACTTTTGAGAGTAAGCATATTGTCTTATAAGGTTAATTGATTATTTCTAAAAGTTACCCTGTATGCATCATTGGTTATTTGGCTCATTCCAGGTTTAAGAATCAGAGGACCACTTCATTGCGACTCACGGATGCAGAACTTTTTCATATAGCACGCTCTTTTTCCAATGTCCAAACCAGCACTGAGTCAACCTTGCTAATTCTGGAATGTTCTGACTCAGGGAACAATGCAAAGCATTTGAGTCATTACACTTACATTGAAGTCATAGTAGTGAACTACTAACTGAAAAATTATAATCTGCCTTAAGGTGGCAAGCAAGAGAAGTTTATTTTAATAGGACTTTTGCTCTGAAAAACAACAGTCTCCAGACCTGAAATACCTAAGGGTGTCTGCCTTGCCTGAGTATGGGGGTGCTAGCATCCGTGAAAAGAGGTGGTAACTTCCATTTCACAAGTATGTTTGGAAAGAATGTTTTTACCGTGCTGGGAGAAATAGGTTTGAAAATCTAAAGTACATTGAAAATATTGAAAGATAACATTACCACCTCTGTCATTCCTTTGACATGTATTCTCTTTGGACAGCTTTATAAAAAGCTAAATACTCATGTGGCCTTAGTCGGTATGGAAATCTGGAATGACAAGGATAAAATAAAGATAACCCCAAATGCAAGCTTCACCTTGGAAAACTTTTCTAAATGGAGGGGAAGTGTCCTCCCAAGAAGAAAACGTCATGATATCGCTCAGTTAATCACGTATGTAGAGTTTTTCCCTTTTGTGTGTTAAATGGTATTTAGCGTAGAAAGTTTCCAAAGCCTTGGCAAAGCAGGTGGTTTCTTGGGGTATAGGGTAAGAGGAAGTGGCTTACACAAAGGGGATAAAAGTTTAAAAAGTATTAGATCGAATCTTATGTTGAATATGCCCTAACTTTTGTTATAAGTGTTTCTTTTTTTCTTTTTTAAAGAAAAGCTAACAATTTAAAAATGATTCATCAGAAGTCTGTTTTGATTGGGTATACAGAAAGGAAAGGCATGTTTAGATAATGGCAAGAGAAGTTTCAATTCAGTGTTTTAAAAGTCCTGACTAGCTTTAAGTATTAGTGAGGACAAACTTCTAGGATATAAAGAAAAATTCTAATCCCACACCTCAATACCATCCTGCTGAAGTGACTAATCAAAAACAGGGGCAAGGAGGAGAAATAAATCTAGTGACTATACATTAACACAAAACCGCTGAGCATATGCCTCAAAAGAAATCGAGAAATTTCTTTTGAGGCATATGGATATGCCTGGAATAGTTTGCAGCTGGAATCAGATAGAAGGAAACAGCAATGAATAATTGAAAATTATTCAAGTGTTACTTCCTAAGAAAACAGTAGGTGTCATAGCACATAAGAAGACTAGGTCCTGTCAGAATTAATTAATATTCTGAATTGGTTATTTACTACACATGACACATCAACCCACAACTCCCTGACTTAAAATAAGTCTTCTTGACTTGCGTGTCTGGTTCCTTGCCTGGTAGGGCTGGAGCACAGGGGCTGGTTGGTCATCTCTGTCTATCTAACTTTCAAGTGGCTAACTTGGACTGCCTCCAGCATGGCAGCCTCAGGGGTCTGGACATCTTACAAGGTGATTAGTTTTCACCCAGAAGAAGCATTGTAAGAGGACCAAGAGAAAGCCTCAAGTCTTTTCATGAGCAAACCTTAGAAATTACAGCGTCACTTCTGATATATTCTGTTGGTCAAGATCGACCCATATTCAAGGGAAGGTACTACACAGGATAGGGATACTGCAAGCCTAGCTCACTGGGGGTTATATCTGAAGAACAGCTGCCATAGTTCCTTAATTTTGAAAGGCGAGTTCCTTAAATTTTCAAGGGTTCACCGCAGGGTGAGCTCATTTTGTTCGGAGAAAGTTAGTATTTTTTTTCAAGGACTCACAGCTCATAGGTAGTAAGGTAATTCAACTCTTACCAGACTGCCTCCAGGGCCATGCTCAAATTATAGTAAATTCCCATACTTTGAACCAATAGGGTAGAGAGATAAAAATCACAGACAAGATGACAAATGCATAGATAAAAAATGACAAGCCAACAGGAAGAGTAGATTTCCTGTCTAGACTGGAATAAACAGGATAAAAGTACTAAAAAGATATGGTGGAAAGAAATAATTGCACTTTCATTCAAAAATTTACCTAATCGGGGCGCCTGGGTGGCTCAGTCATTAAGCGTCCCACTCCGGCTCAGGTCATGATCTCACGGTTCGTGGGTTCAACCCCCGCATCGGTCTCTGTGCTGACCTCTCAGAGCCTGGAGCCTGTTTCAGATTCTGTGTCCTCCCCCTCTCTCTGCCCCACCCCTGCTTGTGCTCTGTCTCTCTCTGTCTTTCAAAAATGAATAAACATTAAAAAAATTTTTTTAAAAAAAGAAAAAAAAATTGCCTAATAAGTTAACAAAAGGTTGTGTCTCTACCTAGGCATAACAAGGTAAGAACTTTGTGGTACAGCTATAATCTATCCACTAAAAAGAGTAAATAGCTAACTCCATAACGGGGGAAGATTTATTTATTATAAATGAGCTGGTAGTGAGAATTGAACCCACACAAATGCAGACTTAAGTATAAGTAATTTTTTTTTAATATGAAATTTATTGTCAAATTGGTTTCCATACAACACCCAGTGAAGTATAAGTAATTTTATAACATAATTTTTAAGGAGGATATAAATACTGCAAATCTTTAAAATATCAGGTATAATGCAAAATATCATTTCAAAACAACAGATATCTGAAAATTGTCCAAAGGAAGTATAAAGTGGGACGAAGTTCTCTAATTGTCCTTATTCTGCATGGCAAAATCAGTACTCTCCATTCTTGATTATGATAAGCGGGAAAATATAAGTTCAACTTTTTAGGTAAATACATCTACTAAGGGCATTTTTTAAGTAATGCGTTCTTTGAAAATTACTAGAGGCAACCCAGGGGGTCAGGATCTTGATCAGATCACAGAATAATAACAAAGGCAGCACAAAGAATCATTGCAAATGGAAAGAAAAAAAGTGAAGAAGACTAAAAAAAGAAATTAACATTACTAAAACCAAACCAATAGTCTATGCAAATAAATGTAAGTGGCTCAAATTCCTTTTAACAAATATTTCAATAACATAAACGCTTCGTAACGCAAATACATTCAGAATGGGCCCAAATTCCAAATCCCACTATAGCTTAAAACAGTGCTAAAAGTGAACAAAAGTAAATGATATAAAAATATATGAGAGAAAAACATAAATTAAAACAAAGCATATGTGAAAATATTAATATTCAAATTATATATGTATATGTATATGGACAAAAACATTCCTGTTTATTTACTTCCTGGCAAGAGATGAATTCCACAACAAAAAATATAAAATAATGAATGAGAGATATAAAATATTAAAAATGATTATATCCGGTGATTATATCCGGGTGCTTATATTTAGTTGATATGACAACCATTGCACATTAAAAAAAAATGCCTAATGCAAATTCAAAAACTGAAGGAAATATTTAAGAGTTATTATTTACAATGTGAGTTTCTCTGTTAACCATTTAGAGTCCTGGATGGGTTGTGCATAGAAAATATCATTTAGAATCATAAGTTGTTATATCAATTATTTTCTTTCTTTCAGAGCAACAGAACTTTCTGGAACAACCGTGGGCCTTGCCTTCATGTCTACAATGTGCTCTCCTTATCATTCTGTTGGCATTGTTCAGGTTTGTTTGAAGATAAATAGTTGGTTCTGCAGTTCAAGTCTGTCAAATGCTCTTTTTTTCTGAATCATGTAGGGTTTTTTTGTTGCTATGGCAAATAACATGGATTGAACTTCAAATGTTGAAACAGTCTTGCATATCAAATATAAACACATCATTGCCATAACGTATTATCTTTTTTATTTATTGCTGGATTCAACACACTAACACATCTTGAGGATTTCTATATTCTGTTTAATCCTGAGGGATACTAGTCTGTAGTTGTCTTTTCCTGTTATATGTTTTTCATGTTGTGTTATTAGAACAAATATCGGGTAAATCTGGCCACATAAAATGATGTGTGCCCAACGTTTCAATTTTATGGAATGTTTTAGTAAAATTGGTATTATTCCTTCCTAAAATGTTTGGTACAATCCATCAGTAAAACTATATGGGTCTGGCATTTCTTTGTTTTTAACTATGAATACAATTTCTTCCATAGATAACAGAACTATTCAGGTTATTTATCTTTTCTCAGATGATATTAGCAATTTATGTCTTTTTCTTATGATCTTACTAAGGACTTATTAATTTTATTGATTTCAGAGAAAGAGCTTTTGCTTTATCGACGTTCTCTATGGTTTTCTTGCCTTCAGTTTCATTGATTTCTGCTCTTGATTATTGAATTTCTTTTGCTTTCTCTGCATTAATTTGCTATTCTTTTCTATTACTTAAGGAACATTTTTAGATTATTCATTTGAGGCTTCTCTCTTTTTCAGATATAAACACTTAATGCATAAATTCCCTACCATGCACTGCTTGACTGCATCTGTGATATTTGGATATGTGTGTTTTTATTTTCATTCAGTTAAAAATATTTTCTAATTTCTTTTTGGATCTCCTTTTTGACTAATGTATTATTTAGAAGTATACTATAATGATTTCTATTATGATTTTCTTTTAGTTTCATTATATTATGATCTGAATATTCATTTGCTAGGGCTTCCATAACAAAATACCCCAGACTGTATGGCTCAAACAACAGAAATGTATTTTCTCAGAGTTCTGGAGGCTAAAAATCCAATATCCAGGTATTGGTAAGTTTGGTTTCTCCTGAGGTCTCCCGCTTTGGTTTGCAGATGGCTACCTTCTTGCTGTGCCCTCACATGACCTTTCCTCTTTGCACACATCCCTTCCTCTTCAGTCATGTTGGATTAGGGCCCCATCCTAACTTATATTCTCATTTAACCTTAGAGGCCCTATCTCCAAATACGCTCATGTTGGGGGTTAAGATTTCGATATACGAATTGCAGTGTGGGGGGGTGGGCACAATTCAGTTCCTAATAATCTGGAACATACTTCATAGAATGTTAATATTTTAAAATTTTTTGAGGTTTGTTCTTGGTCAGTACTGCATATGAACTTGAAAAAGAATACCTTCTGCTGTTATTGAATGGAGCATTCTATAACCGGCAACCATGTCAAGTTAACTTACAGTGTTCAGTTCTTTTGAATAGTTTATAGAGAGTGGTTAAGTATCCACGTATAATTGTAGATTTGTTTATTTCTTCTTTCAATTCTACAAGTTTTCACTTCATGTATTCTGAAGCTCTACAGTTAAGCAAATACACAAAAACAGTTGTCATGTCTTTTTGGAGAATTAATCCATTATTGTTTCATGTTCCTCTTTTTTCCTGACATATTCCTGTTCTGAAGTCTACTTTGTCTGATATCATTAGAGTTACTCCAACATTTTGTGGCTAAAGTTTGCTTGATGCAACTTTTTCCTTACTTTTACTTTTAGCATATATTTTTCTCTACATTTAAAAGTTTCTGGCATATAGTTGAGTTTTACTTTTTATCTAACCTGACAATCTGTCTTTTTTTTTTAATTTTATTTTTTATTTTTTAAAATTTACATCCACTATCAACAATAGCCAAAGTATGGAAAGAGCCCAAATGTCCATCGATGCATGAATGGATACAGAAAATGTGATATATATATATATATGTATATATATAATGTAATACAATATATATTAATGTATTAATGTAATACATTATATAATATAATGTATAATAGTAATACATGGAGTATTACTCTGTAATCTGTCTTTTATTTCCTATATTTAAATCACTTATATGTAATATAATTATTGATATTGAACTAAAAGCTTCAATTTTTTTTCTAGATGTTTTCTATTCCATCTAGTCTATTTTTTATGCCTTCTTTAGGATTGAGGATTTTTTAAAAATAATTTCCTTTATCTCCATTATTAGCTTTTCACTGTTACCTTTGTTTGTTTATTTTTAATGGTTGCCCTGGTTTATTATATACCTCTGTTTGTTTTACGTTGAAATAATACTGAGCTGCATCACTTGTAATATAAGAATGTTATAAGAGTACACCTCTAATTACTCCCTTCCAGTTTTGTGCTATTTTTATCATTTGTTTAACTTTACATACACTATAAATACACAATATATTGTTACTAATTTTTCTTAGTCATCTTTCAGCACAGTTTAAAGTAAGAAAAAAATTGAGGCACCTATGTGACTGAGTTGGTTAAGAACCCAACTCTTGATTTAGGCTCAAGTCATGACCTTATGGTTTGTAAGTTGAACCCTGTGTTGGGCTCTGTGTTGACAGCATGGAGCCTGCTTGGGATTCTCTCTTTCCCTCTCTTTCTGGCCCCTCTCTGACCTCTCTCTCTCAAAATAAATAAATAAACATTTAAACATAATAAAAGAAAATAAAAAGAGTATTATGTTTATCTTAGCTTTATCTACACTCACCTTTATTTCATTCTCAACCCTCTCCATTTCTTTGCAGAGTTTCTATCTGGTATAATATTTTTTATTTCTTCCCAAAGAGTTTTTGAAAATATTTCCTATAACACAGGTGTGGTGTGGATGAATTTTTTAGTTGCTTTCAGACGACTTTATCTCTCTTTCTTTTTTGTATACATTTTCATTGAGTTTGTAATCCTGGCTTAATAATGTTTTTTCTTTCAGTACTTCTAATAATTTCACTTCACTGTCTGCTGGATTACAGAGTTCCTGATGAGAAGTCTGCTGTAAACTTTATCTTTGTTGTTCTGAAATGTATCTTTTTGTTTTCTACTTCAAGATTTTCCCTTTCTTTTTAATTTTCTTTAGTTCGATCATAATTATGGTATAACTAAGTGGACTTTGGGAGAAATGGGTAATATATCACATTTAGTGTTCCTTGAACTTCTTGGGCCTGGGGCTGTATCTGTGATTAATTATGGAAAATTCTGGGCCGTTACTTCATCAAATATTTCTTCTATTTTATTCTCCTCCTTTTTTCTTCCAGGGATACAAATTCCTATATCTATGACCATTCTATATTGCCCCTCAAAAGTTATATGCTCTGTTTTTCTATTTGTTTTCTTTTTTATCCTTTTTGCACTGTGTGTTTTCATTTGGGTAATTTTTGTTGAACTGTTAGGTCAAGTTATTATTTTCTCAACTATTCCAAATCTACTGTTAAGCCTGTTGAAGATATCGTTCGTTTCAGTTACTGTCTTTTTCATTTCTAGCATTTCCATTTGATTCTTTCTTATGGTGTCCAGGTCTGTTGAAATTTGTCATCCAGACTTGTGTGCTACTCATCTTTTCCACTGGAGCTTTTACCATATTAATCATAGTTATTCTAAAGTATCATCTGATAGTTCTAACATCTGTGTCAGATATGAGTCTGGATATGTTCATTGGCAAGGTAGGCCTTTTTCTTTATTTTTTTCTTTTTTGTTTTTTTTTTTTGGATGCCTTATTATTTTTTGTTGAAAGTCAGGCATCCTGTGAAAGGCATTATCTGAGGGGTGTGTGTGTGTGTGTGTGTGTGCATGTGTATTTTTTCCTTGCCTGGAAATCATCACTTCTTTCCTTCCTCTAGGCCTCTTGAGTAAGGTTTGAATCAATCTAGCAGGAGTTGAGTTGGATTGGGGATTTTGTTGTTGTTGCTATGACTAGCCTCAGTCCATCATAGGCTTTAAATTCCTCTCACATTATTTTATGTTTAGGGTGAAGGCTGGTTTTCCAGAGGGTTTTTCTCAGTGTGTGCTTCATACTCATTTTTAGGTCTTTACTGGATCCCCCAGAGAGTTTCTTTATGCTGCAGACTCTCCCCCTTTGGTAGGTGGTTGTTACTTGTTACTGGATGATCGTTAGAATTTTGGTGGGCAGAGGGCATTTTCTTTCGCTTTATTAAACCTCAGTCTTTGGTAAGTCCTGTGTCCTATAGTGTCAGGGGTAGGTCCTTTTAGTGCTGCTCCACTGCCAGAGGTAGCGACCTCTAATGGACATAGCCCAATAGGCATTCCTGCCCTTCCTTCTCCTTCCTTCCGGGGTAGAAGCTTTCCACGTGTTTTATTTTCCTTCCTGTTCCTTTTCTATAGTTGTATTGAGACTTTACCAGCGCCCTGGGTGGCAGGATTTGTTGCTCTTTCTCTCAGAAGCTTAAGCCCTTGGTTTAGGGCTAGAATTAGAGTGAGGTGAGTGACACGCTCATTTCACCCTGGACCTTGTCACGTTTGTGCCATAGCAGAGAGAGGAGAATGATCTTCGAGTGATTTCATGCCTTTTCACGCTCCTGTTCCCCTCCCCCAGGCCCACACTATGAGGGAGGCTTTCTCAGAGCTTTCACGTGGTGAGGTCTGTGTGGAGAAAAACCCATGAGTAGGTGAGAACTCCCCTATGTCTGAAGCTCCCACGTTTGGTGTATTTTCTTGCTGTACGACACACACTCTAACTATACGGGTTTTAAGATTATTTTATACGAGTTATTGCTGGAACCTGGTCTGTTCCAGGTAAACAAATATTCATGTCCCGACTTTCCCTGTAGCTGCCAGCCTACCTTTCCTTAGGTTACCTTGTGGCCTCAGCTCTGGATGAGTTCTAGAAAATTGTGAATTGATGGTCCAGTGTTTTTATTGATTGTAAGTTTGGAAGTGATGCTCTCCCCAGACTTCTACAATGTGGTGGTAAGGAACAGAGGTGGCGGGGGGGGGGGGCGGTTCTCCTTTGCCTTTGTCTGGTTTTGGTCTTAGGCAGGTCCTGGGTGTCAGAAGCAAAGCTTTCTTAGGGATTCTTTCCATCCTTCCCACAGCAGCAAAATTCTGCTTTCTATTTTTTGCAGATCTTTTGAGGAAGAGTTTTCTGACCATCCCTCAGTAGGAGAAAATCTCGATGAATATTACTATACGATCCTGGGCTCAAGATGTTTCAGGAGTAGGGGATGTGTGTGTGTGTGTGTGTGTATGTGTGTGTGTGTGCGTGTTTAAACCCATCCCTTAACCATGTTGGGTCTTCCGTTCTACCCTAGGTTGTCAGAGATTACTATTTCTTTCCCCAGTGGCTTTAGGTTTCCATTCCTTAAAGGAGAAGGTTCTGGATATGGCTTCAGGCTCTTTTCTTGCAGCAGTTGCTACTTTACTCCTTCTGGACTACTCCACCAAGACAAGTTCTTTCTGTTCTACTACCTGGCTCTCAAAGTGTGCCCTGAGCTCCTAGAGGAGGTCCTTGGAGAAGAGTCTCTAAGTGTATGCAAAGCACCCTTGTTTCTGAGGTCCCGCGGATTCTATACTCCGGCACTGGCCTGTCCCAGGCCTTTAACAATTCACTTAAGAAGTTAAGTGAGTTAACTTCCCCACTTGTAGGATCCCTGGCATCTCCTCCTCTACACTTTGCTAGAGACAAGCCAGTTCCATCTGTCCTTGGGAGGGCCTATTTTTAGTTTTCAGGTTCTGTGGATGTTCTGCAACCACAACTGACTGATAGAGTCAAGGAAAATTATCATTATCTGGCTAGTCCTTGTTGTTAGTCCAAGAATAATGCTTTTTCCAGCTTTGTACATCCTAGGTGGAAGTGGAATATATATTATATATGTGTGTGTGTGTGTGTGTGTGTGTAATATATCCTATAAGTCTGGGTTTGTGACAAGCTTTGTAAGATGAACAGAGGAAATAAAATATGTACTTTCTAACCTGAAAGAGTTTACCATAAAGTCGGAGGCGGAATCGGACTACTTAAAGCAATACTTAAAATATATGATAATAGAATTGAAAACTGCAGTAGGAATCCAGAGGAGAGAATTACTGATGAAGATTCACGTGGTCAGGAAAAGTTGCTTGAAAATAAACGTCAAAGGGTGGATAGGGGGAAGAGAGAATAGAGGTCATTCCAAAGGAAAGAAACATTTCAGTTATGAGAATAATGAATTAAAGGAAGACACCATGCATTTAAAGGGACCTCAAATAAGGCAATCTGGAAAGTCTAAACACATTTACATTTTTTCCAGTTTTTTTTTTTTTTTTTTGGTGTGTTTTTGTCCCCATTTGAGTAACTCCATCTTACTAAAATAGCAAACTTTACTGGTTCTTCTTGACAGGATGATACACTATCGTTAATTGTAAATATGAACTTCCCATCTTGTTTGAACTTCCCATTTGCCAGCCTTGTACCATGCCTTCTGGATCTCTTTACTTGGTTCTTTGACATGAAGTAGATAAGGAAATCAGGCGTCTGTGCGTGGGTGTCATTGGCAGATTCCTGTCTCCCCTGTGGGAAATTACAACTTCAGTGATTCTCTAGTGTTGTGTTATTGTTCTTGAAAAACCTGGAGCCCCCAGTCCAACACTTCTAACCAGAAATCATCTGGTAATGAAGTTGCCTATGGGCTGGACTTCATGCCATGGGGCCAGTCTAGAACTGACTGAGGTCTAGCTTGGCAGTAACAGACCTGAGAGAGATACCAACGGTACTAAAGTCCTAGGTTAACAAACACTTTTGGATCCCTATTAGCTAAACGCATCCAAGACCGTCAGTCAATTAGAAGGCATTGAAAAACAAGCCGAGGGGAAGGAGGTAGATCAGTTGTAAGCAATTCTGATTCCTTATCATTTTTGAAGACCTTTTGCCACTGTCTCTCATGGCAGGAAACCACAAAAATGTTTCTCATTAAAAATATTCCCCATTTACAAGAATAAAGAGAAAGCAGTGTGCCCTGTAATGGGCATTCAGTACCAAAGTTGTGTGTGTGTGTGTGTGTGTGTGTGTGTGTGTGTGTGTGTATGTGAGAGAGAGAGAGAGAGAGAGACAGACAGACAGACAAACAGAAATAGAGACAGACAGAGGCAGGAGGGGAGAGGAAAAGGTGGGGAGAGAAAGAGAGATGGTGATTAGTGAAAAATCTGAAGCTGGAACCGTTCGATCTACCCCACTTAGTGGAACTATTTAATTATACCCTGAGTGATAATTTATTTTAAAAACCAGAGGTCTGTTTTCCCTGTTCTTGCCCTTAGGACCACAGTGAAAATGTGCTTAGAGTAGCAGGAACGATGGCCCATGAAATGGGCCATAACTTTGGAATGTTTCATGACTCCTATGTTTGCAAGTGCCCTTCTACAATATGTGTGATGGACAGAGCACTAAGGTGAGGCTTTCTTGGAAAGATGCGTTCATATCCCTGTTTTTGGTTCACTCTGGACTGTGCTGTTCTTTTATGTCATCTTTGGCAACACATCCAAGCTTTTAAATATCAAATAGCATAATCATGAATGAATATCCACACCAAACCGCCTTCCCCCTCATCTATGTGCATTTTTTTTCATTAACTAAAGACATCATTTAAACATATTGTGTCTTTGCTGTTGGGGTGACTTGACATTTTTAACTTCAGATTATCTACACCAGATCTGGTTTCGGAAAATAATTGGTATTTATCACATTTTCAATAAATTCAGATTGGGTAGTGGTAGGGAGAAAGTTCTGGGAGAAAAATCTAATTAAAGAAGAACGTTCTCAAGGAGCCTGGGTGGCTCATCGGTTGAGCGTCCAACTTCGGCTCAGGTCATGATCTGACGGTTTGTGAGTTTGAGCCCCGCATCGGGCTCTGTGCTGACAGCTCAGAGCCTGGAGCCTGCTTCAGATTCTGTGTCTCCCCCTCTCTCTGCCTTTCCCCGACTCGTGCTCTGTCTCTCTCAATCTCAAAAATAAACACTAAAAAAAATTTTTTAAAAAAGTTGGAGGTGTTTGTGTCCATCCGGAAAGGCTAATTTAGGCACAGAAATGAGCTCATGATTTAGCCATTGGGCACTGGATTGGATTTCATCTTTTGGGGGCAGGTTTGGGGTGTATCATCCCCAATGTGTGACGTTGCTCCCTTCATGCTCAGCATGACTGTGTTTCATTCTCTTCTTCCTTGCCTTCACAGCTTCTATATTCCTACAGACTTCAGTTCCTGCAGCCGTGTCAGCTATGATAAGTTCTTTGAAGATAAATTATCAAATTGCGTCCTCAATGTTCCATTGCCTACAGATATCATATCCACCCCAATCTGTGGGAACCAGTTGGTAGAAATGGGAGAAGACTGCGATTGTGGGACTCCCGAGGTACCACCAAGTACTCTCTGTGGTTTTTTAAAATAATGTTTATTTATTCATTTATTTATTTTGAGAGAAAGAGCGTGAGCAGGGGAGGGGGAGAGAGAGAGGGATAGAGAGAATCCCAAGCAGGCTCTGTCTGCCCTGTCAGTGAGGAGCCCGAAATGGGGCTCGATCTCACAGTTCGTGAGACCTGAGCCAAAGTCAAGAGTCAGACACTTATCTGACTGAGCCACCCAGGCGCCCCCAACCAAGTACTTTCTAAAATGATCGAATGTGTTTTTCAATTGCTAAGAAGATAAACCATAAACCTGTATTACGCAGGCTCACTCTGAAATTGTGTGTTTCTATAATTTTGCATATGTTCGGGCCGGCTTTTCTAACAATGAATGATGCATTGCTTAAAAGACTTCCTACTTTCCATCTTGGGGTTCCTTCCCCATTTCTTTTTCTTTTTTCTTTTTTAAGAACAATCAACAATTGAGTTTTGTACTCTCTTCCCTCCCATCTGGCAGACATACTTAATGGCTGCTATGTGCCTACGACCGCTTGAGCGGTTACTTGAGGCACAGCACTGTGATAGTGCTCAGAGTGCAAATAGCTTGGCCACGGTCACAGAGCTGGTGAAGGGAGGAGCCGAGACGTGGACCCAGGTGTTTGTGTCAGCAATCCCAGAATCACCCTGCCCTGGGATTGAGTTCTTCCCTTTGGGACTGAAGAGTTTTTATCGTTAGGAGTCCTGGCTTGATCCCACCTTATTGATTTGGCAGCCAGGGTTCTGAATGGGACCTTTGCCCCCATTTTGTGAAAACTTAACATGAGTAGCACGTCAAGCCCTCGAGGGGTCAGCTTTTCAGTAACTTCAAAATATGACCATAAATGTATTCATTCTGTGAGAAAGCAGAATCTTTCCAAGATGATGTGTATATTTGAAATAAGGGTAGGGGCGCCTGGGTGGCTCAGGAGGCTAAGCGTCCGACTTCGGCTCAGGTCACGATCTCGCAGTTCATGGGTTTGAGCCCCGCATCAGGCTCTGTGCTGACAGCTCAGAGCCTGGGGCCTGCTTCAGATTCTGGGTCTCCCTCTTTCTCTGACCCTCCCCCGTTCATGCTCTATCTCTCTCTGTCTCAAAAATAAATAAATGTTAAAAAAAAAAAAAGAAAGAAAGAAGGGTGAGAGTTTTAACCCAACAAGTTGTAACTCTAAATATATCATTAAGGATACTAAGCAGCTATAAGAGGAACTTTCTGAGGTAGGAATTTCCCCAAAACCTTATGCAGGTATCTGATTTCCTAGAAGCAAGGTGGGGAGAGAAAGACAAAGTCTATTGCTTAACACAGAGTTGGATTAAGTGTCAAACTTAGATAAAGAACTATACTTTAACTTTTTAGTGTCTGCCCTGGAGATTAAACTTACTGCTGGGTAGGTTCATGAGTTCAACTAATTATGTTTTTAATTATTTAGATAAATTTTATTTTATTATTTTTTTAAATGTTTTATTTATTTTTGAGACAGAGAGAGACAGGGCACGAGCAGGGGAGGGGCAGAGAGAGAGGGAGACACAGAATCCGAAGCAGGCTCCAGGCTCCGAGCCATCAGCACAGAGCCCGACGCGGGGCTCGAACCCACAAACTGTGAGATCATGACCTGAGCCGAAGTTGGACGCTTAACCAACTGAGCCACCCAGGCGCCCCGATAAATTTTATTTTAAAAGATTGTTCCTTTTCTTTTTGTTTTCATTCATATTTTACTAAAAATAGATCACTTGCAGTACTATAATGGGAGGCTGAGCAAACTAGAAGAGATATTCAAATTAAAGAAAGAAGGTGTCAGTAGCATTCAGATCATGACAAATCACCAGTGGCTCCAAAATCTGTTTTTTTAATGTTAAACTTTGTTCTTTTATTTTCATGAAAATTATATTCAGACTGTACCAAAGTAGGGTTTATGTGATGAACAAATAATATTTTGAATTAATATGAAAATAGGGGCGCCTGGGTGGCTCAGTCGGTTAAGCGTCCGACTTCAGCCCGGGTCATGATCTCGCGGTGGGTTCGAGCCCCGCGTCGGGCTCTGTGCTGACAGCTCAGAGCCTGGAGCCTGCTTCTGATTCTGTGTCTCCCTCTCTTTCTGCCCCTCCCCTACTCATGCTCTGTGTCTCTCTGTCTCAGAAATAAATAAACATTAAAATTTTTTTTTAAATATGAAATGAGAGCAAAATTTGAGGCCCAAACCAACATTTGTATTTATTTCCGGTATTTCTTAGGAATGTACCAACATTTGCTGTGATGCTAAAACTTGTAAAATCAAAGCAAGTTTTCAATGTGCATCAGGAGAATGCTGTGAAAAGTGCCAGGTAAGATTATTACTTTATTCTCTTTTAATAATGAAATACTGCGTATTTTTCTATATTAAAAATCTCCGAGATTACGTTGAATAAAATAGCAGAGCGCTAGTTTTCTGTCTATAAAGTAACGCTGCTTGCCATTTATATATGAGTGCTTTACAAATACAGGCTATTCGATTCTCCCACAACCTTTTGAGTTAGATATTATCATCTCATTTTGCTTTTGAGGGAATAGAGGTTCAGAATAGAGAACGTGTAAGATAATAGGGCCATTGAATTGGCAAACTCCAAATACTATCCGTTCCAAAGCCAAAGCTGGGGACTCCTACCTGCCACTGCTTCTGATGAAGGGCCTTCTTGCACCAAACCTCATAATTGGTTGCATATTTCTTTTGGTGGAAAAGCTTTTATTTTAAATCTTGTGGAGTGTCCCCTATCTTGAAACTTAGAAGTCACTTCAGGGTGAAAGTCTTGGAAAACAGATATAAAGGATTCTGTGTCCTTTTCTCTGTGGGGCTCATTGACTTTCCTTTCAGGTTCAAGGTTAGAATTTTACATTCCATTGTTGCATAGGATTCTCTATTATGATTATTTGTTTATGTGTCTCTTTCTTTAGTTAGATTGACTCCAAAGGGCAGGGGGCTGATTCATCTTCGCCTAGCACAGGGTTTCATGCATTTTAAATGCTCAAAAACTGTTCTTAGAAGGAATGTGTAGAGTTATAACGTACCAGATTGTGGGTAGTATTTGGGAGAGATTGGTTTCTTTTAATATCAGAGGGAGAGGAAAGAAAGAAAAGAGACCAAAAGGAAGAAAACTTGAGAACATAAGTAGCTTTCAACAAGCGTTGAATAAGGGCTATTTGTTAGAGATTGTGGGAAATTAAAAAAAAAAAAAAAGGTAGTCTTTGACTTCAAAGAACATGCTGTTTCTTTAGGGTAATGACATACATACCTGAAACATATGAAAATACCACGCATGATTAAATGCCCAGGTAGACGTTATAAAGATACATGCCCTTTGTGTAGCTTTTCACTTAATTTTCATAATGGCTCTGCAAAGGCGATATTAGAAAGGGAATTGGGTTTCCAGAGTGATGAAGTCCATTTTCAGCACCTAGCCCCTGGTAGAACCAAGATTCAAACCCGTGTCTTCCAAATCCAAATTTAAAGTTCTTCCCACCCTGCGTAGAAAGGAAGGACTGCATTGTGCACTGAAGAAGACAGAGGGGGCTTCATGGAAAATGAGGCTGTCGCTAGTCTTAAAGTAATGTGTAGATTTTAGACAGCAGACAGGAAGAAAAAAAAATCCCCAAAAGAGGAGACTGAGGGAAAGAATAAAGATAGAACAGGAGGTATAAGCGTGGCTCAGGGGACAGCTGGTAAGAAAGCAAGTCTGGCTGGAGCAGTGGGGGTTGAATTTGGAGGGTCTCGTATGCTCTTATTAAATTTTGGATTCCATTCTGTCATCACTGGAAAGATTTTGAAAGTTTTCTGATGATAGGGGAGCATGCCTGCTCACCTCACCTAGGGAAAGAGATGCCTCCAGCGTCCACACAGCCCTCCTCAGATTTGCATAAATGGCAGAATTGGTTTGACTATGATTTCTCTGAGGAAGTAAGACCAAGATTTGCAATAATAGATGGCGATGCAGTTAACACATCAAATGTTAATCTGGTTATTTCTTCTCCACAATAAATCATTTCATAGGAAGAAGTGAGTTGAAAAGAAATATTTGAGCATACAATGAAAGGAATTAAGGATTAGGAAACATGACGCCTGGGAAAGTCTCAGAGCATGCTGATCTGGTGCTCGTAAAAAACTTATTTTCTTTAATCCAGAAGGTTCACTTCACCAATACATCTCTGAAGTTGCACATTTAAATCTTGAAAATCTTGACAAAGATGCATTCGGTAAAGGAAAAGATAAATCCCTTCTTTGCATTTAAGATGAGGCTTGGTTTTCTTCTGTATTTTTCTCATTGATATTTCTATAGTGCTTACATTATAAATTCGGAAATATTGATTACTTAAGGACTCCGGCCATTGGGCAAAGTCAATAGAAGTGACACGATAGACGTCTTTAGTTTATACAATGCAAATGTAAGCATCATTCTATCTTACCGAAAGGCAACTCCTTTCCCGAAAAAGAAGGCCAAAAGGAAAAGATTATGCGCATCAATTTGAGATATTAGGGTAAGTCAGGTGGGGAAAAACAACAACAACAACAACACAACTTTCTCTTCACTTTTATTTCCCTGCAGCTTAAAAAGCCTGGTTCAGTGTGCAGACCAGCAAAAGATGAGTGTGACCTGTCAGAAATGTGTGATGGCAAATCTGGTATTTGCCCTGAGGATAGATACCGAATCAACGGCTTCCCTTGTCAAAATGGGAAGGGCTACTGTTTGATGGGGATGTGCCCCACTCTTCAGGAGCAGTGCACCGAGCTGTGGGGACCAGGTAGGAAGGCAGACCCCCGTGTTGCGGGCATTCCTGCCTCTCTCTCTCTGCGCACGCAAGGAAAAATCGTATTATAACGGGCAACAGTGTTTAATCATGGCCAAAGTAGTCTTCTGTCCCAGTCTTCTTTCTTAGAAATGGTGCATCCGCTCAGAATCCGGGATAAGTGCATTTTTAAGACATATGGTCAATTTGGGGACTGCTAGATTCAGCAAACAAAAATAAGGATGGCCCAGTTAAATTTTAATTTCAGATTAACAATGTTTTTTAGTATCAGTATGTCTCATGAAATATTTGAAGTAGACTTATACTAAGAAAACTTGGTTTATCTGAAATTCAAATTTAATGAGTAAAGCAGGAAAGAATATCCAATGGGAAAAAGACAGTCTCTTCAACAAATGTTGTTGGGAGAACTGGACAGCAACATGCAAAAGAATGAAACTGGACCACTTTCTTACACCATACACAAAAGTAAATTCAAAATGAATTAAAAATCTAAATGTGAGACTTGAAACCATAAAAATCCTAGAGGAGAACAAAGGAAGCAACCTCTTTGACGTTGGCTGTAGCAGCTTCTTTCTAGATATGTCTCTGGAGGCAAGAGAAACAAAAGCAAAAATAAACTATTGGGACTTCATCAAAATAAAACGTTTCTGCCCAGAGAAGGAAACAGTCAACAAAACTAAAAGGCAGCCACTGGAATGGGAGAAGATATTTGTAAAAGACATATCTGGTAATGGGTTAGTATCCCAAATACATAAAGAACTTACAAAACTCAAACCCAAAAAATGAATAATTCAGTTAAAACATGGGTAGAAGACATGAATAGACTTTTTTCCAAAGACATCCAGATGACAACAGAGACATGAAAAGATGCTCAACATCACTCATCACCGGGGAAATACAAATCAAAGTTTATAATAAGATATCACCTCACACCTGTCAGAATGGCTAAAATCAACAACACAAGAAGCAACAGGTGCTGGAACGGATACGGAGAGATGGGAACGCTCTTGCCTTATTGGTGGGAATGCAAACTGGTAGAGCCACTCTGGAAACCAGTATGGAGTTTCCTTAGAGAGTTAAAAATCAAATTACCCTATGATCCAGCAATTGTGCTACTAGGTATTTACCCAACGAGTACAAAAAGATGAATTCAAGGGGATCATGTACCCTGATGTGTACAGCAGCATTATCTACAAGAGCCAAGATATGGAAGCAGTCCAAATGTCTCTCAAGTAATGAATGGATAAGATGTGGTGTGTGTGTGTGTGTGTGTGTGTGTATATGTGTGTGCATACACAGATGTGTATGCACACACATATATATACACACACATATATGTGATGTATATACATATAAGTATATACATATATACTTATAGATGTGGTATATATATATATACACACATATATATGTGGTATATACATATAAGATGTGGTATATATATGGTGTGTGTATATATATATATATATATATGGTGTATATATATATGATATATATGTATATATATATATATATATATATATATATATATATATGGTGTATATATATATATGGTGTGTGTGTGGAGGGTGTATATATATATACATATGGCCCAGTTAATATATATATATATATATACACCCCCCCATACACACAATGGAATTTTACTCAGCCATCAAAAAGAATGCGGTCTTGGCATTTGCAATGACATGAGTGGAGCTAGAGAGTATAATGCTAAGTGAAATAAGTCAGAGAACGACAAATACCATATGATTTCACTCCTGTGGAATTCATGTGTTCTTTGCACAGGGACCATGTGAATCTCTGTATCGTTCCAATATTAGTATGTGCTGCTCCAGCAAGCACACTCACATGTGTAATTTAAGAAACAAAACAAACAAAGAGGGAAAAAAAGAGGGAGGTGAACCAAGAAACAGACTCGTAGCTAAAGAGAGCAAACTGATGGTTCCCAGAGGGGGTTGGGGGGCATGAGTAATAGAGGTGATAGAGATTAAGGAGGGCACTTGTGATAAGCACTGGGTGACGTATGAAAGCGTTGATTCACTATATTGTACACCTGAAACTAACATTGCAACTATGTTAACTAGCTCGAATTTAAATAAAAACTTAAAAGAAAAACAAATTTCACCGGGTATCCTGTGCTTTATCTGGAAACCCTGATCAAGATCCTTCTCAGATGAGTACACCCCTGGAAGTCTGGGGGGGGGGGTTGCGGAGCGGTGTGCCGGGAGATGGGCAGAGTACAAGGAAAGGGGAAGAAAAGAAGGGCTGTGGGAATGCAGAGGAGCAATCTGGGAAAGCCAAATCTCTTAAATGTCCGTTTTGTCCGTCATATTGGAATTTTAGAAGACATATTCTCTGATTACACCATAAAAATAAATTAAAAATAAAAGCATAACTTAATCTCCAAAACTATAAACTGAAACTTCCATTGTGCTCAACAGATTGATCAGAAAGGCAATTTTAAAAATATCAGTTCTCCGGACTTTCTGCATAGGATGTCCATTGTGCATGTATATTTAATTTTCATACCCTCCTCTGCAACACTTCCAGATTCTTACCTAAGTGGCTAAAGGAAGTTTTTAAATTTTTTTTTCAACGTTTATTCATTTTTGGGACAGAGAGAGACAGAGCATGAACGGGGGAGGGGCAGAGAGAGAGGGAGACACAGAATCGGAAACAGGCTCCAGGCTCTGAGCCATCAGCCCAGAGCCCGACGCGGGGCTCGAACTCACAGACCGCGAGATCGTGACCTGGCTGAAGTCGGACGCCTAACCGACTGCGCCACCCAGGCGCCCCTGAAGGAATTTTTTAAACAGGGGAAATACGTCTTCCTAAAAATACTTGACGAGGGCTACCACATGCCAGGAGCTTTTCATAATCCCTGAAAATATACATAAAACAAGAGAAAGGAAAGCAACATCGATCGCTGATTTACAACACACCCGGTCAAAGAGAAAAAGAAAAAGAAAGAAAGAAACCTGAGAAATACATGGACTAGAACTTAGAAAAAAATTCCTGAATAAAACCCTCTGGATCAGGCAAGGGTGGGCTGAGACACAGTTTGAGGAGAACGCTGGATACCCCTGGTGCCTCAGGAAGTGCGCTGACCCCTGGATTCTGGCCTCAGCAAAGCTCCCGATCACAGGTCAGGCGGACACGAATGCGAAATTACAGGTGGAAACAAGGATGGGTTTGCGGGTTAAAGAAACATGTCTTCCTTGGCTGACGTCAGTAGATAGCAGAAACCTGGGGAAAGAAAAACTTGAGCACAGAGGTGAAGCTCTGAGCTTCCCCTTTAGTATCTGGGGACAAAACCCTGCAGGAAATGCTTTTACATGGTCCTTTTGCCCCACCCTTCACTATCTGCCTCACCTGCAAATCTGTAAACTTCCCAGCACCTAGACACTATGTATTTTGTTCACAACTGTGTTCCCAGGGGGTCCTAACACATTGCCTGACTTTAGTCAGTGTTCAAAATTATTGAATCAATGTGGAACATATTTATCTGATATTAGAATAGGAGAGATCTTTTAAATCATACGTTCAAAGGCAGCCCTTATAAAAGACCAGAGAAGCAGATGTGCCTCAATGAAATTCCAAATTTTGTCGTTCATAAGGGCTCACAAATTTATTTCAAATTAATTTTCAAAGTTTGAAAAGTCTATCGCAGATATAGAAGGAGGTCTCGAGATCACTATTCAATATCAGATCATTTCTGTAAGTCAGTTGCCGTTCCAAATATTAGAAATGTGGCCCAGGCATTAATAGGCAATTTGTCATAAAGAAGTACAAACATCTAAAGAACATTAAAATCATCTTAACTCACCAGCGAGGAGTAGAAGTACTGACACATTAATGAGTCAGGAGACATAAATATAGTAAGAAACAGGAGCGAAAAGTTGATTCCTTCCACGTTTGTCAAATTGGCAAAGCTTTTCTGCAGTTAATGCTCAGTTTCAGTGAAGCTGTGACACAACACCCAGTTTTATAGTCTGGTAAGAACATGAGTTAGCACAGTCTTTCCAGGAAGAATTGGAAAAATGTATGTAGAATCTAAAAAGAAAATGCACTCCTTTCCCTGGGAATCGTATTCAGGAATATTTGTTTACAAAGGATTTTCAGCCAGCACTTTTTAAAAAAATTATAATGGGTAATTGGGAAACATCTCCAAGTCCAAGAGTAAGCATGAGTGAAAATAAATTATATAATATTTATGCAATGCAATTTTTATAGCTATGATACTGCAGAATATGTAGTCATTGGGGAAAGGACAAGTGTATTGTTACTTGGGAAGCAGCGTGGTACCGGGAGTATGAATGATACCTTCTACAACATTAGCACCAAGACCTCTGAAGCTTGGGATTAGGAATCTGCTTTTCCTTATTATCCAGGCCTAGTTATTCACTTTTTTCAGTGAAGATATTTTATTAAATAACAAGGAGACTGTAAATGTTACTGAGACCAAACAACTAAGAAAATACGGTAATAAAACTCATTTTATCATCTTGGACATTGTTCAGGAAGGGCATGGACAGTGAGTTGAGTTACAGATAAATCCAGAGGTTAAGGCACTTGGCCAAGGTCACACAGCTGCGATTTAGCTCCTGAACCCTGAACCACTGTATTCTATTGCTCATCTGATGGGGCTCTAAGAAAGATTACATGAGAAATGAAATGCATGATGCTTATTGTTGTGCGTGCGCAAAGCAGTTTGGCTAAACATTGGAAGAAATGGTATTTCTCCTGGCAAGTATTACCAGGAGAGCATTCCAATGTCTGCCTGTGGGTTGTTAATGCAATGATTGTGGCTCTCCAATTAAGTCTTTACATTTAGATGGAGTTTTCTTAATCTTAAGCATGTCAGCCATATTTCCAAATGTGTAGCTATCCATTGTTCAAAAAATAAATATTTAAAACATTATTTTAAATTCTAACCAGCTTTCTTAGTAGCAAATTATTGCAGCCTGTGTTTCTGACAAGGGTCAATGGGATTATGCCCTAACAGTGCTTCTCATGCTATGTATTTCATTAATTTGATGTTTCATGAACCCTCTGTGGCATCGAACGCCTTATCTCTTTTCTTTTCTAATATGTCCCTGCTGACCATGCCTGGTTCCAGGGACCAATGTTGCAGATAAATCGTGTTACAGCAGGAATGAAGGTGGGTCGAGGTATGGGTACTGTCGCAAAGTGGATGACACACACATTCCCTGCAAAACAAAGTAAGTGGCCTTGTTGTTTGAACCTTCCTGCTCCACAGACTAGGGGACTCACTCTCTTCCAGACACACATTCTGATTCATTCCAGTTAAACAGAAAGTGAATTTGGACATCGCCCATTTGATAAGCATCCAGGCTTATCAGTTCAGGCTACTGACTGAGTTAAAAAGCCAAATAAGAAATGATCTCTTTTCTCCAGTCCCTCATGGCCGGTGTTTCAGATGACATCAAGTACAGTCGTTGTTAAATAGAGTGAATGTTTGGATGAAACATGCAACAGTGAATGGGCCTGTCTGGAAATCTATACGTGGATTTAACAATATTCCTTAGGTGCTTTTCCACCTAGGTCTTTCATTATGATTCAAGGAGTAGAGATATTTATCTACTCAGAAGAATAATCAATATAATGTTTATATAGTTTTATTTAAACTTGCCATGGTAAAGCATAAGAGACTCTTAAAAACTGAGAACAAACTGAGGGTTGATGGGGGGTGGGAGGGAGGGGAGGGTGGGTGATGGGTATTGAGGAGGGCACCTTTTGGGATGAGCACTGGGTGTTGTATGGAAACCAATCTGACAATAAATCTCATATGTTGAAAAAAAACTTGCCATGGTATTACAGAAAGAAAAAAAAATACAGTAAGAAAAGATCGACAGTTCATCTGGAGAATTTGTTTTAGTTTTTGTATTGATATTCTGGTGGGAAAAATTCTAGCATATCACATGCAATGGGCTTGAAATTTCTCTTGATGTTTATTTATTTATTTGGAAAGAAAGAGCAAGAGAGTGAGTGGGGGAGGGGCAGAAAAAGAGGGAGAGAGAGATTTACAAGCAGGCTCCGTGCTATCAGTGCAGACCCAACGTGAGGCTCAAACTCACAAGCTGTGAGATCATGACCTCAGCCGCGATCAAGAGTCAGACATTTTATTGGCTAAACCACCCAGGTGCCCCAGGACTTCAGATTTTTGTATAAGATCGTTTTTTCATTCCACAGTTTTAAGATGACTTTTAAAATTCAAATTATCACAGATTAAACTTAGTACCTGCTCCAGATTTTACACACACTAAGTACTGCATAGCAAGAGACTGAAGAAGGTTAACATTTCTCAACGCTTTTCTATTAAACAGTAATTGTTCTAGATGATAAATATTACCAAACTATATTTTGGACATAGTATCATCTCTTGGGGGTCCGGGTGGTCTCTCCTTTATAAGAAATAGGGACAGATTTAAAAGGGAAGACAATTATGTAAAAAGAAATGTGTATGTGTTTTGGGGGGACCAACTTGTGGTTTGTGAGGTAGCGAGTGCGAAAGAGAGCAGAGTAGCTCCATTTCCCTATGAGCATGTGCGCACGCTATTGTCCTGTATAACCGTTTGTATGAGCACTGGGTCATTTCCGCAACTAGCGGCACAAACGTATCATTCTTTCCACGGCCCGACCTCCTAGTCACTTCTGAGTAGTCATTGGCTGTAGTGGAGACTACGCCTGGAATTCTCTGTGCTCTAGAGCCTTCTGTATAAAGTGACTCCAGAAAAACACCTTCTCCGTTTTGGAGAGAATGTATGCCTTTCTCCACTCCGCAGTCACATTTCCTAACAGCTACCAGAAGCATCAGAAGAATCTGATTCCGTCACTCTCAGAATAGTTTTTCTGAGCCCTCCTCTGAATTCTGCATGAAGCAATTGACTCCCAATTTTATTGGCATCGACTTTACTCACCTTGGCAGTAAGTGGATGGCTTTACTGAGTGCTGAGCTGTTTCATCTTTATTTGCAGGGAGATAGTTCTTCCAGTAACCACACATGATGACTTGGCGTGTCACCCAAGACTCAGCCTTAGGTAGACACAGTTACAGTGGGGAGAATTCCTCAGCGCAATTCATGAAAATAAGAAGTAACCTTAGGGCACCTGGGTGGCTCAGTCGGTTAAGCGTCTGACTCTTGGTTTCCGCTCAGGTCATATCTCTCGATTCGTGGGTTCAAGCCCCGCATCAGGCTCCGTGCTTAGCACGGAGCCTGTTTGGGATTCTCTCTCTCTCTCTGTCTCTCTCCCTCTCTCTCTGCCCCTCCCCCATTTACACTGTCTCTGTCTCTCTCCAAATAAATTAAGTAAAAAAAAAAAAAGTACCTTAGCTGAAACAAAATAGAAACGGACTCCCTGTGTGCCCTTCATGATGTTACAAGTCCATTTTCCTTTATCTTGAAAATGATCTTCATTCCCAAGTGTTTCTTTTGGTCTGTCATGGCTTCTCCAGCTCCAGCCACTGCATTCCAATAAGCCAAAATGAGGAAAAATGAGGAATAAGACATATTCTTTCACATAAGGCCACCTGCAAGAATTTGCACGCAAGATTCTGCTTTCCTGCAGTTGGCCGGAACTTAGTTAGGCACTTGGCCAAAAATTAGCTGCCCGAGAACCTGGGAAATCAGGATTTTGTTGTGTTTTGTTTTTTTGTTTTTGAGTAGCAATGTTTCTTGTTACTGTTCACTAGTTCTATTACCGAAGAACAAGGGGAACTTTGATACAAAGGAGAACTAGGAATCTCTGCTCTAGGGAGAAATGCCATTTATTAAATACCGATAGGGAGCTGTGTTACATTTGGGGAAAACTGCAGTTTGGATCCTGGTATTTTAACCGCAGCAAATTTTGGCTTTTCCTCAGTGACGCCCTGTGTGGGAAGTTGTTCTGCCAAGGTGGGTCAGATAATTTGCCCTGGAGAGGACATATAGTAACTTTCCTGACATGTAAAATGTTCGATCCTGACGACAGCAGTCCAGAAATAGGCATGGTAGCTAATGGAACTAAGTGTGGACACAAGAAGGTAAGTTGAAAGTGTAGCTTTTAATCAAAATGTTCTTTGCTCTTGTTTTTTTGTCTCGATGTTTGCTACTCAAGGCCTCCTTCTGTTCCACGGAGGACAGTTTTCAAGCAATACTTACGCCATTCTTTTATGCATGCCTACATTCACCCCGTCAGTATTATTTAACAAGCAACTATTATGTGCTTAGTACTAGGTTATTAAACCTAGGTAAATTTTATTGCCCCCAAATCAGTAGGGTCTCAATAAATTATAAGCCATAATAATAAAGAGAATAATAAAAATACTACTCATTTTTAGATAAATGATAATTGTTTGAATATTCCTGATGACATGATATTAACATGTTTTCCATAATGTTCTTCTTTGGAATGGGTGCCTTGTATCATGTGCAATGCTTAGCTCAGTGCTAAATATTTGTCTCAGGAGTGGACTGAAGGGGTAGATAAACAGAATGACCCATGAGGAATGAAGTCAAATAAGGAAATATTCTCTAGAGAACTTACTAAATATAAAATAAATATTATCTAGATCCCATATTCTTATTTGCAAAAGAATGTTGTTATTTCCCTAATAAAAAGGTCAGTTTGGGGGCACCTGGGTAGCTGAGTCAGTTAAGCATTCGACTTTGGCCCAGGTCATGATCTCACGGCTTGTGGGTTCGATCCCCGCGTTGGGTTCTGCACTGACAGCTCGGAGCCTGGAGCCTGCTTGGGATTCTGGGTCTCCCTGTCTCTCTGTCCCTCCCCCGCTTGTGCTCTGTCTCTCTCTGTCTCTCTCAAAATAAAAAAAATAATAATAATTTTAAAAAAATTTTAAACAGGTAAGTTTGATAACAATAGTAGTGGCTAATAATATAAGACTAAGTTCCAAAGGCTGAGCAATTTGCAGAACTGAAGCCATCGGGGATTGATGTGAACTCAGTGTTTTTTTCACATCACTTTCAGGTTTGCATTAATGCAGAATGTGTGGATGTCGAAAGAGCCTACAAATCGACCAACTGCTCCTCCAAGTGCAAAGGGCATGCCGTAAGTTTTGAAAACGTTTCCCCAAGCTCGCCAAATCTTTTGGAAGTTCGGGTCAGTCCTGACGATGCTAAAGTACCGTTTCAGCGCTGAATGATACTAAGTCTGCCTAACCGCTCGATAGTTTGGTTCGATGAAAAAAAATTTCTTCCACGCATCTGGTATTGAAATTCCCATGATGGATCCATACACTATGTGGGTAGTTACAAGGGTGCAGAGCAGGGGTTAGTCCTTCTTCTGAACGGATGAACAGGCTCCTTGGGTTGGTGGTCAGCCTAGTGTGGAAACTGACAGGATCACTGCTTGTCTAGGTGTGTGACCATGAGCTCCAGTGTCAGTGCAAAGAAGGATGGGCCCCTCCTGACTGTGATGACTCCACAGTGGTCTTCCGTAGGTAACATTACGCGTCTTGCTCTCCTCTTCCAAGCTTGTAGTTCGTAGTACATTAGATTTCGTCGCCTTTTTTCTCTCCTCTTGGAATTTTTATTCTGTAAATATTGAATCTAAAATATTAATCTTCAAGGTTTCTAACAACTTTTCAATCATATTTTCTAGTCCTTATGCTCCTGCTCGACATACGAAAAGATCTTCTCAAATTTTAGAGTTGCGATCTTATTTTAATTTCCCCCATTTTCTCGCTTTATGATTATTCTATTTTCATAGCGGGCTTGGCTTAATGTATAGATATAGAATCCTCATAAAACTCTCTAAGAATCTGGCTTCGGTTATTTTTGTAGGTTCACTGCTGTCCCTTGAATCATTTCTATTTCTTTTGAGTTTGATTTGTCTTTCACCCTGTCTCTTATTTCACTGTGCTGTTTTTTTCCTCAGAATATGGGACCCTTGTTGAATGTGGGATTAGGCTGACTCGAATTAGCTTGCATGGGTTTTCTTTGTATGTTTTTGTGCTTGTTGTACCTCCTGATCCCTCTCTGGATGGGACATCTGGATGTGAGCTCTATCGGTAGATAGAGAGACCTCCCTCTAGGACTTCGGAGTGGTAAGCAGCCAGGGTGGGGAATCCTCACCTCCAGTCGCCATGGTGAAGAGTACTTGGCCCAGGAGAGAGCTCTTCATTGCATTTACTTCCCGAGAGAGCTGCTTTTCCTCCACACTCTTTCCTTGATCCTCCCTTTTCTGTCTCATCTACTGTGGGCATCTGCAGTTAGCCTCCATTCTGTTCCTCAGGCTCTTGAATCCCCCATTGCTTCTAGAGAGCAGTTCTTGGGTCTTTGCCCAGAGGCATAGCCCACTATTATTCTGCATACACAAGGGATGGGGGTGCAGATGGGGACGGGCCTGACCAAACCATCTGTCCCAAGTTCCGATTCTCTGTTGGCTTCCCAAGAAAAAAATGGCATCTACTTCTGACGTTTGGGCTATTTTTTAAAAAATTTGTTGGTTCTGGGGTGCCTGGGTGGCTCAGTTGGTTAAGGGTCTGACTGTGGCTCAGGTCATGATCTCATGGTTCATGAGTTCAAGCCCCGCATTGGGCTCTGTGCTGAACGCTTGCTCAGAGCCTGGAGGCTGCTTCAGATTCTGTGTCTCCTTCTCTCTCTCTGCCTGTCCACCACTTGTGCCCTGTCTCCCTCTGTCTTTCAAAATTAAATAAATGTAAAGTTAAAAAAAAATTTAAAACAATTACTGGTTCTTTGCTAGACTTCTCAAGAAAGAATAGCATTTACTTCTGATGCTTAATTATATATATGCTTTAATACATATATATATATAATTCTGATGCTTCTGAGCTATAATTTACTTTGTTTCTGTCCACGTAAATCCCCTAAAAATCCTTTTAAACTATGACTTCCCTCATGTTGAACTTTGTTTCTTCTCTTGATTAGCTAAATCACTTCCATTAGTAATTTCTTCTTTCTTTTTACATGAAACTTAACATTTTTAAGGATTTAACTCTGTTGCTAAGTAGAAAACATGAATAGCGGATAGGATTGGATTAGATTTTTTAACTCACAGTTTTAACTTCTTGACTCTTGAGAAGTAGATACTGATATTCAAAGTTCAAAACCTGAGGCTACCCTTATTTTGTTTGTTGGTGTCGTTAAATAACCCCTTAACAATAATGTTTCTTTTCTCTTAAATGTTTTTAGAATTGCTACTTAATGAAAACCAGTCATCATGTTATGCCTGGGTAATGTTTTCTTTTTATTATTTCGATTGTTTGACAGTGAGGTCTTTCAAAGTGAGGATTTGATTCTTCAGTTCCAGGAATGTGTCTATTATTACCGATTTTAAAATGGATTCTGTTCCACTTCTTTGGTTTCTAATTCAGAAATATAAATTATTTGTATCAAGTATCTTGACTAGGTGGCCTTATTATCTTTTTTCTTGGCATTGTCTATTGCCTGTGAATTTTTGGGAAAGTCTTTCAAAATTATTTTCTGTAAAATACGGTGAATTTTTGGCAATGTTAAGACTCCTATTTATTAGTTATAATGACATTTTATTATATTTTATTTTTTTTAGTTATAGTGGCATTTTAAAATATTCAGTGACATTTTTGAGTTTCCTTAAAGCACTTTTTTTTAAAAATCTTTATTTATTTTTGAGAGAGAAAGAGAAAGAGAGCACAGCAGAGGAGGAACAGAGAGAGAGGGAGACACAGAATCCAAAGCAGGCTCCGGGCACTGAGCTGTCAGCACAGAGCCCAACATGGGGCTCAAACTCACGAACCGTGAGATCATGACCTGAGCCTTAGTCAGATGCTCAACAGACTGAGCCACCCAGGCACCCCTCCTTAAACCACTTTCATATCATTCTATTATCTTCTCATTTCATGTCTTCTTTTTTTATAATCTGTTGTCATTTTGTTCAGAAGACCAAGCAGATGCCACCCTAAATTTACTTTGACTCTTTATAGCTTTTATTTCTGAAAGCATAGATTCTATATGTATTCTACCTCTGCATATTATTTTAAACCTAATCTTTTTTTATATTTTTATGCTTTTTTCCCCTCAATTGCATATCATCCAATAAAGGAGAATAAACTCCAACACACATTGTTAAAGTATTTCTTGAAAACTTTAAATCCAAGGACTGGTGATGCAAAGGTACATTATACTACATCAAATTTATATCTTAAGGGAATCAAGGAGGCAGCTGGAGTGGTTCATGATACAATTGGGGACGTTTTTCTCCAAATCACTTATGCTCCTTGTTAAAACCACTGTGTTAAGATTCAACTTCATCCGTTAGGTTTTCTTTTTGTTTTGTTTTTGTTTCCATTTCTGGTACTACCTCTGACCCAACCATCAAGGAAAGCCTCCTCCAGACTGGTGAAAGTCCTCTAATTCAGGAAAGTGTCCTGTCTCCAAAAGGACAGACTTTGGCGGATAGTTTTCATGATATCCAGGCTTCGCATCTCAACCTGAATGAGAAAAATTACATTTCTTTTTTTATTAAATTCTAACTAGAATTCAGAATTTTCTACGATTACAGGGATGTAAGGCAACAGACCACCATGGTATTAGTAGTTCCCATGACTTTGTCACCCATACAAATCATATATATTTTTATATCACATTGTGGTTGCTGCATAAATCTTTATTTTTTTTTTAATTTATTTATTTAAATTGAAGTTAGTTAACATACAGTATAGTGTTGGTTTCAGGAGTAGAACCCAGTGATTCATCACTTACATATAACACCCAGGGCTCATCCCAACAAGTGCCCTCCTTAACGCCCATCACCCATCTAGCCCATCCCCCCACCACCTCCCTCCAGCAACCCTCAACTTGTGCTCTATTGTTAAGAGTCTCTTATGGTTTGCCTCCCTCTCTGTTTTTATCTTATTTTTCCCTTTCCTTCCCTTATGTTCATCTGTTGTGTTCCTTAAATTTCACATATGAGTGAAATCATATGAGATTTGTCTTTCTCTGACTGATTTATTTCGCTTAGCATAATACACTCTAGTTCCATCCGTGTTATTTCATTATTTTTTGATGACCAAGCAATATTCTGTTGTGTATATATATATATGCATATATATATATGCATATATATATATATATATATATATATCACATCTTCTTTATACATTCATCAGGTGATGGACATTTGGGCTCTATCCATAATTTGTCTATAGCTGACAGTGCAGCTATAAACATCGGGATTTCCCTGATGAGGAGTGATGTTGAGCATGTGTCTGTTAGCCATCTGGATGTCTTCTTTGGAGATGTGTCTGTTCATGTCTTCTGCCCATTCCTTCACTGGGTTATTTGTTTTTTGGGTGTTGAGTTGGATAAGTTTTTTTATAGATCTTGGATACTAATCCTTTATCCAATATGTCATTTGCAAATACCTTCTCCCGTTCTGTCGGTTGCCTTTCGGTTTTGTTGATTGTTTCCTTAGCTGTGCAGAAGCTTTTTATCTTGAGGAGGTCCCAATAGTTCATTTTTGCTTTTGTTTCCCTTGCCTGCGGAGACTTGTCTAGTAAGAAGTTGCTGTGGTCAAAGAGGTTGCTGCCTGTAGGATTTTGATGGCTTCCTGTCTCACATTTAGGTTTTCCATCCATTTTGAATTTATTTTTGTGTATGGTATGAGAAAGTTGGTCCAGGTTCATTCTTCTGCATGTCACTGCCCAGTTTTCCTAATACCATTTGCTGAAGAGACTGTCTTTTTTCCATTGGGTATTCTTTCCTGTTTTGTTGAAGAGGAATTGGCCATGCATTTATGGGTCCGTTTCTGGGTTCTCTATTCTGTTCCATTGATTTCTGTCCGTTTTTGTGCCAGTACCACACTATCTTAAGATTACAGCTTTGCAATATAGCTTGAAGTCCAGAATTTTCATGACTCTAGCTTTGATTTTCTTTTTCAACGTTACTTTAGTGATTTGGAGTCTTTTCTGGTTCCATACAAATTTTAGAATTGTTTGTTCTAACTCTATGAAAAATGCCGGTGTTATTTGGATAGGGAT
Source organism: Leopardus geoffroyi (assembly GCF_018350155.1). NCBI lineage: Eukaryota > Metazoa > Chordata > Mammalia > Carnivora > Felidae > Leopardus > Leopardus geoffroyi. The sequence goes on along the minus strand of NC_059327.1, from coordinate 33,476,529 downwards.
CGCACTGCATGTATAGATTGTTTTGGGTAGTATAGACATTTTAGTAATATTTGGTCTTCTAACCCATAAGCATGGAATGTTTTTCCTTTTTTGTGTGCGTCTTCTTCAATTTCTTTCAGAAGCTTTCTCAAGTGTTCAGTGTACAGATCTTTTACGTCTTTGGTTAGGTTTATTCCTAGGTATTTTATGGGTTATGGTACAATTATAAATAGGATCGATTTCTTGATTTCTCATTCTGCTGCTTCATTATTGGTGTATAGAAATGCAACCAAATTCTGTACATTGTTTTATGTTCTATGAATTTGCTGAATTCATGGATCAGTTCTAGCAGTTTTTTGGTGAAGCTTTTTGGGTTTTCCACATAGAGTGTCATGTCATCTATGAAAAGTGAAAATGTGACTTCCTCCTTGCCGATTTGGATGCCTTTTATTTCTTTTTGTGTTCTGATTGATGAGGCTAGGACTTCCCACACTATGCTGAATAACAGTGGTGACAGTGAACATCCCTGTTGTGTTCCTGACCTTAGAGGGGAAGCTCTTCGTTTTTCCCCGTTGAGGATGATATTATCTGTGAGTCTTTTGTATATGGCCTTTATGATTTTGAATTATGTTCCTTCTATCCCTACTTTCTTGAGGTTTTTTGTCAAGAAAGGAGGCTGTATTTTGTCAAATGCTTTTTCTGCATCCGTTGAGAGGCTCATATACTTTTTATCCTTTCTTTTTTACAATGTGGTGTGTCACATTGGTTGATTTGTGAATACTGAACCAGACCTGCAGCCCAGGAATAAATTCCACTTGATTGTGGTGAATCATTCTTTCAATGCACTGTTGAATTCAATTTGCTAGTATCTTGTGGAGAATTTTTGCATCCAGTTTTGCCAGGAATGTTGGCCTGTAATTTTCCTTTTCAAGGGGGGTCTTTGTTTAGTTTTAAAATCAAGGTAATGTTGGCTTCATAGAATGAGGTGGGAAGCTTTCTTTCCATTTCTATTTTTGGGGGTCAGTTTGAAAAGAATAGGTATTAACTCTGCTTTAAATGTCTGGTAGAATTCCTGTGGGAAGCCTTCTGGCCCAGGACCCTTGTTTGTTGAGAGATTTTTGATAACTTATTCAGTTTCTTTGCTGGTTATGTGTCTTTTCAAATTTTCTGTTTCTTCCTGTTTCAGTTTTGGTAGCGCATGAGTCCCTAAGAATTGGTCCATTTCTTCCAGATTGCCCAGTTTGTTGGCGTATAATTTTTCATAGTATTCTCTTAAAATTGTTTGTATTTCTGTGGTGTTGGTTGTGATCTCTCTTCTTTCATTTGTTATTTTATCTGTTTGGGTTTTCTCTCTCTCTCTCTCTCTCTCTCTCTCTCTCTCTCTCTCTCTCTTTTGATAAGTCTGGCTAGGGGGTTTATCAATTTTGTTTCTTCTTTCAAAAAAACAGCTCTTAGTTTCATTGATCTGTTCTGTATTTTGTCTGTTTGTTTGTTTCTTTATCATTTATTTCTGCTCTCATCTTTATTATCCCCCTTCTTCTGCTGGCTTTAGGCTTTATTTGCTTTTCTATCTCCTTTGGATGTAAAGTTAGACTGTATATTTGGGACCTTTCTTGCTTCTTGAGATAGACCTGAATTGCAATGTATTTTCTTCTTAGGATTGTCTTTGCTGCATCCCAAAGAGTTTGGACTGTCATATTTTCATTTTCATTTGCTTCCATGTATTTTTTATTTCTTCTTTAGTTTCCTGGTTAACCCATTCATTCTTTAGGAGAATATTCTTCAACCTCCATGTATTTGAGGGCTTTCCAAACTTTTTCTTGTGGTTGATTTCAAGTTTCATAGCATTGTGATCTGAAAATATGCATGGTATGATCTTGATCTTTTTGTACCTGTTGAGGGCTGATGGCTACATGAATCTTTAAGTATCACATATATGTATCTCTAGTTTGAAATTATGGTGGTTCTTAATCTACCATTAGATCTTATAATTTAGGGCTTAAAAAGAAGCAAACATTTAACTATATCACAGATTGTTTTATAATATTTTGACAAGTGTATTCCAACATCATTGGCTTCCTTTTTAGTGCTATACATTTTATTAATGAATTTAAAAACATTCAGGGAGGGGCGCCTGGGTGGCTCAGGTCATGATCTCACGGTCCGGGAGTTCGAGCCCTGTGTTGGGCTCTGTGCTGACAGCTCAGAGCCCGGAGCCTGTTTCAGATTCTGTGTCTCCCTCTCTCTCTGACCCTCCCCCGTTCATGCTCTGTCTCTCTCTGTCTCAAAAATAAATAAACGTTAAAAAAATTTTTTTAAATAAAAAAAAACATTCAGGGAAAGGGCTTACAGGTTTTATCAGATTTCCAAAATGATCTGTGGCACATGAAAGGTTAAGATCCCTGCTATATAGTATGGCCTTATATAACCATGGGCTTTCAAGCTTACTTAATTAAAGCCATTTTTCAGTAAAATTTATACAGAAAACATATAAATAGATACATTCCATATATTATTTATATACATTTATACTATAACATATATATGTAATATAAATTATAAAATGAGTATTCATACAATGCAATCTGGGCAAAGGAACAGAGCATTGCCAGCAGTCCAGACATCTCCTCCCTTGGCCCCATACCTGTCCTAATGTCCTCTCTCCTTCTGAAGGTTAACCCTTTCCTTTATACCATGTTTTCAAAATCATCCATGTTCTTATATGTATCTGGAATTAGTTTATTTTTGCTAGTGTGCATAATATCACAATTTTGTCATGTATTGGTGTAATTATATATACACACACACACATATATATATATACATGTGTGTGTGTATATATATATATACATATATATATATATGACAATTTCCTTTCTTATTCTTTTTTTTTTTTTTCAACGTTTATTTATTTTTGGGACAGAGAGAGACAGAGCATGAACGGGGGAGGGGCAGAGAGAGAGGGAGACACAGAATCGGAAACAGGCTCCAGGCTCTGAGCCATCAGCCCAGAGCTCGAACTCACGGACCGCGAGATCGTGACCTGGCTGAAGTCGGACGCTTAACCGACTGCGCCACCCAGGCGCCCCATGACAATTTCCTTTCTTACTGCTTTTACGGATACTTCAAGGCTATGTTGAAAAAAATTTCCATAAATGTTATCATTCAAGTCCAGTTTTTTAAATGCTTATTTATTTTTGAGCGAGGATAAGTCGGGGAGGGGCAGAGAGAGAGAGAGACAGAGAATCACAAGCAGGCTCTGCGTTATCAGCACCGAGCCCATGTGGAGCTCGAATTCATGAACCTTGAGATGATGACTGGAGCCGAAATCCAAGGTCGGAGGCTTAACTGGCTGCGCCACCCAGGCACCCCACATTCAAATCTATTTATCTTAACTATATCATACCCAATTGTTTCCGGGGTGGTTGTACAAATTAACACTCCCAGCAGCAGTGAGTATAAGTTCCTGTTGTTCTACGACCTTTAAGCCATTTGCCATTGGCAGATAGCAAATTTTAGCCCTTTTGGCTAAGTTTCTGTGACGGCATGTTGGGTTTTTAATTTTGCTTTCTGTAACTACTACCACTGTGAATAATAAAAGAACATTTCTTTATCTTTTGGCCATTTGGATTATATTTTCTGTGAAGTATTTGTTTAAGCCTTTTTGTATTTCTAGTGAGTTGTCTCTCCCCACCTTTTTATTCACTTGTGTATGTTTTAATATTATATTTTTCATATAAACTATTTTCAGTTATACATGTTAAAAATAACTTCCCTCCTTCTGAGTTTTCTTATGCTTTTTGTGGTGTTATGTGATCGTCAGAAGTTTTTAATGCAGTATAGTCAATTTTTTCATCATTTCCTTATTGTTAGTTTTGTGTGTGTGTGTGTGTGTCCTTTTTAAAGGAAATTTTCCCTACTCTGAAATTGTGAATATATATCTGTGCATTGTCTTCTAGAAAGCATTATTTTATTCTCTTTTCAAATTTAAGTCTCTATCTGAAATTGCTTTGTGTATGATGCAAATGTTTAATTTCATTTTTATCCCAGATGGATGCCCAATGGTCACATCATCATTCATACGATCATCTTTCCCTAAGGCTCCACGGTGACACTTATCTAATAAAGCAAGTGTTCATATATGTGTCTTTCTGGGATATCTGTTCTTTTCTGGTGGTCCTATTTATCTGTGTACTAGTATGGCCCTCTTTTACCACCAGGTCTTTGAAATAATTTTGATCTAGGTGGTCCTTTAACTCTGTTCTTTATGAATGATTTGGTTAGTAGTTTTTTGTACTTTCACATATAATCTCAAGTTACACACTCAATTCCTGTTGGGATTTTCATTTAACATAGACCACATCTGTGGTCTCTATGGGAACAACGAGCACATCTAAGCTATTGAATTCCAAATCTATTGACAAAATGTCTATCCGTTTATTTAGGTTTTCTTAATTTTGCCAGCTTGATAGCTTCACCACAACAATTTTGCATATATTTTATTAGGTTTGTTCCTAGGAATTTAAGTTTTCCTGCATATTTTAAATGGGCTCTTTTGAAAACTATCTTTCAGCTATTACTAGAATATAGAAATTCAACTAATTTTTGTATATTCATTTTTGTGCCAAGCACCTATACTACCTCTCTTAATAATTCTAGTAATTTATCTGTAAATGTTAGCAGATTTCCTACATAATCATATTATTTCAGAAAATGACAGCTTTGTTCGTCTCTCTCTAATCTTTACAATTTTAATCCTTGCATTTGTTTTCCTTCACTGAATAGAGCCTCCCGTACAACGCAGAATAGAAATAGTGATAAAAAATTTCTCTGTTTTTCTTCCAATCTCAAAGACTTGCAGTATTTTGCCCCGGTATCTGAAGGTATTCTGTACATGTTTAGATCTTCTTCAGATTAGGAAAATTCACTTCTATTCCTACTTTGCTGAGAATGAAATCAAAGACATTTTCTTTCTTTATTGGGTGAGATTTCTTACCCCTTTATTCAGCTCGTATTTCAAAATAAATTGATTGATATGTGAGCATGTATTTGACTTTGCAATCTTTGGATAAGCTCAACATAGAAACAGTGTGTCTTACACATATTGATGGACGATGTTTGCTATTTTATGCCTGTGAGTGATCCTGTCCCGTAATTTCTTTTTTTTTTTTTTTTTTTTTCAACGCTTATTTATTTTTGGGACAGAGAGAGACAGAGCATGAACGGGGGAGGGGCAGAGAGAGAGGGAGACACAGAATCGGAAACAGGCTCCAGGCTCTGAGCCATCAGCCCAGAGCCCGACGCGGGGCTCGAACTCACGGACCGAGAGATCGTGACCTGGCTGAAGTCGGACGCTTAACCGACTGCGCCACCCAGGCGCCCCATGACAATTTCCTTTCTTACTGTTTTTACGGATACTTCAAGGCTATGTTGAAAAAAATTTCCATAAATGTTATCATTCAAGTCCAGTTTTTTAAATGCTTATTTATTTTTGAGCGAGGATAAGTCGGGGAGGGGCAGAGAGAGAGAGAGACAGAGAATCACAAGCAGGCTCTGCGTTATCAGCACAGAGCCCATGTGGAGCTCGAATTCATGAACCTTGAGATGATGACTGGAGCCGAAATCCAAGGTCGGAGGCTTAACTGGCTGCGCCACCCAGGCACCCCACATTCAAATCTATTTATCTTAACTATATCATACCCAATTGTTTCCGGGGTGGTTGTACAAATTAACACTCCCAGCAGCAGTGAGTATAAGTTCCTATTGTTCTACGACCTTTAAGCCATTTGCCATTGGCAGATAGCAAATTTTAGCCCTTTTGGCTAAGTTTCTGTGACGGCATGTTGGGTTTTTAATTTTGCTTTCTGTAACTACTACCACTGTGAATAATAAAAGAACATTTCTTTACCTTTTGGCCATTTGGATTATATTTTCTGTGAAGTATTTGTTTAAGCCTTTTTGTATTTCTAGTGAGTTGTCTCTCCCCACCTTTTTATTCACTTGTGTATGTTTTAATATTATATTTTTCATATAAACTATTTTCAGTTATACATGTTAAAAATAACTTCCCTCCTTCTGAGTTTTCTTATGCTTTTTGTGGTGTTATGTGATCGTCAGAAGTTTTTAATGCAGTATAGTCAATTTTTTCATCATTTCCTTATTGTTAGTTTTGTGTGTGTGTGTGTGTGTATCCTTTTTAAAGGAAATTTTCCCTACTCTGAAATCGTGAATATATATCTGTGTATTGTCTTCTAGAAAGCATTATTTTATTCTCTTTTCAAATTTAAGTCTCTATCTGAAATTGCTTTGTGTATGATGCAAATGTTTAATTTCATTTTTATCCCAGATGGATGCCCAATGGTCACATCATCATTCATACGATCATCTTTCCCTAAGGCTCCACGGTGACACTTATCTAATAAAGCAAGTGTTCATATATGTGTCTTTCTGGGATATCTGTTCTTTTCTGGTGGTCCTATTTATCTGTGTACTAGTATGGCCCTCTTTTACCACCAGGTCTTTGAAATAATTTTGATCTAGGTGGTCCTTTAACTCTGTTCTTTATGAATGATTTGGTTAGTAGTTTTTTGTACTTTCACATATAATCTCAAGTTACACACTCAATTCCTGTTGGGATTTTCATTTAACATAGACCACATCTGTGGTCTCTATGGGAACAACGAGCACATCTAAGCTATTGAATTCCAAATCTATTGACAAAATGTCTATCCGTTTATTTAGGTTTTCTTAATTTTGCCAGCTTGATAGCTTCACCACAACAATTTTGCATATATTTTATTAGGTTTGTTCCTAGGAATTTAAGTTTTCCTGCATATTTTAAATGGGCTCTTTTGAAAACTATCTTTCAGCTATTACTAGAATATAGAAATTCAACTAATTTTTGTATATTCATTTTTGTGCCAAGCACCTATACTACCTCTCTTAATAATTCTAGTAATTTATCTGTAAATGTTAGCAGATTTCCTACATAATCATATTATTTCAGAAAATGACAGCTTTGTTCGTCTCTCTCTAATCTTTACAATTTTAATCCTTGCATTTGTTTTCCTTCACTGAATAGAGCCTCCCGTACAACGCAGAATAGAAATAGTGATAAAAAATTTCTCTGTTTTTCTTCCAATCTCAAAGACTTGCAGTATTTTGCCCCGGTATCTGAAGGTATTCTGTACATGTTTAGATCTTCTTCAGATTAGGAAAATTCACTTCTATTCCTACTTTGCTGAGAATGAAATCAAAGACATTTTCTTTCTTTATTGGGTGAGATTTCTTACCCCTTTATTCAGCTCGTATTTCAAAATAAATTGATTGATATGTGAGCATGTATTTGACTTTGCAATCTTTGGATAAACTCAACATAGAAACAGTGTGTCTTACACATATTGATGGACGATGTTTGCTATTTTATGCCTGTGAGTGATCCTGTCCCGTAATTTCTTTTCTTTTTTTTTTTTTTTCAACGCTTATTTATTTTTGGGACAGAGAGAGACAGAGCATGAACGGGGGAGGGGCAGAGAGAGAGGGAGACACAGAATCGGAAACAGGCTCCAGGCTCTGAGCCATCAGCCCAGAGCCCGACGCGGGGCTCGAACTCACGGACCGCGAGATCGTGACCTGGCTGAAGTCGGACGCTTAACCGACTGCGCCACCCAGGCGCCCCTCCCGTAATTTCTTTATAATGTACTTGCTCAGTGTGGGTGTTGTTATGCATAGAAAATGAATTAGAAAGTATTCATTTTTGGGGCGCCTGGGTGGCGCAGTCGGTTAAGCGTCCGACTTCAGCCAGGTCACGATCTCGCGGTCCGTGAGTTCGAGCCCCGCGTCGGGCTCTGGGCTGATGGCTCAGAGCCTGGAGCCTGTTTCCGATTCTGTGTCTCCCTCTCTCTCTGCCCCTCCCCCGTTCATGCTCTGTCTCTCTCTGTCCCAAAAATAAATAAGCGTTGAAAAAAAAAAATTAAAAAAAAAAAAAAAAGAAAGTATTCATTTTTTTATATTCTCTGGAATACCTTGTATAAGAATAGAAGAGCCGATTTCTCTAGTAGTTATAAAACCCTTCAGGCCTTTAATTTCTTCATATATAAATTTTGTTATATTATGGTTTCCTACACATTTTTTCTGCTTTATCTAAATTGAATTTGGCCATCACATTGACTTTTTTTAAGTTTATTTATTTATTTGGAGAGAGAGAGGGCATGAGCAAGTGTGAGCAGGGGAAGGGCAGAGAGAGGGGGAGAGAAAGAGTCTCAAGAAGGCTCCACACTGTCCGCGAAGAGCCCAACGTGGAGTTGGACCCACGAACCATGAGATCATGACCTGAGCCAAAAGCGAGTTGGATGTTTAACCGACTGAGCCACCCAGGCTCCCCCTCACTTTTCTTTCTATCAATGTAATCTGTGGAATCGTTTTTTCTCTTTTTAAATATCATCCAAATACAAATTTTCAATGGTTATTATTTTTTTACTATTTGTTTTCCTTTTTTTACATTTTGTTTGCTCTTTCAATTTATACTGTAATTTATCCTATTCCAGTCCCTTTCCTTAAGTTTATTTTGTCTTAAATAAATTCTCAAAAGGGATATTTGGTTCATTAACTTTCAGCCCCCTTTTTCAATACATTTTTTGAGGTTTATAAATCCATACATTTTTCTCTAAGACCTCTCTTAGTTGTCGCCCATTTGCTAAAGGATATTTTCTTTTTTTTCTTTTTTTTCTTTTTTTATTTTTTAAATTTTTTTTTTCAACGTTTATTTATTTTTGGGACAGAGAGAGACAGAGCATGAACAGGGGAGGGGCAGAGAGAGAGAGACACAGAATCGGAAGCAGGCTCCAGGCTCTGAGCCATCAGCCCAGAGCCTGACGCGGGGCTCGAACTCACAGACCGCGAGATCGTGACCTGGCTGAAGTCGGACGCTTAACCGACTGCGCCACCCAGGCGCCCCTAAAGGATATTTTCATTATCGTTTGATTCAAATTATATTGTGTTTTCCATTTTCTCTCTTCTTTGGCCCTTGAAATGCTTAGACGTGTTTCTTAACGTGTGTGCTTATTCAGACTTTCCACGTGTTGTTAAATTAATACTTAACATAATCCCATAAGGATCAGAGAAACTACTAGGGTAAGAATCTGTTGATATATGTGGAGACTTGCTTGCTGCGTGGCTCGGCATGTGCCCATACTTGTGAGTCTTCTGTCTGTGCACACAAAAATATGTATTCTACGGTTGTTCTGTGCAGCATTTTCTATGTTCGTGAGGCCACCTTTGTTCACCGTGTGCGCGTGTATCAATCCCTACTGATATCTTGTTTGTTTGTGCTATCAGTTACTGAGCCAGGAGTCTTAGAATCCCTCACTATAACTGTGAATTTGGTTATGACTTCTTGTTTTACCAATGCTTATATCTTTTGTGACCACGCTATTACATAAAAGTTTAGAATTGTTATGTCTTCTCAGTGAACTGGCACTTTCATCCGCATGCAATGCTTCTGTGTATCTCCGGTCTTCTTCTTTTACAAGTTTTTTTTTTTTTAGTGTTTGCTTCTCTTTGAGAGAGAGGAGGACAGTGCGCGAGAGGGGGAGGGGCAGAGAGAGAAGGCGACAGAATCCAAAACAGGCTCCAGGCTCTGAGCTGTCAGCACAGAGCCTGAGGAGGGGCTTGAACTCACAAGCCACGAGATCATGACCTGAACTGAAGTCGGCCGCTTAGCTGACTGAGCCACCCAGGAACCCCTTCATGCTTTTTAAAGTCTATAGTAAGACTAATATAGCTGTACCAAATTTCTGTTGGTCTCCTTTGCATTGGCATAACATTTTTCCCGTACTTGTACTTTCATTCTTTCTGAAGCATCGTGTTTTATATCTGTCTCTTGTTTTTGAAAAGTGTGGAAATATACACATTCTTAAAATTTTAGTCTTACGATATATATTTTTAAACCAGGGTACTTAGTCCATTTAAAGTAAAGGCAACTACTGATATACTTGGGTGTAATCTACAATCATATTATATGATATTTATTTGTTCTCCTGTTCTACGTTCCTTTTTCTCTTCTTCCTTGCTTTCTTATGGACTTACTGAGGATTTTAATCATTCCGTTTTTTCTTTTTTATTAATTCAGAGATTATGTATTTATTTTATATTATTGTAGTGGCCATTATGAAAATATTCATTTTATTTGGTGTTGTAAAAAATGGACATTACTTTTTAGAAAAGTTTTGGGTTCACAGCAAAATTGGGCAGAAAGTAGAAAATCCCCATATACCTTCTGCCTCGCCATCCTTCCCTGACGCAAAGCCTTCCTCACTATCAACATCCTCCACCAGAGTGGTACATTGTCACAACCGATGACACACAATTGCCACTCAAAGGCCATAGTTTAAATTCGGGTTCATGCTTGGTTTATTTACTTTTCATTCCTTCCTGCATTTCTGAACTTCCAACACCAGGATCATTTTCCTTTCTGTCTTTCTGGGTTCCTGCCCTCTCACGAATCTTTCCAAGGTCATTTTCCCCTATTTTTTAAATTTAATTTTTTTAATGTTTGTTTATTTTTGAGAGAGAGGAAAAGCACGAGCCAGGGAGGGGCAGAGAGAAAGGGAGACGCAGAATCTGAAGCAGGCTCCAGGCTCTGAGCCGTCAGCCCAGAACCCGACACAGGGCTCAAACTCACGAACTGCAAGATCATGACCTGAACCAGAGTTGGACACTTAACCAACTGAGCCACTGAGATGCCCGTTCCCCATTTTTTTTTCCAAATATTGCCATAACTTTGACAACTTTTGTGTTTTTTTTTTTTTTGGAAAAATGTCTTAGTTGCTCTTAGTGAGAGAGTTAGTCTGAATGTCCCAGACCGCCATTACCAGAAACAGAAGAGTGTATTTTCTCTTCAATTATTTCCATCTTCAAATGCATACCTACTTCCAATTACGATACTTCTCATCTGTCTTATACCCCAGCTTTCTCTGCAGACCTTGTCCTTTCAAATTAGGGGTGTTTGTGAAGGAGTCAATTTCCTCTTTATTTCTTCTGGTGCCATGTTAATCTTCTGAAAATAGTTACAATTTTAATGTTAGTGCCAGTCCTATTTTTTTTTTGATTCTGAATATATCTATACCATATTCAACACAAACCCTTCAGAATTTTGTTTCCTTTGGCCTTTTTGATCGGAATTGTTATGCAAGGTGGAAAATATTAGATGTTTGTTATTATCTTAAAATTCTGCGTCTGACATATTTGCCTCCGTCTGCATGTATGCGTGTTCACACTTGGGAGTTTTTCTCGCATTTCTGCAAAATTTAATCTTATTATTGCTCTGCTGAGCTCTAATAAGAAAGCAGGAGTTGTTTGCATTGCCCCCTCACACTTGTACCTCCTGGTCTCTGAAGCTTCTGACTATTATAAGAGAAATTAATGTCTGCGGTAGCAAAAGATTGAAGTTGCCTTCGTTACTTAGATCAGGAATTAAAACAGAGGAAACACCATCTAGAGCCAGGAAATGTGTTCAAATCATTCCGCAGTTCACTGGGTCACATCATCTCTTTTCTGTCCGTAATCATTCTGCTCTGGAGCCAACATCAGTAAGACACTCGCTTGTGTCGCTCTCAATTCTGGTCTTCGTGTCTTCACTCCTTATTTGCTACCGACAAGAATATGATCTCAAGCCTTCCGTTTCTTTTTCTCTGCTTCCAAGGCTGAGTGTGAAAAGTGTGCCACTCCTTTTCTTCCATCTCCTGACTTCGTATTTCCTCTCCTCTCCCAGCCCTACACTTTCCAGAGGTTACAGACGTCGTGCCTTCTAAGAATTCTCAGCAGCATGATGCCTGACCTCCCTCATATGCAATGTTTAGTACAATATGGATTTCCCCTTTACTTTCTCTATCTGCATAACATTACAACACTCAAGATCAAAATGCATTTTTATTTTATTGACTATTAGAGATTTTCCAGGGAATGCGTGTTTTGGACGGGGGGGGGGGGCAGGTGGGAAACGGGGGGTGGAATTTGTGATGAGAAAAGAAATAAGGACTAGAGTGATGCATATTTGTGAATTTCTCATGCCCTCACCAGCTCTGCTTCTCTTTGTTGCAGACTTCTCCATTGTGGTCGGGGTGCTGTTCCCTGTGGCTGTCATATTTGTGGTGGTTGCTATAGTAATCTGGCACCAAAGCCCCAGACGAAAGCAGAAGAAAGTCCAGAGGTAGCCTTCTATCTTGCTTTGGGGACTTTTTGGCCTCTAATTTATTTTAAATTTAAGGAGCTGACCCGAATTCTCAAAGTTAATTAGGGTTCCCTTCAAATACTCTGAAACGAGTCCAGATGCATTTTTTCTTGGACCAGATGCTGGGTGTCAGTTTTACTGGGAAATCCTACACAGTAAGACATGTCTTTTTGTGCTGATCACTGTATTTATAATTAATAAATATAATTAATAATATAATTAATAGTTACTCTATTTTATCTATCTATTCTATTTATTTATAATTAATAAATATAATTAATAATATAATTAATAGAGTTATTCTAATTCTCATCATTAAGGATTTTACACCCATTGTAGGAATAAAATATGTAACAATTATCGGTCGCTAGCTTATGACACGTGTTGTGCCAAGTCTTTTTGCATTCATTATCTTTAATCTTCACAAGAAGGTTGTGAAGTACTAACTGTTAATGCCATTTTATAGATGAAAAGGTATTGTATATTAATTCTTACAACACTCTTGCAAAGTCAGGCACTTTACACTTGTCCTAAAGTGGAAGCAAATGTCAGAGAGGCTAAAAATATGTTCAAAGTTTTACAAAGTAAATCGGTGGAATCTGGCTTTCCACCTAGATTGCCTCGTCTTTCAAACACGGTCTTGACACTGTAGCGTCTTTCTAGCATTTTTAAAACACCGACTTACTCACATGTAATGGGTTTTCCTAAATATTGAGTGACTAAATCATTAATGAAATAACATAATTTTTACAACCGTTGATTCAGTGCCATCGTTATTAGGAATTCAGGGCTCTGTAGAGAATCACAAAGAAAATTCGTGGTGGTGATTATGAATTCCAGGACAAGGAAACGTTAAGAATGTCCTAGAGAACAGAAGAAAGGCCAGTCAATGACCAAAGATGATGCAACAGGCAAAGGAAATTGGCAAACTTCTCTTGAATGTCCTCATCATGGTGAAGGAACTGCTAAGTCAATGTATATGATATGCTTTCATATACAGGCCAGCATCTACCACTGGCACCAGGCCTCGCAAACAGAAGAAGAACCCACAGACGGTGAAGCCTGTACGACCCCAAGAGGTGAACCATAGTTGGTAGTGTGTTTGCCTTGGGCCCCAGTTCATGATTCTCTCATTGTCTCTTCTATCGTTCCTACTCAGCGGCGTTTTACAAATCCAGTCCACCAGTTAGTATATAGTAAGAATTTGGGGCTCCGTAACTACGCATTCAGAAATTTCTCCTTTGCCTTTGTTTTAAATCCCAAAGAGTCTTCCCAAAATGCAGAGGCTCCTTGCTGAAGTTCACAAATGCAAAGAAGTAAAGAGAACAAGGAGGGCAGACTCCAGATCTCTCTCTCTCTCTCTCTCTCTCTCTCTCTCTCTCCCCCCACCCACACACACACTGACTGTAGGTGGACCCTTTCCCTTTTGCAAATGTCCCAATAAAGACAACGATATGTATAGTTCCATGACAGCATATATAATATGTATAACCCTCAAAGCCCTGGCTGTGTCTTGCAAGTTTAGAAATTCGGGCAGAGGTTGGTTAATGGCAATGCCATTGGCCGTGATGTTTAATGGAAACTTACCTGTCTCTAACAGCTCTGGTTACAGCAGAATGCAGCAGAGGGGCCACTGTGATTTCCTGTCTGGTCTCTTGTGTCATCTCAGTTTCTGATCTCCCGTGTCTTGAGAGGACTGCTTATTTGGAAGTTGAACTTAGGAAACCGATCATTTCATTTTAAGATATTATTATTATTGGGACGCCTGGGTGGCGCAGTCGGTTAAGCGTCCGACTTCAGCCAGGTCACGATCTCGCGGTCCGTGAGTTCGAGCCCCGCGTCGGGCTCTGGGCTGATGGCTCAGAGCCTGGAGCCTGTTTCTGATTCTGTGTCTCCCTCTCTCTCTGCCCCTCCCCCGTTCATGCTCTGTCTCTCTCTGTCCCAAAAAAATAAATAAATAAACGTTGAAAAAAATATATAAATAAAAAAAGATATTATTATTATTTTTTTTTTTAGATGACTCAGATGAAGCTCCATACACCTGATCTGCCAGTTGAGGGCACTGAGCCTCCAGCTTCTTTTGTGAGTTAGCAACCTCTCTTAAATATCGCTTCCAATCTAATCGCAAGGAAACACTAGCAAGAGACATAACCCACGATAGCCCATTGTTTCCTCAGAAGAATGTGAAAATCTGTGCGAATATTTATATGAAAGCTAGATTTTCCTGCAAAACTTTTTGAAAATGCAAAATGTGAGAAGGTGGGCTTTTCCACTACATTCCTACGTTTAACCTCTGAACCTGAATTATGGCAGTCGGAAAAGTTGGTAACTTAATAATACGAGAAGAGTAGAAATCTGCTGTATAGAGTGCCGTCTTCGTTGTCTGTCTACTGGCGCTGAGCTTATTTCTGAATCGCACGTGCATACCTAAATGAAAGCACTTGAACTTACAGGTTTAGGCTATTTTCATGGGCAGGATCATGAGTTCACCATGTCTAGAAATGACTGAAGCCTTTCCATTCGGCACGTCTCTTTTCAAGGCCCCATCTTTGCATTATTTTTTATTTTATTTTATTTCTTTTACCTTTTCACTAGCTAATTACGAAGCCAGATTTTCCACCGCCCCCAATACCTACAACCGTGTCCACTTCCTCTTTCCTTGTAAGTATCAGGTAGTCACTAGTGACTCCTTAAATGTCATCTGGGCTGGATGTGAATGGCATCTGTAAATCTATAGATTCTTTCTCAGGATATGTGCTCCCTAGGTCAACCTGAGGTATTGTAGCACACAGGTATATCTGAGAAAGCAAGGCCTACTTACTATCTATAAATTAGTATGGGTGTTAATTTTTTGTTGTTAAAAATAGTTCTTTTTTATTTTATTTACTTTATTTTTTGTATTATATGAAATTTATTGTCAAATTAGTTTCCATACAACACCCAGTGCTCATCCCAACAGGTGCCCTCTTCAATGCCCCTCCCCTCCCCTCCCCTCCCCTCCCTCCCACCCCCCATACGTTAAAAATAATTTTACTGTTACATAATCATCAAGAAATGATGACTAGTTCTGCTAGAGGAGGTAAACAGTGTCCTTCAAAGGATAGTTTCTAGATGCTTACTTTGGAGAATATAAAATTTTATTATAAATTATATTTTACTTTTTAATATGATATAGACAGAATAAGCCCTATATTAGCCACAATCGTCTGTGGAAGATAGGATATTAAAAAACAGACCAGGGGCGCCTGGGTGGCTCAGTCGGTTGGGCGTCCGGCTTCAGCTCGGGTCGTGATCTCACGGTCTGTGGGTTCAAGCCCTGCATCAGGCTCTGGGCTGACAGCTCAGAGCCTGGAGCCTGTTTCGGATTCTGTGTCTGTCTCTCTCTCTGACCCTCCCCTGCTCATGCTCTGTCTCTCTCTGTCTCAAAAATAAATAAATGTTTAAAAAAAATTTTTTTAATAAAAAAAAATAAATAAATAAAAAATAAAAACCAGACCATATGTAGGCAAACCTGCAATAAAAGTCAGGCACTACGAAGTAAAAAGTAGGATTCATTCACTTGAGTATTACTGAACACATTGTTTCTTCATACTTGGTACTCTGTTGTGGGTAAATGAGAAAGAACTAAATTTTTTTTTTCAAAAAGTTTACATGCTTAGTGTGTAAACTAGTCATATACATATAGAGCACTTAATTCCTCGCGTATTTTTTTGCACCAAAGCAAGTCATACGAATGAGAAGAATGTGGTCAAAAGGGAAATGAATGGGGTCAGATTAATTTAAAGTAAGAAAAAGATGCATTGACTCTGTGGTTAGAATTTGAACTAGACCCTGAAAGTTGGGTAGAATTTAAATGAGTGATGGGGAGGTAAGGAATGATTTAAATTAGGAAATAAATATACCGAAGATTGGAAATGCATAGCATTTCTAATGACCTACTATTATTTTTGTCCCTAATATAGTATGCCACAAAAGTGCTTCCCTCTACTGTTTTTAAGGATAAAACAACGTCAACACCTAAGGTAAGAGATCAATAGCCAAACTGTTGTAATCTTGTCACACTCCTACTATGAAGGAGAGAAGTTCTAACCATGTCTTTCTGGAAGATGTTCGCTAAGAACAGTGTTTGTATGATTATAGGATAGGAGCTAAGATGTCTTCCTTCTTTTCTAAAATTTTTTTTAAAAGATTTTTTTTTTAATGTATTTATTTTTGACAGGGAGAGAGAGAGAGACAAAGCATGAGTGCGGGAGGGGCAGAGAGAGGGAGACAGAATATGAAGCAGGCTCCAGGCTCTGAGCTGTCAGCACAGAGCCCGACGCGGGGCTGGAACTCATGGACCGCGAGATCATGACCTGAGCCGAAGTCGGACGCCCAACCGACTGAGCCACCCAGGCGCCCCTGAGATGTCTTCCTTCTAAGTTTGGTCAAACCCAAGAGGAAGATGGAAGGGTTTTATCTGGAAAGGGATGATGATCCTAATATTCGTCATTTTCTCAGAAATATATCCCAGGGAAGTGAGATAGAGGACATTTCTCATAGAATAATCATCCGATGTCTCATAAGTTTTCTGTTGATCCCTCACCTTCTTCATATTATACTAATTAGTCAGATGGATATTTGGATCCCAGTGTGAGGTTTTTCTCACTTTCTTTCCCTACCTTCCCGTGTTTCCACCCCTTCACTGTGATATATCAAATAATGTATAAAGTAGGATGTGTGACTACACAGAATTTATTTTAATTTCTTAAGAGTTCAAAAGTTATATAATATCTAATTTTTTGGAATAAGTTGATCATTTAAGAACTTGTCTTTTTCAGGGTTCCAACCCAAAGGTCTGAAGCAGCAACTAAGCAGGTGGTGGGTAATAATCAACTTAGAAGACTGGACAGTCTGGACGGAAGAGAAATGTACTTACTTTCCCCTTATTATTTGCTCTTGATACCCAAGGATGTTAACATTTCTTTCTTCCTTTCTTCCTTTCTTCCTTTCTTTCTTTCTTTCTTTCTTTCTTTCTTTCTTTCTTTCTTCTTTCTTTCTTTTTGTTTCTGGATGGGAGAGGGACTGGGAGTATGTTAACATTTCTTGATTCATGTTCTACTTTGAGGAGATTAAACAAAAATTTTCTAGAGAGACATACTCTTGAGAATCTTTGTATGAATTTAAGATTTCTATTCTCCATATTCACAGGAAAGAAGATGATTCTAAACAAAGAGCTATGAATCTGACGTGTCTAATTAGATGACTTTCCTAGACACCCCCCTCTTCTTACTGTTGTATTGATTACTAGTTCCTCAAATATTTTGAGTATCTTGATTTTCTCATTTAGTAAGAAGTAATTTACCCTCTACTTAAAGCCAGCAAACAAACAAATAAAAACCCTGAGTAAATTACAGGAAACTGAGAGGGATGGAAGAACATTGTCTATTCATCATTAGATAACTAGCAGCATCTTGATTGTTTTGACAATTAACCTGTCAAATTAGAACGCTGACAACAAAATCATATAAACATTCTCTGATTCATATAACATCTTTTTTCCTACACCATTTATTGCAATCCTTAATAGCTATGTCATTTGAAGTTTACTATAAGTGAATAAAACTTTATTAGTTAAATTTTTTTCCCAGAAATTTGTATAATTCAGTTACTGGCAAGCTTAAAGTGAACTTTGCTTTCTAAGTGGAGAAAGTTTTAGTTACATAAATTCATAACGTAAACCAGAGGTTATAAACTGGTAGTTTGCAGGACATATCTGGACTACAGAGTTGTTTTATTTGGATGGGATGATTTTGGTCATAACGTATTTTAAGATGTTTTGAATGCATTGCCAATATTTAAAAATTGGGAGATCTTGCATAAACATCCAGAGTTCCAGCTTTTCAAAAGTAATCAAATGATTTGGCAGCCCTGGAATCACATTGCCCACAGCAACCATTAGTCTAGTTGACTGGTGTTGGCATAAACATTATTGGTTGCCTTCCTTGCTTTCAGAACACCAGTTTTATTCAGTTGCCCATGTTTTAGAAAAGGCACTCCAGACTCCATCTCCAGAATAAATTGCTATTACTGTAAAGCAGTCATAATAATCGTATTTCCTTTACTAGTGCTTGATTTGGTAAGTGTATGACTTCGCTCTTTTTTGTTTTGTTTCGTTTTGCCGATGAGACAAGAGAAAAGATACCTTAGGAAATTTCTACAAAATATATTCTTCTGGCCGTCGGCATCTGGAGAGCCTATCTGGTATTGTTGCAACCATGTTGCGATTATGAGGGCAAGGCTGATATACTCAGTAAGATAGAGCAGAAAGGTAAAAAGAATAAAACCTGGTCTCTTGACGATGTCATTGAACTGGTAGATTAATAACTGCTGAATTTACCCTATACTTTATTGGGATTTCCTGTTATGTGATCAATAAAATTTGCTTGCTGTTTAAGCCATTTCAAGTTGGGTTTTCTTTTCTTCTTTTCTTTCCTTTTCTTTTCTTTTCTTTTCTTTTCTTTTCTTTTCTTTTCTTCTTTTCTCTTCTCTTCTCTTCTCTTCTCTTCTCTTCTCTTCTCTTCAAGAGACAGAGCATGTGCACGTGAGCAGGGGAGGGGCAGAGGGAGAGGGGGAGAGAGAATCTTAAGCAGTCTCCATGCCCAGTGCAGACCCCCAATGTGGGGCTTGAGCCTGTGAACCGTGAAATCATGACCTGAACTGAAATAAAAAATTGGATTGCTTAACTAACTGAGCTGCCCAGGTGTCCCCGCAACCCTAGATTTTCTTAATTGCTGTAGAAGTCATCCTACCTAATAAAGTAGCTGCTACCATTGTCGGGGCACATGCTTTCCATGTGGGCAATTAGGGCCACTTAATCTTCACCACTTTGTTTGTTTGTTTGTTTGTTTGTTTGTTACACTTGGCCCGTTTACCAACTTCCACCATGGACCTGGTCCCATACACCTTCCTTTCCATGGGGGACTTTACCCACCAGAAATTTGTTTCCTCTTGCAGTGTGAGTTTCTATATAAGCTCATTCTGGCCTCAAAAGTGAAACTCAGTCCCCAGCAAACCCAGAATCCATCTGTCAAATCACTCCTATTATAGCACCCTTTCCTTCCATGTGGGAGTATACTAAAGAACACATTAAAAAGTATAGCTTTATCTGTAGGGTGAAATTTCAGAAGACCTTGCCCTAACCCAGAAAGAAATCTCTATTTCCCATAAGGCCATAGTCTTACTTACAGCAAGCCTATGGATCTTTCCTGTATTGTTTATTTTATTTCTTTGTTTGTTCTTCGGTTTTTGTTTTCATTCCTGTCCCTATCTCACTCTTTTTAATACTGATAAAATAGAAATCCTTCACTTAGGAATCTCCAACTAGCTACCGCATGACCCAAGCTAAAAATCAAACATCCGCTCTCAAGAGGAGGCATCTGAACTTCTCTGTAAATTCTGAAATGGTGGCCGTAGGTGTCTAATGCAGAGACCTCACAGCTCCTTATGAAGACAGATAACTCGAGGACAATGATGGTAAAATGATTTTCATATCCTAAGACTTTGAACCCAAGCCCTGCCGAGTTTCCTACTGAGCTAAACTGTGGGACAATTTAGACAGTTCAAAGCAAAGACTTTGATTTCACGGTCCTGTTTTCCAAATTAGATCTGCCACTTAACCAACCTTAAGAGAATTCCTCGATGTGACATTTAACCACCTCGAGTATGCTACCGAAACTGCTTGTATAATTGGTTATTTTCACTTTCTCCGCTTTAAGATGATAGATTAAACTATGGTCTTTTTCAGGTACTGTATGGCTAGTATAGCATGTGGTTTCTCTAAATACTCCTTAGCACCTCACCAAGTTACTGCTTTTTATGAGTTTTGAAAATGTTTTTAACTTTGCATGAAATGACCAAGTTGTGTGAGGTACAGGTGACAAAAAGCGCACCTTTTAGCTGCAATCAGAAATTGTGGACAGGGTGAAGCTGTATTATTACTTAAGTGAGTAATAATGCCACTTATACGGTAATGACTTGAGGGTGGCCTCTGAGCGACAGACAGCGTGAACTGCACATGTCAGGCCAACAACACGGAAGGGGCTAATTCTGCCAATGAACATGGAATGAGCTCGGGAACAGCCCCCATCCCAGTTAGACCTCAACTGCTATCTGATGAGAAAAACAGAAGCAGAAGACTCAGCTCCGATTTGCCCAGATTCTACAAAAATAGAAACTTTGAGAGAATAAATACATGTTCTTTTCAGCTGCTGTGGTTGGGGGAAAGTTTTTTGTGTTTATTTATTTATTTTGAGAGAGAGAGAGAGAGAGAGAGAGAGAGAGAGAGGCAGAGAGAAAGGAAAAGAAAGAATCCCAAGCGGGCTCCGCGATGTCAGCGCGGAGCCCGACACAGGGCTCCATCTCACGAACCGTGAGACCACGACCTGAGCTGAAATCAAGAATCGGACACTCAATCAACTGAGCCACCGGGTGCTCAGGTTTGGGGAAATTTGTTATTCAGCAATAGATTAACTATTGCAAAGGAGTAGAGATCAAATGTTTTGAATATTCCAGACAGGTTTAGATAGAATTAACCACTATCTTTAATAGGAATTCCATAATCTCAATTTTTTTCTCTGTCTCTATTCTCTTTTACTTATTCTTCTCTCTCTCTTTTTTTTAAGAGTATCAATGATCTGGGGCGCCTGGGTGGCTCAGTCACTTAAGCCCCCAACTTCAGCTCAGGTCATGATCTCACGGTTGGTGAGTTCGAGCCCCACACCGGGCTGTGTACGGACAGCTCAGAGCCTGAAGCCTGCTTCCAATTCTGTGTCTCCCTCTCTCTCGCCCCCTCCCCTGCTTGCACTCTCTCTCTCTCTCCCTCAGACAATAAACATTAAAAAAAAATTGTTTTAGGGGTGCCTGGGTGGCGCAGTCGGTTAAGCGTCCGACTTCAGCCAGGTCACGATCTCGCGGTCCGTGAGTTCGAGCCCCGCGTCGGGCGCTGGGCTGATGGCTCAGAGCCTGGAGCCTGTTTCCGATTCTGTGTCTCCCTCTCTCTCTGCCCCTCCCCCGTTCATGCTCTGTCTCTCTCTGTCCCAAAAATAAATAAACGTTGAAAAAAAAATTAAAAAAAAATTGTTTTAATAAAGAAAAAGTATTGGTGATCTGTTTGAGATCTCTGCTATCCAGTCTTCTCATATATCATGTTCTCTCTCAGATTTGTTCGCCTGTTTCCTTGGCATTTTTGAAGAATTCCTTAAGTTGATCTTTCGAATTTCCGGTTTTATGTTTTATACTGTCCGTGCTCCTTTTTACTAATATTTTCTCTCTTACCCCGTAATGATTGCATCTGTCATCAATTCTGCTTGGAGTCAAATAAATAACAGCAAAGTTATATATAACTCTTTTTTTTAAATCCATTTAAAAAAAAATTATTGTGGTGAGAACGCTTGACATGAAATGTACCCTCTAACAGGTTTTTAAGTGTACAATAGATACAACACTGTTATCTATAAGCACAATGTTGTGCAGCAAATCTCTAGAGCTTCTTTTTCTTACACAATTGAAATTGTATGTCCGTCGATTAGCTGCTTTGCTTCTATGAGTTTGCGTGTGTTAGATACTTCATGTAAATCAATTCGGGTAATATTTATCCTGCTGTGGCCTGCTGATTTCATTTAGCATAATGTCTTTCAGGTTCACCCACGTCGTTGCATATAACAGCATTTTCTCTCTTCTTTAAGGTTGAATAGTACTCCATTATACGTATACGTCACATTTTGAAAAACCCATTCATCCACTGACGGACATTTACATGGTTTCTACATTTTTGGTATTGTACAGAGTGCTGCAATGTACATGGGGATTACAGATAATTCTTCCGGATTCTGATTTCGATTATTTTGGATAAATATCCGGAAGTGGAATTGCTGCGTCATATGGAAGTCCTATTTTTAAATTTTTGAGGATCTTCCATACTGTTTTCCACGGGGGCTGCATCAATTTACATCCCACCCAACAGTGTAAAAGGGTTTCCCTTCTCAACACCCTCCCCAAACCATTGCTGTCTCTGGTCTCTTTTGATAATAACCAGCCCAGTAAGCGTAAAGTGATATTTCATTGTGGTTTTGATTTGTGTTTCCCTGATTAGTGAAGTTGAGCACTTTTTCATATACTTGTTAGTCATTCGTATATCATCTTTGGAAAATGTGTCTGTTCGGGTCCTTTGCCTATTTTTTTTTTAAGTTTATTTATTTTTGAGAGACAAAGGGGAGGGACGGGGAGAGAGGGAGACAGAGGATCTGAGGTGGGCTCTGTGCTGTCAGCCCAGAGCCTGATGCGGGGCTCGAACTCATAAACTGTGACATCATGACCTGAGGCCAAAGTCAGGTACTTAACTGACTGAGCCACCCAGGTGTCCCGCCTTTGCCTATTTTTATTTTTATTTTATTTTATTTTATTTTATTTTATTATTATTTTTTTTAATATGAAATTTATTGTCAAATTGGTTTCCATACAACACCCAGTGCTCATCCCAACAGGTGCCCTCCTCAATGCCCATCACCCACCCACCCCTCCGTCCCACCCCCCATAAACCCTCAGTTTGTTCTCAGTTTTTAAGAGTCTTTTATGGTTTGGCTCCCTCCCTCTCTAACCTTTATTTTTCTCTTTTCCTTCCCCTCCCCCATGGTCTTCTGTTAAGTTTCTCAGCATCCACATAAGAGTGAAAACATATGGTATCTGTCCTTCTCTGTATGACTTATTTCACTTAGCATCACACTCTCCAGTTCCCTCCACGTTGCTACAAAAGGCCATATTTCATTTTTTCTCATTGCCACGTAGTATTCCATCGTGTATATAAACCACAATTTCTTTATCCATTCATCAGATGATGGACATTAAGGCTAAAATCTGGTTATTTGGGGGGGGTATTTTTTTGAACATCTACACAACAAAAAAGCTACCGTCTTAACCATTTCAAATTTAAAGTTCAGTGCATTAAATACATTCACAATGCTGTATAACATTACTATCCATTTTCAGAGCTTATGTATCATCCTACCCAGTAAATATCTTCCCTTCACTCTTTCCCTCAGTCCCTGATAACCTCTATTCTACCTCTGTCCATATAGATTTGCCTACTCTACACATTTGACGGAAGTGATAATATACGATATTTTGGCTTGTTTCACTTACCATACTGTTTTCAAGGTTCCTCCATGTTGTAGAATGTATCAGAATTTCATTCTTTTTAAGGTTGAAGGGCTTAATATGATTTTAATATATCTCCTTTTCTGTTTGAAGCAGCTGGGGATAATTTCTGGGTCTCCACATATGCATTCGTATTAAGATTGCTCTTTATCCTTGCTTATTTTCTAGCCAAATAATGACTTTTACGACTTTGTTTTAATCTGTACTTCTGAGCAGGGGAGGGGCAGAGAGAGAGCAGGACAGAGGATCCGAAGTGGGCCTTGAACTCACCACCTGCGAGATCATGACCTGAGCTGAATTCGGATGCTCACCCCACTGAGCCACCCAGGCGCCCCATAAATCAGGATCAGTTCTATCTTCTTCTTAGCAACAAACAAACAAACAAAAACATGTCTGAGATTGCATTCTTAGACTTATCTGTCTCAACCGTCTTATTAACCATCTGTATCATTTCAGTGTTGAAATCCACTGTGTACAACCCTGATGGGAGAAGGAGCGAGGAAGTTCGGAAATCTATCTTAGGTAGAAAACAGGGCGGTGACACTAGGGATAAAGATAGTGGGCTCCTCCTGAGTAACTTCTGAGGAGAAATGGTCTCAGCCTCAGAACTGCAGAAATCCTTGTATTTCTCACAGTGGAGACCCCGGATTCACAGGCCAACTGTTGTGGCTTCGCACCTAGCACGTTTCCCTGTAAGTCCATACGTGCCATCAATTCGGCTTTCGAAACTCTTTAACTGCTGTGAAAGAGCTCACAGAGATGTGTGTGTCTTTTGGGACATGCTGTAGCTATCAATGGAATGGAGTCTACAGGAGTCAGTTCCAGGCAGAGACTTCTTTTGTTTTCTTTGCCAATGGCAGAGCCGAGCAGATCCCGTGGGAGCTGGAGCATCAGACGGGGAACCAGGAAGGTCAAGAGAAAATTCAGTAGAAATGGACAGGCGAAAATAAGAATTTTTTTCCCCCTGAAAACAGGGCTAAAAGCAGAGACAGACCCCTTGCTCTTCTAATAACTGGCTTTTTTTAGACCTAGTCAATACTTTAAACTCTTTGGGCATCTTTACATTTCCTCACCCATGAAATGGAATGAACAATTCACGGCTTCCCAATTTCCAAAGAGGGTTTTCTAAGAAACACGTTAAGACATATGAAAATATAAAATGGATAAATGGGGCGCCTGGGTGGCTCAGTCGGTGAAGCGTCCGACTTCGGCTCAGGTCCTGATCTCGCGGTTCGAGTTCAAGCCCCGCATCAGGCTCTGTGCTGATGGCTCGGAGCCTGGAGCCTGCTTCGGATTCTGTGTCTCCCTCTCTTTCTGCCCCCCACCCCCGCCCACCGCTGCTCGTGCTCTGTTTCTGTCTCTTTAAAAAAAATAAACATTAAAAACAATTTTTTTAAATATAAAATAAAAACAGAAGAGAGATTCTAAAAGTATGCCTCTGTCCTTGGATTTGTCAGAGATGAGGCCCCTCTCTGCGTGGGCTACTGTTTCAAACAGCTTTGGGCAGGAATCCAGCCAAAATGACCTATTACTTGTACATAGTTCATTAGTGAGCCTGTATTTCTCTTGATGTTTTATTCTTCTTCTGAAGCGTGTCAGGGAGTAAGAATTCCTTCAAGGGTCCTTCTAGCTGGACTAAGAATCGAATTGACACGAGACAGATTAACACGAGAAAATCAAATTTAAGAGTGTGACTACGGGGAATCCACCCAGACGGGAATTTCAAAGACAAGCAAAATGAGGTATAAATGCCACTCTGAAATAAAGAGAAGGGGTTCTGGGGCTTCAGAGGAAAGGAATGCACTTCACAGGGCGTTAAGAAAAAGGGCCGATGTTGGGTAACTAGATGTTTGCACTGTCACACAGATGGGTCACTCAGATTAAATTGATCTCTGCTAACAATCCTTATTCTGGGAAAGACCCCCAATTTAGATTTTCCTAGGTAGTTAAGAGAGGGGCACAAGTTTCTCGTGAACTTTATAGAGTCTCAGTTACCTGTGGCACAATAATCTTCATGTCACAGGGGCCCATTTTGGGGTGGCCTTCCCTCAGCCGGTCTCCACCTTCTTACATTAAATCTAAATCTCAGGCAGAACTTCTGGGGTAGATCAAACACTGTCCTAGATCTGAGGCTGTCCTGTGCAATGATCCTTGATTCTGACGATTCTAATGGCCTAGATCTGAGGCTGGCCTGGGCAGTGATCCCGAATTAATGATTCAGGGACATCAACATGTACCTGAGTCCACAAAGCCATTAGAAACGATGAAATTACAGCAGTGATGATTTGTTAAATGAGACTATCATAGGGTAACCATAAAAGTTTCCATTTGTAGCAGGCGATAGGATTTCTACCAGTATGTGTTTCATCCTCTTAACAAATTGGTGTGAAAACTCACGTGTCGTCATTTAACAGATGAGAAGCCAAGATAAGATAGGTGATTTTTCTCTACCCCACACAGCTAGTAAGTGTTGGAATAGGGATTCAAACCCAACTATTCTGAATCCAAGTGTTTAGTTCCCTCTATGCAACCACACTACTTGCAGCAAAACCATTTTGCACCAAAAGGCACTTTAGTATTACTGTACTAAGTATAGAAATTCCACTTTATTTCCAATTACAATTTCACTTTTTGTCTGTTTTTAGCTTACTGTTTATTTTAATTTGAGTATGGCTGTCAATTTCTTGCTGCAGTCAAATCTTAGGCCCCCTGACTGTCCACTCCTTCTGAAAATCACTTCCGATTTTTGTCCCCATTCTCCTGACTAGTGATCACCATAGAGCCTTGAAAATGCAAGTAATCAGGGGCGCCAGGGTGGCCCAGTTGGTTAAGCGTCTGATTTTGGGTCAGGTCATGATCTCATGATCTCATGGTCCGTGAGTTGGAGCCCCAGGCCCTGCTCTGTGCTTTCAGTTCAGAGCCTGGCGCCTGCTTCAGATTCTGTGTCTCCCCTCCCCCACTCTGCCCCTCCCCCACTCATGCTCTGTCTCTCAAAACATGAATAAATGTTTAAAAAAAATTAAGAAAACGGACTTTTTTTCAAAAAGTCTTTGTTTTACAAAGGTCTTCCGTCAAGATCCTGGATTTATGCATTGTGCAGTTATGCACTTACCTGGATGGGTTTTTTTGTTGTCGTTCTTTAATTCAGACATTTACAAAACTCTCATTCACTATGTTGCCACTGGGAATGGGAAGAATAAACTCTTTTCCCTGCTTTCCAGGGATTCACAGCCTCTTTTGTTATTATTATTGTTTTTGTTTTAAGGTTATTTATTTATTTTGAGAGAGAGAGCACGAGCAGGGGAGGGGCAGAGAGAGAAGGAGAGAGAGAGAGAATCCCAAGCAGTTCAAGATCATGACCTGAGCCAAAACCAAGGGTTGGACGCCTAACTGACTGAGCCACCCAGGCGCCCCCTAAGCCTGCTTTTAAAGACTGACATAAATAAACGCATAAATAAAATAATTGCTAAAATAGAGGCAAGTTGTTAAAACACCAGCACTAAGGAGCACAGAGGAACTGTTCATCAAAGGAGGGCACAAGAAGTTTCTCAGGGAGGTACCATTTAAATCTGAAATCATAGGTGGTTTATCAAGACTGTAAAAGAAAAAAAAAAACATACAAAAGGGGCTCATTCAATACAAATAAAACGATTTTTCTTCAGCCTAGCCTCAGCAAACCTGATGAATCATGACTTCATACATCGTCGAACTCACGAAGCATAAGAAAAATCACATAAACTGAGCCAAAGCCACCAACCAAATAAATAAAAGTCAGTGGCTCAGGAGTACAGCTCTTCTGCCTCTGAAGTCTGAAAGAAGTTTTCGTGACCAAATCTGGGAACGTCTCTTCCCTGGGCTCTCACACTGATGTAGGCCCTAGGTATTTCGTGTATACAGACTCCTGGCTCCCTGTCCCAAGCCCCCTTCTGTTCACACCCAGTAAGAAAGGTACCCCAGCAGGGAACAATGCATGCACTCAAGTTAGGGCATGGCCCAACCTTTTTGTCAGTGACTTTTACCACTTGTCAAGGTAATGGAGTAATTATTTTTAGTTTTATTTATCATTTTTATTATTTATTTTTGAGAGAGAGAGAGAGAGAAGGAGAGGGAGAGTGTGAGTCGGGAAGAGGCGCAGAGAGAGGGAGACACAGAATCCGAGCAGGGTCCAGGGTCTGAGCTGTCAGCACAGAGCCCCATGCGGGGCTCGAACCCACGATCCATGAGATCAGGACCTGAGTGGAAGTGTGACGCTTAACTGACTGAGCCACCCAGGCGCCCCATGGAGTAATTATTTTTAACTGAGCTGCACACCATGAACTGAGAAACCCAGTAATAGCGCCTTCTCAAGCTATGATCTCATATCAACCTTGAGCAAATAAAATAGGCATTTTCATCTGTTTTAAGGTATTTAAGGGAATTTTTGTAAGTTTAATTTAAATAATTTCTATACCCCACGTGGGGCTCACAATCACAACCCTGAGATTAACGGTTGCATGCTCTTCCAAATGAGCCCGCCAGGCACCCCTAAAGGAGTTTTTTTTTAATGTTTATTTCATTACTTTGAGAGGGAGAGATAGAGAGCAAGCAGGGGAGAGAGAGGGAGACAGAGAATCCTAAGCAGGCTCCACGCGGTGAGTGCAGAGCTGGATGCCGGGCTCAAACTCACGAACCATGAGATCATGACCTTAGCCAAAATCAAGAGTCAGATGCTTAACCAGGCACCCCAGGAATCTTTTTCAGGTTTACATCATAACATACGTAAATTTTCCATGGAGGGAATTTAATACCTGAAAAAACAATGGCTTCACACTAAGTGACATTGCTTATATTTTCTATCACTGCACAAACATTAGTTATAAATGTTTCTATCTCAATTAATTATGTGAGAGCCTTAATCTATTTTACTTTCTACAGAACCACTCCTAGGCTCATTGAATTGATCTTTTACGTTCACTAATATATACAGAGAGTATCACAATATTTTCTCTCTTACCCCGTAATGATTGCATCTGTCATCAATTCTGCTTGGAGTCAAATAAATAACAGCAAAGTTATATATAACATTTTTCATTTTCTAAAAATCAATAATGAGAGGGCTTTTCATGTATAATGATTTTTTATTGAATTACAATTGACATGCAATATTAGTTTCAGGTGTCCAACATAGTGATTCCAAATGTTTATACTTTATGATATGATCACCTTGATAGATCTAGTTACCATCTGTCACAGTACGAAGTCATTATTACTGACACCATTCCCTATGCTGTCCATAAATCCCTTGACTTATTTATTTTAGAAGTAGGAGTATGTACCTCTTAATCCCCTTCACCTATTTCACCTGAACCCCAACTTACTCTCCCCTGTGGCAACTGCCCCTTTGTCCTCTGAATCTATGAGTCCATTTCTGTTTTGTGTGTCCTTCTGCTGTGTTTTTTAGATTCCACATGCAAGTGAAAGCATACAGTATTTGTCTTTGTCTGACTTATTTCACTTAGCATATACCCTTTAGGTCGTCCACGTTGTCACAAATGGCAAGTTTTCATTCTTTTTTTTTTTTTTTTTAATGGCTGAGTAATATTTATATATGCCATATCTTCTTTATCCATTCTTCAGTGGGTAGACATTTATGTTGCTTCCATATCTTGGCTATGGTAAAGAATGCTGTCAAGAACAGAGGGATATACATATCTTTTCAAATCAGCGTTTTCATTTTCGTCAGATAAAAAGCCCAAAGGGGAATGGCTGGATCATAGGGTAGTTCTGTTTTTAAGTTTTTGAGGAACCTTCCTCCTGGCCTCCACAGTGGCTGCACCAATTTACATTCCCACCCATAGTTTACTCTTCTCCACGTCCTCACAGACACTTGTTATTTCTTGTCTTTTGGATAATAGCCATTCTGACAATTGTGAGGTTTTATCTCATTGGCATGTTGATTTGCAGTTCCCTGAAGATTAGCGATGTTGAGCATCTCTTCATGTGTCTGCTGGCCATGTGGATGTCTTCGCTGAATACATGTCTGTACATGTCTTCTGTCCATGTTTTAATGGGGCTGTTTGTTTTTTGTTGAATTGTATACATTCTTTACATATTTTGGATATTAACTCCCTTTCATTGTATCGTTGACAAATATCTTCTCCTATTCAGGAGGCTGCCTTTTCATTGTGTTGATGGTTTCCCTCACTGTGCAAAAGCTTTTTAGCTTAATATATTCCCATTGATTTATTTTTGCTACTCTTGGACTTAGCAAGGAGATAGATCCAAAAAAAATGTTAGAAGTTCAATGTCAAGGAGCTTACTGCCTACTTTTTTTCCCCAGGACTTTGATGGTTTCACCTCTTACATTTAAATCTTTAATATATTTGAGTGTGCATGTTTGTGTATGTGTGTGTATGCATATGTGTATGCTGTAACAAAGTGGTCAAGTTTCATTTTTTTGCGTGTACCTGTCCAGTTTTCTCAACACCATGTAATAATGATTCTTGACCAAAAGTGAGCAATGAAATCATCTATCTTACTTTAAAAAATACCCCTGGGTACTCCTGGTTAAAAATCAAAGGCTTAATGGGAATATTTCAGCCATTCTTTGCTACCTGTATCTTATTCCCATTGTTGATCTTTATTATTCAGGTAAGTTAATGCAGGAGTGGCAAAAGTAATTGGATTAAAAACACTTAAAAATATTTGTTTTCCAGTAATCTCGACTTCTTATCCAAAGCATTGTAATTAAATTCTAAACATAAGCTATTTCATTGGTGCTCTTGATAAAACCCCAGGGCTTTAATTGGAATAGAAGGAAAACAAGGTTAAGTATTAGAAACTAAAGCTACAGACCATATTGAAAAATAAGCTTGTAAATAATCAAGAATAAGCAACATTTAGACTTGAGGCTATCTTTTTCTCTCTTAGTGGTTGATAAGCAAACAAAAAAAATGTATAAGGATATCAAGCATACACAAGAATATGCATGCAATTCTAGGGGAGGCCAAAGCACTTTGGGATAATCTGGTCGCTGTAATGCACACTCATCATTCCCTTGTTCCTTTATGGTTCGTGCCTATGTTCAAACAGAGGAGACACAACTTTTTTAATAATTTAATATCTATAGCAGTTCTTGGTTCACAGAGAAACTGAGTGGAAGGTACAGAGATTTCCCATAGATTCCCTGCTCCTCACATGTACAGTCTCCCCACCTCCATCGACATCCCCCTCCGGAGTGGTGCATCTGTAGAGTTGATGAACCTAACATTTTACATCATTATCACTCAAAGTCCATCGTTTGTCTTAGGGTTCAAACGTAGTATTGTACATTCTCTAGGTTGGACAAATGTATAATGGAATGTATCCACCAGTATAGTAGCATATGGTGTATTTTCACGGCCCTGAAAATCCTCTTTGTGCCGTGGATTCAGTACCCTCCTCCCCAATCCTTGGCAATCACTGATCCTTTTACTGTGTCCAAAGTTTTTCCCTTTCCAGAATTCATATAGTTGGAATCTTATAGCATGTAACCTTTCTCATATAGGCTTTTTTCACCTAGGAATATGCATTCAAGTTTCTTCCACGTCTTTTCATACTTGATAGCTCTTTTTTAGCACTAAACAAAATTCCATTTTCTGGGTGTACCACAGTTTATTTATCCATCCACTCCCTAAAGCTTGCTTTGAATTTTAGTAATTATGAATAACACTGGTACAAACATCCACGTTCATGTTTTTGTGTCAACGTAAGGTTTCATTCCTTTGGGTAAATATTAAGGAATGCAGTTTGTGCTTCGTATGGTAAGAGCGTGTTATGTCAAACCTTCTTCCAAACTTCGCCATTTTGCCCTCCCACCAGCAATGAATGAGAGTTCCCGTAGTTTCCCATCCTTGCCAACATTTGGTATTGTCAGCGTTCTGGCTCTTCTAATAGGGGTGTAGTAGCAATATCTCACTGTTTTAATTTGCAATTCTGAATGATATTCTTGATTCTCTTAATTCTTAATGAGTACTTTTTATGTGCTTATCTGCCAGACACAGCCTTTTGAACCCAACCCAGCCCCCTTTTATTTTGTTGCGACTGGAGATAATGCCACAAGAGAACTTACACTTGAATCCTTTCATCTCAAGTGGTGAATTTCCCACCTACTAACTCAAATGACCTCAGATAACCCCAGCAGCTTCGTGCAACAGTATCCCACAGCTGACAGCACGTGAGGGTTTGGGTTTAGACTTCTGCTTTCCTCTTAAAGCACAAAATGGAAACGCAAAGAGGAGGGAAGGAAGCTAGGCTGATACAAAGAGGCCTTATATTAAAAAGGGGTGTTGAAAGATCCACTCAACCGAATGATCTAAGTAAATTTAATAAGGAAAGACTACCTGTGTATCTTGTTTGCATAAAAACAACATCCAGCCACTTCAAGCCAACTCACTAATGTGACACAGCCGCCCTTTTTCGCAGAAAGAACTTTGGACAAGTGGCAGGATCCTCCGGAGAACGTGGGAGTGGGGGTGGGTTCGTTCCCACACTTCTGTGTGGGACTGTAGGCAGTTTGGAAGATAGCGGGCAGTTTGGTAAGGCTCTGAGAGGGTGAAAGTGGAGGAGAAAGCGATATTTTACTTCTCCGGCTGCTTTCCAGCGTTGTCTTGAACCCACGGCGTTGTCTGTATCCTGCAGCGGGGTGGGGGGACTAGGCCTGGTGGCTCAGGAATGAAATCAAGGCAAGAGAGAAGCCCTGTGCGGTGGAAAGCCAGGGGAAATGAGACCAGCCCCTGGCAGTGGCTGTCTTACCCCATCCCCTTGAAACCCACAAAGGAAGTGGCATCTAAGGAGTTTTTCTCATGCAGCTTCTCTGGGGACAAAATGTGATGATCTGACCCGAGAGCTCTCTGTGGGTGAGTAATTGACTGGTTTTCTAGTACCTTAAGTTTCCCCGGAAACCTGGTAGAACATTCATCAACTCCCCACCCCCTAACCTTTTCTAGCTGACAATATAGGCTGCCCTTCTCCACATGCATTGTTTATTAGAATCAGCAATGGCGTCGTGTAAAAATGAAACCCCAAAACAGCACATTAGAGAATACAAACATTTCCAAACAAAGCCAATATATTGGATTACAGATGCCAACCTCAGCAGAAATGCTAGAAGACAGGAGCCAAACATCCTACTCTTAATAAGTATAAACATATTAATAGGTATAAGGGAAGACACTCCAAATATGAAACCAGAACCAGGAAAAATTGTAAAAAAATACATTAGGTGTAAAAAATGTGAAAGTTCACACACAGAATAAAATAGAACGAATAGAAAAATAAATTGGTAAATTGCAAAGATAAAATGTAGACATTTTTCCAGAAAGTTTCTGAAAAGTCATAAAAAAGCTAGTATGGCTGTATAAAGATCAGAGAAAAGTAGATTTTTTTTTACAAGAAATACAGCTGGCAATAAAGAGGAATTTTCATCACGAAGACATAATCATCTCAAATGTTGTGCACCTAGTAATAAAACTTCAAAATACATGAAACAAAGACTGATAAACATTAAAGGAGACATAGGTAAATCCACAATCATTGATAGAATAACCAGGAAAAAATGTTAACAGTACAGTTACAGAAGATTTGAACAACACTATTTTTTTTTTCAACGTTTATTTTTGGGACAGAGAGAGACAGAGCATGAACGGGGGAGGGGCAGAGAGAGAGGGAGACACAGAATCGGAAACAGGCTCCAGGCTCTGAGCCATCAGCCCAGAGCCCGACGCGGGGCTCGAACTCGCGGACCGCGAGATCGTGACCTGGCTGAAGTCGGACACTTAACCGACTGCGCCACCCAGGCGCCCCAACAACACTATTGACAAGGCAGCTAGTCGGGCCTAATCAATAAAGAATACTACGTTCATGACCACAGAAAATATGTGGTCAATGTGTCTCATATATTTCAAGAGGTTGAAATATTACAAAGTATTGCCCAGCACACCACAGAACTATGTTAGAATTCCATTAAAATGTGATATCTTGGAAAGCTCCAAATATTTGGAAATTAAGTAGCACCCCTCGAAATCTCGTGAATGAATAATAAAAACCCTGAAAGTTGGAGATATTTTTAACTGAAAAACATAAATATATGATACAGAAATGTATTGGACAATGCTGGGGAATAGAAGCTTATGCTTCCCAATGCTTATGTTAGAAGTTTGAAATCAATAATTTATCTGAATTAAAAATTGATGATTTACATTTTTGCTGTTTATTTATTTTTGAGAGAGAGAGAGAGAGAGAGCACGGGGGGGGGAAGGGCAGAGAGAGAGAGAGAGGGAGACACAGAATCCGAAGCAGACTCCAGACTCTGAACTGTCAGCACAGAGCCTGACGTGGGGCTCAAACCCATGAACCGTGAGATCGTGACCTGAGCCGAAGTCAGATGCTTAACCGACTGAGCCACCCAGGTGCCCCAAAAGTTAATGATTTAAATAAAAATCAAAGTAAATTAAATTTAAAGTTGTAAAAATAAGAAAAAATGAAGTGACACACAGAAAACCAATCAAGGAATTAACAAAGGCGTAATCTGATTATTTGAAAAGGAAAACTAAATTGGTAAAAGTTTACCAAAACACATCAAGTATAAAGAGCAAGTAGGAATTGCCAATATTAGGCATGAAGGAGATGACATCACACTTAGATCCTTTAGCTATTTTTTTTTTTTAATTTTTTTTTTTTCAACATTTATTTATTTTTGGGACAGAGAGAGACAGAGCATGAACGGGGGAGGGTCAGAGAGAGAGGGAGACACAGAATCGGAAACAGGCTCCAGGCTCTGAGCCATCAGCCCAGAGCCCGACGCGGGGCTCGAACTCACGGACCGCGAGATCGTGACCTGGCTGAAGTCGGACGCTTAACCGACTGCGCCACCCAGGCGCCCCAGATCCTTTAGCTATTAAAAGGATACCAGTGAAGCGGCATGAACACTTTATTGTAAAAAAATTCATCAGCTAAGATAAAAGAGAAAAATCCAGGGGCGCCTGGGTGGCTCGGTCAGTTGGGCAACTGACTTCGGCTCAGGCCATGATCTCAACGTTCGTGAGTTCGAGCCCCGCGTCGGGCTCTGTGCTGACAGCTCAGAGCCTGGATCCTGCTTCAGATTCTGTGTCTCTCTCTCTCTCTGTCCTCCTTCCCTGCTCACACTCTGTGTCTCTCTGTCTCTCAATAATGAATAAACGTTAAGAAAAAAAAATTTTTTTAAAGAGAAAAAATCCTTTAAAAGCCATTGAATCAGGAAGGCGGAGTTGATAAACTTTTTCCTCATTTCCCTTATTAAATACAACTAAAAACCCTATATGGAGTATAGATAATAAATATAATAAAAGTCTGAAAAGTGGAAAGGAAACAGAACTTCTAGGATCTCAGGATGCAAGAAAAGATATAGCAGCGGGTTCGCTGGGTTTTCTTTTATGCCCAGATTGGATTTGTAGAAGCCATTAACCTGAAAGTGTCCATGGGCACAGAAAAGAAAAGTCCCAACGAAAGTCTTTTTACTTTAGCCAAAGGACCAGGAACAACACCTGCGAGGCTGCCCCTAGCCCTCCCAACACCATCCTGGGGAGGGGGGGAGGGGGGCGGCGGTGAGACTGGGCTTAGTGGAAGCCTGGGCCTTTCATTCTCACTGGACAGTAATAAGCATGATGGCCCCGCCTCTCCTTGGTCTCTGTGGGAATGAAGCAGAGAGCCTAGATTCTACTACGTGGCAAGAAGGCGGTGGTCCCGCCCTACTCACCACAGGGGTGTTGTCAGAGGACTCTCAGTGGACAGTCAAAGATTTCAAAACCTCCCAGGAGTAACAAGGCCACCTTCCTGAATCAAGGTGTCCATGGAGGCCAGACAGAGGCCAGTAACAAGGTGATCCTACCCCTCCAGAGAGGGAAATATCAGTGGAGACCTCGTGGAAGGCTAGAAGCCCCATTCCTACCCAACAGTAATGAGAAACACGCCCACTCTTAGGTGTCCGTGAAGCCCAAGCAGAGAATGTGGGTTTCTACCTGTACTAGGAGATAATGAGGCAGTTTCCCCCTTCTCCTGTCAGGGTGGTGTGAGAACAAGCCAGTAAAACAGAAAGCCTAAGTACTATCGAGTTTCAAAACATAATATCCCCAGGGTGCAAGTTTAATAAGAAGCACCTAGATATCTCAAGCTGAATTAAGACAAAACAAAACAAAACAAAAAATCCCCCCCCAAAAATAAAACCCACGTTATTTATGACAACATTGAGATGACAGAGATTATAGAATGATCTGATGAAAGTTTTAGTCATTATAAAGATGCATAAAGAAGCAATTATTAACATGCTTGAAGCAAAAGAAAATAATAGAGATTCTTAGGATTAAAAGAACGTCACCGCTGAGGTGCCTGGATGGCTCAGTCAGTTAAGTGTCTCTTGATTTTGTCTCAGGTTATGATCCCAGGGTTGTGGGATCAAGTCCCACATCCAGCTCTGTGCTGAGCATGGAGTGTGCTTAAGAGTCTCTCTCTCTCTCCCACTCCCTCTGCCCCTCCCTGATGAGTACATGCTCTCCCTCTCTCTCTCTCTCCCTCTCTTTTATTTTTTAACATTTATTTATTTTTGAGAGACAAAGAGAGACAGAGCACGAGTAGGGGAAAGGGCAGACAGAGACACACAGAATCCGAAGCAGGCTCCAGGCTCTGAGCCATCAGCACAGAGCTCAATGCGGGGCTTGAACCCATGAACTGTGAGATCCCGACTTGAGCCAAAGTTGGATGCTGAACTGACTCAGCCACCCAGGTTCTCCGCCTCTCTCTCTCTTTCTCAAGGGGAAGAAAAAAAGTCCCAGTAAAGAAATAAAAGACATAGAGAAGAATCAAATGGAAATTTTAGAACTGAAAAATATGGTCACCTAAATTAAACAAAAACCTCGAAAGATGAATTGAAGAGGAGAATGAAGAAAACAGAGGAAAGAGCCCGTGTATTTGAAGATAGAACTATAAAAATTATTTAGACAAAATGATACTGAGAAAATAGACTAACAAACAGAACCTCAGACCCCTGTGAGGCTATAACAACAACAAAAAAACAACATCCATTCCATTTGAGTCCCAGAAAGTAAGGAGAGGGCAGCACTGAAAAAGTGATGAATAAAGAGGTAACTACTATCCAAAAGCCAAACATATTTAAAAATACGTTTAATGCTGCTAGGACAACTGCATAAATACATGTAAAAACAAAGCAAGAAATATCGAGAAAAGTAACTACAGTAAATAAAACAGGGTACTTTACAATAGTGCGAAACAACTAGCAATAAATCTGAAAGCCGTGAAGAATGTTTACAAGAAAAAAACTATGTTTTTTTTAGATATGATAAAATCATTACTAAACAAATTAATAGATCAATCATGATCTTGGGTAGGAAAACAATATTTTAAATATACCAACTATCCAAAAATTGATCAGTAAAATTTCAATAAAATTCCCAGAATTTTTTTTTAATTTCAAAATGATTTTAAAACGCGTGTGCAAAGGTGTGGCAGAGTAAACACGATGCATAACTTTTTACACTCTTGTTGTCAAGAATCAGAGCCTGTTTCCCATTCTCTTACACGGTGTTTTGGTGGCCCGGCCAATCGAGTGATGTTAAGCCATTTGTAGGCTTAGCCTTTAAGGGAACTCACAGCTTTTGGCTTGGTCCTCCTGAAGTTCTAAGCCACCATGACAGAAGTCTGTGTACTCTAAGTCTCCCATATACTCTGAAGAAGGCAAAACTAACCAGAGACAGACAGTAATCACCTGATTACTTCTGGCCAGCCCCTAACCATTTGGGTTAGTTCAGCAGAAACCCCAGGGATATCATGGCATGGAGGCAAATTGTACCCTGTCTAAATTCCTGACCTACAGAGTAGTGGGAAATAATTAATAATTAATAATAATAATAATAATAACAATAATAATAATAAATTCTTGTTTTAAGCCATGAAGGCTTTAAGATAGTTTGTTATACAGCAATAGGTAAGAAGAACCATATGAAGATTCAGTAAGATTATTGCAAAAAGGAAAGGAAAGGAGTGATGAACACAGAATTCAAGACAACGCTTAAATTTAGATCGGGCAGCAGGCAAATAGATGTGTCAACCTGATGGATGGGGTGAGAGGTACGTTATCGTCAAAGGTTGTAGATTTGGTTTTGGGTGGTGGTTTCTCAAGTACTGACACATTACTAAAAATGAATAACTGACAAACTAAATCTTAATCTTTATTTTAAGTGAGCTATGTGTAGACTGATAAGAATGTGTTATAAACCAAATGTTGCAATTAATCCAACTTTCATCCCATGATATCCAATAAAAAAAAACCGATCACTATCTATGACAATAGTATATTAGGTTGTATAAAATTTCAAGTCTCGAATGTTATTAGGTCCTAGTAGAATTTCGAGTCTTCTTTTTTTCTTACTCTTTTTGCCTTTTAGTACCTTTTTTCAGGGTCTTTTTATTAGTTAACAGTGCTTTCCCAAGGAAAAGAAAATGCACACTTAACTTCCTTAGACTGAAATTGCAGAATGATTATAGGAATTTCAACAGATGGAGAATGTTGGCAGAATTTAATATAACTCTTTCTTGATATTAATATTTGTTTTATCAGACATGCTAATCTTAGGGATAGGTTAAATCATTATGTTCCTTCCAGGAATAAATCTGGATGAAGTATACACATTTGAAAAGATATAGTAATTTCCTTTAGTGAAAGCCTTAATACTAACAGCCTAAAGTGTGTAGAGGCTCATAGAAATGTTTTCTTTTTAAAGAATGAAGATTTCATAACAGCCTCTTTAAAATGCATTCTTTATTGCATAAATAAGCCTGTAGCAATAACAGTTTAAAAAAATTTTAATAAAGTACCCAATAAACCAACTGTTTTAAATTGTTGCTATCCTATTCAAGACAAATATATATACATAAATACAAATGTTAAAAATTGTATAGAGGTGATATGCATATGAATATTCAGAAAAATACACAAAATTTCTTATGGTGCAGCTCAATGAATTTTTACAAGGCATATATCCCATGTAATAACACCTCCATTAAGAAATGTAACACTAGAGCTGCCTCGGTGGCATAGTCAGCTGAGCCTCTGACTCTTGATTTTGGCTCAGGTCGTGATCCCATTGTCTTGGGATCAAGCCGTGCATTGGGTTCTGCACTTAGTTTGGAGCTTGCCTAGGATTCTCTCTCTCTGTCTCCCTCTGTCCCTCTCCCCCAGTCATGTGCGCTCTGTCTCTGTCTCTGTCTCTGTCTCTCTCTCTCTCTAAAAAGAAAACAGAAAAAAGAAATGTAACATTAACATTGCCCTGGAGGACTCAGTCATATATCTTTGCCGTCACTATAGTTCTTCTTTCCCAAAGGAAACCATTATATGATATCTAAAAACTGATTTTTGCTAGGTTGGGAATGCATTACAGTAGAATCATAGAGCCTGACTTTTTTTTCAAAACATGTATGTGATATTTATCCATGATTCTGCATGTGGCACTTGGTAGACTTTCATTGCTGTCTGGTATTTCACTGTGTGGATATATCAAACTGTACCTTTCCTTCTCGCAGGCGGTCAGTATCAATGTAGATCACTCTTAGTACAACCTGGGACTAAATTGACTAGAAGCTAGTTTTCAACCTCTGTAAAGACTGGAGTATTTTTTGTTTGCCTTTACTAACATGGTGAATGAAGTCTTTCAGAGATCCCAACTAATCCTGGGAAGTTAATTAGACTCCTCTCCTTCTTGGGGGACACCTAATTCCAATTTTTGCTTTTTTTAGTACTTATAAGACCACTGAGAACTCTGCTCAGCTTCTTAATGTCTTAGCTGAAACCTATGAATTGCCAAGTGCCTGGCTATAAACAATATACTATAGTTTATATATATATATGTATATATATATATAATATACTATAAAATAGTATATTATATATATTGTATACGATCGTATATAATATATATTATATACGATCGTATGTACTATATATTATATACGATCGTATGTACTATATATTATATACGATCGTATATAATATATTTTATATATGATCGTATATATAATATATATAGTATAGTATATATAGTATATCTATAAAATAGTTTATATATATAAATGTATATCATATATGATATATATACACATATATATGTACATATATGTATGATATATATGCATATATGATATATTATATACATATATACATATATACATATATACATATATACATATATACATATATACATATAATATATCATATATGCATATATATCATACATATATGTACATATATATGTGTATATATATCATATATGATATACATTTATATATATAAACTATTTTATAGATATACTATATATACTATACTATATATATTATATATACGATCATATATAAAATATGTATATATGTATATACATATGTATATATGATATATATGTATATGTATATATATTGTATATACATATACATATATATATATCACTTGTGGAGGACTGGTCTGATTCAAGTTCATCCACCAGAGCTGGAAGCATTCCTTCATTGATACCCACAATACCCCCTCTTCCCCAACTTTATATTCTCCCCTTTTGCTTGTTCCACTTACTGTTCAGAGTAATTTTCTCCAAATTCTACTCTTCAATCTCACGTCCCCCAAAACACTTGCACAAAACCTGGAGTATAAATAGTTCTACATACTTGTTGACTAAATGAGCAAACCCTACGGAACCCTCTCTCACTCCTTTTACTGAAATATCTAGAGATCTTTCTTCACTGCAAACTTACCCCTCATCTTCAATTCCTTTACCATCCATAATACGTGAAATCTCACTCTCCATGCAAAGACCTTGTTACCTTTCAGGGGTATTTTTCTCATACTCTGCTTACTTCCCACATAAGCGGGAAAACTACAAGTTCGCTACAGATGGTTTTAAAACTTGCTTTTTCACTTCTATTTCTCTTGAGTTTCACATTGCTCAGCTGTATCACCTTCTGTTCTTCCTCATCTGTGGTACCTAACAACTTTTTATTTAACAAACACACATTAGAGCTGTGTGGCATATTTCTTCATCAAACCCATTTTCTTTTCCTCTGAGTCATATAGCTAGACTGTTGTCCCAGCCTCTCTAACTGCTCTGTGGGACCATGCATGCGACTGAGTCTGGCCAGTGGTGTTCCACGGATGTGATGTCATCATTTTCAGCTGATCCTCGTAAATGCTCTATTCTTTCTCTTTCCCCATCTTCCAGCTGGGTATTTATTTCCATAGTAACATTGCAAGTTACATGTGGAAAATGGCACCCCCTTCCCCCCATCATCTTGTGTCTCTGAACGACTGTGTGGAGCAGAGCCCCTTGCTGCTGGTTGGATTTTCAATAAACTATAATCTGTATAATCACTGGGATTTGAAATTTACGTGTCCCTACCCTTAGAATTACCTTTGGGTATGTACCATGCTACTTCTCCATATTGATAAATTCTGCTATAATTCTAGAACTTTTTAGGATTTTAAGACCAAAAAGCACACTAGCATTATAGTTCTTGGACCTTACCCTGGGAAAACTTGCACTCTAACGGTAACAAACTTTATTTCCGTTTCTGAAAACTAGAGAACCTAACACATTCTCTAATGTGAAGCTCCTATACATCTAATCCTTCCTGTGATTTGTAACCTTAGTTATTTTATCAATACTAACCAATCTTTTCACCCGTCCTTGGCTCTCCTTCCATTGTTCTCAGCAATTATTCTGAGTTCTCTCTCCTCATCTCAAAATTTTTACCCAGCCCCCTAATTCCTACCCTCTCATATTTTCACAATAGGCTTCCTGAGGCATTGAAACCGTCATAGATCTCTCCCACAATAAAATAAATATTTGAGTGACTTTAGTTCTCATACCAAACCCTCTTCTACCTCCGTGACTTGGGAAATATATTGCAGACTCTGTAAATCATTCGAAGTAAGTCACGTAATCTCTTTGACTCGTCTGTAAAATGGGATCTGAAATCTTTGAACTGACCACTTAGATCTATTATGATGACCAAATAAGGTAATATGTATGAAAATCCTGACTTTTTAAGGGATTATTGCAATTTTTATCCGTGATACTGTTCCATTTTCATTTCTAGTTAGACAGTGCTTAAACATGCACCTCCCATTATCAAATATGCTTTGTTATGAAAAATTCCAGAATGTGAGTTGTAAGTTTTATGGGGACAAAATTCTCTGTGGTCAGGAAGTGGATCTGATTTCTTAGTTTTATCATGATCGAGTAAGTCCTATGTTTAGTCATTCCTTGGATATTGTACTCATAAGGGTACACATATATGTCATTCCTCATTGCCTCCAGATGCAGCAAATAAACAATCTCTTCACTGTTGTTTTCACAGTTTGAATTTATAGGGTGGTAGTTAACTGTCTAATAAACAACATTCGTATTCCAACCAGAAAGTTCAGTTTACAAACTTCTCTCACGATGTGTGTGTTCAATGAACATATTTGAACATCTATTATCATTGAGGAGATGCACTTCCAAAGGATATATCTTTAGGAGATATGACTGTGGGAGATATAACTAAAATGAAACTCCCGTCAACTGACCAGACTGGAGGATGCCATCTATAAGATTCACACAGGCTTCGGCCACCCTTAGAACCCATTCCAGATTCCTCTAGCTCCCTCACTTGCTACACCCCATCAGTGAGCAAGTCTGACAATTTTATGAGCTTGATGTTTCTCAGATGTGTTCCTTTTTCTTTAAGGTCTTCATCATTTGTCTCCCCGTAACTTGACCCCACATGTATCACAAGTTTTATGTCATATGCCTATTATTTCTAATGTTACATCCAAGCCACGGAGAACATATTATGGTCTACAAATATAATATGATTTTCTACATACCCATGGCTTTGCTCACATAATTTTCTCTCACCAGAATATCTATTCTCCTATTTGTTTTTCAGTTAATATAATTTGGTTCTTTCCACCCACCAAATGAAGTGCTTCTAACATCTACCTGTACACAATGCACAAACCTCAGCCATCATGTTTACCATCTGTATAAATTATATCTGTTTTAAGTTTATCTTAATTAGTAGACTTGGTTGCGGGGATATCTCAATAGTACAGACAGTATCAGGATCATCTTAGAATGCCCAGAAATGTAGTATTAACTTAGTATGAACTCAAACTTAACATGGTCTCAATAAATATTTAACTTATCTTGTAATACTTAATAAACAAAATAATCTCAATGAATAATTAATTAATAAAATAAATTCCACTTAATAGATTGAAAGTAGAATTTTCAACTCTAACAATAGTTGTCAAAAGATAATAAAACAGCTCCCAAATACTGAAAGACATTAATTGCCATTCTAAAACTGTATTCCAGCTAAACTATCATTAAAGAAGAGGATGAAATAAATGTCCTCTCAGCAAAAATTTAAAAAGAAACAATTAAAGTGTTTCTCTAAGGAAATTTTAATGCAGTGTTTATCAAAGAATACAATTGACCCAGAACAACACAGGTTTAAATTGCATGGGTCCAATCCAAACGCTTTGGGATGCAGCAAAGGCAGTCCTGAGAGGAAAATACATTGCAATCCAGGCCTATTTCAAGAAACAAGAAAAATCCCAAATACAAAATCTAACAGCACATCTAAAGGAAATAGAAGCAGAACAGCAAAGACACCCCAAATCCAGCAGAAGAAGAGAAATAATAAAGATCAGAGAAGAAATAAATAATATAGAATCTAAATAAACTGTAGAGCAGATCAATGAAACCAAGAGTTGGTTTTTTGAAAAAATAAACAAAATTGATAAACCTCTAGCCAGGCTTCTCAAAAAGAAAAAGGAGATGACCCAAATAGATAAAATCATGAATGAAAATGGAATTATTACAACCAATCCCTCAGAAATACAAACAATTATCAGGGAATACTAGGGAAAATTATATGCCAACAAACTGGACAACCTGGAAGAAATGGACAAGTTCCTAAACACCCACACACTTCCAAAACTCAAACAGGAAGAAATGGAAAGCTTGAACAGACCCATAACCAGCGAAGAAATTGAACCAGTTATCAAAAATCTCCAAACAAATAAGAGTCCAGGACCAGATGGCTTCCCAGGGGAATTCTACTAGACGTTTAAAGCAGAGATAATACCTATCCTTCTCAAGCTATTCTCAAAAATAGAAAGGGAAGGAAAACTTCCAGACTCATTCCATGAAGCCAGCATAACTTTGATCCCTAAACCAGACAGAGACCCAGTAAAAAAAGAGAACTACAGGCCAATATCCCTGATGAATATGGATGCAAACATTCTCAATAAGATACTATCAAATTGAATTCAACATCATGTAAAAAGAATTATTCACCATGATCAAGTGGGATTCATTCCTGGGCTGCAGGGCTGGTTCAACATTTGCGAATCAATCAATGTGATACATCACATTAATAAAAGAAAAGGTAAGAACCATATGATCCTGTCAATCAATGCAGAAAAAGCATTTGACAAAATTCAGCATACTTTCTTAGTAAAAACCCTCGAGAAAGTCGGGATAGAAGGAACATATTTAAACATCATAAAAGCCATTTCTGAAAAGCCCACAGCTAATATCATCCTCAATGGGGAAAAACTGAGAGCTTTCTCCCTGAAGTGTGGAACAAGACAGGGATGTCCACTCTCACCGCTGTTGTTTAACACAGTGTTGGAAGTTCTAGCATCAGCAATCAGGCAACAAAAGGAAATCAAAGACATCAAAATAGGCAAAGATGAAGTCAAACTTTCACTTTTTGCAGATGACATGATATTATACATGGAAAATCTGATAGACTCCACCAAAAGTCTGCTAGAACTGATACATGAATTCAGCAAAGTCGCAGGATACAAAATCAATGTACAGAAATCAGTTGCATTCTTATACACTAATAATGAAGCAACAGAAAGACAAATAAAGAAACTGATCCCATTCACAATTGCACCAAGAAGCATAAAATACCTAGGAATAAACCTGACCAAAGATGTAAAAGATCTGTATGCTGAAAACTATAGAAAGCTTATGAAGGAAATTGAAGAAGATATAAAGAAATGGAAAAACATTCCATGCTCATGGATTGGAAGAATAAATATTGTTAAAATGTCAATACGACCCAAAGCTATCTGCACATTCAATGCAATCCCAATCAAAATTGCACCAGCATTCTTCTCAAAGCTAGAACAAACAGTCCTAAAATTTGTATGGAATTACAAAAGACCCTGAATAGCCAAAGTAATTTTGAAGAAGAAGACCAAAGCAAGAGGCATCACAATCCCAGACTTTAGCCTCGACTACAAAGCTGTAATCATCAAGACAGCATGGTATTGGCACAAAAACAGACGCATAGACCAATGGAATAGAATGGAAACCCCAGAACTAGACCCACAGAAGTATGGCCAACTCATCTTTGACAAAGCAGGAAAGAATATGTAATGGAAAAAAGACAGTCTCTTTAACAAATGGTG
Organism: Leopardus geoffroyi; assembly: GCF_018350155.1. NCBI lineage: Eukaryota > Metazoa > Chordata > Mammalia > Carnivora > Felidae > Leopardus > Leopardus geoffroyi. Next base: position 33,431,605 of record NC_059327.1, on the reverse strand, counting down.
CTAGGAGAACTGGACAGCAACATGCAGGATGAAACTAGACCACTTTCTTACACCATTCACAAAAATAAACTCAAAATGGATAAAGGACCTGAATGTGAGACAGGAAACCATCAAAACTCTAGAGGAGAAAGAAGGGAAAAACCTCTCTGACCTCAGCCGCAGCAATTTCTTACTTGACACATTCCCAAAGACAAGGGAATTTAAAGCAAAAATGAACTATTGGGACCTCTGAAGATAAAAAGCTTCTGCACTGCAAAGGAAACAATCAACAAAACTAAAAGGCAACCAATGGAATGGGAAATGATATTTGCAAATGACATATCAGACAAAAGGCTAGTATCCAAAATCTATAAAGAGCTCACCAAACTCCACATCCAAAAAACAAATAATCCAGTGAAGAAATGGGCAGAAAACACGAATAGACACTTCTCTAAAGAAGACATCCAGATGGCCAACAGGCACATGAAAAGATGCTCAACGTTGCTCCTCATCAGGGAAATACAAATCAAAACCACACTCAGATATCATCTCACGCCAGTCAGAGTGGCTAAAATGAGCAAAACAGGAGACTATAGATGCTGGAGAGGAGGTAGAGAAATGGGAACCCTCTTGCACTGTTGGTGGGAATGCAAACTGGTGCAGCCACTCTGGAAAACAGTGTAGAGGTTCCTCAAAAAATTAAAAATAGACCTACCCTATGACCCAGCAGTAGCACTGCTAGGAATTGACCCAAGGGATACAGGAGTACTGATGCATAGGGGCACTTGTACCCCAATGTTTATAGGAGCACTCTCAACAATAGCCAAATTGTGGAAAGAGCCTAAATGTCCATCAACTGATGAATGGATAAAGAAATTGTGGTTTATATGCACAATGGAATTATACGGGGCAATGAGAAAGAATGAAATATGGCTTTTTGTAGCAATATGGATGGAATTGGAGAGTGTTATGCTAAGTGAAATAAGTCCTACAGAGAAGGACGGATTCCATATGTTTTCACTCCTATGTGGATCCTGAGAAACTTAACAGAAGACAATGGGGGAGGGGAAGAAAAAAAATGGTTAGAGAGGGAGGGAGCCAAAACATAAGAGACTCCTAAAAACTGAGAACAAACTGAGGGTTGATGGAGGGTGGGGGGGGGGGTGATGGGTATTAAGGAGGGCACCTGTTGGGATGAGCACTGGGTGTTGTATGGAAACCAATTTGACAATAAATTTCATAATAAATAAATTTCATGGGTCCACTTTACTAGGATTTTTTCCAAGAAATACAGTACAGTACTGTAAATCTATTTTCCCTTTCTTATGATTTTCTTAATAACATTTTCTTTTCTCTAGCTCACTTCATTGTAAGAATGCAGTATACAACACGTATAATATACAAAATAATACACATATAATATTCATCCACTGTTATCGATAGACTTCTGGTCAACAATAGGCTATCCATAGTTAAGTTTTTGGGTGGTCAAAATTTACACACAGATTTTCAACTGCATTTAGGGGGTCAGTACCCCTATGCCCCGCATTGTTCAAAGGTCAACTACATGTTTCACTAGGAAATGTCTCTGAAAAAACAAACAAACTGATGTTCAAAAGATTGGTGAACAAAGAAATTGACATATATGTGATTTCAAATGGCATCATCTGTATAAAACATACAACTAATGATAATGACTAACTTGGGCGTGAGAATCATGTTGGAACTAAGATACTTGAGAACAACGTGTACGGAGGCAAGGGGTGGGTTGTGGTTCAGTGTTAAGCACAAAAAGGCCTTGTGTTCTTTGATAGCGGAGATGTTAATTAAGGTTGTTAAATTTTAATGGCAACCACGCTAGGATGCATATAGAATGTGGATCTTCTGGACCAGCAAAATGTGCATAAAATTACAGAGAATATTTAAATGGCTCAAAAGCATGTAAGAGGACATAAAAGCGTATAGACATAGAGAAGTTTCTACAAAACTTGCATTCAGGAGCTAGCAAGTTCCCAAACCTATTGGTGCAAAGTAGTCTCAGCAGTTAAAAAGCATAGCTTTTTAGATTGGGAAAACTAGAAATGGAAATGGAACTTGGCAACAATTCTCTGAGAAGTACCAGGTCAATGGATACAAAGAATCTCACGTCGATTTCCCTATTTTAACTACATAATACCATTTCTACTCATGTATCTGAAAGAAACCATTAGAAATGGTACTCAAAGAAATACACGCAGAGACGTACATGAATGCAAAACTGCTTCATGCTATGCAAAAATATAACAGGTTCCCCGAACCCTTTCTTACTACAATAAGAACTAACAGTTATAAATTTTAATTTTCTTTTATTTCTTTTCTTTTATCAGTACATAGGAAAGAGGTAAAAATGCCACAAGGTTAGCAGAAGTCCTTTCTTGAGAATGAGCCATTGGGTGTTCAATTTTTTTCTTCAATATTCTCTTGATATTTGTGACCATGAAAAAGCATTATTTTCGTAATCAGAAGTAGACGGTAATTTTTCTGCAGTAGAACTCTTAGTATGCTTCGAGTGTACTTCATGTGCAGTATAATGTGGTTGAGTCTAACGCTGCCAAGGGAATTTACATTTGCACGTTTCTTTAAAGTCTTACATGTATACGTGTGCATGCACGTGTGTGTGTGCGTTGCCTCCTACAAATTTTATAAGAAGCTTGGGGTAGGTATTGTTATTAGCCATTTTCACAGACAAGGAGACTAAAAGATCAGAGATCGTAAGACTTTGCCTAATGCTTGCTGTAGAGCTTCTGTGTCCTCTGTGCTGATTTCTCAAAAATGTACGGACCACTAATATATTTTCTAAATGTGTAGATCAATTTCTGTAAGGATACTGAGCGGCAATTGGGATGGTTCCGTGTGGCGAATATGCAAATATGTGCACAGGCATCCCAGTCTCAGTGGGTTCTTTCCCACCACTATAGGAGCATGAGAGCCAAGCAGTTGTCCAGATGGAAATTCCTTCACAAGCTGTAACCACAGATATAAACACCTCTCTTAAATGAGGAACATTCTCATGATGTGGTCACTGCAATTTTTTCACCATTTCCCAACACCATTAGGAAACACTCCTCAATCTCACAGAGAGTACTTGAGGTTTTGTGCTTTTTTTTTTCAATTTGTAAAGATAAGTAGGGGAAGATAAAGCTGGACAGCTGGGGAGACCACAGTTTCAGGCTGTGTGCGACTTCTCAGCTACCTGCAGTAGGCAACATGCCTTTGGTCCTACTTTCTATCCTCTGGCTCATCACTCCAACTCAAGGTAAGCACCAAAATACTGACATTTTATACAAAAGTCAAATTGCTTAATGCATTTGAAAGTACTCTTGAGAAAATAACATGCTCATATGACCCAAAGATCACTGCATTTTGCTTTATTTACTTAATCTACATATACTCCACGCTCATACTCAAGGTGTTATGATTGGTATAATAATTTCATTAGGATGCACCTCAAACTTTACCTCTTATTCAATATGCTACTGGATCTCTAATTTTATTTTCTAAGGCACACAGCCTAAATGACACCAGAGAATTAACTTCCAGACCAGAAATCAAGAATTTCCTCCCCATCTCCAATGTTCTCTCGAATAACATTGATATTTTCTACCCCGTAAGGAGACAATCATTTATCCAGACACAATTTGACCAAAAACTGTGCTAGAACGGATAACTCTTAAGTAAAATTAGCATCAAATTAGACATAATTGCAGCATTAAGCAAAATTAAAAATTAATTGGCCAACTGAAAATTTACTAATGGAGTTAAGACTAAAATCTATTAAAATTTATTCTCTTCTAAATCCCACAACTCTTTACATTAATTGGATTCACATTCTCCATTGTTAAAAAAAATTTCTAGTAATAAATTTATAAATGTCCTGTTTTCCTATGTGATGAATCCTTTCTAAGATAGCATCGTAGCAGAACTTTGGGGACTGGCTAGGAGAAATTTTTTACTTGAGAAGTTTCCTTCTGGTTCTTCACATCAGCCAGGTGTAAAACTGCTTGGAGTTCCCAAGGCCACGCTGTCTGTCAGTGGGAAATTGTCTTTAAGCACAGACATTCATCTTTGAAAATGGGAGCATTTAAAAACAAGACTGACCTTACATCGAACAATTAAAAGAAAAAGTACATAAGTTGTATATGCCATCTTCCTAGACTGGCGCTACATAATTTGGTATATTTTATGTCATTCAATGTTTACACCGACCTCCACTTTTTAAATAAGTAACCTGATTGTAAAGAAAAATAGCTTTTATAAGGTCATTTGGCTAGGACTTAAGACCACATCTTTTGGCTCCAATATCAGCTCTAGGAAATGGTCTATGTAATATTATACCAAGTGTATCAAGAAGGACACAAAGTTCACTTAGTCTACTTGCTATCTGGTTTTCCTACTTGCTATCTGATGCTTTAAAGTTGCTTCGGCAGGGATCACAAAAACTTTGTCTCCCTATGAAATCTGGAGTCTTGAGGGCAAATGCTGATGAGACAAAGAACATAACGGTTCATTGTTACGCTTTGAAAGAAAATAGTGGTCAGCAGGGTCTTCCCTAAGAATGAAGTATTGTCTGTTTATAAAAATTTGATTTTTGGAAGGGGTAGTCTGAGGTTTCACCACCAAGAGAAAAAGACACAGAAAGAAAAAAGGAATCTCTGAGAACGCTGAGAGAAAAACCCTCAATTTTGAACCAGACTAGAGAAGAGAAGAGGAGGAAATTGGATGGACTATAGGGAAGGATTCCTGGCTTCCATAATTTCCCACATATTGAGAGATCGTCCAACGCATTGCCATATCTTTCCACAATAGGTAGATAGAGCAAAAGAAAAATTCTTTGTTATCCAAGGTGATAAGGAGAAGGAGGAAGGCGTAACTTGTGTCTCCTCAGGTTTACTTTCTGGTTGGGAATTCGGTCTTCCATACCATTTCAACAAAACCAACCAACCCAAACCAAAACAATACCAAAGACTTTCAATGTGTTATATCAATATTACCTCTCTCTCTTTCTAGCAATGGCCATAAAGCAAACACCTGAATTAGAGCTCTATGAAGTAGTTCGCCCTAAAAAACTACACATTTTACACAAAAGGGAGATACGAAACAACCAGACAGAGAATGGCAAAGAGGTAAGCAGTGTGAATGACTATGGGATTTTACAAAGAACCAGTTAAGAGCCTCTTCACCCACGGAAGCGATGTCTAATAGTTGACTTTTGAAGCCCATATCCACAGGTCTCCTTTGTCCAGGAAAGAATGCAGGATTTCTCAGAATGCTTTTACCATTAAGCCGTAAGAAGGGAGTTAACTGTTTCACTTGCTCAGAAAGAACAAAGCTGCTTGGACATCTCCCCAAATTTGGAGGATAGGGGGAGAGCATAGGAAGGCAGTCATTTCTAGAAGGTGTTTCTTACCAAGTTCACCAAACCTATGTATTCCCCCTACCCTCACCTCCTGTCCCACTGAATTGCCTTTTCCATGGTCATCTTGTCTGTAATGGAGAACTCAACATTATCCCATTAAGTAGCACGATTTACAAAATTTATTAAAGATGGGCGCCTGGGTGCCTCAGTCGGTTAAGCATCAGACTCTTGGTTTTGGCTCAGGTTATGATCTCACAGTTCATGAGTTCCAGCCCTGTATGGGGCTCCATGAGGGCAGTGCGGAGCCTGATTGGGTTTCTTTCTCTCCCTCTCTCTCTCTGACCGCCCCCCCACTCATTCTCTCTCTTACTCTCTTTCTCTCTTAAAAATAAATTAATTAACTAAAAAAAAATTTTTAATTGATTGAAGACATTGACTCTTCGACTATTACGTTGTTGCAAATATTTGTAACTTTTACTTTTAAAATATTTTTTATTTTATTTAATTCTTAGTAGGTTTTTACTTGGTTTTCTTTAGTATATTTGGTTTGGTTTTAAAATAATAAAAATAGGGGCTCCTGGGGGGCTCAGTTGGTTATGCGACCGACTTCGGCTCATGGTTCATGAGTTCCAGCCCCGCGTCAGGCTCTGTGCTGACAGCTCAGAGCCTGGAGTCTGCTTCTGATTCTGTGCCTCCTTCTCTCTCTGCACCTCCCCTGCTCGTGCTCTGTCTCTCTCTGTCTCTCAGAAAAAGAAATAAATGTAAAAAAAACTTTTAAGTAATAAAAATATTACCTTATTATTATACCATTAGTGATCAATTAGGATACATAGGACAGTATAGTGTATAGTAAGGCAAATAATAAATCCTTATCTTACATCTTAGAACTAGTTTAACCTGTGAATATTATTGAATATTATTGAATAATAATAATATTGAATATTATTGCCTATGTTGAATAACTGTATTACTTATCACTATTACTGCATGATTGGACTTTTTGTTAATCATCGTAATGTACAATTCATGTTTTGTTTTATATATTTTGTGTAGATAAAAGAATTATTTTATCCTATATGCATTTGTAATTATTCTTCTATGGATACTACATGTATCACTTATTATAATATAAATTGATATCATTTTTATATCAGATACATAATTGATATCAGAAATATAAATTGATATCATTTTGTTATTAAATATTTTTAGGACAGATATGAACCTGAACTTCAGTATCAGATTACATTAAATGGAGAAGAAGTTGTTCTTCACCTACAAAAGAGCAAGTAAGTTGTACTGCCTGAGTCTAACCAATAGATTATATTAAGAGAATGTGGAAAAATACACCTTCTTGAGACTCTATTTCGTGTGATTTGAGATAGAAGGCATGAAGTATATTGGGTTCTAGATGTTATTAGACTGTGCTAATGTTGTCTAAGAAGGTTGATGCTTTCTGAGGAAATTACATGCAAAGTATAAGGAAAGGGAAGAACACAGATAATGCCTTTCTTCCTTCATACTTCCCCTGATTTACTGAAAATCTTTTCTACCCAGATAAACTCAAATCTTTGACGTGACCTCCCATTACTTTTATGGGAACCTATATGGGGCGTCTAGGTGGCTCAGTCAGTTGAGTGTCCAATTCTTGATTTCAGCTCAGGTCATGATCCCAGCGTCATGAGATCAAGCCTCGCATCGGGCTCTGAGCTGAGCGTGAAGCCTGCTTGAGATTTTCTGTCTCTCTTCCTCTGCCCCTCTCCGCCTCTGACGCTCCTTCTCTCTCTAAAAAAAAGTAGGAGTCATTCAGGACACACAGCCCTGAGATAGATCCCAGGGGATGGGGCTCTACCAAGTTCTACATCTGTCAGTAAACTTCTCCCTGAATACAATGGTCTTTTATGCATATTTGTGACCCAACACCCTTCAGAGACCCTGTGGCGACTGTGTCTTTGCTGTGAAGAATCTAAAAATAACCCATTTGAGGATAGAGAATTTGCAGCTGAAAAGTATCTGGGGGTATTTCTTCCCTTGGATCTAGTGGGTATAACTAAGGCTTTGATTGGCTTCAGCAGCAGAGTTCCAATGTTAGAAAAGAATCAGTGGGTCACAATGTTCTTTCTCATCATAGACATAATCATTCTTTTTGTGCTGCAGTGCATTTCAGGAACATTAGCCCTTATTACCACCTTACGTGTATCATGCAACTTTTTGAACTTTGCAGACATCTCTTGGGGCCAGACTACACCGAAACGTATTACTCACCCGGAGGGGAGAAAATCACTACAAGCCCTCAGAACATGGTAGGTTCTGAATGCTTTCTGGGACTTTTTCTGGGATCTACTACTTATGTTGTACGATGCATAGATGCAAGGGCAAATAAAAAAGAAAGCGAAGGACTAGGAACAAAGGTGCTCATCTATGACCAATGAGAGAACAAATGAAAAAATCACAGTCAGCTTTTTAAAAAGGTAAGGATACAGTAGGAGGCTTCCAAGTATTATATCTGTAGAAGCAACTACCAGTCCACTTTCCCTTAGACCATCTTATCAAAAAGTTAGAAATATCTTCCCCAGTAGCTTCTTGAAAAGTCATGTAGCCATTTATTATTCTTGAACAATCTATGCATATATCCTGCAGTCAGTAATGGGATATCAATTATTTAATTCATATAACACCTCGTTAAACCACCGTGCTATAGATAATGCCAAGGCCTAGAGGTCAAGCATACAAAATCAATGCCAAGGAAAGGGCAGGAAGAGAACACAGAAAGACTCAATCATGGAGTATTAAGAAGTTAAATGAGTTTCTCAGAGCTGCTCTCCTTGGGCACCCAAAACATGTCTCTATAAAAAGACAAAACTTCTGTAATAAAATGGCTCTTTGTTCCCTTCTCACATCAAAACTCTCATTTCAAGGATATCTTGATTTTTGCTAATATTTAAATTAATTCAGGCTCAAATGCGAATGGCTGATGGCATATTAATTTGGTACTTTTTCCAAACCCTCTACAAGAAAATGTTTATGATGACAAGGTTTCTTCCAAATGCAAGAAAAACATAGATGGAATTTCAGACCCTGAGACCAGTTTATTTTGAACAAGGGTTTCTTCAATGGCTTTCTTGGATCGTTCTACATAAGGGACCCCCTACTTTGCTCATATGGAGCATGAACCATGTCTGAATCTCTAGTTGTAGACAGATTCTCTGTGGTTTTCACACTCAGATATCACCTCACGCCAGTCAGAGTGGCCAAAATGAACAAATCAGGAGACTATAGATGCTGGAGAGGATGTGGAGAAACGGGAACCCTCTTGCACTGTTGGTGGGAATGCAAATTGGTGCAGCCGCTCTGGAAAGCAGTGTGGAGGTTCCTCAGAAAATTAAAAATAGACCTACCCTATGATCCAGCAGTAGCACTGCTAGGAATTTATCCAAGGGATACAGGAGTACTAATGCATAGGGGCACTCGTACCCCAATGTTTATAGCAGCACTCTCAACAATAGCCAAATTATGGAAAGAGCCTAAATGTCCATCAACTGATGAATGGATAAGGAAATTGTGGTTTATATACACAATGGAATACTACGTGGCAATGAGAAAGAATGAAATATGGCCTTTTGTAGCAACGTGGATGGAACTGGAGAGTGTGATGCTAAGTGAAATAAGCCATACAGAGAAAGACAGATACCATATGGTTTCACTCTTATGTGGATCCTGAGAAACTTAACAGAAACCCATGGGGGAGGGGAAGGAAAAAAAAAAAAGAGGTTAGAGTGGGAGAGAGCCAAAGCATAAGAGACTCTTAAAAACTGATAACAAACTGAGGGTTGATGGGGGGTAGGAGGGAGGGGAGGGTGGGTGATGGGTATTGAGGAGGGCACCTTTTGGGATGAGCACTGGGTGTTGTATGGAAACCAGTTTGACAATAAATTTCATATATTAAAAAAAAAAAAAGAAATCTACTCCTGAAATCATTATTGCACTATATGCTAACTAACTTGGATGTAAATTTTAAAAAACAAATTAAATAAAAAGGTGAAAAAAATAAATAAAAATAAAAAATGTTTAATTAAAAAAAAGAAAAAGAAAAAGAAAAAAAATAAAAAGAAGTCAGATTTTCTCTGACAGGAAGTTAATATGTCTGATTTAGTTGCACGCTTTGACAGAAAGAGCTGCCTTTTCTAATCCTTAAATTTGCAGCTCCAAAAGTTTGAATAGAATATATTAAAAGCCCATTGAGGAGGGCACCTGTTGGGATGAGCACTGGGTGTTGTATGGAAACCAATTTGACAATAAATTTCATATTAAATATAAAAAAAAAAAAAAGATTCTCTGTGGTTTTAATGCTGGTAAAGGGATTCCACTAACACACCAATTAAAATGATGAGTTGGACCAGCTAATATGAGGGGCTCAGGAGTGGTAGTGTGGCTTCTTGAGGACCCTGGTATCTAGAAAAATGGGTACCTCATTTTATACCCATGTGACACACAGTGTCTTAGGGACTCAGCACAGGGAAGCCAAATTCTCAAAAGTTGGTCCTCCAACTTGAGAGCTCTCTGGGAGCATTGTCGATCCCAGGGAGACTCGCCAGTGTCCAAGATGCAGTGTCCAAGTTCACCATGAGCCCACTTAGGTTCCTACTCCCTGGACTTTTCTTTTGTGCCATGAGTGCCCGAAAGAGAACATCGCCGTCAAAGATGGAGTTTCCAGGGTGAGTAGTGGAGCAGTTCATAAAATCTCTGAAGTTCTCACTGTTTTTGTGTCTGGGAACTGGTCTGGCCACTGCCACTAGGTGAAGAATTTTCTTACATATTCAAAATAACAGCTTTCACCCCAACTGTGACACATTCATTCTTACAGTTTAAAAAAAAATGTGTATATTTCTCGTTTCCAACTTTAGGAGCTTTGCTACTATAAAGGACACATCCTCAATGAAAAGGATTCTGTTGCCAGCATTAGTCTTTGTGATGGGTTGAGGTGAGAGCCATGTGCAAAAATATTAAACAGCAAGCACCATTCTAATGGCACAGAACTGAGTCTTCCTGGACATCATGTCTTCCCATCTTGGTAAAATCTCCTGCAGGGGTAAAACGCTATTAAAATGAAGAGTCAGGTATCACTCTTGGAATCATTTTTTTTTTTCAACATTTATTTATTTTGGGGACAGAGAGAGACAGAGCATGAACAGGGGAGGGGCAGAGAGAGAGGGAGACACAGAATCGGAAACAGGCTCCAGGCTCTGAGCCATCAGCCCAGAGCCCGACGCGGGGCTCGAACTCACGGACCGCGAGATCGTGACCTGGCTGAAGTCGGACGCTCAACCGACTGCGCCACCCAGGCGCCCCACTTGGAGTCATTTTATAATCGGTTAAAAATTATGCTGAACGGAATTTTGAGAGTGTATGTGTGCGCACGTGCACTTGTGTGTGTGATATTTCTGTTTGCAAAGATAATTCTTGCCAGTTTGGAAAAATTTGAGAAGTAAGAAAAAGCACCAACAAAAAAAATAATAACCACTGCAAAATTGTGCTTATAAGTGACACTGTCATTAACTATTTGTCATGCTTGCAGCCTTTGTGCATATAGACATATATTTTCATCATGTGATCTCACAAGCCTCTTCCCATATCACCAAATATCACATATCACCCATATCACATATCACCCATATCACAAGCCTCTTCCCATATCACATCTGCATTCATAGATGTAATGTTTGATGACTATCTGTGTTGTATTTGTCACATTCCATCATATGAATTCACTTGATGTTTCTGAATTGATTTTCTTACCAAAAAAGACAACTTCTCTAAGTTACTACTCGTTCCAACCTGTTCCTCTGGCTGACTTGCTCATCATTTTTTCTCTTCTCTGGGGTTCTTAGTATCTCAATACTTTTTTACTCCATCTTGCATTATATTCCTAGGAGCTTTCAAGAAATATTTGTTAAGTGGATAGATGAACTATGGACAAACATTCCCTGAGCTTATGCTCTGAATGTCAAATCCTTTGGGACAGCTTCATCTGAGCAATTCTTGTTTAGAATTTTCTAGTAAATAATATAACCCTCATTTGACGATTGACAAGTATGGATTGTAATTTAAATTAGCAAAAGTTAGCTGGAAGGCCTATGAATGAAAACTGTGTGAGTGAGCTTAGGATTTAGGGAGAGGTATACTCCATTCTGGTCAGTTTTGTGACTTTGTGTGGCAGAGAATCTTGAAATACGATTCTCTGTGTTTCACAGAGGATACTTCGCATATCATGACCAAAGATACATGATAAAGCCTCTGAAAAGTACAGACCAAGAAGAACATGCTGTCATCACATATAACCAGGAAGAGCTTGACCTGGCTAATCACACCTGTGGTGTAAGAAGTGTTGGCAAGAAACAAGGCCATATTCGAACCTCTAGGTCACTCAATAGCCCGGAGGTAAGTGTAGCTTTCCTATGTCATCATTTCTTCCACTGTCTCAGCAATGATGTATGATATACCATTGTGTTCAACAGTTACTGCTATAGGTAAAGGCTATAATTCATTTACTTATTCTTTGATGGAATTTCCCCCTGGCAAAAAAAAAAAATATTGTAAGTTTTTCCAGTCTTTAGGATAAAGATGGTTATTAATGATGTTATTTTACTCTTTGTAAAGCAGGAAGACTTTCTTCAGGCTGAGAAATACATTGATCTCTTTTTGGTGCTGGATAATGCCTTCGTGAGTATAAAATATGGATGCTTCTGGGGCAGTTAGGTCAACTGTTAAGATTTCTTATCCAGTGAACACAAGCCATAAGCTATTCTAGCTGAAAACTCAGGCCCTGCCCACCTGAATGTCATGTCTTTTCCACCTGCCTTGTGGGCAATGGTTGTCACTTACCCACCCCCTTTAATATCCACCTGCTGCCAGTATATTCAGATATTGGAAGCATACTCAATACCAGATAGCTCCAAGAAATCAACCATAATCAATGAAAAATTTAAAGAATGGTTATTAAAATATTTTTTAAATTCTCACTCCGTTATGTAAACATAAAGCAGATACAAAACTATATATATTTTATAAATTATATTTATATTTATACAAGTACTAGAATCTGTGATTCTGGCTTAGCAAATACTGCTTTATAATCAAATTTTAATGTTGTTGAATTGGTTAGAAACAATGAAATTGTTCATTTGATTTCTTCATCCTTAGAAATGAAAACCACTGAACACTAAAGAATTCTTACATTTAGAAAGAATTTGTTGAAACACAGAGTGTTATATAAGTCAGACATGAATGAATACACGTTTACTTATGTTGAAATTTGTAATTTTTCTTAAAATGTTAAATTCTGTGCCACATCCACTTTATTTTTTAATCGTGTTCGCATTTTGTATTTTACAGTACAACATATATAAGGGGAATCTAACTTTGATAAGAAGCTTTTTGTTTGATGTGATGAACCTACTCAATGTGGTAAGATATTTGCCCTGTAAACATGTATTTCCACATAGAAGCCTGGGGACTCGCCACAGAAGGAGTTTTCACCAAAGAAGGAGTTGGGAGGGTCACAGTGGCTTGACATCAGCAGTTTTGGGAAACTCAGCAGGCAAGGATCAACAAGGTAATATCACATATACTGTAGCAAAGGCAACTTCTAGGATTTCTATTTTCAAAATGGGATACACTTATCCATCAGTGGTGATCAGCACAAGATCTAATAAAGAAACCGTAAACATTTTCATGAAAAAAAAATGCTCTTCCCACAGATCTATAAAACAATAGATGTTCAAGTGGCATTGGTGGGTATGGAAATCTGGTCTGACGCTGATAAGATAAAGGTGGTACCCAACACAGGTGCCACCTTTAACAACTTTCTGAATTGGCATCGTTCCAACCTGGAGAAAATGAAGATACACGATCATGCACAGCTACTCAGGTGAGCACGTGCTGGCCAGGGCAAGGCGTAGGTAGGCAGGGTGGATAGTTATCCCAAACGGCTCTTGGTAGAGATTTCTGTTCAGTTCTATCTCCCCAAGCCGTTGTCGGGGAACCTGAAGTTCTACCATTAGGAGTTCACCTGTAAGACTGTGGAGACCCATGTCGGGTCACTAAAATGGACTCCTGGATGTGGGATAACCATCTGTGATCGTTACAATGCTATGGAATAGCAGAAGACTTTCTGGGGCCTACTGAATGTGAAAAGGGTAGAGAAACAGGAAATCTAGAGCGTAACTGACAAAAGCGAATGGTTCCAAAGACTTACGTTGTGACAATATGCCTGTAACTTTCACACAGTGGAATTGACTTCATCAATCGACATGTAGGGATGGCAGCCACGAATTCCTTGTGCTCCCCATCTTCAGTTGCTGTTATTGAGGTTGGTAAACTCATAGTAAGGCTCCCTATGGTTCTGTATCCTCTACAATAGACCAGAATAATGCCTTCTACAGAGTTAGCACAACGAACATTTGCTGAATCAGTAAATAAAAGTAGAAATTAACCTACTGGTAGATCATTACACTGAAGCTACCTTAGATTATACAATAGAATATTTCCTTAGACTGGCCCTCCCAGAAGTATTCATTCTTTAGTTGGTATTAGGGAGTAAAAACAGGAAATTGGAACAGAAAGGGAACCAAGATGCCCTCTGTGGCCTGAGCCAACTTCAAATTAATCACCTTCAGTATCAATGGCCAGAGAGGTCAGTCAAGGTGCATTTTAGTGTTATTTGGCCAAGCACTATCAATGCCAACCATTCTGGCAATTGTTCTTGGAGGACTTTGAAAACATAGTATTGTACTTCCTATGAAGAATGTAATTACTTCAATTTAATCATGGTTTACCAAGAACTCCTCATTAGCTCAGCAAGTATTTATTGAGCACTGACTAGATGGTTGGATTCACAGGAGCCAACCAGTTCAAATGTCAGTTCAACATTTTACGAGAGCCAATGGCAGGGAAAAGAGCTTAATGACTCATCATTTTTCATCTGTCAAACTATTTTTTTTATCTGGGAAATAGCTAAATATCGTAAGTAATAGATGTTTCTGGTTTTTTTTGTTTTTTTGTTTTTTTGTTTTTTTTTTTTTTTGCTTCTTTCTAGGCTAAGAAAAAGAATAGTGTGTCTCTTGTAGGAGTGATGTCACATGAATTAGGTCATGTCCTTGGTATGCCTGATGTTCCATATTATACCAAGTGTCCCTCAGGGAGTTGTGTGATGAATCAATATCTGAGGTGAGACTTTGTCACGCTTGAGAAAAAAATATATATATTTCTTAATTCTTAAATTTAAATATTTCTTAAATTTTAAAGAATTCAGATACAGTCTATATAGTGAATGGATTCTTGTGTTTTGGGGGCTTTTGTTTGTTTTGTTGCTTTTTTGTTTTTTTTTTTTTTTTGTTTTTTTTTACTAAGGGCTGTGAATCCCGTTAATTCACACTCCAACCTATTGATGCACAGGTTTTACTAGCTTATCGGGGCTCATTACTTCAGATTTCCAAATATGCCAAGTTAGAGATTATGAGTATGGTAACCATGTTATTTTAACTTAAAAGACTTTTTTTTTTTTTTTAATTTTTTTTTTTCCAACGTTTATTTATTTTTGGGACAGAGAGAGACAGAGCATGAACAGGGGAGGGGCAGAGAGAGAGAGGGAGACACAGAATCGGAAACAGGCTCCAGGCTCTGAGCCATCAGCCCAGAGCCCGACGCGGGGCTCGAACTCACGGACCGCGAGATCGTGACCTGGCTGAAGTCGGACGCTTAACCGACTGCGCCACCCAGGCGCCCCTTAAAAGACTTTTTAATGGCCAAGATATGGAAGCAACCTACATGTCAATCAATAAGTGAATGGATGGGGCGCCTGGGTGGTTCAGTCGGTTAAGCGTCCGGCTTCGGCTCAGGCCATGATCTCGCGGTTCGTGAGTTCGAGCCCCGCGTCAGGCTCTGTGCTGACAGCTCGGAGCCTGGAGCCTGTTTCGGATTCTGTGTCTCCCTCTCTCTCTCTGACCCTCCCCTGTTCATGCTCTGTCTCTCTCTGTCTAAATAAATAAACGTTAAAAAAAATTAAAAAAAATAAGTAAATGGATATATATGCATATATATATACATATATATATACAATATAATGAAATATTACTCAGACATTAAGAAGAATGAAATCCTGCCATTCGTGTCAATATGGATGGATTTACAGGGTGTTGTGCTAAGTGAAATAAATCAAACAGAAAAAGACAAATATCATATTATTTTACTTATAAATGGAATTTGAAAATCAAAACTAATGAACAAACTAATAAATGAATAAACTAACAGACAAAACCAGAAATATATTCATACATGCAGAGAACAAACTGGTGGTTGCCAGAGAGGGGAGGGGAGGGGGATGGGAAACATAGATGAAGGGGATTAAGATGTACCTACTTATTATTATTAAATAGTAATATATTTTCTTAAAATATCTAAGTAAGATGATGACATCTAAGTAAGTCAGTAAGATGATGACAACATTCTTATATATCCCCATCACTAATCACTCCATCCATTTTTATGTTGTTATTAATTACCTTCTAATGCCAGGAAATTTGCAAGGACTTGGGATAGAAAAATGAAAAAAAAAATACTTTGCTCTTAAAAGTGGTCATGAGGGGCGCCTGGGTGGCGCAGTCGATTAGGCGTCCGACTTCAGCCAGGTCACGATCTCGCGGTCCGTGAGTTCGAGCCCCGCGTCAGGCTCTGGGCTGATGCCTCAGAGCCTGGAGCCTGTTTCCGATTCTGTGTCTCCCTCTCTCTCTGCCCCTCCCCCGTTCATGCTCTGTCTCTCTCTGTTCCAAAAATAAATAAACGTTGAAAAAAAAAATTTTTTTTTAAATTAAAAAAAAAATAAATAAAAATAAAAATAAAAAAAAAAAAGTGGTCATGAATAGGAAGAGAAATATGTTCATAGAATTGGCTCATTCATCACTCCTGCCATTTAGGACAGTACGGAATCCACACAGGAATTTAAATTCTTCCAGTTCTACAAGCTCAGTCTAGGAAAACAATTTTCCAACTAGCATAGTATTTACGCCCTTTTGCCCTTCACATATAACATAGTACTGTCCTAGACAAATACTGAATTTGGAATTTCCATTGAACCCGGGGATATAGTTAGACAAATCAGTTTCTCACTCATATATATATATATATATGTCTCATATATAAATATATGATATAAAGTCTCATATATCATGACTTTTCTTCTGGTTACAGCTCAAAATTCCCAAAAGATTTCAGTACATCCTGCCGTGCGCATTTTGAGAAATACATTTTATCTCAAAAACCAAAGTGCCTGCTACAAGCACCAGTTCCTAAAAATATAATAACAAAGCCAGTGTGTGGGAACCAACTTCTGGAAGTAGGAGAAGATTGTGATTGTGGCCCTCCTAAGGTAGGAAAATATCCACGGTTTGAAATTTATTATAGAGTTATTGCAACATGAGAATTATGCTGTTTTCTTTTCCTTCTTTAAAAATGGTCTTTTGGAAAGTCTTTCTAAAGATAAGCTTGGCATCACAGTAAAAAAGTGGGCTTGTGCTTGTGTTTTTAATACCGATTTTAGACATATTTTGAAAGGCATTTCAAAAGTCAGGATACACTTATGACATGATTATATAAAGCTCGATGTAAAGAAGTAAATCATTAACTATAACATGTCATTTATAATCTTTCCTAGATATATTAGTCAGAAATCCTTGAATCACCTCAAGTCACAGTTGATCATTTGTTAAGCAAAACCAATTACAGATCTAGACGTAACTTCTTTCCATAGAGAGAGCTGGCCTTCACTCAACAAGCCAGTGTATAAACCAAGCAGTAAATGAAACCGAGAAGGAAAAAAAAAGAGAGAGAGAAAATCGCAAAAGCCTGTAGAAAATTAGCTGTTAATATAAAATGTCTGAGATAATTACTATAATTCTGCTAATCTTTACAAAAATCTGACCCCTGTCAGACATCAGGGTCTCTGATAGAATATTTGCCAGCTATCCCACATTAAATCCCACGTTCCATTCATAAACACGTTCATAATCGCCCTATACCTCCGCTATTAGACATTTTAAGCTGTTGAATTACATTAGAAGATTTCATGGTGTAACAATCAGTTGTAAAGGATATTATAAATATTCCTTTAATTGTAATGAGAAATGAAATTTTACAAATAATGTGGTGCTTTATAATGAGTTAGCTTTAAGTTTATCTCATTCCCACCTTGCTTACACTCCAGTAAACCTGCTTGGGTAGAAGACAATTGAAATCATTTACGGTCTTAGGTGCTTCTAATGTCAGCAGGTGCATGGCATATAGTCAGTGCACACAGACCGAGAGATGAGAGAGAGAGAGAAAACACTGTCTATATTATGTGAAAGATCTAATATTCTTTATGTGTATCAGCCAGCTCCTATATTGTTTCCATTTTGTGTTGATTTTCTTCCTTAGGAGTGGAATACAACTAGGAAGTTCAAGCTTATGAACAACTGAATTTTTCAACAGCTGTTTTCCTATCCAAAAAGCAGTATATAACCTTTATATAGTATTTTTTAGTGAATAGTCCTATTTTCTATGATCTAATATGCTATTTCACTGTTTGGATCTACATATTGAAGCCTTTTTCTAGATCTTAAAAATAACCATAGTATCCATCGGTCTAAATATTATCACAGCATCACGCTATTTTAATGACCGTGACTATGCAATGCATTTTAATACCTTCAGTGGCGAGTGTGTTTACTTTTTCTTTTTAGTTTATTTATTTATTTTGAGACAGAGAGGGACTCAGCACAACTGGGGGAGGCAGAGAGAAAGGGGGAGAGAGAGAGAGAGAGAGAGAGAGAGACAGAATCCCAAGCAGGTTCCATGCTGTCAGCACAGAGACCAATGTAGGCTCGAACTCACCAACTGTGAGATTATGACCTGAGCTGAAACCAAGAGTTGGACACTTAACTGACGGAGCCACCCAGGCGCCCCAAATGTGTTGATTTTGGGGGGTGGGATTTGTGTAGTCATTCCTCAGTGTTCATTCTTCCATATAATTCTTGGTATTTTGTCAGTTTTCCCACAAATAGAATTGGGATTCTGATTGAAACGCAGGAAATTCGTATTTCACTCCGAAGGCCACTGCCATTTCCACAGTATTATTGTTTAAACCAGTTGCGTTTTGAGTTTCTCGGGGCAGTTAAATATAAAGTTCTTCTTGTAGCTCTTATTTTATTATGAAAGCTTATTCTCAAGTATTTTCTATTTTTCTTTTTTCTATTAGTATGTGTAATGTTTACTTTTTTATATTAGGTGATTTATTACTTTTTTAATGTTATTTTATTATCTTTTTAAATTTTTTTTTCAACGTTTATTTATTTTTGGGACAGAGAGAGACAGAGCATGAACGGGGGAGGGGCAGAGAGAGAGAGAGGGAGACACAGAGTCGGAAACAGGCTCCAGGCTCTGAGCCATCAGCCCAGAGCCTGATGCGGGGCTCGAACTCACGGACCGCGAGATCGTGACCTGGCTGAAGTCGGACGCTTAACCGACTGCGCCACCCAGGCGCCCCTTATTTTATTATCTTAAAGAGCTATGTTAGTGACTCATCCAATGTTTTTAGAGTTGATTCTCTATTTTTTACCAGGTCAAATATTTTATGACATACCAGGGATGAAAATGTGATTTATACTTTCCAATTATTGTTCCATTTTCATATCTTTTCTTTCTCTCATAGCAAGCATGTCAGAATTTCCATAAAAATATAGACTATCAATAATCCATGTCTTACTGTTTATTTTATTGGATATATTTTTGCTATTTATCAGATAGATTTTCTTTCTTTCTAAATTATCTTTATTTTCTAATCTTTGCCATCTATCACAATAATATTAGTTTTTTTCTACCCTCAGTCTCTTAATATGATGGATTATATTACTTTATTCTGTATAGTTGAGGCACCCTTGTACTTTTGGTGAAAAAAAAACACCCTGCATCGTTGTAATGGAGAGTTATTATATTAATAAACTGGTGTTTTACTAATATTTTATTCAAGCTTGTGTACTTCTACTCGTAAATGAGAATTGGGTGTGCATACGTGTGTGTGTACGTGTGTGTGTGAGTATTCATTACCGACTCTCATTACCAGAATTATGGAGGCTTAGTAAAATAACTTGAGAATTAACATTTTTTCCCCTACCTTCCAATAGTTTGAGTAGTAGAGAAGTATTCTCCCTTGAAGTTTTAAATTAACTTACACGTAATACCAGCTAGACCAAATTTATTTGCGGTAATTCTTGGAGAATTCTCTTTTTGTCCTTTTAAGAAGTGGTTTCCATTGGACTTAACGTGTTTTTCTCCTATGACATTTCCTTGGTCATCTCCTCTGTAATTTGTAGAGCAGAGTAATTTAGCTTAAAAAGTGAAATTTCTTTGCCATCTTGTACTAAAAATGGTATGAACCTAGTGTGTAGGAAGAAACGCTGAACCAACTTTCCCTGTCTGTGTGCTTTAAAGAAATGTTCCAATCCTTGCTGTGAGGCCATGACCTGTAAATTAAAATCTGGAGCTGACTGTAGAGGAGCCACTCTGAACCATATCATGTAAGACCCTTTTTTTCATTCTTTGTTCCCAAATATGTTCTCATTTTTATTTCAGAGTTGAGAAAGATGGGCCACTAAGTTCGATAATACAAGAAAACACAACTCACTTTATATTTTCGTTTAGTTCATTTGTTAAAATTTATTTTATTTATTTATTTTTTTACTGCACATTTTTCAAATGACTCCATTTCAGAAAGAAAGAAAAAAAACCCACCATACTGAACAAAAACAACTTAGGGTTTCGTGTCTACTAATATACTAATGAGGAAAGTGGCTGTGTGGTCATCTGGGCGTTTAAGACGGCTTCAGTCTATGCTAAAAACTATGAATTTCTCTTAGGTAGTGATGAGTTTAATACAAACTAAGATGAGAGTAAGAAAAGTTCATTTTTAAGAAGTCTCTTTTATTCTTGGTAAAGAGCCGATAGTTGTAATTTACAAGGTAGTCTGAAAATTAATAATATTTAAGAACATACTACACCATTTGGTGATATTTCTATTAAGGTGTCTCAATAAGCTATAATCCATGTATTATTTTTGTGTTTTATAGAACCCTACATGAGTTGGGCTAGGGAACCCAACTGGGCCGACTGAATATGGTATTTGTTTCAGTGAAAATAGTCCCTGAACAATGAAAAAATCATAAATGGGGAAAAACTCAGGATAAAATACGTGGAAAATATTAATCCTGCCCACCCCCTTCCCTGAGTCTTTTCTGGAGTTAAACCTGTGGAGAGATTATAAAGGGAATAATCAACTCAGACACCATCAACTATCACTTCCTTAAGAAAAAAAACAGCGAGGTTCTAAGATCAGGAACAATACTCATTTCTTCAGCAAGCCTCATTTAACAAGGCCTGCTCAACGTGACATGTGATCCCCTCGGCAGGGAGTTCTGGAAATCATGCCCAGCTTCTTATTCTGTCACAGAGACCAAAAGCTTAGCATCTCAGAAGATATCCATTCAACTCCTCAGGGACTTGGGATGCTAGGTGGGCCTGTTCCATTACTGGGAAGATTGATAATCTATTATCATGGAAAGGAAATTGGGTTTGGAGTCAGGAAACCATTTTTCTTAGTTCGGCCCCAAACTAGCTATGGGACTTCAAGCCTAGTTACTTAATTTGTTTTCTCACCTGTGAAATGGACCTAATGCTGTTCTCACTCAGGAGGGTCGTTAGTATTACGTACATTTTATAAATGTTAATTATCAATTACATAATATTTTATAATTTATAATAACCATGACTTCCAAATTTTTTTTTCTTTTAATCAGACAGTGAATCAAAAAATCTCCTTCATTGAGATGCTACTTGCCGGGACAAGAATCAAGAGATCTAAACTCACCAGAAATCTTGTGTATTTTCACTGTTGCATTTAGATATATTTTGCTTTCCATTTGGAATTGTACTTTTTCTATTTTTATCAGCCTAGCCAACAGGTAAATAGAGGAATTCAGAGAAATTGCCTGTTTTCTAAAGCCTGATCTTTAATGTATTTTTAAGGATGGTGAAGCTAACTCTGCTCTTTGGGGAACAAAAGAAATTAGCCTTTGACCAAAACGCCTCAAGGTGCCGCCGAATAACAGGCTCAATTAAGAACTGTGAAGCTACAAGTGACTGACATTTTTACCCCAATCTCATTTTGCTTGTGTAGCCCATGGCAGAGCAAGTCCACTCGATGAGAGAAGCTTTGGCAGAAGAAGGGAGAACAGAATTCACGTCTCATTGTATTACCCTTCAGTATTCTACTTATCTTATTCTTAGAAGTGTGGTATTTGTCTATGTCATGTCAAGACTAATTACATAGAAACATATTGCATTTTATCATGTATGATCCTTTCTCGCCATCACATGTAATGCTAATTTTGAGAAGGCTTCATGCTCACATTTTGATTTACTATCAAAGAATGTTTTATTCATCCATTGATGGAATATACACCTTACTGTCAATGAATAAAACCGCAAATGTTTGAGACTTTTCTGTGCGGTCATTTTTTTTTAAGTTTATTTATTAATTTTGAGAGAGAGAGAGAGAGAGAGAGAGAGAGAAAGCACACAAGCAAGGGACGGGCAGAGAAAGAGGGAAAGAGAGAATCCCAAGCAGGTTCTGCACTGTCAGCACAGAGCTGGACGCGGGGCTTGAACTCAGGAACCAGGACATCATGGCCTGAACCGAAACCAGGAGTAGATGCTTAACCGACTGAGCCACTGTGTGGCGCCGCCTTGTGGTGATTTTCAAGCATGAGTATTTTCAACCTTCCGTGTAGGTTTGCGTTAGGTGTTTAAGCCTCACATATTTAGACTATTTTTTCCTACAGTCCTCTAACAGTGTTGCCATAGATAACCAGGCATCACAGTGTGGAGATGAGATGGGGAGATGTGGAGATGAGATGAAGGTCACAACATCTTTTAATGTTCACAGTGAAATGACTTGAGGTCAGTATTTCTGTAAATGCTTTTTAACAGTTACTCCAAACATTACTCAAAATTCCACTGATGCCTATACTAGGAGAACAAGAATTTAAACACACTTCTAAAGATTGAGCTTTGAAAAGAACAGCCTTCCGGAAAGCCCTGCTTACTGGTGTTGACTGTCTTGCCATTATTGGTGGGTTTGGCATTAGCTGGGCTACAGATAAAGCTGCATGTGCGATGTCACTGAAAGCCATGAAACAGTCCCAAGGCATGAATCGTCCATATTTTCATTGTCCGCTGGTCTGATACAAATTTCCAGCCAATTCCTCCAAGGCCAAAAGGGTTTTTTTGTTTGTTTGTTTTTGTTTTTTTTGGCATACTTCCCTCCCCTACCTCTTACTCAGGTAAAGGTTTCTTATAGTAAAACTGTCTGAGCTGCAAAAATTATAGACCGCGCCATGCTGGAAACAGTGAGTAGGTGAGTGCCAACTGTTAGATTTTCGGGACTATTATGAGCTGGTTATGAAACCCAGCCGTTACTCAAAAGCAACCTGTATAACCGTAACTGTATACACCTGCTTCATATTCAGTGATGTCATACTGGTAGCTTGAGATGGACCGTGGTGGGAAAATTTTATTACAGAAAGAAGCAAAGGCTACGAATCAATTGATTTGCTTATTGTTTATACTTAAGAAAGTGACGCAAAAATGTTTGTAATGCAGAGTGAATTTTTAAAAATGAGTCTTTGTAGCAATTATGATGTGAATCATACAAAAACCTGAGATAATGCTCTTTCAGTATTTGAAAACGATTGTCGAATTTGTTGCTCGCATCTTTGACATAGGAGTGAAATTCCAATATACATCTTTGGCGTTTTGATTTCACTCATTTGCAGCGAAAGCATTCTGTGAGAATCTAGTGATGGTATGGAATTTACAACAAAGAATTATCATATGTTTTATTATCTTAAAATTATATGCCACATATCCTTTATATGAATAACATTTATAGTAAACATATGTATTTATGTGCATACATGCATTTGTTATTCCAGAGAGTCAATTATTAAAAAGTTACCAGCATACGACTGATTAGAGGACTTAAAACAAAGTTTTTAAGTCATATACATGCAGCCATTTCTCCAAAGCACAACGGTGTATTCAGAATGGCCAGGTCATGGAATAGGTTGGATTCTATCAGCCTGGAAATATGATCACCAACCCTACTCCACTCTTTTCTACCCTACTATACCCTACCATAATCGGGTCCTTGTCTCTCTCTCTCTCTTTTTTTTTTTTTTTTTTTTTTGTCCAAAAGATCCCTTGTGTTTTTCTGAAATGTGTTTTAATCAAGGCTACTCCAGCCTATCCAACATGGAATTATACCTATAAATCTCAAAGACAAGGAGTCAGGATTCTGATTCTTTTCCACCTTCAGAGAATGTTCTACCGCAGTTACTTGAGACAGTATGAGATATATGGGCTGGGGAGTGAGGTACAGAGGGCACTTTCAAGTTCTAATTAGTGGCATCCAAGCGTCAAAAACTGGTGTATATCGGGGTGCCTGGATGGCTCAGTCAGTTGAGCTTCTGACTTCGGCCCAGCTCATGATCTCCTGGTTTGTGAGTTCAAAGCCCCGCATCTGGCTCCGTGCTGACAGCCCGGAGCTTGGAGCCTGCTTCCGATTCTGTGTCTCCCTCTCTCTCTGCCCCTCCCCCACTCATGCTCTGTCTCTCTCTGTCAAAAAATAAACAAACATTAAAAAAAAAAAGAAAAAAAAACTGGTGTAGATCTTGGGGGAGGGGCAACACCTACCTACAAGTGGCTTCAGTGTCTGAGTCCCAAGCCCCAGCCTAGTGCCAAAGACCTATTACATTATTTTCAACTTCTTAATGACTCTGCATTTGTCATGAAAAGATACGCGTCTTCAGAAAAATGGCCTGGAGGTTTGCGCAACTTTCAAAGCTGTGCATAACTGGCAGATCATCAAATAACCAGTTTAAATGAAACTTTTTCCATTGAATTTATCAGGTACCATAGAACTATTCAGAAAAAAAAAAAAAAAGCATTGCTATAATAAAGACTTAAATAACTCTTTTTTTGAAAACCTCCAGATGGTTGACATATTGGTAGACCAAACATCTGAATAGTTTCCTTTTGGTGTTTGGCAACATGCAAACAGTCTAACAGTTAAATGTGATGTGTTTTTATCATCTGGAAATTACTCTCAAAAGCAGAATTCTGTTTCCAACCAGAGCAAAATCAAAAGACTACCGTATATCTGCTCTGCGTTCTAAGTTTTTCAAAGTATGTTTACATCTTTTACCAAGTTTGAGTCTTAATGAAAACATTAAGAGACAGGCATAATGAGTGGTAGTGTTTTCTTTTCGTAATGGAAGAATCTGTGGCCAAATAGGTTGTTAAGTGATTTACCCAGGGTTCTACAGAAAACATACGGAAGGCGCACAATTCACTCCAGTGCCCTGAGTCCTGAAGCGAGTCATTTACAAATAATTTAGGCTTCTACCATTTTGTTCTCCATTCTGATGAGATCATCTCTTGAAATGGTTGAACCTCACGTCTTACAGCACTTTATTTATTGATACTTACAACATGTCATAAATCCTAAGAGAACCCGGGATGGTGTTGGAAAGTGCACATGAGCACAAAGGACAAATGTCTATGAATAGCGCTCAGTAATTTGCTTTCTAAAGACACTGATTGCTTCCTTCCCTCCCCACCCTTGACTAAATTGCCTGGCACTAGGATTGTATTTTTATTTTTTTCAAAATTTTTAATGTTTATTTGTTTTTAAGAGAGGGAGGGCGGGAGGGCAGAGAGAGAAAGAGACACAGAATCTGAAGTAGGCTCCAGGCTCTGAGCTGCACAGAGCCCGACATGGGGCTTGAAGTCATGGACTGAGAGATCATGACCTGATGTGTAACCAACTGAGCCACCCAGGGGCCCCTGGGAGTTTAGTTTTAAAGTGAAAAATATGGATTCTTGAAATTTACATGCAAAACTGACAATATAGTAAGAAAAGAAAACTGAATTCATACAAGGATAAACAAATGTATACTGTTTAGTCATTGAAAAACACATGTATTCAAATAGTTTCAACCCTAGTAATAAATAGATTTCTTATATAATGGAAGCTATTTGAGCTAGTATATATCTAGTACATTATACTGAGTATATTACTAAGTAATTAATGAATGTAGAAAACAGGTAAAACATAGTTATTTTTCTCCCTGGAAATTTTTTTTTCATTTTTTAAAATGTTTACTTATTTTTGAGAAAGAGACAGAGTGCGAGCGGGGAAGGGCAGAGTGAGAGGGAGCCATGGAATCCAAAGCAGGCTCCAGGCTCCAGGATCTAGGTAGGCTTCAAGCTGTCAACACAGAGCCCCGCATGAGGCTCAAACTCATGAACCACCAAATCATGACCTGAACCGAAGTGGATGCTTAAACGACCGAGCCACCCAGGTGTCCCTTTTTTCTCCCTGGAAAATTTTAACTTTGTGAGAACAACGGGCAATCCACATAGCCTAGAAGAGTTGAGCTTCTGGAGGAGATATGGCTTGACCTAGCTGTTGAGGAATAACATGATTTGAAAAGTCAAAGTGACTTTTGGGGGTGTTGACACAGTTTCCAAAAAGGAGTGAAAACTTAGAGACAGAAATGAGAATACTAAGCATGGGACAAGGAGGAACAATGTGTTCCCTCCTGGCCCATTTTCATCGTGGTCTTGAGTAAGATGCCACAAGGCAGAATGTAGAGTTAGGTGAGCCACGGATTGTATTTAGGATCCGTTAGGCAGGGAACAACATTTATTCTAAGTGCCAACAAACACTACATTAGGTTCTGGCCACCCATTGCCTTACTTAATTTTCATCATACGCATTCCAATTTCGTCATTTTTACATTTTGCAGGTGATCACATTAACATTCAGAAAGACTTAACCAACGTCACACGGCAAATAAATGGGTAACTGGGGTGCACCCCAGATATGGCATTCTAGTTCCATGGTAGCTTGCTGAATTTTCAGAACTTGAAAGTTATTCCTTGAAATTTATTGAAATTTATTTATCGTGTATGTTAGACTTTAATAATAAAGTGAAAGAATAGTTAAAAACGTGGCATGAAGAAAATGATTCAAGTATTTAAATAGTTGTTGCACCAAATCACCTTTTCAGTGTTTTGTAGAAATTTAAAAAGACAAGAGAGCAGCATATAAAATATTTCTGTGCAGAGGATGATGACTAATTATAGTTTTCATCCATGAAGAGGCAAAGAAAGAAATAAGGAGTTAGATATAGCAAGTAGCTTTAAAGGCTTTAAAATATTTTTTCCCCTAGAAATCAGGAGAGAAAAGTAGGTTATTATAATGTTTCTTCTAATCATCTTATTCCCTATAGTAGGAAAGGGATTTAAAATGAACAGTAGAAGCAATGGCACTTGGTCCCTGAGGGTCCCCTCAGTGTTGAAAGGCATCCAGGTACTTGGGCCCGGATTTCATCCAATTCCTAGGATTCTCTGGAAACGTTCATGTCATAACAGCTGACCAGGAGAAAAGTAGATCTAAATGGCTCTTCATTCATATCATAGTTTTTTATATGTGGTTACTTTCTTGGTCTAGAAACAAACCAGCAAAATGACCTTACTAACTTAACTTAGACTGGATGAAAAGAGACTGACCTAAGCAAGCCACAGACATCACTAGAGCCAAGGGACTTATCAGTCGTGTGTGTGTGTGCATGCACACAGGCGCATGCGTGCATATGGGCGTGTGCGTGTTCTCAGAGCATTCCATTCAAACATGGAAAGATCAGGACACAGCCAGACAACGGAGAACTCAGGGACAAGCTGTCCCAGGACATTACAGTGAGTGAAGACCACAGAAATGATCAAAGCAGAGTACAGTCACCCATGAGAAGAACGCAAGGGCCACGTGGGGCCAGGGAAGGGAAGTGGCATTGCTGTAAAGATTTTACCGATCAAAATGATTTCCTGTGGATGGTGACAGATGAAGAGAGTCCAAAGTACAAAGACAGGGAGAGGTTAAAGAGAGCTTCCGGACTCAAAATGGCACTGCATGACAGATAAGGAAACAAAGTCAGAGACAAGGCAAAGACCTTTCGGCAAAGGAAGTTGTATGATAGATAGATAGATAGATGATAGATAGATAGAGATAGATAGATAGTTTTTTTTTTTAAAGGAAGTGACAAATAAGACTGTGACCATTTAAAGGGGGAGACTGAAATATTTTAATTATTTAAAAAAAATTTTTTTAATCTTTATTTATTTTTGAGAGAGACACACACAGAGTGCCAGCAGGGGAGGAACAGAGAGAGGAGACACAGAATCCGAAGCAGCCTTATGGCTCCCAGCGGTCATCACAGAACCTGACGTGGGGCTCGAACTCACCAACCGTGAGCCGAAGTCGGACGCTGAACCGACTGAGCCACCCAGGCACCCCGATTTTGAATTACTTTTTAAATATTTTAAGTTTATTTTATTTTATTTTTTTTTTTTTGAGAGAGACAGAACAAGCAGGGGAGGGGCAGAGAAAGAGGGAGAGAGAGAATCCCAAGCAGACTCCACGCCATCCGTGCAGAGCCCTACATGGGGTCCGAATCCACAAACCTTGAGATCATGACCTGAGCCCCAACGGGGACTTGGATGCTTAACCCACTGAGCCACCTAGGTGTTCCCGAAATATTTTGAATTCTTAAGGAGTCCATGTTTGAAAAGAAGAAATATGGTTTAGAAGATGATTTTGTAAGGTCGGTTTTAAGACGGTCAAAACCAAACGAGAGGTAATTTGAGTAAGCAGGGTAGAGAGGACTTCGCCTGCTGTTGACATACTGGAATAGACCATGGAAAATGGCTCTTCATTCATATCATAGTTTTTTTATATGTGATTACTTTCTTGATCTAGAAACAAACCGAAAAAAGGACCTTAATCACCAGACTACATGAAAGAAGACTGATCTAACCAAGCCATAGACATCATAGAGCCAAGGGACCTATCAGTTGTGTGTGTGCGGGTGAAATGAGCACTGTGTTTTAAGGGACGTATTCCTAGGTGAGCATTCTGGAATGCTAGGCTAGAAGACAGCCCTGGATTGGACTTTCTTATGAAAGCTTTCTTTAGAATGAAGGTTTGAGGAAAGCGTAGCATGGTGTCTATAGGCCTAGCACCTTGACACTTAGCACTTACCTTAATACTGAGCATGTAGCTTGGTACCAACCAGGCACAAAGAGGAAGGAAGGAAGGAAGGAAGGAAGGAAGGAAGGAAGGAAGGAAGGAAGGGAGGGAGGAAGGGAGGGAGGGGAGGAGAAAGAAGGAAAGAGAAAGAAAGAAAGAAAGAAAGAAAGAAAGAAAGAAAGAAAGGAAGGAACGGAGAAAAAGAGAAAGGGAAAGGGAGGGGAGTGGAGGGGAGGGAGGAAAGGAGAGGAGAGGAGAGGAAAGGGAAAGGAAAGGAAAGGAAGAGAGGAAGGGAGAAGGAAGGAAAGAGGGGGAAGGAAGAAGAAAAAAATCATGAAAGAATGGGAAAAGAGAGTTGTACACAATGTCTGAGGAAAATACGTTTCCAATGTATAGGAAAAAAAAAAAAAGAAAGAAAGAAAGAAAGAAAGAAAGAAAGAAAGAAAGAAAGAAAGAAAGAAACATGATTTTGACCTCTCCTGAGAGGGGGGGTAGAATTCTCAAAGAAATAAAGTAAAAACCAGAGAACAAATTATGAAATGCAACTCCCTATGGCCCAAGTCTTGTGTTCTAGAGTGAAGGGGGATCAGTTACCTGTTGTTGGTAGAGGCCACCTTCAAGAGTAAGAACAAAGTAGAATAAAACCATGTTCACATGAACAAATTTAACATTGATAATTCTGACAATTTGTAGAGAAATGAAATGGTCTGTGAAAATGGACTTCTGAGGTGTGCATCCCCATCTGTACAAGGGCTGCGGTGGAAAGCAAGCGCTTAGCCAGGGACTTAGCCAAGACAAGTGCCAGACTCGATGACCTCACATGATATATTTGGTCATACTAGTGTAGAAGGTTTAATCGTTCCTTAGAAGTGAGAGAGAGCTAGAAGTAAAGGAGGCAGAGAGAGACAGACAGATAGTGAGCAGTAGGGGGACAGAACCCCGAGAAACCTTGAGGGAACCTAGATTGGCTTGTCCCCACCAACTGTGGACACAAGTATATGGCAGGAGGTAAGCCCTTCTCTTCTCTGGAGGTTTTTCTGCAGAATATCATATTTGGGGTCCATTAAAGCCTCAGCATTGAAATCTACTCCCTCACACATCACAGTAAGTATATATACATACATATAGATACGGAGATCTCACTTTTCCTGTCATGTTCTACCTAATGGAGGGAGGAGAGTGGCTTTCCCTCAGCCCTTCTTCATTATTTCTAGATCTGTCCCCTCTTCTGTGTTGTTTACAGCATCACTTAATATACCTCTCGGTGGTCTCCAACACCCTTCCATCTGGGTCGTAGAGTCAGAGATTGCCTCATGTTCCCCTTCCTTAGCATTTTCCATGCCAATGCTTCGCAAAAGCAACACGAATAATTGCTCAGACATTTTTAACTGAATATACTTCAGACTTCCTTAAAGACCAGTGGCATGCAACTTCACTTCTTAGAGCAAACCCTCGGAGCAAACCTTCAGCATGTCTTGAATGCCTTGAATACCATCAATTAGAAATGACTTCTTGGGGCACCTAGGTGGCTCAGTCGATTAAGCCTACGACTTCCACTCAGGCCACGATCTCATGGTTCATGAGTTTGAGCCTCACATCGGGCTCACTGCTGTCCATGGGGAGCCTGCCTTGAATCCTCTGTCCCCCTCTCTCCACCCTTCCCCCACTTTTGCACTCTCAAAAATAAATAAAACATTTAGAAATGACTTCTTTCTAAGGATTTGGAACTGGAACTTGCCTTCTATGACTGTTTCTGCCTTATTTTCTCACGCACTCTCATGTCTGCCTATTTTATGATGGGATTTGCCTCCACGTACTGATCTTCTTGTAATTATTTACACCTTTTCCCTCTCCTGACTTTCTGACCCAGCTGGAATCCCATAATTCGCCATTTCAGTGCTGTCTCCCTTATTTTAGCCTGTCCTTTCCAGTTAGGCTTATGTCATGTTACCCACACCTGACTTTGGTATTCTTACCATCCAGTTCTCAGATTGGCCGCAAGGTGCTGGTCAACCAGGCTACCACAAAATCACACCAAATGAGCAGGGCTCTTGTTACTGTTCAACATTCCTTTTATCGATCTCACATTGAACTCCTGAAACTTTCCCTCATGTTGGCTGTGTTAACTCATCCTCCCTCCTTTTCGGTTTAAGGACCGCTCTTCCCATGATGCTGAACTGAAGCATTGGAGGTGAATTCCAGTCCCCAAATCTTCCTCCACCCATGTTTCGGGCCAGCTCTGGGTCCACATTCTTTCTGCCAGGACCAAATCTCCCTGGCGTCTGTGATGCTCACTCTTCTATTTGCTGCCTCGGGGAGGATGACTTCTCTTCATTTTCGACTCTCCTGTCTGTGTTCTCCTGTTTTTCTGTCCACCTCCTTCTTGATTGTTTCCATGTTGACTTGGATGTTGATTCCATCTGCTCGAATGGCTTTAGCGATCAGCATCCTTCTTCACTATTCCTGACACCCTCTTCAGTTACTCCTCCCCCCCCCACCTCATTCTGTTACCATCCCTCCACCCATTCCCAACACCTTCACCATAAGACTCCCCCACCTGCTCTTGTGTTTCCAGTGGCCCCTTGCTTCTCCCTCCCTCCACTCTTCTCCTGCTACAAAAAGGCTTAACAGAGAACCAATGGGGGAACACTCTGAGCAGGCAACCAACTGCTTTTCATCAAGAAGAGGAAGAATTAGGTAGAGAGTAGAGCCTTCCTTTCAGGTCTGACTGATATCAAAGAACGAAATTAGACTGCTATTAACTCTAAGTTACCTGAGATGGTGGTCCTGAAAATTACCTGGAGTGGAGTGAAATGTGGCAGGAAGGACCTGGAGTCTTCCCTGGCCATCTACCTGGGAGGGGGCAACTTGGAGGGCTCCCTGAAGGTGAAGGAAGCAGAGAGCCAGTAGTGGCCAAAAGAACCTTTTGTAATGCAAACGTCTGTGAGTGTGTTTGAACTATAGTAAATGTTTACTTGCACCGATTATATTCATAAGTTCTTAATGTTTTTAAAATAAAATATTTATATTAATATTGGCACATTTGTATATAAGCCATTACTATTGTCATTTTTGTCTCCCTCTTGCAACAACCATTTACGCACAGCATGTCAGGGTCTCCCTGAGCCCAGACAAATTTGCTCTCCACTCTGAATGCCCCTTCTCCGTTTCATTTAACTTCTGCAAAAGATGGTCTACGATCACTGCCTCATTTTCCTACCACCCTGTCCTTCCTTAGCTCTCTGAAATCATGTTTTTGACCCCACCGCACTGCTGAATCTCTCCTCTTTCCAAAACCCCCGACAGCCTCCTCGGTGCCAGAAGCTTTTGGCTTTCTCTGCTCTCTTCCTTTTTTGCAGCTGAGGACTCTGAATTTCCTTTTTGAAACTCTTCTCCTTTGTATCTCACGATGCTGTAATCACATCCCTTCCTTCTCAGCCCTTTATTCTTGTCTGCAGCTCTTCCAAGTTAAGAAGGCATCGGCCATCAACTTGACCCACTTGAGCTCTATTGAAATCAGCATGGGTTTGTGTGGACCTGCTCTCTGAGCTGCAGGCCACCAGGATTCTTTAGCCCTACTAGGCATCTCCACCCAGCTGTCTCAAATGCAACCCTAGGACTGGATTTTACTGCTTTTCCCCCCACAGAACTTGCTTTTCAAATAAATGCTTCAGGACACCTTAAAACATTGAAATCATTGCCTTTCCCTCTCCTTGTGATCGCACACTTAGTAAATTCTAAGAAATGGAGGCAGAAAAAAGGTCACCGAGAGAAAGGAGGTAAGAGAAGGTGAAGAATGAAAAGAAATCCATTCTCCACAATTGCAAGACCAGAAAAGCTCCTTTCTGGGCAGATACCCCTCTGTTGCAGGAGACTGTAAAGTCATTCTTCATTTAGACCATTAAATATCAAAATATAATATTAGGGAGTTACAGCTTTTCAGCTTCACCCATCTCCAAAACCACCACCACCTAGCGACAACCTAAAACTGACAGACCTTTTCATTTCTGAAGTCACATTAACCTGAACTTTGGTATCTTCATAGACAAATGACAATAATCGAGAACAGATAAACCCATAAGAAGAAGAGATTCCCCCCACACACACTCTGAGTACTATTTCCTCAGATAAAACATGGTCCATGGGGTATAAGAAAGAGCTGAGAAATCAGATAAAGTAAGGGAGTAAAGCAGATAGGAAGAAGCTGAGAGGGAGAATCCAGTCTGAAAGATCAGTCCTGTTGAACCAGATTAGAACTCAGTTAGATCAGCTTTATAGTGATTACTTATAAGTAACTGAATCCAGGGGCGCCTGGGTGGCGCAGTCGGTTAAGCATCCGACTTCAGCCAGGTCACGATCTCGCGGTCCGTGAGTTCGAGCCCCGCGTCAGGCTCTGGGCTGATGGCTCAGAGCCTGGAGCCTGTTTCCGATTCTGTGTCTCCCTCTCTCTCTGCCCCTCCCCCGTTCATGCTCTGTCTCTCTCTGTCCCAAAAATAAATAAACGTTGAAAAAAAAATTAAAAAAAAAAAAATAAGTAACTGAATCCAGGGGCACCGGAGTAGCTCGGTTGGTTAAGCAACTGACTTTGGCTCATGTCACGATCTCCCAGTCGGTGGGTTCGAGCCCCGCATCGGGCTCTGTGCTGACAGCTCAGAGCCTGGAGCCTGCTTTGGATTCTGTGTCTCCCTCTCTCTTTGCCCCTCCCTTGCTCATGCTCTGTCTCTCTCTTTCTCACTCTATCTCTCTCTCTGTCTCTCAAAAATAAATAAAATCTACATTAAAAAAACAGTATGAAAAATTTTTTTAAAAAAATAAGTAACGGAATCCATCATTTAGAAAAAAATCCATAACTCCTCAACTAGTCTCGTGAGGACCCCCGGGTACCCTCCTGAGTCCTCCTGTCCTCCCAGACTGGACTCGCTTATTTTATGTCTGCTGATCCACCAGGCCAGTCCCTGATATAGTTACTCCTGTGACAAATACGTCTTAAATAATGAAAACTAAAGGCTTCTTCCTTGGGTTTCTCTAAGCAGAGCTAAAAAAAAGTGCTTTCCCCCAAAACTAACTTTATTGTATACTTCATAATAGCAAGAAATAGATAGCAGTATAGATCCATCATATAGGATTTATGCGATGCAAACATGGAAACACAAATATAAACATAGCCATCTTCCTCAAGTGCAGCTCTGCTCTTTCAACAAGCTCGAGCCCAAAGGACTGATACGTCTGTGCCCACCTTGTCCGGTTCCCTCACCCCTCTTCTTTATTTCCATGGAGAAGATTCCATTTTATGACTTACTAACCTTTCTTCCTCAATCTCTGATCCTTGCTCATCCCTAAAAAATCCCACTTGTGAACCGTCTACTAGGCCCCTCCCCATAAATTGGCAGGAAAGCCACTTACTTCCCTGCAGGAAATACTTTTGACTAGGAGCCCATTTAGCCAGTGACAGAAAGCCTGAAGCAGATTCCCTTAGCCCAGCGGGCCCAGGGATTTGGGGGGCCGATCTCAGGCCCTTCTTCTGGAGGAAGGACTTCTTGACTTCCTGTCTTGGCATCTCATTCTGCTCGACTTTTCTCACGCATTTGAGGGGCTGTGAGCAGTGAGCTGTTGCTGAGCAAAGCAGATGATTCCAGGGTCAGAGCAAGCGGGCTTTAGTCTGAAGCTTTGAACCTCAGAGAGGAGCTCAGCCGGGCCTTTGGTTGTTTTGTGGACTGTCAGCTGACGCGAGCCCTTGTAGACAAAATCTTGGGCTTTGGGCGCCCTCCTGTGGGTGTGATGTGGACGGGTGCGGAGCCTCTGGCAAATTCTCTGTTCCCCTGGTATGTCCCCACGGCTACCACGGGGAGAATGCCCTTACTGGAGGCCTCGGGGTGGGTTGGTTGGGCGGTGTGCGACCATGGCAGGTGGAAGAAACCCAGCTCCACGGAGAGATTCCGTAGGACCTGTTTCTAAAGCAAGTCAGACCTGCAGCCTCTACCACAGCGAGGTCTGTGTTTCCCTCAAGACCCTTTAGCAAAGTTGATCCTTTCAGGCTGAAAGCTGCAGAGCTGGCCAAGGCTTACCCATTCAGTCCGACAGCATCAACGGCTCTCTCGTGAACTATCGAGATAAGTAAGTAGTTGACCTCTGTCTTCACCCAAATGCGCTTGGTTCTACACTTGATTTGAAACCACATGGGGGACTTCGAGTTTCCAATAAAGCTCTTCCTTATTCATTTCAGATTAGAATCGCTTTCTCCCTGAGCATAGTTCTTGAAGGAGGACCGAGGATGGAAGGGTGCCGCTAATGTTCCTCACAGACGCACATAGTCGCACGCCAGGCTGAGTGGCACTGAATCATCTGTGGTCACCACCGTGTTTGCAGATTCCACACAACTGTGCCCCAGGGCCTGCGCGGAGCGCGCCGATATTTTCTCCCGGGCTGAAACTTGCGTTGTTTTCTGAATGCTCTTTCCATGGTTAGAAGTTTTTAATTTTAATGAAGTCTAGTTTGTCATTTGGTTCCTTTATGATGGTTATGTGCTCTGTATTACGTCTTTATTCCCCTTGATTGTTAAATTTTTATCTTGGGTTTTCTTCCAGAGCATTTATTGTTGTAACTTTTACGGGTAGGTCTATGATGCATTTCGAGTTAATTTTCACATGGGGCGTTAGGTGAGCTCCAATGTTCATTTTCACCATATATGTAGCCAGTTGTTCTTACGCAATTTGCTGAAGACGATGTCTTTTCCCCAGTGAGTTATCTGGATGCAATTCAAAGGCAACTGTCAATGAGTATGCACGTACAAGTCAATTTCTGGACTGGGTTCTGTTCCATTGATCTTCGCCTCTGATGTATGATCTTGCTAAATTAACTTGTTAGTTCCAGTCGCTTGTGTCTCCTAATTTTATACACTTTTCCTTGTTGTACATCGTCTGTAGGACTGCGAATGCCAATGCTCTTCATTGACTTGTCACATCATCTAGACACCAACGGCCATTCCTAAATTGGTTTGTGCAGCCGGTTCAGTGACTGCCAGTCCTTATTTAGTCTGGGTTTGGCGTGTGTGTCCTGTTCCTTGTCCTGACACCTCACTTCCCTAATCCTGCTATGGGAGGGCGCTGCTGTTCCAAACCCAGTATCCTCCCACCCAGAACCAGGCTGCTATGATCATCACTCTCTCTTCCCCATCCTCCAGGCCACTGGTATCATCCATATTTCGCTTAGGCAACAGCTTTAGCCCAGTAATTCAGTTTAGAGGCTGGATCTTTCAGCTTTTACCCTGGAGAGGGCTATCTCTATGGGAGGAAATATCCCATATTCATTGGTAATTTAGTAATTTAAAGGAGTTATACTTTTTTGCCTTATATTATTATTGTTGACGTGTTTGATTACTTAGGGTAATAGTTCTTATCTTTGTGGAATAAATAGAAGTAGAGAAGAAATATATTTGAGGCAGATGTATCCGTGCCTGGAATATGCCAGGGTATTTTTCATAGCGTGGCTATTGGAGGACATCTTTTTTTGACATAGTACCCATAGATCTCTTGTTACAAAAGAACATCCACCAAGAAGGATGATAGTCTTAGCTAAACTGAGGGACCCAGGATTGAGTGCAGAGATGCATTATATGAAAAATACTTAAAAAATAAATAAAACAATAGCAAAACCTTCTCTAAGAATGGGAGCAAAGGAAGACAGAGACTCTGCTGAACTGAAAGATGAAGTTTCTCCTGGTCTCTTCCCACAGTCGGGATGGATGTTGTCCAAAGATTATAAGCTGGTTTATTTTCCCAGCATTCATTGAGCTCTTAGTATAGGCCAAGTAGCAAAACAGCAGGCACTTGCTACAGGTTCCTGTTATAGACAGCAGAGAGAGTTCCTTATTCCTCTCCTAACCATGCCAAAACTGCAAATGGAAAGGAGAGTACTAGCTCCTGCGTCCCTCAGCAACTACCCGGTGACTGTTACCATCCTTCACGATCCCCAGCCCTGCCGGCCTCAAGGTTCTCTATTGTTTTCACGAAGCAGGGGCCAGCGGAGGTATTAGCACTCAGTTGACGCTCTCCAGAATTGGAATCTCTGCAAGGAAAATGGAACGGGACAGACGTCTGGGAAACTGGGAAGCAAATAGCACGTGGTTCGTTACTACATTTCCCTGGTGCTAAGGGTGACATTCTCTCATATTTTTAAGATTTATAAAATTGAGATACTGCGTGTCGTATATAAGGATACGATATACGGTTTTACACACACCTGCATGCATGCGCACACAGACGCACACATCTGATGAGGTAGCATTCCCTTTTTTGCCCTCTATAACTATCGTGAAATCAAGGCTGTAGCTTACCAGCCTGTTGCTTGTCAATGGAGGAAAAGTGCTCATTACCACGTCAATTCTGCCATGTCCATGGTACTAACTGAATGTATTTTAAAGCCGTATTTTAAGGTGATTATTGCCTTTCTCTTTTGCATTAAGAAAACACACTGCTTCTCTTTTATTAGGCAATTGTGACACCTGCTGTCAGAAATAGAGAACTTCTCTCCGGCTGCCAACTGGCCTTGCTGATCGCTAAGAAATAAAGATGCCTAGGACCTGAAAACTTCTAGGAGACAATGAGCAAATCACAATTTTCATTTTTGTACTGTATTAAAACAACCCTAATTGTTCCAGACCACTGAAATTCCAGTTTTAAGCAGGTAGCATTTGTGTTGGAACACTGTAGGCAGCCCAAGGCCTGTCTCTGTCCTGCCCCAATTTTTTCCCCAGAGATTTGGTGCTGAGTGATTGATTTAGTGACCACCAGACGGACAAATATTTGCAGGCATCTACCCATGCTTTGAGCGTGTAGATATCACCTTTTTTTTAAGTTCCGGGGCCCCTTGTTTGTTTCTGTTTTTTTTTTTTTTTAATACAATTTTATTGGGTATGATTCACATAAAATGTACTTGCTTTAAGATGCAGTTCAATGAATTTTGACAAATGTCACCACTACCAAAATCAAGATATAGAAAGTTTCCATTGAGCATTCTTTTCTACCTCTCTCTGATGAGCCCTGACTTCCCCTCACCCCCCCCCCACCCCCAACCAGGTCCCAGGCAATCACTGATCTGCTTTCTATTACTATAAATCAAGTTTGTGTTTTCTAGTTTCAAGTAAAGGGACTCATACAGTATGCATTCTTTATGCTCAGTGTCTTTCACTCAGCATATTTGGAAGATTCATCGAATCCAGTTATTATTAATGTTATAACTACTCACCTCAAAACTTAGTGGCAGAAAACATTTTAGTGTGTTCCCTGACTCTGTGGGTCACGATTTCAACAGGGCACAATGGAAACAGCAAGGCTTGAGAGGGTCCTGCGCGCAACAGCTTCTGTTGTCATGGAATTGGGGTGCATTGGTCTCCTGGGATATGTTTACCAATGTTTACCAATTCTATTGTCATGGAATTGGGGTGCATTGGTCTCCTGGGGTATGTTTACCAACGTTTACCAATTCTATTGTCATGGAATTGGGGTGCATTGGTCTCCTGGGATATGTTTACCGATATTTACCAATTCTATTGTCATGGAATTGGGGTGCATTGGTCTCCTGGGGTATGTTTACCAATGTTTACCAATTCTATTGTCTATTGTGCATTGGTCTCCTGGGATATGTTTATGGGTATGTTTACCAAGCTGGAAACCTATCAAGCCACCTACAATTTGGATTTTAGGGAGGTTTCCTCATGTAGGCAAGATCAATTTTTAACTCCTTTTCCAGCCCCTGTCCCCTCTCTGGAGAAGTGGGGGGAGGGGGGAGGCTGAAAATCCTAAGCTTCTGATCATGATTTTGTCTTTCTGGTGACCAGCTGCCCATGCAGGAGTCCTTCCAGAGTCACCTCAATAGAATGATCCTCTTGCATTTAGTGAGCCTTGTTTTGTGTCATGATGTGATCTATCTTAGAGAATGCCCCATATATACTTGAGAAGAATGTGTTTTCTGTGCTTCTGGCTGAAATGTTCTGTATATATCTATTAAGTCCATCTGGTCTAATGTATCATTTAGGGTCACAGTTCTTTTATTTTATTTTATTTTATTTTATTTTATTTTATTTTTTATTTTTTAAAGCAGGTTCCAACCTAGCATGGAGACTGACATGGGGCTTGAAGTCACCACCCTGAGACCAAAACCTGAGCTGAGATCAAGAGTCAGATGCTTAACCAACTGAGCTACCCAGGCACCCCTAAGGTAGCAGTTTCTTTATGGATTTTCTGTTTGGATGGGATATCCATTGATGTAAGTGAGTATTAAAGTTCCTTACTGGTATTGCATTGCTTCCATTTTCTTCTGTTAGATCTTCTAATGTTTGTTTTATATATTTAGGTGTTCCTATGGTGAGTACATAAATATTTACAAACATATGCTCTTTTTGGATTGACCCTTTTATCATTATGTAATGTCCTTCTTTGTCTCTTATTACAAACTTTATTTTAAAGTCTATTTTGTCTGATATAAGGATAGCTACCCCAGGTTCTATTGGCTTTCATTTGCAAGGAGTATCTTTTCCCATCCCTTCCCTTTCAGCCTTTATGTGTCCTTATATTTGAAGTGAGACTGTTATGGGCAGCATATAGATGGGTCTTGTTTTTTAATCCATTAAGTCACTCTATCTTTCGATTGGAGAATTTTGTACATTTACATTTAAAGTAATTATTGATAGGTGTGCACTAGTAAATATGAATATCAATCAATATTTGTTGTTTCTCTTTCTCGGTCATCTAATGTATCGTTCTATCTACACCAACTTACATATTCCTAACTACATAGTTAAAATAATTTAAAGGTAACTCATGATACATGATGTACAAAACAAAAATATAAATTTGAAGTAGATAAGAAGAAAAAGTAAACCTTTGAGTTTTTAAATATTCCTCTTTTTAATTTTATTCCAAATGTGAATAAGAGGCATTCTGGATCAGTGAAAGATTATTTATTAGTATTTCTAGAATAATAACTGTGTTGCTTCCTTTGTTTCAATTCCTGTCCTGAGACAACACAGAAAGAACCAGGTGGGAAAATTTATTTGGGGAGCCAAAATACCTTTAGGCAAGGGCCAGAGAAAAATGGACTTTTTCTGCTTATGTATAGGAGAAAAATACATCTGTCTTTCTCTCCACTCCATAAAGAAGGGAGAAAATATCTTGCTCCTTAGAGACATAATAGAAAGGATCCTGGGTTCTCACTCTAATCTTTTGAAATATAAATACACCACTCCAGTCGGTTAAGCTTCTGACTCTTGGTTTCAGCTCAGGTCATGAACTCACTGTTTGGTGAGTTCAAGCCCCATGTCAGGCTTTGCATTGACTATGGGGAGCCTGCTTGGGATTCTCTCTCTCTCTCTCTCTCTCTCTCTCTCTCTCTCTGCCCCTACCCCATCCCCATGGTCTCTAAAAATAAATGTCTTTCTCAAAATGTCTCTCTCAAACTAAACAAATAAACTAAAACAAATCAATGTATGCAGAAAAAGCATCTGACAAAATACAGCATCCTTTCATAATAAAAACCCTCAAGAAAGTAGGGATAGAAGGAATATACCTCAAGAACATAGAGGCCATATATGAAAGACCTACAGCTTATATCATCCTCAATGGGGACAAAACTGAGAGCTTTCCCCCTAAGGTCAGGAACAAGACAGGGAAGTCCACGCTCACCACTGTTACTCAACATAATGGAAGTCCTAGTCTCAACAATCAGACTACAAAAAGAAAGAAAACGCATCCAAATCAGCAAGGGGGAAGTCAAAATTTCACTCTCCAGAGATGACATATTCTCTATGTGGAAAGACTCCACCAAAAAACTGCTAGAAATGATACATGGATTCAGCAACGTTGCAGCATATAGAATCAATGTACAGAAATTGGCTGCATTATCTATACACCAATAATGAAGCAACAGAAAGACAAACCAACGAATTGATCTCATTACCAATTTACCAAAATCCATAAAATACCTAAGAATAAACTTAACCGAACAGGTGGAAAATCCATACACTGAAAACTATAGAAAGCTTATTAAGGAAATTGAAAAAGACACACACAAAAAAAATGGAAAAACATTCCATACTCATGGATTGGAAGGACAAATATTGTTAAAATGTCGATATTGTCCAAAGCAATTTACTTACTCAGTGCAATCCCTACCCAAAAAGCACCCAACATTCTTCACAAAGCTAGAACAAATCCCCAAATTTGTGTGGAACAGAAAAGACCCCGAATAGCCAAAACGATCCTGAAAAAGAAAACCAAAGCTCGAGGCATCACAATCCCAGACTTCAGGATGTATTACAAAGCTGTAATGATCAAGATGGTATGTTACTGGCACAAAAAACAGACACTCACATCAATGGAACAGAATAGAGAACCTAGGAATGGACCAACAAATGTATGACCGACTAATCTTTGACAAAACAGGAAAGAATATCTGATGGGAAAAAAGACAGTCTCTTCAACAAATGGTGTTGGGGAAACTGGACAGCAACACGCAGAAGAATGAACCTGGACCACTTTCTTACACCATGCACAAAAATAAACTCAAACAGGATGAAAAACCTAAAGGTAAGACAGGAAGCCATCAAAATGCCGGAGGAGAAAACAAGCAACAACTTCTCTGACTTCAACTGCAACAACTTCTTACTAGACATGTGTCAGGAGGCAGGGGGAAAAAAGCAAAAATGAACTATTGGGACCTCATCAAGATAAATAGCTGTGTACAGTGAAGGAAACAATCGGCAAAACTAAAATACAACCAACAGAATGGAAGAAGATATTTGCAAATGACGTATCAGATGAAGGGTTAGTATCCAAAATCTACAAAGAACGTGTCAAACTTGACACCCAAAAAACAAATAATGCAGTGAAGAAATGGGCAAAAGATCTGAATAGACTCTTCCAAAGAAGATGTCCAGGTGGCAAACAGACACGTGAAAAGATGCTCAGCATCACTCATTATCGGGGAAATACAAATCAAAACCACTATGAAATACCACCTCACACCTGTCAGAATGGCTAAAATTAACAACTCAGGTAACGACAGATGTTGGTGAAGGTGTGGAGAAACTGCTGGTGGGAAAATTAAAAATAGAACTACCCTATGACCAAGCGTTTGCACTACTAGGCATTTATCCAAAGGATGTAAAAATGCTCATTTGAAGGGCACTATGGACAATAGCCAAGGCATGTAAAAAGCCCAAATGTCCATCGACGGATGAATAGATAAAGATGTGGTGTGTGTGTGTGTGTGCGTACACACATATATATTGTATGTATATATATACATAAAATGGAACATTTTATTCATTCATAAGAATGAATCTTGCTATTTGCAACAACATGGATGGAACTTGAATGTATTAGGCTAAGCAAAATAAGCCAGTCAGGGAAAGACAAATATCATATGATTTCACTCATATGTAGAATTTAAGAAACAAAACAGATGAACATAGGGGCAAGGAAGCAAAAATCAGGTAAAAACAGAGAGGGAGACAAATCATAAGAGACTCTTAAATACAGAGAACAAACTGAGGGTTGCTGGAGGGGTGTTGGTGGATGGGTGGGCTAAATGGGTGATGGGTATTAAGGAGGGCACTTGTTGGGATGAGAACTGCATGTTATATGTAAGTGATGAATCACTAAATTCTATTCCTGAAATCATTATTACACTATATGTTTACTGACTTGGATTTAAATTTAAAAAAAAAAGAAGAAGACACACACACACAAAATCTAAATAAATAAATAAATAAATAAATAAATAAATAACTCCAAAAGCCAGATATGCTCCAGACTTTCAGGCTTTAATGACCTACAGGAATATCTCCCAAGCTTCATCTTCCCTTCAAATATAAACTCATATCTATGGTATGAATTAACTTGTCGAGACTTGCTTTTAGGTCAGAGTATGAAGTTTCTGCAAAATTGATTCAGAAAGCCACACATCTGCAGAAACACAAAAAATATTCACTCACATTCCTTAGAAACATAATGGTAAGGTCATAAAATGTATACTCCCATGAAACATAGGAGAAAGCAGTTTTAGGTAAAGTCCTTGAAGTTGCTCTCTTCAACTTATTGTTCCAGTCAACCCCAGACATTTCAACTCGTTTCCTAGTTAATTGACTCTTTTTAGAGTAAATACATATATAGATCATCCCACGCACGTATACATACACAAAACAAATAAGCAGAATAAACCCGTTATTTTTACACCAAAAACAATGACCATGTTTTGTTTTGTTTTTGTTTTTTGGTTTTTCTGGGGTTTTTTTTTTTTTACTTCCACTTGGGAAATTAAAATAAGCTTCACAGAATTAGAGACCCAAACTACTTTATTGTAAAATGGGGGAAAACTCATTAGGTTGCCTTAAAATGTTCTTTTGGTGATTGTATTCTTTCAGAATAAGTGCTTTTGCCCAGGGCATGTGGTTGAAGTCAGATTTCTTTATTAGGAACGGAGCATTTTAGAGCTAGGAGAGACTTTCAATATCTGACAACGCTAATGGATTTAGAGCTAATTTTAGAATAAGATTCGTCTGGGACACGTATTGATTTGCAGTACTGATGGAGTTTGCCTTTCTTCAGAAATATCTCCTTCCAGGTATTTTGCCATTTGCCTATAACCCAGGTGAG
The DNA here is from genome assembly GCF_018350155.1 of Leopardus geoffroyi. NCBI lineage: Eukaryota > Metazoa > Chordata > Mammalia > Carnivora > Felidae > Leopardus > Leopardus geoffroyi. Next base: position 33,388,347 of record NC_059327.1, on the reverse strand, counting down.
ATTTCTAAAAGCTTTGAATCATAATTCTTGACAGAAGATAGATGATAGAGGTTTTGTTTTTAAGTTACCTTTGTTGGAGACAGTGCGGTATCCTGAGAAGGATCGGCTCGGTAGAAGATACACTTGGCTTGGAATCCTTACTCTGCCAGTTAGTACTTGTGTGGAATTGGAAGGTGCAATTCGTTGAGTCATCTGTGAAATCGTACCCCCCACCCCTGCCCCACCTTTTACAGATGAGGACGCAGGATGCACACCCGCTAAGTGAAGTATGGTTCCATGCTGCAGTCTTTTGGAAGTTTAACAGAGATGTACAAATTGCCTAGTAGTGTGAGCAGTCAGCATTCAACAGGTGAAAGGTAATATATAACAATAATAAAAGCGTTTTCCTCTTTGTCCTATCTCAGATGGAATATCTAAGCATTGCTTATCTTCCATAGCACCACCGTCTTCGTCATCAACAGGAAGGTAACTCAAGATGCCACAATCATTTGTACGCTTTCAACAAAGAGTGGTACCCCGGAGTCCATGGAAAGAATGCCTGGAAACTTTATTATAAGGTTAGATATTCTGAGACACAAGTTTTCCTTTTTTTCTTACAAACAGATACAGCATTAGCTGACCCAGTGGACAAAACAAATAGTTCCATCCTGGTTTCATCGTGTTTTTTTCTTCTTTTTTTCTTGTCTTTTCTGTTTGTTTGTTTGTTTGTTTTCTCTGTGTGTGTGTGTGTGCACATGCCTGTATGCATATGTGCAGTACTCTAACCTTGGCTGTTTGAGAGGCCTTTTCTTCAGATTTCCATTTCAGCTCTTCTTAAAAGTTCTGGTTTGGGGCGCCTGAGTGGCCCAGTCACTTAAGTGTCCGACTTCAGCTCAGGTCACCATCTCGTGGTCCGTGGGTTCGAGCCTCTGTGGGGCTCTGTGCTGACAGCTCAGAGCCTGGAGTCTGCCTCGGATTCTGCGTCTCCTTCTCTCTCTGCCCTTCCCCCACTCACACTCTGTCTCTCTCTCTGTCTCTCAAAAGTGAATAAGCATTAAAAAAAAAATTATTTTTAAAGAGCTCTGGTCAGTAAAAGGCAATGCAGGGACCATCTAAGTACAATAAATAGTTTGAAACAAAACACATCTTTAGAAAAAATGATTCCTTCTTCTCTCCCCTATGCCTTCCATGTAATAAAATAATGAGTTATGGTTGTACCTGCATAATTAGCAGAAAATCTATTTTAGAAGAAATAACCTGAAGCAAAGAATTTCATAGCTATACATTTATGCTGGATATTTATTTCCTTGGAGTCTCATTTGCTTGGCGTTAGTTTTTCTCCTCTGACTGGACCATTGCTCTTAGAAACAACTAAGAGCAGATATTTTTATAAATCTTAGGTCCACACTTCGTTTAAAATCCTTCATAAGTCTGCCCTTACTGGAGTTAACCTGAAGGATTACACTCTTGCCTGACTGCCAAACACATTTATCTTTCACTTGCCTCTCCAGAGTAAGGTCCCGAGAGCATAGAGCATCTGTTGTTGGATTAAAATACATACCCCTAATCCCTACTTTTAATTGCAATGCTTCGCCTGGTCATCTCTGATCTTAATTTAATCAACAAATATAGTGTCTACTATAAATTGTCAGACAATCTCCAAGCACTAGAGCTAGAACAGTAATCAAGCTGACAAAATTATCTTGAGGTGATAAAGTCGGGGAAGTAAGCAGGGGTCAGGTAAGCAGGGCTTTGTGAATCAGGATAAGAGATTTGGCTTTTGTTTTCAGTGTGTTGGAAAGCCTTTAGAAGGTTTTCAGCCATAAAATAAATTGACGAGGCTTAGATTTTAAGGAAATCATTTAGTTGCTGAATGCAAATGACTTCTTGGGAAGGGTTGGAGGGAGAGAAAGACTAAGTGCCTTTGTGGGCCTCCCATAAATGGAAGGACTGCTCATCTCCCAGGATGCAGGATCGCACCATGTTTCCAGGCAAGGGCTCTTGAAGCTGGTTATAGATACAAATACTGGTTTATTGCTCGCTATTGACCTCTCGACTTCATGACCCAAAATGGAGATAACAATTTTACCTTCTACCAAGGGTTCATATTAGGATTTAATGCTGATATGTATCAAGCTGGAGCAGTTCTTGGCACACGGAAAACTTCAGTGAACAGCAGCCTTAAGAAACTCGATCCATAAAATCTATTGGCTTACTTCCTGTTTTTGTTGTGTGGACTTTGGAATATTTTACCACAGAGATTGCAATTCCTCCCAGCTTGCTTAATCTCTTAATACTCACTCGTTCTTGCCTTGTCTGAAACATCTTTCTTGGCTTGACTGATTGCCCAACTATATGATTAGTACGCTGCCGTCATATTCTTCATCAAAGTCGGGGTTTTAAACTTCTTTTTTTTTTTAAGTTTACTTATTTATTTTTGAGAGAGAGAGAGAGCATGAGCAGGGAAGTGGCAGAGAGAAGGAGAGAGAGAGAATCCCAAGCAGGCTTAGCTCTGCCAAAGCAGAGCCCCATGTGAGACTTGAAGTCACGAACTGTGAGATCATGACCTGAGTCGATATCAAGAGTTGGCTGCCCAACCTACTGAGCCACCCAGGCGCCCCCAGGGTTTTACACTTCTCAATCCAACCAGGGCTTTGCTGCCCCCACTGGAAATCTACACTTACACTCTTTGCATGTTTAATATTAGAGATATGTTATACAACTTTTGCTGCTATAGTATCTTTAGTGTCTGAGAGTCATGTTCTCATTTTAACCATACATTTTCCCATGTCCGTTTTATAATGAATTGTTTATATCATCAGCTTAGTTGCTGATTTTCCCCATTTGTGTCATTACTTTTCCCCTGCAGACTTGAAGACAAAAGTTCTAATTGCTTCCTTGTGTTTGGGGTGCTTTAGAGGCTCAGTCTAGCAATATGTTAATATGAAAGTCATTGATTTAAATATAAAGGAGGTGTATGTAAGTGATCTCATCCAGAGAGCCCTGACGGAATAGGCTGAATTAAATCACAATGTAAGAATGGGCCTCCCAGATGAGATGCCTGAAGTTCAACTTGTCTCCTAATTTCACTGTCGTGACCCTCCAGTGTAGCCCAGCTCTCTATGGTGGTTCGTGGTCTTGAAAAACTATAATATTTTGTTCTTTTCTCTTATCCTGAAAGTTTGGAGAAGAGAATGCCTTTTGTGACTATGGTTGTCATCCACATTTGAATTTGAGGTTAGTAAGAGATTTTCTGATTAAATGAGTTCACATTTGTTTTTACATCAACTAATTGGATATGATTTAAAATTCATTGCAAGTCGTAAAAACAATTATTCACCTTTTCTTACACCACAAGCACTGTACTGTGCATTTTATATGCATAGCGACATTTAATTCTATTTTTTTTCAGCATCATATAAAAAGTTAGTAGAGATTGAGCAGCAGATATAATTATTTCCATGAGAGCTCCAGTGTCAAATAACACAATTGCATTATGTCTATCTGTCCTTGGCCTAAAACGTATTCGCAAAAGCTGACCCAGGATCTCAACAACGTAACTACTGTCGAATATTTATCTTTTCACTGATTCAAAACTCTTCCAAACTTTAGAAGAAGAGCCAAAAAGAAAAATAACACGCATATATAAAAACAATATTGCTTAAGACAGGAATTGGTATACATTTTCTGTAAGGATCTAGACGGCATATTAGCACTTCATGGGCCATGTGGTCTCTGATGCAACAATTACTTGGCCATTGCAGCATGAAAACAGCCATAGAAAATACACAAACGAATGGGTGTGGCTGCGTTTCAATAAAACTTTATTTACAAAACTGGCGGTGGCCCATAGACCATAGTATTTTGACCCACTGGCTTAAAAAATACAGTGAATATGATTTTATTTCTTAATTTTGTAGAAAATCATAGGGCAGTCTTCCAAATCGTGTGTTCCAAATCATTGCATTTAGTAGCTCATACTAAGTACAGCTGGGATATGTTTTCTCTAACAAGGAAAAGTCCCAGGAATGGAATTCCTCAATCTGAGGGATAAGACTAAAACCTCTCAAGGTGAATGAAACCAACATTATTCTTCCTGGATGGAAGGTCTGGCCCAATCAAAACCACTTTCTCCTTTCTGCCCTCCAACGCATTATCCTAAATAGCCTTCTCATTCAAGAGAAAACTAACAACATTATTTCTGTGTTTAAAACTTTTGCGAACATTGCCTTCCGGATAAATTAGCACCTTCGTACTCTGGCAAACAGACGTCTTCCCAATCCATCTCCAACCTTCTGGAGAGCTTCATCTCATGGCCCGGCCCACCTTCCCAATCCCATTTCACCTGGCCCTTTATTAAACACGTCTCCACTGAGCACCCAGCTCCAGAATCGGTCAGAGTTTCAGATGTGAGTTGACTTCATGTACACTGTTTTTTAAGCAATTTCACTTCAATTCATACTCGACCAGAGAATACATCTCAGCATCGTACTAATATCTAACTAATATTTGTTGGCCCTGTGTCAATGACTGTTACAATGGCTACAAGTATGTGTTGTTCCGTGGAAACAACCGAGAAAGTTCAGCAGAGGAAATGGGAGGCACAAAGATGGGAGGATCTCGAACCATAACAACAAACAGAAGTGAGGGACGGTGCCACTGTTCCACACCACACCACACAACACAACACAGGCAGGCTTCCTGACTTCATAGGGGGAGAGAGAAAGGAAGTGGCTTTCTTGTGAATCCTCCTTAACAATTAGGGATAAAAGAGTATATATATATATATATATATATATATATATATATTTTTTTTTTTGAGAGACAGAGTTTGGACAGGGGAAAGGGACAGAGGGAGATAGAAGGAGGAAACCCAAGCAGGCTCCACATTCAGCGTGGAGTCCTACACAAGGCCCAGTCCTACGATCCTGGCATCATGACCTGAGCAGAAATCAGGAGTCAGCAGCTCAACTGAGCGAACCACCCAGGCGCCCCCCTCACCCCTTTTTGGAGTATTATTTTTAAAAGAAGAAACTCTGATGAAAGAAAATTTTACTTTTTGAATGTTTGCTTATTTCTGAGAGAAAGAGAGAGCACACATGCACTAGTGCGGGAGGGCCAGAGGGAGAGGGAGACAGAGGATTTGAAGAGGGCTCTGCGCTGACAGAAGAGAGCCTGGGGTGGGGTTTGAACTCATGAGGTGCGAGATCATGACCTGCGCCGAAGTCGTGCTTAGCCAACTGAGCCACCCAGGTGCCTCAAAAAAAAAAAATTGAAAACTCTTGAATTTTTATTTCTATCTCTAACCATGGGCACGAATAGGCAGCGCAAAAGAGTGGAAGACAAAGGTTCCAAATACGTTACACGACTTGTGGCTGATATTTAAAGTTGAAGGGGAACGCGTTCCTTGATTTCAAACCTCCTGCAGATGCTGATTACTCTGAGACTTTAAAACATTTTTCTGTGTGCGACTGTCACTGGCACAGACAGGCTCTCTCTGTGATCCTCAGAAATGAGAACGGAAGAGTGGGAACCTCATAAATTAATAGCCTAAGATAATTGGGTCTATACAAAGTTCCACCAGTCGCTGGTTACCTTCGAGCAGGCAAATTTCCCTCTTGTCAGAACTGAATGTCCAAGTGCCCCACAGAGTAAGTGATCCAGGGGTTAAGTTTTATTGCATCATGAGGTCGTAGGGCTCATTTCAAGCCTGAATCCAGGCTTGAAAGTGTGTTCTGAGTGAAGGAACATCTGGGTGCCAACATTTCCTGCCTCAACTTTCTCTTTGCAAGGAGACAACCTGGAGGCGGGGAGTTTCTGGCGCGGGTTCGACGGCCGTACCACGCCACTTCCTTATGGTTAATGGAGCCCTGCTGGTACAGACTGTACTGGAAGGTTCAATTGTGGGTGAAAGCAGTCTGCCGAATTTGAACGGACAGACTGTAGAGATGCTATCGGATTCATTCCTACTTTCAGAAGAAAGGCATGATGGGTAGTCAAGCTATTAGAAATCCGAATGTAACCTCAACTCCCAGTACTTGATAGTCCTTGAATAGCTCTTGGTCACGGGTGCGTCTGGAGCTGTTATGCAGCCTTGGCTTAGCTATAGAGAGACCCAAAGGAACTTGATTTTCGGGAAAATAAGAGTTGTGGAAATTTGTTTTTGGCCACAGGAAATCTATAATGCTTACCACCTTTCTGCAAACTGAGCGCAGCAGCAAAGTTATGCTAAAGTAATCACCTCCTGAAACTACTGTTTATTGAATCCCGACAACGTGCAAGGTCTAGAGATGTTGGACCCCGCAGGGACACGTGCGTCTTAGCCCAGACCTCTGATTTCAACAGGTGTGTACATATTTCAGAAGCTACAGTAAAAATTTCACGAATAATTCCTGACTTTGCAAATGTTAATCCTGACTTTGCAAATGTTAAGAGGCAGACGGCAAGCAAGTTCAGATATATCACTTAATTAAGGTCTAGATACTTCGAAGATACCTTTGGCTTGGCACATAAACACCTTCGCCTTCACTATATTTAGCCCAGAGAAACAAGCAGACAAAAGCAACAAAACTCCCTCAAAGGTACTCACACCCCTTACATACAGACTGTAGGGCAGAAGCAAGCATTCTTAGGATTCAGCGAAAGGTAGGGGCAGCATGGGCTCTGTTGAGTAACAGAAGTATCCTGAAGAATGTAGTACTACATGTGTGGATTCAGGAAGGGTGGACAAGCCCTCACTCCAAAGTGACTTATCATATTTGTCAAATTGGAGGAGGAGAGTGGCCTGGAATAAAGAATATGATTGCACCACAAGGACTGATAGGTATACTGAGTTGTGTTCAACCAACCCTGAAAAAGATGGTTCACTTGAACCTGTAGGAAGATGAAAGGAGAGCTCAGCAGGTGTGCTGATAAAAAAAAAAAAAAAGCAGGGGAAGGGGCGCCTGGGTGGCTCAGTCGGTTAGACTTCCTCTCAGGTCATGAACTGGCGGTTTGTGAGTTCGAGCCCTGCGTCGGGCTCTGTGCTGACAGCTCGGAGCCTGGAGCCTGCTTCAGATTCTCTGTCTCCTCCTCTTTCTGCCCCTCCCCTGCTCATGCTCTGTCTCTCTCTGTCTCTCAAAAATAAATAAGTGTTAAAAAAATTTGAAAAACAAAAATAGCAGGGGGAGCAAGACCTGAGCAGGCCAACCAATCAGATGATCTGTTGGCTAAAAGCAGTCTCTAGTCTTTTCTAGTTTGTAGTCTTAAAATATTACACATACAGTGTCTGGTTATGACAGCTTAGGTTTCCTTACATTTAGCCACCCAGGCTACTGGGAAACCTTCTTCAAAAAGGCAGAAGAGGGGGCGCCTGGGTGGCGCAGTCGGTTGAGCGTCAGACTTCAGCCAGGTCACGATCTCGCGGTCCGTGAGTTCGAGCCCCGCGTCAGGCTCTGGGCTGATGGCTCAGAGCCTGGAGCCTGTTTCCGATTCTGTGTCTCCCTCTCTCTCTGCCCCTCCCCCGTTCATGCTCTGTCTCTCTCTGTCCCAAAAATAAATAAACGTTGAAAAAAAAAATTAAAAAAAAAAAAAGGCAGAAGAGGACAGAGTCTCAGTCATTCATTGGTAATGTTCAGTTTCTTGGGAAAAAAACAAACATAAACTATAAGGACAAGATCTTCAAATGAACTTACCCTAAAAATATTTATTGAGAGTCTCCCTTGTGTGAGATACAACTCTAGATGTTGGGGATATAGCACTGAACAACAGACACAGAAGATTGTATTACATCCTAGTGCAGGTAGATAAACAAACAAACAAACAAAAAAACCAAGTGCATAGTTAAAAGTCTTTGTGCTGATCATGTGCTTACTCTTCAATGACCAAGTGGGAAAGCAGATAAAGAGATCTTAGATGTTTTTATGAAGAGTGTGCATCTAAAATTGAGCAGGCAAAGAAGGACTTGCTGAAAAAGCATATTTTTTAAAATTTTGTTTTTTTAAATTTACAACCATACTGGTTAGCATCTAGTGCAACAATGATTTCAGGAGTAGATTCCTTAGTGCCCCTTACCCATTTAGCCCATCCCCCCTCCCACAACCCCTCCAGAAACCCTCAGTTTGTTCTCCATATTTAGGAGTCTCTTCTGTTTTGTCCCCCTCCCTGTTTTTATATTCTTTTTGTTTCGCTTCCCTATGTTAATCTGTTTTGTCTCTTAAAGTCCTCATATGAGTGAAGTCATATGATTTTTGTCTTTCTCTAATTTCACTTAGCATGATGCCCTCCAGCTCCATCCACGTAGTTGCAAATGGCAAGATTTCATTATTTTTGATTGCCGAGTAATACTCCATTGTGTGTGTGTGTATATATATATATATACACACACATATATACATATATATATACACATGTATATATACATGTGTGTATATATACATATATATACATATATATATATATTGTGTGTGTATATATATATATATATATATATATATATATATATACACATAACATACAGGTATGTTTATGTGTGTGTGTGTGTATATATATCTTCTTTATCCATTCATCCATCGATGGACACTTGGGATCTTTGCATAATTTGGCTATTGTTGATAGTACTGCTATAAACATGGGGGTGCATTTGTCCCTTTGAAACAGCACCCCTGTATCCCTTGGATAAATGCCTAGTAGTGCAATTGCTGGGTCATAGGGTAATTCTAGTTTTAGTTTTTTGAGGAACCTCCATACTGTTTTCCAGAGTGGCTGCACCAGCTTGCATTGCCACCAACAATGCAACAGAGGTCCTCTTTCTCCGCATCCTCACCAACACCTATTGTTGCCTAAGTTGTTAATGTTACCAATTCTGACAGGTGTAAGGTGGTATCTCATGGTGGTTTTAATTTGTATTTCTTCCTGATGATGAGTGATGTTGAGCATTTTTTCATATTTTTGTTGCCATCTGGATGTCTTCCTTAGAGAAGTGTCTATTCATGTCTTTTGCCCATTTCTTCACTGGATTATTTGTTTTTTGGGTGTGGGTTTGATAAGTTCTTTGTAGATTTTGGATACTAACCCTTTATGTGATATGTCATTTGCAAATATCTTCTCCCATTCTGTCGGTTGCCTTTTAGTTTTGCTGATTGTTTCCTTCACTGTGCAGTTTTTTATTTTGATGAGGTCCCAGTAGTTCATTTTTGCTTTTGTTTCCCTTGCCTCTGGAGATATGTTTAGTAAGAAGTTGCTGTGGCCAAGATCAAAGAGGTTCCTGCCTGCTTTTTCCTCGAGGATTTTGATGGCTTCCTGTCTTACATTGAGGTCTTTCATCCATTTTGAGTTTATTTTTGTGTATGGTGTAAGAAAGTGGCCCAGGTTCATTCTTCTGCATGTCACCATCCAGTTTTCCCAGCACCACTTGCTGAAGAGACTGTCTTTATTCCATTGGATACTCTTTCCTGCTTTGTCAAAGATTAGTTGGCCATACGTTTGTGGGTCCATTTCTGGGTTCTCTATTCTGTTCCATTGATCTGAGTGTCTTTTCTTGTGCCAGTACCATACTGTCTTGATGATTACACCTTTGTAGTATAGCTTGAAGTCTGGGATTGTGATGCCTTCTGCTTTGGTTTTCTTTTTCAATATCGCTTTGGCTATTTGGGGTCTTTTCTGGTTCCATACAAATTTTAGGATCGTTTGTTCTAGCTCTGTGAAGAATGTTAGTGTTACTTTGATAGGGATCGCGTTGAATATGTAGATTGCTTTGGGTAGTATTGACATTTCAACAATATTTGTTCTTCCTATCAGGAGCATGACATCTTTTTCCATCTTTTTGTGTTTTCTTCAATTTCTTTCATAAGCTTTCCATAGTTTTCAGTGTATAGAGTTTTCACCTCTTTGGTTAGATTTATTCCTAGGTATTTTATGGTTTTTGGTGCAACTGAAATGGGTTCGATTCCTTGATTTCTCTTTCTGTCGCTTCATTGTTGGTGTATAGGATTGCAAACGATTCTGTGCATTGATTTCACATCCTGCAATTTTGCTGAATTCATGAATCAGTTCTAGCAGTTTTTTGGTGGAATCTTTTGAGCTTTCCATATAGAGTATCATGTCATCTGCGAAGAGTGAAAATTTGACCTCCTCTTGGCCTATTTTGATGCCTTTTATTTCTTTGCGTTGTCTGACTGCAGAGGCTAAGACTTCCAATACTATGTTGAATAACAGTGGTGACAGTGGACATCCCTGTCTCGTTCCTGACCTTAGGGGGAAAGCTCTCAGCTTTTCCCCATTGAGGATGACATTAGCGTTGGGTCATTCATATATGGCTTTTGTGATCTCGAGGTATGCTCCTTCTATCCCTACTTTCTTGAGGGTTTTTATCAAGAAACGATGCTGTATTATGTCAGATGCTTTCTCTGCATCTATTGAGAGGATCATATGGTTCTTCTCCTTTCTTTTATTGATGTGATGAATCATGTTAACTGTTTTGCAGATATTGAACCAGCCCTGCATCTCAGGTATAAATCCCACTTGGTTGTGGTGAATAATTTTTTTAATGTGTTGTTGGATCTGGTTGGCTAATATCTTGTTGAGGATTTTTGCATCTGTGTTCATCATGGTTCTATAATTGGTCTATAGTTCTCCTTTTTAGTGGGGTCTCTGGTTTTGGGATCAAGATAACACTGGCTTCATAGAAAGAGTTTGGAAGTTTTCCTTCCATTTCTATTTTTTGGAACAGTTTCAAGAGAATAGGTGTTAACTCTTACTTAAATGTTTGGTAGAATTCCCCTGGAAAGCCATCTGGCCTTGGACTCATTTTTTGGAAGATTTTTGATTACTACTTCAATTTCCTTACTGGTTATGGGTCTGTTCAAATTTTCTATTTCTTCCTGTTTCAGTTTTGGTAGTGTATATGTTTCTAGGAATTTGTCCATTTCTTCCAGATTGTCCATTTTATTGGCATATAATTGCTCATAATATTCTCTTATTATTGTTTCTATTTCTGTTGTGTTGGTTGTGACCTCTCCTCTTTCATTCTTGATTTTATTTATTTGGGTCCTTTCCTTTTTCTTCTTGATCAAACTGGCTAGTGGTTTATCAATTTTGTTAATTCTTTCAAAGAATCAGCTTCTGGTTTCATTGATCTGTTCTACTGTTTTTTTTGTTTTGTTTTGTTTTGTTTTGTTTTTTTGGTTTTGGTAGCATTAATTTCTGCTCTAATCTTTATTATTTTCTGTCTTCTGCTGGTTTTGGGTTTTATTTGCTCTTCTTTTTCCAGCTCTTTTAGGCACAATGTTAGGTTGTGTATCTGAGATCTTTCTTCCTTCTTTAGGAAGGCCTGGATTGCTATATACTTTCCTCTTATGTCACCTTTGCTGCATCCCAGAGGTTTGGGGTTGTGGTGTTATCATTTTCATTGACTTCCATATGCTATTAATTTCCCCTTTAACTGCTTGGTTAGCCCATTCATTCTTTAGTAAGATGTCCTTCAGTCTCCAAGTAGTTGTTACCTTTCCAAATTTTTTTTATGGTTGATTTCGAGTTTCATAGTGTTGTGGTCTGAAAATATGCACGGTATGATCTCGATCTTTTTGTACTTACTCAGGGCTGATTTGTGTCCCAGTATATGGTCTACTCTGGAGAATGTTCCATGTGCACTGGAGAAGAATGTATATTCTGCTGCTTTAGGATGAACTGTTCTGACTATATCTGTTAAGTCCGTCTGTTCCAGTGTGTCATTCAAACCATTGTTTTCTTGTTGATTTTTTGATTAGGTGATCACTCATTGCTGTGAGTGGGGTGTTGAAGTCTCCCACTATTATTGTATTACTATCGATGAGGTTCTTTATGTTTGTGATTAATTGATTTATATATTTGGGAGGTCCACATTTATATATTTGGGTGCATAAATGTTTATAATTATTAGGTCTTCTTGGTGGATAGAGCCCTTGATTATGATATAACGTCCTTCTGCATCTCTTGATACAGTCTTTATTTTAAAGTCTAGATTGTCTGATATAAGTATGGCTACTCCAGCTTTCTTTTGGCGACCATTAGCATGATAGATGGTTCTCCATCCCCTTATTTTCATTCTGAAGGTGTCTTTATAGGTCTAAAGTGGGTCTCTTGTAAACGGAATATAGATGGATCTTGTTTTCTTACCCATTCTGTTACCCTATGTCTTTTGATTGAAGCATTGAGTCCATTGACATTTAGAGTGAGTACTGAAAGATATGAATTTATTGCCTTAATGATTCGTGTAGAGTTGGAGTTTCTGGTGGTGTTCTCTGGTCCTTTCCAATCATTGTTGCTTTTGGTGTTTATATATATATATATATATATATATATATATATATATATATATATATATTTTTTTTTTTTTTTTTCATCTTTTCTCCCCTCAGAGAGTCCCCCTTAAAATTTCTTGCAGGGCTGGTTTAGTGGTCATAAACATCTTTAATTTTTGTTTGTCTGGGAAAATTATAATCTCTCCTTCTATTTTGAATGACAGCCTTGCTGGATAAGGAGTTCTTGGCTGCATATTTTTCTGATTCAGCACACTGAATATATCCCACCACTCTTTTCTGGCCTGCCAAGTTTCTGTGGATAGGTCTGCTGCAAACCTGATGTGTCTTCCCTTGTAGGTTAGGGACTTTTTTTCCCTTGCTGCTTTCATGATTCTCTCCTTGCCTGAGTATTTTGTGAATTTGATTATCATATGCCTTGTTGACGGTTAACTTTTGTTGAATCTAATGGGGGTCCTCTGTGTTTCCTGGATTTTGATGTCTGTGTCTTTCCCCAGGTTAGGAAAGTTTCCGCTATGATTTGCTCACATAATCCTTCTACCCCTATTTCTCTCTCTTCCTCTTCTGGGACCCCTATGATTCTGATGTTGTTCCTTTTTAATGAGTCACTGATTTCTCTAATTCTTAAATCGTGCTCTTTTGCTTTAATCTCCCTCTTTTTCTGCTTCGTTATTCTTTATAAATTTGTCCTCTATATTGCGGATTCTCTGTTCTGCCTCGTCCATCCTTGCCGCTGCTGCATCCATCCGTGATTGCAGCTTAATTATAGCATTTTAAATTTCAGTCCAGCTATTTTTTTTACTTCTTTTATCTCTGCAAAAAGGGATTCTAATCTATTTTCGACTCCAGCTAGTATTCTTATTATCGTGATTCTAAATTCTGGTTCAGACATCTTGCTTGTAACTGTGTTGGTTAAATCCCTGGCTCTCATTTTTTCATGCTCTTTCTTTTGGGGTGAATTTCTTCATTTTGTCATTTTGAAGGGAGAAAAGGAATTAACAAGGTAGAAAAATTGAAATTAAAAAAAATTATAATTAAAAAAATTAAATTAAAAATTAAACACACACACACATCGAATAGATGATGCTAGATCTTAGGTGTGTTTTGGTCTGGGTGTTGAAAGTGGTTTGACAGATTAGAGAAAAAAAGGGGGGAGGAGAAAAAAAAGAAAAAGAAGGAAATCGTTTGAGAATTTGAAAAAATGAACACACTGAAGTAGACTAAACTGAGATAATGAGGGCAAATAGAATTTGAAAAAATATACACAAAAGTAAAGAATATAGAAAAAAAAATAAAAATATTTTTAATAAAAATTAAAAAATATGAATTTTTCGTTTTTTGTATTTAAGAAAAAAGAAATGAAAAAGAGAAAAAAGATAAAAAAAGGAAAAAAGAAAAAAGAAATTGTTTGAAAATTTGAAAAAGTGAATACACTGTAGTAGACTAAAATAGAATGATGGAAGTAAATAGGATTTGAAAAAATATATATAAAAGCAAAAACTATAGTAAAGAAATTAAAGAAAATATTTTTAATAGAAATTGAAATTAAAAATGAAGTTTTTCTCTTTCTGCATTCAGGAAAAGAAAAGAAACAAAAAACAGAAAAAAAGAAAAAGAAAGGAAAAAAGGAAATCGTTTGAAAATTTGAAAATGTGAATACACTGAAGTAGACTAAAATAAAATGATGGAAGTAAAAGAATTTGAAAAGAAATTGCTCAAAAGTAAAAAGTATAGTAATAAAAATTAAAGAAAAATATTTTTAATAAAAATTGAAAGTGAAAATGAGTTTTTTCTCTTTCTGTATTGAAGAAAAAGAAAAGAATTGTAAAAGAGAAAAGAAAGAAAGAAAGAAAGAAAGAAAGAAAGAAAGAAAGAAAGAAGAAAGAAAATTGGTTAGATGGACCTGCTAACAGATTGAAGTAGGACTGAAATTATTTCGTTTTCCCCTAGAAGTCAGTCTATGTAGCACTTTATAGTTCATAAACGAAGCCGGTGTTGAGACCTGTGTTCTTGAGAGGGAAATTGGCCCAGGTGGGCGGGGGTCTGTGTAACAGCTCCATTCTCCACTAGATGGCACTGCTAGCCCACTGGGGTGGATTGTTGTGGAGCGCGTAGTTGTGTATGAGCATGCGCAAGAGTGGTGAAAATGGCGCCACCCAGCTACCCAGTCTGTTCTCCCGGATCAGCAACCGCGCACCCGTCCTCTGTCTTTAGCTTTCGTCCACTCCCCACTTTTTCACTCTCCATGACCAGGCCCCAGGGCAGTACCTCTCTCCCGAGTTTTGTCTCAGATGCGGCTGTTTTCCCCGGCCCCTTACTTCCGAAGGACTGCGGCTTTGACCTGTTCCACCCCTCTGCAGGAGGGTCTCACCGAGCAATGGCCAAATGAGCAATGGCTGAATGTCAGCTGCACCCAGGAATGCTTGCTGGACCCTGCTGCTGCCAATGCCCCGAGACTGCGGCCAGGTGTCAGCCCACCCCAGAAAAAGTTAGCGAGATAGTGTAGAAACAGCGTTTCAGGGATTATGGAAAATCACAACACACATTTGGCACAAAGCTTCACCCTTAATGACCTTGTTCCAGCACCAGCGAATGTGGCTGTTTTCTGGGGTCTGCTGGGACCAGGTGGCTTCAACAGTCCTTCCAGCAGTAGAACTGCTTTTCCCCGTGTGGCCTGAGAACCTCCCAGACCCCACTCTGCTCCTGGGGATTCGCCCTTCCCATCAGGGCACCGCCAAGTATGGCTCTGCAGAGTTGCAAACTTTGCGCTCCCCTTGTTTACAGTCTTCATGGAATTTAAACTCTCTCCTTTCTCCTTTCTCCCTTTTTAGTTTAGTCCCTGCAGCTGTTTCCAGTTTTCCACTTTCTCTCCAGCTGCTTTTGGGGAGGGGTGCTTTTCCCGTATTCTCCCCCCACCCCAGTCTCCGTCCTCTCTCCGCTCACAAAAGCACCTGCCTTCCTGCACCTTTTCACTCCCCAAGTTCACTTCTCCGCGCCATGTACCTGCTGAATTCTGTGGTTCAGGTTGTGCAGATTGTTGTGTTAATCCTCCAGTCGGTTTTTTAGGTGTGTAGGATGGTTTAGTGTTGGTCTGGCTGTATTTCATGGACGCGAGACACACAAAAAACTTCCATGCTCTTCCGCCATCTTGGCTCCTCCTCTGAAGAAGCGTATTGGAGGAAAGAACTAGCAGAGGTAAGGGATGGAGTCCTGAACTGACAACATGTTGGCATATTGGTTCTGGGTAGAGCAAAAAGGACAGAGTAGCTGGAAAGAGCCAAGGAGAAGAGTAAATGATGAGGTTTGAGAGTAACAGGGCACCAGATCATATAGGGACTTGAAGAGTGTTACAAGGAATATAGCTTCTATTTGGGTAGGTGGTAAACCACCGCAGGATTTTAAACAGAGGAATGACATGTTACTTCTTCCATTTTAAAAAGATTTCCAGGGGCACCTGGGTGGCTTGGTCGGTTAAGCATCCGACTTCGGCTCAGGTCATGATCTCACGGTCCGTGGGTTCGAGCCCCGCGTCGGGCTCTGTGCTGACAGCTCAGAGCCTGGAGCCTGTTTCAGACTCTGTGTCTCCCTCTCTCTCTGCCCCTCCCCTATTCATGCTCTGTCTCTGTCTCAAAAATAAATAAACGTTAAAAAAATTTAAAAAAAAAAAGGTTTCCAACTGCTTCTGGGAAATAGACTATTAGGGAGAGGCAAGGATGGACAATGAAAGCACTGATCAGGGGTTTGTGGTAGTCCTCCGGCAGGAGGGAGATGATCGTGGATTTGCTCAGTGTGGTATCAGTAGAGGCGATGAGAAGAAGTTAGATTCTGAGTACGTTCTGAAGAAAAAGCCAGCAAGATGTCCTGACAGGTTATGTATGGAGTGTGAGAGAGAGAGAGGGCCCAAGGACAGCACCACGGTCTTTGGCTTGAGTGGTTATATTGATCTACAGCATTATTACTTTCTGAGATGAGCAAGACATTTAGAGGAACACTTTTGGGGATGCAGACGAAGAGTTTGGTTTTGGTATAAATTAAATTTGTGGTGCCCAGTACACATCAAAATGGAGATGGCAAATAGACAACTGAAGCTAAGGAAATATCTCTGGGACATATTAATTTGGCAGTCAACAGCATACCCAAAGATTTTAAGATGTGCTTTTTTAAAAAATGAATTTAATGTTTATTTATTTTTGACAGAGAGAAAGACAGAGCATGAGCAGGGGAAGGGCAGAGAGAGAGGGAGACACAGAATCTGAAGCAGGCTCCAGGCTCTGAGCTGTCAGTACAGAGCCCGACGCGGGGCTCGAACTCACGGACCGTGAGATCATGACCTGAGCTGAAGTCGGATGCTCAACCGACTGAGCCACCCAGGCGCTCCAGACTTGTGATTTGTTGAGATCTCCAAGGGAATTAGTGTAGACAGAAAAGAGAATATGTTCAGACAGTGAGCCTTCCTAGGACTTTCCAATGATTAAAGGTCTAGGGTGTGAGGAAAAGGAGTGCAGTAAAGCAAGAAGAAATGGCTAATGAGGGAGAAAATGCAGGGCTAGAAGTCCAGTAATAAAAGTGTGTCAAAAAAAAAAAAAGACAAAGACAAAGAAAGGCTCAAATAAGAAACCAAACATGGCAAAGAAGTGAAATTAAGACTGACACTTGACCATTGAATTTAAAATGTGGAAGTCATTGGTGACATCAATGAGTCATTTCAGAAGAGTAGTGGGGACAAAAGAAATTGTCTCTTGTCCCTGATAGGAGTGGCTTAAAGAAAGAATGAAGAATCAGGGGCAGTGACTGTATTGAGAGCATTTTGCTGTAAAGGGATTTAAAAAAAATATTGAAACTGCTGGGCGGGCAAGTAAGAACAAGAAACTTACTCTAATTTGTTTAAAGATGAAGAAAATTACAGCTTGTTGAGGGGTGAGGAGAAGGTGTGGCATAGTTGTGTAGGAAAATGGGACTGATGGATGGAAACATGAGAGCCATCATCTTGTGCCTGGTTGTCCAACAGGAAAAAATCTAATTAGACTGCATTTCGTTTTCTATCCTACCACCAGTTAGTTTTACGTCTATGTTCTTTAAACCATTTTGGCCTTGCTGACTTTAGTGCATTTCTTAAAGCTGGTATGAAACAGGTTGAGAGTAAGAAATAATGTCAACCCTTCAGTAACACAATTCATTAATTATTTCACTTAATCTACACAACAATCCTATGTAAAAAAAAAAAAAAACACTCTCATCCTTAGTTTATCATGAGGAAACCCAAACTCTAGGAGTATCAAGTGATTTGTTCAATGTCACTAGCTAAGTAATGTGATTATCAGAATAAAGAGGTGAAATTATTACACCTTCTGTTCATTCTGGGACTGCCATTCCCCAGGAATAACTTTGTCCCTCTGGGTGACAGAGTGTGTCAATTTGTTATGGCTCTTGTTGTATTTGTTACATGATGTTTTCTATGCATATTATTGGTAAACCTGTAGTTAGAAATAAAAAAAAATATGATAGTGATAAAAAAGTCCCAAATTTATCATTATTGTCCCAAATCAAAATTCCCACTTACAGTGAAGGTGTTAGAAAAGGGGGGAAAAAACCCCAACAAGTGAAAGCGTGGAAATAGCATTTTGATGTTAAAAAAATAATCTTAGACTTCAAACAGTCTGACAATCCCAATTTATAAATTAGGCAGTGGAGCCAAGAAAATCAGTGATTTGCCAAAGGTAGTAGAATTAGTCACAGGAGAACACAGAGCTCCTGATTTTGAATCTAGTGTTCTTTTCGATGCACTTAAAACACAATTAATAGGCTGAAATCAGCGTCTACAAAGAGAATTACAAGTTTCCTTTGATTACTGTGGTTTTGGAGTACTTTATACTGCTATTTCTTTCAAAGCCAGACAGAAAAATGCTCATTTGTATTCCAGTATTTCTCTGTGGAGCTTTTTCCTTGTTACAATTTAAATGTTTTTCTTTATTCACCTTCTTCTCTTCATTCGCTTGTATTTAGTGCCCCTTTCCTTCATGCTTCTCTTCACAAAGGTAGTCACAAGAGTAAGCATTTGGGGTCTGCTGCTCATTTCTGATTTAGAATACGTTCTGCACCATCTATCATCCTTCCTGGGGCCTCCATTGTGAACACACTCCTTTAAGTTTTTACGAGGGTCTGGGGGTTGCTCTTTAAGTCACTAGCGAGGAGAGTGGGAACAACATTGAGGAAAAGAACAGCAGAAGGGAGCCCCAGAGGGCAAGCCTGAGGAGTATCTGGATTGTGAGGGAGGTCAAAAGGAGAAAGTGTACAAGGTCTGCACAAAGCTGGGGACCTCCAAGACTATTTCGCAAAGAGCTGATCCTAGTGGCAATAAGGATTGAACACAAGAATCTACAGCCTCCAAACCTCTCATGGAAAGCAAGATAAGAGTAGGTTAGAGAACCTCCAAGAGAGGCTGCTTCGCTAATTTGTAACAGAGAAATAGGAAGAGAACAGAACATTCTCATGCATGTCTAATCTTTCTTTCAAATCGGCTGTTGTCTGACATTTGGACTCCCTTTGATATTGAAATCTGTTCCAGGGTTCATTGCTTTTTGGAAAAAAAAAAAGTTTCATATACTTTAGTGATCATGCTAATTTAAACAGAAAACTGTGAGCAAGAGTGAGAACAATGAATGAGTTGTATTATGTTGCACTACACCATGCTAGGAACTTGGTAGAGTTTGGAATTGAGTGCAACAGTCTCCAAGTTTGAAAGATTGGTTCGAGTGTGATTTTGAGAAAGAGTAAAGCTTGTTTCCCTCTCTAAAAAGGGACACCAGGATATAATAGAAAGAACACCGAGTCAGGCAGACATTTTCTTTTAATCTCTGCCTTCCATTTGTTGAGCACGTGGCTTGAGTAAGTTACAAAAATGTTTCTTCTTTGAAAGTGCTTGTTTGTTTCACCTGGGTTAACCATAGATAATACTGTATCTGTAATACTTTAGATATGGCAGAGAGTTAGTCTAGTTGTAACTCGAACAAAGACACCAGACTAAGGCCTCAAAGCCTTATCATTTACCATGACACTATAAATAATTGAGATTCCACAATTTGTATTTTTTTTAACGTTTCTTTATTTTTGAGACAGAGTGAGACAGAGCATTAACGGGGGAGGGGCAGAGAGAGAGGGAGACACAGAATCCAAAGCAGGCTCCAGGCTCTGAGCCATCAGCCCAGAGCCCAACGCGGGGCTGGAACTCACGGACCGCGAGATGGTGACCTGAGTTGAAGTCGGACGCTTAACCGACTGAGCCACCCAGGCGCCCCTCACAATTTGCATTTTAAAAATTGTTTCTTCTATCTCCCACAACTTTGACTGCAACAAAGGCAAGTTCAATATAGTTTCTGTCACCCAATTTAAAATGATCTTTTCGACTGTCATGATGAATAAGCTGGTAAGTTCCATTTGATGTGTGGCTGAGTATTTGGTTTGATAATGGGTCGAATACCCTGAGGACACTCATCAGTCTTCACCTCTCTTTTGCACTGACCTGAAAGTGTGTCATAGACTCTACTGGTAGAGATGATCATTTGCATTAAAGCTGTTTCAATGATGTTCAAAATTTCTGGAAACACATGAGGGTGTAACCAGGCAATAATGATGCTGCAAATTATGTTCTTGCATTCAACAATTTTATATTAAATGTCGTTTCTATCTGCAACACGCTGTTAGGTTTGTGGTACCAGAGTAAGCAAAAACAAACAGAATATTTGCTTTCTGGAGATTATAGTCCGCTGAAGGAGGTAGATAATCAAATACTTAGATGAGTAAGTGTGTGATAAACTAAGTTTTCAGAAAAAAAGAGAATCTTGTTTCAGAATGAAATTTGGTCGATTACGAGAGATATCAATGACGGCTACCAGATTTCAGACTTGCAATGTGGAATGGATATTGACATCATTAAGAAAGACAGAGAACAAGTTTTGTACCTTCTGAATTTGCAGGGGCTTTGAGCCCTCCCAGCGAAGATGTTGAGTAGAGAGTTGGATGTAAAGGTCTACCATTTAGGTGGCTAGCTGTGTAAATGTGAGGCATCGCAGAGAGATGATAATTAAGCCGTAACTGATGATAAGATGGCTTTGGAACGGGCATGCAGTTAGAGGAAAAGAGGGTATAGGATAATACCTTGAGGAACTCCAAAATTTAAAGGTTGGGTAAGAAAAGAAATGCACGCACAGGTTGCCAGAGGGCTAGGAAAACATTAAAAAAGTCTGTGTCAAGGGAGTTAAATAGAGTATTTCAATGGCGAAGATATGGTCAAGAGTGCCAAATGTTGTTAAGAGGGCGAGTAATATAAGGAACCAAAATAGCCACTGGATATAGAAATTGTGAAATGGTAGGCAAGATTGATCAGCTATATCAGCAGAATAATGAAGGCAGAGTACAATCTGTTAGGATGAGCTGGAAGGGAGAAAATTGCCAGAAGAAGTAGAGATAAACTTTGTGAAAAGTTTAGTTGAAAAGGGAATGAAAAACAAGGTGATGGTAGGGGTCTGTGGAATATAGGATTGAGGGGAGGATTTTTTGAAAGGAAGAGACTTAAACCTATTTAAATATTAAAAGAATGCTTCTAGTTATCATAGATTGGTTCAATTTATGGGAATATTAGAGGGATAATCAATAATATGAGATCGGGGAGGAGATAGAATACCAAACACCAAAGGATTATATTGGCAAAGGGATATCTCTTCTAACATAAGAAGAGATCGTAGGCATAGAGATAGGCTTATACAGGTTCTTCGCGCATGTGTCTATTAATGTCTTATTTTTTGTATTGATTTGAAGGAGTTCCATATTATAAGGATATTTACCCTTACCTTTACCCTTACCTTGCGTACATTCCTGGAGTTCTTGTCTTTTAATTTAAATTCATATGTGATTTAGAGAGTAGATGCTAAGAGCTCTCATCACAAAGAAAAAGCCATTTTTTTTCTTTTGTGTCTGCATCTGTAGGGGGATGATGGATGTCAATTACACTTACTGCGCTATAACTTACAATAAGAGTAAACCAAGTCATTGCACCATGCACCTTAAACTTACACAGTGCTGTCTGTTAGTTATATCTTGATAAAACTGGTGGGGGAGGGGAGATCAAGTTATCTCCCCTTATTTTCTCTTCTTGCCTCAGGACTCTGGGTTCTTTTATAAGGGTAGGAGTGGAGGCTGGGGGTGGGATATGAATTAATATCTTGTGTTTGGGGCACCATTAGAAAGGCCATTATGCCCCTGCCCCATGTGGCATAGGCTTTTCTTTAATAGCTAGGGGAAAAAAGGTTTCAGTATTTCTAACTGGTTTTAACAAATCTTCCTTTACAATTCCCACACGTGGCATTCTTCCTATGTACCTTCATCAACCCAAGTTTATATAAACATTCTTTAATGTTTTTTTCTAAGACCCACATGATTTTTTTTCACTTTAGGATTTTTAGTACCTCTAGAATTGTACTTATATCAGGCACGAAGCAGGGATCTCTGCCCAGTCCACCCCCATGACAGCACCTCAGTAGTCCTTTTAATTAGTACATGATGTCAA
Source organism: Leopardus geoffroyi (assembly GCF_018350155.1). Lineage (NCBI taxonomy): Eukaryota > Metazoa > Chordata > Mammalia > Carnivora > Felidae > Leopardus > Leopardus geoffroyi. Next base: position 33,366,531 of record NC_059327.1, on the reverse strand, counting down.
CCCTCCGGGTTTTAGCCTCAGGCACCTCACAAATGATGCAACACGAGCAAGGAACACTTCCTTGTGCTGTGCATCAAAACTGCCTGTCCATCTGTTGGGCGCTTTGACCCCGCTGAGGAAGCAAGGGCAGGGAGCTGTGCGCATCTTTTGTCAAGCACCTGTGCCCCCTTCCACCAGAATCCTTCAGAATGTTCCCCGGGACTTTGCTTTTCATGATCATACTCATCTCTCAGATTAAAGGTATGTCTTAATCTTTTTACTAGGGTTTTCTTACTAGGCTATGAGGTAATGTCTCTTTAGTCACAAAATTGAAACTGTAAATGATAAAAACAGGAATTCCCATGGATGACTTCGCTGAGAACATAGCATAGGACTTGGGCCAGTTATGACAAATACTGAGATTCTATGAGACACCTTCTCGGTCTTATATATTCTGATTTACACCGAGAAGGAGGAAGGAATGGACATTTCTGAATATCTGCAACATTGCACACGTCGAGCTGGCCATTGGCCACTTTGTACATTAGCACACGTAAAATTCTGAGTTACTGTCTCCACTTTATAGATAAAGGAATTGAGAATAATATATACAGATCAGAGAGAATGGATATAGTATTTATGGTCACACTGCTAAGAAACTGGTAAAACCTATTTGATTCAGATAATAGCAGATTCTAAAATCCTATGGTCTTTCCTCCCTATCGCTCTTCAGGGAGGTTACCAGGGCTCACCTCACAGATGGCCACCGGTTGTGTAGAATATTATGTCCAGCACTGATTCAAGAGTACTTCAAACCTTTTTTTGCAAGAGAAAGACCTGTATGTATCTAAGAGGGTCAAGGTTTCAAATGCAAATGTTCCTGGGAGACAAAAATCGGTAATTTACACTAAAATCGGTAATTTACCATCTACGATCCATCCCAGGGCAGGCTGGGACAGGGGGCAGAATCCAGAGACAGGCGTGAGGAGACAGGCAACTGCAGAACAAGGTGGAGAGATGGAAAAAGCCAAAGGACCTCATGGTTTTTTGGTCTACTTTCCAATTTTGCTTGTATTTTCCCAATCTGGAAATGACAGTCTCAATTTCCTCACCTGTGAATGGGGACCTACTTCCTAGTGATGCTGTACATGACTGCTAACTGGGGGCAAGTGAACTCTGTGAGACTATTCGTTCTCCAGTCGCTGTGGGTGAATGTTAATGCCGGATGTATTTTCCCCCTTATGTTTCCTTTTAGAAAAGGTAATCCTTGGAGTGGAGGGCCAAGAACTGGTGTATCCGAAAAGGCTTCCTCTGATGCAGAAGAGAGATGTTTGGCACATCCATGATTATGACATACAGGTACACATTGGGATTGAATAAATTGGATTTATTGCATTCACAGGATATGTAGAAAAACAGCTCGTGCTCCAATCCGAACTGAACAAGAGAGGAGTCTCGATGTTTCTGCGGACTTGCCCCCCCCCCCCACCGCCCAGGGTACAGCGTGTGCTTGGTGGGGGAGAGGGTTGTGGAGGCAGCAAGCTTTTGATGGATTAGGACATAAGATAGAGTAAAATTTGGATTTCAGGGGGTGCCATTTAAAACCTTCCACTAACAGAGGATTTCCACTAACAGCTTTCCGGACTGATTTAAGGCAACTTCGTTTGTTCTGAGCTGGTGCCCGTGGAATGTAATCTCTGAGCGTTTTGCTTTCTCAGAGTTGTAATATGCAGGTTTGTTTGCTTTACAGCAGCTTTCTGCAGCAAAGTTGGACAACTTTCACGGGAACACATTTGGCCTGTTGCTTAGAATAGTGTTTATTCAGGTGTTAAAACATAAGCATTTAAGATTTTATTTAAAAAAAAAAACCTAAATGTTTATGCAGACAATATGTAATACATACAATAGGAAACAAGCTTCAAAATTAGGTAATTTTTCAACTCCTGCTACTATGAAAGGCATTCAATGACTGTCCTTAGATATTTATTACCAGGCAGTTGCATTGTGAGCCTTAGGTTTCTTACTTGGTCCATGGAGAATACTGTCACTTTGCTCCAACATTTTTTGAGTGGGTAAGCTTTTCCCAGGGCAGCTGTTTTTCTTCCCTCCAAGACTAGAAGAGCCAGCCCTCCATGCTCTCATTTGTTAGGTTTCTCAGTCATAAGCATGATACATTTCAGCATTCCAAAAGATCCCACCTAAATGTCTTTCCCATGGCTTGAGATCATGAAAATGCAACTCTCCACCTGCGGCCATCGGGAGATAATGTCTAGCCATTTTTTCTCTAGTTATCTCCTTACAAATAGTGTATTCTCTTGATCTCCAATTCCTTTATCACCTTCTTAAACGTTTTATTAATATAACATTGCAGGTCAACAATTAAAAAAAAGCAAAACTTTTATTGGTTGAAGTTTGGTACTCACCCAAGAGGGCAAAGCCAATCTTTTACCACCATTGTGCAAATCAGGACTTATGTTAAAAGTCCCATATGGGGGCACTTGAGTGGCTCAGTCAGTTAGGTGTCCAACTCTTGATTGCTGTTCAGGTCATTATCTCACTGTTCGTAAGATCGAGCCTTAGATCTGTGTTGTCAGCACAGAGTCTGCTTGGGATTCTCTCTCTTTCTCTCCCTCTCTCTCTGTCCCTCCCCCTCTTGTGTGTGTCTCTCTCTCTCTCTCAAAATAAAAGCTTTAAAAGTCCCATTATGAGTATGCAAGATGAGCCTGGCCTGGGGCAGGAATTATACAAGATGAGTTTGAAGCATCTTATGCTACCAGAAAGTAAGGAAATTCTCAAACAACCCAAACTTGCATCGATGGGAGTATGTCAAAAGAACATAGGAGCCAAAGGAAGGAGCTCCCAGTAGCGAAAGAAGGGACAATTTGAGCAACAAAATTAATAACATAGTTTTGGACCATAAAGAAAGATAAATTAATGCCCATGAACCCATATCCCCCCCATAAATTGAGGGGGGATAGACGAATCTATTCATAAGAGTGAAAAAATTGACATAGGCACTACCCTTTCCAGGAGATGGACATAACTCCCCACGCTTTAAGCATGGACTGCGCATAGTGACTTCTCCATAGAGAAGAACATGGAAGGGGAGAAACACTGTTACCGTGAAGTGGAGAAGGGCTGACAAATGTCACCTCAGTGAGCCGATCAAGGTTAACATCATCAGTAATAACTCATGTTGATAGTAGGTACTTTTAGTATGATGTGATGAAAATGGCACCTTTTGGGGCGCCTGGGTGGCACAGTCGGTTAAGCGTCCGACTTCAGCCAGGTCAGGATCTCGCGGTCCGTGAGTTCAAGCCCCGCGTCGGGCTCTGGGCTGATGGCTTAGAGCCTGGAGCCTGTTTCCGATTCTGTGTCTCCCTCTCTCTCTGCCCCTCCCCCGTTCATGCTCTGTCTCTCTCTGTCCCAAAAATAAATAAAAAACGTTGAAAAAAAAATTTAAAAAAGAAAATGGCACCTTTTTCCCTCAAATCTCCACAGTCCCAATCCAGTAATAAGAAAAATTTCAGAAAAACCTCAATTGAGGGACAACCTATAAAATACTTGATTGTTACTCTTCAAAACTGTCAACGTTTTCAGGAAAATAAAGAATGTCTGAGAAACTGTCATAGAGGATCCTAAAGAAGCATGACTGAATGTAATGTGCTGCCCTGGATGGGATCCTAAGACAGGACTTTAAACAAAATTAAGGAAATCTATAAATGTATACATTAATTGATAATGGTAGTCTTGGTTCATAAGTTGTGATAGGTACATAATAGCCATGTAAGATATTAGCAATATGGAAATCTGAGTTGTGGGGTCCATGGGGATTCTCTGTATTATCTTTCCAACTTTTCTCTAAGTCTAAAATGATTCTAAAATGAAACAAATTTGGGGCGCCTGGGTGGCTCAGTCAGCTAAGCGTCCGACCTCGGCTCAGGTCATGATCTCGCGGTCTGTGAGTTCGAGCCCCGTTTCGGGTTCTGTGCTGCCAGCTCAGAGCCTGGCGCCTGCTTTGGATTCTGTGTTTCCTCCTCCCTCTGCCCCTCCCATGTTCATGCTCTGTCTCTTTCTGTCTCCCAATAATAAATAAATGTTAAGAGGAAAAAAATATAAAAAAATTAAATTAAATAAGATTAATAAAATTCCAAATTAAATATAAAATCACAAAATTCTGTTCATGTAGAAACAATAGTAATGACAAGAATAACGATAATGTCACATTTAACAATATTAACAATAGTGTCTGAATATTAGCTAATACACAATGTATACGGTTCCTCGTGTTTGTAAATGCAATTCCACCCTTCTTATTTGAATAAACACCCAGGTTCTTGCTGGCCCACTGTGAATTATGTGTTTATGCTAAAGTCCTAATTTTACGTTAAACTTGCAGTCAAAAATGCCCTCATGCACACCTCACATTCAACAAACACAAAACTCCCCTCTCCTTTCCTCAAAGCTGCCCCTTTTCAGAAGACCCTCATTTCAATAGCATAGTTTAAACAAACTAGAAGCCTGAGGGAATTCTTCACTCCTCACTTGTGCCTCCCCCATCAAAGAATCACTGAGCTGATTCCAGTATGTCAATAAATATCCTTTGAAATTATCGACCCTCCCCGCCTTATCATTGCTGCCACTCCCCTGCCCAAGTGACGAATAATCCAGCAACAGTCTTTAAATGCTTTTCCTGCCTACGGTTGTGATTTTTGCTGATCCATTACCCATAATAAGTAAACCACCTAAAATACCATACCTACTTCTGCCTTTTTTTCTTCTCTTGGCTCTTAGGATAAGGTCCAAATCTTCTTAAGTGACTAACTAATTGGTGCCTGATTTGGCGCCTTCCTACCTTGGCGTTTTTCGTATTTATTCAATTTACATTTGCTTTTCCCGCCATGTTGAACTCCTCTGGATTTCTCAAACATGTCAAGCTCTTTCTTACCTCAGAGCTTTTGCATGTGCTGTTCTCTGCCCCTGACTCCTCTCTCTACATCCCTCACACAGTCACGTCATTTCTCCTATTATGATGCTTAATAATACTCAGTTACATTTGACTGATTTTCTTCTTTGCCAAGCTATCGCTTCCATAAGGGCAGTGACCTCTATCTTGTGTACCATTGTATTTTCCATATGATCAGTATGCCTGAAATGACAGCTATTGAATACATGGCTGAACAATAAACTAAAGAAATGTGCCAGACATATGACCAGTAACGGTAAATCCTGAAATTATAAATAGTTCTTATGAATTATAAAGAAAGAAAATACCACAAAAGAAAATAGTTAAAGGATATAAATTAGGAAATCATATACGAGTATACAAATAACAACATAAACTAAATGAACAGAAGAAAAATATCACTCCCAATGGTCATCGAAGAAAACAATTTGTCACAATAAGTTATCAATTCATTACTGTTAACATCTAAGGCAAAAAAACAAGAACCACTGTAAATTTCTAGTGAAATTCTAATTTTGTGCTTCCTTTCTTCAGGTTATTTTGCAGTATTTCTCTAAAAGCTTTGCATTTTTTCCACCTTGCCGATAAAGAAATTATGTCTAACTACAGTGAATACCTCAAATCAAATTTCTGATATGGATATAGATTAAATAAGTTCACATTGTGCTTTTCAGCCATAAAATACATGCTATGAAAAACATTTATTGGGATAGGAAAATGGTGATGGTCATAATTTATTTTTATGTGAGACAATAGACTATAAAACACTATACCCAAAATTGTTAAAAATACGTAAACAAAAGCTCTATGGGCAGAGACTATAAATATTTTCCTTTCCTTTCATTTTATTTTACAACTAGAAAAAATGCCCATCAAAAAATTTAACGAAAACATAACTTACAAGCAAAATCCTCCGTATATTGGTTCTTGTTCACTCAGCCTAATCCGTATTGATCATTTTGTCTGGCCCTTAACTGCTGGGTTGCCAGGTAGATTGATAAAGTCTAATTTCTGTCAGGATCCACCCCACTCCCCACCCCAACACACACCAAATGAGCACACGTTTAAGCCATGCGATGGATATTGTTTTGCAGGAAACTTATGAAGAAGAATTGTTGTATGAACTAAGGCTAACTAGAAAAACCTTAATACTTCACCTTTTAAAATCAAGGTAAGTTCTATTATAATTCACCACCTTATAGATGTATTAGTCTGTAGTATCTCAGCTTTTGTAAAAACTGCCAGCGAAGTGAATTCGTCAAGTCACTGTTACCTGTATATATTCTGAATTCCTAGTCTTCTAATATAAGCCCCTTGCATTTCGACATCTTAACAACAATTACAGACACTGCCCTTCAGTTCCTGAGTTACTCTTTATTTGGAAACTTGGAGTCCTTTGTGAATCAGTGGAACAAAGGAAATTTGAAAAACATGGCTTTTTAGGGTGGACTGCTAAGTTCTTTAAAATAGATATCAAACCAAGTTCTGTGGGAGAATAAACCAGAACTGGGAAGAATTTACTTCAACAGGTTATCTTGTGTTAGCTAAATAATTCTAATGGCCTTCATTTCTTCCTTAGCTTTCTTTACAACTTCTGTGTTGTTACTGTTAAATTTCCATCGTTTTTCTTTGGGCCATTCCTATACACAATAGCTCTGCCTCCCAGACCCAAACATTAAAATCATGAAGAAGTATTAAATGCTAAGTGGAAGGATAACTCTACTGAAGGATTGGAGGGCAACTGGGTGGCTCAGGTGACTGAGCATCAGGCTCTAGATTTTGACTCAGGTCATGATCCCAGGATTGTGGAATCAAGTCTCATGTCTGGCTCTCTGCTGAGTGTGGAGCCTGCTAGAGATTCTGTCTTTCTCATTTGTGGATCTTGAGAAACTTAACAGAAGATCATGGGGGAGAGGAGGGGAAAAAAAAGTTACAGAGAGGGAGGGAGGCAAACCATAAGAGACTCTCAAGGACTGAGAACAAACTAAGGGTTGATGGGGGCTGGGGGAGACGGGCAAGTGGGTGATGGGCATGGAGGAGGGCACTTGTTGGGATGAGCACTGGGTGTTTTATGGAAACCAATCTGACAATAAATTATATTCAAATTTTTAAAAAATAAAAACAACAACAACAACAAAGAGATTCTGTTTTTCTCTCCCTCTGCCACTCTCCCAATTGCATGTGCGCACGCGCTCTCTCTCTCTCTCTCAAAAAAAAAAAAAAAAAAGAATTGAGACTCTAGCCTATTAGCTAAAAAGAACAGCCACAAAAAATATAAAACAAAGAAACAAACAAAAAACCTTTCTTCTACTCCAGAGTTGCCCACTGGACAGATGCACAGAAATAGAATTAATCTAAGAACATAATTCTATTGATAGTTTATTCAGACTCTGCATAAAGAAGGCTAGCATTTATTGAGCAATTTCTATATGCCTTCTCTCAAAGTGCTCTCTTAATGCCCACAATATCCATACAAGCAAATATATGATTTTGCTTTTATTTTACTGAGGAAGAATCATAGGTTCACTGAAGCAAAAACCTGTCAGGGCCACAGTGCAGATGATGGTGCTGATTCTCTAACTCAGATCTACCTGTTTTCAAAATTACTCCATGCTGCCTATGCCTCAAGTAGCCAAATCTCATTACACATTAGCTATTGTGTAATTCTGTTAATCCGCCTGGAGTGGCATATTATAGACTTGTGGAGGTATAAAGTAGTTTAATCTAATGTTGATACTTCTGATCGACAACATTACTTTAGTCCCCTCCAAGAAGTAAGTGAATTTAGTACATACCATGGAGCCTTTCAAATCTGTGAATACTATTTATTCAGATGTTTTCATACCTTATGGTAACAAACAGAAACTTGATGTTATTAATTTAGATTTTTGTCTTGGGTTTTGTTTTTTGTAGCCACTTTTTCCCATAGTTCCCCTGTGAGTTTCATCTGACTTGGTTTTAACCACACCGAATACTTACTTTAGAAGCTGATATTGAGAAATAGAGGTAAATCTTCATAGACCAACCATGTCTGATCAGATTTTTATTCATCCGGTGGAAACACTGATTGGGTCAACTTAGTTTTCACTATAGTAAATCCAATAATAGGTGAAAAGTTACATGTGTATGTATATATGAGGCAAAAGAAACATTAATTTAGAATATGTTATATAATCAAGCACTTTACCAAAAGTTATACCTATGTGTTTTGAAAATAGCCACAAATATGATTGTATTTTATTTACCTGTTGTATGTCTTTCATTTTTAACCAACAGTTTGTTATAAAAAAAATTCACACAGAGAACAAATTTGAAGTTATTTTATTTTATTTTATTTTATTTTATTTTATTTTATTTTTAGTTGAAATAATTTTAGAGTGAACATTTATATACCCACGAATACACATATACCCATAATCCCAAGAAGATATACATATAACATATACCCATTAACATTTTAATATGCTTGTTTTATATCCTATTTTCCTGTCTATCCATTCCCCTATCCATCCATCCATCCATCCATCCATCATCTTATTTTTATACATTTTAGACATTAACATAACTTCCCACTACATACTTCAACAAGCAGCAGATCATTAGAATTTAACATTTGTTTACAGTTTTCTTCTTCTCATTTAAAATTTTTATACAAAGAAATGCACATATCTTAAGTGTATATTCATTGAATTTTGGCAAATGCGCATACCTGTGTTACCCAAATTTTTACAAAAATGAACTATAGAAGACGTGTCACTCAGAAAATTTACTTCTGTTTTTTCCTAATCGATTCCCCTCAAAACCTGCTCATAGAGGTTCATCAACTGCAAATTATTTTTGTCCATTCTGGAAGTTCTTATAAATAGGTTTACACCGCATGTACTCTTTTGCATACGGCTTTTTTTTTTTTTTTTTTTTTTTTTGCATACGGCTTCTTTAATTCAGCATTGCATTAATGAGACTCGTTCATGTAGTTCCAAGTATCAGAAGTTTGAGTCTTTTACTTTCTGAGTACTATTCCATTGTATAAATATACTACAGTTTATTTATTTAGTCTCCCATGGTTGGACAGCCTAAGCTCTTTCCAGGATTTGGCCATCACAAGTAAAGCTTAAATGGGCATTCTTGTATAGCCTTTATATGATACATGCTTTCATTTCTCCTTGGTCAAAGCCAAGGAGTGAAATTTCTGGGTCATAGAGTGTTACTTAAAAAAAAAAAAAATTGGGGCTGCCTGGGTGGCTCAGTCAGTTAAGCGTCCGACTTCGGTTCAGGTTATGACCTTGAGGTTTGTGAGTTCAAGCCCCACATCAGTCTCTCTGCTGTCGGCACAGAGTCTGGAGCCTGCCTCGGATTCTGTGTCCCCTCTCTTTCTGCCCCTCCCCTGCCTGCACTCTCTCTCTGTCTTCTCTCTCTCTCTCTTTCTCAAAAATAAACATAACAATTTTAAAAAAAGAATAAAAATAAATAAATGAATAAATAAATAAATAAAAGGCTTCCAATCAGTTTCCAAAGTGGTTGTACAATTTTGTATATTACAACGTATGAGAATTCTAGTTGCTCCCTGTCGTCTTCATCATTATAATTTTTTTTTTTTATTTATTTGTGTTGAGAGAGAGAGAGAAGGACGAGGGACAGAGAGAGTAAGAGTGGCAGAGAATCCCAAGCAGGCCCTGAACTGAGAGCACAGAGCCAGATGCAGGGCTCAGTCTCACGAAATGTGAGATCATGACCTGAGCAGAAATCAAAAGTTGGAGGCTTATCTGACTGAGCCACCCAGGGGCTCCCCTTTATAATTTTAGTTACACTAGTGAGTTTGTGGTAATATTTCATTTTCAATAAACTTGCAGCCCCTGTTGAAAACGTTTTTTATTATCTTTTTATATCTTGAAGATCAGCTCTTTGTCAAATATATCTGTTAATGGCGTTTCCATTCTGTAATTTTTTATTCATTTTCTTAATTGTGTCTCCTAAAAAGTAAAAATTTATCATTTGAAAACAATTTTAATTTATCACATGTTTCATTTATGGTAATTGCTTTATGTGAACTGTCTTCATTGTTTTGGTTTTTAGATTTGATCTGCTATTGTCGTGAATGTGTGCGTGTGTGGGCAATTTGTGGGAAGGTCAAGGTTCTATCTTTCCATATGCTTAGCTAGTTATTCCAGCCCATTTTGTTACATTGCCTTTCTTTGCATTGGATTGCTTTCATACCTTAAACAAAATCCAATGATTATTTCTGGGATCTCTCTAGTCTATCCTGTTCCTTTACTTTTCAATCCTGAATCCGTGACCACATTGTCTTGTGTACTGCAGCTTTATAGTAAATCAAAAGCCAGTTTGGGTAACCTCTCCAACTTTGTTCTACTGTTTCAGAAATTAAAAATTCTAGATCCTTTCCATTTTTCTAAAATTTAGAATCCATTTGGTAATTTAATTTTATTTATTTTTAATTTTTTTAATGTTTCTTTATTTTTGAGACAGAGAGAGACAGAGCATGAGCAGGGGAGGGGCAGAGAGAGAGGGAGACACAGAATCCGAAACAGGCTCCAGGCTCTGAGCTGTCAGCACAGAGCCTGATATGGGGCTCGAACTCACAGACCATAAGATCATGACCTGAGCCAAAGTCAGACACTTAACTACTGAGCCATCCAGACGCCCCCCAATATTTGGTGTTTTTTAAAAAATATATCGTTGTGTCAAATTTTTCTATTTTAATTCTATTTTTGATGAAGAATATAGTTTGTATAACATCATATTTTTAAAAATGTATTATAATTTTTTATAGCCAAGCATGTTTCTAACTTATTAAACATACATGTGCACTTGAAAAGAATATGTATTTTACAGTGTTGGGTGAAGTATTCTATACACAGCAATTAGAAAAAAGTGGTGGATTATTCAGAATTATTTTTATTTAATTTATGTGTCCATTTTCTCTGTCCATTGCTGAGAGAGGAGTGTCAAAATATTTAACTATGGTTTTTGAAATTGTTTTTATTCTTTCCATTTTTCTCTCTTTTCCATTCCTTTAATATTTGTTTCATGTATTATGAAGCTTAACTATTAGGTTCAGACATATTTATAATTTTTTATGGTGAGTTGATTCTATTTTTCCTCCAGTTCCCAGTAACTGTTTTTTTTTTTTTTTTAATTTGAATTTCAGTGTAGTTAACATACAGTGTTATATTACTTTCAGGTGTAGGCATAGTCACTCATCAATCCATATATTACTCAGTGCTTATCAAAACAAGTGTATCTTAATCCCCTTCGCCTATTTCATCCATTTCCCCCCTCCCACTTCCCTCTGATAATAATCTGTTCTCTATGGTTAAGAGTCTGTTTCTTTGTTTGTCTCTTTTATTTTATTTATTTGTTTTATTTCTTAAGTTCCGCACATGAGTGACATCATATGATATTTGTCTTTCTCTGACTGTTTATTTCAGTTCGCCTTATACTCTCTAGATCCAGCCCCGTTCTTCGCAAATGGCAAGATTTCATTTGTTTTCATGACTGAATAATATTCCATTGTATGTATAGATATCACTTATCTGTTCATCTATCAATGGACACTCGGGCTGCTTCCATAATTTGACTATTGTAAATAATGCTGCAGTAAACATAGAGATGCATATATCCTTTAAAATTAGTGTTTTTGTATTCTTTAAGTAAATACCTAGTAGCACCATTACTGGATCATAGGGTCATTCTGTTTTTAATTTTTTGAACACCCTCCATACTGTTTTCTGCAGTGGCTGCACCAGTTTGCATTCCCACCACCAGTGCAAAAGCATTCCTATTTCTCCACATCCTTGTGCTTTTAGCCATTTTGATAGGCGTGATGTGATATCTCATTATGTTTTGATTTGTATTTCCCTGATGATGAGTGATGTTGAGCATTTTTTCATGTGCCTGTTGGACATCTGGATGTCTTCTTTGGAGAAATGTCTATTCGTGTCTTCTGCCCATTTTTTAAATTGGATTATTCATTTTGTTGATATTGAGTTATTTAAGTTCTTTATACATTTTGGATACTAATCCTGTATGAGCTATGTCATTTGCAAATATCTTTTTCCATTCAGTAAGTTGTCTTTTAGGTTTGTTGATTGTTTCCTTTGCTGTACAGAAGCTTTTAATTTTGATGTAGTCCCAATAGTTTATTTTTTTGCTTTTGTTTCTCTTGCCCCTGGAGACTTACCTAGAAAAATGTTGCTATGGCCAATTTCAGAGAAGTTACTGCCTGTGTTCTCTTCTAAGATTTCTATGGTTTCAGGACTCACACTTATATCTTTAATCCATTTTGAGCTTATTTTTTTGGGATGGTGTAAGAAAGTGGTCCAGTTTCATTCTTTTGTTTGTAGCTGTCCAGTTTTGCAGCACCATTAAAATTGTTTTTAACATTTTATTCATTTTTGAGAGACAGAGAGTGACAGAGTGCAAATACGAGTGGGGCAGAGACAGGGAGACACAGAATCCAAAGCAGGCTCCAAACTCTGAGCTATCAGCACAGAGCCCGAAGGGGGGCTTGAACTCACGAACTGTGAGATCATAACCTGAGCCGAAGTTAGATGCTTAACTCTCTGGGTCACCCAGGCACCCCTATAGCACCATTTATTGAAGAGACTTTTCCCCATTGCACATTGTTGCCTCCTTTGTTGATTAATTCACCATATAATTGTGGGTTTATTTCTGGGCTTTAGTCTGTTCCATGATCTATGTGTATTTTTTTTATGCCAGTATCATACTGTTTTGATTACTACACCTTTATAGTATAACTTAAAGTCTGGATTTATGACACCTCCAGCTATGTTGGCGAATTGATTCTTTTATCATTATGTCATTATACAAGATCTGTCTTGTCAGGAAGTGTATTTTACCTGATATCAACATAATATCCTAGCCTTCATATATTTACTCTTTGTGTAATGTATTATTTTTCATCCATTTCCTTCAACATATCTGTCTTTCTATTTAAAATGTGTCTCTTGTAATTTGGCAAGTAGTTGGGTCCTGTTTTTTAGCAAATTCTGACAATCTGATTTCTAATTATAATGTTTTATCCATTAACATTTAATGTTTTGAATGCTATGTTGTATTTAATTTTTGATATCTGTCTGAGTTTTTTATTGTTGTTGTTTGTTTGTTTCTCTGGTCTTCTTTTTTGGATCTTTGGATTATTTGATTTTTTTATTACCTTCCTTACTGGCTTTTTATTTATCTATTGGGTTTTTAGAAATATCTCTCTGCTTTAGGTTTAAGCTTTTATTTCAGATATTACAATATTTATTTAAAATTAATATTGTATCATTTAATATAAAATGTAAAAGCTTCACAATCATATAAGTCTATACCACGATTTTTTTATGTTAATTTGGATATGTATACATCTGTAAACATTATGAGCTCCATGATGCATGGCTATAATTTTGGCTTAAAGTGGTCATGTGTACCTGAAAGAAATTCAGTGAAAAAACAACTTTATTTCCTGAATTATTTATCATTTCCTATCTTTCTATTCTTAGAAATTCAATTTTCCATCTTCTGCCAATCCCTTGAGCCTGAAGGACTTCTTTTACTGATTTTTGTAGTACAGGGTCTGCTGGCAGAATTTTACCTTTGAATTATCAGACAAAATTTCAAAGCATCCATCATAAAAATATTTCAGTGAACAGGGACACCTGGGTGGCTCAGTCAGTTAGGCATCCAACTCTTGATTTTTGCTCGGGTCATGATCTCACAGTTTGTAAGACTGAGCTCCATGTCTGGCATTGCTGTGACACCGTGGAGGTTGCTTGGGATTCTCTCTCCCTCCCTCTCGCTCTGCCCCTCCCCTGCTTGCTCTTTCTCTCTCTCTTAAAAATAAATAAACTACAGGAGTGCTGATGCATAGGGGCACTCATACCCTGCTGTTTACGGCAGCACTCTCAACAATAGCCAGACTATGGAAAGAGCCTAAATGTCCATCAACTGATGAATGGATGAAGAAGCTGTGGTTTATATATACAATGGAATCCTCCTTGGCAGTGAGAAAGAGTGAAATCTGGCCATTTGTAGCAACATGGATGGAACTTGAGGGTATTATGCTAAGTGAAATAAATCAGGCAGAGAAAGACAGATACCGTCTGTTTTCACTCGTATGTGGATCCTGAGAAACTTAACAGAAGACCATGGGGGAGGGGAAGGAGGGAAAAAAATTACAGTGAGGGAGGGATGCAAACCGTAAGAGACTCTTAAGGACTGAGACAAACGAAGGGTTGATGGGGGGTGGAAGAGAGGGGAAAGTGGGTGATGGGCATGGAGGAGGGCACCTGTTGGGATGAGCACTGGGTGTTGTATGGAAACCAATTTGACAATAAACTATATTTAATATAAAAAAGGAAATAGACATTAAAAATAATGCTTCAGTGAACAATTATAAACATGCTTGAAACAAATGAAACAAAATAGAATGTCTCAGGGGATGAATAGAAAACCTCAGAAAAAAATAGAAGATATAAATAAGAATCTAAAGGAAATTTTAGAACTGAAAAGTAAAATACATGGAAAAAATAAAACTTTTAATGCATGGGCTCAATATCAGAATGGAGAGGGCAGGGATGCTTAGGTGGCTCAGTTGTTTAGCATCTGACTCTTGATTTCAGCCCAGGCCACGAACACGATTGTGAGATTGAGCCCTGCATTGGGCTCTGTGCTCAGCATGGAGGCTGTTTGGGATTCTCTCTCTCCCTCTCTGTCTGCCTTCCCCCTACTCGTGCACATGCTCTCTCACTCTCTTTTTCAAAATTAACATTAAAAACAAAAAAGAACAGAGACGGCAGGAGAAAATAATCAGTGAATATGGAATAATAGAAATTACACAATCTAAATAACAAAGAAAATTTTCTGAAAAAAAAAAAGCCACTCTCAGGAATATGTGGTAATAAAATAAAAGATGAAAAACTGAGGTCATCAGAGACCCCAAAGGAGAGGAGAAAGAGTATGGAGCTGAAAAAAATATCAAATGAATATCTTGATACTGAAAATACCCACATTTGGCAAAGGAGACACTAAAAACCTACAGGTTCAAGAAGCTGAACAAATTCAAAACAAGATAAACTCAGACAATCTCCAATATATAAATCTCAAACAATTCAAAGACATACCTTGGTTCGTTTTATGTATACATACATACACATGTATGAAATGTATTATCTAGAGTAACCACTAAAAAACCTATACAGGGAGGTACGCTGAAAAACGCTATAGATAAATCAAAATGGAATTTGAAAGTATATTTAAGCAATCCATAAGAAGGCAGGAAAAGGAAACTAAAACATGAGAAAAGAAGAAACAGGAACAAAAGATAAAATAGCAGACTTAAGTCTTAATATATTAATAATTACTTCAAATTGTATAAATACTGAAAATGGCAGAGTGGATGAAAAATATCACTAAACTTTACGGTGTTTATACAATGCCTTCCAGAAAACACAGAGAATACTTCCCTTCTCATTTTATGAAGCCAACATTACTTTGATACCTAAACCAGACAAAGACAGTATGAACAAAATTAAATAGAATTCAACAATGCACAACAAGAGTAATACACCATAACCAAATGGGATCTTTTCCAGGAATACAATACTGGCCCAATATTCTAAAATTAATCAACATAATTTACCATATTAACAATGGAAAGAAGAAAAAATCACATGATATTATTAATTGGCAGAGAAAAAAGCTTTTGCTAAAATACAACAATCATTTATGATTAAACATTTCAGAAAATTAGCAATATAACAGGATGTCCTTGACTTGATAGCGAGTATTTACAAAACCCTACAGCAATAGGATTATTATTGGTGAAAGACTGAATGTTTTCCTCCTAAAATCTGGAACCAGGCAAATATGTACACCCTCACTACTGTTAGTCAACATATTCCCAGGACATCTAGTCAGTTCAACTCAGAAACAAAAGGAAATAAAAGGCATAGAGATTGGAAAGGTAGAAGGAAAAAAAAAGTCCTTACTTGCAGGTGACATACAGTGGTTGGCATAGAAAATTCTACAAAATCTAACAAACAGGCTAACCAAACACCAAACAAAAAACATCTTCTGGGCGTAATACGTGCATTCAGCAAAGTCACAGAATATTGCATCATAAAAATATCAATTGTATTTAAACACTCACCATGAACATGTGGAAACTGAAGTTTAAACTGTAACACCATTTGCAACTGTTCAAAAAGAAATAAAACTGTTACAAATCAGAGAACTAAATACAAAGCTTGTTCACTGAAAACTACAAGATTCTGATGAAAATCATCAAAAAGATGTAAATAGGTGGGGTCTTATTTTGTATTACTATATTGGAAGACCACATGGGAAAGATGTTAATTTCTCCAGTGGATATATAGGGTTATCACAATTCCCATTGAAATTACTGCAAGACTTTTTATAAATATAGACAAGATTATTCCAAAACTTATAGGGGAAGACAAAGGAACTAGAGTAGCTGAAAGAAATCTGAAAAAAGAAAAAAATAACAGGAGTAATCACTTTGAGAGCTATTATATAGAGAGTCAGACTGTCAGGACAATAGACAGAGAAATCAGTGGCATCAAATAGAAATCTCAGAAATAGTTCCACCCTAGTAAAGCCAACTCTTTTTTGACAAAGTTTGTAAAGCAAATCAATGGAGGAAGTAGAATCTCTTCAGCAAAAGGTCCTGAAACTATCCAGCAAAAAAATACAAAAAAAAAAAGAAACTCATCCTAAATCTCAATGCTTTTACCAAATTCATGTCAAAATTAACTCAAAATAGATCATGGGTGTCAGTGTAGAATGCAAAGCTATAATACATTTAGATAAAACAGCAAATACCTTAAGATCTTGGGCTAAGGCAAAGAATTCTTCCACTTGACATCAGTTCATTTGACATGACTAATAAAAGACAAAGTTGATAAATTGGACTTCATTGAAATTGAAAATGCTTAACTCTACCAAAGTCTCATTATGGGGATGAAAAGACAAGCTGCAAATTGGGAGGAGACATTGGCAAACCGACAGAGGACTAGCGTCTGGAAAAATAAAGAGTTCTGAGAACTCAACAATAATAAAGTAAGCAATTCAATCAGAAAATAGGCGAAAGGTAGGAAGAGACATCTCACCAAAGACAATATACGCATGACAAATAAGCACTTGAGAGACGTGTGGCATCATTAATCATTCAAGAAATGCAAATGAAACTATAATGAAATATCATTTCATTCAATTGGAATGGCTAAGCCTAAAACAATAATTACATTGCCAGAAAGCTGGCAAAGGATATAAGGAATACTGGATCATTAATACATTGCTGACGGGAATATTAAACAATATAACACTCTGGAAAACAATTTGGCCATTTAAAAAAAGAACAAACATGCAACCTCCCTCAGGGGAAGCAATTGTACTCCTGGGATCAGTGAGAGAGATGAGAGGTCATTTTCTGGTGGAATAGTTCTGTATCTTGATTGCAGTGGTGCAAATTACACCTATGATAAAATGCCACATGAACACAAACATGCAATAGACTAATGTGTATTTCTGGTTTTGTTATTGTACTATAATTATGTGAGATGTAACTACTGGGGAAATTGAGGGAGGTGTGCATAGACATCAGATTCTGCTACGCTATCTCTGTAACTACCTATGAGTCTATAATTATTTCAAAATAAAATTTAAAAAAATGAGATATGAGTACTTTGAATTCATACATCGGAAAAACGTGGGATCCTCTGCTTTCTAAGAAAATAAAATTTTTGAATATAGTTTTGGGGAAAGAAAAGGGATGCCCACGATGATTCAGCCCATTAAAATGTACATTCTGGTTGCACGCTGAACATACAATCCTACCTTTTGGGAGTTACTGAGAATGAGGCAGGTTGTGTTCACGAAGCATGGACATAAAGGGAAATCTACCGACTCTGCTCGAGTAGGGCAAATTGTGACTGTTCTGCCAGCTCTTTGAGGAAGGGTGAGTAACAATGCACAGGTGGGTATGTTTAAGTTAAGTTAAATATTTTCTTTATTGTGTTTTGTAACTATCTGTTTTCAAATTCATGAGATAACAAAGTAAGATTGTTGGGTAAACAGCTATGTCGAGAAGATGATGTCAATTTTAATAATGAACGTGTTTATGCCTCTACAAACTACACAAATGTTTGTTTTTCACGTTCATATAAGATAGTGTACATATTACCTCTCCAAAGTGATTTTGAGCTTGTTCTATTCAGTCAAACCCAAGTGATGGTTCTGATACTAGGGCTTTCTCTACCCCGTCACCATTTCCTCTCTAAGAGAGCCAATATTCCACTTTTCTTCTTGGGGCCTCGTAAATCTTAAAATAGAATGGCTATTATCCACATAGGGTAATTCAGATAGAACTAAGTAAATGACAGAACGGTGTAAGAAGAATCCAACGATTCCCTATGTACTTCTGTCGCATCCATGTACTGAGAGAGTTGAGATATACGACCTTAGTTCTTGGTCTGAGGATACCCATGGGATTTGTTACAGGGCATGTGGGAAAGTAGAATCATTCTACTGATTACTCAGAATGCCATCCCTTAACTTGTGCAGAGAAAAAAACAAACTATAAAGAATTACATGAAGGGGAACCTGAGTGGCTCAGTTGGTTGAACATCTGACTCTTAATTTGGCTCAGGTCATGATCTCAGGGTTCGTGGGTTCGGGCCCCACATGGGGCTCTGTCCTGACAGTAGGGAGCCTGCTTGGGATTCTCTTTCTCCCTCTCTCTCTGCCACTCCCTGCCTTTGTCTCAAAATAAACAAATTAACCTAAAACAAGAAGAGTTACATGAAGATATTAGCAGAGGTTGTCTCTCTGTAGCAAGTTTCTGCTTATGTGTTTTTAGCATGAGAGGAACGAGCTGAGATTTGGAAACAGCCTCAAGGCTTCTCTTCCCCATAATTGGTTTTATCTGCTATCTTTGTAAACTGACTAAATCTCACTACCTCTCTGCCCTCTTTTCCAGGGAGTTCCTAGCCTCAAATTACAGTGAAACCTACTACTCTATAAAAGGAGAGGCCGTCACCAGCTACCCTTCCACTACGGTATCTTATGGAACCTTCCCTTGTCTTCTGAAATTTTCTCATGGGATTTTGAAACGCAATCCAGCTGTATAGGCAGCTTCTGAAAATGTTATGTCAGAGGCGAATCTTACATTGAATACTGTCACGAATCATTCTAGAATAGAAAACATGACCCTTCAAACTCTAAAGGAGGCCGACTACTGTCTCACAAGCAGATTGATGACTGTTAATGTATTTTTTCTTAACTAAACTGACTTCTGTGTACCCCAAATGGTGTTAAGTCTGGAGAAAGGGTAAAGCAGGAACCCAAGAGGTAGAAGGCACCCTGATTGAGATTGTCATCGGGCTAAAGGGATAAAAACTAACGACATGAAACTATTTTAAAACCTCCATCTAATTGACCCTTATGTGAGTCCTTATTCCCCGGCCTAGGCCTTCTGCTGCACCAACATTGCGGTCTCTCCTTCATTCTCCAAATGAATTTTTGTTCATTTATCATCAATAATATTCCAGTGGATACAGGTTCTATTTTTACGGCCTTCCTTCCCTTTCCATGCCCTCTGTAGCCTTCTAACCGAAGATGACATTATTCCTTTTCACCAAAAGTATACTTTCTAAAAACTTATTTCCTGGTTAAGGCATGTGTCAATCATGGAATGTAAACCTTCAGGCAATCTTTGTAAAATAGAAATGGAAGAAAACTGGGCAACATGCTTTTATGCAGGGGGTGGCTGTTGGCCTAAGAGGGGCTGCGATCACACGGGGAGTGTCACTCATGGACAAAATGGACAAAATGGAAAAGGTGATTACCTGTTGGAACCATTACAGGCAGAGCACCACGCAGGGAGTGACAGGGATACCAACTTGACTGAAGCAAGGCCGCAGGAGGAAAGGGCTTGAGGGGACCTGGCTGGAGAGCGAAACCTAATTTTAGCAATCATCAACAACATTGGCATGGGGCGCTTGGGTGACTCGGTCCGTTAGGGGTCCAACTCTTGATTTTGACTCAGGTCATAATCTCACAATTTCGTGAGTTTGAGCCCTGCATGGGTTCTGTGCTGATGGTGCAGAGCCTGCTTGAGATTCTCCCGCCTTCTCTACCCCTCCCTCACTCGCACCGTCTCTGTCTCTCTCAAAATAAATAAATGAACTTAAAGAAAAAATTTTTTTTTAAAAATTGGATTGATTTCATAGGCAACTGGGGAAAAATTATAATAACACGAGAAGGGTAGTTTGGTAGACATTTTAGGGTGGATGAAAGGAGAAATACTTCAATGGAAAAGGGTCACATTTCTGAGACTGGATTCATCAACTAATACACTCCTAAATCTGTGAGGAAAGAATCCACATCCTGCTTCATACAAAGTAATGATGCAATTAGAATAAAAGGATTCTGAAGGAGTTCAAAATTTTCCAAATGACAGAGTGCAATGAGCGAATACATGAAGGAGCATGGGTGTAATCTGGGAGAATGCAATGCTGATATATTGTGAACGTCAAATAGGTGTATAGTGATATCTATGCAATATGAGCATATGTATTTATAGCAATAGTCTCTTCATCTATTTCAGGATCACTGTTTTTACCAAGGATCCATCCTACATGAATTTGATTCTTCTGCCAGTATCAGCACATGCAATGGTCTGAGGTATTGCACGGTTCTCTATTTGGTTTATAAGTTTGCTTAAGGCATTTTCAGAGACATTTGCTTTTCATCTTTCAAACAGCCTTATAAATAGAAAAAATCAGGGGAAAAAGCTACTGCATATTTTCAGCATGAGTAGCCCTTCTAGCCCATCACTGATGTCCATTTCTGACAAAAAGATGTCTCATGCACAGCCCTAAGCAAGGCAAATTTTTTGTCAAGGGATTCAGAGACTGCTGGGAATAATCTAGCCTGTCCTCTCATGTCAGAGACACTGAAATCAGAGACTAGCCTCTGAACATTCAATTTGCTGGTGATAGAACTCTATGGAAAAACCAGGTCTCCTGACTTCTAGTCCTGTGAATTCCCACCACAGCACAACACTTCATAGCTTTTTGCTCTTCAGGAGTTTAGAGTCTTTAGAAATCAAAAAAGCCAGAAGTATCGTCTGTATCAGTTCCTTATAGATCTTGGGCTCAAGGATTAAAGAGGAAATGTGGGGTAGCAGGGTAGGAGAACAAGACATTTCCGCCTTCATTTATGAGTACTTTACTGAAGTAGATCCCAATATGTTCAAGAGTAAAGACTCTTTTAATGACAAAATTGCCATGTAATAGTATTTGTGCTTTCATATAGTTACTCTACAATTAAAGCATGATGGACATAAAAATTCACAAAATATTTGTGAGAACTCTGAGATTTCATTTTTTTTTTTTTTTCTAAATTTTTTTTTCAACGTTTATTTATTTTTGGGACAGAGAGAGACAGAGCATGAACGGGGGAGGGGCAGAGAGAGAGGGAGACACAGAATCGGAAACAGGCTCCAGGCTCTGAGCCATCAGCCCAGAGCCTGACGCGGGGCTCGAACTCACGGACCGCGAGATCGCGACCTGGCTGAAGTCGGACGCTTAACCGACTGCGCCACCCAGGCGCCCCAGAGAACTCTGAGATTTCAAAGTAGAGATCGGGCTGGTAAGCTTCTGAAAACCTAGAGGAGTGGATTCTTACGCATGTTATTGATTCAAAGGCCACATATCACCTCACCTTTTTATCACTCAGAATATGTGTGCAGCCACATGCTCATGAGGCCTTGGTCTTATAGTTTCCTTTCTTAGCTAAGGAAAGTCAATAAAATGGAACAGAGAAATATGGTGAGAAATAAAGTAGTAAAATGGTATAGATCTTGAATATACATCATATTTCCATTTTCTGTAGGGGATTCTTCAGGGTATATAACCAAAGGTACCTCATCGAACCAGTGAAATATTCAGATGAGGGACAACATTTTGTGTTCAGATATAATCCAAAGGCACAGTTCGCTGCCAATTATTCTTGTACAGAACTCAATTTTACCAGGACAACTGATCCGAAGGATGCTATTAAAATCGTGGAAGACCTCAAAACAGAAGTAAGTGCCTTTTTGAAAAAAATCATCTTAATGTCAGGATAAGCACCTCTTATTTCCTTTCTGATCTCAAAGGAGAGAAATGAGCACAACTAGTGAAATATACATGCCACCTGAGTCTGACTCTTCGTTGTTTGAAATCTAAAATGTCAAACTTTTTATCAACATAGAAAATGTCCGTTACCTACAGCAAATCTCAGATTGTCCCATCAGTTTTAAGGAACGGGGATTTTTGCAACCCTACATGTGATTTATACCATCAGGGCTACAAGTGGTTGGAAAGAATGAAATTTGCAATGTCTTAAAACCTCTACGAGCTATTGTTTCCCCTTGTCGTCACTGCCATCAATTTGTTGGGAGAGGGGGGATTTGCTGACGATAAGTCAAGGTCTGCCCCTTTCATCAGGCCAAATATTCTAATTATTAATTATTAAGGACAATTAAGAGTAATCGCAAGTTCAATTTCTGGCAGATGATTGCGCTATGAGAGTCCTATGTGTTTTAGGCTTTCTTGTATGACTAGTTCATATCACCTCAAATCCTCACGAGGCGTTAGCCTTTAAAGATCCATGAGTGCCCATCTGCTTCACATATCCATGGTCCAGATTGTGTCTGAAACTTACTAGGTGCCTAACTGATGTTTTTTTTTTTTAATTTTTTTTTTTAACGTTTATTTATTTTTGAGACAGAGAGAGACAGAGCATGAACGGGGGAGGGGCAGAGAGAGAGGGAGACACAGAACCGGAAGCAGGCTCCAGGCTCTGGGCCATCAGCCCAGAGCCCGACGCGGGGCTCGAACTCACGGACCGCGAGATGGTGACCTGAGCTGAAGTCGGACGCTTAACCGACTGAGCCACCGAGGCGCCCCCTAACTGATGTTTTTGATGGACTCAATCAATTAATAAATGATCACTAAAAAAAAGTTCCCCCCAAAATGACTCAGTTAGATCTTTGAACAATACGCCTCTGGTTTATTACTCGGAGAATATGCATGTACCTCAATAGATGACATTGAAAGCTGAAGACAGAATTTTCTGGTATTGTTGATTTATAAAAAATAAGGATCTGTTATTAGCAACCTTTATACATTTCTTTGGAATTGAGACTACCACAAAGTAGGGGATTGAGAGACAGGAGAGGAGTAGAAGGAATACAGTCAGTCCTTTTAGCCAGTCCCACGATTTGCTCTCCACTCTTGATGAGTTGAGTCCTTTTTATACGAGCTATTTAGTAAGCATTTACTTTATAAATGAAAAAAAAAATTAAAACTGTATTCATGATTCTTTATTTATAACTCTTCTATTTATTTATTTAGAGTATAGCTGACAATGTTATATCAGGCTCAGGTGTACAACCTAGTGATTGAACATCTCCATACATCATGCTACACTCACCACAGGTGTTGCTACCCTCTGTCACCATGCAACGATACCGCAATGCCATTGACTATATTCCCTAGTTCCATGACTTATTCATTCCATGACTGGAAGCCTGTGTCTCCCACGCCCCTTCACCTATTTTGCTTCCTACACCCTCCTTCCCTATGACAACCATCAGTTTGATCTCTGTATTTATAGGTCTGATTCTGGTTTAACTTGTTTGTTTATTCGTTTATTTTGAATTTTAGATTCCACACCTAAGTGAAATGTTATTTGTCTTCCTCAGTCTGACTTATTTCACTTAGCATAATACCTTCTGGATTGATTCATACCGTTGTAAATGGCAAGATCGTATCCTTTCTTATGGCTGCATAATATCAGTGTGTGCGTGTGTGTGTTCGTGTGTGTGTGCCACATCTTCTTTACCCTTTCATCTACCAATAGCCACTTAGGATGCTTCCATATCTTGGCCATTGTAAATAATGCTGCAATAAATACAACTTATGTTACCTGAAAGACGATCTGATGTAAAGGGCCACATGTTTTAATAATATATGGGGCTTTCTTTAGATAAATTCCTGGAGTTATTAGTTATACTCCTCTTCCTCACCTTCCTGTATCAATAATACTAACATTTCTTACCATGAAAATTTTAACGTCAAATGAGAAACATTGACCATACTCTATTAAATTTTTCATAAATTTCCAGAACACCCACAAAGAAAAGTATGTGGAACTGTTCATTGTTGCTGATGATAACGTGGTAAGTTTTCAGATGAATATTTGCTCCTCATTCATACGTATAAAACTATAGTGATCCTAAAAAAGAGAAAAAAATATTTTAATCGGAATTCCATTTTGGGCTCAATGTTGTTTTTAGCTTCCCCAAACAGATTTATATAAGAGATGACAAGGTCCTTTGGCAGTATAGAAGACTAAGCCAAAATAGAATTCTCCTCCTTTTACTGAGCATATGGAAATGATGAACAACATACACAAAATTGAAAAAATGTGCACAATCTATAGTTGAGCTCAGAAGAAAACACAGAAAATCTCCAAGTCCTAAAAATGAGAAGAGAATCTCTTGTCAGAGCAGTAAGTAAAAATCACAGGCTTGGTGACATATAGTATATAGAATATATTGAATAATGCCCAGAGCCATGATGAGCTGCCCCATCTCTGAAAAGGGAACCAGAGAATGTCTCCCTACTGAAACTGCAAAGAGAAAAGGAGTATTCTGTTTGTTTGTAGCAATAGGAAGGGAATATATTATGCACAGGAAAGCAAAAATGTTAAACACGTGTCATATAATGATATGGAGCGTGATATATTTTTCTTTAGGTACAGAAATGCCAAGCAAAGCTTTTAATGTAAAACTTGATTAGACACTTGATAAACTGTTACAGCTCAAGTCAAAAAATGTTCTATGAAGACAGTTTCATAATCTAAGATGAAACTAATCACATGAGGAAGAGTCAACTAACATAATGGGAAGGAGAATAAGCTCTCCAAGAACTGTAAACCAGCCACTGATATTTCAGATTATATACCTAACAATAGAGTCAAAAAAGATGTGCAACAAAAAATAACAGAGTTACAGGCAGAGTAAGTTTTTTTCAGTTCCTCTCTATCAGGAAATTTTAAGTAAAGTAGGAAAAAATTCAACACAAGTAGAAAAGATCTGAGTCACATAAATATCGTTTTGATATAATCAATTGGTAGAATCTCCAAAACACACAAAATAGACAATCTATAATCTTTTCAAATGCAAATAAAATACTTCCAAAAATTAAACTGGTATTTGACCACAAAGAAAGTAAAAAGAAATAGAAAAAAAAAATAGATATATAATAAAGAGCACCCTTTTGTTTTTAAACCACAACCAAATTGGAAGTTATAACAAAAATTGATACATTAAGCCACTAAATGATCATTGGTTTGGAAACTAAAGCAAAATACATTTCCAAATATTAACTGACTGAAGAAGTCAAATCTGAAATTATGAAACATGTATAACAGCAAAAAGAAAAGACTGGTGTAGAGAAAACTTTAGATGCGGGAGGCGTAGCAGTATTTGGAAGGATATTTGTAGTCTTAGACATTTCTATGAAAGAGAAAGAAAAATTTAATGAACTAAGAGTCTAACTGGAAAAGTTATAAAATGAAGCAGAATAAATCAAAAAAGGATAG
This sequence comes from Leopardus geoffroyi, assembly GCF_018350155.1. Lineage (NCBI taxonomy): Eukaryota > Metazoa > Chordata > Mammalia > Carnivora > Felidae > Leopardus > Leopardus geoffroyi. The sequence continues at coordinate 33,340,892 of NC_059327.1, read as the reverse complement.
AAAGGAGAAAAACATCTTAACAATGCATGACATTAATAAAAGACATGAGTCAAAAAGAAGCAATTGGTAGATCAACAAAGCCAAATGCTCATTCCTCGAATAGATTGGTAAAATAGAGAAATCTCTGACAACAATTATTAAAAAAAATAAAAGTACAAATAAAATTAGAAGTAAAAGGAAGCATAACTATAAATATAGTACAGGTTACACGTCAATAAAAAATATACGTACGACCTGTGCCAATACAGTTATGAGCAGAGGCGTGCAGTAAAGTGTTACCAAGCTGACTTGAGAAGAAATAGTAAACCCAAAAAAGATTGTAACGAATTTTAAAAATTAAATAAGCAGTCCACAGTCTCTTAACAAATGAAGACACTAGGCTCACATGCATTTAAACACAAACTTTGCCGAAATTTGCTTTAACAGATAATATCTCTTACAAACAAATTTGAAGAATAAGCAAAAGGAAAAATTCTTCGCACATGTTATACAGTTATTATACCTTTCGCATTAGATATCTACTGCTGTGTAACAAACAACCCCAAGCTTAGTGTGGTTCGCTTGTATAGCAGTTCCACTGGGCTAGCTGGCTGGTGTAAAAATGACTTCAGACACTTGACTGATATGTAGTACAAGTATCAGTTGGCCACGTAAGCAGTAGGCTCGCCTGTGCTTCTCATATGATAGCTGGGCATCAAACTATCAAGAAAGAGGCCAGGCTTCAGTATGTAAGACTTTTTAAGCTCCTGCTTGTACAACAATTATTAGTTAATGTCTCCTTAGCCAAACTAAGCCATGGAGTCAAGCCTAGAATCGATGTTGGAGGGAAATACACAAGGGTGTGGATATCTGGAAGAGGGATTTCTTAAGGATCATTACTGTAACGATCTATGATGACTTTGATAACAAATCCAGACAGGAAAGTAAAATTGTAAGATGATTTCACTTACCAAAACAACTGCAAAATCCTAAAAAATAGTTGCAAACCCGGTCCTTGCACAGATGCAAAGAAAGTTTACATGGCAATGGTTTATCCCAGGAATGAAATCATCTCAAATATTTCTGATAAAACTCTTAGCAAGTGAAAGATGGAAGAAAATAAAGAACATTTACCGAAATCGTTCTATCCTGTATAAATATTAAACTTAAACTGTAACGTTGGAGGTTTTTTCCTCCAAAAGTGAGAATAAGATACATTTATTTTCACTGTCAATAAATTTTATTTTAACATATTCACTGAAATTTTTAGTCACCATAATAAAACAAAATAAATGGGATCTGTGTTAGTTTAAAAGAAAGACACAACATTATTGCATATTTTTAAAAATGAGGAGAAACTACAATTGTCAATTTTATAAAAAAAAAAAAGAAGTGGGTAAGATTTGGGCACTAGATAGGCTTACTTTAACATGTTTATGAGAACGTGTTAACTCACTTTTAAAAGAGTGCTAAAATAATTTCTTTGCTCTTAACAATAAGTTATTAGTAAAAAGTAAGAACAATTTATTAAATTTAATATTTTACCCCAGGTACCAGGCAAATATTTGCTTGATATGATTTAGGGGCATTAAACTGGGCATAACTCTCACATAGGCTGCCTTAATATTTAAGTTTTTTTAAAGAGAAGTTCCTATAGGGGCGCCTGGGTGGCGCAGTCGGTTAAGCGTCCGACTTCAGCCAGGTCACGATCTCGCGGTCCGTGAGTTCGAGCCCCGCGTCGGGCTCTGGGCTGATGGCTCAGAGCCTGGAGCCTGTTTCCGATTCTGTGTCTCCCTCTCTCTCTGCCCCTCCCCCGTTCATGCTCTGTCTCTCTCTGTCCCCCAAAAAATAAATAAACGTTGAAAAAAAAAAAAAAAAAAGAGAGAAGTTCCTATAGTAAATCATTCATTTTCATTTAACAAATAGTTAATGAGCATTTAACATGCTAGATGCTGAGTGTTAAATGTATATATTTATAATTATATGAGTAATATATTCATACATACATACATGTATATGTTAGCTGATTATAAAGGGCAACAGCAAGAACAACGTAGAGTTATTGTATTCTGGTAAGACAGAATAGAAAAACAAAGGCAGCTTTTGGAAAACATGTTGAGGAGTTTACATATCTTGAAGACGATGTGATGAATTTTAAGCAGGTGAGTAAGGATATGGATGTATACAACCAGACCCAGCAAGTTGAAAGGATAAGTAGAACACAGGTGTCTAGATACTGGGGAAGACTAACCATTAATAAAGCCTTGGCAATAAGGATGCAAAGACTCTGTACGCATTTGTCTTCCTTACCCCCATCGGTGGAAGTCACTGATTGATAAAGTACCCTATCCCTATGATCTCTAAGATACTCTCAGAATCCTTCTTTCTTGGGGGTTCTGGGTGACTCGGTCAGTTAAGTGTCTGACTCTTGGTTTGGGCTAAGGTCGTGATCTCATGGTTCATGAGTTTGAGCCCCCCATCAGGCTTTGTGCTGACAACACGGAGCCTCCTTGGGAGTCTCTCTCTCTCTCTCTCTCTCTCTCTCTCTCCCCCGCCTCCCCTGTTCACTCTCTTTGTCACTCTCTCAAAATAAATGAATAAACATTTTAAAAAAATAGAAAGATTAAAAAAATTTTTAAGTGTATTTATTTATTTTGTGAGAGAACGTGAAAGCATGAGCTGGGGATGGGCAGAGGGAGAGGGAGAGAGAGAATCCCAAGCAGACTCCATGCGGCCCGCCCACAGCCCGACTCAGTGTTTGATCTCATGAACCTTGAGATCACGACCCGAGCCAAAATCAAGAGTCCAACACGTAGCCAACTGAGCCACCCAGGTACCCCAGTCTCAGGGTCTTTCTCAACCGTATTTTAGGCAAGCTCTACCAACTGGTCACCAAGAATTCTGGTGTGAAACCATATTTGCCATCCAGAATTTAAGGGAATGGTGGAAAAAAGGAACCTCTGTACAATGAAACACTAGGAGTGATAGGGTATTGGACACAAAGGTGATAAGAAATTTCTTGAAAGATAAAATGGTCAATATTAAAGGTAGATGAGATGACTAGGAAGATGAGGAAAAGGTGTTCAATGGACTGGATAAGCAGGAGGACATTTATGTGCCTGTCAAGAAGAGTTTCCGTGGAATAGAGGCAGTTAAACTAATGAGTAGTGGGTTGAGGAATGAATGAGAGATAAGTGAAGAGAGTCTAACGTTATATCTTTGAGGTATTTAGGTATGTGAGACAACAGGAGAGCAATGGAATAGTAAATAGAGGATATTTGTAGGATTCAGAAAAGCCATATTTCTTTTTATTCTTATTATGAAACAAGCTTGATCATTTGCATTTATCCCTACAGGATACTTTTGTTATTATAAAGTATATTTTATCAGGTCTAAGTCGATAATGCCAACAACAAGGTCCACAAATGGGGAGTCCATTTCTTAGAAAGGAACAAAAGACAGAATAGGCTGGAGCAGGAAGGTCCGCTTTGTTTTCTCAGCCTTTCCCTGGAGAGAAGGGGTGTCACAGGTTCCTGCCCCTCTCCATCACATCTCTGTCTCCAGGGTGGTCTTTGATTACATTCCGTAGTTTGTTACTACCATGGATACAGAAGGGTTGATAAAGTTTCCGGGTTTTTTTGCAATATAAGGATTTCTGTGACACTTTAATAAGTTTTGCTTCATCAGCATGATAAATATGGACTCTAAAGAACACTTATCAGTTGGTTTAATAAATCAACGTAATGCAATATGTTGTGATGTGAAAAGGGAACAAGGTTATGAAGAAAATCTTAAAAGTAGTGCTAAGCTGAAGCATGTCTTTAGAAACTGCTGTATGTAGTGATTTCATATCAAAAATGTAATTCTGCATAAATTGCCACGATTTTTAGCTGACCAGAAAGAATACCAATAAGTTCCCCCCCCCCACCCTGGAAATATCTCACAGTGGGTGAAGTATTTTGTTGAGTTTATATCATCTGTTATTAATGAATGTTGATCTGATGTTTTATTTCCAGTGTCGCAGGAATAATCATCCTCACAGTAAAATAAGGAATCGAATTTGGGGAATGGTCAATTTTGTCAACATGGTAAGATCTGATAACATTTGAATCAATCTAAGAATACAAATGGAAAATATCTTTTAGGGTAGATATCTCCTGGGTTTTGTGGTAAGCTCAGTATTGAGACGGCCCAAAACACAGAAATTCACTGCATAGACTAATGAACCAAAATCCATTGAAAACTGTAAGGCAATAAAGGAAACACAGCTCCGAGATTTTGGGTTTTGAAGTGAATGACATTTAACATCTAAATAAATTTCAAATATCGGTTAGCAACCACAAAATTTATAAAGCAACATATAAAGACTTGAAAACTCATCATGCATAAATCAAATCCATTAATACATTTAAAATCACTGTTCCAGAACCTAGCACTGTTGGAGACCTTGTCCCCACTTCACCCTCAGCTTCAGGCCTTGGTTAAGAGCCAGAGCTGAAAGGTCTGCACTCACAATTCTTATCTCTCCTTCAGTAGTAATCTGTTTTTGTTGTTAATTCAGTGATCTCTAGCCTGGTTAGGGGACCCAGAGAGTTTTGTTACCCTGATCTATCCTGTTTTAGGAAAGCTCTGCCCATGGGGTCTTTGGGTAGATTATTCTCATCGTTTATGTTCTTCCTTCACTGGTAGGAGACCTAGAAGGCTCTGGCCTTAGGACAGCTTCCTGTCTGTCCTCCAGGGGCAGAAGGTTTTTGTTTGTTTTTCTGGTTTTTCTTTTCCCTTCTTTCAGTAACAATAGGTTTTCACTTGAGTTCTGGGAGAATAAAAAAAAAAAAAATGCCTCACCCTCAGCAATCGATATGCCATCCAGACAGATCATCAATAAAGACTGGATTTGAACAACACTATAGACCAAATGAAACCAACAGGTATATGCAGAATTTTTCACCCAAGAGCAACAGAATGCACCATTTCTTTTCCAGAGCAGAAGAGACATTTCATGATATATATTATAGAGTAGGCCACAAAGCAAATCTCAACAAATTCAAGAAGATGGAAATGATATCAAGTATCTTTTCCTGCCACAGTGGTATGAAACTAAAAAAGCAACGCCAGCCAGATTAATGGAAAATTTATAAATATGCAGAAATTTAAGAGCACATTCCTGAACAAGTGGACCAACAGATAAATGAAAGGCATAAGAAAAAAATGTTGGTACAAAAAATGAAAACAAAACCTATCAAAACGTATGAGATGCAACAAAAGGAGCTCTGGGAGGAAAGTTTATAGCTATAAATGCAAACATATATCAATTAAAAAGAAAATATCAACAAACAACTAACATTCTACCTTAAGGAACTGCAAAGAGAGCAAACTAAGCCCGTAGTGAGCACAAGGAAAGAAGGAACAATGAGATAAGAACAGGAAAAAAATTTTTTTTCTGAAGGTCACACAGCAGCTTAGTGCTTTTGTTTTTCTGGAGAACAAGAGTCTGGTAGGTTTAAAGATGTTCCCAAGTCAGCAGTTTCTGTCATCCTTCAAGCCTATCCCACCAAAGGAGGGGACCTCCAGTCTCCCATCCTGCCCTCCATGGTTTCATGGGCATGCAGAGGAGGCCTGTGGAGAAGATGCTGAGCATAGGTGTGAGATTCCTTATGCCTGTGTCTCTCAGAGGATCCCATACTCATTCTATCACATACTTGCCCTTTAGCAATTCCTTGAAAATGTCTGGTAAATTCTTCATATGTCTTGTATGGCGCTCAGCATGCTCTGCTGCTGGGAGATACTCCAGTACCATTTCTGCCTTAAAGAAGCAATCTTTCCCGAGATTTCAGGCATCATCTTACTTGCCCTGTTACCTCAGCTAACTTACGGTCCGATCTGATATGACTTTGTAGATTCTCTGGCTTTTTCTTTCTGTCAGGGTAGAAGCGATATTATTTCCAGTTTTGTACATCTGAGCCAGAAGTAGATTTTCTCTGAGCTTTAAGCCTATTTCTATGGCTATTAAAAACCCTCCCCATATTTTTCTAAAAGGGAGGAACAATGTAGTGTGAAATAGTTATATCTCATAGTCACCTATGTTTTTTTTCCTGTTTCTTTTTATTGATTGATTTTCTCCCTTTTCTCCATATCCATACCAGCACCTGTTGATGGCCATTCTAACAAGCATAAGATCATACCTCATCGTGATTTTAATTTGCATTATCCTAATGCCTAGTGATGTTCAACATGTTTTCAATGTACTTATTGGCCTTTCATGCATCTTTTTTGAAAAACATGTCTGTTTAGGTTCTTTGCCCATTTTTGAATTAGGTTATTTGTATTTTTTTTGCTATTGAGTTGATGGGTTGTTTAGGTGTGTTGGATATTAACCCCTTATCAGATATATGGCTTGTAAATATGTTTTCCCATTCCATCTTTTCACTTTTTTAATGGACTCTTTTGCTGTGTAGAAGCTTTGAGATGCAGTCCCATTTCTTATTTCTTATTTTATTGCTTGTGCTTTTAGGCGTCATATCCAAAAAATCATTACCAAGACCCATGCTAAGGAGCTTTAGTTTTGTTTTCTTCTAGGATCTTCATAGTAAGACTCAACATTTAAGTCTTTAATCCACTTTGAATTCATTTTTGTGAGTGGCATAAGTTACTGGTTCATCTTCATTCATTTATTTACACGTGAATACCCAATCATCTCAGCATCATACATTGAAGAGATAATGTTTTGTCCACTGAGTGTTCTTGGCTTCCTTATCAAATATTAGGTGACTGTATATGCCTCGGTTCATTTCTGGGCTCTTGATTCTGCTCCATTGGACTATTTGTCTCTTTATATGCTAGTCCCATACTGTTTTGATGACTTTAGATTTACATAAAACTTAACATCAGGAAGTGTGATGCTCCTGCTTTGTCTCTCTCAGGATTTTTTTTTCTTGGCTATTTGGGTGTTTTGTGGTTCTATATAAACTTTAGGAGTTTGTTTTCTACTTTCATAAAAACTGTCATTGGAATCTTGATAGGGATTGCTTTCAGTAGTATTTGCATTTTAACATTATTAATTCTTCCACTCAATGGACAGAGGATACCTTTGCATTTATTTGTGTCTTCTTTGATTTATTTTATCAACTTATACTTTTCAGCATACATATCTTACAGCATATCTTTCAGCTCCTTAGTTAACTTTATTCCTAAGTATTTTATTATTTTTGACGTTCATGTATGTGGGGGATAAATATTTTTATTTCTTTTCAGAAATTTCCCTGTTATTGTCTAGAAATGCTACCAAATGTCTGCCTGCTAATTTTGTATCCTACAACTGCACTAAATTCATTGAGTAGATCTTAACAATTTTGGGTTGTCTTTGGGATTTTTCTATAGATGAAATCATGGCTGCAAATGGGGACAATGTTACTTTCCTTACCAATTCTGATACCTTTGTTTCTTTTTATTGTCTGATTGCTGTAGCTAGAACTTCCAGTACTATGTTGAATAGGGTTGCTAAGAGTGGGTACTGGTTTTGTACTTGACCTTAGAAGAAATGCTTTTTCACCATTGAGCATGATGTTAGCTGTGCGCTTGTCATATATGGCTTTGATTATGTTGAGATATGTTCCACCTATGCCTAATTTGTTAAGAGGTTTTTTTTAATAATGAATAAAATGTTGAATTTTGTCAAGTTGAGATACGATTCTTATGATTCTTTTCTTTCATTTTATTAATGTAATATGTCACATTCATTGATTTGTTTATTTGAATGACACTTGCATCCCAGGGTAAATTCCACTTGACCATGTGACTGATCCTCTTAATGTGCTGCTGAATTCAATTTGGTGGTATTTTTTTGAGATTTTTTTTGCATTTATACTCATTAGGGATATTAGCCTGAAGTATTCTTTTCTAGTAGTATCCATTTCTGGTTTGGGTATCAAGGTGATGTTGGCCTTGTGAAATGAGTTTTGAGTGTTTCCTTCCCTTTGAGTTTTTTCTTTTTCTTTTTCTTTTTGGAAGAGTTTGAGAATTATTGGTATTAATTCTTTAAATGTTTGGTATATTTACACTATTGGGTCCTCGGGTTCATTAGGATAGTTTCGATTATTATTTCAATATCCATACTAGTAATTGGTCTATTTGGAGTTTCTATTTCTGTTGATTTGGTCTTGGTAAGTTGTATGTTTCCAATTTTTTGCTTTTCTCCTAGGTGTCATGTTTCTTGTCATATAGTTGTTCATAGCAGCCTCTTGTCCTTTAAATTTCTGTGATATCAGTTGTAACGCCCCCTTTTTCATTTATAATTTTGCTGGTTTAAGTCCTTTATGTTTTGCTTAGTCTAGCTAGGGTTTGTCCATTTTCTTCATCTTTTTAAAAAACTGACTCTTAGTTTGGTTAATCTTTTCCAATGTTTTCTGTTCTCTACTTCATTTATTTTTCCTATAATGTTTATCATTTCCTTTCTTCAGCTAAGTTTGGGCTCAGTTTTTATCGTTGTTGTTTTGGTTTGGTGTTTTTTAAATATGTATAGTTCCTCAGTGTGTAGAGTTAGGTTGTTTATCTGAGATCTTTCTTACCTCTTAATGTAGGCATTTATGGCTATGAACTTTCTTTTCTCTTAGAGCTGCTTTTGATGCATCCTATAAGTTTTTCATGTTGTGTTTCCATTTTCATTTCTCTCAAGAAATTCTTGTTTCCCCTTTAGTTTCTCCTTTGATCCATTGATTGTGTAGGAGAGTGTGCTTAATTTTCATGTATTCATGAATTTCCAGTTTTCCTCTTGTTATTGGTTTCTAGTTCCATACCTTTATGTTCAGAAAAGATACTTGGTATGATTTCTGTCTTCTTGAACTCGCTAAGACTTGTTTTAAAACCTAATATATAGTCTATCACAAAAATATTCTGTGTGCATATAAGAAGAATATGTATTCTGTTGTTGGATAGAATGTTCTATATATGTCTGTTAGGTCCATTAGGGCTAAAGCATTGTTCAAATTCACTGTTGACTTATTGATTCTCTGTCTGATCTATCCATTGTTCAGTGTGGGGTATTAAAGGCCCAACTATAATTGCTTTACTGTTTATTTCTCCTTTTATTTCTGCTGGTTTTTCTTTGTATATTTGTTTTCTTTTTTTCAAGTTTTTTTTAATGTTTATTTTGAGAGAGAGAGAGAGAGAGAGAGAGAGAATGTGCACACAGCTGAAGAGGAGCAGAGAGACAGAGGGAGAAAGAGAATTCCAAGCAGGCTCTATGCCATCACCAAAAAGCCCAATATAGGGCTCAATCTCAAGAACCATGAGATCATGACCTGAGCCAAAATCAGGAGTCGGACACTTGACCAAATGAGCCACCCAGGCACTCCATATATTTAGGTTTTCCAGTATTGGGTATATATATATATATATATATATATATATATATATAAAACTATATATATATATAACTATATATATATATATAGTTATATATAGTTATATATACATAGTTATATATAGTTATGTATACATAGTTATATATAGTTATATATACATAGTTATATATATATATATATATATATAGTTATATAGTTATATCTTTTTGATATATTGACCACTTTATCATTGACTAATGCCCTTAGTTTAAAATCTACTTTGGAGATTCCAGGAAGATGGCGGCGTAGGAGGACGCTGGGCTCACCGCGCGTCCTGCTGATCACTTAGATTCCACCTACACCTGCCTAAATAACCCAGAAAACCGCCAGAGGATTAGCAGAACGGAGTCGCCGGAGCCAAGCGCAGACGAGAGGCCCACGGAAGAGGGGCCCCTCCTGAAGTGGATCACCTAAGGAGAAGCGACCTAAGCCTGCCCCTCCTGCCCCTGTGCACCTTGCCTACCCACCCCAGCTAATACGCCAGATCCCCAGCATCACAAGCCTGGCAGTGTGCAAGTAGCCCAGACGGGCCACGCCACCCCACAGTGAATCCCGCCCCTAGGAGAGGGGAAGAGAAGGCACACACCAGTCTGACTGTGGCCCCAGCAGTGGGCTGGGGGCAGACATCAGGTCGGAGTGTGGCCCCGCCCACCAACTCCAGTTATACACCACAGCACAGGGGAAGTGCCCTGCAGGTCCTCACCACGCCAGGGACTATCCAAAATGACCAAGCGGAAGAATTCCCCTCAGAAGAATCTCCAGGAAATAACAACAGCTAATGAGCTGATCAAAAAGGATTTAAATAATATAACAGAAAGTGAATTTAGAATAATAGTCATAAAATTAATCGCCGGGCTTGAAAACAGTATACAGGACAGCAGAGAATCCCTTGCTACAGAGATCAAGGGACTAAGGAACAGTCATGAGGAGCTGAAAAACGCTTTAAATGACATGCAAAACAAAATGGAGACCACCACAGCTCGGATTGAAGAGGCAGAGGAGAGAATAGGTGAACTAGAAGATAAAGTTATGGAAAAAGAGGAAGCTGAGAGAAAGAGAGATAAAAAAAATCCAGGAGTATGAGGGGAAAATTAGAGAACTAAGTGATACACTAAAAAGAAATAATATACGCATAATTGGTATCCCAGAGGAGGAAGAGAGAGGGAAAGGTGCTGAAGGGGTACTTGAAGAAATAATAGCTGAGAACTTCCCTGAACTGGGGAAGGAAAAAGGCATTGAAATCCAAGAGGCACAGAGAACTCCCTTCAGATGGAACCTGAATCGATCTTCTGCACGACATATCATAGTGAAACTGGCAAAATACAAGGATAAAGAGAAAATTCTGAAAGCAGCAAGGGGTAAACGTGCCCCCACATATAAAGGGAGACCTATAAGACTCGTGACTGATCTCTCTTTTGAAACTTGGCAGGCCAGAAAGAATTGGCACGAGATTTTCAGTGTGCTAGACAGAAAACATATGCAGCCGAGAATCCTTTATCCAGCAAGTCTGTCATTTAGAATAGAAGGAGAGATAAAGGTCTTCCCAAACAAACAAAAACTGAAGGAATTTGTCACCACTAAACCAGCCCTACAAGAGATCCTAAGGGGGACCCTGTGAGACAAAATACCAGAGACATCACTACAAGCATAAAACATACAGACATCACAATGACTCTAAACCCGTATCTTTCTATAATAACACTGAATGTAAATGGATTAAATGCGCCAACCAAAAGACATAGGGTATCAGAATGGATAAAAAAACAAGACCCATCTATTTGCTGTCTACAAGAGACTCATTTTAGACCTGAGGACACCTTTAGATTGAGAGTGAGGGGATGGAGAACTATTTATCATGCTACTGGAAGCCAAAAGAAAGCTGGAGTAGCCATACTTATATCAGACAAACTAGACTTTAAATTAAAGGCTGTAACAAGAGATGAAGAAGGACATTATATAATAGTTACAGGGTCTATCCATCAGGAAGAGCTAACAATTATAAATGTCTATGCGCCGAATACCGGAGCCCCCAAATATATAAAACAACTACTCATAAACATAAGCAACCTTATTGATAAGAATGTGGTAATTGCAGGGGACTTTAACACCCCACTTACAGAAATGGATAGATCATCTAGACACATGGTCAATAAAGAAACAAGGGCCCTGAATGAGACATTGGATCAGATGGACTTGACAGATATATTTAGAACTCTGCATCCCAAAGCAACAGAATATACTTTCTTCTCGAGTGCACATGGAACATTCTCCAAGATAGATCATATACTGGGTCACAAAACAGCCCTTCATAAGTTTACCAGAATTGAAATTATACCATGCATACTTTCAGACCACAATGCTATGAAGCTTGAAATCAACCACAGAAAAAAGTCTGGAAAACCTCCAAAAGCATGGAGGTTAAAGAACACCCTACTAACGAATGAGTGGGTCAACCAGGCAATTAGAGAAGAAATAAAAAAATATATGGAAACAAACGAAAATGAAAATACAACAATCCAAATGCTTTGGGACGCAGCGAAGGCAGTCCTGAGAGGAAAATACATTGCAATCCAGGCCTATCTCAAGAAACAAGAAAAATCCCAAATACAAAATCTAACAGCACACCTAAAGGAAATGGAAGCAGAACAGCAAAGGCAGCCTAAACCCAGCAGAAGAAGAGAAATAATAAAGATCAGAGCAGAAATAAACAATATAGAGTCTAAAAAAACTGTAGAGCAGATCAACGAAACCAAGAGTTGGTTTTTTGAAAAAATAAACAAAATTGACAAACCTCTAGCCAGGCTTCTCAAAAAGAAAAGGGAGATGACCCAAATAGATAAAATCATGAATGAAAATGGAATTATTACAACCAATCCCTCAGAGATACAAACAATTATCAGGGAATACTATGAAAAATTATATGCCAACAAATTGGACAACCTGGAAGAAATGGACAAATTCCTGAACACCCACACTCTTCCAAAACTCAACCAGGAGGAAATAGAAAGCTTGAACAGACCCATAACCAGTGAAGAAATTGAATCGGTTATTAAAAATCTCCCAACAAATAAGAGTCCAGGACCAGATGGCTTCCCAGGGGAGTTCTACCAGACGTTTAAAGCAGAGATAATACCTATCCTTCTCAAGCTATTCCAAGAAATAGAAAGGGAAGGAAAACTTCCAGACTCATTCTATGAAGCCAGTATTACTTTGATTCCTAAACCAGATAGAGACCCAGTAAAAAAAGAGAACTACCGGCCAATATCCCTGATGAATACGGATGCAAAAATTCTCAATAAGATACTGGCAAATCGAATTCAACGGCATATAAAAAGAATTATTCACCATGATCAAGTGGGATTCATTCCTGGGATGCAGGGCTGGTTCAACATTCGCAAATCAATCAACGTGATACATCACATTAACAAAAAAAAAGAGAAGAACCATATGATCCTGTCAATCGATGCAGAAAAGGCCTTTGACAAAATCCAGCACCCTTTCTTAATAAAAACCCTTGAGAAAGTCGGGATAGAAGGAACATACTTAAAGATCATAAAAGCCGTTTATGAAAAGCCCACAGCTAACATCATCCTCAACGGGGAAAAACTGAGAGCTTTTTCCCTGAGATCAGGAACACGACAGGGATGCCCACTCTCACCGCTGTTGTTTAACATAGTGCTGGAAGTTCTAGCATCAGCAATCAGACAACAAAAGGAAATCAAAGGCATTAAAATTGGCAAAGATGAAGTCAAGCTTTCGCTCTTTGCAGATGACATGATATTATACATGGAAAATCCGATAGACTCCACCAAAAGTCTGCTAGAATTGATACATGAATTCAGCAAAGTTGCAGGATACAAAATCAATGTACAGAAATCAGTTGCATTCTTATACACTAACAATGAAGCAACAGAAAGACAAATAAAGAAACTGATCCCATTCACAATTGCACCAAGAAGCATAAAATACCTAGGAATAAATCTAACCAAAGATGTAAAGGATCTGTATGCTGAAAACTATAGAAAGCTTACGAAGGAAATTGAAGAAGATTTAAAGAAATGGAAAGACATTCCCTGCTCATGGATTGGAAAAATAAATATTGTCAAAATGTCAATACTACCCAAAGCTATCTACACATTCAATGCAATCCCAATCAAAATTGCACGAGCATTCTTCTCGAAACTAGAACAAGCAATCCTAAAATTCATATGGAACCACAAAAGGCCCCGAATAGCCAAAGGAATTTTGAAGAAGAAGACCAAAGCAGGAGGCATCACAATCCCAGACTTTAGCCTCTACTACAAAGCTGTCATCATCAAGACAGCATGGTATTGGCACAAAAACAGACACATAGACCAATGGAATAGAATAGAAACCCCAGAACTAGACCCACAAACGTATGGTCAACTCATCTTTGACAAAGCAGGAAAAAACATCCAATGGAAAAAAGACAGCCTCTTTAACAAATGGTGCTGGGAGAACTGGACAGCAACATGCAGAAGGTTGAAACTAGACCACTTTCTCACACCATTCACAAAAATAAACTCAAAATGGATAAAGGACCTGAATGTGAGACAGGAAACCATCAAAACCTTAGAGGAGAAAGCAGGAAAAGACCTCTCTGACCTCAGCCGTAGCAATCTCTTACTCGACACATCCCCAAAGGCAAGGGAATTAAAAGCAAAAGTGAATTACTGGGACCTTATGAAGATAAAAAGCTTCTGCACAGCAAAGGAAACAACCAACAAAACTAAAAGGCAACCAACAGAATGGGAAAAGATATTTGCAAATGACATATCGGACAAAGGGCTAGTATCCAGAATCTATAAAGAGCTCACCAAACTCCACACCCGAAAAACAAATAACCCAGTGAAGAAATGGGCAGAAAACATGAATAGACACTTCTCTAAAGAAGACATCCGGATGGCCAACAGGCACATGAAAAGATGTTCAGCGTCGCTCCTTATCAGGGAAATACAAATCAAAACCACACTCAGGTATCACCTCACGCCAGTCAGAGTGGCCAAAATGAACAAATCAGGAGACTATAGATGCTGGCGAGGATGTGGAGAAACGGGAACCCTCTTGCACTGTTGGTGGGAATGCAAATTGGTGCAGCCGCTCTGGAAAACAGTGTGGAGGTTCCTCAGAAAATTAAAAATAGACCTACCCTATGACCCAGCAATAGCACTGCTGGGAATTTATCCAAGGGATACAGGAGTACTGATGCATAGGGGCACTTGTACCCCAATGTTCATAGCAGCACTCTCAACAATAGCCAAATTATGGAAAGAGCCTAAATGTCCATCAACTGATGAATGGATAAAGAAATTGTGGTTTATATACACAATGGAATACTACGTGGCAATGAGAAAAAATGAAATATGGCCTTTTGTAGCAACGTGGATGGAACTGGAGAGTGTGATGCTAAGTGAAATAAGCCATACAGAGAAAGACAGATACCATATGGTTTCACTCTTATGTGGATCCTGAGAAACGTAACAGGAACCCATTGGGGAGGGGGAGGAAAAAAGGAAAAAAAAAAAAAAAAAAGAGGTTAGAGTGGGAGAGAGCCAAAGCATAAGAGACTATTAAAAACTGAGAACAAACTGAGGGTTGATGGGGGGTGGGAGGGAGGAGAGGGTGGGTGATGGGTATTGAGGAGGGCACCTTTTGGGATGAGCACTGGGTGTTTTATGGAAACCAATTTGGACAATAAATTTCATATATTATAAAAAAAAAAATCTACTTTGTTTGATATAAATATAGCTACCACTACTTGTCTTTTCCTTTCTTTCTTTCTTTCTTTCTTTCTTTCTTTCTTTCTTTCTTTCTTTTTTTTTTTTCTTTCTTTCTTTCTTTCTTTCTTTCTTTCTTTCTTTCTTCTTTCTTTCTTTCTTTCTCCTTCTAGTTACCATTTGCTTGAAATGTCTTTTTCCATTCCTTCTCTCTTAGTCTATGTGTGTCTGTAGGGCCAATGTGTCTTGTATGCTGTATATTGTTGTATTTTGCTTTTTTATCCATTCATCCACCCTATGTCTTTCAGATTGAAGAATTTAATTTGTTTACATTTAGAGTAATTATTGATAGGTAAGAACCTGGTATTGCCACTTTGTTTATTGTTTTCTGGTTGTTTTGTAGATCCATTTTTCCCTATTTCTTATCCTACTGTCTTTTTTTGTGTTTTGATATCTTTAGTATCAGTACACTTTGACTTCTTTATTGTATTCCTTTGTATAATTGCCAGAAAAATTTCCCTTGAGGTTATCATGAGGTTTACATAAGATATCAAACTTATCACATCCTGATTTAACCTGATAACAACTTAGAATTCATATACTTTGCACTTCTCCTTTTCCTCCTTACATGTTAGATTACTGCTGTTATAATTTAGATGGTTTTTAAATATTTTGTAACAAATAGCATTGTGCACATTGTACTTATGGGTTTTTTTTTTGCTATGTTCATTTTTTTTAGCTTTTAAACTAGAGTCGTGAATTATATACCACTATTACCAAATTGCAGAATCTAACAATGACTATATACTTACCATTACAAATGAGATTTATCAACAGAAACTTTTTTTTTTTTTAATTTTTTTTTTTCAACGTTTATTTATTTTTGGGACAGAGAGAGACACAGCATGAATGGGGGAAGGGCAGAGAGAGAGGGAGACACAGAATTGGAAACAGGCTCCAGGCTCTGAGCCATCAGCCCAGAGCCCGACGTGGGGCTCGAACTCACGGACTGCGAGATCGTGACCTGGCTGAAGTCGGACGCTTAACCGACTGCGCCACCCAGGCGCCCCTCAACAGAAACTTTTTAAGCCAAGAGAGAATGTAATATCAAAATAACTGTCAACTAAAAATACTATGACTGGTAAAGCTGTCCTTCAGTAATGGAGAGATAAAAACTTTCTTGAACAAACAAAAGCTGAGGAAGAGAGCTCATTACCACCAGACCTGCCTTATAAAAAATGCTAAAGAGATTTCTTTGAGTGGAAGAAAAGGAATGCTAATTAAAATCATAAAAAAACATAAAATGATAACATTAATCTCTTACGTAATTAAGAGTCTCTTATGGTTTGCCTCTCTGTCTTTTTTCCTTTCCCCAGTGTTCACCTGTTTTGTTTCTTAAATTCTATAGGAGTTAAATCATTGTATTTGTCTTTCTCTGACCGACTTACTTCACTTAGCATAATGCACTCTAACTCCATCCACATCATTGCAAATGGCAAGACTTCATTCTTTTTGATGGCTGAGTAACACTCCGTTATATACCATATCTTCTTTATCCATGAATATGGATACGCTTCATAGTAACAATTGCATCCTCTACTAGTTCTGTGAGCTCTCCATTCAGTTTCTTATTCATTCTTTCTTTCAATCTACTTTGTATTGGCTGCTATATACAGTTTTTGTCTCAAAATCCTCATAATGTGTACTTAAACTTTATCTTCTTTTGTGATGACATCAAACTATCTGCCAGCTTAGAGTTTACAAAAGCAAATGGGAATAGGGGTGAGAAGGCTTATGGGCTACAGCTATTTGTGCCTGTTTTGAGCAATCTCCAGTAAGATTTCTCAGACTACAAAGTAGTTCCAAAAATCAAACAAAATATGGCAGCTAAGCTATTGGTCTTTGAAAATCAATATCAACCTTCTAATCTGCCGTAGAACCAACTAATGACTTAAATGGAGAGATAAATAAGGTACATTTAGTCCTCTGTGTGTCACTGTTAGTGAATTCACGTAAGTCAGTTATAATCTCAGAGCCTTAATAAATTATTTATTCTAGGCACATCTTGAGCCCAGTGTCTGTAAAGTTTATGACAGCTCAAAGGGAATCTGATTTATTTCTTGTTTTTAATGTTTATCTTTTGAGAGAGAGAGAGTGTGTGCAAGTGGGAGAGGGGCAGAGAGAGAGAGGGAGACACAGAATCTGAAGCAGGCTCCAGGCTCTGAGCTGTTAGCACAGAGCACGATGTGGGGCTCAAACTCACAGACCTGCGCCGAAGTCAGACGCTCAACCAACTGAGCCACCCAGAGGTGCCAAGGGAATATGATTTTTTAGTCAAGTGTCTTTGTTGGTCATGGTAATTCACCCAGGATTCTGGCCAATTTACTCTACATTGTGTTTCAATATAACCATTTGTAAAATAAGGCCTGTGCTTTTTGTTGATGTACCTCACATATTTTGTTTTGTTTTGTTTTATAAAATGTTTATTTATTTTTGAGAAAGACAGAAACAGAGCATGAGTGGGGAGGGGCAGAAAGAGAGAGGGAGACCAAGATTCCGAAGCAGGCTCCAGGCTCTGAGCTGTCAGCACAGAGCCCGACTCGGGGTTCAAACCCACAAACCGCGAGATCATGACCTGAGCCGAAGTCGGACACTCAACTGACTGAGCCACCCAGGCACCCCTGTACCTCACATGTTAAAAGTATTTATTTTAATATAAAGGAATATAGTAACGATGAAGGATCCTTCTGTAACTTGACTCTGTGAAAACTTACTTCCCCTTTGAACAGATTTATAAAACCATGGACATTCATGTGACATTGGTTGGCCTTGAAATGTGGACAAATGGAGATAAAATAGACATAGATTCAAATATGGAAAATACCTTATTGCGTTTTTCAAGTTGGCAAGAAATATTCCTTAAAAAGAGGAATAATTTTGATCACGTTCTGTTACTCAGGTATGTAAGTTCTCTATTTTCCTGCATAACTTAGGTGGATTATAAAAAAAAGAAAATAAAACAAATGAACAGCAACCAAATACTTTTTAAAACAATTGACTTTTGCATAGTACACAGTGACAAAATGTTATGTCTAGCCATACGTAAAATTTCTAAGTGAATTTTTCATATTCTTTCTTTCTAGTATTGGTTAATACTAGAAAGTAAACATATGATATATTTCCAATTCTGGGCAGGGTTGAAAATGTCATTAGGTAAGCAATGTACTTTTATAATTGATTCACTTATCAACATCCAACACTAACTCCTTCCATGTTATGCCATTCCAATGCGCCACCAAAACCAACCTTTCTGGTGGAAAGGAATATCCTCATTCCCTGGATATTTTCCCTCAACAGAGTGTCCCTATCCAGTGACTGGCCTCTCAAGAGCATCTCTTCTGCTGTTAAAGATGACAAATAACTAATCTATCACAGCGTTAGTATTCCTAAGTAAAGGTTGGGATTTACGTACAGTATTACATCATTCTTTAAAGCGGGGTGGGGGGCATTTTTATCATGTTTTTGTAATTCAAAATACCTATCACACTACTCAGCCTATAAGAAAATGATAAATAATTGTGGAGCCGAACTGATCTTCACCTTGTGTTAACCATAGTCCTGTTATCCTAATTAAATTATGAAAACACACCTTTGGAGCAATGGAATCTTTCGGCAATTCTTCTGGTGCCCTTAAGGCTACTATGTATATAACCATGGTACCCACCTGACCCACGTCATTTTCCTATAATAGCAGTGCTTCTCCTAAGGTCTGTGGATGGCCTACAAATGTGCTTCCCGCCATCACATAAGTGTTAACTTTCAGTTTGAACTCAGAACAGTGAACCTTCCAAAGCCTATAGTTGGAGTCCAGCTCTTTGGCAGATTGATGAGAGTGTAATGCACCTCCAAAATAATATCATTTCTGATTTTTATATCTGGAATGGCCCCCAGCACACATCTGCAGGGGGTCATAGTTGTACCGGACTTGGACTCAGATATTCATGCACCAGTTTGCCCTAAAATTACAGAGGTTAAAGTAAAATATCACCATGACCTTTGTTGTGGGCAAGATTAATCTCTTTGCCTATTTCTTGGGCCTGTGTTTTAAAATAATAAATTAGTCTAGAAATATTTACATGGCTGTAAACGGAAAACTTTGCTTTCCTCAATGTCTCTTATCCTGAGCAATAGCTTCTTACACCAATAGTACGTCTGCAAATACGGAGATGAGAAAAGTGCTACTGAATGTTTAACCGGACATCATATTTGAGACTTCTTATGTGTTGAGCTTCTTGGACGTCTTTTTGCCTATGTTCACAGAGAACCAGAAGGGATGAGACAATATATATGGCATTATCATGGTGTGACTTTTGTTCTTAAGTGACCTTGAGCAAAATCAGACCGTGCTCGCTCTGATGCTTTATTTCCATAGGTGGTGTTCTTCCAAGATCTCCAGAGTCTAGCAAGACCAGAATTCTAAGTTCTTCCAAGATGTGTAGCCAAACACTGAGACTAAAATGTGCAACATTTCTAAAGCAAAGAAAGAAATAGAGCATATTTCTTTTTTGATCTTCTTGGTCAAAAAAGTTAAAGATTAAAGGTGGTCATCTAGCCTGACCACCTTCCTTGTATTTGAACCTTCTTAATTAAATTCCAAGTGTGGTCCTCCAGCTCATGATCACTGTATTTAAAGTGGTTTAACTCTAAATGTTCTTGAAAGCATATCAGGTCTGGATTCCCTTAACATACACAACTACATCTGTCTTTTTAGGTAATCCAAGAATAGTTCACGTGACAACTGTTTAAAATATTTGATTATATGGGGTGCCTGGGTGGCGCAGTCGGTTAAGCGTCCGACTTCAGCCAGGTCACGATCTCGCGGTCCGTGAGTTCGAGCCCCGCGTCAGGCTCTGGGCTGATGGCTCAGAGCCTGGAGCCTGTTTCCGATTCTGTGTCTCCCTCTCTCTCTGCCCCTCCCCTGTTCATGCTCTGTCTCTCTCTGTCTCAAAAATAAATAAACGTTAAAAAAAAAAAAATTAAAAAAAAAATATTTGATTATAGCTATCAAGTCCTCTATGAATTTCTATGGTTGATTGAAATTTTCTAAAAATTTTCAACTATAGCTAATTAATTAGTCATGGTGTTGAGTCTACTCACTGTGTTGTATTTTTCCCTCCAAACATTTTTTAGCTTAATTGTTTGGTCTTTTAAGTGGTTTTATCCAAAGCTGAGTATAGAGTAAGCCATGGAAAATTGGACTCTCACCATATTATGTTTTTAGAAAGTACATTTTTTATGACTTCAACTTTAGACTGTACTGTTTCAATGCCTCTAACATACCACAGGTTTTAAATGAGCTTAATAACAACTAAGATCATCCTCAATTCTAGAACTCTAGAACAAAAGGCACTTTTATGTGCAAAGGTACTAGCATTGTGAGGGTTCGTAGCAATTCAATCTTTGCGTTAAACTATGACCTCAGACTGAAGAGTGTATTTGCACCTTGTTTCCAGTGGGAAGTGGCTCTACACAAATGCACAAGGAATTTCTTATCCAGGGGGTATATGCCTGCCTTATTATTCCTCCAGTGTTGTTAAGGTAGGCTGTGTTTTATTGATGTTATGTTGCTTAATCAAAAAGTTTGAATTAAACTTTTGTAAATTTTCTGTGTCCCGCTGAAGAGAACACGCATGCATTCTGTCATATATTCCCACCAAGATATGTCATGATGAAGCTGTTATGTTTCTTTGATCAAATCAGAAAATAATCTTTTATAAAAACTATAGATGAACAATGAAAGTAAACGAGTGTTGTTCAGAGCTTAAAAGAACACCACACACAAATGAACATACAAAAACTAAGAAAGCTTTTTGGCATATTAAATATAATGTGTCTTTATTTACAAGGACACATAAAGTGCACAAAACTTGATGGCTGAGTTAGCAAGTGATAATTGTTCCCGTGCTGAAAAGGGAGTGCATAAGCCATTTAAAATAGCATAGCAAGACAACCTTGCAATTCATTTTCAGGAAGAATAAGGCCTTCAAACTGCTGACTTATCTATTTTATCTGGTATTTTTCCCAAGTCACTAAGCTTCTAGTAAATGGTGTCCAAGTAATCTTATTTCAGTCTTATTAAGACCTTGAAATTAAAACCTAGTACATGATCTCTTTCTTAAATGGATATTTTTATGATTATGCCTTGACTCCGGTATTTTAATAACACAAATTCTGCATAGTGGAGTCCGTCTAATCTAACACAGGCTGTCGCCACTCCAATTATGGCATTACAACTCGTCCAGAACACATTTTAAATTTCAAACGAGTGCAATGAGAGAGCCAAATTAGAGGAATTTTACCTTTACAGTAGCCTAATATCCCACTCCTTCTGGAAATTAATTTTTTAGTCATTAACATAGAGATAAAAACATGAAATAGAGCTAAAACACAGGTAACAATCAACCCTGCCTGGGATTTCAAATCACTGAATTTCTGGGTTTTTTCGTAGCAGAAACTTCCTCCGCAAGGATCACACAACATTGTTGTGCGGTGTAAGACTGTATTTTGAAAACATGAACCTCGCATATTTATTTTTACCCTCTTTGAATATCTAGTATATAAAAGGCAAATCAATAATGCTTATTGTATTGTGTAGGACATTAGCTTATCATTTTTAGCTATTTGTAAGAATGAGTTTATAGAAATCCAACAATGACTATTGCTGTGCCACAAAAAAAGAATTTCAAGATGCTAGTGTTAGAAACACTCAGAAGGTCGTTTGTCCAACATCATTATATAATTAAAGGACCGGAGGGCAAGACAGGGAGATAACTAAGTCCATGGCCTCTCAGATAAGTACTACTTAACCAGAAGCTAGAAACTGGGTCTCAACCAATATTTCAAAACACTATGTCCTAGAGTGCATTATCTTATAGAAATTTCTGATGCACATCTTTTCTTGGCCTTAGGATCTTTTACCTGACCTAAATGTAGTCGCAAGCAGAATTGCACATCAGCTGGGGCATAGCCTTGGGATGAAGCATAATGATTACCCGTGTACTTGTACTTTTGAGAGATGTGTGATGGATCACGGTGGAAGGTGAGGCTCAAACCATGCAGAGAAGACATTTAGATGTTTTGCGACTGGCTCTTGATTAGATCTCCATATCGTAGGGATATACTGTTATTATGTGAAAATTTTCCTAATATATTCCGTAAATTCTCTTACAAAACCAGCCGTGATAGGCTTCCCTTTGGGGTCTAAATCTTATCAGTTGTTAGTGTCTGGCCTAGTGATACAGTGAGAGAAAATTTTTTTTATTTTTTTTTTTCAACGTTTATTTATTTTTGGGACAGAGAGAGACAGAGCATGAACGGGGGAGGGGCAGAGAGAGAGGGAGACAACAAAATCGGAAACAGGCTCCAGGCTCTGAGCCATCAGCCCAGAGCCTGACGCGGGGCTCGAACTCACGGACCGCGAGATCGTGACCTGGCTGAAGTCGGACGCTTCACCGACTGCGCCACCCAGGCGCCCCCAGTGAGAGAAAATTTAAAACTCCATCTGAGCATACTACAAAAGTATGCAATGATTAATTAGTAAATTGCACTAAGGTGCATAGGGGAGGGATACACTCAATGTGCCTCGTTTTATCATCTTTGTTATAAACTCTAATTTCCTCCTTCAAATCTTTACTCACATGTTATTCTCAGCCAAGCCTCCCCCAGCCACTTGATCCAATTGTTCAATCCTGTCTCCTCATAACACCCTGTCGGGAATTATCTATCCCCTCTTCTTTGCATCCCCCCCCCACATTCTTAGTATTAATCACTATTTAATATAGTCTATGCTTTAGCTATTTAGCTTGCTTATTATTTTATTTTTCCAATAAATTATAAACTTCATGAAGGCAGAGGGTTTTGTCTGCTTCGTTCACTATTTCATCACACTATCTAGAAAAGTCCCAGATACACTCTATAAATAGTTACAGAATATAGGACTGTATATCCTGTGTGTGTGTGTGTGTGTGTGTGTGTGTGTATATATATCCCTTCATCATGCTGTGAATTATGTGCATCCAGGTCCTAAACCTTACATGCCTTGGAATTCCTTCACAGAGGGGACACAGTGCATTGCATATAAGAAAAGTGTTTGCTGATGATGGTCAGTGCTTCTATATATTGATTAAATGAAGTAAAATAGTGAAAGCCCCAAATTACGGTGACTGGCACAGAATAAGAACTAAGTAACTGACAGCTGATTTTATATCGTTATCTACATAATTAGTAGTGTTTTTCAGAACCCCACCATCCCAAAGTAACGCACTTAAGGCTCAAAAAGTATGTCTGTACCCAATCATTGTGTCAATAATGGCAAGGGAGTCAAAACAAGAGGAAGACAGAAGGGAGGTGAATATCAGTTTTGTGAATCTTTAAACTTTTCAGAAGTATGGTGCATTCCTAGGATGTGTGAGATGTTACCAAATGAATCCTTTGTTTCAACAAATGTTTACAGAGACCTACTCTGTCCCATACACGGAGTTAAACTAACGCTTATTGGAAAAGAAGAAGAAGATCTATTTCTTGCTTTGAGAAGCTTGTAATCTTGCATGAATGATAAACAATTATGTAGATGATGGCAAGAGGCACAAGCAAAAAGTGATATGGGGCAGCAAGCCATTCAGTCTAAACTGTGGGCTTCAGGGAGGACTTTCTGGAGGAGATATAGTCAGAGTATTTTCACCAGAATGGCATGCGTTGCCTGTTTCAATAGACATTGCCTATTATAAAAGCCCAGTTGCTACTCTCTTATACCACTAAGGCAAGAGTAAGAGAAGTAAATGGACTTTTAGAGTTGATCGTTTATATTTATTCTTTCTAAATCCCTCATAAAACTTTCATAGCTGTTCCACCAGTATGCAGGGATAAAATTAATCTTTATTTTTCGCTCATCTAAACTCTAGCATTCCGGCACTAAAATTCAGTAAATGCAACAGAATTCGGTACCTTCAACACGTGAAGGATTACAATCCGACGTGCCTGTTCAATGTCCCATTTTCTGATAAGCTAAGTGATTACCCGTATTGTGGAGACAAGAAGTTGGACGAAGGAGAAGAGTGCGACTGTGGCCCTGTTCAGGTATTTGCAAATGATGTTGTATTTAAATTACAAAGTTTGTGGGGCGCCTGGGTGGCGCCGTCGGTGAAGCGTCCGACTTCAGCCAGGTCACGATCTCGCAGTCCGTGAGTTCGAGCCCCGTGTCGGGCTCTGGGCTGATGGCTCAGAGCCTGGAGCCTGTTTCCGATTCTGTGTCTCCCTCTCTCTCTGCCCCTCCCCCGTTCATGCTCTGTCTCTCTCTGTCCCAAAAATAAATAAACGTTGAAAAAAAAAAAAAATCTTCTTTAAAAAAAAAATAAATAAATAAATAAAAAATAAATAAATAAATAAATTACAAAGTTTGTGCTCAGCTAGAACCTAGGCAGGTAAGTAGCCTTTAATCAACCATATTTCTTGTAAAGTGTTAAGTAATGTGGTTTTTTTGTCTCATTTTGAAACAAGTTATTGGCGTAGCCTCATTGCAAGGCATCTTACCAAGTCATGAATTACGCATAATGATCTTGCTGGAGACCCACAGTATCACATTTGCCTGGTTTATATATTAATTGGCTCTTCTTGTGAGAAAACCCCCTAGATGTCATTAAGTCTGATCTCATGCACAGTAAGAATGTGTTCTCCACAGTCAGTCAATTGAGTTTTACTCAGGACCTTAGGAAGCTTGTCTATATCCCAGTTGGACAGTTCATGTGATTAGAAAACTCTGTCTTAATTGAGCAGAAACCTTCTAACCTTCCACATATTTATTACAGCCTTGGTCTCTGGAACACTTAGAAGAAGATTTAAGACAAATGTTTGAGTCATTCTTTTTTTTTTTTTTAATTAAAAAAAGTATCTATTTTGAGAGAGAGAGAGAGCACGAGTGGGGAAAGGGCAGAGAGAGACGGAGACAGAGAATCCCAAGCAGGCTCCGTGCCGTCAGCTCACAGCCGGATGTGGGGCTCAAACTTACGAACCTTGAGATCGTGACCTGAGCCGAAAGCGAGAGTTGGAGGCTTAACCAACTGAGCCACCCAGGTGCCCCTAGAGTAATTCTTAATCTGCTTTTCTCCAACATAGAGGCTATTTTGGTTGAGAGCTTATCATGTAGGTATGAATCCTAAACAGCTACTTCTCAAGTTATGTGTATGTATATCACCTGGGGATGTTGTTAAATTGTGGATTCTAATTCAGGAGGCCTGAAGTGAGGCGGAGATCCTTTATTCCTAACAACCACCAAGGTCACGTTGATACTACTGGACTGAAGACCGTATTTGTGGTATACACACAAATACTACAGTTCAAAATAAATCTAATTGTGTGGCGAACCAGAGACTGCACGATCGGAGTGGGGACAGTGACATGTCCAGAGTTTTCAAATGTCTCACCTTAAATGTGAAGAGGCTCTTAACTTTGGAAATTGATGCGTCTGCCCATGCCTCTTCTTTAAAATAGTTCTACAGTTTCGTTCTAACATATGAAGTGCTGTCCATGACAGGATGCAGACAATTTCTTTTGCAATTTTTAAAAAAATTTTTTTAACGTTTATTTATTTTTGAGACAGAGAGAGACAGAGCATGAACAGGGGAGGGTCAGAGAGAGGGAGACACAGAATCTGAAGCAGGCTCCAGGCTCTGAGCTGTCAGCACAGAGCCCGACGCGGGGCTCGAACTCACGGACCGCGAGATCGTGACCTGAGCCCAAGTTGGCCGCTTAACCAACTGAGCCACCCAGGCGCCCCTTCTTTTGCAATTTTAATTTCGTTTGAGGAGACAGGGCCTAAGTGTCCATGAGTTTTTAATGAAGCGTTAACAACAGCAACAAAATCCAGCCTGAAATACTTAGCATCTTGAGAAAAATGTTAAATTATGTCTTCAGAAGTTCTATTATTTCATATTAAACCTTTAGTATAAAGCAGTAGCAGGACCCTTCCTTGCAAAGAGTGGAAAGGAAAATGGAAGGTCAGAAGCTTTGGGCTTTGTACCCTGCCAGGGAAAATCCACTGAGTGTGGAGTACTGAATGGCCAAACAGGAAGGAAACAAAGTAAAAGTCCCAAAGACCAGTTACAAGGAATCGTCTTCACATACATGTCATAACCAAGGCTAATGCATTTGCATTTCAAACCGAAAGACAAGTAACAATAAGTTATATACACGCACAGCTTATTAAACAGGAGCCTACCAACCCATTTCCGATCTTTAACTTTTGCTTGTTGCCAGGAGTGCAGCAATCCTTGCTGTGATGCAAACAAATGTGTGTTGAAGCCAGGATTTACTTGTGCCGAAGGAGAATGTTGTGAATCTTGTCAGGTAAGGACCTTTGCTAAGACTGGGTTCTCCGTTTTCAGTTTATTAAGGATACAGAGGACCACAGAATTGTCTGTCCATTACTAGTTACATTACTAATCCCAGATTAGGGTTATGCTTGCTTGGCCCCAGTAAAGCTTCTTCTGAGATGTTCTGGCGTCTAAGCCCTGGCAGTGATCTATGGTCTGGGGAGTGAAGAGGCAGGTATCATATGGTCTGTTAGGAACAGATTTATATGCTCAACATTACTCTTGTTCTTGGCCAACCTTTACGAAATCATTACCAACCTATTTAACCTCAGCTTGGGTGTCATTCTAACAACAGTGAAATAGAAGGGAAAAGGATTATACTGGGATTTAAAATTTTTTTTTTCAACGTTTATTTATTTTTGGGACAGAGAGAGACAGAGTATGAACGGGGGAGGGGCAGAGAGAGGGAGACACAGAATCAGAAACAGGCTCCAGGCTCTGAGCCATCAGCCCAGAGCCTGACGCGGGGCTCGAACTCACAGACCGCGAGATTGTGACCTGGCTGAAGTCGGACGCCTAACCGACTGCGCCACCCAGGCGCCCCTATACTGGGATTTAAAAGTGGGGAATAACTAGTACATGGAGATCTATTCCCAGAAAGGGTAATCAGAAGTCCAAATGACTCTGTCCAAAGGTTTAATGACACTTTTTTCACCCACTATGTTCGGAACTCACAAAGGGAAGGAAACATGTCTTCTTCATCTTCAAATCTTTCTAGAACTCATCACAATTCAGTGCCTATTGAATGGCTGAATAAGAGATTATTTTCATGCACTTTCCTCCAGCAATGAGTCAGGGCACTTTTCTGGTTCATACGGAGAGATCTGATTTCTTGGGAGTGGAGATGCCTCATTATAGATACAGGCAGGAGGGGGTCTTGGTTGTGTGTGTGTGCTGGGGACGGAATGTACTAGAGCAAGATGAGCAGAGCACTTGCTCACCTCTCCATTTTATGTCCTTTCTGGTTCTGCCCAATGCTGTCCTAACCATCCTGTCACTCCTGAAATTACCTAAGCACCAAGGCATTTACAAATGATAACAATTCTCAGTGGAATGGAGAAGAAAGTCACGATCCAAACTTCAAACTTTTTTTTTTTTTTCCGATAAATTAAATGGGTCAACCCTCCCCTACTGACTTAACCTCAAGCTACCTGAATGTGCCCAAGATTTAGTCTTTTTTGTTTTTCTTCAACAGATGAAAAAATCAGGGTCTATGTGCAGGCCAGCGAAAGATGAATGTGATTTTCCTGAAGTGTGCACGGGCCACTCTTCTGCATGCCCTATGGACAAATTCCAAGTAAACGGCGTTCCTTGCAAGAATGCAAAAGGTTACTGCTTCATGGGGAAATGTCCCACCCGGGATGATCAGTGCTCTGAACTCTTTGATAATGGTGAGAGACGATTACCACAAATGGCTGATAACGATAATAGCCATTATTTCTATTATTATCCTGTAATTTATGGGCAAGATTGAAGATAACGCCGTTTGTGGCATTCTTCCCAGATATCACCTAGAATCTCTCTGGGTATTACCTTTAATATTAGTTGAGGGGCGCCTGGGTGGCTTGGTCGCTTGGGCGTCCAACTTCGGCTCAGGTCATGATGTCACGGTCCGTGAGTTCGAGCCCCGCGTCGGGCTCTGTGCTGACAGCTCGGAGCCTGGAGCCCGTTTCGGATTCTGTGTCTACCCTCTCTCTCTCTGCCCCTCCCCTGTTCATGCTCTGTCTCTCTCTGTCCCCAAAATAAATAAACGTTGAAAAAAAAAATAAATAAAAAAAATAAATAAACGTTAAAAAAAAAAATAAAAAAAAATATTAGTTGATATTACCATTAATGTTAATTAACTGCCTTGGTATGTGGGTTAAGGTATGTTTGTTACTTTTTTTATATCCCCACTCTGCCGTAAAATATCTTCCTGATGCAATAGGATAGTTTTTTGGTTTTTTTTTTTTTTTTGAGAACTGGGCTCTTTTTTTTTTATTTTTTATTTTTTTTAATTTTTCAACGTTTATTTATTTTTGGGACAGAGAGAGACAGAGCATGAACGGGGGAGGGGCAGAGAGAGACGGAGGCACAGAATCGGAAACAGGCTCCAGGCTCTGAGCCATCAGCCCAGAGCCCGACGCGGGGCTCGAACTCACGGACCGCGAGATCGTGACCTGGCTGAAGTCGGACGCTCCACCGACTGCCCCACCCAGGCGCCCCTGCAATAGGATAGTTTTAAAGTGATTTATTTATCCCATTCTGCCTCCCCGCCCCGTGATACTGACATTTCAATTAGATTAGAAAAATAAGGTATTGTGTGATGTATAACACTCATGTTTTTATTGCGTTACTTTAATCATACTACTTTGGATCCTAGAGGTGAGAGACAGTTCTGATCTCTGCTATGAGATGAATAAAAAGGGAAATAGATTTGGATACTGCAAAAATAAGGAAAACGGATTAATTCCCTGCGAAGACAAGTAAGTACCACGTAAAGAAAAGCAAGTGCTTTCTAAGAGTGGTTTTGTGAAATCAGAACCAGAACGCTCTTGTTCTGACAGCTGCTAACCTCTTTTGATTGAGATTAGGAAGAGAGGGAGTGAGGCAGCAAGGACACAACCCTGGGAGTGGCACCGGCATTTATGTACTGTAGTTATGAGCTGGAGGTCGTGGAATATAAGGAAGAAAGATGGGCAAGAGTTAAAATTCCTAGGAAAGAAAGGGAAGAAGAGAAGCTGCAAAAAATAGGAAAGAGCAAACAGGAGGAGGAGGAGGAAAGTAAAGTGGGAAGGGGTGGAAAGAAGCAGAAAGAAGGAAGCGAGTGAAGCCATATCCAGAAAGAAACGTAGAACTTGAAACGGGAAGGAAGGGGAGAAGTGAACGATCTGATTTTAAAAACCATGAGCTGTGTCATTCTTCCAGACTTGTTACGCTCAGAAAGGCTTTTTCTTTTTATGTGCCACAGAGGGATATGGACTGAAAACACACGATAGAAGACTTAGGTCGAGTTTGACTTTGCTCCTAAATATACTAGGCGAAACTGGGCTGTCCCTTAACCTTCCTTCCAATTGTTGCCCAATCTGTCAAATGGGTGTTATAATAATAGCAAAGACATAGGTTTGTTGTGAGAATTAACTGGGTGCTCTGTGCCAGGAAAAAATTCGAATGTCTTGATTAACATTACGCTAACTCAAATGACTCATAGGAAATATTCTTCTGGAAACGTGAGCTAATGTTGATTTGTGACAATCAGAGATCTAAAGAAATACGATCGTTCTACCTCACGGTTCCCAGAGTCAGGACTGTGACTGTCCAACCTTTCATCCTGCCTCTCTTGATGCTTCGGCAGCCCACTGATAAGCCTGGGCCTACAGAAAAGTGACCAAACTGCTTCACTGCTGGTCTCGTCTCTATGAAATCCTTATTTCCTGGTCCCAAGTCTGAGAATATTCTCCCTTTCCTTCAGAGATGTCAAATGTGGGAAGATACACTGCAGCAGAGGGAAGCACTCGTCTCTACCTGGAGAAGAAAAGATCAATCACCTTAAGAAGGTTTCAAAGAAGAATGTCACTACTGAGTGCAAAACTTTTAGTTCATATCACAATTCTAAAGATTTGGGCCTGGTTGCTTCTGGAACAAAATGTGGAGATAAAAGGGTAAGACAAAAGCCTTTTGTCCTATTAAAACTTCTTGGTTCAGTCACTTGAAAACATTACTTTTTGTAATTGGTTCCTGAGGGCCTATATATGCGAAAGCAGAAACAAATGGGCAATGTTTTTATTTTTTATGGAGCAAAGTAGTAATAACACGATAATAAATATTCATTTCGCCTAATCTCTGTTAGACAAAGTGATGTGTAAATGTTATAAGTGTGCTTAATTAGTATCTTACAGTAGACATCTAGTGAAATTATAGGCATAATTTTTAAAATTAGTTTGACTATGACGTAGCTATAGGTTCTTCAATTATGTTATTCATTCAGCCACATTTATCCCATTATTACCACCATACTGTGGTGCCAGTGACCATGCTGTACACAAATGATGTAAAGATGAGTGTACTTGAGAACTTCATAGACTGCATTAAATATTAAAATCAAACACCAGTGCTTTCATAGTGTTGTGACCAATATACATTCAAGCCCAAAGGAAGAGATGATGGACTTTACTCGTAAAACACAACAGGCATCTTATGATGCCATTAAATGAGTGATGTTTCAGCTTTGAGGTAATGAATATTTTTCAATGCAGACAAAATGAGAAAAGACTTTAAAAAATTGTTTTAATGTTTATCTATTTTTGAGACAGAGAGAGAGAGAGAGAAAGCAGGGGAAGAGCAGAAAGAGAGGGAGACACAGAATCCGAAGCAGGCTCCAGGCTCAGAACTCCAGAATCTGACGCAGGGCTGGAACTCATGAACGTTGAGATCATGACCTGAGCCCAAGTCAGATGCTTAACCAACTGAGCCACCCAGGTGCCCCGAGAAGAGACTTTTTAGAAAGAAATACTAACATAATAGGCAAAGATACAGTGTGTATGGCATAGTCAGATAACTGGGAAATTTTGGTGTGACAGGAGCTTTGGGTGAAATATCAGAAAATGAAATTGAGCAGCTAGAATAAGGCCAGATTAGAAAGGGTGTATTATTCCAAGATGAAAAGTTGAGAATGGACACTAAAAATAATAGCCAACTCATCAAGGTTTATAAACACAGGAATATATGGAAAACATAATACTTTCAAAAAAATCAGTTATTTTGAAATAGTATGGCTTCTTTCTGTAATACACCTCCTTTCCTCCCATACCACCACCCCCAAACATTACAGTGTCGTTCATATCATGTGATAGAGAAATGAATTGAAAAACAAAATTCATAATGTAAAAAAGGGAACTAGAATTTTAATAATTTAATGGAGCCCTATATTGCAAATCCATTTTCTTAACTACTACAGTTTCCCATTATAATAACTAAATATCAGAATGGTGAGGAATGTGTATTTGTGAAATTTTAGGTATGTGTACCAACCACATGCTAGAAAGTTCAAGGACTTTCAATGGTAGAGTATATGAGGCACCACGTTAAAGAAAATATCAAATAATTTCTTATTCACTCCAGATAAGAAAAGTCATCCAAAAATACCAACAAAATTGTTTTTTTTTAATGTTTATTTATTTCTGAGACAGAGAGAGACAGCATGAGTGGGGGAGAGGCAGAGAGAGAGGGAGACATAGAATCAGAAGCAGACTCCAGGGTCTGAGCTGTCAGCACAGAGCCCGACGCGGGGCTTGAACTCACAAACCGTGAGATCATGACCCGAGCCGAAGTCGGTCGCTCAACTGACTGAGCCACTCAGGCGCCCCCAAAATTGTTTTGTTTTTTAAGAGATAAACAAAATTGACAAACCTTTAAATAGGCTGACCAAGAAACAAAGGGAAGAGGATTCAAATAATGAAATTATAAATGACAGAGGAGACCTCACAGCTGATATCACAGAAATAGAAAGTATCATAAAAAATACTATGGATAATTCTACAAGTTGAATATTTAAAAGAAATGGATAAATTCTGAAAAACATACAACGTACCAAAATTAAATGATGAAGAGAGAGAACATCTGAATAAACCAAGAGAGATCAAATCAATAATTAATAATCTCCTAACAAAGAAAAATCCTGGATCAGATGGTTTCACATGTGAATTCTATCAAATATTTAAAGAATTAATGCCATTCCTTCTCATCATCTCAAAAAATCAAACAGGAGGAGACACTTAGACACTTCCAAATTCATTTTATGTGGCCAGCATTATGCTCTATCAAAGCCAGAAGAGGAAACTATAAGAAAAGAAAATTATGGGCTAATATGGTTGATGAACACAGATGCAAAAATCCTAGCAAAAATATTAGTAAACTGAATTCAGTAGCACATTAAAAGGATTGTACACCATAATCAAGTGGGATTTATTCATGAGATGCAAGAATGAGTCTACTTACACAAAGTAATCAATGATATACCTCATTAAGAGAATGAAATACAAAAATCATATGACCATATGAATAGATGCAGAAAAAGTATTTGGCAAAATTTAGAATCTTTTCATGATAAAAACTCTCAACAAATTCTGTACAGAAGGAATGCACCCCAATATTATAAAGGCCCTATGTGGCAAACCCACAACTAATATCATATGCAATGGTGAAAAGTTGAAAGATTTTCCTTTAAGATCAGGAACAAGAAAAGTGTACCCACTCTCCCCACTTCTAGTAAGCATAGTACTGGAATTACCAGCCAAAGCAATTAGGCAAGAAAAAAACAACAGGCATTCAATTCAGAAAGGAAGAAGTTAAATTTTCTGTTTGCAGGTGATATGATCTTATATATAGAAAACCCCAGGGATACCTGGGTGGCTCAGTCGGTGAAGTGTCCAACTCTTGGTTTCGGCTCAGGTCACAGTCTCAGCTTCATGAGTTCAAGCCCCACATTGGGCTCTATGCTGGCAGTCCAGAGCCTGCTTGGGATCCTCTCTCTCTAAACTCTCTGCCCTTCCCCCACTTGCACTGTCTCTGTCTCTCTCAAAATTAATAAATAAACTTAAAAAAGAGAGAAAACCCTGAAGGCTCCATCAAGCAACTATTAGAACTTATAAGTGAATTCAGTAAAGTTGCATGATAAAGAACAACATAGAAAACTTAGTCGCATTTCTATACACTAAAGAAAAAAAAACCTATCTGTAAAAGAAATTAAAAAACAACAACAACCCCATTTATAATAGCATCAAAAACAATAAAAATGCTTAGGAGTAAATTTAACCAAGAGGTGAAAAGTCCATAGACTGAAAATTATTAAAGATGATCCAAAAATATGTAGGAACGACAAAAGATCTTGAATCACCAAAGCAATCTTGAGCAAAAAAGAACAAAGCTGGAGGCATCACACTTCCTTACATCAAACAATATTACAAAGCTATACAGTAATAAAAACAGCATGGAACAGACATTTAAAACATGCACATATAGACCAATGGAATTGAATAGAGATACCAGAAATAAATTTATGCGTATATGGTCAACTAATCATTGACAAAGCACCAACAATACACAATGGGGAAAGGATAGTCTTTTGAATAAATGGTTCTGGGAATACTACACATGCAAAAGAATGAAACTGGACTCTTAACTTACACCGTGAACCAAAATGAACTCAAGATCATTTAAGGTATGAAACAGTAAAGCACCTAGAAGAAAACATAGGAGAAAATCTCCTTGTCATTGGTCTTTGCGATTTTTTTTTGTTTTGTTTTGTATGTGACACAGACAAAAAAGCTAAAATAAATAAGGGGGGCTCTATCAAAGTAAAACATTTCTTCAGCAAAGGGCACAATCAAGAAAATGAAAAGGCAACCAATGGATTGGAAGAAAAGATCTCCAAACCATATATCTGATAGAGTTAATATACAAAAGTTTTAACTAATTCATACAGCTGAAGAGCAAAAACCACAACAGTCCAATTAAAAAAAAAAGGCAAAGGACCTAAATGGACATTTTTTCCAAAGAAGATATGCAAATGACCAACAAGGAAATGAAAAAGAGTTCAACATCATTAATCTTCAAGGAAAAGTGAATCAAAGCCACTAAGAGATGTCACCCCACACCTGTTTGGATGGCTATTATCAAAAAGACAACAAATAAAAAATGTTGGTGAGGCTGTGGAAAAAAGGAAACCCTTGTGCACTATTGGCGGGAATGTAGACTGGAACAGACATTATAGAAACAGTACAGTGGTTCTTCCAAAAATTAAAAACAGAACTACACTATGATCCAGCACCCTCACTTTGGGCACATAACCAAAGAAACTGAAATCAGGATCTTGAAGAGATATCTGCACTCCTAGTTTCGTTGCACCATTATTTACAGTAGCCAAGATATGGAAACCATTTAAATGTCCTTTAACAGGAAAATGGATAGTGAAAATGTGATATGCATATAAAATATCACAATAATATATACTACATAATTATGGAATATATATAATGGAATATTATTTAGCTTTGAAAAAGAGGGAAATTCTGTCAGTTGCAGCCACCTGGATAAACTTGGAAGACTTTTCATGTATGCTAAGCAAGATAAAGCCTGACACAGAGACACAAATTCTGTATGATTTCACTTACATGTGGAAGCTAAAGAAGTCAAAGTCACAAAAGCAGAGAGAATGATGGCTGCCAGGTGGGGAAAATGGGGAGATGTTGGTCAAAGCATATGAATTATCTGAAGGTTTAATGTAGAAGGTGGCTATAGTTAATGATGCTGTAATGTATACTTAAAATTTTCTAAGGGGGTAAAATTTTAAGTGTTCTCAACACACACAAAAAAGTAACTATTTGAGGGGATGGATGTGTTCATTGTTTTTGGTAATCATTTCACAATGTATACATTGTATATAAAATCATTAAAATATGCACTTGAAATATATGCAATTTTTATTTGCCAGTTATGCCTCAATAGAGTTGGAAAAACATTTCCTGATACACGTTTTTTATTTTTTTTTTCAACGTTTATTTATTTTTGGGACAGAGAGAGACAGAGCATGAACGGGGGAGGGGCAGAGAGAGAAGGAGACACAGAATCGGAAACAGGCTCCAGGCTCTGAGCCATCAGCCCAGAGCCCGACGCGGGGCTCGAACTCACGGACCGCGAGATCGTGACCTGGCTGAAGTCGGATGCTTAACCGACTGCGCCACCCAGGCGCCCCAAAAATAACCAAATGCACAGTTGACAACAGTGGTATAGCAAGCGTGGATCTTACTGAATCAAAAGAAAACTTGCGGGATGCCTGGGTGGCTCAGTCGGTTCAACATCTGACTCTTGATTTTTGGCTCAGGTCATGATCTTGCGGTCGTGGAATCAAGCCCCAGGTCCAGGTTCGCGCTGAGCATGCGGCCTGCTTGGGATTCTTTCTCTCTCCCTCTCTCTCTGCCTCTCTCTCTCAAAATAAATAAAAAGAACAAATACACTTTAAAAAAACAGAAAAAGAAAACTTGATAGAAATAATAACATAAATTGTTGCACTTACAACTGTAGAATCTTTGATAGGTTAACATTTGAAGAATTAGTAAGGATACAGGTATTTTAATGATGAGTTTGTATGTAACAGTGTTTGATTGTACGCTGCATTAATTTCAAATATCTCATCAAACATTTATGGAGGATTTCTTCTACAGAAGATTCTACATGTGTTTTTTTTTTTTATAATAGAAAAAAATCATGTAAATTCTAAGAGCAAGTCATTAATTCATACTGGTAACTTTATTTCCAGGTGTGCAGCAATGGTGAATGTGTGAAACTCGAAAAGGTCTACAATTCAACCAATTGCTTGTCTCTGTGCAGTGAAAATGCTGTAAGATTTGGCTCCTTTTTAAATTAATGTCTTGCCAGTCATTTGCTTACATAGAACTTCATTCCTGAGCGTGTGTGTGTGTGTGCGTGCGTGTGTGTGTGTGTGTGTTGATTTTTAAATAAAATACACATTTGGGATCCATGTTTTCATGTATCATCCATAAAATTGATCTAAAGATCCAAACCAGGTATTACTTATAGATATTGTCAATATTACAAGTATATATTTTATCATTGGACTGGTAATCTACAAACCTAGTAACTTATGTACATATGAAGTTGAAACCTAAAGGATCTATCATAATGTCTCTTATAGTAAAATTATAACAATGTCAACATTAATTGAAAGCTTTTGACCAAATAACAAAAATTATATATATGTATACGTATACGTATATGTACATATGTACATATGTATATACGTATATGTACATATACGTATACGTATACATATATATGTAAATGTATATATATATACATATATATATATATATATATATATATAATTACTCAACACTGCCTGATACTACCAGTACCTAGCAGTTTGCATTTGTGGGTAACATTTTTCCTTAGTGCAATTAATCAGTAACGCTTATATATAAGTTGTATATGTATCAGGTACCCTTCCAAGTACTTTACATATATTACATTCTACACACTTCATAACAGCCTCAAAAGCGAGTACTATTCTTATGCCCAATATTACAGGTGGAGAATAAGTCACATGATGTTATGTTGAAGGAAAAGCTGAAATATAAGTACAGAAAGAGTGCATATCTTAATCATATGGTCTCAATCACAATGGTCTTTGATGAAGAAAACATTGCATCACTCTTTTTTCTCGTATTAATGTTATCTCGTTATTACTAAGGCTAGTTAGAGCCAGCTGTGTGGCTATGATATGTCTAACTCTAACAGGGCTGTTCTTTTAGTAACATTCATGTCTTCTAGAAAGATAAGTAAAGCCATCTAATTCATCTGGTTTTAAATTTGTTAGAATCATTCTCTTCTCCAAAGGCCACCTTCAAAAGTTGCTGCTTCTTGCAATTTCATTTATTTATTTGTTTCCAATGTTGATTTTGATATGCAGTTTAGTTAATTAATCAGTAAAAGTGTGTGCGTATGTGTGTGTGTGTGTGCGTGCGTGTGTGTGTGTGTGTGATGTAGAAACAGCACCAAGCTAAGCGAGGTACAAAACACACATATAACCTGATAAAATTATATGATTAACTATTCTTCCAGGTGGATGGCCCTGAACTTCAGTGCCAGTGTGAGGAAGAACAGGAACATGTGGACTGGGGAGAAAACTTAAATGCTACCAGTGAGCATTCTAGAATATAATATCAAAAGCCTAGACAATGAGAAAGCTTGTTTTCCTTATTTCCCAAGTCTAAGACATATATGTTGTGTTTCCGTGTGGATTTGTATGGTCTTTTTACTATTTTGCATATTTAAACACCTAAATTTGAGTATACTACAATTGCTGTTTCAATTAATGTATCTTCTTCTAGTTATATTTGGATAGGATCTTCTAAGAAACTGTAACACAACAAGACCTTTTT
Organism: Leopardus geoffroyi; assembly: GCF_018350155.1. Lineage (NCBI taxonomy): Eukaryota > Metazoa > Chordata > Mammalia > Carnivora > Felidae > Leopardus > Leopardus geoffroyi. The sequence goes on along the minus strand of NC_059327.1, from coordinate 33,303,414 downwards.
ATAATCAATTAACAACTAACAGTCAACACATTTCCTGCCGATTGTTGTTCTTAAACATAACGGACTCTCAGGTTGAGTGTCAGTTGTTAATACACATGATAATTTGTATAATGTTTTGGTCTTTTACTTTATATTTAAAAAAAATGGGGCGCCTGGGTGGCTCAGTCAGTTAAGCATCCGACTTTCGCTCGGGTCATGATCTCACGGTTTGTGAGTTCGAGCCCCGCGTCAGGATCTGTGCTGACAGGGGCAGAGCCTGGAGGTATTCTGGGTCTCTCGGTCTCTCTCTGCTCTCCCTCCCTTGATCATGCTCTGTCTCTCTCTCTCTCTCTCAAAAATAAATAAACATTGAAGAAAAAATTTAAAAAAAATGGAGGAAGGGGACATTAAGGTCCTTTAAGTAAGGGAAAAGCTGGATTGTAATAGCTCAGTTAATACTCCATTGTGCTAAGGTTGATGTCCTGGCTAAAGCTTATGTTTTTTTAATGTTGCAGATATATCCATCCTGGTTGTCGTGCTTGTCCTGGTGATTATTGGTGTAGGGGTTGTCGCATTATTAATTCATTACCAAAAATGTATTAAGCTGAAGCAAATCCAGAGGTATGTATTTTCTGTCTAGTGAAATGGGACCACTACTAACGATATATAAGCTCTGTCACTGTAGACGATATTCCCTGGGGGAGAAGTCTAAGCCTCTTACTGAAGACAAAGTAAGAGTAACAGTAAATCAAGCTTTTACATATTTATGTTCTCATCTCCAAACGCTTATCCCGATGGTTCCCAAAGTTTGCTACACATTGGAATCATAGAGATTTTTTACAAGAATACTAATTTTAGTTTCTCCCTCCGATTAAATTGTTATGGGGTGCAACCTGAGTATCAATCGTTTAGAAATCTCCTAGATGATTAAATATTAACCACAGGCATACCCCGTAGCTTATGTCAATATTCAACTTCCTCTTGACAGCCCACCGAGAGAGACACTGGGAGTGGAGAATAAAGGATACTTTGGTGATGAGCAGCAGACAAGGACTGAGCCCATCTTTCCCGACATTCATCCCCTCCACGTAAGCCAATGTCACTTGCAACAGCTGACTGATTTAAAAAGTAGTTGCACGTGTATTCGAAGTAGAACTAGCCCTAAGCTAAGTGATATGGGAGGTGCTAAAGAACAGTTTAACGTGATTCCACACCAATGAAGCCTTTGGTCTACATGTGGGGAAGGAAAAGATGGCAGGACATAAGCAAAGCAAGACACTATTTCACAGCAGAATCTATGAGTTAAATAAAATATTGATTTGTGCACTATCAGAAAAATTTACAAACGTAAACTATATTTTGGGACAGAAAACAAGTCAGTAAATTTAAAAGAATGGGAGTCATACACAATGTTACCAAAACAAAACTTTATTAAAAATCAGTAACAGGGGCGCCTGGGTGGCTCAGTGGGTTAGGTGGCCGACTTCGGCTCAGGTCACGATCTCACGGTCTGTGAGTTCGATCCCCACGTTGGGCTCTGTGTTGACAGCTCAGAGCCTGGAGCCTGTTTCAGATTCCGTGTATCCCTCTCTCCAACCCTCCCCTGTTCATGCTCTGTCTCTCCCTGTCTCAAAAATAAATAAAACGTTAAAAAAAATTTTTTTTTAAAAAATCAGTAACAGAAAACTATCGGAAAAAATCTCCAAATGAAAATTAGATAATAAATTCTAAAGAACACCTGGGCCAAATAAAAAATCAATAGGGAAAATGGAAAATACTTTAAAGGAAAATGAAACAAAACCTACCCAAATTTGTGGGAAGTAGTGAAACCAGTAAAGGAGAGTTTATAGCACTAAATACTTATGCTAGAAAAGAAGAAAGGTATCAGATCAATGACATCAGCTTTCATTTTAGGAAACTAAAAAAAGAAAAGCAAATAAAACTCCATGCAAATAGAGGACAGGAAAACAATAAATATTGGTCACCAATGAAACTAAAAACAAAACAAAACAAAATACTGTAGGAAGACAATAAAAGCAAAAGCTGCTTTCCAGAAATTAATAAATCTTATAAACTTCCAGTCACACGAAGAGAAAAAAGTACGAGAGTCAAAATGACTATCAGGAATCATAAAGGTGATATCCCAGGAGAGTAATGTCCCTTATTAAATTGACAGTATTTTGAACATGGAGATTAATTTGAAAAATTGTTATTTTAACATATATATATTTGACAGTGTAATTCAATAGTAAACTTTTTGAAAGTTTCAAATCACCAAAGCTTACTCGTGAAGAAATAGATTACCGAAATATCTCTGTATTTAACAAGAAAAATTGAATTTGTAGTAAAAAACTTTCTACAAATAATAATAATAATAATAATTAATAAGAATAATGGGGGAATTCTACCAAACATATAATGATGAAATATTACCAATTCTATGTAAACTCTTCCAAAAAATGGGAGAGAATGGATACTTCCCAACTCTTTTAACAAGGACAGTATTTTTCTGTTATCCTTCTAGAGAAAAGCATTATAACACAGAAAACTGTTTGCCAATATTTCTAATAAATATAAGTGCGTAAGTACTAAATTTTAGCAAATTGAATTTCACAATGCACAAAAAGGATATGGTATTGTGACCAAATGAGGGTTATCCTAGGAGGGTAAGGAAAATTTAACATTAACAAACCAATCAAGCTAATCCACGGTATCACTTGGCAAAAAGTAAAATTATATGACCATCTCAATAGATGTGGGAAAAGCATTTGGAAAAGATGTAATCTATGTTCCTGATAAAACTCAGTAAATTAGGAACATAAGGGAACTTTCTGAACCTGGTGAAAGTGTCTACCAAAAAACCTATAGCTGATATATTTATGGTTAAAAACCTGAATACCTTTTCTATAACAACAGGAATAAAGCAATGATGTCCACTCCCACCACTTCTATTGAACATTTTACTTGAGACTATAGCCATTACAATAAGGAAAAAAAAATTAGAAAAAAAGTAAACCCTTTTGATTTGCTGAAGACACTATCATCTATAAAAAAATCCTATACTAGGGGTGCCTGGGTGGCTCAGTTGGTTAAGCACCTGACTCTTGATTTCAGCTTAGGTCATGATCTCACAGTTTGTGAGATAGAGCCCCATATTGTGCTGTGTGCTGGCAGCATGGAGCCTGCTTGGGATTCTCTCTCTCCATCTGTCTCTGCCCCTCCCCCACTAGTGCACTCGCTCGCTCGCTCTCTCTCTCTCTCAAAACAAATAAATAAATAAATCCTATAGTAAAAAAAAGTGAATTTAGTAAGATTTTTTTTCAATATATGAAATTTATTGTCAAATTGGTTTCCATACAACACCTAGTGCTCATCCCAAAAGGTGCCCTCCTCAATACCCCTCACCCCCCCCCCTCCCTCCCACCCCCCATCAACCCTCAGTTTGTTCTCAGTTTTTAAGAGTCTCTTATGCTTTGGCTCTCTCCCACTCTAACCTCTTTAAGATTTTAAGATATGAATCTGTGCACAAGAACCTATTGTGTTTTCATATACAAACAAGAATATAGCCGGTTATGGAATTTCAAACATTCAGAAATTGACTTTACATTCGGATACTAAAAGATCTGCCTTGGTCAATTCTTACTATAATACATAAATTAACTCCCACTCTTCTCCAATGTAAGTTTGTTTTGTGAGTTCTTAGACTCCTTCAGTATGAGAGAATAACTTAGGGAAGAATATTTCCCCGTGTGTTTTGATATTTGTACATTTACTAGGTGTTTTCTAGAGATAGCTAGAAAATTTATTGTGCAGGCTTAGAAAAGGGTCACACTTGCCACAACACTTAATTGCAAGGATAATAGTATCTCTTTTTCCTAGCAAAGAACTGCAGAGTCCTTGGAGAGACTTCCAACCAGTTTGTCAAGTCCGCACTACATCACACTGGTATGGTCGCTTACCCACTTTCTGTTGGGTTGTGCTAGTCTGTGGCCATTTCAGTAATAATTTCTGTGTCACTTAACTATTTGCTGGTTCCTTGAAATAGTCAAATAATATAACAAAGCTCTGAAAGCACCACGATTTTCAACTATTTTTCAAATGAACAAGTCTCATTATGCTGTCTATATTAATAGCTAAAAGGGTGTGATTAAGATAGCTTTCGGTCTATGGTTCCCCAGAATCCTCCTCTCCCACAAAAGGATCTCGGAGCATGCCACCCAGTTGGGATGGGGCTGAATGATCATTTCTCCCCATACCCCACTCAACCAGTACCGTCCATTTTGACAAATTGTTTTTACTGGGGTTTCAACAGGGATGTTTTTGCAATGGAAACTCCAGCGCTTGAAAAATGTTTGGAAATCTCTTACCAAATACACGGTTGGAGAGATCCACCACAAAGTTTACAAGGAAAAAAAAAATGGCTTCCGATAAGGCTTCACTAATCAGGACTATCTCCCCATCGTCTCCCATAGCAATGTACAAACTTTCTTAGATTGTTCACGGATCAAGAAGAGACCGTCTGCATGTGATGTGCTTGTGTGTATGTGTGTCTACGTGTGACATCTGGTACAGTTCCTGACACAGCACAATTTGTGTATTCCAGAAATCTGCAAATAAAGACCCAAGAGGAATCGCAGATCCCAGTCAAAGTGCCAAAGAGGTAGGTTCCTGTGACAGATGGTACCCCCACCCACTATTGATGGAGAGGGGACACCCTCTGTCCTTACCAGAAGAATAAGATGGTTGGAATTGTTTTCTCCCGTGTGCTAAAATTTCTAAGAGACAATTTAACAGAGTATGTTTCAGTCTGAGAGTTTCAAACCTGACTATGGGAGCAAGCTAGGATTTAACAGTCTCAGAGTCTTGGGTATTTTAGACATAACAGAAACAAAACTTCTTTCTTAGACTTTTCTTGCCCAGAGTATACACACTTATTGTTTCTCATGAAGAATTTTTTTCAAATGTTTATTTATTTTTGAGAGAGATGGAGTGTGAACATGGGAGGGGAGAAAGAGAGAGGGGAGACACAGAATCCGAAGCAGGCTCCAGGCTCTGAGCCGTCAGCACAGAACCCGACGTGGGGCTCGAACTCACAAACCGTGAGATCGTGACCCGAGCCAAAGTGGGGATGCTCACCCGACTGAGTCACCCAAACACCCCTCTCATGAAGAATTTTAAGGACCAAATAGCACTGGTAATTACGGAGAAAGTATCATTCCTAATGGAACAGTTATTTCATGTTTGCTTTACCAAAGTTTCACCTACTAAGTCAATAACTGACTCTATCTGAGGGATGATTTCACTTTTTAAGTGCAATGGCTATATTAGAAAATTTATCAAAAAGTTGTGATTTTTGTCAAAACGAGACAAAATGAGCACTGTGGCTACATTTCAGAGTTTCTGTTTTCATTCCTTCATGCATCCATTCATCGATTTCCATTGAGTTTCTACAATGTACTGGGTTAATCAGAAGTTTCCCCCACAAAACATTCTTTTTTCATCTTTTTTTTTCATTTCAGAGAGACATAAAGAGGGGAGCGGGGAGGGAGGGAGAACCTTAAACTGGCTCCACACTCAGTTCAGAGCCCTACATGGGGCTCAATCCCAATCCTGGGGTCATGACCTGAGCCAAATCCAGAGTCAGCACTCAACTGACTGAGCCACCCAGGTGCCTCCCCCGTAAAAACATTCTTCACAAGAAATCTTGCCCAACACACTTTCTGTGTTGGAAAGGGGAAGGAAGGACATTTCTAATGGTCCTTCCACTCCTTAATGATCGACATGTCTCATACTGATGAAAGGAGAGAGATGCTCCTTAATGCAAGAAAACTGTTTGGCGTCCTGTAATGAAAAACAAAATGATTTTCTCTCTTTTGTGATAGGCTTGTTCACTTCATAATGACTGCTTAATTAGCCATGGCTAAGGAGATCTGGAAAAAATGTGAACAAGCCTAGTACAACAGAATCCCGGAAAGTTACTGTAATTAGCAGATAACAATGAGTAACTGAAATATAATGTGCCATAGACTTTAGAGAAAATAACTTCTTTTTACCTGTCTGTTTCTATTTAGAGCTTGAAACTGGATATCCAAAATAGCTGTGCAAGGCTAGGCTGAAGACTCTGGATGAAAGATCTTCATAACCCTCCCTCGATACTTGCTACACAAATTTCTGGTAGTTTTTCAAAAGTTCTTATCAAGACAGAAAATGTTGATGAGAAGCAACTTCTTTCTGTAATCTTTACCTGTAGAATTTATAGCCTGTAGTGTAGACATATGCTACAAAAAGATTCTTGGCGTTTTTCCAATGACTAATACAATATAATACAATAACAAAACTAATACAATAGACTAATACAAAATAGTCTCCTTGCTCTAGGATTTTCCTAAAGAATGTCAATCTGGTTACTTTAAAAAAGACTCTTAACCTTGAGGATATTAAATTACAGCCCCGAGTCTAAGAAGCAAAACACTTCTTATAAAAGTTCATTTGTTTGGAATCATAAAACTACTGAACCTTAATTGGAATATGACACGATTGCCACTAATTCTGGTTTAAATGAAGTTCTCTCCTGCAGAAATGCCAAGGAATTCAGTGCAGGAAGTCATCTGATTCCACTAAATAATTAAAAGGTAGAGGGCTGTCTGGCTCATGTCTTATCAGCGAAGGAGGCAGGAGAATAGTCCTCTCCGCTACAGAATCAATCTTAAAATTGTGGCAGCAAAGGAGGACATGAGATGCTTCTGGTTAAATTCCTAGAATCTCATCTTAAATTCCTAAATTTTTAGAATTCCTTCTAAACCCGACAGAGAAATCAGAGGGGTTATAAGAATTTCAGAAAATTAACTCCAGCAGAGAAGAAATCCTCACGGCTCCCCTTAAGTGCTTGTGAGATCTTTGTAGTGCACAGATTTGCACAATTACTGTGCAATTTCTCTTCCGTCCCTAGCCTTCCCTGATTCTGGTGTGTGGGGCTGTCCAAGGAATGATGTCAGGTATTTCTTATGCCCCTGTTTCTCAGCACTTTCTCTTGTATTATTTTCTTTTTGTTAACGGCTAAAGCTATATCAATTGTTTCTTTGTATACTAAAGTGAAGTTTTCAAGTGCTAAGTGAGAATTTTATGATTCAATAAATAAATAAAGCAAGGAAGAGAGCTGGTTGTTCTTGGTGAGATTCTTCTTGCTTTACTTGACTGGCTGATGTGAGGACACAGTGAGATCAGCAAAGGACAGCGGGGACTCAGCATTTCACACCTAAGCAAGAATTCCATACGCGTTTGTTTTTCTGATTAAAACCACTCATTTGAGAAAGAGTGTTGACGATTGCCCGCTGAAAGATGCTAATTTAACTGTTTTATGACTCTTGAGGATATAGAACAAACTGAGGGTTGCTGGATGGGAAGTGGGTGGGCTAGATGGATGATGGGCATTTAGGAGGGCACTTGTTGTGAGGAACGCTGGGTGTTGTACATTAGTGGTAATTCACTGAATGCTATTCCTGAAACCAATATTACACTACATATTAACAGACTAGAATTTAAATAGGAACCTGAAAAAATTTTTAAAAGACAAATGTTTTAGGCAAACTTGTGAAAAAAAGAAATTGTGTGTCGTATATACTCCTTACAGCAAACAATAGTCTTCTGATGTCCAAAACGAAGGGACGGTCACATACGTGTACTTGCTTGAACAATACATATGTTGCCGAACAATATATATATATCTCGCCTTCTTGATTCACTATGTTTCTTCTTGCTCTCGTATTTCTTCCAAAAGACTCACCATCATCTCTGCCTTGGGTTCCACATTCAGCCAACTACTAGTTTCCAGTGATCTTTCTTTCTTTCTTTCTTTCTTTCTTTCTTTCTTTCTTTCTTTTTCTTTCTTTATTTCTCTTTTTTTTTTTTTTTTTTTTTGCAAATTTTTCTTCTCTTTCTCAAATTATAAATATGCCTGGCATCATCTGAGTCCTCCTGCTTTGCTGCTTCATGCCTAGATAATCACTCCGGACTCCTAGTCTGCTCCCCCATTCTTCAAATAACCCCAGTGGCCCTCTGCCGGGTAAGCTTCCTTTTTACTATAGGGAGTATTTTCCGTGCTTGTTTTTATTACTTATCCGAGGCCCTAGAGACTTGACCTACACTTCTTTGAGATGCTGCCACCCTGTGCCGTGTTTCTTAGGGATCTTCTTCCAATACTGTCTGCAGATTAGGAAGCAATTTCATGGTTCCCTTGGAGGGAACCAGCAGGAGTGCTGTCCCTGTCGCCGGTTATGGAGCCAGGTATGATTTCATAGCCCTAATATGTATGGCTCTTATCACCTTGGACAGTTTGAGTCTTTTCCTTTGAACCAACAGTTGCAGACAGAACTCCTGTTGTGAATGAACAGACCTGCAGGACTTATGGGCTAAGGAACTCTGTCTTCCTCCTCAGCCTGTGAACTGCTTCCTTTCCCACCCCATACACAGATAGAGAACCTTCCTGATGCTGGAACTTGCCTAAAGTAAGATGGAGCTCGTTACAGCTCTGGGATGTTGTGTTTTGGGGTACTGAGTTACTCTCGGTAGCTGGGTCCCTGTACCCTCTGCCCTGGACAGAGGTGGATTTATCCAGAAGCTAATAAAGCTTGAGCTTCAGGGTCTATCGTGCGCATTGCTCCTTCCCAGACCTTTTATCTAATTTGACATTTCCTTTTTTTAATGACAGTGGGCTGGTTTGGGTGGGGAAGTGAGAACTCAAATGAGTTCAAATGATGTGTCGGCAATAGGGCCTATACCTAAGAAGCAGACAGGATGAAGATTCCCTGTGTTAGGCTGAAATTGGTGGTTCCGGGAAGGGCAAGGAGACGACCAGCCAGAAATGGGATGGGGGGACCTGGGAATGAGAGCAGCATGGCAGGTGTGAGGAACCCTCAGCAAACCCATGGCCGACTGGGGAAAGGCTTGGGTGGAGGTGAGTTCCCAGACAGCACCACAGAGAGGAAAATCCAAGAAGGAAGCGAACTTTGTGTTCCCCAATCCACCCACAGATAATGGCCGAGGGCCAGGGCTTTACCAGCCGGCTGAGTTTGAGCAAAACCTGTGCGCAAATCACGGAACCCTGAGCGATGCAGACCCAGCGCGACCCATAGAAAAACAATACAGAGTACAAAACTAAGGGGCGCCTGGGTGGCTCAGTCGGTTAAGCGTCCGACTTCAGCTCGGGTCACGATCTTGCGGTTCATGAGTTCAATCCCCACATCGGGCTCTGTGCTGACAGCTCGGAGCCTGGAGCCTGCTTCCGATTCTGTGTCTCCCTCTCTCTCTGCCCCTCCCCCACTTGCCCCACTCGTGCTCTGTCTCTCTCAAAAGTAAATAAATAAATAAATAAACATTAAAAATTAAAAAAAAATAAAATACAAAAATAAGAAGCGAGGGGCGCCTGGGTGGCGCAGTCGGTTGGGCGTCCGACTTCAGCCAGGTCACGATCTCGCGGTCCGTGAGTTCGAGCCCCGCGTCAGGCTCTGGGCTGATGGCTCAGAGCCTGGAGCCTGTTTCCGATTCTGTGTCTCCCTCTCTCTCTGCCCCTCCCCCGTTCATGCTCTGTCTCTCTCTGTCCCAAAAATAAATAAAACGTTGAAAAAAAAAAAAAAATAAGAAGCGAAACCTGAGCAGACATATCAGCAGCTGTACATCCCAGGGGGCAGAGGGTGGGCGATAGATTCTGCAGTTTAAGTTCGGACAAGTGCCTTTAAAAAACATTCAGAAGTAAATCAGAATTCATACTTGTTGCAATAGTATTTAAATACTACTGTACGAAGGAATCTCCCGTATACGTTCACGTCAGTTCTGCCAGGAATGCCGTGATGGAGAGCCCACACAAACTAAACCAAAAATCAGCATTCCCAGGACAGCATCCACTATTCTAAATACCGGCCAGCTCCACACGACCACGTTGCCATTCTCAGAAAGCATGGGTGCTTCCAAATGGTTGTGGAATTTAAAGGCACTCTTGGGGCGTGATAGAATTGGGAAGTCACATCCTAAAAGACCAGTGATCGCTTCCTGATCTGGGGCACAAATACATGCATGGGCCCTGGCAGTCCTCACGGCTCAACGCATCGATGAAGTTTCTACAACGACCACTAGGTGGCCACCTAACAATCTAAATCTATGAGCTGGAAACTCGCCCAGGGAATTCACACAACACCAGGCCTGCAAAATCCTGACTTGAAATAAACTTACCAAGAAGTTTGTTCAAGTCCGTTGCCGGTTACGGAAGACGTAGTTCTGGGAGAATTTTGCCAGACCCCTTTCTTCTCTGCCAGGGTTGTGGGTTGGGTTAGGAAAACAGAAACGGAGCCCCTGAGCAAAGGGGAGTTGGGTGGACAGCCTGAAAACTTTGAATGAAAAGAAAAAAAATTTAATGTGTATTACTTATTTTTGCGAGAGAGACAGAGTGCCAGGGGGTGGGGGTGGCAGAGACAGAGGGAGACACAGGATCCAAAGCAGGCTCTAGGCTCTGAGCTGTCAGCACAGCTCAGGGCTGGGGCTCAGGGAACCAGGAGATCAGGACCTGAGCCGGAGTCAGACGTTTACCTGACCGGGCCACCCAGGCAACCCGAGCCTGCAAACTTTGAATGAGGGTTTTAGATTCTGAAGATAAATCCTGTTTGCTTTCAGTCTTGAAGTCTAGTGGTGTTGAAGCTGACATGTCAGTAGCTCCAAATGACCCCATCTCCTGAAAACTACTGGGGGAGGGCTGGAGGGATCATTTTGTTATTGCTTTTTGCTTTTATATGATCTGTTTATTTATTTTAGTTTTTTGAAGGCCAGCAAATTAGCCACTGCTGCTGTGGACGCCCGAAGAGCTCCCCCTTTCCCCAGGGATATGTAACGGCTGCTAGTAAATACCAGGAGGAGCCATAGCCTGTGTGACTTCTATGACTTTGTGGTGGGACATTCATGACAATCGACGTCCCCCTACTAATCACCACCAAGGAGTGAGAAATATCGATTTGACTCCTGAGCTTATTGGACGCTTCCTGATCACTTTCCGACGGAAGCTCAGGCTTTTAGGAAAGTCGAGAGCCATTATGCAAGGGAAATGGCTGTCTCCCGGCCTTGACAGAATCCATTAGTATATTTCTCCAGGAAAAGCTGTAATTGGGAACTATATGTAATGGATATTGATCGCTAAGAAAAGAAGATACACATAACTTTAGACCTCAGGGGTCTCCGGGAGCAAAAGGTACGTAAAAAGGGGTCTTCATAGGATCATAGAAGTGCTAGTCGGAAAGAAACTGAACCGGAGTTGCTTTAGAGCTTGGGTAAGTCAATTCAAGAGCCAACAGCTGCTTGCTCAAAGATATCAGTGATTTGCTGCAAGGAGAGCAAATATAGCATTTACTGAGTACATAGTATTTGTCAGGCATTTTTCTAAGCACTTCGCATGTAGTATTTTATTTGACTTAAAATAACTCTAGGAGTTAACTACTGTTATTATCGTCATTTTACGCTTTGAGAAAATCAAGCTCAAGGTAAAATAATTTGCCAAAAGAGAGACAGTGGATGGAAGAGCTTAGCCAGAATGTCAACCCAGGGATTCAACCTCCAGAGAGTGTGTTTCCCATCACTACCACGGTGTTTGGTGTAAATATAATTTTGAGAGGGAGGAAGCACAGGTCCTTCCAACATTCACAGTGGTGCAAGGGAAACTCATATATCTTGCTCCCATTCCCATTTCCCGTCCACTAACTTCCCAATCTTTGCAGCCACAGCCACAACGATGCACGGATTTACACAGCAAGGCAAGCCGGGCAGGGGCCACCTCCCAATTTAGCCCGACCCTGGCTGCCATGCTGTTGTCGTGGTAGAACCGTGTTTGGGGCTGCACCTGAGACTTTAGCACCTTTAACCCTTCTCCTGGCCCATCCCAAGGGGGGTGCTTGTGATCCCGGAACCTTTTCTGTGTTGTACTACTTCAGGTTCTGGGAGGTCTTACTCAGTAGAACAGGGCTCTGCCTGGGCAATGTTTTAGTTCGCTTTAGCATGCCTGGGAAAGATGTCTTCGTTCGTTGTCAGCGTGCAGGGAAGGAAAACCAAAAGAATTATTGACATTTGGCTGCAGCTGGTGGATCAGGGGATGGCAAGAGTCAATGAAGGGGCTGACCCGCTCTGAGGAAGGCTTCCTGGTTCTAATCAAATGAAGAATGCACCAGACAAGTGGTCACATTTAACATGTGGGGAAGGAGAGTATCCGTGCCGCACCTTTCAGACTCCACACACGTGCTAGACCTCTCCGTATTTCTCATTCGATGCCCACTGCAAAGCCCTGTGAAAGTATTCTCTTACAGATAAGGAAGGTAGGGATAAGAGGTGCCCAGCCACACAGCGGTCAAGGGTGAAACAGAAATCCGCACGTAAGCCTCAGACCAAAGCCACGATCCGAACCCACTCGAGTTTCTAAACTGACCTATTATACCCCCAGGGTGACAGTGACATCACAGGTGGCCACTGGAGCTTATTTCTGGGAGAGGCAACTTTGATCTAGAAAGGGGCGGGCCAACACAAGGCAGTGGGTGGGCCTAGGTTTTTTGTCGTAAAGAACAAGGCGTCCGTTTCATTTCCCAGTCTTCTCCAGGTTTTCAAAGCGATGATTAGAGGGAAGAAAATGTTCACAGGTCTACTGTCGTTCCAACAGGGTTCAAAAGTGGATTCACTGGATCGAAAAACGCAAAGGCTTTTATTTTTTTTTTTTTTTAATTTTTTTTTTCAACGTTTATTTATTTTTGGGACAGAGAGAGACAGAGCATGAACGGGGGAGGGGCAGAGAGAGAGGGAGACACAGAATTGGAAACAGGCTCCAGGCTCTGAGCCATCAGCCCAGAGCCTGACGCGGGACTCGAACTCACGGACCGCGAGATCGTGACCTGGCTGAAGTCGGACGCTTAACCGACTGCGCCACCCAGGCGCCCCCGCAAAGGCTTTTAGGTAAATCCTCTGGCACTTAAAGTCCTTCTCGTCCTGTATTTAAACGAGTCCTTTTCTCTCCCGTTATCCACATCAGCCTCTGGACGTAAAAGTTGACGTTCATTACCCAGAGACGGTAACATTTTAAAAACAAAAACAAAAACCCCCAGAAAACTAGAGATCGGGCTCTGGGGTGTGCCACTTCAGGTCTACCAGGGAAAGTCCCTGGATACTAATTTGACGTTCTTAGAAATGTGTCTGATGCTCTCTCTGCAGAAGGACATAGTTTGAAATATCATTACCTACTGCCGTCTTTAGGCTGGCAGGAGGAAAGGAAGAAATAACCTCCCAGGTAGCACATTGCGCAAACTGGATACCTCAATATTGACGCACCGCCAACTAATTCAGAAGAGAAATAAATCGATTTGCTCCACCTTGTTCATGCTGCTTGGTTGCGTAACAGGTTTCCAGGCTGAAAATAGCACCAGCGGGACACTGTGCTACTCAATATCCCACCTTTAGAAATGAAGAATCAGACCCAAGCCCAACCCAGCGTCATACTGCTCCCTGAGTCCCCCTGCGTTTTCTAGCGAGGGGACACTCAGAAAGCAGCAGGATAAAATGGCGGATCTCACAACCCCATTTCCAGCCAAAGCTATAATCTTCCTCCTGAGGACTCTTCAGTGACCCTTCGAAAAGCCAACAAACCAAAACGACAAGCAGAGACCAATAGTACTCTTAGATTTCAAAGGGGGGAAACATGGCATAAAAGTAATAAAATAAATAACGAATATGGATTGATACAATTTAGGCTCTGTTCCTTTAATTATTCATTTACTCCACCGTTCAACAGGTGCTCACTGCACATTTGCTGTATCCGAGGTGTCGTTCTAGGTGCCTGAAGATAGACGGTGTAGCAGACTCTGCCCAAGGGGCCTCAAGCCTCACAGGAAAGCACCCAGGCTTCTAAATGAATGGCCTCGAGGTCACGTGATGAACTGCACAGACAAAGGAGGCGGCAGATGTGACTGACAGGAGAAGAGAGAGGAGGTGTATACTATTTGGTACAGCGGAGAATCTTTCAGAAAAACAAGCTTTTTATCAAGAGCTTAACAAATGGACAAAGTTTTGCCAAACAGAGAGCTAGCATTCCAGGGACAATCAGCCAGGCTACGCACACCAGAGTCTGTCAGGTCCATTCGTGGTGAGGAGTTAGGATAGCTCAACTATAAGGCATGCAGAAACATGTGATATGAGGGCAGGTTAAAGGTAACCTGTATAGGATATACTCTGCTGTGTTTCTCTTAAAGGTAGCGGGAATTATTTAGGGGACTTAAGTGACAGTGACATGATCAAATTTGTACTTGAGGGGGAAAAAGACAGTCATAATTATGAAAGGCGGATTGGCGAAAGCTAGCGGACCGTCCGGATTAGAAGACACCAAACTCTGCAGAGACCAGAGTTGGTAGAAAACAGAGAAAACGGAGGACTTCACATTGCTTCGTTCTTACTGATGAGGGACTTACAGGGATGGGGTAGATGGAAGCGTTGATACTGGCTTGTCCATTTCTGTTTCACGTAGATGAAGCTCCACCTGTTCCTTCACCAGAAAAGAATACAAGGAATAGAACCAGGTTACCCTGGAGGTGAAAATGGGTTAAATGTGAGCCATTTTAACTTCCTCTTAATGTAAATATGTATAGTGAATTCATATGATAGGAAGAGCAAAGTGGGAAAAACTACTCAGAAAAGTTTTCCTTTAAAAAAAAATGATCTTTTTTTTTAAATTTTTGTTTTTCAACATTTATTTAATTTTGGGACAGAGAGAGACAGAGCATGAACGGGGGAGGGGCAGAGAGAGAGGGAGACACAGAATCGGAAGCAGGCTCCAGGCTCTGAGCCATCAGCCCAGAGCCCGATGCGGGGCTCGAACTCACGGACCGCGAGATCGTGACCTGGCTGAAGTCGGACGCCCAACCGACTGCGCCACCCAGGCACCCCAATAAAAAAAAATGATTAAAAAAAAAAGTAAAATAAAGATCGTGATTTACTCAACCGTTGTGCTAGAAGCTACTGCCTAGAACAGCACCCAGGACCAGTAGCACAGGGTAGAATGTAAAATGGGCTCATCAAATACTGGCTTAGATGTAAATGAAATGTGTTACGTTTTTTAGGCAATGGAAAGAAAGCACAGTGACGATAGATCAACTAGTAGGAAATAACACGGATCAAGGTAATTTTGAGAGTCGGACTCTTGATTCCCTTAGCTGCTCATGCAGCACCTGGCCGCTGCCCATCCTCAGACGCTTTGCTGGATCAGAGGAGCTCTCCTCCAAACTCCACAGATTCTGGGATTCTCTCTGCTAAGCTAAGGACACAACTCACTTCCCCTGAGCCCCAATAAGGGTCCTTCAAGGGAGAAAGGCAAGGGAGAAGAAGCATTAGTCGTTGAAGGACACTTTTCATTTTTAATGTTTATTTATTTATTTTGAGAGAGGGCACAAGTGGGGAAGGCACAGAGAGAGAGGGAGAGAGAATCCCAAGCAGGTTCTGCACCGCCAGTTCAGAGCCCAGCACGGGTCTCGAACTCATGAACCATGAGATCATGACCTGAGCCGAAGCCAAGAGTCAGACACTTAACTGACTGAGTCACCCAGGAGCCCCAACTTTGAAGGACACTTGAAGCCAATTGTATCCAACAAAATCGTCCTCCTCTCTCTGACTTGAAACAATGCAAACATCTAATACCTTTTGTATATTCTATGTCTTCAATTAAATCTTTAGACATATGAAATACAATAATAATAACTGTTGCAATATCCTTGTCCAGTCATTCAAAACTCTGTGTCAGTTCTAGTTTGGTTTTGATTGAGCTTCCTACTCATAAGGGTCATATCTTTCTGCCTCTTTAAAATAATTTTTTTTCAACGTTTATTTATTTTTGGGACAGAGAGAGACAGAGCATGAACGGGGGAGGGGCAGAGAGAGAGGGAGACACAGAATCGGAAACAGGCTCCAGGCTCTGAGCCATCAGCCCAGAGCCCGACGCGGGGCTCGAACTCACGGACCGCGAGATCGTGACCTGGCTGAAGTCGGATGCTTAACCGACTGCGCCACCCAGGCGCCCCTCTTTCTGCCTCTTTAATGCACGGTCATTGTTGATTAGATGCCCATCCACTGTGAACGCCACCCTTACTGGCCCTGGATTTTTTTTTTTTTTTTTTTTTTTTTTTTTGGTATTCCCATAAATATTCTTGAACTTTGTTCTGAAAAGCAGTTGGTTATTTGGAAACAATTTGGTCCTTTTAGGTCTTGCATTTAAGACCGTTACACAGGTCCAGAGCAGTGTTTAGTCTAGGGCAACTGATTCCTCACTGCAGAGAAATACCAAGTACTCAGATGCCCATGAATTACGAGGTATCTGATGGAGCTAGCAGGTAATTTTTCCTTGGACTTGTGTTATGGGCTGAATCACGTCCCCGCAAAGATCTTGCACTCCAGAATTGCAAAAGAATAAATTTCTGTTGTTTAAATGATACGTGTTATCAGGGTTCAAGGTGAGTGATAAAATCTGGTGCTGGGACGGGGGTGGGGGGGGTGCTTCTGTTACAAAAACCTAAAAATGTGGAAGTCGCTTTGGAACTGGACCATGGGAAGAGGCAGGAAGTTTTGAGATGCATGTTAGAAGAGGCATAGATTGCCTTCAAGAGGCATTCGGCACAAACATGACTGTTGAAGATAACTCTGGTGGCGGCTGAAAAAGAAGAAGAGAGCTGTTGAGAAAGTTTCTCTGAGAGATCCATATATCATCACAAATAGAATGTTGTTAGAAGTATGGATGTTAAAGGTACTTCTGGTGAGGTCTCAGAGGGAAATGCTGAACATGTTATTGGACCAGATGAAAGGCCTTTCTTGTTATACAGTTGTAGAACTTGGTTAAATTGTGTCCTAGTGTTTTATGGAAGGTAACATTTGCAAGTGATGAACTTGGCTATTTAGCTGAGGATATTCCTATTCAAAGTGTTGAAGGGGGCACCTGGTTTCTCCTTGCTGCTTGTAACAAAATGCAAGGAGTCAGAGAGAGAGAGAGAGAGAGAGAGAGAGAGAGAGAGAGGAATTGAAGAAACCATTGTTAAGCATAGGGGAACCAGAACTTGAAGATTTGGAAAATTCTGAGCCTATCTCTATTGCAAAACTAAGAAAGCATATTTTGGAGAGAACATCACGAGTATGACTACATAATAATTTGTTAAAAGATGACCGATGTGTGCTTTATGGATCCAGTCAGCCATCTCAGCAGAAGCCAGGGGTAGGCATTGGGTTATACCTTTAGAAACACTGCAGAGATGGGATGAAATGAAGGAAGGCTGTTGGACTTCTGAGATTCTATAAGATGGACTACCAGAGCTTTTCTGGTATAACATGCTATCCTTCAAGAAAAGGAAATAATGACCCTCAGGGTGGTTCAAACGTGGGCAGGGATGGTGATTCTACCAAGAGCCCGAAGGCCAAGGCCTGAGGGGTCAGGGTCACTGTTCACAGTCAAAAGAACAGAGCCACTCCATTTGGACTGGTTGGTCTAAAAAGGCAGGGCCACTAACCAGGTGCATAGAGCCAAAAAGGATTATTCCTGAACCTTAAAATCTTAGGGAATTTTCTCTGCTAATTTTCAGACGTGCTTGGAACCCATCACCCTTTTCTTCTTTCTAATTTCTCCCTTTTAGAATTGGAATGTTTATCCTCTACCTGTCCCACCATTGTATTTGGGAAGCAGTTAACTTTTCTAGTTGCACAGATTCATAGCTGGAGAGAGATTTCGTCTCAGGATGAATCATACCTTGAGTCTCACCCACACCAGATTTAGATGATATTTAGATGAAACTTTAGAGTATATGATAGAATGAGTTAAGATATTTGGGGCTGTTGGGATGGAGTTAATGTATTCTGTATGAAAGAAGAACATGAGGGGAGCTTGGGTGGTTCAGTCAGTTAAGCAACCGACTCTTAATCTCAGCTCAGGTCTTGATCTCAGGTCATGAGTTCAAGCCCTGCATTGGGCTCCACGCTGGGCATGAAGCCTATTTTTAATAGGCTTTAATAATGCAGCTTCCTTTTCCGGCAATATGGTGAACTAGAACGCTAAAGAAATATACCTGGTACAGAATACAAAAAGGTTTGGAATACCTTTGTTTTTCCTGATTCACTGTTGTATTGATAAGAAAGCCAAGGAAAATTTCAGAGTCCAGAAACACTGACAAATGTGAATCGAGAGCTAGATAAAAGCCACTTTCATGACAAACTCAATTTTTATCTCACGGTCAGGGTCCGATGGACAGGAAATGACATGTTATAAAATTGCAAAGCAGAAGCGGAATTAAGTCGTCAGGAAGAAGAATCAGTAGAAAAAAATAACCGGCAGATGAAAGTTTCCAAAGATAATTGGTGTTGGAATTAACAGATTCAGAACAGAAAAAAGGCACATATATTTAAAGAGTTAAAAGACCAGAGAACAACAGAAATAAGCAACCAAACTAGCCTGTAGATTTAAATATATCCATAAAATAATTAAGATTAAAAAAATATGGTTGTGTTCAGCAGCATATCCAGAAGGCAGCCTAATGAGATAGGGTTGGAGGAAAAGAATGAAAGAATAGTTTAAAGATGTAGCAGAAGGTGAAAAGATTAACCTGTATCTAGCTGTAGTCCCAAAGTAGACATTATTCATAAAATTACAGGTAAATATTTTCCAGTAGGGAGAGAAAGAAGGAAACGGCAAGGGAAAAAGAAAAAAAAAATCAGCACTTGAGCCTGTGACTTCCCAGATGTGAAGTACCTGTCTTCAAAGTTATACAGAAATTTCAAATCATCAGGTTTAAAGGGAAGAACTCAAAACCTTCAGAGGGAAAATACAGGTTATAAAGAAAGACTGGAGAATCAGGGAGGGCATTATATTTTTCAATGCAGGGCAGAAGGTTATAGAAGTAAGATGATCCGTATGTTCAAATGTTGAGGGGAAATGTTTTTCAAACCTAGAAGTCTAAACTCAGCCGGACTTAATAATCCAGATGAACAGAAAATAGACATTTTCACCATACGATTCATCCAAATTTTACCTGTTGTTCACTTACAGGAAGGTAGCAGAGGTTGTGCTTCAACATTTTAGAGGATTAAAAACATAAAGGAGACAAAAGATTTGGTAAACAGATGATTCAGCAGAGGGGAAAGCAAAGGCGTTTCCCAGAGATGGGTGAACGGAAGTTTCGGGATGACTGCCGTGCTAGGGAGCCCTAGGGAGCACCTCTCATCGCAGCAAGACCACAGACAGCTCCAGAAGAGCCGTCCCCAAGAGGAAATCAACAAAAGTAGACCTGATTGAGAACAAGGTGTCTTTATGATTCTGAGATGTGGTTTCTAGTTTTTCTGGAGCGGTAGTTCTCAATGAGGGTGATTCTTTTCTTCCTCAGGAGACATTTGACAATGTCTGGAGACATTTGTGGTTGTTGCAACAAGATGGGGGTGCCGCTGGTATTAGGTAGGACAAGACCAGGGATGTGCCTGAACATCCTACAGTGCACAGGACAGCCTCCTGCCCATTAGCATCCCATCAAAGAATTCTAGGACCAAAATGTCAGTAGTTCCAAGGTCAAAAAACCCTGAGTTTCAGACAAAAATTTTAAATGAAAAAAAAAATGGACAAGGAAAGACACATAATCCCATGTACTATGTTGTTCAACTATAAGCAATATTTAAAGCAGTTGTGCTAAACTGTTTTGGAAAGATTAGGAAACAGAAATGGTGAGAAAAAGAAGGTAATCTTTATCTCTCTTAGTTAGAAGACAGTAGATAATTCTTAAAAGTGACATGTGTACGAACAGAAGCCAAAGTAAGTTATTTAGAAAATACGGAGGTTCTGGTCACAGAAATAACTTAGAGTATGGAATGTTTAGGATACAGTGAATGGAGACCAAGAATGAGAAAGCAGGAGACAGAGGCTCCCGTCTTTCATTGTAAATCTTTACCTATCATTTGATATTTGAAACTATATTTGATACTATCATTTGATATTTGAAACTAATGAAAAAACAATGTTAAAGCAGATATGGCAATCATGAGATTCAGGAATCTAATTAAGAGATTAGAGTTCTGGGGGCGCCTGAGCGACTCAGTAAGTTGGGAGTCCGACTTCGGCTCAGGCCATGACCTTGCAGTTTGTGAGTTTGAGCCCCACATCAGGCTCTGTGCTGACAGCTCAGAGCCTGGAGCCTGCTTTGGAGTCTGTCTTTCCCTCTCTCTCTCTCTCTCTGCCTGTCCTGTGCTCGTGCTCTGTCTCTCTCTAAAAAATAAACATAAAAAAATTTTTTTAAAGAAATTAGAGTTTGGTTCACATAAATAAATAAGTGACTTGATCAAACTTTAACATCCTGATTTTCTGATTGATATGCCAAGAAATGCAATTTTTTTCTGACCTTCACTGCAATCTTTCCTCATTATTTCAAGTTGGTTTCCCTTAGTGGAGAGCCCAGGCAGGCAGGCTGAAGGCAGTGTGTTCAGGGACTGATTCAGCAAGCAGCAAGATGGTCCCATTGTCATCCCTACATGGTGCTACAAGGACAATGTAAAAATGCAACTGAGGGACAAAACTGAGGCTGATCCAAAGAGACGTGTGCAAAGCAGGTCCTTCACTCTGTGACAAAGGATGCCTGTCTATTGAAATCAACTGGAATGGAAGACTGCGGTACTTTGTGGAGAAGGGGCTGAAATGAGCGAAACAGGAGGTGGTCTAGAATAATTCCAAAGAGGGGAGCCCATGGCCACCACTCCTAGATGCATTCTCTGTACGTGGGCACTTGAAAGTTCACCCATTAAAGGGGCTGGGATGTGAAAGAACACCACGAAGGGAGGATTCAAAAATTAAACAAATGCACATGCACACACACACACACACACACACACACACACACGAGGGTAAATTGTTCTCTTATTGTGAAATGCAATGCACAGCCTCTGGGAGCCACCGAAATAAATGAGGTAGATGAGATCATCCGTCTGCAGGTTGAGTGATCAAGACGAGAACCCTGCTTTGCTGCAGGGCTGAAACAGCATTGTTCATGGGGCTGGGCTTCTTCGTCAAAAACAGTGAGCTTGTCATGTGTTTGTGGGTCACGTGCTTGTTTCACAACTCTTTGCTTTAAGGAGCACAGCTAAAATAGAACTGTGACGCTCAAACCTTCGATAATAACGTGAGGGTTTTTAAGTGATGTACTATTTTAATTGGTTGCGTTCATGGTTGAACTCTTTTGCATTACTCCACAATATTTCGAAGATGACAGTGCAATTTTCCTTCTATCACTAGGAATAATTTGCGTTCGTGGATTCAGAGAACGCACACACGTGTAAGACCAGTCGTGATGGTTTTCTGAAAAGGAATAGCCGTATCACATGGAAGAATTTCAAATTCAATCAGCTAATGATGTTAATATTTGCAATCGTGTGGTTAAAACCCTTCCCTTTTTTACACTCACATTTTTCTATTATGCGTATGTTCAGTATATGATATCTTCCCTTAGTTACAAGAGGTACAAAGTTGTCCTTCAGGACAGGTACATTTTAACAAAATATTAGAAATATAAGAAATTACAAGTTTGGTTTATTTTAGCTAGTTAGGTTTTATTTTTTTTACTTATTTTTAAAAATTTTATAATGTTTATATATTTTTGAGGGAGAGAGAGAGACAGAGTGTGAGTGGGGGAGCAGCAGAGAGAGAGGGAGACACAGAGTCTGAAGCAGGCTCCAGGCTCTGAGCTGTCAGCACAGAGCCCAATGCGGGGCTTGAACTCCCGAACTGCGAGATCATGACCTGAGCTGAAGTCAGACGCTTAACTGACTGAGCCACCCAGGTACCCCGTTAGTTTATTTTTTATAAAGCCAATGATAACCAAGGAAATTTCAGTATTTCTTTTTTTTTAAATGTTTATTTATTTTTGACAGAAAGAGAGAAACAGAGCATGAGTGGGGGAGGGGCAGAGAGAGAGGGAGACAGAATCCAAAGCAGGCTCCAGGCTCCGAGCTGTCAGCACAGAGCCCAACGCGGGGCTCGAACTCACAGACTGTGAGATCATGACCTGAGCCGAAGTCGGCCGCTCAACCGACTGAGCCACCCAGGCGCCCCAGAAATTTCAGTGTTTCTAATGGTAACCAGAATATGGTTGGAAAGGCCAAGATGGGGT
Source organism: Leopardus geoffroyi (assembly GCF_018350155.1). Lineage (NCBI taxonomy): Eukaryota > Metazoa > Chordata > Mammalia > Carnivora > Felidae > Leopardus > Leopardus geoffroyi. The sequence goes on along the minus strand of NC_059327.1, from coordinate 33,281,257 downwards.
CGGCAACTCATTTTGGTGCCGTGTGGGCTAGGGTGGGTTTGGGATGTGGCAAGGTATTTGACAGGAAGCACAGAAGACCTTTAACATCATCCTTGTTCTCAAGGCCCTTATACCAGCTTGGGATTTAAGATTAATGTATAAAGAAAAAAAAAACCGTGTAAAGTGGCGAGCACTAGCCTTAAAAAGATTAGGAGTGCAGAGTGGACTACATCATGCGTGAGCATATGGGGGTCTGAACCTGAAGGACCTTGAGAAAGACTATCTCTCAGGCTTGAAAGTTTATAATTATTATGGGCCAGAGAAAATAAAAGAGACAAGGCGATCGTTAAATTCCTCTGCATTCTTTGGCATCATTTACTAGTTAAGGCCAAATGGAGATTACTTTTTGTAATTTAAAAAGAAATAATGTGTTTTTTAGATGGAAAATGAGTGATGTCTGAATTTCACCTCCATTGTCACCATAGCAAACGGCTGTCTGAGGCCCTAGAACAGTGAGAACCAGAACAAATGACCTTCTGTAACAAAGGCATCACGTCCTCGTTCTCTGCCAGCGCCGAAGGGAGATCGTTAGGCGCATTTTCAGCCCCACTGCCCACCTGTCTCCTGGGCAGAAAGCTACTCAGGGTCCTGCCCTCCACGTTCTTGGAGAACAAGCACTAAGGATGAGGATACTGGGCCCCTGTTTCCTTCCATGTGGCTTCCGCAATGAATAACATGAGAAAGAAATCCTAGTTAAAAAACAAACATACAGGGGCGCCTGGGTGGCGCAGTCGGTTAAATGTCCGACTTCAGCCAGGTCACGATCTCGCAGTCCGTGAGTTCGAGCCCCGCGTCAGGCTCTGGGCTGATGGCTCAGAGCCTGGAGCCTGTTTCCGATTCTGTGTCTCCCTCTCTCTCTGCCCCTCCCCCGTTCATGCTCTGTCTCTCTCTGTCCCAAAAATAAATAAACGTTGAAAAAAAAAATTAAAAAAAAAAAACAAAAAAAACCCAAACATACAATGGAATACTAAGTGGCAATGAGAAAGAATGAAATCTAGCCCTTTGTAGCAACGGGGATGGAACTGGAGAGTGTTACGCTAAGTGAAATAAGCCGTACAGACAAAGACAGATACCATATGTTTTCACTCTTAGGTGGATCCTGAGAAACTTAGCAGAAGACCATGGGGCAGGGGAAGGGAAAGAAAAGTTAGAGAGGGAGGGAGGCAAACCATAAGAGACTCTTGAAAGCTGAGAATAAACTGAGGGTTGATGGGGGGTAGGAAGGAGGGGAAAGTGGGTGATGGGCATTGAGGAGGCACCTGTTGGGATGAGCACTGGGTGTTATATATGGAAACCAGTTTGACAATAAATTTCATATTAAGAAAAATAATAAAATAAAATAAAATAGAAATGAAAAAAAAAAAAAAAACATACATGGGGCGCCTGGGTGGCTCAGTCGGGTAAGCCTCCGACTCTCGGTTTCGGCTCCGGTCCTGATCTCATGGTTACGTGGGTTCAAGCCCCGCATAGGGCTCGGCGCTGACAGTTCAGAGTCTGCTTGGGATTCTTTGTCTCCCTCTCTCTCTGCCCCTCCCCAACGTGCACTGTCTCTGTCTCTCTCAAAATAAATAAACTTTAAAAAAAAATAAAAGTTAAAAAACAAACAAGCAAATAAGGGCGCCTGGGTGGCTCAGTTGGTTAAGCGTCCGACTCTTGGCTTTGGTTCAGGTCATGATCTCAGGGTTTGTGAGTTCGAGCCCTGCATCAGGCTCTGCGCTAAAGCGAGTAGCTTGCTTGGGATTCTGTCTCCCTCTCTCTGTGCCCCTCCCCTCTTGCTCTCTATCTCTCTCTCAAAACAAATCAAAATAAACTGTAAAACTAATACACTCACACACAAGACCTTGGAAGGACGCTAAGTATACTAAATAGGAAGGTTTTTGCATCCGGTTGGTGTGAAACGTTTGGCCTGTCTTGTTCTCTCAGTTTTTCATTGTTTAATTTTAAGTGAGAATAGTCACTTCCCCTGCTATAACAATGAACTGCATACTGACAGTCATTTGTAGAACACAGCAGTTGATCTGATGTATTCATACAGCAAAGCATTGACTCTAGCTTTGGATGATATTTCTCTTTAATTTTCCATAGAAAGTACCAAAATAATTCTCACTAATTCCTGTTCCTGATATCCTAACATCCTTTGTTCTTACCAGCGACAATGCACACCAGATATAGAAAATGTTGGGGCGTCTGGGTGGCTCAGTCGGTTAAGCGGCCGACTTCAGCTCAGGTCATGATCTCGCGGTCCATGAGTTCGAGCCCTGCATCGGGCTCTGTGCTGATGGCTCAGAGCCTGGAGCCTGTTTCGGATTCTGTGTCTCCCTCTCTGCCCCTCCCCTGTTCATGCTCTGTCTCTCTCTGTCTCAAAAATAAATAAATGTTAAAAAAAAAAAAAAAAAAAAAGAAAATGTAATAGCTTGCTTCCCGTTAAGTGCATGAACAACTGGGAATGGAGATACCCAGAAAGCAGCTTCTAGCAACTCATTTATAGATACTCATTTGCATCTTTATGTGTTATTCACTAGAGAGATTATGTGGATAAGATAGCCAGAAGCAGCCAGTTGCTTTTATCTATCTGTCTCTATCTATCTATCTATCACCTATCTATCTATCTATCTATCTATCTATCTATCTTTCCATCTATCATCAACCGATTCTATCAAAATCTTACTTTCAAAGGCTGTTAAGCCATCAGCAAATGGGTAATTGCCATGTGCTCAGTCCTTAAAGATATTAAATATATATGACAAATGTGGGAAAAATAGTTCTCACCCTTCGATTTAGACAGTGAAAGTAATATCTACCAATAAATAATACAAAAGTGTAGGCCATTCAAACCTGGTCTGTAGGGCACAGAATAGGAAGTGTTCTACAATCCACAAAGCTCAAGTCTCTCTGTACTGTACAAAATAGAGACAGAAAAGTAAAGTCCCCACACTGCAGGCTCTGCAGAAACACCCCCCCCCCCGCCCCCTGCCCCGTTGGACCTCTGGGCTCTGACACAAGGTAGTGGTATATTTTTGGGTCTTACTGGACCTCTCTGTGCTCTTCCCTTGAAGACATTATCCGACCTCAAGATGCCCTCCAGTTATTTCTGGGAAGTCCCCCCGGGGTTTCTCACCAACAAATCCCACGGTGCCTTCAGTCACACCCACTCACCTGCTCGGGGGCATGCTCGATTGTGTCTCATCTCTGTCACCTGTGCTGTCCATACCTCTCCTGCAGGTCTCACAAGACTTCCAATCATCAGGCCGCTGGCCCCTGGTACTCTCCGTGGGCCCCTGAGATTCACTTTCTACCCTCGCCTTGCCTTTGGGTTTGTCTAAGTGGAGACAGCAGACAGGAATTTAGGGAGAGGGCAGCACAGGAATCCTTTTATGTCTCCGATCCTTCCACACTGGAGTACAGGGCAGCGGGTGCTATGCAATGCAGCCCTCTCCCACAGCAGTCTCTCTCCCGGCTCCCCTCCCCTCCCCTCCCTCCCTTGCAGGAACAGTGGCCTCCTTTGCCCCTTCAGACTAAAGATGGTAAGGCCTAGCTCCTCTTGACATTCTCGGGATGCTTTACCATCCTTTTTGAGCCTCCTGAAACCCTAATCACACCTCTTTATGAAACAGCAATTTCTCCCCCCGTGTCCCTTTCAGTAACACTCACCAATGACCCCATGTATGGCTTCTGTGATCGGCCCAGGCCCTGATGGCTACAGTGTCCTAATTCTGCTTAGTTTCATGCAGAAGCAGGGGGAATATTCATCCTCCACCCCCCCCAACCCCCTTTTCCCAGTGCAATTACATGAGCCCTAGAGCAGATCAGCTTATACCCAGTTAAGTCAGTTACAACACATCCCATGAAACTCAGTTCCCTACAGTCTTGGAAAACAGGCAAAAATAAATAAAGAAATAAAAGCATTCCCTCTGTCCTTCTCTTTAGGCCCTGCTCCTATTCACAAATCCCCTTCCAGGCATAAAACCTGGATGCAAAGTTGTATGCGTGGCTGGACGATGCATAAGAAGGGAAGGGGCCTGGCTTACAGAGCGCTAACTTATCCGAGCAAAACATTCTCAGTTCCAATCATAAAAGTAGGTGTGTTTGGGGTGCCTGGACGGGTCAGTCCATTGAGTATCTGACTCTTGGTTTTGGCTCAGGCTGTGATCTCATGGGGGTAGGAATGAGCCCTGTGTCAGGCTCTCGCTGACAACACAGAGCCTGTTTGGGATTCTTTCTTGCTCCCTCTCTCTTTGCTCCTCCCCCACTCGCACTTGTGCGGTCTCTCTCTGTCTCTCTCTCAAAATAAATAAATAAACTAAAAAAAATGTTTTTAAAAATGGGTGTGTTTGCAGGAGGTGGGGGGATAGGGGTTGGGTAAGAAACTCAGAATTACAAAGGTTGGACTGATCAGAAAAGTTTTTATGGGGGCACCTGGGTGGCTCAGCCGGTTAAGCGTCCGACTTTGGCTCAGGTTATGATCTCATGGTTTGTGAGTTCGAGCCCCACGTCGGGCTCTGTGCTGACAGCTCAGAGCCTGGAGCTGCTTCAGATTCTGTGTCTCCCTCTATCTCTGCTCCTCCCCTACTCACGCTCTGTCTCTGTCTCTCTCTCTCTCTCTCTCAAAAATAAACATTAAAAAATTTTTTTAAAAAGTTTTTATGAACAAGATGAGACCAATTTGATCTGTTAAAAAAATAATTTCTTAAAGTTTATTTATATATTTTGAGAGAGAGAGAGACAACACACGCACTCTAGTGGAGGAGGGGCGGAGAGAGAGGGAGATAGAATCCTAAGCAAGCTCCACACTCAACATGAAGCCCACCTAGAACTTGATCTCAGGACCCGGAGATTATGACCCGAACCGAAATCAAGAGCTGGACACTTAACCGACTGAGCCCTCCAGGCGCCCTGAGACCAATTTTATCTTGACAAGAGAAAGAAAATGAGGCTACCTTAAGGAGCTTGGAATACGCGTCAGAGAAATGTAACATTTACAGAAGGGTAACAAAGTAGAACATTAATAGACGGTGGGCACCATGTCCTGAGGAGCAAGGAAAGTTGGGGTCGAAGCCACTAGACAGAAGACCTTAACATCTAGGTGGAAATATTTAAATTAGATGTAGATGGCAATAGGAAAACGTTGAAGTTATACGCTAAATATAGCCAGACCACAGGAGAAATTCTGTGTTAGCAATTTCAATTACCTTAACTGGATTTTGGATCTGTGTTGGTGCTCACCTCAGAATGACTACAACAGACCTCCAGGAAAGTCTGGAAACCAGTAGAAGCCAGGCTAATTCTCCCAGTACGGCTCATGTGGAAATACTGAAATCTTTAGTTAAGGGATCTTACAGATAGTTATGGTGCTTCTCTAAATCTTTGTTCAGCAGAAGAGAGATGACAGATAAATAGGTCTTTAACATAATTCTGCACTTGGAAACTGAGAAGCTGTCCAAGGGTTCAGAAACTGATGCAGAAGCAGTTGTCACACAAGAACAATTTTTTAATTTCCGTTTCTTGAAAAAGGGCAATGATAATTCTTTAGGCCCATGCTTTATCTCTAAGGACACACTGCTTGATTTGCAGTCTAGAAGAACCACTAATGGAGAAAAGGGCAGAGAGATGAAAAGGACCAGAATTGGCTGCAAACATGTCCATTTGGCATGGACTCTGATGAGATTACAGGTCATATGGAATGGAACAGATATTTGCAAATGATATATGGGATAAAGGGCTAGTATCCAAATCTATAAAGAACTCACCAAACTCCACACCCCCCAAAAAAACAAATAATCCAGTGGAGAAACAGGCAGGAGACATAAATAGACACTTTTCCAAAGAAGACATCCAGAAGGCTAACAGACACATGAAAAGATGCTCAACGTCACTCATCATCAGGGAAATAAAAATCAAAGCCACACTGAGATGCCACCTCACGCCGGTCGGAGTGACTAAAATTAGCAACTCAGCCAACAACAGATGCTGGGAGGATGTGGAGAAACGGGAACCCTCTTGCACCACTGGTGGGAATGCAAACTGGTGCAGCCGCTCTGGAAAACAGTGTGGAGGTTCCTCAAAAAATTAAAAAGAGATCTACCCTATGACCCAGCAATAGCACTGCTAGGAATTGACCCAAGGGATACAGGAGTGCTGATGCACAGGGTCACTTGTACCCCAGTGTTTATAGGAGCACTTTCAACAATAGCCAAATATGGAAAGAGCCTAAATGTCCATCAACTGACAAATGGATAAAGAAAATGTGGTTTATATATACAAAGGAATACTACTTGGCAATGAGAAAGAATGAAATCTGGCCATTTGCAGCAATGTGGATGGAACTGGAGGGTATAATGCTAAGTGAAATAAGTCAGTCAGAGGAAATAAGTCAGTCTGTCTGAAGACAGATACCCTATGTTTTCACTCATATGTGGATCATGAGAAACTTAATAGAAGAACATGGAGGAGGGGAAGGGGGAAGAAAAAGTTACAGAGAGGGAGGGAGGCAAACAATAAGAGACCCTTAAATAGTGAGAACAAACTGAGGGTTGATGGGGGGTGGGAGAGGGGGGAAAGTGGGTGATGGGCATTGAGGAGGGCACCTGCTGGGATGCGTACTGGGTGTTGTATGGAAACCAATTTGAAAATAAATTATATTTTAAAAAAAAGATTACAGGTCACAAAGTAGCCCAAGCTTTGGGGTCATCTAAATGATCTGCATACGACTTTTTCTTTTTATCTCATAGAAATACACAACTAGTGGAAGGGAAAAAAAATAATATACTTTTGAACATTTAAGCAGAACCAAGAGCTGTGCTACATTTTTTACATTTGCTCGTTTAATAACAGTTTTATTACGCACAGGGGTATGAGATGGTTGCATCAGGATCACACAGCAAAAGGCGTTAAAGCAGGACGCCCCATCATCAACAATCAATGCCTTTCATAGGCTACTCACTGGTATAATTGTGCAGAAACAGTCTCTCTGGATGTGTCTAGGCGCAACCCCACAGATCGGCGTTTTCTTCCAAGAATTTTCAACGGGTGTGCTACAGAGCTAAGTTCTTGCCTGCCTGCAACCAGTCCTCTATCTCTCTGATCTAAATCGAACCTCTGGTTGAAGGAGATCCATTCTGTTTTCCTTTCCTGACACCTTCATGGGGTTTGTTTATTTCTTTGTTTGCCTTTGTTCCTTCATTTGTGTGTGTTCAAAGAAAATAAAATTTAATGTCATTTATTCACTTCTATTTTTATATATTTTTGCTCTTATGTGCAAGGTGTTAGTGAGGACTCAAAGAAAATTGAAACAGAAATCCTTCCCTCAAGGAGTTTTTAAAAAGATAGGGAATGGACCATTGTGACCTCTAATATTGTATGTTTGTTGAATATTGTATGTTGAAAGTAACCTAGAAAATATATCATGTTGATGCGATAAATAGTATGTTGTGAAGGATTTGAAGGCCAGGTGTAAGGTACTTGAAATTTATCGGGATGCTGGGAAGTCATTTTATAGTTTTTGGTACCCCTTAAATCTGTGTACTTTCCAAATACAATTGTGGGATTATCAAAAATTCCAATATATATGTAGAATGAAAGCATAGAATTTAGAACTAGAACATAGGAAACTAAGATAAGACATCCTGCTAGACACCTTGTTCCACTCTGTCATTTGTCAAGGAGGATGTTCAAGTTCAGAGAGGTGAAAATTACTTACCTGCATCTGATAGTGTCCGAGTTAGACTTCTTTCTAAATTTAAATCTCTTGGTAGAATGCCATTGCACCGAATGCCCACTTATTTCACTCACAGACCAGTGTTTCACAAGATCTTTGTGACCACTGATTCATTATCATATCGACTGAATAAACAACCGAGTAGCCGTGCTACGTTCCATGCATAATGAGGAAAGCAACCCAAGGTCCCTGCCCTAGAAAAGGTGCATTAATGTGGAGGAGGCTGAAATGCCAATGAAGGCATTTAACGCATTTGGATTCACAGGGTGTTGGGAAAGAACAAAAACGCATTGCGGGATCTTAATACACAATAGGCTTTTCAAAATGCGTGGGTTGTTTCTTAAAAATATTCCACATGAAATGCCTGTTAACTACAGATGACTTTGTTGTCAAATCCTCAAGGTCTAGAACAACTCTATTAATGAAACGGCCAAACATGCTGCTGCGTCTACAGTCAACAATTTCATCTGGAGGAAGGTCATGTTATTCTTCAGTGATGGAGCCCCTGCTTGGCCAACAGCCAAGTGCTCCAGAGACGGCTTAAGCTAAATTCACATTCGGGAAATGACAGAAATCAGTGTCTTGCCTGCTCTGAAAGCTCATATCAATTCTTTAGCAACTGGCCTTTTTTCTGAGCTGCAGAAAATCTCTCTTTCATGAAGGAATTTCATTGCACAAATTTGAAGAATGGTTCAGGGCTATCAAGGTCGTTGGGCCATTTTTTCTCATTTTTTTGTTCAGGAGAGGAAAGTGACACCCCCAAAGGCTGGAGGATATGCTAGCAAGCAAGCAGATGCAACCAGATCCCCGGGCACCTGGCACTTTTCCAGTATCACTTCCACGGCACCGTGTGTCTTTGATGTCTTATCCATTGTAATTTTCTCGTTATGAATGAACTTCCAAGGACCCATTACAGAGCAGTATCCAAAAGAGTCAAGACGAGTTCCCCGTATTCGTTCAACACTATTCTGGGGCCACATAGATTCTTATTCCAAGGTGAACAGCTAGGGAGAGAAAGAAGGACACCAACAGGGTTTCCTCTTCTTTTGTAACAACTTTGCTGCGATGAACCACTTGTTGGCCTGTGTCTTAAACTGAGCACCGCCCACTCTAATGATTCAGAATTTCAAACATTAGGAAAACTAATGCTAAACATTTTGCCTGCGTTATCTCACTCAGCTGTCACAAGTCTCTGGGAGTATGAGTGTGTGTGTGTGTGTGTGTGTGTGTGTGTGTGTGTGTGTGTGAGATTACCTTTATTATGTAGATTAGAAAACGGGCTCTGAAAGGTAATCTGTCCGGGTCTTATCCAGTAAGTGGCAGCGCTGAAAATAAATTCTGGTCTTCACCAGTTTACTCCTCGAATGCATCAACTCTTTCCCTAAATTAGGCAAAAACAAGCACTTGCTTTCATGCAAGGTAATCATATGTGTATAGTTCTGGCTTTAGAATGAACAGAAGTGTGCTTAAATTTATGTAGTATTTTGCATTTCCCAAATGCCTCCTTTTTTTTTTTTTTTTTTTTGCCTCCTTTTTCATTGCTTGATTGAAGAGGAAAATCTTTACAAGCAATTTTTGGAAGTCATAGTGATTTAAAAAGAAAAGAAAAGAAAGAGAAGAGAAGAGAGAAGGGAAGGGAAGGGAAGGGAAGGGAAGGGAAGGGAAGGGAAGGGAAGGAAAGGAAAGGAAAGGAAAGGAAAGGAAAGGAAAGGAAAGGAAAGGGAAGGAAAGGGAAGGAAAGGAGAAGAGAAGAGAAGAGAAGAGAAGAGAAGAGAAGAGAAGAAAAGAAGAGAAAAGAAAAAAGAAGGCAAGACACAGGGAGGGGCCCTAAGCAGCGATGGTGCTGGTATTGTATGGCTTCAGAGGCAAGGAAAGGATTACAGTGCTTAAAGTTCCCCGGGGTTTTGTCACTATCCTAGGTTGATAAGCCCATCAGTTTTAAGTGTAAAATTGGTATAGCATTGCCAAGGCCATTGAGAACTAATCTCTAAAATACCAGGTCTCCCTGTTAAAGCGGAGAATGAAAAATGCTACAAATAGAGATCCCGGGGTCACAGGATCTAATGTTTGTGATTTGTGGAAGTCTCATTACCACCACGGAAATCTGAATGATTCTATGCAACCTAACAGCCATCAGCCCCAAGCCACCTAACAATGCATAATGTAATAAACCCCTACTGGGTGGAAGAACAGGAGACGATGTCCCAGTGTCACAACATTTCTATGCAGTAGCCGACACGCTGACTGCACTCACACCCTTTTCCTTTGGCCGTATTGATTACGCTGTGTGAATGTACTCACACACAGCATAGACGTCAGTCTGGTTTATACTGCAGGTGCCTCTGGTTAGCAACACCAGTTCTCCAGAGACTCTGGTCTCATCGTTCACAGAACTGAATACTTGCAAATGGTCTATTTAAAGGGTACTGAGGGGCTGCAAGGTTGAACTAAGATGTGGGAGTCTGTCTCCTCAGCTACCTCCAGCTATAGAAATAGGTAGACTATAAAAGTCTAGTTAGATCACGGGCAAAATACAAAACAAGTCATGGAACAGTGCCAAAAGACTGCCGTCAGCAGGTATGAGAAATTTGCGGAAACCAATTCTTCTGTAAAACGTTGTGGCTAAAATCGACTGGGCTACAACTAAAGTCTAAGCCAGGGGCTAGAAAAACCCGAACTTGCTCCTAGTTGAGCGCTAACTTTTTTTGAGTAATCTTAGCATCAAAAGCTGGACTTGGGTACCTTTCCATGTCTGTAATTTGGGGTATATATCTCTATACCTTACTAACAACTTGTCTGACATATATTTATCACACCTAGAGCACAGCTCCGTGTCATAGAAGATAGTGAAGTCAGGTCTTTTGAATAAATTTGAATTTGGTCTACTCATTGCCTACAGCACTCGGGCATCTTTAAGAGGCAGGGTGTATATAGTGGTTAAGTGTATAGATTGGACCCAGAAAGCCTGTGTTTGAACTTTAACTATACGATTTACACATGTTAACCTGGTCCAGTGCTCATGTCTCTCTGTGCCTTATTTTCCTCAAATGTAAATGTAATAATGTACCCACCCAATAAGGTTATTGTAATAATTGAGTTAATATATGTAAGGCCATTAGGACAGAGTCTGTATATGGGAAACATTAGTACATATCAGCAAATACTACCATGTTAAAAATAGCTTCATGAACTGTATGATTCCCCATTTTTATTCTCTTCCACAATGTTCTATCAAATATATTTATGAACACTGAAAGGCCCAGTGGAAAACAGGGAAACCTGAAAGCAAAAGTTAATCATTAAAGAGCAGGAATAGGGGTGCCTGGGGGGCTCAGTCAGTCGAGCGTCCGACTTTGGCTCAGGTCCTGATCTCACGGTTCGTGAGTTCGAGCCCCGCATCTGGCTCACTGCTGTTCGCACAGAGCCCACTTCGGATCCTCTGTCTCCCTCTTTCTCTCTGCCCCTCCCCTGCTGGTTCTCTCTCTCTCTTCCTCTCTCTCTCTCTCTCTCTCAGAATTAAAAAAAAAAATGTAGGAATAAATATTTGACACATCCCCAGATCCCCCAGGTCACTCTCACATCCTAGAGTAAAAACGAATGCCCTGATCATACGACAGTTATTATAAGCTTTGCTTTTGAGGCCATTAATTTTCTGGCACTTCCTGCCTGTGTATACCCACTGCAATTAATTTACTGGCACGTCCTCCTCCTGTACGCTCGTTAGAGTCCCACTGGGGAAGCACTGTTTCTGATTCTATGTCTTATGTATAACTCAGAGATTGTACCTGTCTCGATTTCCCATGCCACTGAGAAGAGAAAATGGTTTCCAAAGGAGTAAGGCAATAAAACTCCTAATTTTGTCTTTGAAACAGGTACTCTACTTAGAATTGGACCTCCTTGGAACATATAGGGTTCGAAAACTTTGCAATATGGTGACGATGAGCCCATTGCTGCCTTAGCCCGTCAGGCTTTGCTGTAGCCCTTGGCCTAGCAGGCAAAGACTCAGCTCTGAACGAAATTAGACAAAACCAAAAAAGCGGCTAAGGAAACTGGCTGCTTCCCTTAGGGAGGGTCAAGGATCAGTCTTACGTCACCAAGCCCAGGGGCCGTTCTGTCTGTCGTTTTTTGCATTCAGTTGTCCACTGAGCAGCTGCACTAACCTCCACCATCAGTCCCCCGACCTTGGCCTGGGCTTCCCTCTCTATTTCCTGACAGGTACTGCTGTCCCCAGTGGCATTGGAAATCGGAGCTGAATCCCAACTGAACTAGATAGGATTCTGCCCTACGACTTACGCTTCATTGGTATTTACGCTGGCGGCTGGAACTGTGTTCTCTGCTTCGTTTGTTGGTTTCTGTTTTGTTTACACTGAATAGACCACCTGCGAACACGATGTTGATTTTGTTTGACGAGGTGTCTGTCCACGATCTAGAAGTTCTCTTTATCTGCAGCATTCGGGATCCGACTCCCTGTATAGATGACACCTCGGATGAAGACACAATTAATGTGGGCGTGCCTAGGTGGCACAGTCAGTTAAGCATCTGACTCTCAGTCTTGGCTCAGGTCGTGAACTCACGTTTCGTGAGTTCAATCCCCGCATCAGGCTGTCGCTGATGGCACGGAGCCTGCTTGGGATTCTGTCTCTCCTTGTCTCTGCTCCTCCCCACTTGTACTCGTCCTCTCTAAGTAAATAAATGAAGTTAAAAAATAAATCAATAACAATTAATTAATTAAGTAACGTTGCTTGTGGATAATCTCAGTAAGGTTTATTTATGTTCTCAGAGATTAGGACTAGATTTGGGTTTGTCAGTTGTGATCCAGCCTATGTCTACTCACTCTCAGTGAGAAGCTAAGATGGTTTAGCATGCCCCATAACAGGCTCTCTTATAGCCATGCTTCATTAAAAAATAGAATGACAGGAGCTCCTGGGTGGCTCAGTCAGTGAAACGTCCGATTTCGTTCAGGCCACGATCTCATGGTTCGTGAGTTCGAACCCCACTTCGGGCTCTCTGCTGTCAGTGGAGAGCCCATTTCAGATCCTCTGTCTCCCTCTCTCTCTGCCCCTCCCCTACTCTCTCTCTCTTCCTCAAAAATAAGTAAACGTTAAAAAAAATTAGAACTACAGGGGTGCCTGGGTGGCTCAGTTGGTTAGATATCTGACCCTGGGTTTCAGTTTAAGACATGATCTCACAGTTCGTAAGTTTGAGCCCCACATGGGGCTTTGCGTTGACAGTTCAGAGCCTGCTTGGGATACTCTCTCTCCCTCTGCCTCTGCCTCTCCCCTGCTCATGTGTGCTCTCTCTCTTGCTCTCTCTCTCTCTCTCAAAATAAATAAACTTTAAAAATTAGAATTACAGGGGCACCTGGGTGGCTCAGTCAGTTGAGAGTCTGACTTGGGCTCAGGTCACGATTTCATGGTTCATGGGTTTGAGCCCTGCATCAGGCTGTGTGCTGACAACTCAGAGCCTGAACCCTGCCTCAGATTCTGTGTCTCCCTCTCTCTCTGCCCCTTCCCTGCTCATACTCTGTCTCCCAATCTCTCTTTCAAAAATAAACACTAAAAAAATTAGAATTACACATGCACACATTTATATGTATGTATAAGGGTAGATGCATGTACACAAATATGCAATCTGGATTACTAGGAGGTATTTTCTCATGTATTCATATGATCAATCCACTTCTAAATCATTTGTTCATTTACTCATTAAATACAAATTAAATAGTATTAGAGCAATTACAACATGCCAGGCATTGGAAAACAGGGGAAGAATAAAAGATTAAGGAGACGTGGCCCAATACAAGAAGAAATGGAAATTCTGAATATTAAAATAGTTTTAATATTTTAAAATATTAATATCTAAATTTTAAAATATTAAAGCTAGAGTTTACAAAAATGTAAAACTTCCCACAAAGTAAGCCCTAAATCCAGATGCTAAACCAGTGAATTCTACCAAGCGTTTAAGCGATTAACTGTTTCAATTGTACACTAACTCTTCCCATAAGTAGCAAGATGCAAACTCTCCCCCATATTATTTTATGAGATGAGAATAAACATAGTGCCAAACACAGAAAAGGATATTTCCAAATGGAAAATTACAGGCCAATCAAGAATATGGTTGCAGGGGCGCCTGAGTAGCTCAGTCGGTTGAGCGTCCGACTTCGGCTCAGGTCATGATCTCACAGTTCATGAGTTCGAGCCCCGCGTTGGGCTCTGTGCTGACATCTCAGAGCCTGGAGCCTGTTTCAGATTCTGTGTCTCCCTCTCTCTCTGCCCCTCCCCTGTTCATGCTCTCTCTCTCTCTGTCTCGGAAATAAACGTTAAAAAAAAAAAAAAGAATATGGTTGCAAATGTCAAAAGCAAAATAGGTTCAAATACAATTAATTCAGGTATAAAGAGGATAATATATCACAATCAAGCTGGCTTTATTCTAGAAAGAAAGGTTCATTTAACATTAACATTTAATCAATATAAAGCACCATACTAAGAGACTAAGGAAGAAAAATTATGCAGGCATCTTGATATAGACGGAATGTCATTGGATAATAAGGAACATCCATTTATGACAAAAATTCTTAGTCGAATAGTAATAAAAGGATGTTTATTTAATCTGATTAAAGCAGCTGCAACCATCTAAAGCAAAATTCATATTTAATAGTTAAAAATATGTAGCTTTGGCTCTGACATGAGAAATGGGGCAAGGACCAATCCTACTGCTACTCCTATTCAACATTGTATCGGCAATCCTAGCTGGTATATTAAGGCAAGTAAAAGCAAAAGAAATACAAAGACCCAGAGGAGGCAGTAATTTGCTTTGATAATGTGACTTTGCATTGTTGAATAAACAACAGAGGCTACAGATCGTTACAATTTTTTTTAATTTTTTAACGTTTATTTATTATTGAGAGACAGAGAGACACAAAGCTTGAGCAGGGGAGGGGCAGAGACAGGGGGAGACACAGAATCCGAAGCAGGCTCCAGGCTCTGAGCTGTCAGCACAGAGCCCGACGCGGGGCTCGAACCCACGAACCGTGAGATCATGACCTGAGCGGATGTCGGTTGCCCAACCAACTAAGCCACCCAGGCGCCCCCAGATTGTTACAACTTTAAGTGAATTTAATAAAGCCACAAGATGCTGTATAAACATACAGATATAAATTGCGTCTCGTGACACTAACAAAAACTATTGAGACGACTCAAAATTGTGTGATTAAGACTGAATCTAACAAAAATGTATACAAACCTCTACACTGGAAAGTATAAAACATTTTGGAGGGAAATAATAGAAAGTCTGATAAATGAAGAAATACATCATGTTTATGGCTTTGAAGACTCAATATCTTAAGGATGTATGTTCTTCCTAAACTGATTTGATACAATACAAAAGGCGCACATGTGTGTGTGTGTGTGTGTGTCTGTGTGTCTGTGTGTCTGTAAAATAGGAAGATAAAATTTTTTTAAGTTTATTTATTTTTGAGAGAGAGAGAGCGAGAGCAGAAAAAGGGCAGAGGCAGAAAGAGAAAGAGAGAGAGAGAGAGAGAATCTCTGTGCCATCAGCTCAGAGCCTGCTCTCCAACCGGGAGATCACGACCTGAGCCAAAACCAAGAGTCAGATGCTTAACTGACTAGGCCACCCAGGGGCCCCAAGAATGTGATTTTAAAAACTATTTTGCACCCGGAAATGTGAAGAGCTGAAAATGGCCCAGATAAACCTTAAGACGACCGGAACGCTTCCCAATATTAAGAACGTTGCTAATCTGTAGGAGTTAAGACAGTGTTAGCTGACATCAGGACTCTTTTATGAAGCTAAAGTAATTAAGCCAGTCTGTAAAGGGGCGCCTGGGTGGCTCAGTCAGTTAAGCATCCAACTTCAGCTCAGGTCATGATCTCGTAGTTCGTGAGTTCGAGCCCTGCGTCAGGCTCTGTGCTGACAGCTCAGAGCCTGGAGCTGCTTCACATTCTGTGTCTCTCTCTCTCTCTCTCTCTGCCCCTCCCTGACTCATGCTCTGCCTCTGTCTCTCAAAAATAAATAATGATGGGCGCCTGGGTGGCGCAGTCGGTTAAGCGTCCGACTTCAGCCAGGTCACGATCTCGCGGTGCGGGAGTTCGAGCCCCGCGTCAGGCTCTGGGCTGATGGCTCAGAGCCTGGAGCCTGTTTCCGATTCTGTGTCTCCCTCTCTCTCTGCCCCTCCCCCGTTCATGCTCTGTCTCTCTCTGTCCCCAAAAAAATAAATAAACGTTGAAAAAAAAAATTAAAAAAAATAAATAAATAAAAAATAAATAAATAAATAATGAAACATTAAAAAAAAAGAAAGTCTGTAAATATGGAAGGATGGAAAAAGAGAGTGATACAGACGAACAGAGGGTTCACAAGCAGAGCCACAGGTGCTAGGGAGGAGGGAAAACGGTAGTCTTTCATTAAACACTGCTGGGCCCTTTGATATCTATTTGAGAAAAGGTGAATATTGACCCCTATCCCACTCTATGTACAAAAGTCAACTACAGGTGATTTGTAGATCTAACTTTGAAGTAATAAAAAAAATGTACAGAAATCTCTTTACAGTATTGAGGTAGAGAAAGATGTCTTCAACACACGCACACGCCCAAACACACAAAACCATTAATGGTAAAGGAAAAGACAGATGAGAGGAATAAAATTAGCAATTTCTGGTTGTCAAAACACGCCATCAAGTACGTCAAAGCACAAGCCATAGTGTAGGAGATATGGGCAAAATGTAAAGCTTATGAGTGTTTGCAACATAAATATACAAAGGACTCCCATTTACCAATAAGTATAAAATAGACAACTCAATCGAATATTAGGCAAGAATGCTAAACAGGCATTCACAAGTGAGAATAACCAAATTATCGAAGGACAACAAATGTACACAAATGTGTTCAACTTAATTTCTTCTTCATCAGGGAAATACAAACTGAAAGCACAAGGAAATACCACTGAACTCTCCAGAATGGCTAACATTAAAAGGCTGATACAGTGTTGGCAAAGAGCTAGAGCAGAGTTCTCATATATATTCCTGGTGAGATTGTTAATTGGTACAATCACTTTGCAAAGCTCTTTGGCGGTATGCTAAAGATGTATCAGTGCGTGCGCGCGCGCAAGCGTGTGTATGTGTGTGTGCATTTTAAGACCCAGAAATAACACTCCCAGGTTTTTGCCCATGCGTACACACAGCTGATGCACAAGAATGTCAAAAATGTGCAAGAATAACACGCGTGAGAGTGTCTTTTTCATTTCAAGTCACTGAATAGCAGATTGTGTAAGTAAATCGTGGTGTATTTATACAATAGGATGCTACACAGGAATGAAAAAAAAGATGGTTTGCTGCTACGTGCAATATCATAGATGAGATGAGTTTTCAGGCATAATTTTCAGTAAAAGAAGCCACACACAAGAGAACTTATATTAGATGGTTGTCTTTATATAAAGGACAGAACCAGGGAAAACGAAGAAGGAATTAGTGCTTATCTCTGGGGAGAAGAGGAAAATCAAGGGGACATGCGGGTGCCTTTTGGGAGGCAGATAATGTTTTCTTACCATTGCTCTGTGAAAAGACATTTTCACATTTTATATCTGTGCACTTTGCTGAATGTATGTCACATCGTAATTAGGTATCATTAAAACATAAAAATATAGTCCCTGCACTCAAAGTCCCTGCTAATTAGTGTGGTGACTACAGACGTTATCAATACTACATGATCTTTCCCTTACCCATTTATCCACCTTCATCCTGGCAATATTTTCCTATGGGCAGATGATGCTAGAATCTATAGTTGTAGCACCAACATGGCTGCCCGCTTGTCAACCAGACTCGATACAATGTGGTCATTTGAGCACTCCCCCACCTCAGCCCACAATGTCATTCTCTGAGCCTACAATCACGTGGGTCCATTCTGTCATCCCTGCCCTGACCATTGTCATTCTGCTTGACACTCTCATGCTTTTTCCTGGACAACTGCAGCAGCCACCTGATTGGTCTTTACAAAGGCACTTTATACCTACCATAATATAATTCCTTCAAGGTCATACGTACAACGATGCCATTCCTTTGCTTAAAAAGGTTATCATCTCTCAATTGCCTGCTGAATGAAATCGAGGCCCCTGAACTGCGTGGTCCTTCTATGCGCATTTTGCTTCCTTTGCTCATAATATCCCCTCTGCCAAGAATATCTTTCCTAATATTACCAGAGACATAAGTCCGCATGGCCTACGATCTCCAAGTCAAATGCCATTTCTTCCATGATTTTTTTTCCCATTTCCTTCCTGATGTAATTCTTCCCTCCTTTCAAAGACCATCATTTACTTTTATAGCTGTTGTGTGCGTCTATCAATTTGCACCTTACATCAGGGGCCTACCTTACGTGAAAATGTGAAATGTGTAATCAGAAACTATGAGTTTGAATCCGACCTTCGCCACCTATCAGCTGAGTGATTTGAGGCAAGTCACTTCCCTTGAGCCTCAGTTTTCCCTTGTGTCAAAATGTGGGAGAGGCATCAGACTTCCTAGGACACCTGGCAATATAAACCTCATCATAAAATAAATGGCATCCAGGTCTCTAGGGAACTTTGGGAGCCACATAAAAGTCGGTTAGGTGAACTCTAACGTCACTGCAAATTGCATGACTGTCATCAAGTTTTCAAAAGATTTGTGCATGCTTTCCCTCTGCAGAACCACAAGCTTCTGAAAGATGGAGCTTGTGTTTTACTCACGTTTACTCCCTTAGGACAAGGTCAGTGCCTTGCACACTGCACTTGCTTGGAAAGAATCTGCTCTTTAAGCAAATCATGTGAAAGATCCACATGTTGACAGCGTGTATTTGTCTTACATAGAGACAAGTGACTAAGGAATTTGAGAATACCCAAAGATGCTGTAATCAATGACAAAATGAGGATCTAAACCCAAGTGTCGTGCCTCAGAGGCTAAGACTATAACTTGATGGTTCATCCAATAAAATAGCGAATGCAATTCTGCTGATGATTAGCTCAAGCATGTCATTTTATTGGCGAGTTAGCCTCAGTGCTGAAATGCTTTTCCCACGTACTATGGTGAGAAAGCTACAGCTAGAAGCAAGGTTTCCTCTCTTCTCCAGAGACCTCCTCAGTATGTCACATTGCTTACCTCGGGAAGCTCTGTTGCTAGGCAACCATGAGCTCTTTCAACCACTTAAGTTTTAAAAGCGTTTTATAAAATTTCTCTGCTTGACATACTTGAATGATGGCGGGGTTTACCAGCGAGAAAGAACAAGCCTGAAAATGGCCAGTCGTGAGCTTGGGGCAGCTAACCCAATCCATTTCTCCAACTGGAAAATGGTACTGTCCTGCCTGCTGGGAATAATGATCAGGATAATGGCATTAATGGCATCAAACATGCCCTGGGAATCATGATTGAGATGGTCACATGTTTTCCAAGGGCAGTGGATATTAATCTCAGTATGTCCTTTTAAAATACAAATTTGACACAAAATTACTTTTGATTGCTTGCTTTAACAGGTTTTTCGCTTGGGAACTTCTGCATCGAATCTGATTTTTAGAGTAACTTAAAGCAGTGTGGAGGCTTTTCTCCGTCACCTGATTTATCACCTTTCTCTGAAAAATTTGCCCCAGGGGGTTCTCTCTGGCCAGTTGCTGAACTCTCCTCCTCTTGGTTTCTTTGGCTGCTTGACCAAGGTTGCAAATGGGAACTGAAGCTGACTTCTATAACTGGATTCATCATTGCTACTCATATTTCTCTGCAATGCACCACGAATCTCTTCCAATCCGAGCTAGCCCTCATCCCAGTAATGTTCTCATTCTCGTATTTTTTAAGGTATGATCTATTTCAATTTTTGCATATGGAGTACATTAAGAGGGTGGCGTCTGTTCTTCAAACGCCTGGATATGATGAGCAGATTGTATCCGACTGCTTCCCTGACAACTCTTTTGTCCCTTAAGCAAATTCTGGACAAGAGTTTATGTCCCCAAAAACTGATGGTAATTGGGTTCTTTTAAAGAACTTAATTCAATCCTGCGAATAATTCACCTTTCGGTTACAGGTGATACAACAGCTGCGAGGAGTATGTTTCTACCTAAAAATATTTGAACGGTGCCAAGTGCCATACACATTTTCTTAGGAGTAATGATTAAATTCTTTGTAATAAAACATGCTAGGATGACAAGTTATAATCATTTACTTTTAGGTAGTATTTTTTGGAATAGAGAATACTTTACTCTGATGTTTACAGTGACCCTGTGAGGTAGACATGACTGTGTGAAGGTCAGCATTGCTCTGATTTATGCAGAGGAGGAACTGAGGCTCAGAGAGGTGATGCAACTTGCCCATGGGAAAGCTAGGACCTTCACCCAAGGCTTGTAACCTCGAATCCAACTCTGCTGCCAATGACTCTCTTTGTCAAGTGTCCAGAAATCATGCTTATTGAGCTATTTGTTGCATCTTGTACTTGGTAGAAAGAAATACAATTCTAATTATCTGATACTAACGCCAAAAGTAGATAAAAATATTTTTGGAAAGAATTTTCTATATCTCAGAGACACCATCATCATCCTTCCTTTTTTACATTTATCAATTCTTGAGAGAAAGAAAGATAGAGCATGAGTGGGGGAGGGACAGAGAGAGAGAGAGACACATGGAATCTGAAGCAGGCTCCAGGCTCTGAGCTGTCAACCCAGAGCCCGGCATCGGGCTCGAGCTCACGAACGGCAAGATCGTGACCTGGGCGGAAGTCAGAAGCTCAACCAACTGAGCCACCCAGGCGCCCCATCCCTTTTAACTAATGAGAAAAGTCAGGCGAAGACATGTTAAGTAACTTGCCAAATATCGCACACTTAAGAAGAGAAGAGAAGCTTCAAACCTAGGCCTGTTGGTGACTCCGAAATACCACCCCTCTGTTCGACGTACCAAGTATTAGGCAGCTATCTAGAAACAAGTTATGGTGGTGACTATTCAAGCTCACAGGTTCCTTGGGGGACCCATCCTGTGATCCCAAGTTCATGATCACAGTATTAACTAACTGCAAGTTTCATGCAAAGGACTGTTGGGTCTACGCAAGAAGAATCATTGGGGGCTATCAAGACTATGCGGCTAAAGAATATTAGACTTGGGCACTGGAGGTCTGAGAACAGAGCTGCAGGTGGTGGGAGAGCAGAGAGATGGCCCTTCCACCAAGCTGGTGATAGGGACACTTGCCTGCCATCCTTCTCCAACTTATTCCCACACCCTTTTCTTTTTTTGTCACATTTTAAATAAAACATGGTTAAGTAGCATGCCCGCACATCCTGGTTTTCCCAGGTCATTTCTCTTTGCTGTCTTGTTGTTCCATGGTAGTTATCAACAGTGCCGCTTTGTGGTCTCACATCTTCTCCGTCTGGGTAGCGGATGACGCGGTAAGAAGCTTGTCGTCTGGGCACTCCTCAAATGTTTGGCTCTGTGCCAAAACCTACATTCTGTTATAAAATTAACTTGCGTGTGGTTTGTTGCCAGCTGTTTTCGTTTGGTTCAGTTACGGGAGTTATTTCAGCGCCGTATCGTTCATTTGCAAAACAGGGATACCAAAATACATCCTGCATTTAGCATGAGGATTAAAGAATATAAGGGGCATCGCCTCTCGGTAAAAGTTTGTTCCCACGCTTGATTTCCAGATACTTTTGGTGTCGCTTATTTAATATATTTTTTTTCTAATTTGAGTTATGTAGACTTGAGACAAGGTTACCTTAGCCTCAGGTGCACAGCTTGGTGACTTGGCAAGTTTATACTTTATGGTATGCTTACCACAAGTGTAGTTACCATCTGTCCCATTGCCTGGCTATTACGATATCATTGACTGTATTCCAAGTATCTGCTCTTTGTTCCCGTGACTCACTTGTCCCCTAACTGGGGGACTGTATCTTTGTCTCTAGTGTCACTTATTGAATATTGAACTCCATGCTGACACTTCTACGTTTCCATATGTGCTGCTTCTCTTCCAAAGTAGAAAAGTCCCTCAGCGGTCATGATCACGTGTGAAATCACTGTCTGTCCCAAGCGCTCAATATGATTCCTTGTACTTTCTCTTTGCGTAATAAATATTTATGGATAGATCTGTCTATTATTTGATCTTGCTGAAATACTCAAGCATCCGCAAAACACAACAGTGTCGCAGAAGCCATGTTAATGCTGGAAAGGATTCAACGCAATCCCTTCATTTCAGAGAAGGGAAAATCGACAATCAAGGAAGAACAAATTTTACTCTCTTGGACACGAGCAAGCCAATCTCGATGGTCATAGTATTTCTTTCATCCCACTAGGGTATCCCGTAGCAAGCAGCTGTAAAAATATTGGTCATGTGGGTGTAGGATGGATGCATTGCAGCTAGTTAGTTGGAAGTATTTTCTCATGTGTTATCTCTTAGCAACACTTAACCTGTAACCAGTATTTACTATTTGCATTTTGCACGTGAGAAAACAGTGCATGCCTGATTCAGAAAGGGTATAGTACAGCAGGGAACCTCAAGTGAATGAAGTTCCTTAAGGAAACACTGCACTGTATCTTAAGAAGGCACCCGCATGGTCTAGCCACAGAGAAAGGCAATTTCAAGTCAAAGTTTGCATGAAAATCCATTTGCAGAGAGATCTGTGTAGCCTAACAGGCTGATATGTGCAGGATTCGGGGACTTTGGCAACATTAACTGAGGGGAAGAATGAGGCACAGTGGTATCCTGAGGCACAAATGCCAGAGCCCTGCTGGAAGTAACTGGATTGGCTACGCAATGGCCACGCAGCTCTGAGCACAGTGAAACAGGGAGCCAGGCCTCAATTACGAATTTCAACGTGGTCAGTGTGGAGAAATAGCATCCGGAAGGGAGGACGAGGTGTCGGGAAATCGAAGAGGGAGGAAGTCCTGGTTGCACAATTCTTGGCAAGCGGGTCAACTGTTGTTAGGGTTCTAGGAAATTTCCTCACTGAGCACAGGTCGAGATCAAGCCCCTGGCGGAGACAGCAGCTATCATTCTAGTTAACACTCATTACATTGATAGTAATGTCTTGTTAAAGATCTATCACCTCAAACTCCGTGGTGGAAGGGGAGTCTCTCCTCGTTCCTGCTCTGACCCAGGACCTAGCTGGCATAGTGTAGGGGTTCACATACATATTTGTTGCAAAAATAGATGAATGAACAACCGACAAGAACAATAGGATCCTAATCCTGGAGACCAGATAGAAGAGAAAAAAAGAAAACGTTTCTGAATCAGGCAGAGACATCTCTAAAATGGAAATCACGTTGGTGTCCTATGGGCCAGGCTGAAATTCTGGCTGTGGTATGGGCTCACTTCCACTTACAAGATCCATGGTCAACTTGGCGGAAAAGGGGATTCCATGGGACCACTAAAATGCAGGCTGGAGAGTGTGACTTAATCTCAAGTCTAACAAGAGAGGAGTAACTGTCATTTATGGGTCCCTGTACTTATTAGAGCTGGCTCAGGGTCCAACAGGCTTACTGCAAGTGGGTCGAGCACTGGAGAGTCACAAAGACTTCAGGGTATTTGTCCCTGCATTAGGTCATTTTAAACCGACACCCTTGGCAGTCTCTGTAAAGTCTACATATTGGCTTGATTCCTTATCATAATTTGATGGAAAGCAGGGTATTGATTTTTAAAATAAAAGCAAGAACTACTTGGAAAGATTTTGATTACTTCCATTTACTTAATTAGAACTATAAGAAATCAGCCATCTATTAAAACTAGAATTGTGTAGAGAAGACAGAGTCCTGCATTAAATTTGCTTTGGCTCATGCTAAAAGCTTTGGCTCACTAGGCAAGTGCAATATGTTACTTAACTAGACTTCTAAAGATTTCTCTGTGCTAGCTTATTTTGTTGGTCCCTTGTTTATACTGTAAATAGTTCTACTTAGGAGAGATCATTTGCCATTGCTTTGAGGTGAATTAGGTTTCAGGAAATTTCCAAAGTATTCAACATGCATTTGGATCTGTTAACAACATTTTCTTCATTTCCCGTTTGAATATCTTTTCCTGTAAACAGTATAAGGTAACATTTAAGGATAATTCAAGCTCAGCTATGAGTCATGTTGGGATAAGTGCAGTAGGCAGTAAAGCTGAGACATGGTCAGATCAAAACCAGTGGAACTGACTAGTATATTCAACCCTGCATCCTAGCACTTAGGCCAGGGTGAAATAGAGTTAGTGTTCTAAGGAAATGGATGAAAGAATGGATGACAAAATGAAACGTGAATGAATTAACTAAGCTTGAAGGATGCCATTTGCTAATTGTCTGCCTAGAAATCCAATGTAATGCCCGAAGACGTGAAGACAAATAGTTATGAGCAGGGATAATGTGGAATCTGTCAAGCCCGTGTTTAATGACATTAAGTCCCCATACTTTGAGAAGAGAGTGCAGCCCAGTCGAGAGGAAAGCCAGCTGCCAGCAACGATGTTTAAGTCCTAATAAAGTAACAGCACCCGAGGTTAAGACTCTCACCTCAACATGGAGCTGAAGCGTTGAGCAGGAAACAAGACATGGCCATTTGGAACAAAGAGGCCTCTAAGTCAGAGGTGAAACTGAAGGCTATAGCCCGGTGACATTCATATGCTCAAGGTTCATCATAGATGAAGTAGGTCAATGACGACAAATGTAATTCGGAATCCATTAATTCACAAGTTGGATGCCACCAATGTACTTCTTCCTGTCTTCGGGGCTTTGGCTAGAGACTTAGAAGAAGGTTAAGCCACCAGTTAAATGCTTCAGCATCTCATAGCTGAGCAGGAATGAGTAAAGTAGGAAGTGATCCCAGAAAGTTCTTGCTAAGTACCAAATTTTCTTTCTCACCATCCAGAATGAAGAAGTCTCACCCAAAGTAAAGGAAAGATGGTACAGAAGATGGCCAGGTGGGTGGATCTAGGCACCTTCCTTTAATCCTTACAACTATCTTGTGAACCAGGCTCCGTTTTTTCCCCGGTTTTCTCCCATATCTTCCTGGATAAGGAAGCTGAAGTTCATGATATTTAAATAGCTTACCCAACGTGACAGTACAGAAAGTGACAGAGCTAGGGGTCAGAGCTGGATCTTTTCTAAGCTCATTACACCTTCAGCAACCTGACGACTGAGCCAACGGACCTGTGAACTGAAAAAGAAAAGAAAACCCAGGTCTTCTTTCCTGGAGTGGACTGTCCCCATTCTGTTAGCTAAGACGTACGGTTATTTTTGAATTCTTTCGCTCAAGTTCTGACTTGAACCCTCACCACATTGACTGGGCTTCAGGTACCTATTGTGCTAGGTTCTCTGAGGGAGGTGCAAAATGTGTAACTCCTAAATCTTGATCTCATAGGATTTGCAATCTAATTGACAACATAAAAAGTTATTAGATGACAATATACTAGGTCCCAATATTAGAGCCGAGCTGCCATGAAACAGAAGAACAAAGGTGAGGGGTCAAAATGTGGGGTCAGACTAGTGACAGCTGCTTTCAATAGAATAAGTGAGATTTCACTTTTGCCTAAAGGATCCATGGGATTAGAAAGACAGGTAAAGGTGTTCCTATAACCAGAAGAGAAAGTATCTGCTCAGGAGAAACAACAGGAATTCTCCACCCCTGGATCCCTTTAACGCTCTTCCCATCGCTCAGCTGCGATGGTCGTTTTCTTCCACCTTTCTTCTATTTCTACTCCCCTCTCCGGCACTTACACCCAATGCTAACTCTTAATTTGACAAAGACGAATGTGTGAGGAGGCATCACCTGTGGAAAATATTGGCTATTTCAGAGGCCCCAGCACACAGAGCAGAGCATCAGTTTCTGGTTCTCTGTGCTCTTTTTTTTTTTTCTCAAGGACCGATATTTTTCTAGCATGCAAATAGAGATATTATGATTCAGCAAAAAGAAAATTAAAAAAATTTTTTAACTCAAGTTGACCATTATACAGTTATAGGTTTTGGATGGAAAGAAGTGGCATTTGCTTCTCTAATTTAATCGTATGTTACATCGCATAGAATGTCTTTAGAATCTAGTTAGGTCCAACACGGCACTATGCAGGGTTTATAAACACAAGGGTTAAAGTATTAGGAACTATTCTAAAGCTACTTGGAAAGTGAACAGCCAATGAAACGCTCTTGCAATGAGGTAATGCTATGTGCTTGAGCTTCATTGGTTGAGTCTAAAATTCCTGTTTCCAGGAGTTGGAGGACAAGTTTCTCTGCAACCAGAAAGAACTGGATAGCCTCCAGTTGCTTATATAAGATATTTTACGATCGCTCAATAAAAGCAGGTCCCTCCTCAACTTGCCAATCGCCTCCTCTGACTTATTTCCCAACAGCACTCATATATAAAGTAGACTGCAGAAGTTGCTGCTGGTTCCAAAAGAAAACCTACATAAGAGATTAATAAATACAGAGGGAAATGCTCACTGGCTATATCTGTGTGCTGTGGTGGGAAGGATACTGAGCTACAAGTTTAGATGGTTCTTTGTTCTGGCTCTGGAGCAGTCACCTTTGCAACCTTGTGCTGCTCCTTACTACTTCTGGAATTTAGTGCCTTCGCTTTTTGGGCGTTTTGTTTTGTTTTTGTTTTTGTTTCTGTTTTGCTCCAACTTTCGGACTTCTTCACTGACAGTGACGATTGTGGTAGTCCAACCCATCTCATAGAATTTTTGCGTGCGAGGGCATCTAATTAAATACTGTATGTGCAAGCGTTCTGAAACGTGTAAATGTTTATCGCAACATCCCGAGTTGCCTATTATTTTAAGAAAGACAGCATTGATGGGTTCTTTTTGAGGTGATGTTAGCACCCTTTACAAGCGAGCACAGAAAGCCTCTTTGCTAGAAGTGGCACTTCCATATGTTAAAGAATCTCAGGGGCTAGGAAAGCAATCTGTGCTTTAATACTAGGGAGAAAGTCGCAGGCTTACTTTGGGCACTGTTCTATCCAAGCCAAACTGCCTTGAGGCTTAATTAATTAGAACATTGTTCTTATCCTTGTGAAATTTTGGTAGGTTGCCATGGCATTGGGAGACTTCATTCCCATCTCTAAACCCACTAGGCTCTGATGAAAACAGCATACTTCATTCACATTGCAATGGCAAACCATCCAGCTCTACAGCCCCCCCCCCCCCCCCCCGCACGGGCACGTCTTACTGCTGGAAAGAGAGGAAATGCAAAATGCGAAAAAGAAATCCTTCCTTTTCTGGGAGATAGGGCTGGTTATAGATAATGAACATATTTAAAAAGCAGAACTCTGGATATCCTGATGACCCAATTCCTACCTTCCAAAGCCATCACTCTTGCCATGCTTGTTAGTGGTAATCTCCTTATTTATGCTGTTCCGACAAAACACCAAGGAGTCACCCTGCTTTCTTTTTTCTCTTTCCACTCAATCATGAGTCTATAAGAAAATCCTGTAGGCCAATCTTCAAAAGATAGCAACAACAAGGCCTTCTTTTACTACTTGCTTTGCTACAGCTCTGGTCGAAATTTCTGTCACCTTCCCCAGCGTTATAACAAGGAACTCTCAACTATTCTCCCTGCTCATGCCTCTGCCCTCATACAGTCTACTGTTCACACAACAACCTGAAGGCTTCTTTTAAAAGAGTAAGTCAGGGGCGCCTGGGTGGCTCAGTCGGTTGGGCGTCCAACTTCAGCTCAGGTCACCATCTCGCAGTCCGTGAGTTCGAGCCCCGCGTCGGGCTCTGGGCTGATGGCTCAGAGCCTGGAGCCTGCTTCCGATTCTGTGTCTCCCTCTCTCTCTGCCCCTCCCCCGTTCATGCTCTGTCTCCCTCTGTCTCAAAAATAAATAAACGTTAAAAAAATTAAAAACAAAAAAAAAAGAGTAAGTCAGCTATATCACTCTGCTCCCAACCCTCCGGTGGTCCCACCTCACTGAAAATAAGAGTCAGAGGCTTTATAGTGAGCTGGCCCCACCACCACCTGTTTTCCAACTACCTACATCTTCTCTTACCATTGCCTCTTTCGGCTGTTTGAATACTTTCAACTTTTCCACCTCACCTTCACACTGGGGATTTATTCTGTATGGGACTTCCCTCCAAGCAATCCTCTCTCTCTCTCCCTCTGTGTGTGTGTGTGTGTGTTTCTATCTTTCTCCAGGTTTCTCCTCTATGATTACTTTTTTTTAATGTTTATTTGAGAGACGGAGAACAAGCAAAGGAGGAACAGAGAGAGAGGGAGACACAGAATCCGAAGCAGGCTTCAGGCTCTGAGCCGTCAGCACAGAGCCCGACGTGGGGCTTGAACTCACAAGCCGTGAGACCATGACCTGCGCCAAAGTCGGATGCTTAACCTACTGAGCCGCCCAGGCGCCCCTGCCTAGGATTACCTTTTTAGATGTCTTCTCAGACTACTCCATATAAAATGGCATCCTCTGTACAAACCGCACCTCTTTTAATTGCTGTGTTTTTCCTCCACATTTCTCACCGGCATCTGGTCGACTTCATATTTTCTTGTTTATTGTCTATCATTCTCTTGCACTATAAAATAAACTCCATGAGGACAAGAACCTGGTCTGAATTTTCCCCTTATATTCTCGGCATCTAGCAGTAAGATTTAAAAAAATATTTAACAAAGTACCAATGAAAGGTGTTGTTTTACTATCTAATTTGAGGTATGCATGGCATATTTTAATATTTAAAGAAAACCAAAGTATAATTATGAAGTGTTAGGATTGGTTCTAAAAATATTGCAATTTCTACGTTCCCAGAAGAGACTTCTGGCATTCAATCAGTGTCAAAATTATCAGAATAAGTGTGCAACTGACTGAGGACATTAAGGACATTATTTTGATTAGGGAAAAAAGAGAAAGCAGCCTATGATGAATGCTCACGATTACTCAGACATGGGTGATTTTCTTTCTTCAGCCTTTTTCAGGGAATCCCAGTGGTCAATAATCATTTAAATGTACATATTCTTCTGCATTCTTTATAAAACCAGTCCTCCACATGTTTAAGTGTGAACACATATATGTGCTAATGAGATCATTTAAAAGTTTATCTAATGTCTTAAATATGGACACATCCTGACGTATGAGTAAGTTACGCTCTGAACGTTAAGTTAAACATCATGGAGGCTGAGAAGAACATTTAGCTAAGGTCAGTTATGTAGACAAAAAGAGGTCTGGAACGATCAGCATACCTCTCAGAGGTCCTCATATATGTGCAGAGGGTAGCATCTTCATAAGGATCAACATGGCATATACTAGAGAAAAAGAAGACTTGATTCAGGACTTTTGCAATAGGTGTCAAGGTTATGGCAATAGGGGAGAGAGATGAGCCTTAATTCTGCATGAAAAAAAAAAAAAAAAAAGACGCCTAGGGATTTATAGCCAAAGAGCAGAGGGAGGGGGTCAGGGGATGGAAAAGTACTAAGAGAAGACGTAAAGGGTAGTGAGACTCTTGCTAAACCGTCTCAATAGGATTCCTATTGAAGGCAGGCCAGAGGTTTATACATCAAACATGGGGGAACAGGAATTTGATCAGATACTGTGGGTAATAAAATATCAAGGGTAGGGAGGTTATTGCTGAACTGACTTAGCAAAATTCTTGGCTAAACTTGGGTCAAGGGGAGACTTTTTGTCACATAAAAGGTCACCTTAAGAGCCCGTCTGAAGTCCCTTTGTCTACATATATCAATAGTTCAGTAAGAATCACCCATTATTTAATTCAACCATTTGCATCCGCTGACCTTGCTGTAGGCACCGTGCTAAATATGGAGGAAATCAATTTGAGTACGATCCCATCCTGACTTGGGAGTCCCCACTCTAATGGGGAGACGAAGGTGTTAAGTTAATGATTACAGTGTAAGACAACAGATGCCTTAGTAACGTGTTGAGGAAAGTGTAAGGGAACACAGGGGCAGGGATGGAATTAATGCTAAGCAGGAGAGAAAAGAACGGGAGTTAAGTAGAACTTCTCAGACGAAGATTTTTTTTCAGTCTGGTCTTGGAGGAAGAGTCAGCATTTACCAGTGTAAAGAGGAAAAAAAAAAAAAAAGATCAGGGAAGGTCTTTCAAGGTCAAAGCAACAGCAGTTAAACAGGTACAGAAACCAAACATCAAATATGACATGGCTCACTGAGGAACACAGCAAGATGCTGGGCCCAGCGCTGGCAGTCTGGAGGGGATGGGAACACATGAGGGCAGTAGTCACCTAGAGCCAGATTGTGAAGGACGTTGTACTTTAATATTTAATACTTCCTGTACTTGGGCTTGACCTTTGAGTGAGGGAGGGGAACGAGAGTCAGATTTCTAGTTCAGAAAGCTCTCCCTGGCAGAAACAGAAGCGGACGGATCGGAGTTGGAACAGACCAAACCCAAGTCAATGGATTTGGGTAGTTCCCAGAGCCTAGGAGAACAAACGCTGATGTTCTCAAAGTGGGCTAATGGGCCTGGAAAGAAGACTTACAGATTTTAGGGGAGACAGGCTTCCATTAGTGAGGTAATGTTAATTACAAGGAAAAGGTGGGATTAGTAGTGGCTCCTAGATTTCAGTGCTCTGGTGCTTGTGAAAACAGCGGCGGCATGAACAGATCTAAGGAGCACAAAAAGAAACTGCAGGATGTTTGCGGGATATAGTAAGGTTGCTTTGAACGTGTTGAATTTAAGGTGGTGGAGGGGCTTTCATATCTAGAAGTCCAGTATGCCGATCTGGGTGTGGGTTTGCACTGCAGGAGGAAGAAGCTGAGACAGGAATTCGCAGGTCACTGTAATAGAAATGAGCGTTTGAAACACTGGAAAAGGAAAAGGGTATATAGGAAGAACGCCATGAGGGGGCAGTCAAAAATGTAACCCTGGATACACTTAATGTTTGGAAAAAGCATTGTGTGTCCAGTTAAAAAAAAAAAAAACAAGTTTTATATTATATAATCCCAACTATTCTTATGTGCATTATGTTAATGAGAAAAGCCTTATGTCGAGCACACATTGATAGGCTTGGACAAGCAAATTTGGGATATGCAAATTCGCTGTATTACTCTGCAAATTGAAAGAAGAACTGAAATGCTTTAGAGAAAAACAGGGGGAAAGAGAACAAGAAAGAAAGTCCAGATGCTTAGTGAGACCACAGAAACCCCGGCAGGAACATGGCGAAAGAGATGTGAAATTCTAGGCTCAGCTTTAAATTCCTGTCCTCACATGAAAGCTTCAATAAGTCCATAGTTCACTGATGGCTTTGTGTTTGTGGATTCAGTGGCATGGCAGGAAGGGCGTGGTCAATTCTCAAAGATCTATTGATTTCCACTTTGCCTACTTAGTGCAATTAAAAGACAATGTACAAGATAGAGGAGGTCATGAGAGACTGGGCCGTAAGAACTGACAAAAAAATTGTATAGAGGGCTCCCTGCTTCCCACAGGGACAGGAAATTTCCAGGTGACCTTTGTGTTACACAGTATAGACGTACATAAATGATGCATGTGGATGAAATGTATTTTAATGGATTTAGCCAGCTGGCTCTGTGATCTTAGGCAAGTTGCAAATATTTATCTCTATGTCAACTCATTTATCTATGCGCCTATATTCACATATCAAATTCAAATTCAAAATGATAGCCTTATCGAGATGTTTAGTATGAACCATATTTGTCTATATATTTAACCGCCTTTCTACTTTCATTACTATGTATATATGCAAAATGCTGCCTCATTGTACATCCCAAAATAATACAATAGTATATGCACTCTTTTTAAAGCTACATATCAATCTCTGATTTTAGAAAATGACAATTTTAATTTTATGAGGGCTTTGCGATTAGGCAAACCATGCAAAACAGACAAACGAAGCTTAAAAACATTTCCATGACACAAAAAGGTAAAGCAGAAAGGCTTTTCTATAAACGATAAAAGTCAGCACAGCAAAGCAGCCCTTATGTGCATTCTGCAGGCAGCCCAGTGTCAAGTTTTCATGTTGCCCTACAGAGCCCTTATTCATGCTGCAGATACGGCAGAGATGTGGGTGTGGTTTTTAATACAGAAGCTGACTATCTATGAATATTCATAGACACACTCTAGCTAAAACCTTCTAATGGTTTGCTCGGAACAGTTAAAATAGTAACAGTAAATTTTGAGCTTACCAGATACAATTAGTTAAGGAAATGTGCTGACTTCTTTGACAATGAAAGCATACAGCACCTCCCTCCAAAGCCTTGCTGACCACAGAGCAAGTCTACTGATCAGCCTCCTCTGAGTTATGGGGGCATGTGACTTGAAATGAACTGGTAAGAAACAAGACGTGCAATTCAGACAGCTACCAAATAATAGAATCACATTCTTTCTTAAAATAGTGTCTGTAATTGGATATTTCTAGATCCCCAGGAAGAGTTCCAAAACTCAGGCAGCCTCAAGCTTACTTTACATAGTATTTATTTTGACCTAGAGGTGTCTTTGCCCCCACTAATCCTGACGTGATCTTTGTACAAATTGGGAAAAAAGACAAAGCTGTATGAAGGGAGACAAAATGTTTTAAGTCCTTAAACCAAAATTATAAATACTGTTAATACAATAGACATTTACTTATCATAGATAAATTCCATTATGCAAATTTACCTATCTGCTTATCTACCTCATGTGTACGGCAGATGAACATATACACAATATTTTTAAAACTTGTTATAGGGGCGCCTGGGTGGCGCAGTCGGTTGAGCGTCCGACTTCAGCCAGGTCACGATCTCGCGGTCCGTGAGTTCGAGCCCCGCGTCAGGCTCTGGGCTGATGGCTCAGAGCCTGGAGCCTGTTTCCGATTCTGTTGTCTCCCTCTCTCTCTGCCCCTCCCCCGTTCGTGCTCTGTCTCTCTCTGTCCCAAAAATAAATAAACATTGAAAAAAAAATTAAAAAAAAAAAACTTGTTATAGAGCGGTTTCAGGTTCATAGCAAAATTGAGAGAACGGTGGAGAGATTTCCCGTATATACCCCACTTTCACACACATATAGCCTCCCCCATTATCCACATTCCACAAAAGAATGCCACACTTGTTAAAACTGGTGAGCCTACATTGACACAGCAGAACCACCCAAAGTTCTCAGTTTACATCGGGATTCATTCTATACGTTTGGATAACTGTTTCATGAATGGCATGCATCCATTATTATGGTATCACACAGTTTTTTCACTGGCCTAAAAAGTCTGTGCTTTCTCTGTTCATTCCTCTTCCCTCCCAACTCATGACCACACCGAACTTTCTGCCGCCTATATGGTTTCACTTTGTCCTGAATGTCACATAGCTGGAATCAAACCGTAGGTAGCCTTCACAGATTGGCTTTTTTCACTTAGTAATACGCATCTTTGGTTACTCCGCATCTTTTCATCCTTGATAGCTCATTTCCCGTTAGTACCGAATAGTATTCCATTGTCTGGGTTGTTCATTTATCCATTTACCTACTGAAGAACATCTTGGTTGCCACCAAGTTTTGGCAATTATGAATAAAACTGCTATAAACATCTGTGCGTAGGTTTTTGTGTGGACATAAGTTTCGACTTCCTGGGTAAATACCAAGAGTGTGATTGTGGGATCATATGGTGAAATTATGTTTAGTTTTGCAAGAAACCACCAAACTGTTTTATAAAATGGCGGTACCATTTTGCCTTCACACCAGCAGTGAATCAGAGTTCCCATCGCCCCACATCTTTACTGGCATTTTGTGTGATCAGCATTCCATATTTTGTCTATTCTAATAGAGGTGTAGTGGTATATCATTATTGTTTAAATTTGCATTTCCCTAATAAGATATGATGTGGAACATCTTCTCATATGCTCACTGTTCCATCTGTACCCTCTCATCTTTTGCGAGGTGTCTGTTGAGATAGATCTCTGGCCAACTTTGAAACTGATTTCTTTTCCTGTTGTTTAAAGAGTTCTTTGTAAATTTGGGATGATACTTCTTTATCAGGTCTCCTTCCTCGTCTGTGACTTTTCTTATTGTTTTGACATTGTCTTTGCCACAGCGCAAGTTTAATTTTAATGTAGGCTAGCTATTCATTGTTTATTTCATGGATTGTGTCCTTGGTGTTGTAGCTAAAAAAACACACCACATATCGAAGGTCATCTAGGTTTTCTCTTATGTTATAGTCTGGGAGTTTTGTAATTTTACATTTTACAGTTAGATTTGTGCTCCATTTTCAGTTAAATATTTTGTGCTTTTATAACCATCTTTATTACATGTGTCTTTAAGGGCTTCTCTGTGTGCCTTACAGAATGACTATCACATCCATTCCCTGACACTTTTTTGAGTAAATTTCTGGGAAGATTGTAAGTCCTGTGTCTAGATTCTTTCATTTATAGGTGGATGTACTATGTTCCACTACCATTTGTAGAATATCGTGTCTTTATCATGTTATATTATCTATGTGCCTTTGTCAAAGGTAGGTTGAATATATTTATGCGGGTCAATTCCTGGGCTCTTTATTTTCCTCCATTGATCTATTTGTTTATTCTTTTGCTAATATCACTCTGTCTTCATTACTGTAGGCTTATAAGTCTTGAAATCAGGTAAGTGTCAGTCTTCCAGCTCTGTTCTTCTCTTTCAATATTGTGTTGGCTATCCTGGCACAATATTTTTAAATGTATCTATTTTAAATGTGTCTCTTACTATATACTGTTATTTCTTTTCATGTTATATCAAGATCATTTTGCCAACCCCTTAGGAAGGATCTCAAAATTCCACATTATGGATAGGCTATCATATATTTAAATGAACTTAAGTCATTGGATATTAAAGTTTCCAATTTTTGTCATCATAAATAAAAATATATTGAATATTCTTGCACATAAGTCTTTGTGGGCATCTTTGATGATTTCCTATGAATGAAGCTCTTGATTAGAATTAGCCAGGAGAATTTTCACAAACTTTTGGAAAACTTATCAGAATTTTTGGTCATAAATGGTTATTTATTTCCTCACATACTCAACACCACTAACAACGATGATGATTATGACCGTGGCCATGATAGCAAAAAAACTTTAATCAGCATTGCTTGAGTAGTAAGGAAGGCAAACATGTCTTTATGGTGATTTCCTCCCCTTTCCTTTCTTTCTTCCTTTCTTCTTCTTCTTTTTCTATATTTTGGTAATGGTCATATGATATCCTTGGCCTTTTATGTCATGGCCTTTTAATAGTTCTAAAGCCACTTTTTATCATATTTACTTGAGAATTTGGGGGTTATAGTCTTAAATAAGTTTCTCCCTCTCTCTCCCTCTCTTTCTCCCTCTCTCTTCCTCCCTCCTTCCCTATCATTATAAGGTATATGCTTTAGGAATATGTAAATTTGGTCAAATGAATTGGAAAACTTTTTATCTTGTTTTTCTTATAACCTGACATAAGTTTCTTACGGACATTCGATCTTCTTGGAAATGCATAGTAAAAGTGGACTTAGAATTATTAGTTGGGACTATAATATTTTTCAGATGTATATATATTTTTTTAATGTTTATTTATTTTTGAGAGAGATAAAGACAAAGCGTGAGTGGGACTTATGGCAGAGAGAGAAGGAGACACAGAATCTGAAGCAGGCTCCAGGCTCTGAGCTGTCAGCACAAAGCCTGACACAGGACTCAAAGTCACAAACTGAACCATGAGATCATGACCCGAACGGAAGTTGGCAGCGTAACCAACCGAGCTACCCAGGGTCCCTCAGATATATTTTTTAAATTCCCTTTCTGCCATCTCCATGGTCAATTAATTGTTCCATTAGTTATATACTCTTTTTTATTCATGACTTTGTAGATTTTTTTCAGTCATTTTTAAAAATAGATTATAAAAGTTTACTCTAGTGAATTAGTCTTTTCAAAAGACCTGTACTTCATATCCTAGGGGGCGTTGTCATTTCCTTAATTTATAGATAGTCTTCTTTTTTTGCATTTAAAGTTTTTGCTCTGCAATTCTGTATCAGTTAACTAACATTGTGTATACTTTGCTTCAGTATTCTGGCAATTATTCTTGGTCTAAAGTAGTCTATCATTTTACTGATAATAATTTTATCTCACCCTATTTTAGAAAAATCTATTTTGGAAAACACAGTTGCTCATTGTTTTTATTATCCAGTCTATAAGGGTGATCAGTGTACTGCTCTTGATTAAATGTTTTACCATCACTCATGTTTGGTCTTCTTTTTTTTTTTTCTCATTATTTTTTCCTCTTTGTTCTTTGAGCTTAGGTTCCTTATTTGGCTTTGGTTTTCTCCAATATTTGGAGAACTTATACCCATTTATACATTTCATGTGTTAGCTGCAAGTTTTAAAACTATATTAGAAATTTATTTCTTCAATAAGTAGTGTAAGAGGTAGAAAAATATAAACTGTCTTCCATATAAAAGGAGGAGAATATGTTACTTTCTATTTCCTGTCATTCTCTGCTTGTGTTGCCATTTTCTTGGTTTGTAGACCTACCGGATTTGTTAGTTAGTTTCTTGCTTGGCCTTCTCTTTGCCATTAGATTCGAATTTCCCAGACTTACCCGATGATAACAATCACACTGGGCTTTGGCTGCAAATCTGGATTTCTTGGATCTATCCAAACTTACTGAATCGTACTATCCGTGAGCAAACCTGGGAATTAGTATTTTCGACACGTACTCAAGGTGTGCTCTTGAGTTATTTTTTAAAGGAGATAATGAGCTTACTTTCAATGTTTTTACTTAATGGATCCTTTTCTCTGCAAACTGCATTTTTGTTCAAGAGTCATTCCTATATTATCTATTATTACTGCTACATTTGTCTTTCTTTTCATTCAGTGCTATTCATGCTAATTATCCGTAGATTGCATTCTCAGTGTTTGTAACAAAACTTTCACCTTTTAACCATTTCGAATGCTTTCACTTCTAACTGTGCAAGTTTTCACTCACCATGGCCACGTTTTAGTGATTTGAATGTCTGCCTCATGATTGTTCTCCTGAACCTGATTATTTTCATTCTTAGTCAATTTCCTTTGCTCTTTTTGATTTGTTTACATTTTTAAAGAATTTATTGGGATGTGTTTATTCTGTTTAATTTATTTTATATTTTAGAGAGGGAGAGAAAGCAATCCAACACACGAGAAAGCACACAAGCAGGGGAGGGACAGAGGGAGAAAATCTCAAGCCGCTTCATCCTGGAATCCTGACATGAGCCAAAATCAAGAGCCAGACACATAACCAACTGAGCCACCTAGGTGCCTTCTATTCTATTCTATTCTATTCTATTCTATTCTATTCTATTCTATGTCCTGTTTTCAATAATCAATTTTTCTCAAATATATATTCTTTCCTTAAAGGGGCGCCTGGGCGGCTCAGTTGGTTGGGTGACTGACGTCGGCTCAGGTCATGATCTTGCAGTTTGTGGGCTCGAGCCCCGCATTGGGCTCTGTGCTGACAGTTCAGAGCCTGGAGCCTGCTTTGGATTCTGTGTCTCCCCCTCTCTCTCTGCCCCCTCCCCTGCTCACGCTCTATTGTCTCTCTGTCTCTCAATAATAAATAAATGTTAAAAAAAAGAATTTAAAAAGGCAAGAACTGTGACCGTGGTTAAACCTGTGACCCATCTTTGCCAGCAGCTGTGATGGCTCCAGGTAAGAGCCTGATGGTGAGTCCCCGCTGTGGTCTGTATGTAACAGAATATTCTCCATTCAACATTGCAAGTTAGCCCTGTCTTCCTTTAAACTCAGTCCCCTTTGTACTCTTTATTGCAGATACCTTAACTGTACTAACTGTAAGAATTTGGAATCCTGACACAGTGGCAAAATTGCTATGTTGACTCTTACTAATTATGATCACAGACCCTCTGAGAGACAGAAGCCAAAGTGCTTTCTGTTTTACTCTATGTTTTTTATTAATTAGATGGTTGAACATATTCACACCATAATTTTCTATTTGAATTTATTACAGTTTTTCTTTAAGTAATTGTTATGCCCAAGGTGGGGCTTGAACTCACAACCCCGAGACCAAGAGTCACGTGCTCTACCGACTGAACCAGCCAGGCGTCCCTATTTGAATTTCTTTTTTTTTTTTTTAAGACTTTATTTTTAAGTAATCTTTACATCCAGTGTGGGACTTGAACTTATACCCATGAGATCAAGAGTGGGATGCTCTACTGACTGAGCTAACCAGGAACCCCAAATTTCCTAACTTACCTACTCAAATCTTCTGTGCACTATTCATTTATTTAAAAAATAAAATGTAGCACCTACTACATGCCAAACACTGTTCTAAGAGCTTGCAACGTAGAACACATTTACTGTCGCATTGAAATAACTTCAGCTCTAAGAGATTTAATTTGTCAAGGATATTGAATCTTTCTCTGCCATATAATTTGAGGATGAATTTCCCCAGTTTATGGTTTTTCAGTTTGATTTATCATGATTACTACTTGCTAAAATGATGGTCAAAACTATCGTTTTTCTGCAGAGTTTTTCCCATAATGCCACACTGAGAAATTATAATAGTCACTTAATATTTGCTACTATTTAGTCCTTAGGTTTTCAAGTACATTTTTAATAGGTCTGGGATTTATTCTAGGTTCACAATGAGGGAACTGACTTTATTTTGTCGACATGCCTAACCGTTTACCCAAATGTAATGTATCGGTTAATCAATTCTTTACTTATTGATTTGGAAGCCCATCCCAAAGTGTGCCTGCAATCACAATGTTTCACAAAATGAAATGTACAGCGTTATTGTACACCTTTTAGAGATGAGAAAAACATACTTAGGACTACAGACGAACGGTTTTATCGTCTCCAAAAATTTAGCTTGTTTAGTAGCATCTGTGTGATAATCCCGGCTCTCTGGAATGTAGCCAACACACTGCTGGAGGAAAAGAGAGGCCTCTAAGCATTCCCTTCCCACATGACAAAGAGCATGCATTACATTTCAGCCTTTTTTTTAGAGTTTGCATATTCTCAGTGACTTAGACTGTAGAGTTCCTGATTCACTAAGATCCACCAAGATGGAGGGCATTGAATGCAGAAGCCTTTTTTTTTTAAATGTTTACTTATTTATTCTGAGACAGAGAGAGGGAGAGAGCAAGTGTGAGCAGGGGAGGGGCATAGAGAGAGGGAGACAGAGAATCTCAAGCAGGGTCCTCCCTATCTGCTCTGAGCCTGACACAGGGCTTGAACCCAGAACCCACGAACCATGAGATCACGACCGAACTGAAATGAAGAGTTGGATGCTTAACTACCAGGTGCCCCAAAAGTAGAGGTCATAGAAAGCCATGAAGAATGAAGCGAAAACCCTGACAATAATATGAGAAAGAGAGATGTAGGGCAAAAGACAGGCAAAATAAAGAACATGATAGTCTAAGTGGCAGTTTATTCTGCTCACTTCAAAATGTTGTAAAAATTGGTTTTCATGGCATTTATGATGAGCCATAAATAAGCAATACATGATACTCAGTTTAAAGGGACAAAAAATCAAATAATTCACCTCGTAATAACTGACTTAAATAAAATGCATATGAATGCTAAAGCTTTAGTATTTCAACATGTGCTTTTGTAGAACATGTTTGGAACTGCTAGACCAGGAGAGTTTTCTATCATTCGAGGTAGATGCAGTTCTATTGCTAAATTCTACTGCTATGCGGTAAAGGGTTAATTCAGCGGTATGGGGGGTGCTCAAACCCTGCATATTACAAAGGAAAGATTGGCCCTTCCCAGCGTCTGCAAAATAACCTGTAAGCCCCTGTGACTGTTCCTAATAAGAGTGTCTTTGTGTACCAGAGGACTCGAGATAAGTCAGATTTATGCCAACAATGTGACTTATGATGAATATCTTTTTTGTTCCCTTGGAGCCCTGGGCCACACTGTATCAGTTTGACCTTTGAGCAGGGGTGGGAGGGCTGAAGCCTGAACAGTTAGGGTCAGTCATGCAAACGTGCTATGCCTATGTGATTGACCCCCAACAAAAAACCCCAAAAACCTATGTGCTGAGAGAATTAAATTATGTCCAATAACTTCACTGGTAGAGTACAACTGGAAAGTTATGCCTGGTTTTTCCTGGATGCTGACCTATGTACCTTTTTCCTTGGATCATTTTAATCTGTACCATTTTTTTGTAATAAATACTCACCATGAGTACAATGGCTTTACTGAGTTCTGTGAATCCTTGTACCAAATCATTGTACCTGAGGGTACTCTTGGGACCCCTGACACAATTATGGACAGTGTTAAAAATCTTCAGTAAACGCTTATGGAGTGCTTTTAGAGTTACTTAAACGTAAGTTTGGAAAAGGCTTCACATCTATTACTCTATACTTAGAGTGGAAGGCAAATGCCACAATTATTATACCCCAGAAGCAGACCCCATGTAACTGTGGATTAACCCAGAAAAATTCAGAGAGGCCCAGCAGGGCCCAGCCTGGTGCTGAGGGTGGGAAGTGAGGACAGTACAACTTTGAGCGAGATATTTGGCTTTATCTACTACTTCGTATCTCCGTTGAAATCTCTGTCTCTTACCTGTAAGATGGGGATAAAAGTAGGTTGTTTGAATATTGATTTAGCACATATGTAAGTAACTTAAAATAGTAGGTGATAGAGCCCTTCCCTAAGGAATGTGCCTAAGGAAAACCTCAAGACAAGGGAAGGCAATCTGTCCATGTGTGCTTGTGTGACATTCCTCCCAACTCTGCAACATGGACCGCCCATTCAGACTGCATGTTACCATGTATGGGAGACAAAGGAGCAAAAATTGTACAAAAGGCTATACCCCGCTGTGCTTGGGGCTCAGTTTTTTTGGGTACGAACCCACTGAGCCCGTGCTGGCACAACAAATAAGGCTGCTTCCTGGAAAGAAAAGCCTCATTGTCCGGACTCCCTCTGTGTAAGAATCCTGCTACAAGTATATAATTGAGAGCTCAACTACTGTTAGCTATTGTTATCACGATTGTATTGTTTGTGGCTAAAATTCCAAGGAACCTATCACAGAATTGACCCGAAGCTGAAATTATTGAGTCATTTAGGAAAAAAAAGTTCCTCGGTGACTAGCAAAGATAGCCTGGTCTTGCAGAACATTTAATATACATCAAAACAAAATATCTAAAAATACATATATAAACATTTATAGAAAAGTTCAAAAAGGAACCATCAACCATGTTAAGACAGGGAGATATAAATCTTTTTTTTTTTTTTTTTTTTTTTTCCAACATTTATTTATTTTTGGGACAGAGAGAGAGCATGAACGGGGGAGGGGCAGAGAGAGAGGGAGACACAGAATCGGAAACAGGCTCCAGGCTCTGAGCCATCAGCCCAGAGCCCGACGCGGGGCTCGAACTCACGGACCGCGAGATCGTGACCTGGCTGAAGTCGGACGCTTAACCGACTGCGCCACCCAGGCGCCCCAAAATCTTGATTCCCATAAGCCTTATCTGTTTGTCTTTCTTTTGAATATTGACATGCGAGATTTGTCATACACACATTGTGTTTTAAAAGGAAACAACAGGACCAAAATAGAGTCACTTGGGCTAAGCCCACAGAGGTTTAACCGAATTGAGGTTTCCATCTTCCCCGGGAATATAATCTTAACTATTCAGTCTAGAATTTTCTGGTCAACTCCAATAAGGTAATCTGCCGCATAAGCTCTTTCCACTCCCTACAGGAAGATGAAAAGATCCCCTAATAGACCTGTTCATTCCCCCAAAGGAAGGTGACCTCATCGAAAACAATCCTTTTGTTCACTTATGACTTCCTCGTTCTGCCTTCAAAAACCTTTCCCTTTGTGTAGTCCTTTGGATCTCCGGTCTTCTTGCTAGATGGGGTGCCACCCAATTCATGAATTGTTGAATAAAGCCAGTTAGATCTTCAAAATTCACTGAATTTTGAATTTTTCCCATTTACCACGTGGCTTCTTTCCTCTATAAAATTGTTCCCATCGGCTATATTGCTGGGTAAGATTACTGTTGTAAAGGATATTAATGTTTTTGCGATTGTGCTACGTATAGTCATATGGTTTTACAACAAGTTCACACCACAATCCGGTGCCAGGGAAGCAGAATGCATAACAATGAAGGCCTCGCTATTGTCAAGATAAGGTGGTTTTCCCTCTGGTAAGGCATTAACATTAAGGCAGTAGGGGGGGTTCCTGGAAAAACTTTATACTCTGTATTTGCCTCAAGTATTTGTCAATGGGCTGCAGGTTATAAGGAAATTTAATTTTACCTGCCATTTCCTTCCTTTGCTCCCCACATCACTGTGGAGGGGAGGGTGATGTTGGGGCTCCAGGAAACTGAGTCTGTAAATTTCTGGAGCTTAGGCTATTGATAAGATTGCCTTGTTCTTGTAATTTACTAAGACATTTGTAAATGATGGAAACTCGTATCCTGCATGACCGTGATCTCTTATCGGTTAACCACCGGGTAACCAGTTAACCCGTTTGTTTTGTCTTTTCCTTCGTGCTTGGGTAAGGAGTGCCTAAGGCATGTCACTCAAATCTCGCCTGGGTGGGAGGGGGTGTTGCTAGCTTGTGCTCTGCCCTCAGCTTGCCTTTGGGGCTCCTTCATTCTAAGGATACAAGGATTTAGCAAATATTTAGATATGGGTAAGTGTAGTACATAAGAATGAAAATAAAAATAAATGTGTTTCAA
The DNA here is from genome assembly GCF_018350155.1 of Leopardus geoffroyi. Taxonomy (NCBI): domain Eukaryota; kingdom Metazoa; phylum Chordata; class Mammalia; order Carnivora; family Felidae; genus Leopardus; species Leopardus geoffroyi. Next base: position 33,238,972 of record NC_059327.1, on the reverse strand, counting down.
ATTGCTTACAGTTTGGTAGGAAGGCAGGAATATATAATGATATAATGTAGCAGAGACAGAAGAACCTTCTCCTGCCCAGCAGAGACTACAGAGGTGACAGATAAATTGAGGAAGGGGCGGGGTGCCTGGGTGGTTCAGTCGGTTAAGCATCCAACTTCGGCTCAGGTCTTGATCTCACCGGTTCATGGGTTCCAGCCCCGCAGCAGGTTCTGTGCTGACAGCTCGGAGCCTGGAGCCTGCTTCAGATTCTGTGTCTCCTGCTCTCTTTGCCCCTTCCCTGCTCACACTCTGTGTGTCTCTCTCTCAAAAATAAACATTAAAAAAAATAAAATAAACAAATAAAATGAATAAACTGAGGAAAGGCATTTGAGGTGGAGGGTAAAATCAGCCAAGGTTTGTGCAAAGGTTATGATGAGCACGTTTAGGCACAATGAAAATTAAAGCTTCCAGTGGCTGGAAACGAAGCTGTGAGTGGAGATGAGGAGGGTCAGAATGGACACCCGGGTGTCCATTGAATATGTGTCCCCATAAGCTCATCAGCGTTTTCTCAGTTCCTTTCTTAAAGGTGGAGAGTTTGCAGGCATTTGGAGCCTCTGCCCTTAAGCTCTCGCGTCCCCTTAGACTGCACAGCCTGTTCCTTCAGAAGCCAGAGCAAATTACCCGTATTGGCAGATGGCTGAGACGGCTGCAGCTAAGGCTGTCTGGCATGCCTGCATTTCCAATGAGATCCTTCTGATTTATTTCATCTGCAGTAATTAAACTTGCCTTTCTTTGCAGCAATGACTTAAAAATGTCAGGTGCTCTGGGTCTCATGGAAGATGTTGTCACTGTTGGGTTACCCAGGGACGACTTCAGGTGCGTCTCAACCTTTGCCGTGGCCATTTCAAAGGTTCACCTCCCAGCTACGGGGGAAGAGCTCCTCGGCTACAGCCGTGGGGTGCAGCTCACGTCCACATCATCCATTCGAACCAAAACCTGATCATACTCTCCTCCTCTCTTTGCATCTAGACAGAATGATGACAGAGCGGTGATGGAAGCAGGGCTCCATCAGACGATGGAGAAAAGAACCACCTTGGGATATTGTATGCCCCTAAAGGATGCAAAATATAGAGACCTCAAACCAAATAATAATAATAATAATAATAAACCCACGAACTGCCAGATCGTGACCTGAACCGAAGTCAGACTCTTAACCACCTGAGCCGAAGTCGGACGCTAAACCGACTGAGGCGCCCAGGCGCCCGGCGAAAAAATAAACTTCTCTAACACACACAAAAATAGTGCAACGGCGCCAAAATGCCATTTAAGAAACGCACAGACAGTGAAACTAAGATGATGCTTTGTCCCCTTGAAGACTGCAGACACATCAGGAACGGTGCCGAAAAGACAAAGGAAGCCAAATGGAAAACACATGCAGTACAGCCAGGCTTTGCACAACGTTTGCTGGAGCAGATCAGCCTTCAGATAAAACTCAAAGGAGTTAGCCAGGCATGATAGTGTGGTTTATAATAGGAAACGTACATTTGGTCTTTGTCCCTATTGTTCTCTAGCAGAGAGCTTCTCAAAACCCTTGAGATTTCCTGTAATGAGAGCCAGCAATAAAGCTGCCTTTTGTTATGTTAAATGAGGTTGCTTTTGCCAAATACCTAAGGATGGGGGTTGGTGGTGGGGAGCCCACCAGGAGATGAGAGGGTTGGAACTTTCGGTCCCATCCCCCACCCCTACTCCCCGCGACCCGAGCGACCTCCGGCGAGGAGAGAGGGTCTTAATTACCAATGGCCACTGATTTAATGAGCCACGCTATATAAAGAAGGCCCAAGAAACGCCCAAAAGGACAAGGTTTGGAGTACGGTGCACCCTAACCCCACAAAGATAGAAGTTCCTGCCCTGGGGACCCTCCCAGACCTAGCCCCGTGTAGCTTTTCATCAGGCAGTCACCTTTAATATCCTGTATAATAAACTGGTAATCCAGTAAGTAAACTGATTTCCTGTGAGTTCTATCAGTCACACCAGCACATTAACTGAACCAAAGGAGAAACTCATAGAAACCTCTGATTCATAGCCGGTCGCACAGAAGCGCGGGTGACAACCATGGACCTGTCACTGGCATCTGAAGTGGGGGGCAGTCTTGTGGGACCGAGCCCTTGATCTGAGGAACCTGATGCTATCTCCAGGTAGGTAGGGCCAACCTGGGAGTTAAATTTGTAGGACGGTCAGTGTCCTCAGAGAATTAAATTAATTGCTTGGTGTGTTAAAGTAAAAACACACATTGGAATGAGTGCCAGAATCATACCAAAGTAATAGGCTGCTGGAAGGTGGGAATAGGAGAACGAAAGGCACTTTTGACATGGCAACCAGGAAAATTCAGTAAGATTGCAGGGGGAGTGTGGGCTGGGGGTGGTAGGAAATAAGAATAATAATCATCAAGTGAGTGTTTTGCTCACTTGTTCCAAGCCAGGCACTGAGTGAAGCTTTATCTCCTTTATTTTTTATTTATTTATTTATTTATTTATTTATTTATTTAGAGAGACAGAGAGAACACGAAAGCACAAGGGCATAGGGGACGGGATGGGCAGAGAAAGAGAGGGAGAGAGAATCCCAAGCAGCCTCCATGCCCAGCTCAGAGCCAGATCTCACAAGGGTAAGATCACGACCTGAGCAGAAATCAAGAATCGGACGCTCGACAGACTAAGCCACCGAAGCGCCCCAAGTCTTATCTCTTTTATTTTATTTTATTTTTAATTTTTTTTTAACGTTTATTTATTTTTGAGACAGAGCGAGACAGAGCATGAACAGGGGAGGGGCAGAGAGAGAGGGAGACACAGAATCGGAAACAGGCTCCAGGCTCTGAGCGGTCAGCCCAGAGCCCGACGCGGGGCTCGAACTCACGGACCGCGAGATCATGACCTGAGCCGAAGTCGGACGCTTAACCGACCGAGCCACCCAGGCGCCCCAAGTCTTATCTCTTTTAATCCTCACCAGGGCCTTTTGCGGGAGGAACGTCATTATCCCAGTTCTGCCAAGGAGGGTAAGGAGATGCAGAGACTATGATAGGTTGGCCAAGCTCATTCAGGTCAGTAAATGGGCAAACGCTAAGCAATGAAGGATCTTATGTGACAAGCCAGACTTCGAATTTCCCCTGAAATCGATGAAGAAACATGGACGGACTTTAGCTAAAAGAGCAGCACGACCACATCTGTAGTTTGTAAAGACAGACCCAGGGCAGGGGTGAAGGAGGAGATCAGGGACCACAGGCAGAGAAAGCAAATTAGGACCAAACAGAAAGGTGTAGCCAACATCTGGGGGTAAATATTGAGGCAGAAGCTGGGCAGCTGATGAGAAGAACATCTATCTGAGAGATGTAAACAAGGTACAGTACACCATGGTAGGCAATTCGAGAGTTAAAGCAATGAACAAAAGCGGATATTACATTCTTTTTTTCTTATTTTCTATTCCCCAAAGGAGGATGGGGATCTTCCTGATTATACAGGACTTATACCACAGTAAATATTTACTTGGCAATCCGGACCATCCAATTAGTGATTAATAGACCAAGTTATTTTCAACTCATGGGCCACCGCCATGAAGAGAAAGAAAATTGCCTCTCTTGTATTATGTTTTAATTCCAAGCAGAAAGATTTATTTAGCAGCCTTTGTTACAAAGCTTATAAACAACAGTTTGAAAAATGGGACAATATAAACAGAATATCATTCTGACACTGCATGAGTCAGCCGCTGCAAAATAGGACAAATTTCTGTAGCCCCGGACCAATAGGCAAAGCTTTTAGAGATAAAGACCTAGTGTCTATTTTCACCTCCTGGCTCACGTTTTTTGGGTTTTTGTTTTTGTTTTTGTTTTTTTAATTTTTTTTTAGTCTTTATTTATTTTTGAGAGAGAAAGACAGAGTGCGAGCAGGGGAGGAACAGAGAGAAAGGGAGACACAGAATCCAAAGCAGGCTCCGGGCTCCAAGCTGTCAGCGAGGCTTGAACCCACGAACCGTGAGATCGTGACCTGAGCTGAAGTCGGCCGCTTAACCAACTGGGCCACCCAGGCGCCTCTTTTTAAAAAAAATATTTTTTTTTAATCTTTATTTTTGAGAGAAAGAGTGTGAGCAGGAGAGGAACAAAGAGAGAGGGCTCGCTCACGTTTTTGTTTTATTTTATTTTTTTATTGATTTTTGAGACAGAGAGAGACAGAGCATGAGCAGGGGAGGGGCAGAGAGAGAGGGAGACACAGAATCCGAGGCAGACTCCGGGCTCCGAGCTGTCAGCACAGAGCCCGACGCTGAGAGCCCGACGCTGAGAGCCCGACGCGGGGCTCGAACTCACAGACCGTGAGATCATGACCTGAGCTGAAGTCGGACGCCCAACCGACTGAGCCACCCAGGCGCCCCCTCACGTTTTTAAGAGAAAATACAACTTACAAACACATTGCTATGGGGATTTCAGTTAAAAAAAAAAAAAAAAAAACAAAAAAAAAACCATTTGGTGACCAGCCCCAGATATAGTTTCCCTCTATTTGTCTCTCATATGTCCATGAAAACTAGTCAAGGATGGTTTACACCAGTCATGGCTTTCCCTCTAGAAGGAAAATGAAAGCAATGGCTACTTCCAAAATTTTCCAGGGAAAGCAGGACCAGAAAAGTGGCAGAATTTGAGCCCAGTTCACCTGACTCCAGATACCTTTCCTCATAATAATATGAACAACCATGTCAGGAATCAGGGCATGAACTAGAAGGATGCAGTATTTTGCAGAAAGGCCACCTGGAAAGTTCCTGCTAAGTCCCTGTTTTCGTTATTTTTTTTTTTTACTGTATTCTGTACATAGGTTTATTGCTTGTGTTGAATTTTCATAAATCATGTTCAGATGAAGGCTTCATATTTGAAAGGCTGGATAACTTTGAAAAATGCAAAATAAGCCTTCTTAGAATGGGAAGTGATTAAAGCAGATGTGGACGATCTTGACATATCTCCTAAATCTAAAAAGAAACAAGAAGTCATGAAGTTATAATACATATATGAGGGACATCATGCAGAGTTTTCTGAATAATTTGTGTTTAAAAAAAAAACACAAACATATAGGGGCCCCTGGGTGGCTCAGTCGGTTTAGCACCCAACTCTTGCTTTTGGCTCATGATCTCACTGTTCCTGAGATGGAACCCCCAGACGGCAAGAAACCTGCTTGGGATAATCTCTCTCCCTCTCTCTCAGCCCCTACCCTGCTCGCACGTGCGCTCTCTCTCAAAAGAAATAAACATTTAGAAAAACAAATAAAACATAACATATATACCAAAATGTGCACAAAGCGTGTACAAGCTGATGTATTTTCACAGCGTTCCCTTCCATGTACTAGTGACCAACCGGTTCAAGAATTAGAGTTTGGCCAGCATTCCAGAAGCTCTCTGGTGCCCACTTCTAGTACTACTTGCTTCTGAACAACGGTGTTACTGGACTTAATGTCTGAATCCTCTCAAAGTTCATATATTGAAACCCTGCCCCCTAAGGTGATGGTATTTGGAGATGGGTCTTTGGGTTGTAATTAGGGTTCAATGGGTTCGCGAGGTTGGGGCCCTCATGGTTATTGTCCACAGAAGAAGAGACTCCAGAGATTTGCTCTCTCTCCCCATACGTGCACGAAGAAGTGGTCATGTGAGCACACAGTAAGGTGGTGGCCACCTACAAACCCTGAGAAGAGCCCTCAAATGAAACACCGCTTGATGAAACCTTGATCTTGGACCTCCCGGCCTTCAGAACAGAATAAGTTTCTATTGTTTAAACCAGACAATTTACACTATTTGTTATGGCAGCCGGAGCAGACTAAGACAAACAGTGAGCATTGTTCTGACTTCTAACAGCACAGATTACTTTCCCTTGGTTTTGAATTTTAGATAACTATAATTATGCTGTGTGCATTCTTTGTCTGGCTTCTTCACCTCCGTATAATGAGAAATTCATCCATATTTACTAGAATGAAGAAATGCTTTTTCTGTTTCTAGTTTGCTGAGAGTTTTTTTTTTTCTTTTAGCATGAATGGTGCTGAATTTTCTCAAATGTTTTTCCGCATCTAGGAAAAAGATCATAGGGTTTTTTTCCCCACTGCCTTCACCCCCCCCCCCCCCCAGTTTCTCGCTCAGATGAGAATTACGTTCGTTGATTTTCAAATGTTAGATTACTCTTACATTTCTGGAGTAATATTAGTTTAGTCAAGAGGTATTATTTTATGTATGTATTTTGCTGGACTTACTGAGCTAAAATTTTGTTAAAAATCCCCTCTGGTTAGCAGGTTTTGGGATCAAGGTTATATTAGCCTCATTAAAAGAATAGGAAAGTCTTGCCTTTGCTTGTATTCCTTGGAAAATTTTATGAGGTTGGTGCTACTTGCTTTCCTTAAGTTTATTTGGGAAAATTTATTGAAGTTTTATGAGTAAGTGGGTATATGAGTTGTATGAGTATTTTGGGTTTTCTTGTGGTTATTTTTGCTTAATGTATGTGTAAGTTGTTTAGCAACAGATTTAATTTATGTACTAAATACTATGCTAGAGATTTTTTTTTTTTTTTTGGTCTGTTTCAGTTTGAGTAAGTTTTTTCTTAAGGGACTTACCTATTTTGTTCCAATTGTCAAATTAAAAAAATGTTAATGTGTATTTATTTTTGAAAGAGAGAGAGAGACCGAGCATGAATGGGGGAGAGGCAGAGAGAGAGGAAGACACAGAATCCAAATCAGGCTCCAAGCTCTGAGCTGTCAGCACAGAGCCTGACCCAGGGCTCAAACACACAAACCATGAGATCGTGATCTTGGCCGAAGTCGGACGCTTAACCACCTGAGCTACCCAGGTGCCCCTCAAATTTTTTTAGCAAAAAAGATTATTTCTAATATTCTCTTTTCACTTTTATGTGTGTAGGGTACGTGATGATGTTTATTTTTTCATTGGGTAATCTGTTTTCCTCTCCCTTCCTTCCTTCTTTTCTTCTTTCTTTCCTTTATTGTTGTTCACTCTTTCTAGGTTTTGATCAATAATTGTTTAAAAGAATCAACTGTCATCTTAGTTGCTTCTCTCTATGAAGCTCCTATATTTTATTATTATCCACTATTAACTTTACTATTTTTTTTTCTATTTTACTTAATTTAGTTTTGCTGGTATTTTTGACTAGTTTCTTTTGTTGCCAATATATGCACGTAAAACTAAACATTTGCCTCTGGGTTCTACTTGAGCTGAGGCTCACAAGATGCTTTTTGAAAAAAAAAATGTTGTAGCTTTTCTGTAATTCAGTTCAGACTATTCTCTAACTTCAGTTGTCATTTCTTCTTTGATTCACATATTAGTTGCGAGTGCAGTCTTGAATTTCCAAAAGGTTGAAGATTTTCAAGTGAACTTTTTTATTTACTTTGAGCTTAATTCCACTGGGGATCAGACATCATCCTGCCAATGATATTAGTTCTTAGAGATCTGTTAAAGCTTTCTTCAATGGCCCAGCATGTGATCATTTTAGTAAATTTAGTATATTAGTAAATTTAGTGAAGTCTGATGTTATTGGGTGGGGTATTCTGTAATGGTCAGTCAGAACAGTTTATTTATTGTGCTGTTTAGACTTTCATGTCCTGATTGGGTTCTAATTGTTCAATAAGCTATAGAGAGAAGTTTGCTAATGACTACATCTAGCACTTTGGATTTGTCTTTTTTATCTTTAAATAGACATGTCTTGACCATTATAAGATGCACTTCTCTATTTTTAGCAATGTTTACCTTAAAATGTATTTTGTTTGATATTAACAAAACTATGAGAGCTTTTACTAAATATTTACATGGAATATGATTGTTTGGTTAATTTATTACCTTTACATTTTGTGTTTTTAAATATAAGTGGTTTTTTAATATTTAATTTATTTTCTAAGTTTATTTATTTATTTTTTTTTTAATTTTTTTTTTTTAACGTTTATTTATTTTTGGGACAGAGAGAGACAGAGCATGAACGGGGGAGGGGCAGAGAGAGAGGGAGACACACAGAATTGGAAACAGGCTCCAGGCTCTGAGCCATCAGCCCAGAGCCCGACGCGGGGCTCGAACTCACGGACCGCAAGATCGTGACCTGGCTGAAGTCGGACGCTTAACCGACTGCGCCACCCAGGCGCCCCGACCACTTTGTTTTCTATTTGACACACGTTTTCTTTTTTTCTTTTTTAATTTTTTTTTATGTTTATTTATTTTGAGGGAGAGAGAGACCGAGCATGAGCCGGAGAGGGGCATAGAGAGAAACACAGAATCTGAAGCAGACTCCAGGTTCTGAGCTGTCAGCACAGAGTCGGACGTAGGGCCTGAACTCACGAACCACAAGATCACGACCGGAGCCGAAGTTGGACGCTTAACCGACTGAGCCACCCAGGCGCTCGTTGGCACACGTTTTCTTTTCTTTTCATTTTTATACTTTTTATTTTTCAAATGTGATTTTTGTTATTCAAATTTGCCCTATTTACTTATTCACTTTTCACTGCGTTTTATTACTTTTAGTGGTTACTCCATACACTGTAACAGACATTCTTGAGTTAGGGCAAGATAGCATAAATATTACTTTTATCATTTCCCAACAACTCTAGGACTTACAAAAATTTAACTCCGTTTATCCATCGTACCATTCAGGTTGTTTTTGTCACACACTTCGATTCTACATATATTTTTAAATCCGTAAGACGTTATCAGCAGCCTTTTCTGCAGTCAATATGCCTTCACATTTATCCGCGTATTTACTCTTTCCAGTGATTTTTTTTTTTTCCATGCACGTCCATGATTTCACTGGCATCATTAATTCTTTCTATAGAATTCTTTTGTATTTTTTTAAAATATAGGCCTGCTGGTAATGAACTCACTGTTTTGTTCTCAATGTGTCTTTACTTCTACCTTCACCTTTGAAGGATATCTTTGCTGAATATTGTGTTCTATGTTGGCAGTTACTTGGGTATCAGCATTTTGAAGATATCATTAGGATTTCTTCAGGCTTCCTGAAAAGTGAACTGCCTGATCGTTCTTTAAAGGTAACGTGTCTCTTTTCCCATAACTTCTTTTAAGGTTTTCTTTTTTCTCTTTGGTTTTCAATGATTCGACCATGATGTTCTCAGGTATTTCTAAATTTACATTTATTAATCTGGCTTTGCTCGAGCTATCCGAAGCCACGGGCTGATGTCTTTCACCATTTTAGGAAAACGTTTAGCTCTTACCTCTTTTAAAAATGCCTACCTTTCATTTTCTTCCCTCTGTCTCTTGAATTCCGATGACATATACGTTACACTTTTTGAGTTTGACCTGCGTGTCTCTTCTATATTCTTCTATTTTTATAAACTTGTTTTTCTCTCTGTGCCTTACTTTGGATATTTTTTATTGACTGTTTTTCCTATTCACCGTTCTGTCTGTGAACACACAATTTGCCGTTAAAATCCCTAATTCAGAGATTATATATTTTAGTTCAGTAATATCCATTTGGTTTCCTTGGAATAGAAATTCCAATTCTGTATTAAAATGCTACATTCTTTCTATATTTCCTCTTTTCCTCTCTTTTTTTGCACATCCTAAACGAATTCATTCTTAACAACTTGTGTGCTAACTCAGCTATCGGGACAACTTGCCGACGTGCTTCTGGAGTCTATGTTGTGTTTTAGGGTGTAGTCCCATGATTGCCTTCTCGCACACCTAGTACTTTTTTATTAACTGCCGTATATCGGGGAAAATAATTGTAGCTGCCTTGAATGGTTTTATTTTCAGGTTAGAAGAGTCCCCCCCCCCTTTTATTTTTTGCCAAATGGTCGGGAGGTTGATTACTCTAATCCAATCAAGCCTGCTCTGTACCCACACTGTGTGGCTGTTATGTTAAGACTCTGTCCCCTTTTTTGTGCTTCCTCCTAAGGTACACGTATGGCCCTTAGGGCTTCCAGTTGAGATCATTGGGAGTCTCTGTCTCTTCCGAAATGAAAAACTGCAGGAATTTCTGCTCTGATTTTGAGTTTATAGCCCCAGTCTTCAGCTTCTCATCCCACACAACATCACAGTTTGACAATAGTCTCGAGGAGGAGACCAGCTGTGTTTAAAGTCCCTCAAGTTTCCAATTTTATCACTCCAGTTCTGGGTAAATGACAAAAGCTCTGCTGGTTTCTCTGTCTACAGCAGCGGCGCTCTTAGATTGTAGGTGTTCCCAGATCTGCGAGTGCCTCCAGGAAAAAAGCAACTGGAACTCTGCGTCCATGTTAATTCACCATTGCTCGGGAGTTTTCCATTATCGTCTCTTGCTTGTAGGTTTCCTGTCTCTAGTAAGTATTTATTTTCTAAGTATCAGGAGGCTGTGGAAAATTCCACTCAGCTTTTCTGAGATTTGGGCTTAGCTCCTCAGTGTCCTATCCTATGCAGGAAATGTATTAAAGGGGAAACTGGCCATCATTTGTAGGCGTTCCCATCTCTAAGCCTGTCACTCAAACTCAGCCTCAATCTCTTGAGTAGTGAGAGCTTGGGCTGAGCACAGACTGTCAGCCCATGTCCAGAATCTGATACTGTCCACAGGGAGAGCTGAAAGCCTTATTTCACCTTCTTGTTTAAAAGTTGTAGTCATCAAGATAGTATGGTACTGGCACAAAAACAGACATATGGACCAATGGAATAGAATAGAGAACCCAGAATTGGACCCACAAATGTATGGCCAACTCATCTTTGACAAAGCAGGAAAGAGCATCCAATGGAAAAAAGACATTTGCTAAAGCAAACGGTGCTGAGAGAACTGGACAGCAACTTGCAAAAGAATGAAACTAGACCACTATATTATACCATACACAAAAATAAACTAAAAATGGGTGGAAGACCTAAATGTGAGACAGGAAAACATCAAAACCCTAGAGGAGAAAGCAGGGAAAAACCTCTTTGACCTCAGCTGCAGCAATTTCTTGCTCGACACATCTCCAAAGGCAAGGGAATTAAAAGCAAAAGTGAACTATTGGGACCTCATCAAGATAAAAAGCTTCTGCACTGCAAAGGAAACAATCCACAAAACTAAAAGGCAACCAACGGAATGGGAAAAGATACTTGCAAATGACATATCAGATAAAGGGTTAGTATCCAAAATCTATAAAGAACTTACCAAACTCCACACCCAAAAAACAAATAATCCAGTGAAGAAATGGGCAGAAGACATGAATAGACACTTTTCCAAAGAAGACATCCAGATGGTCAACAGACACATGAAAAGATGCTCAACGTCACTCATCACCAAGGAAATACAAATCAAAGCCACACCAAGATACAACCTCACGTCGGTCAGAATGGCTAAAATGAACAAATCAGGAAACTACAGATGCTAGCGAGGATGTGTTGAAATGGGAACGCTCTTGTACTGTTGGTGGGAATGCAAACTGGTGCAGCCGCTCTGGAAAACAGTGTGGAGGTTCCTCAAAAAATTAAAAATAGAACTACCCTGTGACCCAGCAATAGCACTGTTAGGAATTTATCCAAGGGATACAGGGGTGCTGATGCAAAGGGGCACATGTTTATAGCCCAACGTTTATAGCAGCACTTTCAACAATAGTCAAATTATGGAAAGAGTCTAAATGTCCATCAACTGACAAATGGATAAAGGAGATGTGGTTTATATGTACAATGGAATACTGTATCATGAGAAAGAATGAATAAGAAATGAGAAAGAATGAAATCATGCCATTTGCAGCAACGTGGATGGAACAGGAAGGTATTATGCTGAGTGAAATAAGTCAGTCAGAGAAGGACAGGTATCATATGTTTTCACTCATATGTGAATCTTGAGAAACTGAACAGAAGACCATGGGGGAAAGGAAGAGGAAAAAAAATAGTTACAAACAGAGAGGGAGGGAGGCAATCCACAAGAGACTCTTAAAATCCAGAGAACAAACAAGGTGGATGAGGGGGTGGGAGAGAGGGGAAAGTGGGTGATGGGCACTGAGGAAAGCACTTGTTGGGATGAGTACTGGGTGTTGTATGGAAACCAGTTTGACAATAAATTATATATTTTTGAAAAAAGTTTTCTTCTCCCTACTCTGTAATCTCATAGTTCTGTGGTTCTCTTACACTTACCAAACTTCTAAAAATTATATCTGACTTTTCTAGTGGTTTCCGTAAGAGTATTGGTCTGCTATGAAATCCTCGATCCTACCCAAAGCAGAAGTCCTGACTCGGCTTTTTATATAAACCAAATAAATGTCATTCTTCATCTTTTTACTTCTACATGGGATTTGCTTTCAGACCTTCTGAATACATATCCAGTGGCTTTTACTCAGGGCTTCTTGGCACATAAAAGAAGGCTGACAAAAGTTTTATTTCAAAGGAAAGGAAAATCCATACACTGTAATTTATTTCATCTTTTCCAAAAGTTGCTAGTTGGTTTTAATGTACAACCAGAAGTAAGAGAAGACATCAAAACCAGTTTTTTCTTTTTTTTTTTAATTTTTTTTTTTCAACGTTTATTTTTGGGACAGAGAGAGACAGAGCATGAATGGGGGAGGGGCAGAGAGAGAGGGAGACACAGAATCGGAAACAGGCTCCAGGCTCTGAGCCATCAGCCCAGAGCCTGACACGGGGCTCGAACTCACGGACCGCGAGATCGTGACCTGGCTGAAGTCGGACGCTTAACCGACTGCGCCACCCAGGCGCCCCTAAAAAAAATTTTTAATGTTTATTTTTGAAAGAGAGAGAGAGCGCGCGCGCGCGCGCGCGCGCATGAGTGGGGGAGGGGCAGAGAGAGAGGGAGACCCAGAATCTGAAGCAGGCTCCAGGCTCTGAGTCATCAGCCCAGAGCCCGACGCGGGGCTCGAACTCACAGACCGCGAGATCGTGACCTGGCTGAAGTCGGACGCTTAACTGACTGCGCCACCCAGACGCCCCCATTTTTTTCTTTTTTTAATTTTTTTAATGTTTATTTTATTTATTTATTTATTATTATTATTATTATTTTTTTTTTTTTTTTGAGAGAGAGAGAGAGAGACAGAGCACAAGCAGGGGAGGGGCAGAGAGAGAGAGGGAGACACAGAATCCGAAGCAGGCTCCAGGCTCTGAGCTGTCAGCACAGAGCCCGACGCAGGGCTGGAACCCACAAACTGTGAGATCATGACCTGAGCCGAAGCCAGACGCTGAACCAACTGAGCCACCCAGGCGCCCCCAGATCTTTGAATTATAAAATCCATGCTGTTTCCTTTTACTTAATTTTTTTTTGTAGGGACAGCTAGCATAGCTAGAATTGTGCTAGGAACTAGGAAAACTTGACATATCAGGTCCTGCCCTTATGTCTACATTTCCATGGGGAGACACGGACTAGTGACCCACACCTGTCAGTGCAATAAATATCCTACTGTGCAGATGATGGCATGGGAACATACAGACTTGCACTGAAATAAAAAAGGACAGATTAATACAGGCTTAGCCAGCTTGTGCTGGACTTTGAAGGTGCAAAGATTGGGTAAAGAATAAAGAAAGAACGTGTTTCGGAGGCAACAATAAGTGGAAAGACACAGAGGTATAAATCAGAAATGCTCTCATATTCTCAATATAATATTTCACTTGGGAATGGTTCAGGAGGTAATGATTAGCCTATATTCTATTAAAGATTCGAAGAGCTGGAATTGTCCCCCAGATTCTGTCTAGCCAATCTGCTTGTTAGGCATCCACACGGCATCTTCACGATACCAGTCAAGTGGGCGTTAGTCCATAAAAGAAACCTTTACAATATCTACTATGATTTTTCCACTGACTAACAGCACTTCTTTGATTTCTGAGTTCAAGAAATGATGTTCAGAGCTCTTATACTACCTTGGGTAGGATTATCCCTAAATCATCAGAGACAAGTGAGAGCACAAAGAATAACATACCGATGTTTCCGTTTGTTAGATTCATCGTGTCTTTTACCAACAAGCCCTGAGAAAAGTCATTGCAATCTTTGAAGACATCAGTTTCTCACCACTTGGAGCGGGTCCATCATAAACGTTCAGCTAAATGTGTCTTCTATTTAACGGAACAAAAGGTACAAGCTTTTATCTTATGTAGTTCTACTTTCATTTAGTGACAGTTTCCTAATCTGAAGAAAAGATAAGTAAAATAATATAATTGCCATTTCTATCTCACTGATCCAAGTGTAAATTGAAACAGTTTGTCAGTCGTGAGAATTGCTAAGCTTTTATTAACCTGTGTACTTCTCCAAGACGTCACAGATCTTATTTTATTTTATTCTTACATTTTATGGCAGATCCTGAGCCACAAGCAGACATTGTGTCTGCCTGGCACTTGGTCACAAGTGCCGAACCAGAATTAAAATCAGTTTCTAATCCAGTGGTTTTCCCCTTACCCCATGCTGCCTGACCCACTGGTCTCCCTCTCTTCCTCTCTCTCTTTTCCTTTTACTGACTCTACTCCACAATCTTATTATACCTTGTAAATGCCACAGTGAAAGATGGGCGTCACCTTCCCTGGAGTTTATGCTGTTGATTAGGGTTCCTGAATTCCATAACCAAATGACAAATGACTTTGGCTTCAGGGAGCTCTCTCTTTGTGTCAATTACTGAATATTCCCTTTCTGAATCTGAGATTCATTTCTTATCCCTGACACAGAAGTAGGACCTGACCTACTTTCTAAATTTATATTACGTTGCACTTTACCCTCACTTCCAACAGCCCAATTTATCTCGCTGCTTTGAAGAAAAAAAAAATGATGGGAACATATTTCTTGGTGAATTTTTAAGTGAAACTGTTAGCAAGCCCATCAGTTCCAGATGAGCTATGTGAAACCACTAGAAAAATAGCAAGAGACAAAAAATGACAACTTAGCATAGTTTGTCACTTACCTGAAAGGTTAAGCTTATCGAAATAAACCATCATCCTCATAAGCAAGTTTGAGGAGTCACATTCTAATAAATTATTTCTACCTCCTGGTGAAGATATTATAAGATAGAAACCAGGATTAAGCAAAACAAACAAACCTAGAGGCTCAATCTAGAAGAATTTAAGAACAGAGAAAAGGGAAAAGAACCAGATAAAAACAATACAATTTTCAGATCTAAAGTAACAAGTTTCCAGATTTAAGACGACCACTGAGTTACTACACAACACAAGAAGAAAATTCTGAAAGCTTCCAAGAGAAAGAATATATGGGGTGAGAATGTTTTCAGACTTCTAATCAACTATTGTTTCACACAGAGAAATGGCATCATCTTATGCACAATTTTGTAATTTTTAATGTTTATTTATTTATTTTGAGAGAGAGAGGGAGAAGGAGAATGGGAGCAGGGGAGGGGCAGAGAGGGAATCCCAAGCAGGCTCCATGCCCCCCAGTGCAGAGCCCAATGCAGAGCTTGATCCCACAAATGACGAGATCATGATCTGAGCCAGACGCTAAACTGACTGAGCCACCTAGGTACCTTTATTTATGGTTTTATGATTCTGGATGCTGGTAAAGAATGCATTGGAAAGAGAGCATGGAGGCCAGGTTAGAGATCCTCACAGCCCTCCAACTAATATGAGGAGGAGGAGGAGGATGGAGAGTTGTTATAGATTTGAGATAGAATCAACGCGCGTGTGCAAGTAAGGAATTTTAGGGGAGGGAAAAATCCATTGATTGCCAAAATCATTGCCCAAATCCATTGATCCTCCTTCTATAGTCTCGTTGCAACAAGAAGTGGTCCAAGGATTGTACCTATAGGTAAGCATGGTTTGGGGATTGGGAATTCCTGTCATGACACTAAGTAACCTTTACTTTTCTCTTTCCCTACACCACATACATACACTGTTTTGGTTGAGCATATCCTTATAGTGAGGTGGCTTTCCACCCAGTTCGCTCTTCTCTCCCCACATTTTCAACAGAATAAAGAAAGAGAAATGACAAAAGTTGGCAACCTAATCAATATGCCATGGTCTCTGCCCTTAAATAACTGAAATTCTAAATGACACAGTAATTTAACTATTATTATAGGTGTATAAACGTTGTCGGTGGTAAACAGTGGTATGATAATATTCCTCAGGGGTTTGGAGGGAAAGTTTGCAGACAGAGTGGCCACAGAGGTGGGGACTTGGACGGGGCCTTGAAGTATGGGTGTCTGGTAGGTGGAAAGCACATGAGAGGCATTGCAGAGAGCACAGCATAAGTAACAGGGATGGCATGATTTTCATGATTGGTATGTAGAGAGTAGAAGAGTCTGGTTGGAGAGGTGCTTGGTACCATTTATAACAAAGAAGAACCCATTTTGTGGTTGAGTAGAGCCCTTCGCTGGCAATTTGGGCATCTGGCTGCAGGATTCCAGTGCAGTTAGTTACTCCTCCTAGAGTTAGCCCTGGATCTAATTACATTCGGATGACCGACACGGACGTAATTGAGCATCCCAAATCTTCGAACACTCATTCCATTTTATATTCTCTTTTTTATGGTAGGATGGAGTTGAGGCCCTTAGACCCCTCCTTAGAAGGAACCCGATGTCGGGTGCATAGATGATTGACAACCTCCAGATGCCACACCTCGAGATAGATCTTCTTATTCACACCAGGACACATTTTGCCTGGGCCTCTTCCAGCCAATAACTGCGCACAGCGAAAAATACTCGAACGTGATACTTATTTTTTTTTGCATTTTGGAATGGCCATAACTTCTCAGAACTACGGTGACTCAGAATTCCCTGACTCCTCCTTCCTGCTCCATTTGCACAGGTATATAATAAGCATTACAGTTCGAAAGCTGCCCCTGCCTTCACGGGCAATTTCTGTGAAGTTCTGGTATATCTAATTCTATCTTGGTAGTCCGCTTCTCAGAGGACCAAACTGATATACCTAGACGTGTCTCTTTGAGAATCAAGATCAACAATTATTCCTATCAGAGTCACTGGAGGATAAAAAATCTTTCAGGGAACACTCTTCTGAGACAAAAGACTCAACGATTCCTTTCCAGTTCAATTAACTTTCTATTCTCGGATAGAAGACGACTTGAAAGGTCATCTGTTTAATCCCATATCCTGATGTGTGACCGTGACGTAGACTGGTTACAAAAAAAGATCTCATTCTCCACCTCTCCCCATATCCACGTCTTTTGCAGTGTAATTTTGCAGCACCTCCAATCAAGTGGTGAAGACTATTCATTCCCTCGCACAACGTGTCTAGATCGGCCTCATGACTTGCTTGGGATAAATAGTATATGAAGGAAGGGACACAGGGCCAGTTCCAAGCTTAGACCCCAGGAGACTTTTAACACTTCTACTTTTCCTTTTGGTCCTCTACCTTCACAAGAGAACAAGATTAAGGCCACCTCCTAGAGAGTGAGAGACCATATAAGATGGAGCGACGTCAGTTTAGTTGCCCAGAAAAGGTCTCAGAACTGTGAGAAAGCCCATCCGGGATGAGCATGACCACCTAGTTGATCTGCAGCTGACCACCAACATATAGGAGAGCCTCACTGGCCCTAGACAAACTATCAACCTGACCTGTAGACTCACGAGCAATAATAAACGTTCTTTCACCCAGTGAGTTTTGAGATGGTTTATTGTGCAACATTATCGTAACACAGATAACTGATACATACATCTTCTCTGGTCACCTTTTAAGTGATGACCCACTTGCCTTCTGCTTGGAATATACCAGTGACTGGGCCCTTAAATAATTGATAAGAAGTTGTTAAGATTTAATTTTCTTCTTGTTTCTTAAAGTAAAAAAAAAAAAATCAGATAGCATGGCTATTGGTTATCTGTGGACCGCAATAAATACTCAGTAACATTCATACTATACTCGCCTCTCCCACCATTGGTTTCCAGTTTAGTGTATTTCAGAACATTTCTGGTTAAGATATTAGGACTGATTTTTTTTCCCTAATGCCATTATATCCAGTCAACCTAGTACAATGAGTGTTTGATGAATGAATGAATTTGGAACATATTTTATTGCATATATTGATATGCATATTTTATTGCATATCAAGGACTGTTTTTGAGGAGTGGGGATTTCTTATTACTGAATTTGGTTACTTTCGTAAGATTCCGTATTTCAATGATAGAAGTGATTGTATGCTGTATCTAAGACTGTGTAGGGCTGTGTATCAGTTAGGAAAGCATGCAGCTGCAATCAAGAGAAAGCCTAAAGAACACGACTTCAACAAATGAGAACTTTTATCCCCCTCATACCATGAAAATTCCGGAGTCACTCTAACTGGCTTAGCAGCTCCACAGCAACCCCGAATCCCTGGGATTCTCATGAACCCAAGGTAACTATCTTAGATCCAAGTATTTTATCAGGGCAGGAAGAACAATTGAAAAGGTAATATCAGTGTTAATTTTCTAATTAAAACTAAGCCCCCGGAAGATTTCGTTTTGTGCAATTGCCCAGGATGGTACCGCATGGCCACCGCTGTTGCAGGGAACACAATAAACTGTGCAGTTAGTTCCTTCATCCTCTGCGGAGACAGGAAGGGTGACAGGTGGTTGGGGACAGGGACCGGGGTGGCCAACCACAGTGTCTGCCATAGCGTATGCAGTAAAACAAAAAGCAAAGTGTTCGGGAAATAGGTAGGGCATGTCGACCAATACGGGATTTGCGCGTAGGCATTCAACATGCACTCGACAATTTTTGAAAAATGATAAAAATTCTAAGACTTTGCCCAGAGCCCCTACAATTGCGTGAAATAATAGTGGAGGGTATCGATATTGTGGATGAGGAACTTTACTCGGAATTATCCAGTCAGGCCAGAGCTTGAGAATGCTCACGGGAAATAACCTCGTGCATTTCAACATGTTCATACTGAGCTTAACCCCCAACCCCTGTCCCCACTCACATGGTCATCCTCTTCCTCACCGCTCCACCTGCCAATCCTCAAGTGCAAACAACTTTACCTCCCAAAGAGGACTCAAACCACTCTTCCTCTCCAGTCGTATCGATTTCATAGTAGGGCACTGGTTACCCTCCTGCACTACTACAACAGGGGCCTTCCTACTCCTTTCCTCTGGCATTTTTTTCGGGAGGAATCAATACACAACTATCCTGTTGGGGTCATATTTCTAAATTCAAATTGAAGATTTCACACTAGCTTTCTTAAAAATCCTTTCCCTTGAAGATAAAAGCAGGTCTCCTTTCGCAAACTTAAAAGCCCCCCTCCTTTTTTTATTCCTTTTTTGGGTCTCGCTAACACAAACACAATGGGCACATCGCTGTCTGTCTATTCCTTTTCTTCACTGCGCAGACTGGCATTCTTCACTGGATTGGTGACTCTGATGGCCACTGGGCTGATTTTTCCACAATGGCTTGGCAGGTCTCGAAAGACGCATTGTGACAAGGGAGATACTGTGCAGTTCTCGAAGGAGACATCCGCACTCTCAGATTTGTTGCACACCAGTGACACTTCAAGCCCCTTGACATGGTGAGCTAGGAGCTTCCAGAAGCCACTGGGCAGCATGTGCTTTGTTGTTTTTTGTTGCTCCTATAACCAATGATAGTCCTCAAGACCTGTCCCTTGATCTTCTACGTACCTTATCGTCAACGCCTCTGGGTTTCTGCCGGTTGTGCTTAATTTTGACTTATCGGTCTCACTGGTGCTGGATGAACTTACTGGTCCTCTTTTGAACAATCTGCGGCTTTACCAGACGCCTGAGGGCATCCACGATGCCCACTCAGGGATGATTCTAAAAGTCCCTTTCTGACTTGGTCTTCCCGATTGTCCTCTCCTAACTCATTCACCTTACCTAGTGCACCCTTTGCCACCAAGTGGCTGGAGTCCCCTGGATGCCACAGACATACCACTCACGTTCTTCTCCATGTTTCCTCACCTGTTCTTTGGCTAGGAACAGCTTTAGGCCATTACTCGCAAAGCTCACCTCTTTTGCGTTCTTAAACTCACATCTCAATGGTACCCTCATCTATGATGGTACCCTTTCAGGCGCCTCTCTAATGGGCTCCTACAACAACTGTGTTCTAATCACCCACATCTCAGTGGTACCCTCATCCATGATGGTACCCTTTCAGGCGCCTCTCTAATGGGCTCCTACAACAACTGTGTTCTAATCACCCACATCTCAGTGGTACCCTCATCCATGATGGTACCCTTTCAGGCGCCTCTCTAATGGGCTCCTACAACAACCGTGTTCTAATCACCCACTTCTCACCATCTAAGTGTGTCAGGCAGCTGAATGAAATGCTGCAGTGTTACCTACGTGCTAGCACTGCCCTTTACTCTGACACAAAAGTTGGGAGTGGACTAAAAACTATGACCTAACAAAGGCTGTAAGTCCAGGACTGTGTCCTATGTCTTTACTTGCTTCATTGCCCAACATTTAATACAGTCCCCAATACACTGTGGGTGTATTTGTTGCATTCTCGAAAGGAGAAAGAGGGGTTAGCTTGTCACAAAATCTCCCATAATAAATCATGGAAACTCCACTCCCTGAGACTGGCCCCATGACTCCGGTTACCCCTCAAAATGTTAATTGCCAAGGCAGCTCTTTACATCATACGGGTGTAGTAAATCATCTACCTTAACGTGGGTGCTGCATCTCGGAGGGAGATTTGACAGGCCCATTAGTAAGGGAACAGGGGCTCACTAGGGTATGAATAATTGGATGGAACAGTAAATAACAGCTACTTGACTTGCTTCACATTTCCACAGATTTTTCCTGATCCCGGACTTCTCAACTCTTTCAAATGATTCCCTACACTTCTTTCTATATTAAGCTGAATCTTTACTTCTTGTAGATTACGTAAGTACATAGCTAATACTTTTGTCTTCAGAAATGTAGACGTAAACGTCAGCCTAGTACGCCCACGTTATGGAAAATTGCAAATGAATGGCCTTTGGGATTTATGACATTTTACTAAGGCGATATTCCCAATTGTAACTTTGGCATTGCTGGTGCAGACAGAGTAAATAAAAAAAAAATTTTTTAATGGCAATTTGGCCTTCTATCCTCATGCATTACATTTCCTGAACGGTAATACAGATTCTTAGGAACCCCTGCAGTTTGGGAGATCCACCATGACCGCTGAGATGAACAATTTTCTTGTCGGTCACTTCATGGAAAGGGTGTGAAGTGACTCAACAGTGTTTCAAAGACCACCAGCATACCTTAAAGACCAAAGCAGCAACGCTTATGATTTAGATATTGACCAAGCGCTGGGGATCCAGAAAGCTCTTGATAAAAGAAAATGTAAGTTAGTTTTCTTGCTGAATCAGATCATTTTAGAGTATGTTACATAAATTGCAAAAGCAGTAATTGAAATGCGTACATATATATGTATATAATGCCTGTCCTATTTAACGGATTTTATATTTTATTTTTGGAAGACAGGATAAATTGTAACTTGCTTTTTAAGCAAAAAAAACAAAAAAAAACACCTTTGTATGAATAGTGCTGTTCATCATGCAAGTACTGGGACAACCTAAATCTCTTACAAGTCCCTGGGGCTTAACCTTGAATAGCTGTTTCCCTGGATGTGCTTGGATTCACACAGCCTCTCTTCCAGCTTCTCGGTGGGTTCCAATAAGACCACGCTCTTTTAATTTCAGACGCCCAACCTGGAGCGATAATCCCAGTCTTCTTGAGGGTTAAAAATTAGTACTTTATTCAGGGGCTGAGGAAATAGAAGATGGTCACCCATTTGGCCACCACTGTCGAGTTTTATTTTTTTTTTATTTATTTTTTTTTTCCAACGTTTATTTATTTTTGGGACAGAGAGAGACAGAGCATGAACGGGGGAGGGGCAGAGAGAGAGGGAGACACAGAATCGGAAGCAGGCTCCAGGCTCTGAGCCATCAGCCCAGAGCCCGACGCGGGGCTCGAACTCACGGACCGCGAGATCGTGACCTGGCTGAAGTCGGACGCTTAACCGACTGCACCACCCAGGCGCCCCTGTCGAGTTTTACTTAGATAAATCCCTTAACTCATTACAGCCTCAAATTCTTCATCTGTAAAAGAAGGTCAGAATAGAAGATATTGTTTCCTATTTGTATACCGTCAAACAATTTGCAAATCCCCTCAAGTGTTTTCTAACTTGGTTTTTAGCAAACACGTGATGTGAAAGGCTGGGCTGGGTGGCATTGACTGTCTTACGTTAATGACAAGGGCTAAGGGGGAAACTACTTTTTTTCGGTTCCCTCGAGTCACTAGTTGGCTTGAGCAAAAAGCAGCACTCACAAATACGTCTTTTGGCTTCATTTCCTGCTCCTTCTCCACTGTGACGGGCTTCTTTACAAAATTCTTTCCGGTCCTCACAGTTTTTAATTTTAATTCTTAATGCAGTATGGCTTAAGTCCAGCAATCCCATTTTATGAAATTAAATTTATTGTACTTCTTCAATTCCACCAAGTGGTTGAGCTCCTATGCACTAGGCTCTGTGTTAGGTGATGAGACGGACAAAGCTGAATAAGGCTTGATTTATTTTCACTGCATGACACGCTTTTATACAATCACCAAATTATATGAGCATAGTTTTTTTCTCAGAACAATGCTGCCTCTCCTGGGTATTTTTATCCTCATTTTACAGTAAAAACAAAAACAAAAAAACCAACCAAACAAACAAAAAAACAAAAGAGGCTCGGGGGGGAAGGATAAAGAAAGACTCAGGGCCAAAATATTTAGAAAAGAATATAAGTTTACTTGCAAAGGGTGTAAAGGAAGTAAGATTGTTGAAGGACTAGCTGCTTGAACAAATAGATATATTCACTAAATATTGAAAGGAAAGAACACACACACACACACACACACACACATACTTACACACACACTCAACTACCAAAATTACCATGTTTGCTTTAGTCTTTTCATGGTAGACAAATTTTCATCATATTCACAAGTTCAGAATTCGAATTAATATCAGTATGCTCAAACTCAAGGATGAAATTGTTTTTGTTAGAGAATCCAGGATTTTGCCATGTAAACTTTCAGCTAATTGTTGTAGTTCAAAGTGGCTAACTCTTGTTTTATTGTGCTTGGACTAAGTAATTTACTTCTAAAACAGAAGTAGCTTTGGAAATTGTCACTTGGTTCCTTTGTTTGGCCTAAAGGGTATGCCCATGTTGGTGATGCCAACTCTACCCATGAAAATATTCCCTGAAGTATCAATAGGAGAATGCAATATGTTCTTTACTGAATTATATTAAAATCCCCCTCCCCAAAATTGCATTTGGATCTTTAGCTCATATCAGGACCCTTTAGGTAAATGTAACCCCAAAGCAGAAACAAACTGTGGAAGACAAGACTAAATTACTGTAGCTGATTAATTAAAAGATAATACATTTGCGTCGTTTTCTGCTGTTACGTTTGTGATACGTTGTTACAGCAACAACAGAAAATTATTATGTGACACAAACACCTTGGCAAACTCTTTAGCATTTTCTTTAAAGGTTACATAAAGCTCGGGGTGCCTGGGTGGCTCAGTCAGTTAGGCATCTGACTTTGGCTCAGGTCACGATCTCGCGGTTCGTGAGTTCGAGCCCCGCGTTGGGCTCTGTGCGGACAGCTCAGAGCCTGGAGCCTGCCTTGCATTCTGTCTCCCTCTCTCTGCCCCTCCCCGGCTCACATTCTGTCTCTGTCTCTCTCTCCCTCAAAAATAAATAAACATTAAAAAGTAAATAAAAGTTCCATAAACCTACCCTATGATTCTTCCATTCCACTCTTCCATTCCACTCATAGGTATTTACCCAAAAGAAAGGAAAGCACACATTCATACCAAAACTTTATTGAAAATAGAAAAAAAACAAGGAAACATTGAAAAACGTGTATCAACAAATGAGTACATAAACAAATCTGGTATACCCATATGATGGAATGTTACCTAACAATTTAAAAGAATAAACAATTGATCCATGTAACAATATGGATAAATCTCAGAGTAGTTGTGCTAAGTGAAACACAGCCGGACGACAAACGAATACATACCATATGATTTCATTTGGATAAACTGTAGAAAATACAAACCAGTCTCAACCACAGATCAGTGGTAGTGATGGGAGAGGTGGCACGGGGAGAGGTGGGTGAGGAAACACAGACACGTGTGAGAAAATGCTTCCAGGCGGTGGATATGTTCACTGTATTGATTGTGGCGATGGTTTTGCTAGTGTAGAAATATGTCAAAATTTATCAAATTGTATTTTAATCAGTGTCAGTTGTATCTCGACAGAGGTGTTAGAGAATAAATGCAGAACACCGTGGTTACCATGTTTGTGGTAACGTGTTCATAAATAGAAAATACCTTATTCCTAAAAGTCATGACCCAGTTACAGGGAACCCCAGCAAAACTCCAGGACAACATTGGGTCTGTTAGAAAGTTCAGGATTCTGGGAAATAGTCAACAACTCATATGCAGGGTACCAGAATCACAGAATCAGACAGGATGACTCTTAATTTTGATTTACTATAAGTCACAGTATTGGTTTTGTTTGTTTGCCTGGCTGCGGCATAAAAATTGCTTTTGAAGAGGGACAATGTATCAGTTTTGGCTTCTTGGGGGCCAAATGATTTGCTGAAGGTCACACAGGATCATAGCAAAAGTTGTAAATAGAATCTTAACCTGTGTAATTCCAAAGCCCTCTCTTCTACTCCCTACTGCTTCCATGTCCCCTGCCTACTTTGACTGTGCTCAAATTAAAGGGCAAGGGTATGCCAAAATTTTAACTTAGACTTTAAAGAAATAGAAACTTGAAAAACCTTGATACATTGCTTTATTCAAATTGCACCATACTCCTTTTCCAGGTCTTCATTCTGTCTGTTCTCCTCATGATAAATCTTGTTTTTTCTTTCCTAACACCAGGACATTTCTAAAGATGGTTCTAGAGAAACTACCATCCCACGACTTTTGAGAGTTTTATATTCTTCCTGGAAAATTCTAGAGCCTTCATGGGCTGAGCATGGCTGTAGTTCTCTGACTTCGCTAATTCCCCATCTTTTCTTCAATATGGAGATGAACTTGTCTTGTTTCTATGCTTTGCCCATTCTTCGTGCAGAGGCTAGGCACCCATTTTCAATATATTCAAAGAAATTAGTATCTATTTTATTAACCAGTGAGACTAAAGAGATGCCTCTTTGTTATCCACTAGCACTAGCTTATTAAAATGAAGCTCAAACACATTAACATAATAATATTAACATAACATTAAGATAATTATTGTTAATTGAGCATGTTCTATTTCTTTGTCCTATACCCTTGTTCTATGTCTGTGTGCTATCTGTTAGAATCTTCAAAGCTTTCTGAATAAATATGATTATCCTCATTTTACAGGGGAGGAAAATGGTCCAGAGAGGTAATTTACAAGATTGTCTACAAAGAAATTTGCCAAACGGCTCAGCTTTTAAGTATTAGAACCAAAATTCAATCTCTTTAATGTCTGGCTCCAAAGAGCCTTTATGCTACATAACCTATGAATAGAGACCTCCCTATGACCTGTTATGCACCCAGACTCAGAAGTTGATACTGATCAAATGTGAATATTAAATCAGTGTCTGACTCAAAAGAGTCTAGTGGTATGTATATTTTTTATCCCTATATTACCTCTACAATATTCCATCTGTTTTCAAAGTTCTTTCGTATCTGGGCCCATCTCTCCTTTCAGTTATAAGAATTACCAAAGAAGGGATATCCTGTGGTATCAGGGTCAACAGAGCTATTATTGAAATAGCACTTTTAAACTCTCAATTATTCTTTACTAAAACCACATCATTATAGGTTTTGAGCAGAAATTTAGGGCATGAGATAGGAGATTGACTGACAAAGAAAGACTTCATTTTGTGAATTTTTTTCCACAATGACTAATATTAATTTTCATATTAAATGTCATTTAACATTCATCCAGAACCTTTCGTCCTTTTGGATGAGATTCTTAAAACATCCTTTGAAGAGGTTCCTGAGGGAGAGGTGGAATATGGTTATGTCCTAATCCATCTACGATAGCACAAACCCATATGCTGGGTAAGACCACATCATGACTTCAGTAGGTTTTAGTCATGCCTAACCTCAATCCCTTACCCAACTCCCTTCTCCCTGTTTAAACCCAAAGTCAACAAACGTCTTGTTTCAGCTGTCACACATAGAGAGCTCAGCGTTTTCAATGCCATCCTTATAACACAAAAATAAATCTGGACAACCCAAAAAGCAATGATTTTTTTTTTTTTTTGATATATCAGAGAACCAAAGACAAAGGTCAAACTACCGATCCTCAAACAGGAAAGAGGTGTATTCAAAGAGATGCAGCAGCTGAGATTTTCTTACTGGAAGAAAACACACTGGAGTCATTAACTGGCAGGAAAATTCACAATTTTGATGAATTGTTGGAAGCTGAGTTTAAATTAGCATGAAAGTGAGAAACTCCTAAGGCCACAATCTTAGTGGGGGCACACTTTCCTGTGCTTTTCCTTAGAAGGATCTTAGAAGGAACTACTTTAAATGTTTACTTATTTATTTTGAGATAAATATGAGTGATATGGGTGGGAGAGTGGCAGAGAGAGGAAGAGAGAGAATCCCAAGCAGACTCCATGCTGTCATCACAGAGCACAATATGGGGGTTGATCTCATGAACTGTGAGATCATGACCTGAGCCAAAATCAAGAACTGGTCACTCAACTGACTGAACCACCCAGGAGCCCCAGGAAGAACTCCTTTAAATGTAAATGGATTAAATTATCCAATCAAAGACACAGTGACACAACAGACCCAATAAGACCCAACTACATGCTACTTATAAGAGATTCACCACAAATTTAAGAACATGCATAGGCTAAAAGTGAAGGTATGGAAAAAGATAGTCCGTGCAAATGGAAATCAGAAGAGAGGGTGAATAGCTATACTTATATCAGAAAAAAATAGACTTTAAGTTAGCCAGTATAACAAAAGTCAAGAAGATCATTATATAATGACAAAAGGGTTAATTCACATAAGGACATAACAATTGTAAATATACATACACCTAACATTAGAGGACCTAAATATTCAAAGCAAATATGAATCATAGCAGAGGACTTCAATACCCCACTTTCAACAATGAATAAATCACCTGAACAGAAGATAAACAAACAAACAAACCCATTGGACAAGAACTTGCTTTAACCCTCATGGAACTAACAGACACATACAGAACATTCCATCCAGCAGCAGCAGGAAAGACATTCCTCTCAAGCTCACTTGAACATTCCCTAGGATAAATCATATATCAGGCTACAAAACAAGTCTTAGCAAATTTAAGAAAATTGAGATCATATCAAGTATCCTTTCAAATTACAATGGTATGAAACTGGAAATCAATTACAAAAGGAAAGCAAAATATGTGAAAATTAAACAACATACTCCTAAGGAACTAATAGGTAAGTGAAGACATCAAAAAGAAAATTAAAAAAAAATCCCTTTATCCACCCCAATATCAACCAATGTAGAATTACTGTTTTAGAGAGATTATTATATAAATTACTTACTTTTAAATTTTTTTTTCAATTTTTTTTATTTTTGAGAGACACAGAGAGACAGAGTGTGAGTGGGGGAGGGGCAGAGAGAGAGGGAGACACAGAATAAGCAGCAGGCTCCAGGCTCTGAGCTGTCAGCACAGAGCCCGATGCGGGGCTCGAACCCATAAACTGTGAGATTCTGACCTGAACAGAAGTCAGATGCTTAACTGACTGAGCCACCCAGGCACCCCAATAAATTATTTTTTTCTGAAGATATTTTGATCCTAGAGCTCAGGCAGGATTCTTCACACTGGTTATTCAATTACAAACTACAATTGACACGTGAACAACATGAGGGTTAGGGGCATTGAATCCTCATGCAGTTGGAAATCAATGTATAACTTTTGACTCCCCCAAAACTTAATTACCAATAGGCTATTGTTGAAGGGAAACCTTGCTAAAGCACACACAGTTGATTAACATATATTTTGTATGCATATTATATATTATAATTCTTAAATAAAGTAAGGTAGAGACAAGACAATGTTATAAATAAAATCATAAGGAAGAGAAAATACACTTATAGTCTTGTACTGTTTTTACCAAAAAATATTCACATATAAATTCAAGTGCGAACTGTAATCTCAGCTAGTTAGTTGATTTATCTTGGTCTTAAGTTTTCCTACTTGTATAAAGACATGATAAGAGTAATTATGAGCATCATGAGCATTATTGTGGAAAAAATAAGTACTTATATATTTTATATATGTATACTTAATACATACCTATGATAGGCACATAATAAAGCCTCAATAAATATTGGCAATTATTAGAACTATAGAGCGTATTTTTCTTTTTTTTTTTTTTTTTTTTTTAACGTTTATTTATTTTTGAGACAGAGAGAGACAGAGCATGAACGGGGGAGGGGCAGAGAGAGAGGGAGACACAGAATCGGAAACAGGCTCCAGGCTCTGAGCCATCAGCCCAGAGCCCGACGCAGGGCTCGAACTCACGGACCGCGAGATCGTGACCTGGCTGAAGTCGGACGCTCAACCGACTGCGCCACCCAGGCGCCCCTAGAGCGTATTTTTCTATGGAGGCTTTTGGTTGAGAAGTATAAGGAGTACTACCAATTAGGGAAAGGATAAATTCAAAATTTAAAAGTTAGAAAGCTTGACAGTTTTTCAACTTTACCAGCCAGACTAGGCTGATATATTGACTAACATCAAATTAAAAATGTTCTGGCTTTTCAAGATTTTCTTCACTCAGGAAGACTTTTACATTTTTAGCACTGTGGTGTCCAAATGGATACTTCTACTATAGATCAATATCAACGTCAATATCAATACCAATGCATAATTGGGTAAAATTAATCATGCCTTAACCTCTGGATCCAAGCATTAACAAAAGCTTTCAATAAACCACTTATTCCTGATTACTTTAGTAGATCTACCTTTGCACTGAAACATGAAAACAGTTTTTATAGTGACCTATATTCTTCTCATTTTCCAAATTGTTGTTTTCCTTTTTCACATTCAGCATAAGCTTACCTCATTAGCTCATTGATTTGTGCCTCTGATGTATCAACAAATGCCTGCTTTTAAGGGGTAAGAAGATTTTCAAAGGCAATTAATTGGTAATCTATCAAATGTCTTGGCACTGGGGGATGGATGGGCCCAGAGCTGATACATTGCAAAACTCCAGCACAACTCACAATGTACTATGTATGTGTATACGTATGTGTATGTGTATGTGTATGTGTATATGTATGTGTATATGGAGTACAATGTACATGCTTCAAGCCCTTCTCAGTAAAGGCCCCACATTGATGACCCACCATAACAATTCCATGATGGAAAAAAATGTAGTTCTTGTCCCATTCTGCTCAAAGGAAAAAGTGAAATAAAAGATGTTCAAAATATATATCAGAAAGTCAGTGAATGTAGCCTTCCATTTTCAAAATTCTTTTGATGGAGCTCCTGGCTGTGAAAGTTCCAAAATCTCCCCCATGATTAAGATATATTGTGTCAATTTGTAAAAGTTAAGAAGTACTCTGTTATTTCCAACTTACTCTAGGAAAGATATTTTATTTGGCTTAAGATATTTATTACTGTGAGAACTTCGATAATTCTGAATTGGAACAATTTGTCTTCTTCAGTATTCAAATTCTATGTCATTCCCCACTCCCCAATTTCTCTATAAAGTTTTTTTTTCTCTGATCTTTCTAGGCCAATTCGTTGAAAACTTATAGAACTTCTTTTTTGGTATCATTCCTTGTCCTTTGAACAATAAAGTATTGTGATTTTATGTATTATTATTTAACTTTCCAAGTGATACATTAAACTCTCATTCCCTTATGAAGATTTTGCTGCAGACCAAGATTCTTGGGCAAGTCTTGGCCATAAAAAAAAATACAATGCAGCTCCTGCCTTCAAGGAATTCATAGATATTGATGGACAGGTGTCATATGATAAATAGAAAAATTAAAATATACATTGCTTATGCTATAACTGACGAATGATAAGATACTGAAGAAATCTGGAAAACTGAGCCATCAATTCTGCCTGAGGAAGTTGGAAGAGAGGAGAGAGACAATTCATAGAGTAGATGGCACTTCTGGAGTTGGGTCTTAATAAATGAAATAAAATAGCACGATACATAGTGAGAAGGCGGGAAAGAGACGCCAAGTAAGACGTAATTTGACTCAATTTGTATTTTGACTCACTAATATTTTCTACTTTTACTTGTGTTTTTGTATAAGTCCTTGCTTTTTGTTAATTTCAAATTTAGAGAATGAGTAACATTCTGGTAGTATTTTTATACAAAAAAGTTCCTAAGACACTTTTGGCCTTCCAAGATTACTCTGAAGTACCTTGTTTCTAGACAGATGCAGAGTGAGCTATGAGACATAAATCAAATTTATGAAACCTCCAGGCTCTGAATATAATCTGGAAATAAATAAAGATGTTAGCATCCATATTGGTGGATGGGAAAACTGAGGCACCAAATGACCTGGTAGACATGATCATCTTTTTTTTTTTATTTTATTTTTTAGTTTTTAAAATTTAAATCTAAATTAGTTAGCATATAGTGCAACAGTGATTTCAGGAGTAGATTCCTTAGTGCTTCTTACCCATGTAGCCCATCCCCCCTCCCACAACCCCTCCAGGAACCCTCAGTTTGTTTTCCATATTTAGGAGTCTCTTCTGTTCTGTCCCCCTCCCTGTTTTTATATTACTTTTGTTTCCCTTCCCTTATGTTCAGCTGTTTTGTCTCTTAAAGTCCTCATGTGAGTGAAGTTATACGGTTTTTGTCTTTCTCTGACTGACTAATTTCACTTAGCATAATACCCTCCAGTTCCATCCAGGTAGTTGCAAATGGCAAGACTTCATTCTTTTTGATTGCCAAGTAATACTCCATTGTATGTATATACCACATCTTCTTTATCTATTTATCCATCGACGGACATTTGGGCTCTTTCCATACTTTGGCTGTTGTTGACGGTGCTGTTATAAACACGGGGGTGCACGTGTCCCTTCAAAACAGCACACCTGTATCTCGTGGATAAATGCCTAGTAGTGCAATGGCTGGGTCGTAGGGTAGTTCTATTTTTAGTTTTTTGAGGAACCTCCATACTGTTTTCCAGAGTGGCTGCACTAGCTTGCATTCCCAGACATGATCATCTTTTTAATAAAATTCAACTCAAATAGCTATATCTATAATCACCCAATCATGGAAACACTTCCATTATTAAAACATTTCTTTGTTTAAGAAAAGGTGCTGGGTGAGTACAGGGTTTGTGAACCACCTACACTGCTGTCTGCTGTGTTGCTAACTTGTATCACCAGGCAAAAGAGCCATGGAGGAACACAATCACTTCCATTTTTCAGCCATTAAATGACAAAGCTCAACTTCACCACTTGGCCAAAAGTCAATTTCACACATGTAAACTAGGAAATAAAGAAGTTTAAAAAACAAAATTTCGCATAGTATCTGGAGCTGTCCTATCCATAGAGTGTCAAGACACTTAAAATTAACTGCATCCACTGATAGTTTTGGTTTAAAGAAGAGTCAGTGTCCAAGTGAACCATGGATTTATTTTCTCCAGATTTTCTCTTTGTAAATATGCTAAAGAGAAGATGGTAGGATGCCAAAAGTGATGATTTACACATTTTACATTAGCAATTATATATTTGGCATTAGCTCTATCAGAAAAAAATACATTTAGGTTTGGTTTAATGACTTTGATATTGATGGCCTATAAAATTGCATTGAAAAATCAATGTGTTAAAGTATGTTGGTGACTGTCAAGGAAATGGAGAAGCCATTATCATTTCCAATTGGTTTTCCATTCTAAATTCTAAATCCATTGTTGCAATATGTCTATGGTTATAGAAAGATTTTTTTCTCTATGAATCTCTGAATATGAACACTTTCCCCACTGTTGTTTTTTTTTTTTTTTTTGGTTTTTGTTTGTTTTGTTATTGTTGTTGTTGTTTTATAAAGGGCTAATGTTGACAGAGAAAAGTTGTTAGAGCTGGATCCATGAGAAAAATTATGTTCTTGATTTTTTAGAAGTCATGGTCATTGGAGAAATTACTAGTGTCCAAGATATGTAAATAGCTTTGCTAGAATTTGCAGAAATGGTTCCTGGCCTTGCGTGAACAGAATGTAATATCGTTTGAACTTTTTACTACTTCCCCTTGGAATAGAGCTTAAATCGGAAATATCCTGTGTTCAGAAAATTCTGGTTGTCTGATGAGGACTGTAAGCTCACTGGATACTGTCTCTAAAATAGTGCTTCCCTAACTAACCCATTCATGCACAATAGTGATGTGTTTCTTGAAAGAGAGAGGTCACAGAACAAATTGCAGAATTATTTTATGCTATTTTCTAATGAGTTCTTGATCTGTGGGAGAATTTGGTCTGAAGTTTACTTTCCTCGTAACTTAGTCGGAAGGGTGTGATAGAGGAACACTAAAGGGTAAAGACTTTACCCAGCACAACTATCCCAAGTATCTCCCCAAAATATTATGCATGACCGTATTGACATAGGCCAGTTAGCAATTTGGTCTGAAGTTTACTTTCTAACTAACCTATTCATGCACAATAGTGATGAGTTTCTTAAAAGAGAGAGGTCACAGAACAAATTGCAGAAATATTTTATGCTATTTTCTAATGAGTTCCTGATCTGTGGAAGAATTTGGTCTGAAGTTTACTTTCCTTGTAACTTAGTCGGAAGGGTGTGAGAGAGAAGCACTGAAGTCTTTACCCAGAGCAACTATCCCAAGTATCTCCCCAAAATATTATGCACGACCGTATTGACATAGGCCAGTTAGCAATCTATCCCCGTTTCAGATCAGGCCACTTGTATTATTCAGCTCAGGCTGCCATAACAAAGTACTACCGACTAACTGTCTTAAGAAACAGAACTTTATTTTCTCACAGTTCTGGAAGCTGGACCAAAGTATTGGCAGGATCTGCTGAAGCCTCTCTCCATGGCTTGTAGATGGTCGTGTCCTCCTGTCTTCACATGATCCTCCCTGTGTACATATCTTGTCCAAATTAGACACCAATCCCATTGAGTTGGGGCCCACCCTAATGACCTCATTTTAAGTTAATTACATTTTTATTTATTTTTTTTATTTTTTTTTAAATTTTTTTTTTCAACGTTTTTATTTTATTTTTGGGACAGAGAGAGACAGAGCATGAACGGGGGAGGGGCAGAGAGAGAGGGAGGCACAGAATCGGAAACAGGCTCCAGGCTCTGAGCCATCAGCCCAGAGCCTGACGCGGGGCTCGAACTCACGGACCGCGAGATCGTGACCTGGCTGAAGTCGGACGCTTAACCGACTGCGCCACCCAGGCGCCCCAAGTTAATTACATTTTTAAAGACCCTGTCTCTACATATTGCCAAATTCTGACATACTGGCAGTTTAGGACTTCAACATATAATTTTTGGGCCAGGGGTGGGGCACTGTTTATTCCATACCAGTAACCTCAGTGCAATGTGTAGGAAACAGTTTGTACTTCAGAGATGGAAGAACTGTTCTCTCTGTCTGTGTTTGTCTCTCCATGTCTCTCTCTGCCTCCATTTCTATCTCTCCCCGTCTTGCTTCCCTCAGTCTCCCTGTTCCGTGCTCTCACAGAAGGTGGGCTGGAAGACTTTCTGTTCACCTCAATAATATCTCAGTGGTGGCAGGTTTTCTTTATTTTCTTCCATTCCAGCCCCCATGAAGAGTAGCAGCTTCTTGTTCACACTGTGTGCCTGGCATCTAAATGACGACTGCCTCTCTTACCATCGCAGCACTTTAGGGGGGTTTTCCGTGAGCCCTTGAATTCAGGGTTTCTATAGGGACAGGCCTCTTTGCCTTTCCTGTCCCCTTTGCCACCAGGAGACATTCTCCGGGCCTCTCATTGGTCTCTTCCTCTGCTCCAATGATTAGTCCCTTGATGGGGTGGGGAAGTGGCCAGGGGCCACTGCCTCTAGCCTAGAAATCTCCAACATACCAATTAGCCTTGTGTCATAGGTAAACTGGTGATAGAGACTTGTGTCTTCTCACCAGCGACCATCTCCTCAAGCTTCTTTTTTTTTTTTTAATTTTTTTTTTCAACGTTTATTTATTTTGGGGACAGAGAGAGACACAGCATGAACGGGGGAGGGGCAGAGAGAGAGGGAGACACAGAATGGGAAATAGGCTCCAGGCTCCGAGCCATCAGCCCAGAGCCCGACGCGGGGCTCGAACTCACGGACCGCGAGATCGTGACCTGGCTGAAGTCGGACGCTTAACCGACTGCGCCACCCAGGTGCCCCTCCTCAAGCTTCTTAAGGTACGTTTTGGTGGCAGCAGATGGGTCTACAGGTCCTAGGCCTCAGAAGACAGCTGATGAAAGAGATGCCACGTTTTCTCACATTATTCCCCAAATTTTATGCCGAGCCATGTGCAGGGTGAAGAGAGGAAGGCAGGGATGCCTTTATACCACATGAGGGGAAGAGGGGAAAAAATTAATCCCTAATGTTTACCAAACATTTCCTGTCTTCTAAGCTGCCCCTTCTGGATGCCTGGGTGGCTCAATCAGTTAAGCTTCTGACTCTTGATTTTGGCTCAAGTTATGCTATTATGGTCATGGGATCAAGCCCCATGTCAGGCTCCATTCTGGGTGTGGAACCTGCTTAAAAATTCTCTCTCTCCTTTTTCCTCTGCCCCTTCCCTGCTGGTACAGGCTCTGTTTTTCTCAATCTCTCTCTCTCTTTCAAAAACAAAAACAAAAACAAACAATAACAACAACAACAACAAACGCTCTTTCTCCCTTTTGGCTTCAAACAGCGAAAATCTAGTAAAAGAAATAAAAATCCAAGCCTTAAAATAAGGCAGCCCAAAGATGTAGAGTAATCATGGAAGCTCAGAGAACATAAAAGCTTCACCAGACTTAATATGTAAATGCTTTCCAATCAATCTGCCACTGTTTTCCTTATTTATAAAAATAATAAATATTTTAAACAAAACCTGCCAGTCATTTAGTGCATTGAGTTGCTTAGAGAAAAATACATGATGAATGAGAATGGAAACACTTCCCTTGATGTGTTTCTTTCCTGCTCACTGTCAATCCAGTTAACTGAGTACTCAAGGATTCAATATTGCACAGTAAAAACACAGTGCAGCAAGAAACTTCCAGCAAAAGACTGGAATTCTAGAATGTCTTTGATACCCAAAATCCATAAGTTGGGGCAACTCATTGAACCTTTAATGTTTCTGGTTCAACATCTATAAAATGATAGGTTGGATGAAATAACCTCAAAGGTCCCTAGTTCTTTTAAAACAGTAAGAATGGGATACTGTCAGTAATGGAAGGACTCTGGATTAAAACTTCACTACTAGAAGTGTGCTTTTTATTTTTAATTTTTTTAAGTTTATTTATTTATCTTGAGAGAATGAGAGAAAGAGCAGGGGAGGGGCAGAGATAGAGCGAGAATCCCAAGCAGGGTCCATGCTGTCAGCGCAGAGCCCGATGTGGGGCTCGAACTCCCAAGCCGAGAGATCATGAGCCTAAATCAAAAACCGGATGCTTAACTGACTGAGCCACCCAGGCGCCCCAAAAGTATGATTCTTAACTGTAAGCTAGACTCCTGTGTTACAAAAGCAACACAATGCTTTATAATTAGAACACTGTTTTACCATGTTCTCCTTGTGAATTCGGTACAAATAACCTAGAAATGGCCAAGTGATTTCCTTGTATCAGCTCCTCATTTTACACGCAATGATGGAAAATACATTCATAAAGATGCTGCTGAAAATAAGGGCAGTCATGATTCCACAGTTGACATTGCCCAAAGGGTGCAAATTACCATGCCGTTTGTTGGTGAACCAATCTCTAAGTAATGGTTTTCACTACACTGGTCTCAACCCATTAGTGTGTTGTCTCCACAATTATGTGTTAAATAGAAAGGAATACAACAGAAAAGGAAATTTTAGTGTATGTCACAAACCGTAAGAATAAGTATTGTTCAGTGATATTCCATTTTTAGTTTCACATATGCATAAATATCTTATGTGTATATACAGCATGTATTTATAGACACACGTGTAGCATATATATCATGTTTGTATATGCATATATAAGAATATTAGGTCATATTATAAAATGTATATTTTACTGTAAATCAAGTAAAAAAAAAAAAAAAAGAAGAAGAAAGCCATTCTTCTAGGGCAATTTAAGTCTTTCCCAATCTCACTCCCGCCCTGCCCTTGTTGTGCAAGAAGAGTTGCGACATTGTACAGGCTTCTGGATAGAAATGGAATATGTAATAAGGATGAAGTATTTATGTTGTAGCATAATCTGACCTCCCTGAAACACTGCTTCTTTTCTTTTCTTTTCTTTTCTTTT
This sequence comes from Leopardus geoffroyi, assembly GCF_018350155.1. NCBI lineage: Eukaryota > Metazoa > Chordata > Mammalia > Carnivora > Felidae > Leopardus > Leopardus geoffroyi. The sequence goes on along the minus strand of NC_059327.1, from coordinate 33,202,709 downwards.
CTTTTCTTTTTTCTTTTCTTTTTTTCTTTTCCTTTTCTTTTCTTTTCCTTTTCTTTTCTTTTCCTTTTCTTTTTTCTTTTCTTTTCTTTTCTTTCCTCTTTCTTTCTTTCTTTCTTTCTTTCCTTTTTTTTACAATTTTTTAAAGTAGGTTCCATGCCCAGTGTGGGCCTTGAATTCATGGCTCTCTACTGAACCGAGCCAGCTAGACACCCCCTTGAAACACCACTTCTTGATTCTTCCATTTGTGCTCTTTTTCTGGAGGCTCTGTTAGAATCGTTCTTTTTATGTGGGCAACTTAAAGTTTCTGACTATGCGGATGATACAGAAAGCGTGGCCACATTGCTGGAGGAAAGGTACTGTCTGGTGTCTCTTAGTGAGTTAGGAATGGAGGACGAAGCACAGGAAACCTACTCAGACCAATTACTGGTGACTCTCATGGACATGGGAGCAGGTAGGACGTGGAGCAACCTAGAGCACTAAACTAGAGACAGAGAAAGAAGCTCCCCATGTGTCACCCTAAGGATTTTGGACGCGATGCTATGGGGAATGGGGACATAGGGGTGGGGTGTCCCAAGAAAGGCCACGAGAGGTTTTAAGTCAGGAAAGGCAGGAATGCACGTGCATTTAAGGAAGCACCCTGGAGGCAAGGTGAAGAGCCAGAGACAATGGAGGAGATCACTCCTTTAGCTCAGGCAAGAGAATGAAAGCAATGAACGTGTGGACTAGGATACCAGCAAGGAGGTTGGAAAGGTGGATGGGGTATATTCAAGTCCTTTTTAAGAGATAGAGAATCTGGTCCCATGCCTTTAATGTATTGTTCTCACTTTCACATTCTACCGTATACACAAAGCATCTAAAACTGAAATATTTTTTTCCAGAAGGAAGTCTTTTCCCTTCTTGACTTGATTCATCATTAGCAGGAGCATCATCTGGTCGTTCAGAGGGAAAATATAATTATAATCTTCTTGGGAGTTCACAGGGTCCTTTGGCCTTTCTTCTTTATTCGTTGCCTCGCAACTCAAAGCCGTATTTCACTTGTTCTTTCCAAGCAGCCTCTTCTGTCCAAATCATCATTAACCAGTGGACACTACTGAAATAATTTCTCATCTGCTTTTCTTGCATCTTCTCTTTCTTCTCTCACTCTTTCCATCCTCTGTTTTCAAACTAGTCTTTTTATGACACTACTCTATTTTCCATACCTGTCTAGTTATAGACTTGCAGTGGGTTCCAGGGACTAACGGCGTAAGGTTAAAATGCTCACCATTCAACAACCATTGCAATCGCTTTCCACCTTGGCATGCCTACTTCATTTTCCAAACTGTCTTTAACAGATATCCCACTTTTCGTTCATCGAACGAATAATGGGAACATTTATGTCTCAACTGCTATTTAAGTGGTAGGTTGGAGCCAAGGTTAAAAAAAAAAAAAAAGCTATGTTAAAAATAATTGCATTTTTTTCAAAGCATGGCAAGAAGCCAGCCAAGTTTTGTTTTGTTTTTAATTTTGTTTAATGGTATTTTTAAATCAAGACTCACATGACCTATTTCTGCATCGAGTCTTTAAAGGGTCACTCTGGACCCTGCGTGGAGAGTGGATTCTCAGGAAGCTGCAAAGAAGTAAGGTAGCTACTATATTATTTGGGAGAAATTATTGCACTTGGACTAAGATGACAGTGGCAGAGACTGAGAGAAGTCAGTAGATTCTGGATATCTTATGAGTAGAATTTACGGAACCTGGCTTATGAACTACACATAGGAAACATGGAAAGACATGATTCAGGAGGGACTTTGAGTCAGACATACTCATCTGACTCTGAACAAACTGTCTAACTTTTATGAGACTAAATTTCTCTATATAATAAATACAACAAGATTTGCTTAGACCATATGAAATTGCCCATTTTGACTATTAGTAATTTGCAAAAGCCATGTTTATATGGTTCAAGCTAATACCAAACGCACAGAATTATTGCAAGCATTGGTGGGATCAAGTATACGGAGAAGCCAACTTAATCAACGTTGTACTTAGTAGATGCTAGCCTCCTTCTCCCCTTCTGTTTCCGTCTTTCCATTTCAGGATCCAAATAAAAATCTTTTCATTGTAGTTGTCTTGGATTAACTAGTACACATTGATCTCTTTATCCTCAGAATTCTTTTTTTTTTTTAATTTTTTTTTAACGTGTATTTATTTTTTTTTTATTATTTTTTTAAAATTTTTTTTTTCAACGTTTATTTATTTTTGGGACAGAGAGAGACAGAGCATGAACGGGGGAGGGGCAGAGAGAGAGGGAGACACAGAATCGGAAATAGGATCCAGGCTCTGAGCCATCAGCCCAGAGCCCGACGCGGGGCTCGAACTCACAGACCCGCGAGATCGTGACCTGGCTGAAGTCGGACGCTTAAGCGACTGCGCCACCCAGGCGCCCCACGTGTATTTATTTTTGAGACAGAGAGAGACAGAGCATGAACGGGGAAGGGTCAGAGAGAGGGAGACACAGAATCCGAAACAGGCTCCAGGCTCCGAGCTGTCACCCCAGAGCCCTACATGGGGCTCGAACTCACAGACCAGGAGATCATGACCTGAGCCGAAGTCGGCCGCTCAACCGACTGAGTCACCCAGGCGCCCCTTTATCCTCAGAATTCTAATGAAAGAAGCAGACTGCTTTAGCATAACAACCCTCCACATCCGCCTTGTTTGCAAAAGAGTGCAGACAGGCCAAAGGCTTTCACAGTGTTACATGGTAAGTTAATGACAGACTCAGGCCAAAATACGATTTTCTGAACTCTAGATTTTACCATATCAATACTACTTTGCTACTATTTATTAGGGTGTCTATAAATACTATACTATACTATACTATACTATACTATACTATACTATAAATACTATACTATACTATACTATACTATAAATATACTATACTATAAATACTACTATTTATTAATACCTTAATAAATAGTAGTATTTATAGACACCCTAATAAATGGATTTTATCTCTCCAAGTAGATTATAAATTCTTTGAGGGCAAGGCAGGTATCCAATTGTTTGACATCCAACATTCCCAGGCATTTAGTGAGTATTCAGTAAATACTTTCTGATTTAATTCAAGCTAGATATCATATACAATGTATACTAATGAAAGAGAGAGAGAAGAACACGTGGAAAAGAAGATAAAATTGCTTGCCAGATTTATGCATGACTGAACTCTAAAACAGAAAAACAAATAAAAGAATTGTTGGAATAAAATTGGGGTGATTAGGGCAAGTGTCCTACGGAGGAAGGTCTTAGGGCTACTAATTGTACCAGTTCTCTTGAAGTCTCAGGGCAATGTGTTACTTATTAAAAATATTTCAAAAGCAGAGAGTTGGATATATCAAATCGGAAACAATTGTAAGCAGTCATTCCAATTTGTAACAGGCATCTGTTAGAGCAGCTGGAATCTGAAATTACCTGTCTAATTATTTACGCCAAGGTCTAATCCACATCATGAAATTGAAGAGGTCTCATATTTCAGTTATGCTCCATTAGTTTGAATGTAACAGTAATTTTTATTAAAACTGCTTATATTTTTAGACATAACCAGTTCAACCAATTTGACCAAATTGACTAATCAACTCATCTTTTTAATAAATGAACAAAGAATATTGCATTTGTTTGTAGCAATTTTATTCACCACAAAGGCACTAATACAACATTAATTGACTTCAAGAGAAATGAAGGTTAGCATGAATATGGAGTTAGATGTAAATTAGTCACATCACCATGATCATATCATATTTCTTCCTGACTCACAAAAATAAGAAGCAAATATCTCGTTACTTCAGTGATCCTGGAAGTACAATCCATTATGTATATGGCATAATTAACCAAGGCTAAACAATTGAAAATATTTTGATTGAGGGGAAAACCAAGGTGTCATCCATAGGAATCCCATTTCCTGGACTATGTAACATCTTACGAGATTTTACTGAAGGGTTTTATGATAAATGACGGTAGTCAACTGCAATGATAAAATAATCAGAGTATTTTTATTAACATTTGACCATTTCCACATGCACATATGAAATAAACATGTGGGAAACATGGGTTTTTCAACACGGTTTTTAAAAATTTACTATGTTCCAAGGTGAGGGCGACCAAGTGTCCCAGCTTCCCCGGGACCAAGTGGTTTCTTGGGGTGTGGAACTTTCAGTGTTAACACAAGGAAAATCCAAGATGAGAAGGTCATCCTATCCAAAATAATTTCAATGTACACTCTGAAAATTCTTGAGTATTCAATGAGTTTAAAAATTCCAATGAGGGGTAGCTGGCTCCTTCCGCTAAGCATCTGACTTCGGCTCTGGTCATGATCTCCCGGTTCGTGGTTTTGAGCTCCACGACCGGCTCTGTGACGACGACTTAGAGCCTGGAGCCTGCTTCAGATTCCGTATCTCCCTCTCTCTCTCTGCCCCTCCCTGACTTGTGCTCTGTCTCTCTCTGTCTTTCAAAAAACAACTAAAATGTTAAAAAAACATTTAATGAATTTAAATTTAAATATGTTTAATGTAAACTAAAAAAAATTGAGGAGTTTAAATGAAGGTATTCCTCACAAATCTTTGTTGGGCAGTAGTTGTTTAGATGGAAGAAGGTATATGTAGTATGAAAAGAGCCTGATGGCTATGGGGAGTAGTAGTTCCCAAATAAATGGGAATTCAATATTGAGCAATGCAATTGAATTTGATGGATATGTGAAGACTATCCACCTAGTTTTGAGTTCTGGTTAAAGGCTGCAGGTTTACTTATTTATTTTTTTAATGTTTATTTATTTCTGAGAGAGAGACAGAGCATGAGTAGGGGAGGGGCAGAGAGAGGGAGACACAGAATCAGAAGCAGGCTCCAGGCTCTGAGCTGTCAGCACAGAGCCTGACGCGGGGCTCAAACTCGCAAACCATGAGATCATGACCTGAGCCGAAGTCGGTCGCTCCATCGACTGAGCTACCCGGGCGCCCCATAAGGCTGCAGGTTTAAAGATGATCAAGGTTCCTCCCTGAAGTGGAATAATCAGCAAAATGTAGCATGTCTATAAGAAACAAATATGTTTTTTATAATAACTTCAATATTTCTCAATGTGCCAAAGTCAACACTAGAGAAAAGTACAGAATTGTACGTGCCATGAATGTTGCTGTGCAGAAATAAAACATAAAGGTAGTTCCACAGACAATGCAAACATGCACAATGTTTAAAGAAACACTACAAAGCCATTTTTAATAAAACTATTTGAGAGCAGCCCTTTTTTATTACAGACACGTTTTTGCTCTTTTAGATATACCTAATTTGTCTTTAAGATAGTTTTCTCTTTTCTTTTGGAGAAGTAGAAGTAGTTTTCCAGTTCTCATAAAATTGTTGACTGAGAATCTGGTACTTAGGGTAGATGTAACAAACAGAAATAAGACATAAAAAAAAAAAAAAAAAAAAAAAAACGAATAACACTAAAAAACTACTTCACCTTTATTTTACCATCTTGGCAATTTAGGAAGCTGCTATGTCATAAATGATAAGAAAAGACCACATTTCCAATGAAACAGATTCCCTTTAGTATCACATTCTCTTTTCTTTCTTTTTTTTTTTTTTTAATTTTTAATGTTTTCTTTATTTTTCAGAGAGAACCAGAGAGAGAAAGGTGGGGGGGAGGGGCAGAGAGAAGAAGATTACAGAATCTGAAGGAAGCTCTAGGCTCTGAGCTATCAACACAGGGCTGGACCCGGGCCTCAAACTCATGAACTGCAAGACCATGACCTGAGCTGAAGTTGAACCCTTAACAGACTGAGCCACCCAGGCACTCCTCTCTTTTCTTATTTAGGTACTCCATTGCTGTAATTCATCTTTTTTTTTTTTTTTTTACTTTCATTATTTTTTCCCAACAGGAAAAAGAAAATGTTATCAATGCCATGTTGCAGCTAAGGCTTTTAAAAATGTTGTAAACTATTGTGATAATAAATATTTTGTAAGTAGGAACTTGAGTTAGGTCTTCTCGTGATGATATATGTGCGAGGAAGAGAAAGATGGAATCAGGTCCTGGTTGAGCTTCCTGTATTAGACAAGGAGGCTCAAAGTGGACAAAAGTCATTGAGCTTCATTGTCTCCCAGATGATAATTAGCATCAAGGTTTCCAAAGCACCTAGCAGAGAAAACTGTTGGGAATCCAGAAATAAATAAACTCCAGTCACCCTTTTAGAGATTCTCTGAGAAATACCTTTCCCAGTTAATACTTTATTTGGCACAACTTAATATTAATATTTAATATATATAATTATATATCCAATATAATATATATAATTGCTCAAAATCTAATTCCTATTCATATACATATGAATACATATATATATGAATACATATATGTGTATATATATATATATATATATATATATAAAGGCTGTAAAAACAATATTTGGACAAAAAAATGGGATAAGGAAAAATTTGTCTATTCTTTTCTTTTTTTCTTCAAAGACTGAATAGACCTGATCAGACAAAGGTTCTAGAATAAGAGTAGATGCTGAACTTACATTTTCAGAGAGAGAAACGATTAAATTGATGTCCAAAATCAGCTGAAAAAGAAAGAAGCTGGGGTTCAGGGTGTTGCAGACAAGAAGGAACAAGAAGCTAAGTAAGCGTGAAGACAGATGTTATAAAGTTGAGAAACTTTCCATCCAATGACTTATGTCTTATTCTAAAAATGAAGTGAAGCTACATAATAAAATGGTGCAGGAGGCTTGAAAATAGGAAAGAAGGCTTGAAATAGCTTCTGAGAAGGTTGGGAATGAAGGCCCACTTGGAAAACATGAGTAATTGCTAAGCAATGGGGAAGCATGTGAATTTGTAGACCTTGATTTCCTGAAGGCACCAGTTAGCACGTTTCAGTGCCGAACAATCCCGAACATATGGCCCTGCAGGGTAATTCTCAGTTTGGGCTTTGTTAAATGAATACAACAGAAGAAGAACAAGACAAATGAGCTGGGGATTGTACAAACATATTTTCAGTGGTGGGCCATGAGTTTTACATTGAATAGAGTGTGAGATAAAGGCAGAAAGGGACTCATAGGAAAAGAAGAGAAGGTCTAGGAACCAAAGAAATAAACTTTACAGAAAATTTCTTTAGTAAGCATTCCAGAGTCAAATAACTTAAGTAGATGTTACAATATTTCAACCAAATGCTGAATTTAAGATTTTAATTTGGATCGGCAAGGGATATAATCAGGATCCTCGATAGCTAAGTGGAGTGGCCAATGTAGAAGGAACCAAGAATCTATACTAACTAAGGGCTACTTGTATAGACGAAGAATATGGGAATAATAGAAGTTTGGTACCTATAACAGCGAATTTTTCAGTGAATAAGAGGCATTCAGGAAATCAGTGATAGTCATGAGTGTGAGCACAAATTAGAAGAGTCAGCTTGAATAGGTCTCAAAGTTCAGATTAGCAGGAGCAGATAAGATTATAATAAAATTTAATCCCAATGGAATGGGATGCAGTTTAATTGCAGAAGGCATTATGGATGACTTGGGGAGAAAGAGAAATTGACTTGGGCTAGGAAAGAAAACAAAGAACTGCACGTGAAATTAAAGACAGGAAGGATAATGGAAGACTTCTCTTTGCATGGTGACCAGAAACTACTAAAACGCTAGGTTTCCAAGGCAAGTGTTCCCAGGAATCTCATTTGGATAGGCTGTGCCCTTGAAGGAGAGTTATCCTGAGGTTAAGCTAGTATTATTGTCCTTGACATCCATTCCCATCTGCTTCTGTATTTGTGCCTGTTTCACAGGGGCGGGGAGTCCAAACACTACCTCTCTGAGTCCCTTGGACTCTGCATGAGAACTTGGTTCCAGTAATGAGATGCACTTCAGGAAGTCTGGAAGGCAGAGGAGAGCCGGAGACCACATGCCCGCATCTGTGACAGGGGACAGCAGTTTCTGGTAGACATCAATGTCTGGAAGTGTTGGGTCATGCATTCCGCTGCCCAGTCACATTCTGCAGGCAGTGGCAGGAATGGTAGCATTAACAGCTTTCTGACATGTAGACCTACGCATTCAACAATATCCCCCTATTTCTGCTTCTTTCAGCCTTCAGATGATTTTCTAAGTCTCTGGTTCCCTGTGTTAAATCCAATCTGTTTGGAAAAAAACACTTAAGCAATTTCTATTTCCTATAACCATAGCTAATACTGATGGTCAGCAAGAATATTCACCTCCGAGGATCCTCATTATGTGTTGAAAACTGAGCTCATGTTCTTGAAAGAGAAGGCTGCTTACTCCTTCTTTGTAAAGAGTCCACTTGAACCTTAATTGCGATCTAAATGGTCTTGTGGTCCAATTAAGGAAATGCCATAGTTCCTAAGAATCTTGTGCAAGGTAGAAATTGCAGCCACTTCCGGGGGCTGGGAACATGAAGGCTGCAGAGAGAACACAAGGGGTGGTGAGGAATCAGAGCCTTCTTCATATATCATCCCAAACCCAAGATAGGAGACGGTTTACTTCCCACTTCTTACATGACATTTTATTCATTTTATTGGTTCGACTTTGGTTTTCAAAACTTGCAGCTTCATAAAAGGTTGCAAAGAAATGTATAAGGAAACTCTGTGCACACTTTCCCAGCCAAAATTAACTTCCAACACATTAACATCAAAATCAGGACACTAGTATAATCCGTAGAGTTTATTCCTATGTCACCAGTTATACATGCATTCATTTGTGTGTGTGTGTGTGCATACGTGTGTGTATCTTCACAATATTAGCACATGTTTGCCTTCCTAACAACCACCCAGATCAACTGTAACAACTGTGCCCTCACCGCACATTTACCCCCTAAAACCAATCTTTTCTCCTCTCCCATCCCGAGCCCCTGACAACCAGTAACCTGTTGTCCATCTTTATAATTATATTATCTCACCGTATTACATACATGAAAATGTCTAGAATTTATACTTTTGAAACAGTTACTTCTCTTAATGAAAAAAGCAGTCTTCCTGAAAAAAAAAAAAAAAACCCACAAGGTTTTGCACATTTTGTAGTGAAGTACAATATTGTAAAAAGAGGATGATATCGGGGCGCCTGGGTGGCGCAGTCGGTTAAGTGTCCGACTTCAGCCAGGTCACGATCTCGTGGTCTGTGAGTTCGAGCCCCGCGTCAGGCTCTGGGCTGATGGCTCAGAGCCTGGAGCCTGTTTCCGATTCTGTGTCTCCCTCTCTCTCTGCCCCTCCCCCATTCATGCTCTGTCTCTCTCTGTCCCAAAAATAAATAAACGTTGAAAAAAAAAAATTTTAAAAAAAAAAAAAAAAAAAAAGAGGATGATATCTAGGGACACCTGGGTGGCTCAGTCGGGTAAGCATCCGACTTCGACTCAGGTCATGACCTCACAGTTCGCGGGTTCGAACCCCGCTTCGGCCTCTGTGCCGACAGCTCGGAGCCTGGAGCCTGCTTCGGATTCTGTCTCCCTCTCTCTCTGCCCCTCTCCTGCTCGTGCTCTGTCTCTCTCTCTCTCTCTCAAAAATAAATAAACATTAAAAATTAAAAAAAAAAGCGGATGATATTTACAACAACTCTAGTGTCTGGATATAAAAGCAACTTAAATACCAAGTGTCATTTTAAAAATATGGTTTTATTTAAAGTTCAGAAATGACTTTCTTTTTTTTTAATTTTTTTTTTCAGAAATGACTTTCAAGTAACTGAACAATTTCTGTAACAAAAGACTGGAAATTATTTTCAAAAGAAGGTAATTTCTGTAGTATGTGGCCTCATTTCCTACAGTAAATAACTGCACAGATCCAATTATAGAGACTTATAATATGCTACCTCTTGTTTTCAATATTTGTACTTTCAAGCAAATGAGCTTCAAGTTATTAATATGACCTTAACATTTATGAGCCTTGACGGTACTTATTTTGGGAGAGAATATAGTCCACCCACCTTGCTTTGAAAAAATGGAGGAAACCCAACAGAATTCAGCAAACTTTGCATCCATGTGGGAAAAGATGAAATTAAAATAGAAACCCTGAGGAGAACACCTATAACACCGTCTGATTGCAGGAGCATCAAAGTGAATTAAATTATTCGCGGGGACATATAAAGACCGGAGGCTCATTTTCAAAACTCTTTCTCTCCTGCTGGAGCCCTGTATCTTGGGACAAATCACAAAACTCCACAGTTACTCCAACCCAGGAGCCCACGAACCACCTGAGCCACTAACTAAACATGTGAACATTTTTTTTTTCCCCCAGACAAATGAGCTCACGTACACAAAAGAATTTTGCACCATTTCCAGCCACGTAGGACAACTTGGAATATGTAAGTTAGATGATGAAATATTGTGAATCTTCAAGTACTTTTAGGGTATGTAATAAAAAGAGGAATTTTAGAATCATTACCTGAAACCTAGGGTAAATATCCAATACAAATGTGAGAAGGTCTAAGAATACTTTTCTGTGCTGAGGTTTTTTTTTTATTTTTATTTTTTATGTTTATTTATTTTTGAGAGAGAGAGAGAGAGAGAGCAGGGGAGGGGCAGAGGGAGAGGGAGACACAGAATCTAAAGCAGGCTCCAGGCTCTGAGCTGTCAGCACAGAGCCTGACACAGGGCTCAAACCCATGACCTGAGCTGAAGTTGGATGCTTAACTGACTGAGTCACCCAGGTGCCCCTAGAGCTGATTCCTTCTGATAGCTTTGAGGGGAGGTTCTGTAACAGACCTCTCTCCTTGGCTTCTCGATAGCCATTCTCCTGATGATGTGGATTCTGCCTGTCTGCATGCTGTGCCCAAATTTCGTCCTTTCATAAAGGACACCAATTATATTGGCCCACTCTACTCCATTATAACCTCATCTTAACTAATTGCATCTAAAACAACCTTATTTCCAGCCTTATTTCCATTCCAGGCTACTAGGGGTTAGGATGGGGACACGTGGAAGCAGGGGGTGGGGGATAAAATTAAACACGTCACAGGTTTCATATTATTTGATGAAAGGCATCTTTCCCTGTGCTTTATCCAAATTTTTTCCTGGCAGGAATTGGTACCTGCAGAGGAGAACCTGATTGAGCTGAACTGTAATAAACTGCTGATCACTTTAAGTAGAAATAAGTCACTTTGGACCACATTTTGTTGTTCAGGACAGAGTTACTTATGGGGCTCTTTCTAGCTTTATTGCGTGAGGTAAGCTGACACTTATTACCTTGAGGATAAAATGTGACAAGGCCTTCACTGATTAGTCTGACAAAGACAGCTTCTTTCAATAACCTTTGGTAAGTGGACCATGCCTGAAGAGAAGTATTGCAAAATTATGGCAGAGTATCCTATAAGGAAAGTGATTCTGGATGTCCTCAGATGTCATCAGGACTTTGTAGTTTACCCCCATTCCCTGGTTTGGATTTTTGTTTTCAGTGGTCCCTTTACCACCCATTCTCTCCTCATCCCAGCAATGTGACTTACATCACAACCTCTCAGCAAGAATATTATCTTTAGCTCTGACTCGTCAGGATCTTGCATTTTAAATTAATACTGAATTTTAATTACATATTGAATATTTAATTTTAATTTCTCTATTTCATATATTCTGTCTTCTTCTGAGACCACAGGGAATTCACTGGTTCCAGGCTAGTTTATGTATTGGCAGGGGTGAGGGGGCACTGTTTGATATGATTAAATATGAATTAGGACTCCAACCTGAGTGTGATACGGGCCAGAGATCCTTAGTTCTTACGGGAGTCTCTTTTCCCAACCACAGCAATCTTCCTTACCACTTCCGTAGGCCAGGGGAAGAAAGTTCTCAAGTTCCCATTTATCTAATGATAGGTTAGAATTTGGTACTTTAAACTTTACACAGACAACTCAGTATCAGCTCCCAAGTACACAGAAACTGAAGCCTGAATACCACCCTCTGCATGGATGCCAGAATCTCATGGCCTAGACATTAAGGTCTAGATCAAGTCTGTACATCTCCATGCATCTTTCAGCCATGATTCTTGATTACGGCTCTTAGAAATTACTCACCATAGCTGGCTTTTAGGGGTTTCTTTCTCTTTTTTAATGGCTATGGATCAAAAAATTATTATTTTATCTAGCGATCATATACGCCTGATTCAGAAAAGATGTTTTCGCATTAGCGCAGTCTGCCAGGGTTTTAGTGGTCTCTTTATTCATTTGCAACTTCCAGTAATCTTTGGTGCATCTAAAATTAGACACACTGTCTATTTTGGTCACTTCAGAATTTAGCACTGAGTTGAGCATATAGTAAGAACTCAATACATATTTTCTAAAAGAAAGAGAGGCAGTAGAACATAGGTTTAAAAGTTTGCTTGAAACCACATTGCCTGAGTTCAAATCCTGTTCTATCACTTACTAACATGAGCTGTGTTAACTCTGGCATGACTTTGGGCCTCTCTGTGCTTTAGTTTTCTCATGGGTAAGTAGAATAATAATGGTTTACCTGTTCATGAGATTGTCATAGGGATTAAATGAGTTCATCTATATAAAGCACATAGACCGACATCAGGCATATAATAATTGCTAACAGAGTGTTAACTCTTATTATTTGTATTTTCACTATTAATAACAAATTCATTTAGGAGTAAGTAAGGCATTTAATACTACATAGTGCAAACAGTTATTTCCTCTTCCTATATATAGAAGGGGGTGTAGTGCCAGGGGGTCTATATATGGAAACAGGTCTAGTGCAAACAGTTATTTCCTCTTCCTATATATAGATCTGGCATTGGGATCAAATCTTGAAAAATGTTGCTGAAAAAATAGCTCAGAACTGAGTTCTGGTGCTTGTAAATCAAGTGTGATAAATTACAGTGAAATCAGCAAGTTACTGTAGGCTCAGCGCTATGTTCTTTCATCCCAGCAATCAAGTGGCCAACTGGGGTGAGGTGGGTGGGGACTGGAGCCAACAAAGGCAAAAAGAATGTTCTAGTGTCTTAGAAATGCTCCAGAAAAAATTTACAAGAAATTCATATTTCTTGCTAAATATTAAATTCCTTCTTAAGGAGTAATCTACTTGTATCAGAGTCAAGAATTTCAAAATATTTCTAGTGATCACGTTGGTAGAATCATCTTTCTAGATTGAAAAAGAAAGAGAGAAAGAAAGAAAGAAAGAAAGAAAGAAAGAAAGAAAGAAAGAACCTACAACTAGAAACACCGATTTGGGAAAAAGTGCTTCAGTCCTGAGAACTGCCGAACATTTAAGTTCAATAAATTCAACCATTGCCCACTTCCAGCTTAAAAAATATTCATGCTCTTGTAATATACAAAACTCGCAGTTGGGGGAGTCCTACTGCTGAATCCCGCTTGATTTAGATGAACCAATGTTGGAATCATATCTCAAAATAGAGAAAACTAGGCATGGACGATTTACGTTTCAACAGTACTGACGCTATTTCTACTCCCAACACCAACTGTATAAAAGGTTTCCATTGCATATAAATGTTTTGGCCTTGGCTGCTTTCAAAACTATTTTTAACTGATATATGTAGCAAAATAACGTGCCATCATCTTCCCTAGATTATGACAGAGCACCTGAAGTTAAACTACCCTCTCTGATGAACTGGCATGGGAGAACAGCAGAGCGCCCGCCCTCCCATTTGTTCTTTTCATAGGTGAGAAACATAGAATCGCAGAGAAACAATCAAAATGCCCACAAAATTATTTCAGTTGGTGTCTTTCTCACTTTTCGGAGAGCAAATGGCAGAATGAATTTACTTCAAACTATCATCACCAAGGTTTTAAGTTTTTTCAAAAAGATGTAGGGGAGGCAGAATCGGTGAATGAATAAATTAATACACACAGCATAATCTTCTATTAGATTCAGACAGCTTCATTTAAGAAAATATTAACATAATAATTACTTGTGCTCGCAGAAAATGATCATGTACATAATATGCTTCTCTACAAGTCATTAATGGAAAAAAATCCACATAATGGTTATCTGGAATATATTTAATAGCTCATCCGATTTAAACATATTAACACAGCTGTAGATGTTATCTGAAAAAGATGATATAACGGAATGCAGAGTTAGAATAGCTTGGCATTATTGACTTTGTTTTTTATTACTAACTATAGAGAAATTTACTAGTGTAATCATGAATCAAGGCATAAGTTAAAAATAGTTTTACTTTTTTATTGTTTTAAATAGTTTTAAAGAAATATCATTGAGCAAATACTTTGAGTAATATTCACAGGTTGTGTTTCACTGTTAGAATTATACAACGTGAGGGGCGCCTGGGTGGCGCAGTCGGTTGAGCGTCCGACTTCAGCCAGGTCACAATCTCGCGGTCCGTGAGTTCGAGCCCCGCGTCGGGCTCTGGGCTGATGGCTCAGAGCCTGGAGCCTGTTTCCGATTCTGTGTCTCCCTCTCTCTCTGCCCCTCCCCCGTTCATGCTCTGTCTCTCTCTGTCCCAAAAATAAATAAAAACGTTGAAAAAAAAATTAAAAAAAAAAAAAGAATTATACAACGTGAGAAACATAAAATTTCTAGAATTAAATTAAAGCATTTTGGCTTACAACTTACATTAAATTTGACCGGGTGTTATGATAGAGCTTTTTACTTTAGTGAACATAGAAATGGGTTAGTGAATAGCTTTAGGTGATGTTTTACAAACACATGTATGCAGCTGCATGCATGTAGCCACTGACGATTTTTTTTTCAGCCATTGATTCTTGAATGTTCTGCACACACTCGTCACTGCTGAGCTTAAGGTTCACCACTGTGCATCTTGCAATGTGTGGCCTGCAAAAGCGGTGGCCTCGGCTACCCACTGAGGTGCAGGCAGATTTTGATTGCTAGCGCTACAGTCAGCCCTGACCTTTGGCAGGAGATAATAACACCCCAGAAGCTTTCCTTTAATTTTAAACACGTAAGCAAACAATAACAAATAACAAAGGTAGAAAATCCCCAGTGTTCTTCTCCCCCTATGTTTCACTGTAATTGTTGCCCTTTTTGCCCCACCCCTAACAAGGTGGGGCACCCTGGCATTGCTTACCACTTCCTAATCCCTTAAGCATAGACTCGCAAATACACGGTACAGTAGATAATGTATGCTATGTTCAGAAACAGGGCAAGATGTTGGTGAAGGTGAGTCCCGTTCTTAGGAAATTGGCCAGAAATGTTGATACGAGGCCACAAAGACAAGTTGTAGTTAGATTGTAAAGAAAAGTGTTGGTAGACTAAGGAATTTGGATTTTTCCAGTAACTGTAGTAGTCACAGATTGGAGGATTCTACACATTTATAACGATAGCTCAAATGACAGGGTAATCTGTGGGTATATTCACCTTTACTGGACTCCCTGCAATAGTTTAGGTGTGGGTTGATGAAGGTCTGTGCTAAAGCAATGGCCATGGGAAAAGAGAGAAACGGATGAACGGAAAAATAATAGCGAGGAAGTAGAGTAAAGTCTTGGTTTGCAAGCATAATTCATTCCGGAAGCATGCTTGTAATCCAAAGCA
The DNA here is from genome assembly GCF_018350155.1 of Leopardus geoffroyi. Lineage (NCBI taxonomy): Eukaryota > Metazoa > Chordata > Mammalia > Carnivora > Felidae > Leopardus > Leopardus geoffroyi. The sequence continues at coordinate 33,187,238 of NC_059327.1, read as the reverse complement.
CTTGTATATCAAAGCGAATTTGCTCCTAAGAAATAATGCAAACTCAGATGATTCATTCTACAACCCAAAAGTATTCATATAGAAATGAATGCAATACTGTAATATAATACAAATAATAAAGAAAAATAAGCAAATGAACTGGCACTTACCTTTGAAACCCTTCGTGGCTAATGTGAGGGGAACAAGAGAGAGGAGGGCTATTCTGTAGGATGACTTCCAGTTTCATTAATGGATGTTGCCTATAGTACAGTATTAATAAACTCTTGTCATATGCTGTATTTAATATAACTGGCAACAAGGCAGCAGAGGGAAAGATCTATATCTGCAGACAGCCTGATCTAGAATGAAGCAAAGCATTCCTATGCTTACTCTTGTACAGAAAAGCAAAGGACTATCCATAGGTGCTTTGAAGTGACAAAAAAATACGCTAGTCCCAGCTGCGGGCAACTTCCAATGTTCTGAAAAATCACTGATTTCTGCCAAACACCGCGGCGTGAGACGGAGCATCTGAGCATGGGAGACAATCACCCACAATCCCGCAGAGAGATAAAGAGAGGAGAATCATTGGCTCAGTTGTGATCACGTGATGTTCGGCGCCAGGTACTACTCCTATTACAAGACATCACACGTTTGTAGGGCAAAACTTACTAGAAACGTTTGCCCGTCTTGCAGAACGCTCACCAAACAAGTTCCTTGCAATCCAAGTACAGGTTTAACTGTAATAGTATTTGGTCATTGATTGGGACACTGGAAGAGCGCGCATGCCTTGGAGTCGGGTAGATGTGGTCACAAGCCCTGATTCCACCACTTACTGCCTATGACTACTTGGACATGTCACTTAAATTCCGTGGCTCAATTTCCTCATCTGTAAAACGGAGAAAGTCACACTAGGTACCTCCTAAGTTTGTTACGAAGACAAAAAGTAATACATACGAAGCACATCGCGCACTGCCGACTACAAAATGAAAAGCCCATCAATGTAACTTCGCGTAGGATGGGCACAAACTTAAGGATGGCTCTGAATTTTCCACGCGGGCACTGTGATAAGGATGCCATAGAGGTGATTAACACACCATACGCAGTGAGAACCCATGATGCATCGAGCAGAAGAAAATACAATTCTTTGACACAGTTAAAAACTATTTTCTAGGGCTCAGTTCTTTCTTGCATTTGGTATTAATAGCCTGCAGCAGAATGTCCGGGTTGCTGATCTTACTCCGGGCGACCTGTCCTGCTTCTTTGATTAATTGATCCTTGTCGAATTCTAAGAGACAACATTTGACTCTGCAGCTTTACAGGCAATCCTTTATTTTCAACACTGGCTGATCATTTGAGGCTCGGTTTCCAGCCTCAGGTCATGCCCTTGTCAGGGCACCCCAGCTGCTCCACACCAGGAGGCACTTGGCTCTCCATTAAATGCATCATGGGAAGCCCTAGTAACCATGGTGATAATCCTCAGAAGGCACAGCCCCCTCCCCATCCTGACCTTTTGACCGTCTGTAGTGAAAACCACAAGTCCTTCCTGTTTGAAGGTTTTAAATCATACACTCATGCCGTCTGCTTTCAGTCCAGGGAAAATACCACTTGTTCATGCTGACAGCTGCCTCGCATCCATCAAAGCAAGATGCCAATGATAAAATGCTGTTCTAACATAATTTGGGATAAAATGCAATCAGGCTTTTATCTCCAAAGGGCAGCCCACGTCTTTCAAATTCTTGTACCCTTCTGGGGTTAGGGGTGTCTGCTCAGCGCTTTGAAAGATTTGTTGTGTGAAAAAATGTTTTCAGTGTTGCTCTGAGAGGAATATTAGAAGTAGAGAGTGTTGTAATTAACATGAAACCTGACGAATCTTCTAGCTCTCCCCTTAGTTTTAAATAAAAGGGCACTGGAGCGCAGAAATAAGACAAAATGTCTGGCTCAAAACAGCGAGCTTCTGAGTGGTCATGCTGAGGCTTGGAATTTCTCTCTGGATTTCTCCACATGCTCTTTTCTCGTGCATTCTGCTGCTGACTGGGCAGCAGGAGAGTGGTAAAGCCGATTCTGCTGTCATTTTCACAACTGGGTTTTTTATATTTTAAAGATCAACACCAGGAAAATATACCCACTAGAGTGGGAAGAACAATCTTTAGAGTCCGGCAGAGGAGCTCAAATCTGGCTTCTGCCGCTCTGAGCCAGTTTACAGCCTTTTAAGTTTTCCATTTCCTCACTACACTTGATCTTGGCCAAAAGGCCGAGAAGCGATTCCATTTCCTCACTTACAAAGGGCAACAAGTTATCTGCTTACAGCGCCAGTGTGAGAATTAATTGAAGCCATCCATATCAAGTGCCTAGCATGAGGGCATGTACACAATACACATTCATTTCTCTTTCTTAGTGTGGGGATGGGGAGAGAGGAAGAGGGCGAGAGACTAATTTCAAATTTAATAAAGTGCTACCATGGCTGCATTAAATAATTAAAAAATTAACATCAGATTATCTGAGGTTTCTTGGGTTATTAACAGCCTTCTTCCGGAATAGATTATTTACCTTTCCTGGAATGGAAAAGTTTATGACTCCGTTTTTTAATTGTATGGCTATATTAAATCCTGCAACCGGAAGCTATATTCCCCGCCCCCCACCCCCGTGGCAAATGTCTGAGAAATAACGGGTTCGTCTCTCTGCGTCCAAATCTTCCACAGCTTTCTTCATTACTAACTATGCCAAGTCTTTGAACATGTGCTTTGCACCCCTTTTTCTTGAGAAGCAACTTTAGCTTTCTTCATAAGCCCTACTCATTAGTGTTAAAAGGATGTTTCAATAAATACCGAATTACTGTATCATCCTTCTCCAGTGTGCTATCAGAGGGTGCTAGCGTCTTACTGGAACCAGGGCTCTCATGAGCTTCTAGTTCTGAATCTTTGGTCCAGCAAGATTATGGATTGTTCAAATTCTCCTCTGTGCATTGCATAATGCCTCCGGAGATGAATGGTCTGGTGATGTAGGCAGTCCAGCAGGCAATCAGCGTTAGGAGAGGACCGCAATGCAGGCTTGTGAAATATCAGAATGGCTTTTGCGCAAAACCCGTCTTGACCAGCCTGAAAAGCAGAGGCACTCTTTTTTAATGCCATATTTTCAAAAAAAAAAAAAAAAAAAATCTAGAAAGCCTCCTTATAGAATGTCTTAAAACATATTTTGAGCATGGTAGGGATAAAACCATTTAAGGCTGAGAATCAAGAGTCCTGGGTCCTGAGCCCAATTCTTCCACATAACATGACTTTGAAACTCATTTGACCTTTGGGTGTCTCATCTCCATCATCAACAAAATGAGATTAACACTGCTGTTTGCTACCTCATGGGACTGTTGAAAGACCCAAGGACAAGAAATATACTTTGAAAAGCTTAAGAAAAAAAAGTGCAAATACAAAGTAAGGTGATTTTTAAAACTTCAAAGGTCACTTATTTATAGGCCATAGTTTTACATGTTTGGAAAAAGAAAGTGCTTTTTTAAGCAGTGTGATCTGAGAAATTATATCTTTTAAGGAGAGTCAACACAACGGAATAACTTTTTTTTCTTAACCTTATCAGTCGACACTAATATTTTTTGCCTTTCAGACCCAGCTGGGTCAAATGGGGTATATCAACTCTCTGATAAACTTCAAATTAGAAGTTAAATGTTTGCTACAAGTTTTTCCCTATGTGCAAATAGGGCTGGAAGGTCTACGTAGACACCTGTCCCCAGTTGTCAGGGAGACTGACATTATTAACAACTCCCTGGGATAGAATTCTAAAATAAATAGATTGGGTCCAATTCAACACCAAGAGGTAGGCCACTTTCATACTGAGATCTTACTTAGTTAGCACTTCCTCTTATGTCTGCTTCCTCCCCAAATCATAGATTCCTTGGGAGCAGAGAAAGTATCTTATTCATCTTTTATCCCTCCTTTTTTTATAATATAGAGTTGTGTGAATTGAAGACACAAATGATAGTCCGTTAAATAAATAATTACCGGGGCGCCTGGGTGGCTCAGTCGGTTAGGCAGCCGACTTTGGCTCAGGTCATGATCTCACCGTCCGTGGGTTCGAGCCCTGCGTCGGGCTCTGTGCTGACAGCTCAGAGCCTGGAGCCTGTTTCGGATTCTGTGTCTCCCTCTCTCTGACCCTCCCTGTTCATGCTCTGTCTCTCCCTGTCTCAAAAATAAATAAAACGTTAAAAAAAATTTAAAAAAATTAATAATTACCATTTCTCTTTTGCTAACTAGCACATACAGTATGCTTGGTCACTATGCTAAAGATGTTACAGGCAAGTCTTAATTTCTTTTTTTAAATTTTTTTAATGTTTATTTATTTTGAGAGAGAGAGACAGATCACAAGCAAGGCAGGTGGTGGGGTGCAGAGAGAGAGAGGGAGGCACAGAATCCGAAGCAGGCTCCAGACTCTGAGCTGTCAGCACAGAGCCCGATGCGGGGCTCAAACTCGTCAACCATGAGATCATGACCCGAGCCAAAGGCAGACACTCAACTGACTGAGCCACCCACGTGCCCCTAGACCAGTCTCAGTTTCTAAGAGGGGGTTATAAACAAAGATTCGAACACAGTAAATTAGAACCCTTAGTAAATGCTGATGGTGGTTGAGATAATGATCATTCATATCATTCCCCTTTAATGGATGAGGAAATTGACTTTCAGAAATGTGAAGTTGCCCAAAGCCCCACGGTCAACAAATGATAAATCGAAGGCTTGCATCCAGCTCTGTCTGATGGCAGACCTTTACGTAACCATTTTACTTTACCGCTTCTCCATAGGAAAATGTGGGTTTGAGACTAAAACGCTGCCCCAGACAAAAGTGCCATCTCTGTCTATTATTTCAAAACTACCTATCCCTCCCTCTCTATGATTGTATAGTCCCTTTAAAGAGTCTGTGAATAGTTTGAACTCAGATCTAGTTTCAGGCTGTCTACCCCTCCGCATATGCTCCTCATTCTGGGCTTTGTCGTATCACATGCTTCTGTGTTTCTCACAGGCTGCCTTTCTGCGTAGGTAGCTTATGATACCAGCGTGTGTGCTGTGAGATTTCTTTGTTCGGTTGAACAGAGCCCCAGCTTTTTTATTATTTTATGAAGTATCATTTCATTCTATTATTATAGAGAACTTGATGATACGGAGAAGCAACAACAACCAAAAAAGAGACTCTTTCATGATCACACCGTTTACTGCTGCCCACAATTTAATAGATGTCCTTTTCTGTGTATGATATATACGTGCATGCTTGAATGAAGAGTGAGGGTCAGACACTTTCAGCATGGTAGGGATAAAACCATTTAAGGCTGAGAATCAAAAGTCCTGGGTCCTGGGTCCTGAGCCCAATTCTTCCACATAATATGACTTTGAAACTCATTTGACCTTTGGGTGTCTCATTTCCATCATCAACAAAATGAGATTAACACTCATATATAACACTCATATATATATATATATATATATATATATATATGATATATATATGATACATATATCAGATATATATATGATATATGATATATATATGATATATATATCATATATATGACATATATATGATATATATGGTATATATGATATATATGATATATATATGATATATATATGATATATATATGATATATATATGATATATATGATATATATGATATATATATGATATATATATGATATATATGATATATATGATATATATATCATATATATATGATATGTATGATATATATATGATATATATATCATATATATGATATATATATGATATATATATGATATATATGATATATATATGATATATATATGATATATATATGATAAAGGGGAAGAAAAATGCATTTATTGATTTGGCTCAGCTGTCTTGATTTGGGAGCTGTCCCAGTAATCTCATATATATATCTCATATATATATCTCATATATATAACCATATATATAACCATATATATAACCATATATATATATATATATATATATATATATATATATCTCATATATATAACCATACATACAATGGTGTTAGGCCACGCAAAACATACACATTAGGTGCATTCTGTTTTCTAACTTGATAATCTATCTTGAGCCTCTTTCCATGACATGAAATATTCTTTTAAATTATTATTTAAGTGCTTACGTAGTAATGCCTTGTAGATACCGATCATGTTATTTCAGCAATCCTCTACTAGTAAGTGCTTTATTTTCTATTGTAAACCTAACATTGCAAGGCTTACCACGTAGCTGATTTTTTTTTCATATCATTAATGATTTCCTTCAAATTACTTCTAAATCGTTGCCTTCTCCAAGCTTCCAGTGTTACACAGAGGGGAAAGAGTTTTTTTTTAATCTGTAGTAAAGTGTCTACAGAGAGGCCACACAGCTAATGCACAGAGTGGTTAGGATTCTAAATTTTCTGGCGTATGACTTAAAAGTCTCTACACACTCCACTGCACCATATGGTCCCCTGCTGTGGCATACTAGGCTATGTACAATCCACATACCCAAAATGCATCGGGGAATTTTCACAAAGAGAAATAGGAATGCTTACCCCAGGGAAGTTGCAATTTTGATGGTGTGGTCATATTTCAGCATCATCCTCGCATTTAAATTTTTAATTTGCAAAATGCTAGAGGGAGCTGGACACACAGTCTCTTAAGTTCCAGAGGTCTAACCGTGAAGCATATTGGCCTTTCTAATGAGCTCGGCAATTTTAAGGGGAAGAAAAATGCATTTATTGATTTGGCTCAGCTGTCTCGATTTGGGAGCTGTCCCAGTAATCTCGTTACTATGGTATGTATGCTTTTATTCCCTCAGCATCAGAATTAAGTCTATATATAGAGCCAGCAGCTGCATTCTCAGCAAGACCTCAAGGTATCAAATGCACCCAGGAGCTCTCAACTACCCATTTTCATTAACACAAGGCACTAATGACAAATTTCTTTACCTGAACGTTATTTGCAGCCCATGGATTTTTTTTTTTTTTTTTTTTTTTTTTTGCTCCTTTATATATCTTTGTCTAAATGAATGCACAACTTTTATGATTTCCAGATTCAGGCCTTATACTCTTAGTTTTTGACAGAGATCTGAATATATTCAAGCAAACCTTCTTTTTAATCTGACTCATGAAATTACCATATTGGCCCTTACAATATTTCATGATTCTAATACAAAGAAAACTGTAATAACTAAAGAGAGACACCGTATACCTTAATTCATGTTCTTTTCATCACAAAAATAGTTTGAAAATAACTGTGATTTTTTTTCTCACCAAGACAACCTCTCTACAGTGCTATTCCTTTACATTTTCTTCTCTTCTGCAAGGAAAAATATGCTTATATACAGAAAGTCTGGCTTGCTAGAGTCTCCAATTCACCATCACTTGCTATATGCAGTGCATAAATTTATAATGTGTTAAGCTTCGAGAACAGCTGATGACAAATTTCAGCTTTCCGACCTAGGTTTAATTCCACCTAGACTCTCTGTCCCCTTATATTAGCTCTGTGTGCTGTGAAATGCTTTTACGACTAATCAAATATCTTCTGCTGCAAAGATTTTAAGGGCTCTTGGGGAAGATGAAAACCTGTATTAATAACAACTTGTGAAGTGCTAATGAATTTTGTTTGTCTGAATACCACTTTTTTTTCTCCCTTATCCTTGCAAGGTCATGGGCTTTCGAACAGAGGTTCTCCCTATGACCAAATTCTATGACATTCAAATGAAATGTTGGGTTATAAAGTTACCTTCTTAAATAGTAAGATTAGTCCTTGCATTATTACCGTATGCGTTCTAGTGTCCCAAACAGAAACTATGTTCAACTTATTTCCAATTGCTGGAGGCAAAATGTGGCATCTTTAATCTCTTGCTACTAAGAATTAGGCAGTTTTAAAAGGAGGAAGAGACTGTATCCACAACCTTATTTATAGATAAAACAAAGGGAAGTTTAACCTGAAGTTAAAGTGCAGGTCTCCCAAGTACCTTTCGAAATAACACATAGAGATACATTTGATCTTCCTTAAATGCTAAAGTGTAAGTAGAAATCCTATTTGTCTATTTAAATTATCATGGTGTCTCGGGGTGCCTGGGTGGCTCAGTCTTGATTTCAGCTCGGGTCACCATCTTGCAGTCATGGGATCAAGCCCTGCATCAGGGCTTAAGATTCTCTCTCTCTCTCTCTCTCTGTCTCTCTCTCTCTACACCACTCCCCTGCTCACACTTTCTCTCTCTCTATAATTAAAAAAAAAATTAAAGTGTAAATTATCATGGTGGCTTAAAAGAAAGAGAAGACTGAGAAGATCACATTCAGAAGCCAAAGAAAGTGTTTTGCTTATTTGATTAAAAATCTCTCCCCAAGTAATGTGTCCAATCAGATCCAAACTGGGCACCTCCTAATCGAAATTAAGATAAAGTGAATCTGGGAATGGCAGGAAAATGACGTAAATTATGAGAGGAAAGTAAAGATCCACAATGATTCCAAACAATAAATCATCATAAACTTGAGAGTTTGAAATTAGTGAATGAAGATGCTGAACAGTTCATTAAGTTATCTAGAAAGAAATGTCTTAAAATGAGAGATTAGAGCACTCCCTAGAAAGGTGGCCTCTTGAATGAAAACATCTAAGCCACTTTTTACTTAAAAGATGCTGCAACGACCAGAGGAATATAAAAGTTAGGAGAAAATCTGTTTCATCTTTGGAAACTAAAAAATAATGCCGTCCACCTCCCGCGAAACATGGAGTCACAGTCTGCTAAATACAAAGCAAATAGGAATAGAGTGAGTAGAACAGAAAGAACCCACTCACGACCACTCTCTTCTGGAACACAGTATAATTTCAAATGTACTAACAAACGATATACACACAGAACACTGCTAACAAATCCTCATTTTTCAAGGGCAGAGGCAAGATATTGATGCGCAGCAAAGCGTTCTGAACCAAGTGTGCTAGAAAACCCTGGAGAGAGTTTTGCTACAGCAAGTTGTGAAAATGAAGCCTCTGTCCCAGCTCTGCTATCTCCTCTCCGTGTGGCCTCCGTTAGTTCATGACCCTTTCTGTGACTTTCATTTCCTCAAATGTGAAAGAACGATCCTTTCCTCATAGGCTGGTGGAAAGGGGTAGATGAAACAATATGTACGAAGCTTTCATCGTTGTGATTAGCTTAAAATAAGCACTCAGTGTATGGCAGATGCTATGACTGTTACCATTACCATCATCGTTATCACCATCACCATCATCCTCATGATCTTCACCACCTGAAGAGGCGTGAACCTCCCCTTTTTAGAGCAGTGCAAGAAAAAAAAAAAAAAAAAAAAAAGCTGGGCAAGCTCTCCTGTGTGGAGACAGGACAGAACAGAAGATTAGCACCAGAAAACGTTTCCCTGGTTGTGGATTTATGCATCAAAATGGCATAAAGGCAAAGTTCCCCATGCTACAACCGCACCTCAGGTCTGTCGCCATTTTTCTTCAGACTGTGGGGATCAAAGTGCTGGGGATATAAATATGTTTCAACCAGCCCTTCAATTTAAAATCTGAAAAGAGGATTCTAAAAACACTCAAGTGAGGAGGCTATTTTAGAACATGCTTCCAGAAGAGAATTTTCATCCTATCCAAATATCAAGGAACAAAAATACAAAATCAATATGGAACCTGGGGTAGCTTACTAAGGCACACCCCTACGATGTCCACAACCGAATCCTCAGAACGTTTGGCTATGTTGTTATTTTACATGGTAAAAGAGAACTTGCGGGTGTAATTTAATCAGGAGTCTTCAGACGGGGAGATTATCCTGGATTATCCAGGTGAGCCCAGTGTAATCACAAGGGTCCTTTTAAGAGGGAGGCAAGACGATCAGGTCAGAGTAAGAGATGTGACAACAGACGCAAGAGGTTAGAATGGTGTACAGAGAGAGTCATCAGCCAAGGAATGCAAACAGCCTCTAAAATATGGAAAAGGCAAGGAAACCTATTTTCCCCTCAGATCCTTCAGAAGAAATCAGCCCTGCAAACACCTTGGCTTTAAGGTAGTGAGACTAAATTTTGGATTGCTGAATTCCAGAACTCTAAGGTCATACATTTGTGTTATTTTTAAGCTGCCAATTCTGTGGTAATTAGTTACAACAGCATAGGAAACTAAAAAAGTCTTTGACACTATTCTTCAAGAAAAACATAGGTTATAATATAGCACTTTAAAAACATAAAAGAAGAACATTCTTGGAAAAAGGACTAATGCAAAAAAAAAAAAAAAAGATGAAAAAAGACAATCCTCCCTGTGTTGTAAGCAAAATTCAAGAACACTTGGACATTATGAAAAAGATACAGAAATGAATATGAAACCATAAGGAAAAGGGAAGGTAGGGGCTCAACAGAAATAATGAAAAAAAATGAAAGTAATCATTATGATTGGAATGTTTGTGTTCCCTCCCAAATTTATATGTTGAAATCGTAACCCCCAAAGGTTATGATATTAAGAGATGGGCCTTTGGGACATACTTAAGTCATGAGGATGGAAGTCTCATCAACAGGATTAGTGTCTTATAATGGAGGCTCCAGAGAGATTCCCTAGTCCCTTCGGTTATGTAAGGATACAAGAGAAGTCAGCAACTCAGAAGAGGGCCCTCGCCTGACCACACTGGCACACTGATCTTGGGTTTTCATCCTCCAGTACCGTGAGAAATAAATGTTTGTGGTTTATAAGCCACTATAGTATTTTGCCATAGCAGCCTGAACAGACTAAGACAGTAATTGATAATTGTAAAGCAGAACTTAAAATGCTGTTAGGAACAGCTAAGTGCATAAGGGACACTGCAGAAAAGAGATCAGCTGTACAAAAGAGAAACATAAGCAATGATCTCGGGATATAAAGTATAGATGAAATGAAAATGCTAGATAGAGAAAGATAACAGAGATCTGAAACACATGCTCTCTTTCCTAAAGAAAATGGTGTATCAAAGAAAAGTAACAAGAAAAAACATAATAGAAGAATATGTTTCTGAGGAAAATTTTGGTTGCTTTAAATTAAGCTAATATGATTAAAGAACCTTAGGCAAAATACTTGTATTAAGGATCACCACTATAATTATACAATCCAACTTAGCATCACTAATTGTGTGACACCATGGAATTATGCGCTTCTTGATGAAATGCAATATAAAGAATAGAATACTATCTGAGAATAATTCTTACAAAAAATGTTGAGCCTGAATCTAATCAAGACTTTGGACCTAACTTCCAATTTATCGGGGAATATATAAGAAAGACAAATAAGATAAATAATACCACAATCAGAGATGCAGATTATAGGCCATTCTAAATGCAACAGGTCTCACCACATCAAAAGTAAATGCCATTAAATTAGAATGAGAACTGTTTAGAGTACGAAGTCAAAAAAATCACCTATAATTTATAAATCCTGGATTTGGTTCGAAAAAATATAACTATAGAAGTCATTTGTGGAACAACTAGAGAACTTTAAAGATGCATCAGTTATAGGATGACATTAGGTAAATATTACTGATTTTTAAAGGGGGATCACTGTATCATAGTAGTGTACAAATAGTTTTTGAAAAAAGATGCATGCAGATGCTCTAGGTGGTTAAGTCTGTAACTTCTTTGAAATGGTTCAGTATATATACACATACACATACACATACATATTTACAAATAGGTACAATGAATCTTAATGTGATTGTTTCTGAGAAGTAAGTTTATCAATATTTATTGTATTTTTCTTTATCTGTTCTGTATCTTTGGGAATAAGTGCAAAGCAGTAGAAAGGGTAATATAAATAAATATCAAATTTACAAAAATAACAAAATAATGCCTTTGGAATTTGAAGTACATCTAAGTAAAATGTATGGCATTAGTAAGACATTGATAAATGCAATTGAAGGGTTCTATGCATTTTAGCATTATCAGAGAAGTGTTACAAGTAAGAAATTTTATTGTATTAAGTCGTAAGTCATGTTGTCATCTTGAAGGTAGCCATTGAAAGAATAAAGACATAATGGCATGTTAATAAAAGGAAATGGAATGTAAAAAACAAGTTGGTTAATCGCCTTTCCCCCAAAACTCAAAAAATTAAAAAAATACACATAATGTTAAATGGAAGGGTAAAATAGAAAATAAAAAGTAGATGGAAGATAAAATCTAACTATATCAATAATTACACTAAATGTAAATGATCTAAATGTTCCAAGTGAAAGAGTAAGACTAACAAATAGATCAAACAACAATAACTACAAAACGGACACAAGCAATTATATTTTCATTAAAAGAACATTCCTAACCTTTAAACATTTTTTTTCTAAAGTTTACTTTTGAGATAGTGACAAAGCAGAGGGGGAGGGACAAGAAGAGAGGGAGACACAGAATCTGAAGCAGACTCCGGGCTCAGAGCTGTAAGCACAGAGCCCAATGTGGGGCTTAAACCCACAAAGCATAAGATCATGACCTGAGGTGAAATCGGATGCTTAACCAACTGAGCCACCCAGGCACCCTAAGAATACTTCTTAAAAGACAAAGAATGGTGAAAATAAATGGATATATATGTATATATACACACACACACACTATATATATATATAAACTTATATATAGAATTTATTTATGTTATATATTGGTGTATATCAACAGGTTGATATATGTGCATTAATGAAAAGAGAGTTGTTGTACCTACACAAATATCAAACAATGTAGATTTTGAGGAAAAAATATTAATTCAAATAAAGAATATTTTGTAATGATAAAAACTACCAAAAGATATCACATCTAAATTTCTATGTACCAAATAACTTAGCTTCAAAATACATAAAGCAAAAGTTGATTGAAATAAATCAAGAGACAAATCCACAATCGTAGTAACAGAACTCTCTTCATAATGATAGAAAAGACAAAAACCCAGTAAGCAGTAGATACACTGAAATCCAAACTAAGTTAAAAATGAACTAATTGACATATATACAATATTATGCCAAATAACTAAAACATTTATATATTTTTTAGAAGCAGATATAACAGTTATTAAAACTGAGTAAGTGTTGAGCCATTAAAAAAAAGTTAGCAAAGAATCTCTTTAAAAAATAAAGAGCAAGGGTGCCTGAGTGACTCAGTCGATTAAAAGTCCAGCTCTTTTTTTTTTTTTAATTTTTTTCTTCAACGTTTATTTATTTTTGGGACAGAGAGAGACAGAGCATGAACGGGGGAGGGGCAGAGAGAGAGGGAGACACAGAATCAGGAACAGGCTCCAGGCTCCGAGCCATCAGTCCAGAGCCATCAGCCCAGAGCCTGACGCGGGGCTCGAACTCACGGACCGCGAGATCGTGACCTGGCTGAAGTCGGACGCTTAACCGACTGCGCCACTCAGGTGCCCCTAAAAGTCCAGCTCTTGATTTCAGCTCAGGTCATGATCTCACAGTTCATGAGTTCAAGCCCCACACTGGGCTCTGCTCTGACAGCACAAGAGCTGCTTGGGATACTCTCTCTCCTTCTCTATGCCCCTCCCCCCTCTTTGTCTCTCTTTCTCTCAAACAAATAAACTTAAAAAACAAATGAAAAGTCAAAACAGTCATCCTGGAACAACTGGCTAATGCACCAACTAGCCAACAGGGACAGTATCTTGTATTCTCCTACCACCACTCAGACCAGAAAGAATTAGTTGTCCCTAGCTCCTTCAGTCCAAGTTCGTTTGTTTTATCAGTGCATTCTTTGAATACTCTTTGGAAGGAAGATGTTAGTTACTTTGGATCTGGAGAGGTAAAGACAAGAGAAAAGTATTATTGCTGTTGACCATGATGGTTTATATTTATTCATATGTTAAAATGAGAACTTTCTTCAGTGCATATTCCTCTTATACGCTAATAGACAAGACTATGACTGGAATGTAAAAGCACATCTCACAAGCTTATTATGTTAATATTGATAACAATACTTTATTAAAAATGGAAAAGTCTAGGACAAATAGGAAACCAGATAAGACATTAGGACAACAGTGGTAAACTCGGACTTTTCCGGAAAAACTAGAACATATGGTCAAGGTAATCTTGGCTCAATCTAAAAAAAAAAAGTAGGATTTCTTTTTCAACTTGTTATTTACCAAAATACAGGATGAGATTTGTCAATTGCCTTTATCCCTGTTCTCTTGCCACATGCTTACTGGACATATTTTCTTGTCTGCTTAAGAGCTGGAGGGCAGAATGACAGGCAAAATTCTCAACTGACTTCCTCTTCTTATTCTTGTTTCTTGATTGTCATTATTTTAAGTTGGGGTAGTATACATATGTAAAGCTAAATTCCTAAATACATCATTAGTAGAGTGTATTAGTGATTTCCTTGTAGGAACTCCTAAGATGCTATCAGCCTTTATTGTTATCCTAAATGCAAGTTGTTTTCTAGGTGCCCCAAACAAATAAATTTATTTAAAGAGGAAGAAACAAAAATAACCTAGATCCTCGAAATGTAGCACCCATATTGCAGAGGGGCCATTTTCTAGCAGGAACAGACCTTGAGTGCCTAAGAGTGTTGGGCAGGGGGAGAGAGGGAATACAGAATGGCAAAGTGTTTTTATGAAACTCTTTCTTTTGCATAAATTATTTAATGCTCTTTTTTTGCATAAATTATTTTCATTATCTTAGTTTAGTTTGCTCCCAATTAATTCCTTACAGATTCTTGTAGGTTATCTGTCAGTCTTAAGCTTGCATTCTTCTGGGGTTTCATAGGTTGCCTTCATAAGCATTTAGTGGGAAATTGGAGAAAATTCACCAGAAGCTTATACCCAGATTCCATTTCAAATTATTAGTTTCTAAATCAATGATTTTTAATCAGAGACCATGAGCAATATGCAGTAGACCTGATTAGAACTCATTAAAATACAATTTTGTTAAATATAGTGTTTCTGTTTTACTCTCTGTCTTTCACTGTATTATCACAGGCCATCAGATAAGCTAGGAAATAGTTATTGTTACCAGAATTAACACTGACACCATCTAATTACCATTCCCTTGCGCAGAGGTTTACAACTAGGTTGGTACCTCCCTTTATAGTTCCCCTTCCACCTCAAGATATAAAACATTATATTTCTCAGTATGTTTGATGAATTGCAAAAAAAAAAAAAAAAATAGAATTTTCAAGTGGCTGATTTAACCAAAGGCTTGGGGAGATATAATTCATAGCAGTTTGATTTTTTTCCAGTAATATTGTTCCCAGATATAAAACAGAGGTAGAGCTAGTTCTTTCTTTAATTTTCCATTTCTTCTGAGACTTTTTTTTTCATCAATGGGAGCCCTGCGAACATTGCACAGGTCCCATTTGAACCATGTGGAATACACAGACTCATGTATATCTTGACTCTGTTAGTAAAACCTACACCAATTAACAAAAATATAGACATTTTGACACTCTCTGTATTAACCATTTCTATATTATGACTGCAATAATGTACAGAATTACTCAAATCTGCTTCTACTGTGTTGTAAAAGATGACTCATAAGCTGTCCCTCTGACATTGAATGCATTACCGGGCACATGGCATTTTCTGTTCTTGTGTGCTAGAATATGTAAAATTTATAGTTATCTTTTCTCATTTATTCATGCTTTCAATTTTCTCAAAAAAACCTAAGAAAATACATTCAACTCCTTTTTTTTTTTTAATTTTTTTTTTCAACGTTTATTTATTTTGGGGACAGAGAGAGACAGAGCATGAACGGGAGAGGGGCAGAGAGAGAGGGAGACACAGAATCGGAAACAGGCTCCAGGCTCTGAGCCATCAGCCCAGAGCCCGACGCGGGGCTCGAACTCACGGACCGCGAGATCGTGACCTGGCTGAAGTCGGACACTTAACCGACTGCGCCACCCAGGCGCCCCCCATTCAACTCCTTTTAATAGGTCTCCAGAAGGTAATGCGAAGTACTTTGATCTAATGGAAGGAGGACAAATGCAAAAAGGCAGTAATCGTGGTTTATATTTTGATTCTGTTGCCTTTTCCCCAAAAGGCTGTGGAAATAGATTCTTACTAGGATCCAATTTTATCAGTTAAGCAAGCAAACACATTTGTGATATTGCAATCATCATCAATCTAATAAGGTTTTCTTTCTTATGTGTTTGTCCGATAGAGGAAAGTATTTGACATTATTTTTGTACACATTTCATTATTTGACCCACATTTGTTAAGTACCTAATATATGTTAGCAACATGTGATGCAGATCCACATATATGTTCTCTCATTCCGTCCTTATAATCTCTAGGTAAAGTAGGAATTTTACTTCTCTATTTAACTGGAGAAGAAACTGACACTCAGAAAGCCTCAATACCTTGCAAAAGTTCATTTAGCGGTTGAATGACAGAGCTAGAATCCATTCTTCCAAAGGAAGCCTGATGTTATTAATGTCATAAACCCATGAATTCCTATCAGGTTAAAAAATGAAGACGCCTACAGCTAGAATCATATTTAATGGTGAGAAACTAGAAGCTCTCCATTAAGATCAGGACCAAGGCAAGGAGTCTTACATGAAAGGGACCAGTTCCTTGAAAGACACAAGCTGAAAAAAAGCCATACAAGAAGAAATAGACAACTTAAATAGGCCCCTATCAATTAAAGAAATTGAACTAATAATTAATAAGTCCTCAAAACAGAAAGCACCAGGACCAGATGGGACCATGATCAATTCTATCAAATATTTACAAAGAAATTATACCAGGGGCACCTGGGTGGCTCAGGAGGTTAAGTGTCCGACATCTGCCCAGGTCATGATCTTACAGTTCACGGGTTCAAACCCTGCATTGGGCTCTGTGCTGACAGTTCAGAGCCTGGAGTCTGCTTCAGATTCTGTTTCCCTCTCTCTCTGCTCCTCCCCCACACGTGCTCTGTCTCTCAAAAATAAAATAAACTTAAAAAACATCATATCAATTCTCTGTACTCTCTTTCAAAGGATGGAAGCAGAGGGAATACTTTGTAACTTTTTCTATGAGGCCAGCATTACCCTAATATCAAAACAAGACAAAGATATTAAAAGAAAAATAATCTACAGACCAATAACTCTCATGAATATAGATGCAAATATCAACACAATCTTAGCAAATTGAATCAAACAATGTATAAAAAGAGTTATACACCATGATCAAGTGGGATTTATCCCAAATACGCAAAGCTAGTTCAACATTTGAAAATCAATTAACATACTGCATCACATCAACAGGCTGAAAGAGAAAAATTACGTGATCACATCAATAGATACAAAAACAAAACAAAACAAACAAACAAAACACCCTCTCAGCAAACTAGGAGTAGAGAAAAACTTTCTCAATTTGATAGAGAATATCTACAAAAAATCTTATAGCTAACATCCTGTTAATAATGGGAAACTAGAGGCTTGTCCACTAAAATCATGTACAAGGCAAATATATCCCTTTTCACCACTCCTTTTCATCATTTGGAAAGTCACAAGCTATAACCGGAAGTTATAGGTAAAAATAGTAAGATAAGAAAAGGAAATAAAAAGTATAAAGGTATAGGTATAGGAAGAAGGTATAGATAAAGGTATAAGAGGAAATAAAACTATCTGTGTTTGCAGATGACATGATTGTCTATATAGAAAATCCAAAAGAATCAACAACAAAATTGTTGGAATTAATAAGCATTTATAACAAGGCTGCAGGATACAAGCTTAACATGCAAAATTCAACTGATTTCCCATATACAAGCAATGAACAACTGGAACATTTATATTAGCAACACACAAGTAATAAATATTTAGGTATAAATTTAACAAAATATGTACAAGATCCATGTGAGGAAAACTGTAAAACTGTGATGAATGAAATGAAAGGAGAACTAAACAAATGGAGAGGTATTCAATGTTCATGAATGAGATGATTCAATATTGTCAAGATGTCAGCTCTTCCTGAACTGAACTACAGGTTCAATGTAATCCGTATCAAAACCCCAGCGAGTTATTTTGTGGATATTTACAAACTGATTCTAATGTTTGTATGAAGAGGCAAAAGACTCCAAATAGATAATACTATGAAGAAGGAGGAGGAGGAGAAGGAGGAGAAGAAGGAAAGGAAGAGGAGGAAGAGGAAGAAGAAAAGAAGAGGAGGAGGAAGAGGAAGAAGAAAATGTGAAAAACGAATGCTACCTGACTTCAAGACTTACTATAAAGCAGGGCACCTGGGTAGCTCAGTCAGTTAGGCATCCAACTTGTGATTTCAGCTCAGGTCATGAGCTCACAGTTCATGCGTTTGGGCTTCATACCAGACTCTACACTGACAGTGCAGAGCCTGCTTGGGATTCCCTCTCTCCCTCTCTCTCTGGCCCTCCCCCATTCATTCTCTCTCTCTCCTTCTGTCTCTCTCTGTCTCTCTCTCTCTCCTTCTCTCTCTGTCTCTCACTCTCTCTCGCTCTCTCTCTCTTTCTCAAAATAAATAAACTTAAAAAAAAAAGATTTACCGTAAAGCTACAGTAATCAAGACAGAATGGCATTCGTGAAAGAACAGACAAATCAATGGAACTGAACAGAGAGCCCAGAAATAGACCTACAAAAATATACTCATTTGGTCTTTGGCAAAGAATCACAGGCAATACAATAGATCAAGATCAAGGATGATCTTTTTAACGAATGGTTCTAGAGCAAGTGGACATCCATATACAAAAATAAATTCATCTAGACATGATCTTAGCACCTTTCACAAAAATTAACTCAAAATGGATTATAGCGCTAAATGTAAAACATAAAACTATAAAATCCCTAGAAGATAACAAGAAAAAAATCTACATCACCTTGGGTATGTAATAACTTTTTACATATAAAACCAAAGGCACAATCCATGAAAGAAATATGAATAATAACTTCATTAAAATAAAAAAATTCTGCTCTCTGAAAGATAATACCAAAAGAACAAGAAGATAAGCCAGAGACAGAGAAAATATTTGCAAAAGATCTGAAGTATACAAACAACCCTTAAAGCTCAACAATAAAAAAAACCAAGCACCCACTTAAAAATGGGCGAATGACCTTAGCAGATACCTCACCAAACTAGATATGCAGCTAGAAAAGAAACATGTAGAAAGATGGTCCACGTTATATGTCATCAGGGAATGCAAAATAAAATAACAATGAGATACCACCGCACGCACACCTATTAGAATGGACGACATCCAGAACACCAAGTGCCCTTGAAAATGTGGAGCAACAGGAACTCTCATTCACTGCTGGTAGGCGTGTGAAATACAGCCACTTTGGAAGACAGTTGGGAAGTTTCTTACAAAATTAAACATACTCTTCCCATTACGATCCAGCAATCACACTCCTCGGTACCATCCAAAGAAGCTGAAATCTCATATTCACACAAAAACCGCACAAAGGTGTTTATAACAGCTCCATTTGCAATTGCCACAAACTTGGAAGTAGCCAAGATGTTCTTCGAGAGACGAATGGATAAATAAACTGGACTACATCCACCCAATGGAAAACTATTCAATTCTCAAAAACGAATAAACTACCAAACGTGAAAAGACATAGAGGAAATTACTCAATCGCAAATTACTAAATGAAAGAAACTACTCTGAAATGTCTATATGCTATGTGATTCCGGCTATATGATACTCTGGGAAAGGCAATACTATGGAGACAATAAAAAGATCATTGGTTGCCAGGGGTTTGAGGGTGGAGGAGGGGTGAATAGATGGAGCACGATACCGACTTGGGTGATGATGAAATGTCAATATGGGGACACTACACACGTGTGGAAGCAGGGATATATGGGAAATCTCAGTACTTTCTGCTGTAAACCTGTAACTACTCTAAAAAAAAAAGTCAAAAAAAAAAAAAAAAAAAGGAGCCAAACCAAATATGATAAATAGGAAGGATGTTTAAATGGACGAACTGAGAAGAATTCTTCCAAGATCAAATGTATAAAATGTGAGAGTGAAAAATTAAAAATATCATTAAATATAAAAAATATAAAGATTTTTCAGTATTCTAGGACCCCTACTGCTCTATGCCTACGCCTGCTTCTCCACCTGTAGATTTTAGAATTATAGGCTTTAGTGTTGTAGCGTAAGCCCTGACAGTTGGCTTTTCGTTTTGTGATGTAAGCACCTGGTTTGAGCTTTGATTCTTCAGCCATCCACTTTAACAAGGGCTCTCTCAAATAAACACATTGCCAGCCACACGATTAGAGGAAAGGCCAGGCTACCCCCACCGCGCAGGGTCTTTGTTTCAGAGATCTTTCTTGATTTCCATAACGGACCATTTGGGCCACTGTTTTTTTGTTTTTGTTCTTTTTCTCTTTCTGTGCTTTAAATTCCCACTCTTGTGTTTTAAATTCACCAATAAAAAGCGAACTGATGAAACCCTTAGGCTCTTATCCTTGACTCCAGTAAAGCAGAACCCTAGATCTGTGCACTCTCATTCTTCTCTCCCTCTGCCTGTGACCTTGCTATGTGATCCAGAAGTGTTGTTTAATTTCCAGGTACTATAACTACAAACCTTAATCTTTTTTTTTCAAAGTTTCTTGAGGATTATTACTGAAGGGCATCTTGCGATCATAATAAGAACCACAAGGGCAGGTCAAACCAGGCACGCAAGAGTTTCACAGCAATTTTTTTCCGACCTTATCAATTCTACTTATGCTGCTTTATTTTTTCTGTCTTTTGCAATTTCCAAAGATCCGTGTACATGACTGAAATTCAATAGTCATGAGTTCTGCTATGGCTTCTTTTCTCCAGTGATCCTTTTGTCTTTAAACCTCGCCAATACTGTCTGCAACTATGCTTTTATAGAGATATATTCTTTGACGGGTGTGAAATAGGATTGTAGAGACCTGTAGCCAGAGAAGATCGAACTTAGGTGACTTATAACCTGGAAGGAAAGAGGTATTTGATTTGCGGTAGCTTGGAACAAACCGGCACCCAGCAGCCAATGGTTCCGGCCAACAGAGCAATGTGAACGTGAGCACCCCGATAGGATCAAACCCACAATCTTGCCCTCACCTGTTCCCTGTGCTAATAGAATTCACCCACCAACAAGGTCCAAGAGACGAGCTCCGCAGTAACCTCAGCGTTATGTTAAGGCTATTTAACCTGTGACTTGGGTAGAACAACTAAGTGCATATTTGATGACGCACAAAAGTTTATTTTAGTATTACCTATTTACTTGTTCATCAACTGCCCCCAAAGTATCCAATTCTCCCCTAAATGCTATAGCTGAAAGTGTAATGGTGCCGACAAATGTGAGTCAGGATCTTTATTAGTTCACTTTATACACATTATCTTAAATAATCCTAACAAGTACTTTCTGAGGTTGAGATGTTTTTCTTTTTACTGATAAGGGCACAACGGCTCAGACAGATTAAGGAATTTCCCCAAGCTGATGTGGCAAGAAAGTGGCCAAACTAGAATTTGCACACAGCTCTGGCTTGCTCTAGAGCCTTGCTTCTAAGTGTCATGCTTTTTCAATACAGTTGGTTGCAATCAGACACAGAAGAAACCTTAGAATTAATCTAGTCTACACCAAAACTCAGAGACATGGAGCTATTTTTCCAGTGATCCAAAGTCAAGGGCAGGGTTTGGACTAGAACTCGGATGTACTCATGCCAAGACCTGCAATCTTTCTACTGCAATATGCAAGGGTTATTTATTGCTATAATCTAAAGCTCTGAGAAGAATAAACACTTGTCCCAGGACCTATTATGCCTTGACTGGAATGACCATAGCCTTCTTATTCTTCCTTTAAAACCCAGGTAGATGGCATCTCCTTTGGAAAGCTATTCTTTTTTATTTATGTTTATTTATTTTTGAGAGAGAGAGACAGTGTGAGCAAGGGAGGGCAGAGAGAGAGGGAGACACAGAATCCAAAGCAGGCTCCAGGCTCTGAGCTATCCGCACAGAGCCTGACGTGGGGCTCAAACTCACAAACCACGAGATCATGACCGACCGAAGTTGGACATCTAACCAACTGAGCCACCCAGGCGTCCCTGGAAAGCTATTCTTGATACTTCATTCTGAAGTATCTGTTACTCTCTCCTTCCTACGTACATCTATTATTACCTTATCAAGTCATCTAAATCATATCATAATTTATAAATAACATGGCTTTATCTCCTTTAAGATTGGGCCTCCTGAGAGCAATCAGCATATCATTCATCTCCATATCTTGTATAAAATAATAGGCATAAAAATAGTGTATAAAAATAGTCATGTAGTCTGCAGTAAATATTTCTGGAATTGAGGTTTTTTTTTTTAGTTTCCATTTCCTTGAGAAAACTAGGATTAATATAGCCTTCTAAATTTTATCCAAATGGAATCAAATAGAACTTTAAAGAAATCATATTATCCATTGTTTTTTAGTCAAGTATTTATTAAAAATAGATAAGTTTACATGTCACCGTGAGCCATAAAAACCTAAATATGTAATTATTCTAAATAAAAATGCAATGAAATCTTTTCTTTAAGTTATTTATAGGACCCACCAATATTCCAAATTTCTTAGGAGGAGACACCCTGTCACAGACTATGAGTCTGGAGTTCCCTCTTGTCCTGCAAGAGAGAGGACACAGAATTGAATACAAGAGAGCTAATGTCCAGGAGGAGACAAGAGCCCTAAACAGGGCTTTTGTCTCTGTATTTATTGAGCTCACAAGATATTACCCACATGGTGAATGTAAAGAAAACAAAACCTTACACACAGGAACGTGGAGTAAACAATCAGATAGTTATCATTAACTTGTGTGTTTAAGAAACAAAAAGTCTGAGGCGCCTGGGTGGCTCAGTCCGTTGGGCGTCCGACTTCGGCTCAGGTCACAATCTCGCGGTCTGTGGGTTCGAGCCCCGCATCGGGCTCTGGGCTGATGGCTGGAGCCTGGAGCCTGCTTCCGATTCTGTGTCTCCCTCTCTCTCTGCCCCTCCCCCGTTCGTGCTCTGTCTCTCTCTGTCTCGAAAATAAATAAACATTAAAAAAAATTAAAAAAAAAAAAGAAACAAAAAGTCTGGGGGTGGGGGCAAGTGGAGTTTGTGATCAAGGTACATTGGAACCAGATGGAAAGTAATTTCCTGCAGGTGATATAACAAGTTACTCGTGATCCCCTTACAGCATCTCTAGCTGACCTTGGGTGGTTTCTCCCCGTGGTGGTGGCTTTCCTGCCCTAACCCTTCTTTCTAACCCATTTATGTAAGTAGAACCTATTTCCCCACAACATCCTTTTGCTGTCTTACCGACTATCCCTAGTAGTACATACATTATTAAAACGTGCTTTAGGCCAAAAATGCTCAGCCTACCCCAGGTACAGAGGTTCTCTTTCTGCATTACAGTCTGTCCATGTAGGTTTCTATTCCCTCCAATACTCCGTTAAATATTGGGAGAAGAATAAGATCTATATTCAGAAAACCTTATTTCAAGCTCCAAATCTTCCCTTCCTAAATGAATGTGTATAAATCTACAATATTTGAGCCCAGCAAAATGAGAATAGTATCTGCTCAGGCTGCTTCCCGGCAAAATAGAGCAAATCAACTGAGTAATGCTTGTAAAAGTTGTTGGGTCAGCTATTAAATATTGGGTTAGTTCTAGTTATTATTATGTGTTTAGATTTTGCTCATAGGCATGGCATCTACTATCCTAATAATACCATCTTTCTTTTTTGCTACTAATAAATATACATACATATATATATGTGTGTGTGTGTGTGCGCGCGTGCGTGTGTGTGTGTGTGTGAAACCTCATTTCATCTCAAACTTTAGAGAGAAAATTTGCTAATTATTTACTTTTTTATAAAATGTTATCCAAATTAATGATATGGAGAGAAATTGTCCTCCAAGGACAGATATTAGAGGAACCAAGAACCCTTATAATGAGTGGCCAAGTTAAAAAGTAAAAAAATAAGTAACTTGGTTGATAGGGTCCTCTTCCAGGGTCTTAGGTCTGTTATGTTATTTTGGTGAGTGCTACTGAAGCTTACGATTTTCGGATGAGCATGTTTCGTTTGGAAGAAGTCAACGAGCATGCGTGGGGGAGTGTTCCTTGTGGACAAGAAAATTGCGGAGATCAGCATCATTACGAGTGTTCCCCCGCTCATCCTTTTCACAATCCTTTGTGCACAGTCAGCACAAAGATCCTTCAATAGACACCTTACAAAGACTGGCAGGGACAGAGCAAGCAACTTTGCACTGTTGGACCGTTCAAAAAGTTATTGTCTCTAGATCATGGAAGCACTCTTTCCATAGGCAATTACAAGAACAAAAATGTCACCTTGTAGTACCAACGACTTCTCTGAAATTTTATTACATTTAATGTAATTAATATGGGATGTCATCTTTACATGCGTTAGCTACTAATATTGAAATAGAAATGATTTGGATGTTTACTGTAGATTTTTCCTCAGGCATTTAAAACACCGAGGTTTTAAAAATTATGCAGATTTTCAAATTGCACCCTGCATTTATGAAATCCATCCAGGTTATGCAGATTGAATTTTAGACCTCCCATTAGACTGCAGAAAACTCAAGACAAATGAATACATCAGCCCACAAGTGTTCCATATGCCACTGTAATTTTAAAAGACTGTGCTTTTTTTTTTTCCTGAATGTCAAGAGAATGGGAATTGCATGAGAAAAGTCTTTAGTTACAATTCCCCAACTGCGGACTTGGGAACATATTGGTAAGTTCATCTTTATTATGACATCTTGATGTGCCTTACCCATATTTGGGTAGTCCAGAGTGACCAGAAAGTTAACTATGATTTTCATGTCACATTTGCACCTTTTTTCTCCTGCTCAGTCCCAGCTGGAGGACTATCTATCTTTCCCCAGGTCTCTCAAACAAATTTTTGTTTTTGTTTGTTTTGTGGAGAAAAAAGTATCAGGATAGAATCCATCCAACATGGGGTGTCTGGGTGGCTCAGTTGGTTAAGCATCTGACTTTTGATTTCGGCTCAGGTCACGATCTCACAGTCCATGAGATTGATCCCCATGTCGGGCTCTGTGCTGACCATGCAGAACCTGCTTGGAATTCTCTCTCTCTCTCTCTCTCTCTCTCCCTCCCTCTGCCCCTCCCCCACTTGCTCTCTCTCTGTCTCAAAATAAATAAATAAACATTAAAAAACATTTTTAAAAAAGAATCATTAAAAAAACTTCAATAAAAGATTTCATCCCGCACAAGAAGTTAATATTTCTTCAACCCCAGATTATTGATGGGATCTTATAAAATGTCAAAGGGCATTTATTCTATGAAAATAAGAACAACAGTGAAGAGCAGTACAATTTGGTGAACGCATATATACTCATATACTATTGTAATTTACATTTTTATAATTTAATAAAAAACTTTGCTTGAAGGAACAATATTATTACGGACACCAACGTAACTTATTTGAAATGCCACGGTGAATCGCTGTGGTTAGCAAGAGAAAGATAAGGAACTTGCTTGGAGAAAAAACAGATAGGAAAGAAGAAAGCCAAATTTTACTTGCATATTTGAGACTACTTGAGGGATTTAAAGAACAACTTGAAGCTCAAGCAAGAAGGGTAAAGAAGAACTATGAGCATGTTACTCCTAGAAACCCAGTGACAGAGTTACCTGGTCAATTTAAGGATATTATAATTAAGCATGTAGATGAGAGAGAGAGAGAGGGATGGCTGGATAGATGGATGGAATGGATGGATAGATGATAAATAGGTAGGTAGGTAGATAGATAGATAGATAAATGAAGTAAAAACAGCACTTAATTATCAAGTACCATACAGTTTTGTTTTCGTTTTTAGTCTATTTAGTTCTATTTTAGGTCAAAGACTATGAGTGCCCTTTTGCAGTAAATAATAAAACATATGTCCTCTTGGAGTGGAGTTTCAGAAATGCTTATGGCTACCTTGGTTGCCTACCTTTCCTGTCATGTGGCTATCTTCAAGTAGAGTCAATCTTATCAAGGAGGGATCGTAAAAATGGAATTTCACTTCTATTATTATCAACTAATATTCACTGAGAATATACCATCATGTGCCCTGTTTCATTTCATCTTCACAACAGCTTTGCGAGGCAGGGCTTATCGTCTCTTACCAACACCTTATGAATGAGTAAACAGCTCAGGAGTGGTAAATAATTCACTCTGAGAAAGTGTTATAACTTCAGTTTGAACTAACCCTTATATGTCTTTTCAGTAGCACATACTGACCGTTTTTTATTCACTTAACTGGCATTTGTTAAATCAGGTGTTGTAAAGAAAGTGATAAGGGCATGGTTATAGGCACAGGCTTTCGAGTCAGACAAGTCAAGGATAAAATTCCAGCTTTGCCATTTAGAAGTTGTTTAGTCTTAGGGAAGTTACCTACCTTCTCTAAGCATGAATCGCCTCATTTATAGAACGACGATTCAAAACACACCTACTTCAGAGGATTGGAATTAAAGACGATATCACGATACAAAAGACTTAGCTCAGTGCCTAGGTCATGGCCAATATTCAGGAAATGGGAGCTGCTGTAATTGTGATAAATATGCCAGGCGGCCCCTGCCCTCAAGGACTGTAGATTTAAGGAGGGAAGATTAGATATGCGTCAAGTGACTGTAATACATAATTGAAAATGACATTGTTGAGAAAAGAGAGTGATAAATTCAGTCTAGGGAGATCATGGGCATCAGTGTGGAGGAGGGCACCTTTTATTAGGGCCTTGAGGAATTGCCCTATGCAGATTCAGTGACAGGGCATCCCAAGGAGAGGCATGAACAAAGCTGGAGGCAGAAAAATAAACAAAGAGGACTGAGATTGACTTGAACATATGCTCTATATCGGAGCAAATAGAAGACAGGACTAGGAAGGGATATCAGAGACTTGAATGTGCTGCTAAGGAATCTGGTTTTTAGTAGAGGATGATATAGAACCTCAGGATTTTTAAGAGAGGAGTCACAAGAATGTGATTAAACCAGTAAGTAAGATATAAATGCAAAATGTAGGCAAAAAGGAAAAAGAAAAATAATAATCGTGCTTTTAAGCGTAAAAAGAATGTACGGAAATCAAAATGTGTAATCATGGTGCTTGAGAGCATGGGAGGGTAACACAGAGAAAGGGACTGTCTCTGAGGGTGACAGACATAAAGTGACAGGAGCTGGCAAACTAATCAGGTAAAAGGAAAGAGGGAGAAGAAGGGGAAAAAACGACTGAAATTGCAAGTGAGTTGAGAGGACAGTAGAGGCACTAAAAAAAGAGAGAACAATTAGAAAGACCAGCTTTGCAGAGCAGGAGACGAGCCCTCTGGGGAACACACTGCATTTGAAATGGAAAAGCCTAACAGAGGTACCAAGGGACAGCTTGTGTGACTACAGCTCAGGAAAGACTTTAAACCACGTTGACTGATTTGAATCAACACAACGCCAGGAAGTGGAGTGCGCTTCACTGAATGAAATTGCCGAGGTAGAGAGAAGAAAGGAATCAGGAAGCAAAATTCCACGCGGGGAGGCGGAAAGTGTCACAGATAAGACATGGGAGAAATCAGAATGTTGAAGCATCACAAAGCCAAATGAGAGGAAGTTGTAAGTAAAATGGAGAGACATCAGTGCAAAGTGGTATAGTGTCGTCAATGATAAAAATAAGTAAAAGGCCAATATTAACACTGGAAAATAAAAATTCATTGGTGCATTCTCTTGGGAAAATACTTTGATGCTTCCCATTGTGTTAAACGTAGAGACCCTATGAACCAGAAATTCCACCTGTAAGCATCTACCTGGAGCGAAAACATATGTCTGCACAAAGATTTCTACACAAATGATCATAGTAGCATCGTTCATGATAGGCAAAGACAGAAACACCCCAAAGGTCTATCAATTGATGAATGTATAAACAAAATATGGTATATTCATATAATAGTATATTATTTGGCAATACAAAGGAATGAAATACTGATATATGCTATAGTAAGGTTGAGCCTCGAAAGCATCATAATAAATGAAAGAAGTCAATCATGAAAGACCAAACACTTCATGATTCCATTTATATGAAACATCCAGAATAGGCAAATCCATAGAAATAGAAAGTAGATTAGTATTTGCCTAGGGATAGAGGAGACTGAGCAAAATGGAGCACGACTGCTAATGGATATGAGGTTATTTTGGATGATGGGTAATTAAAATATCCTAAAATTATATTGTTGTGATGGATGACGAAAATGCTTTGTAGATATATTGAAACCATTGAACTGGACACTTAAGTTGGCTGAATTTTATAGTGTACAAATCAAATCTCAATATATCCACTTCAAAAGACAAACGAATCCATTGGTTAAGTTTAGAAGAATTATTTCTGAAGTAGGATTCAAAGGAATAAAATATTCCAATATGAACTACATGTAAGAGAGTTTGTTGGTGAGGCATGACCATTGGGTAATAAATCGAACGAAACCTTAAATATGACTCTAAGACATTACCTATTGTCTCTGCAATTCATTAATGTTTTACCTGGAGGAGAAAGTGAAAGAAAGTTTGGGACGCCTGCACATGCTTTTTTGAGGTACTTATTTATTTTCAACTTATTTAAAGTACTTCAACATAGCAACCCATAGACTTTTGAGAGGAGTCTCAAAATTAGTTGTTAGAACTCAAATAGTTTCACTAATTACTGTGAACATCTTACCTCCCATCACCACAATTGATCATGACACTCAGAATCACCCAGTTGTCCCTTCATCAGACACTGGTCCATAGTATACAATGGAGCCACTGAGAGGATGATGAATTCCACGATGATTGCCCTGACTTACCTGCCAAGGACATCACCAGGAAGTTATAGCAGTCCCCCATGGGGTATCGGCATATTATCAGGTGTGGTGCAACGAATCTACACCCTGGGACATTTGGTTGGGTTTGGGTGCTTTTGGCACTAAAAGTATGTTAGAGTCATTACAAGACAGGAATAAATGTGCCTTAGTACAAAAGGAACATTGATATGAATTTAATAATGTGGGTATTAATATTAATTAAGTAATAACTCAAAAATTTCAGGAAAAAATATTAAGATTAAATAGAGGTATGGCATTGTAATAAACATATATCCTCCGTGCAATAGAAATCTTAAAAATTAGCAAAATATCTAAAAAAAAAATAGTTCAGCCTCTACTGGGGAAATAATTTCTCTTTTAAATATGTTTTTGGTTTGGAGTACCTGGGTGGCTCAGTCGGTTCAGTGTCCGACTGCGGCTCAGGTCATGATCTTGTGGTCCGTGGGTTCAAGCCCCATGCCGGGCTCTGTGCTGACAGCTCAGAGCTTGGAGCCTGCCTGGAATTCTCTGTCTCCCTCTTTCTCTGCCCCTCCCCTACTCACGTGCTGTCTGTTTCTGTCTCTCAATAATAAGTAAACCTTAAAAAAATTAAAAAAATAAGTAAATAAATATGTTTTTGGTTCTTATGAAACAGATGAGTGAATAAAGGGAGTAAATGATAAACATTATTTTGTGTAAATGAGTAAATAGATAATGTAGTCTTGTTAAATTCCCTGACTCCAAACCACTTATACTCACCAAAACACAAAGTGTTTGAGGATAGTCTTTGCTTCACCATTCATGAGTGACCCAAACTGATTAATATTTATGGCAAACACCATTCTTGGTAGCTTTTCCAAAAACAAATCGCTACCTCTGAAATTGTAGGACATACGCCTCAACACCTCAGAAAACTTCCCTTCCACCCATGTTCACCTTCTCATACCAGCATTTTGTTAGCTGTTCAGAGAAAATAAAAAGTTTTGATGGCTAGAAAATGATTAAATTTACCATTTTATTTCCAATTCTATGAGCTGTCTCAATATAACGGAATAGGCCCTGCATTCCCTCTGATTCTAAGATTAATGTGACAGGCAGGGTCCTTCAGCAAGACACATAGAGCAGAAACGTACTGAAGTTAATCAACTCAATGGGTTGAGAATTAATTCACTCCAACCCATTTTTTGAGTGCCTACTATGTGCCAGCTACAGACCTCATTGTTCTAAAGGGTGTAGAGAAATGTAAAATAGTAGCTCTATTCAAGAAATCATTAATATATAGCAAAGGAGGTGAGATTAAAAAGATAAATAAATTTAATTTTAGGGAATATAAACACTAAAAGGGCACCAAAAGAAAACATATTACAAAGTCTTAGAGTAAGAACTCTATTTGGAAATTAAAAGAAATTTTCAATCAGAAAATTATCTTAGACATCGGGGCGCCTGGGTGGCTCAGTCGGTCAAGCGACCGACTTCGGCTCAGGTCATGATCTTGCAGTTTGTGAGTTCGAGCTCCGTGTCGGGCTCTGTGCTGATGGCTCAGAGCCTGGAGCCTGTTTCGGATTCTGTGTCTCCCTCTCTCTGCCCCTTCCCCGCTCATGCTCTGTCTCTCTCTGTCTCTCTAAAATGAATAAACGTTAAAAAAAAAATTTAGAAAATTATCTTAGACATAAAGCTGGGATAATAATATCTTTAAGCATTTGTGTGATGACCCTATCACATCTGTTTTCGTATTTAATGCTAGAAATATCACTCTGATGTGGGTATGAGTATCTCCATTTTACAGACGAGAAAACCAAATTTCCAAGAGATTGATGAATTTCTCAAGTTCATCAGTCAAGCTATGCAGTCAACACACAGTGGAACCTGCATTCAAACCCAAATCTGTCTAGTTCCAAAGGTTTAACGGGGTCAATACAATGGCTTTAAAAACGCAGGTTTTGAGAAGCAGAACTAGTGTCATAGGTGGGGGGTTAAAATGCAAAGATATACGCACAAAAGACCATAGGGATGTCAATGGATTGGATGGATTGTCAGTCATCCAAAGGCATGCCAGCAGAGGACAGAGGATTTGAGGGCTCAAGGGGAAAGAAAGCTTTCATGCTACTTTGTAATTTTTTGGTAAAAACTATAAAACTGCTGGAGACTTTGTCAAAAGGGGGAAAAAAAAACAACCAAAGTCTACTTCTAGAATACTGTCCAGATGACAGTCTATAAAACAGATTACATATCAAGCAGTAACCGTGAATATCCATGCAGAATACCTACCTACCCCCAAACTAACACCTTTGCAGTAATTTGAAGCAGCTTGTTTCTTAGAAAGGTTGACTCTGGGTAACAAGAGGGGCAGTCTGGGAGGTATTTGGCATGAAATAATCATTTAGAGTGCCACTAAAAGAACGTTAAACATGACATCAAGTGAAACGGAGAGATTGAAACTGAGAGTTGCTAAGAAATATTTATAAAAAATTCTGTTGGACGCACTGTCTTGTGCTATTTATCTTTATTGAACTAATAAGAGCCAATATAGTCCCTGTCACACAAATATTTTTTTTTTCTCTACGTGTTGCTGTTTTGCAGAAGGATGTGAGCATTTTTCTTTTATTGGTTCCTTAGACACTTTACACATTCATCCCAGATGAAGCAAGGGATGATGCATGGGATTGATGAAGCATATGTTCAGACTAATATTCACAATCCATTATTTATTGAACACTTTCCAGACTAGGCACTGTGCTGGGCCCCGGGAACAAAAAGAAAAATTAAAAAAAAAAAAAGTTTATTCAGCATGCCAGGAGATGTACATATATAAGCAAAGCATGATAATACGTTGTATTATGGCTCTATAATAGAGGCATCCAAAAAACACGATTTCATTTCCATCGGGATCTGGCTACAACCATTTCAAGTAATTGTAACAGAGAAAAATTGATATAAGTCGTTGGTGGCCCAGAAGAGGCAGGTTCTGAGGAGTTGAAGAGTGGACAATGAGATAACACAAACATTATCCCACAACAGACGCCTGGGTGGCCCCGACAGTTAAGCGGCCAACTCTTGATTGCGGCTCAGGTCATGATCTCATGGTTCGTGAGTTCCAGCCCCCAAGCTGGACTCTGTGCTGATGGTGCAGAGCCTGCTTGGGATTCTCTCTTGCCTCTGTCTGCCCCTCCCCCACTCATGAGCGCACGCGTGCATCCTCTTGTGCTCTCTCGCTCTCTCTCAAAAATAGGTGAATAAACTTCAAAAAAAAAAATTAAAAAGATTATCCCACAGCAGATAGACTCTACCAGCCACAGATTGGAGAAACAGAGAAGAGATAGTTGTGGTGAGTTGAATGGGGCCCCTGAGAAAATACGTCCACATCTTGATACCTAGATCCAGTGACCCTATTACCTTATTTAGGGAAAAGGGTCTTAGAGATATAATTAATTTATAATTGGGGGGAGGGGTCGAACCGGTGAACTGTGAGATCGTGACCTGAGCCGAAGTCGGTCGCGTAACTGACTGAGCCCCCAAGTGCCTCTACATTTCCATTGTTTTCAGTTTGTCATTTGCATTAAACCACTACAGTAGCCCCAGAAAATGAATACCATGGTGTTACCAGACCTGGAGTCCCCCCCCCCACATGGAGCTGGAATCAGAGCGAGCATGTCCAAAGGGAGCTGGGATTTCCGAGGGAACTAGAAAAGCCACTAGTGCAGACAGGGAGGGGAAGACCTTGGCTTCTGTCCTCCCAACGCCCATCTCCTGCCAGTGCTTCTCCTTGGCTGACACCAGCCATAAGTCAAGTGACACAGGAGTCCGGGGAATGCGGGCCAGAAAGGCCACCCCCACCCCCACCACCAGAAAGGGCAAAACCAAGAAGGACAAAGAATATGTCTCAGGGCCACAGGCTCAGGGACAGCATACGATTGTGCACGCTGGATGCATTAAGCTTGATATATCAGGATGTTTTCACAGAGAAGCTGACGTTTACTTTTTTTTATGTTTATTTATTTTTAAGAGAGAGAGAGAGAGTGTGCACATGCATGCAAGTGAGCAGGAGAGGGGACTGAGGGAGGGGGACAGAGGATCCAAAGCAGGCTCTGAGCTGACAACAGAGGGCCTGATGTGGGGCTCAAACTCACAAACCATGAGATCATGACCTGAGCTGAAGTTGGACGCTTAACCAACTGAGGCACCCAGGGGCCCCAACATTTACTTTTAATCTAGGTGATTGAGTAAAAAGTCATCAGGCAGTAGAGGAAAGACATTTAAGGGGTGAGAAAAACATGTACGAAGTCAAGTTCAGAACACTATGCAGACGTCCTTTCCTCCACTTCTGTGCTTCTGACCTCACGTACAGAAAACAAATACCTGTTGGGTCTACTCTCTGGGGTGCAGGCACCCAGTAATCAGTCAGGGGTCTACTCTGAAGATTTAGCCATGTTAGGTTCAGGACAAGGGGGGTGCAGAAAATCCCTCTGGGGACCCCAGGCTTCACCTGCACTCTCCAAATCAGTTTTGAGAGCTGTGTTTTTAAGGGATGTCTGGGCAGCTCCCCCTTTTGAGCATCTAGCTCTTGATATCAGCTCAGGTCATGATGTCACGTTGGTGAGATCGAGCCCTGCGTGGAGTTCCAAGTGGGTCTCTCGTTTGGACCCGCATCATCAGCCGTCATCAGTCCTCCCCCTGGAGCTGAGTGTGGAGCATGTTTGGGACTCTCTCTCTCTCTCTCTCTCTGCCCCCACCCCCCCACTCGTGCTTCACACCCACTCAAAATAATAACGAAACATTTTTAATGTTTATTACTTATTTTTGAAAGAGAGAGAGAGAGACAGGGTGCCAGCAGGGGAGGGACAGAGAGAGAAGGAGACACAGAATCCGAAGCAGGCTCCGGGTTCCTAGCTGTCAACATAGAGCTGGACGCGGGGCTCAAACCTGCGAACCGTGAGATCATGACCTGAGCTGAAGTTGGATGCTCAACTGACTGAGCCACCCAGGCACCCCATAAATAAACATTTTTAAAAAGAGGTGTGTTTTTCAGAGTTTCAAGAGCCAGGCAAGTTCTGAATTAAGGTTGTTAGGTGATAGCCAATCTGTAATAGAGGAGTATAATGATTCCTATTTGGTTTTTCACCTTGTATGATACATTTATACCTTGTGTATAAAGAATCCTAGTACAGGTGAAGGGAGAAGCAAAATTGTCAACCCCCTACCCTATTCCCCAAGAGAGAGGTTAAGTTTTGGTTCATTTAATCTATCCATATATAAGTGTTCATTACTTCTGAAACATGATTCAGAAGTTCAAAAGAAATGTCTGGGCATGAGATGAGAGGTTTGGAAATCATCACATGATGATTTTTTTTAGTAAGTTCTTTTTTTAATTTTTTTTAAACATTTATTTATTTTTGAGGCAAAGCGAGACATAGTGTGAGTAGGGAAGGGGCAGAGAGCGAGGGAGACACAAAATCTGGTGCAGGTTCCAGGCTCGGAGCTGTCAGCACAGAGCCTGATGCGGGGCTCGAACGCCCAAACCGTGAGATCATGACCTGAGCCAAAGTCGGACGCTTAACCGACTGAGCCACCCAGCCGCCCCCAACACAGGGTAATTTGAAACCTAGTATTGGATGAGATCATCTAGGTAGCTCGTAGATGAGGACTGAGCTCATGCTGGAGGGAACCTCCCAGTGAGAGGCACATTGTCATTGCTCTTGGAGTATTCTAGCACTCTTCATCAGCCACCTACAGCTATGTGGGCTCTCTCACCTTACCTTAGACTGAGCAGAAGCTATCAAAAGAAGCTTAATTTTAAAACATTAGACAACCCTTCACTGCAATATTTATTCTACCAGGTACTGAAATGGATTAGTCTGAAAATGATACTGCAAAGCCATCACAGCTCGGTAACATTGGTTTTTAATCCATCAATTCCATGTGGATTTCAGCAAGAGAGATGAAGAGAAACGGTGCCATTAGGTCACTTGATTTACACCTCCTGCAGATATAACTCGGTTTTTAAAGCCTCTGCTTTTGGGGCGCCTGGGTGGCGTAGTCGGTTAAGCGTCCGACTTCAGCCAGGTCACGATCTCGCGGTCCGTGAGTTCAAGCCCCGCGTCGGGCTCTGGGCCGATGGCTCAGAGCCTGGAGCCTGTTTCCGATTCTGTGTCTCCCTCTCTCGCTGCCCCTCTCCCGTTCATGCTCTGTCTCTCTCTGTCCCAAAAATAAATAAACGTTGAAAAAAAAATTAAAAAAATAAATAAATAAAGCCTCTGCTTTTGTATTTCTTGCGCCCTTTATCCTTTAACAAACAAAAATGCGGTGATAGTTTCTTATCTTCCCTCCCCTCTTAAGTGACCTTGAAAGGCTAAAGAAGATGTTACAGTAACGTGTCTTTTCTTGGTCATGGTAAAAGAGAAGGAAAATGCTGGCTTGTCAACTAAAAGGCATGGGATGGTAATAAATGAATGCAGCCTTCCTCGGGGGACAAGGCTAAATCCAGGCAGAGGCAAAGCCCTGCGACAGCGATGCACTTCAATGAGAAATGCACTGCGGATAAAATGCAAATCAACCTGTCTTCTGGGCGGTGAGCCCGTTCAAGGAAGAAGCCTCGCTCTTTACTGGAAGCACTCCATCCTCCTTGTCCACATTCCCCAAAGGGCTGTCATTTCTTCAAGAAAACATCAGATAAAGGACTGGCCTCGGTGAAGAAGCCACAATCCTAAGAGAGGGGGACGTTGGCCTTTCAGAGCCGTTACCAAATTCCACTTTCTGAAGCCAGAATCAGCTATGAGAATTTAGATGGGGTGAGAGTTTTGGTTCCTTCACTGATTCATTTCAAAAGATGCCTCTCAAACACCCCGAGTAAATTTGGCTGAGAATATTTCTGTTTTCTGGCTTTGGGAACACCGATTGTAACTTTAACATCTGCAATCCTGTACTAACTAAGATCTTAAAGACCAGAAGGATTTCAGAGAGCATTTAGTCTAATGGCATAATCTATTCCTAGCAGGAAATTTCCTTTGCGATATTTTGGACAATCCCGCTTTAACTGTCTGGGGACAGGAAACCCACCAACTATCAAGACAGCTCATCTCTTTGATGCAAAGTTCTAATTGACAGAAAGTTCCCCCCGATAGAAAGCTAGAGTGTGCATCACATATCTTCCCTGCCCCCACTGCCACTCTATTGAATCCTACCCGCTCTTCTCCGTGTTTTCATGTATTCCAAAGATATTTCTGATCTTACAGAAGCACGGCATCCACACCTCCAGATGTATAACCAAGAATGCGCTATGCCGCGAAATTGACGGAGATCGTGCCTGCCCTACAATATTGCACTTGTGTCCCCTTAAAGTCCCTTTAAGACTAGTCTCTGAAATTCGAGTAGCACTTCACCACGGGAAAGGACTTTTACACACTCTCTTAATTATGTATCTCCACACAGTGAAGAGGAGGGTGCTATGGTCTACACTTCTCCATTGAAGACACGTGTCCACTCAACAAGTATCTATCACGTATGCTATGCACTGTTCTACGTGTTCAAACTGACACCGAGAAAATAGGACATCTGCTTTGGTTCATACGTCCTCAAAGGGGGAGATTCAGGACCCTGCATGCACGTCTTCATATACTAAATTCCGTGGACTTTCTACCACATCACTTATTCTGTCTCTGCAAAGATAGAAGAGGAAAGAACTCTCTGGTCCTGGGTAGTGCGGGGTTTAGTGAGAGAGAAACACCACTCGTCGTTGCCAAGCATCCAGTCGGCTTTTTAGTGGCCCACCCTTAAATGGAAATTGACAGTCAATAATTACCGCATATTTGAGGAAAAGCTCGCCATCAAAGAGAAAGAACAAAACACAGAGCAACAGGGGGACGCAGAGATAGTATATCTAGTATATACTATATCGCAGAGATAGTACAGGGGAAAAAACTTGGAAAATCTATAGTGATACCCTCAAGGGGGTATATCTATATATCTATATATCTATAAAGCAGAAAGGGGCTGCTTCAAAGACGACTATTAAGAGAAGAGCCAAAAAGAGATGTTAAGAATTAAAAATAAAAAATGAAGGAGGGGCGCCTGGGTGGCTCAGTTGGTTGACTGTCTGACTCTTGATTTTGACTTAGGTCATGATCCCAGCCGGGGTCATGGGACGCAGCCCCGCATTGGGCTCTGCTGAGCATGGAAACTGTTTAGTATCTTCTCTCTCTCTATCTCCCTCTGCCCCTCTCCCCCATTCACACTGCCTGCCTTTCTCTCCAAAATAAAAACAACTACATAAATGATAAAGAACGAAAAAAAAAAAAAAGAAAAGAAAAAGCAAACTTGAAGAAACCTTTCCGAAAGTGGAAACTAAATATAACACGTTAGAAATTGGAACAAGAAGAAAATTGGGCAATCTTTTTAGAATACCCAACGCACACATAACAGGAGTCCCAGAAAGCCAGCGCACAGAAAGTTGAAGATCAGAAATTATCCACAAAATAATGGAGTTGTAGGATATACATGTCCATATTGGAAGAGCCTGCGTCAGGCTCAACGCGATGGCAAACAGACCTAGACAAGCACCCCTGTAAAATTCCAGAACATCAGGGATTAAGAAAAGATTCCAAAACTTCCAGTCAGAAAACTATCTTTTACAGAAGGATCGAGAATCAGATGGTGACAGATTACCCAATAACAGCCCCGGAAGCCAAAAGACCGTGGAACGAGGCTTTCAAAAGTAAATTATCCTCAGGACAGAATTTTTGTTCAGCCTACATTCAAGCAGGTGTGAGGGCAGAAAAGGACATTCTCTGATACTCATCCCATCAAACAAAAATTGCAAAAGGTACAAGAGCTAGAAAGTAGAGTATACAACCTGGCAGCCGTATGGGACAGTCAGAAAAGACGATCTAGTTCGAAGAGTGCACTTGTCTTGAGGTGACGCCTGAAACTGCCAACTCACTATATTGCACATCTGAAACTAATATAACACTGCATGTTTCGAAAATAAAACGAGGGGCGCCTGGGTGGCTCAGTCGGTTGAACGTCCGACTTCGGCTCAGGTCATGATCTCATGGTCTGTGAGTTCGAGCCCCGCGTCGGGCTCTGGGCTGACAGCTCAGAGCCTGGAGCCTGTTTCAGATTCTGTGTCTCCCTCTCTCTGATCCTCCCCCGTTCATGCTCTGTGTCTCTCTGTCTCAAAAATAAATAAACGTTAAAAAAAAATTTTAAACAAAAAGAAAAGAAAACGAGCTGGTCCATATTGGAGCATGTCAAACAAACTCTGGGATATTTATTTTTTAAGATGATGATACTGAAAAATGCCTCATGACTCTGAACGTATTAAGAGATTACTTGGAATTCAATAGTGAATGTTTTATTTTTTAATTTTTTTAATGTGTATTTATTTTCGAGAGGCGGGAGGGGCAAAGAGAGAGGGAGACACAGACTCCGAAGCAGGCTCCAGGCTCTGAACTGTCAGCACAGAGCCTGACATGGGGCTCGAACCCACAAACTGTGAGATCATGACCTGAGCTGAAGTCAGTCACGCAACAGACTGAGCCAGCCGGGTGCCCGGATCGTGAAGATTTTAATTGAACACCAACATCTGTAGAAAAGCCGGGCACCGTACCTTTTGTTACTGAGCATGGTAAGATGTGCCCTATTGCATACACGTATGTGATTAAATGAAATTAAAGAGATCCTATATATTCATGTGCGTGTGTGTATGAATAATCTCACTTAACCCCCATAACAGTCTAGAGACGAGGGAACCTTGGCATCAAAAAGTATTGAAATTATGTACCATCGCGCAGCCCCGGATGCGCCTTCCGCGCCCCCCGGTTAAACTGGATTTAGATTGTAATTTATTTGTATTGCAACCAGTCAGACTGTGCAGCATCCGCAGACAATTGCAAAAGGCAGAGGACTCCATCTTTCCGCTTTGCTGCAAGGAGCTCGGTAAATTAAAGGAGCACGAGGACCCGTAAAGTTTTCTACGTGGTTTTTACCAAACAAAATATTCATCGTCACAATGTCACAGTTTACCAGCCGGCGGCGGTGTCTTCTTCTTCTAAAAAAAGAAGCATCAGACCCAACTTCACGTGCGGAGTGACTGAGGGAGAATCGAATTCTTTGACCGTATCGCCTTCTTAGAATTCCGTTTCAGGTTCCTCCAGGCAGAATGAACGCTGGCCTTGTGAACGCCGTATTGCAACCCTTCAGGGCCCACCTTGTTTCCCGCCCTATGTGGAGACAGACTTGACTAAATAATGCGGTGAGGTCGGAATCCGCCCTGCCTAGAAGATCCGACTGACTAGCGCAGCCAAGGAGATTGTTAGACTCTCAGGCTGGATTTGTCTCTCTTTTTAAAGCAAGGATCGCTTGACTCCCTTGTACTCTGCTCATACGCAATCCTCTTTCTGGACCTCCGTGCACATGTCACGTTTCCCCCCAAACAAGCAACCGTGGCCCTGACTTTGGAGCCAATCTTACACCCCTAGCTTGTACAGCTTCCCGGCCTCTGCTCCTGAGCCTTGCTCTCTGCAGGGCATGTCTACCCTGGAACGTTTGCCCTCAGTGAATTGGGGGCAGACACACCTAATTTCCCAGATGGGCGGGCCCTGAAAGAAGGTCAGAAACCACACGAAACGATTACTAACGATTTTGGAGTGCGATCGACTCCGTGTTTTGGGCCCGGCTGAAAATAAGGATGTTTTCTCTTCATGCTCTGGATAGAGAGGGGTTCTTTCTATTGACACGAGAGAGACAAAGATTGGAGACTCCCCAGAGGCAAAGTTGCTAAAATGATTCACTAGCCCTTTATTTCTTTGTCAAAGCAGTGTCAAACATCATCCACATCATTTCCAGCTTTTCTCTCATCTTCTGCGCGAAGGAACGATCCAGGCATCTCCCCAGTGGCCTAGGCCTCATATCCCGCTCAGATCACTAGGTGACAGGGCAGACAGCTGGCCTGGCTGGCCCGATTGGCATCCATTCCAATGGGGGCTGAGATACATAAGGAGGATGGGAATCAACCCTTCTAACCCCTTCCATTATCTCCCTCATCAAAGAACTTTGTCTTCTCAATAGGACACCTTTCTTTTCTTTTTTTAAACTCTGTGTGTGTGTGTGTGTGTGTGTGTGTGTGTGTGTGTGAAATGTAAAATGCGGCATACATACAGAAACATTTACAAAATATAAAAGCACTGTTTAATAAATTCTTGTAAGCACTCCTAAAACGACCTCCAAGGACAAAGCAAACAAACAAACCCAAACCCCATTTGGCATCCTAAAAGCGTTCAGCTTACTGTTCTTAACCAAAAACGCTCAACTGTACCTGAAATAACCCTCCTCTGACTTTTATGGTCATCGCTTTTTGCCTCTTGTTGTAGTTTGAACACTTAGTGGGAGCCCCAAATAGTGTGGGTTTTGTTTGTTTGCTGGTTTATTTTGTCCCTTTATGTAAATGGGATTATACAGCCTGTATCTTTGGTCTGGCTTCTTTTGCTCATTGTTATATTTTTGAGCTATTCCCATGTGTTTATATAATAAATATATAGAAGACATTCATTCTCACTCATTGGTGTATAGTGTTTCCTCATATAAAATACTAAATTGGGGGCACCCGGGCGGCTCAGTCAGTTGAGTGTCCAACTTTGGCTCAGGTCATGATCTCCCGGTTCCTGAGTTCAAGCTCCGTATCAGCCTCTGTGCTGACACCTCAGAGCCTGGAGCCTGCTTCGAATTCTGTGTCTCCCTCTCTCTGCCCCTCCCTTGCTTGTGCTCTCTCTGTCTCTCAGAAATAAATAAATAAACATTGCAAAAACATTAAATTGTATCCTTTCTGTTGATGAATGTTGTTGATGTGTTCTAAATGGGGCCATTATGAATAACACTGCTTGAGAACATTTTTGTACATATCCCAATTCACTCTAAAAGTCATTTATAAACATAAAAAAAAAATACGCCAGTCTGAATTTAAAGACAAAGAAGACTTCTAAAGAGAAATTTCAGATCTTGTACATTTTTTTCCCTCTTATTACATTACTGGGGAGGCATGTACCAGTTCTTGTTGCCTTACTAGTCTGTTCGTCTCACCCGATTTCTGTAAAATGGAAAAGTCTTTTCAGTGACAAGGCTGGAGGGATTCAAGTTCCTAAAACCCTTTTTTACCAAGGGAACCACATGTCACCTGGATTCTAGAACTGCGGTGCCACAATTTGCCAGTGCTAAGACCTAGGAAATGTGATTTGACCACATTAAGCTCCAGGATTTTTTTAAATACCAAATTAAAAGGAAACAAATTATTCTCATGCATAAGTTATATTATGCACAAGACATTTTGCCATTCAGTAGCTAACTATCTTATTAAAGCACTTCTAAAACAGGGTGAAATAGGGAATATTAATCATATTTCTACTTTGCTATTTCTATCTGCAGATTGTTTCAGATGAACACGTGAAATAGTATATGCAAAGTGGTTAGCAGAGTTGAAATTAAATACATATTCACATGTTCATTATAATTAATCTTGCCTTATCACTGTCTGTGCGTGCATTTTTTTTTATGTTCCCAGACCCTAAATTCATTGTATCCACATCTGACCGAATCAGTACACTTGATTTTGTAATCATATTTACTTCTGTCTGATCCCTGTAATTTTTATTGGTTTCAGTCTAAACTAAGTGTGGGAACAAGAAGGCAATGAGAAACACAACTACTATAGGATATAAACTGAGTTTTCACCCTGAGTAACTTTCTTTAAAACATCTTTAGTCCCCTGATTAAAACACAGCAAAAAAAAAAAAAAAACTGGAATCCAGATTTTAAAAGTAGTTCTTATTTAAATAAATCCCATGTCCCTGGAAAGCACTGCTCAGAGCTGAGGATCACACTGGATCTCCATTTAGGTTACTAAGAAAAATGACGAGAAAGACGCCAGGATTTTTGCAGCTACATTTCAGATCTATTTCTTCTCTGTTTCAGGTCGGGGCTTTAGCACATTATTTCACTGTGCCAGGGAAATAGAGCAGTTTCTGCAGCACCCGTTTGCAAGGCTCGTCTTGCCACAGGATTAGGAAGGGAGCGCTCAGTCACCTTGAATCCACTGCTCCGAATAGGAAGAAGCTGTCACAGAAGAGGAATGAAGTCATTACGGAGCAGCCCTCGTTCCCCCCACCCATCCCTGCTGGTTCCCAGCTGTTCTGTTTCAGTCTCTTGGTGGCCAACAAGATAATGCATCTCGCTAACAAGATGAGGACCGCTTAGGTATCACGGCTGCTGACGCCAAGCCAGAGGGCAAAGAAGTGTACGAGAGCCATTGTGCAGGGAAAATATCTCTTGAGTATAAACTGTGTACATCACGCTACGTGCAATATTAGCCAGCAGGGTTCAGCTGTCATTTCACGGAGTGACTGCATAGATTTCATCTTTCCTAATAATGGTTTTAAAAAAGAAAATTAAAGAGGCGCCTGGGCGGCTCAGTCGGTTAAGCGTCCGATGCTTGATCTCGGCTCAGGTCATGGTCTCACAGTTAGTGAGTTCAAGCCCCACATCGGGCTCTGCACTGATGGCATGGGGCCTGCTCGGGATTCCCTCCCTCCCTGTCTCTGCCCCTCTCCCACTCGTGTTCTCGCTCTCTCCTTCTCTCTGTGTGTCTCTCTCTCAAAAGAAATAAATACAGTTTTGAAAAAAAAGCAAAAAGAAAATTAAGAACATTTATCCTTCGGGTGCCCATCCGCCCTTGGGGTGCTGCAGTTTCTTAAATCTGGTTTACTTGGCTTATTTTTTTTTTTTTCCAGTACAAACTTAGTCTCTTGAAGCTAATCCCTTGGGCGGTTATGTCAGAATCTTTAGCTCACGTCTGTCTGAAAGACTGATTCCTGAGACTTCTTTCACATCATGTGAGGGCCTGCAGCAGAGACGGCGACCAAGGGGAGCAGTGGGGATGATGTTCCAGTATCTGAGCAAAAGGAGCACGTCAGCAGAATCCAACTCTAAGCTGCAGCCATTTGGACCTGGCTGTGCCCCAAGCCAGTCCTCCGATCATTAGTGCGACTCCATTTGCCAGCCCTGGAGTGAGACCCAATACAATAGAATCCCTGGCAAAGGACTTGTCTGGGAGCATAAAGGAAGGAGGTTGAGTGGATGGTATGGCTTATGTAATCTGTTCTATTTCCTTCTGGCTGCCTTGAGACTAAGTCATCCGCAGTCCAGGGTAAGACTGGCCACTCAATGTCACCAAATTGTC
Source organism: Leopardus geoffroyi (assembly GCF_018350155.1). NCBI lineage: Eukaryota > Metazoa > Chordata > Mammalia > Carnivora > Felidae > Leopardus > Leopardus geoffroyi. Next base: position 33,144,310 of record NC_059327.1, on the reverse strand, counting down.
AACAATTCGCTAAGAAAAAATGTGAGTGTATGAGTTTCAAGAGGGAGTTGACGATGATACCATTGGAATCTGTTTCCTAAGTTGAAAGTTCAAAACTAACGTTCGTAACAGCAAGCTTCGTTCCGCTCAGCAATGTATAGGGTATCGTTTTTGAAATGCTTCATAGACGCGGGAACCCCAATGCATCTTCTCGGTGGGGGAAAGACAATAAACAGGAGAAAATAACCCACCTAAAGTAGCTGGGCAATTTTAGGAAAACCCGGTGTTCTTTGCAGTCAGACTCCAAGTAATTTCAATACTGCAGCTAGGAGCCCAGAGGCCAAAATCTATCACTCTCCATAAAGGAACAAGACTTTCAGGAGTTTTAACCTGAGGGTAGAAAGCAATCTCCATAGCAACTGCAATTACTTAGGTACTTACTTTTTGCCAATCACTATACTAACAGCCAGCTCCTGCGAGACTTTGCAAGGTTAAGCTTTCCTGTGCCCATTTTACGTCCTCCAAACTGAGGTCCAGATTGGTTAAATAACTTCCTGAGATCACACAACTAAGAAATTACAGAACTGATGTTGGAAATCGAATTCTGCCTCTTTCCAAGTTCCACTTTATTTTTTGAATGTTTATTTATTTGGAGAGAGAGAGATAGAGCATGCACCCATGCTCATGTGTGGGGCAGGGGCAGAGAGACAGGGAGAGAGAGAGAGAGAGAGAGAGAGAGAGTCCCAAGCAGGCTCAATGCTGTCAGCCCAGAGTCTGACTCCGGGCTCGATCCCGTGAACTGTGAGGGCATGACCTGAGCCAAAATCAAGAACCAGACGCTGAACCAACTGAACCACCCAGGTGCCCCACAAATTCTATTTTATTCATGTTCATGATGCTACCTTAGCTTTTCTTTCTCTGAAGAATTCATTCATTTGTTCTTTTATTCAAAAATTACTCAATGCCCGATATGTCATAGACACTGTTCTAGATCTTAGTATTATAGCAGTGAATGAAACGAAGCCCCCACTCACATGTATCTCACACTCCAGTAAATAGTCTGTAAAGAAACACAAAGTAGAAAATGGGATGGGACTAATGGAATACTACTTTAAATAGGTGGTCAGGGGCGCCTGGGTGGCTCAGTCGGTTAAGCGTCCAACTTTGGCTCAGGTCATGATCTCGTGGTCCGTGGGTTCGAGCCCCGCGTCGGGCTCTGTGCTGACAGCTCAGAGCCTGGAGCCTGTTTCAGATTCCGTGTCTCCCTCTTTCTCTGACCCTCCCCTGTTCATGCTTTCTCTCTGTCTCAAAAATAAATAAATGTTAAAACAAATTAAAAAATAAATAAATAAAATAAATAAGGGGTCAGGAAAGGTCTCCCCAAAGACATAATATTGAAGTGAGTAGGTAAGACAAGGGAGAAAGATAGCTATATATCGGGGGGAAGATTTTTCCAGGCAAACGAGAGAGAAAATAAAAATGCCCTGAGAGAGAAGGGTGCATCCTCCAGGGAGAAAATGACCAGGCAGGCAGGGAAAGGGTAGAAAATGAGAGCAGAGAGGGTAGCAGGGACCTGTAGGGAACCCTAAAGGCTCTTATTGGCTATAGTGAGGAATGTGGATTTTATTCTAAGTGTGATGCGAAGTCATGAGATGGTTGAAAATACAGAAGGGGCGTGATCTCATTTCCTTTTGAAAAGGATTACCAGGGCTGCTGTGGAAAGAATAAGCTTTAGCGGGTATAGGTTAAGAAGAAAGGCAAACAGAAGAGTTGGGCAGCTGTCTCAGTGGTCCAGATGAGTAACGATAGTGAAAAACTGGATACCCAAGAAAGAGAAATGGCAAGAAAGACTCCGAGGTTTGGGGCTTGAACAACCGGGTGGGATGAGGTACCATGGCTGACGCTGAAAGGCTGGCGCCTGTGTAGATTTGATGGAGGAGGTGTGCAACCAAGAGCTCGATTTGAACGTGTTCAACAATGGCAGCCTCAGACTTCTAGCAGAATATGGCAAATAAAAAGTTGATTGGAATATGAAATCCAAGATGATATCGGGGATAAAATTAGCTCTTTCAGTGGAACATTGAAGAGTATCTCTTTGTATAACCCTTTGCCATGTGTGATCTTAAATTAATCCAACACTCCATTCTTATTCATTATTAGATAAATCACTATTTTTTTTTTAATTTTTTTTTTCAACGTTTATTTATTTTTGGGACAGAGAGAGACAGAGCATGAACGGGGGAGGGGCAGAGAGAGAGGGAGACACAGAATCGGAAACAGGCTCCAGGCTCTGAGCCATCAGCCCAGAGCCTGACGCGGGGCTCGAACTCCCGGACCGCGAGATCGTGACCTGGCTGAAGTCGGACGCTTAACCGACTGCGCCACCCAGGCGCCCCTAGATAAATCACTATTAATAGTAATTGTTACCATGTATTAAGCACATGTTATAGGTGAGACGTAAGTGCTTAAAATGCATTATCTTCAATTCTTACTATACATCAGAGGAAGTCTCTATTATTATCTACTTTTAATAAATATGAAAACTGAGGAGCACCTGGGTGGCTCAGCTGATTGAGCATCCAACTCTTGAGGGTCATGGGATCGAGCCCCGTGTCTGGCTCCACGCTGAGCACGGCGCCTGCTTAGGATTTTCTCTCTCTCTCCCTCTGCCCCTCCCCGCTTCTCCCTAAAATTAAAAAAAAAAAACTGAAGCACAAGGAAAATTAAAATATTTTAACGGGTATCCTTCAGCTCATAAGTGATGGAACTTGTCCTTGAAATCTAGGACAAAACAGACCACAACGGGACATCAACCTAATGGCAGAGTAAGCAGCTCCCAAACACTCATCCTTTCACAGAAACATCACAAAAACAAGCAGAGAGAGGAACAATCTTTTTTTTTTTTTTTTTTTTTTTCAGAAATCTGGAAAATAGGTTTACAAAAACGAAGCAAATACTCAATGGAGAAAAAAGGAAACTTTAAAATGCTGCTGTCAGGGATGTCCACTCTCACCACTGTTATTTAACACAGTACTGAAGTCCTAGATTCAGCAATCAGACAACAGAAAGAAATAAAAAGCATCCAAACAGGCAAGGAAGAAGTCGAACTTACACCATGTGCGGATAACAGGATACTCGATATAGAAAACCCAAAAGCCTCCACCCCAAAATTGCTAGAACTGGTACAAAAATTCATTAAAGTCACAGATTACACACTCGATCTACAGAAATCAGTTGCGTTTCTATACACCAATAATGAAGCAGCAGAAAGAAAAATCAAGGAATCAATCCCATTTACAATTGCACCAAAAATCACGATACCTAGGAATAAGCCTAACCAAAGAAATACACAATCTGTATTCTGAAAACTGTAAAACACTGATGATGAAAGAAACTGAAGATGACACAAGGAGATGAAAGATAGTCCATGATGATTGGAAAAACAAGCATTATTAACATATCCATACCACCCAAAGTAATGCACAAATTTAACGCATCCCTATCAAAATACCACCAGCAATTTTCACAGGGCCAGAGCAAACAATCTGAAAATTTGTGTGAAACCACAAAAAACTCTGAATAGCCAAAGCAATCTTGAAAATGAGAAGCAAAGTTTGAGGCATCGCAATTCTGATGTCAGATTATAGTACAAAGCTGTAGTCATCAAGACAGTATGGTACTGACACAAAAACAGACACATAGAGCAAAAGAACAGAATAGAAAACCAAGCAATAAGCCCACAATTTTATGCTCAACTAATCTTTGACAAAGCAGGAAAGAATATCCAACGGAAAACAGACAGTCTCTTCAACAAGTGGTGTTGGGAAAACTGGACAGTGACATGCAAAAGAATGAAACTGACCACTTTCTTACACCATATATAAAAATAAACTCAAAATGGATGAAAACTTAACTGTAAGACAGGAAGCCATCAAAATGCCAGAGGAGAAAATAAGCAACAACTTCTTTGACCTCAACTGCAACACCTTCTTGCTAGACATGCCTCTGGAGGCAAGGGAAACAAAAGCAAAAATGAACTATTGCAACCTCATCAAGGTAAAAAGCTGTGCACAGTGAAGGAAACAATCAGCAAAACTAAAATGAAACCAACAGAATGGGAGGAGAAGATATTTGCAAATGACATATCAGATAAAGCGTTAGTATTCCAAATCTATAAAGAACTTATCAAACTGGACACCCGAAAAACAAATAATCCAGTGAAGAAATGGGCAGTCAGTTGAGCATCCAACTCTTGGTTTTGGCTCAGGTTATGATCTCACAGTTCATGGAATCGAGCCCCATGTCGCACTCCATGCTGTCAGCATGATTAAAATATTTACTTTGGATAGTAAACAGAGAAGAGAGAGCCATAAATTATGCCTTGGATAGAATGTCATAGATGTCTTTACCAAAACAATGATATTCAGTTTGAACAAAAGGATGTAAGGATACATATAACCAAAGTATATGCATGCCTCAGAGACTTGATTTCATACAAAAGCCAAGGTTAAAAATATAAATAAATTTAGGGGCACCGGGGTAGCTCAGTCGGTTGTGTCTGACTATTGATTTTGGCTCAGGTCATGATCTCCCGGTTTGTGAGTTTGAGTCCCGCATCGGGCTCCACATTGACAGTGTGGAGCCTGCTTGGGATTCTCTCTCTCTGTGTCTCCCTCTCTCTCTGCCCTTCCCCCTTCTCTTGAAATAATTAAGCTTTAAAAATGAATAAGTTCAGGGGCGCCTGGGTGGCGCAGTCGGTTAAGCGTCCAATTTCAGCCGGGTCACGATCTCGCGGTCCGTGAGTTCAAGCCCCGTGTCAGGCTCTGGGCTGATGGCTCAGAGCCTGGAACCTGTTTCCGATTCTGTGTCTCCCTCTCTCTCTGCCCCTCCCCCATTCATGCTCTGTCTCTCTCTGTCCCAAAAATAAATAAACGTTGAAAAAAAAATGAATAAGTTCATATATACAAGTATAAATATAATATACTGAATGTAATAGGTGAAATAGAATATAAATTGTATACAATAAAACATAATAAACGTACAATATATTTAAATATAATACATTAAAACTATATAAAATATAATTAAAATATAATACATATGGTATATACTATATCATATGTAACATACTATAAGTTTTCCGTCACCAGAATCTTTGCAAAGATAAAACCTAAAAGAAGTGAAGTGAAAGGTCTTTATGGACTATCAAGTTACCTTCCAGAACAGTTAAATAACGTTATGATTTTTCTAACGTTTGACTCAAGCTCAACGTGTTAAAAATTCTTAGAGGAGACACTTATACTTTCCTCCACATGGACAATCTCCATTTTAGACTTTTTAGCTTCAGCTAAGCCAGCTCCCTCACAGTTGCGAGCTTGCTGGACGGCCCTAGAAATGGCCCTACCAAGTGGGGCTCACCCTGCAACACATACGTGGGAGACAGAAAAATGAGGCTGTGAAGGAAATTGTCCCTAGATTTCTTTCTAGTGCTGTCTACACCACCACCTCCTCCTCCAGATTGCACTAGCTTGCTTCCCCTTACCACCTACTGCCTCCACTCATCTCCCTCTCTCTCTCTCTCTCAAACACACACACACACACACACACACACACACACACACACATCTCCTACATCTCCTAGTCTTCTCTCTCATTTATAGGCCATCTGTTTAGGAGAAAAAGATTACTTGACAAGACAGGAGCAAAAGCGAGTACTTTTCCCAAAAGCTAGTCGCTTTGACGTCCCCTTAAGATCCTATCTATGTGCGAAGAGCCATATTTATTCTTGTAGTTTCCATGCCTCCTTTCTTGGTTGCTGCAGCCTGTGCTGCCCTCCCTTCCTTGAACTCTGGCTGCAGTTGGAGTCCGTATTCTGCATTTTATGGAAATAAATAGAGGGGCTTTTTCCTTAATATCACTGACATTCATGTTCTCTTGTGCACTGCTGTTCCATCTCTGGAAGGACTCTTCATCTGTAAAGTCTTCCCCTATAAAAATCTCTACCTTGCAGAATATTGTCAAAATTAAAGATAATAAAACATTTTTAAACTAAGTAGCACATCTGCCACGCAGAAGGTGTCAAATAAATAATTCTCCTTCCCTTCCCTTCTTTTGTATCTCCAATGGCCAGCACAGCTCTTGGGTAAAGACTAAGCGTGTCAATAAATAGAATAAAGAGGTATTGATTGATTGTATCCATTCATACGCTGGTCTTTTCTATACCCTTTGGCATTAAATAATTTTCCAAGGCCATAGTGAAAGAACCCAGTGCTCTTTACGCTCCTTCCCTCGATTAATTTCCTCTCAACTATTGTTCTGCCTAATTATATAGCGTCTCTTTAGGCTCATCTGCAGTTATTAGCTGATTCCAAAGCTTGTTTGTGAATTCCATTTAAATTTTGACTTTAAGGGCTAATTTCTAACGATGTCATTAAAGTAAACAGTTCAGGAAAGCTGCCAGTGTGTGTACTATGAATGCACCACTGGTGAAAGCCTTTATTCTGCCCAGCATACACTGAATGCATAAAATATCCAGAATGTACGCTCCATTGCTCATGTAGCAGACAATATCCCAGCAGATCTGCAGCTCAGCATGCAATAGCAAGCAAAGACTCGAGCCCAGAAAACTCTATCACATAGGCCTGGGATTTCTATTCATGATAAAGAAGGAGCAGAAACCCTTGGCTGGGCTTAGGCATGACCTGGGATCTCGGTACTATGAGAAGCTCTATGAGTGGACGCAAGCATCTTGCTCACTAACGGGGCGAGAGCATCACAACCTGCCGGCAATCCCTGTGTCCCGCAGACCTGATGACCGTTCTCAGAGTCAAGGAAGTCAGCCCACCACCCCCCCCCAGCACAATCAACCACTCTAACGGCCTGCATGGTCTATGGCCAAGCTGTGTAGGTCATGAGCTTTATACTGGAGGACATTCAGCGAGTGAGCTTGCCCTCTTTGCATGTCCTTGTGGCCACTCTCCCCAGAAAGGCAGCATCGGCTATTGAGACAGGGATGCTTTCAAACGCTAAGAACTATTATTCTAAAGCTCATATAGAAGCGGTACAGGTGTCGGGAGTCCGGCTGCACAGAAGCCACCCACATAGTTAAAGCCCCTGTGAGCTGTGATTTCTGCAGCACTGGAAAGCCTTCCTTCCTTCAACATGACAACTCCTTCCCGCCCGAAGCTCCTAAAAGTGAGCGAGTGGATTCTATTCTTCAGCTAGAAATAGGATCAGAATCGTACCTGACTATAGTCCACTCACTTGCAGTCACAGCAGAAAGAAACCGCAAAGCCCTCTCCCCCCAGACTGTGAGCCTCCTCCATGCAATCAAGGAGACAGACGTCTTCTTCATCTACTTGTCACAGCCAGTGCTCGCCAATTATAGCAGAGCGTAGCTTAGAGCTGCTTTAGAAAAGGGACAGAGGGGCGCCTGGGTGGCCCAGTCGGTTGAGCGTCCGACTTCGGCTCAGGTCATTATCTCACAGTCCGTGAGTTCTAGTCCCGCGTCAGGCTCTGTGCTGGCAGCTGGGAGCCTGGAGCCTGCTTCCGATCCTGTGTCTCCCTCTCTCTCTGCCTCTCTCCCGCTTCTGCTCTGTCTCTCTGTGTCAAAAATAAATAAACATTAAAAAAAAAAAAGGGACAGAGATGAAGGCAAATGTGGCTTCGAGCAACAACCATTTCTATTTAACTTTTTCTCATTTCTGCTCTTTTAAATCTCTATAACATTCACAGGATAACCAACAAACAGAAATGACTTTGAAGATGCTGGCTCAAGGTGAAAAATGGAGCCCGTATGTTGAACTGTCCCTGCCTCTCAAATCCCACCAATATGATAAAAGGAACGTAAGAAAAGCAAAATTGACACTTGTGTCTAAAACAAAGAAACAGCACCATTCGCTTGTACAAAATTTCAAGGGATTTCTGCAAGAAACCATGCGGACAAGAATAAGGTGAGGGGTCCTTGACTGGCACCCAGATCACTGCATGAAAGGAAAACGTGCCCAAACGTGCCGTGAGGGAGGCAGGGGGTGCAGGGAGCCGCAGCAAACTCCACTAACCATTAAAGTCAGGTCTGGGGGACATCAATGCAGATTAGATCATGATGCCTCCATGGTCGCTGGAAAAGCTTGCCGTGCTAACACCCAAGAAGAACCACGAGCATCACTGCCCCCTCTCGGCTTTCATCTTGCAGGGCCTTGGGCTAAGCATGGTCATGGGGAGGCAGTGAGAAAATTCAGCCAAGGTGCAGGTGAAGAATCAATAAAAATGAAATTCCATCACTTCCCTAAGGGCTGGCAACACAGAATATACACTTAAAGGAGGAGAAACCTCATTGCTTTAATAATAGAATAAATTAAAAAAATAGTTTATTAAATATATAATGGCTTTATTATTAAAAAATCTGTTAGAAGAAAATAGAAATATTTATCTATATGATATCATTTATATTTTAGTTCTCCCAAAATATGACCCCAAAGACAGAATCTTAAAAGAACGATCAACTTGAAAACAAGTACACTTAACATTAAAATATTAAACAATTAAAATTTTGATTAAAAAGTAAAATTAAAAATTTAAATACTATTAAAATATTGGGGTATATACTAAAATCTTTGTTTTAAACTAAAATCTTTATGGCAAATCCCTAATATAAAAAGAATGCTAGCACATTAATATAAGAAAAATAAAGTCTCTGGAATCTTCAACAAAATAGAAATGAGCCTCAAATATATTAACAAAATGTTGAAGCATACCATACCAAATATTAAAACTATGCGATATAATTTTTTTTTAAATACCAAACAAACTGCATATAAATTATAACACACCAATGGTAAGAATCAAAAACGGGCACTGTTATGCCTGTGAGAATACAAATTGGCACAATCTTTCTTTAGCACAATTGGTAAAATGGACACATTTTCACCAGCCCCATGACTAGGGAATGATTCTAATAAAATAAGTACAAATATATCCAAAAATGTAGCCAAAGTATGTCAATTGCAGTACTGTTTAAAATTGCAGAAGATCACAAACATATTGCCTTATGCTAAGCAAAGTCAGTCAGAGAAAGGCAAGTATCATATGATTTCACTTATATGTAGAATTTGAGAAACACAACAGATGAACACAGGGGAAAGGAAGGAAAAATAAGATAAAAACAGAGATGGAGGCAAACCATAAGAGACTCTAGAATACAGAAAAAATAAGTGAGGGTTATTTCCGGAGGGGCGTTGGGGTGGGGGGATGGGCTAAATGGGTGATGGGCATTAAAGAGGGCACCTGTTGGGATGAGCACTGGGTTCGACATATAAGTGACAAACCACTCAACTCGACTCCTGGAATCATAAAAAAACAAACAACAAAAGTGATAACTGTGGGAGGTGCTGGATGTGTTAACCTCATAGGATTATCGTTGAGCGTTAACTAACCTCATAGGCTTATCGTTGAGCGATACATACGTATATTATTAAGTCGTCACCTTGTACACCTTAAACTTACACAATGTTATGCGTCAATCATATTTCAGTAAAGTGGAAACATTTTTTAAAAGTAAATACATTTGCAAAGGAATTAGAAATAATGTAAATGTCCCACATCAGGGATGATAAAAGCAATGGGGTTATATGTAGTCATTAAAAGGTATACACATAGAGCTAACAGAAAATAGATTTTATGATAAAACGGCACGTTTGAAAATTTGCATATATATATATATATGATTTAATTATGTTAACATGCATGCATTCAGTCACTCCCTATGGCTTTATAGAACTTGTATTTGAGTAGAAATCTATATATTTCACAATACATGTAGCTAGAGGGTTAGAGATCAACATCATAGTAATTATCTCAAGCTGATGGAATCCGTTTCTTATTTTTACAGTAAGTTTGTAAAAGTGAAAAAGCTACTTTAAATGACTCTTGAGAAATAATAATGCCATGTTTGACCTAAGTCAAATTACCAGTTACTACACAGATTTTCAAACACTAGTGCTTGAATCCACACATTTGCTTTGGAATAAGCTTCCATGTCCAGTCTACAATTAAGTCAACAGAATGTGCTGCTTAATAGTTTTGCTTGAATTAATACTTTCATTAAAACTTTCTAGGGGCGCCTGGGTGGCGGAGTCGGTTAAGCGTCCGACTTCAGCCAGGTCACGATCTCGCCGTCCGTGAGTTCGAGCCCCGCGTCAGGCTCTGGGCTGATGGCTCAGAGCCTGGAGCCTGTTTCCGATTCTGTGTCTCCCTCTCTCTCTGCCCCTCCCCCGTTCATGCTCTGTCTCTCTCTGTCCCAAAAAAAAATAAATAAACGTTGAAAAAAAAAAAAAACTTTCTCAGGGCGCCTGGGTGGCTCAGTCGGTTGAGCATCCGACTTCGGCTCAGGTCATGATCTCGCGGTCTGTGAGTTCGAGCCCCGCGTCGGGCTCTGTGCTGACAGCACGGAGCCTGCTTGGGATTCTTTCCCTCTCTCTCTGCCTCTCCCCCATGTGCTCTCTCTCAAAACTAAACATTACAAAAAAAAAAAAATCTTTCCCTTCTACAAATGAGTATGAATGGAAGGAAGGAGAATTATTTTCTCCCAGCATCCCTCTCCCCCTTCTCTATAGAATCAAACACATATTGCCCCCAAATTTCATTGAGATTCAAGGGATATTCCTTAAGGGACATATGTAAATCACACAAAATTAACAACAGTGGCAGAGTCTTCACATTTGAATTAAAAAAAATTTTTTTTACATTTATTTATTTTTGAGAGACAGAGAGAGACAGGGCACAAGTGGGGGAGGGGCAGAGAGAGAGGGAGACACAGAATCTGAAGCGGGCTCCAGGCTCTGAGCCATCAGCACAGAGCCCCATATCAGGTTTGAACTCATGAACCATGAGATCATGACCTGAGCTGAAGTTGGGCGCTCAACTGGCTGAGCCACCCAGGTGCCCCAGAGTCTTCACATTTTAAAAAGGTGCAGATTCTGTGCCACTCTCACTTGTAGAAGACTAATAACTTGTAGGTGTTGGAATGATTAGAAAAATGACAATTTATGGGGCACCTGGGTGGCTTAGTCTGTTGAGCTCCCAACTCTTGATTTTGGTTCCGATCATGATCCCAGGCTTGGAGGATCAAGCCCCACATCGGACTCCATGCTGAGTGTTGAGCCTGCTTAGGATTCCCTCTCTCTCTCTGTGTCACTCTCCCCCACTCATGCACTCTCTCCCCCGCCCCTTTCAAATAAAAAAAGAAAAGAAAAATGACAATTTGTGCATTCAGAGCCTTTATATAAATATCACTTGTTCTAGATTGCTGTCCTTCTACTCTCCCAAACTACTTAAAAGCTTTTGCATTTCACATCATTTCCATGCCTTTCTCTCATTCATTTATCCCTACCTAGTTGAAATACATCTCAAGAAATCCCTCACTCCAGGCTCTAGTGTCAGCACCAGGAAAGCTGGATTTTCACCTTTCAACAACTCATATAACCTCTCGGGGGAGAGTACACGTATATCTGAGAATTATTAAAGTATTATTAAATAGTATGTCTCAGTTACACATTGTGTGTCACACTAACTTTTAATTCAGAAAAATATATATATGGTTACCATAACACTGAGACTCATTTTTTTTTAATTTATAAGAGACAGAGTTAACAATGGCCCTTCGTTTTCAAAAGAGATATTTCAAAATGGCTAATAAACACATTCCATATTACACGCTTTGCAAAGCTCTGCCCTTCTATGCGCAACATCGGGGATATATAGAAGCAACTTGAATCGTCTCTGCCTTCAAGTTGAAAAAAAGAAGATAAAGCATAAAAAAGGGATCTAATATTCACTCCCGTGTCATGATATTGTATAATTTGAGACCCGCCATCCCAGAAACCCTATGAGGAATATATTAACACATGTTCTGAGAAACCAAAGCACGAGAAAATGGTACCTGGTGTGCTCAAGGCCCCCAGGTAGTGACCCACCGAAGTATTCCTTTGGATAAAGAAGGAAACAGAAAATATTGTAAAACTTTCAATTCCTATCGAATGCTCCAATGTGAAATTACAAGAATATTGTTTCCATCCTCTGATTTGCCTTAAATCTATACTGTTGGGCTTATGTATCTTTGCTTCAGCTCGCCACACATCTCATTCTTGGATAAGTAGAAAGCCAAATCACATAGGAAAATAGGATTATTATAGAATGACAATTATCCCTTCTTCTTCCACTCCTATAATCACTCCCCCCCCCCGCCACCACTGCATTTCTAAGATTTTGCAGCAAATCTCGGAAAAAAAGACCATCTGGCCATTTTTTATTCAACCCTTCACAGGCTTCTGAGAAATCAATAAAGAGTAAAAAGCATTTCTTAGCTCATGCATTAGCTGTAACTGGAAATAAGGAAGTGTTCGTGCAATCGTGTTTGTATTCATATATGTGTATGCATGTACGTCTTTTTGGAAACAGGCGTCCCAGCTAATTCGTACAGAGGAGTTTGATGCCATATGATTTGGGTACTAGTCTCTCAACCTATGATTTCCAGTGAGAGATTCTGCATTTCTTAGTGATTTTACCCAGACTCCTTTTCATCTCTCAAAAATAAGAAACAAACCATGAAAATGTCCCTAACATGAAGAAAGATTTGCATTTAGGGCTTGATCTCTTGAACACCTGCCCTTTTCTGAAAAGCTTCTCCATTCCAATTTACTTGGTCATGCTTTCTCCACCTACCAACCACGACCACCCTTCCTTACCTGTCCCTAATTCATGCCCGCTGATGCTCCCGCACCCCACAAGACCTCCACCTCGGAAGCCTCTGCACCCACTATTACGCCAGCCCCCTTTCCATATCTTTCATTCTACCGAGAACATGAGAATCAGACATTTTTTCCTCAGAGCCGCCATACCCCCTATCTCTTTCTGAGCTTCTCTCCTTCTCCCCCCTTCCCAATTCCATCTTCAGATTTGTTCCTCTATTGTTTCTTTCCTGTCAATGTTTCATTATCTCTCTCCTTCTCTTCTCAGCATACTTCTCAGGAAAGGATCTAGCTTCAACTCCTCAGATGTACTCCTCAACCCACTGTAAATTGGCCTCAACCCATTGTATACTGGCCTCTTTCACAATCCCCCGGAAACCACTTTTGGATATATTTATCAGCAGTTTCAAGCTCTGCTTTATCATTAAAATATGTGCAATGCAAGAATTTTGTTAATCACTAAAAGTTAGCACTTACCAAAGACAATTCAGTTATTCTTGTACAAGGCTGGATATTCTTTTTAAACGCCAATGGATGTTGGTTGAATAGTTGAATAGCGACATGTGTCTTTGATAGATTATTACATATTATTTTTGTGACATCATATCTGTAAAAAGCTTTTATTTATATTGTTGTGATTGTTAACAAGAAACGACAGGCCCAAAATGGAGTCGCTTGGGTTAAGCCCATGACATCTAACCAAGATTTAATACATGACCTAACTGCCACTTCAGCTTTCCCCAGGAATATAATTCTAATCAGTCAGTCTGGAATTTTCTGGTCGGCACCAATGAGGTAATCTGCCACAACTTAGTCCCTTTATGATCTCCAAAGGAACATGAGGTAACCCCCAGGAGACACTTTGGTCCCCTAAAGGAAGGAGACCTCATCTGAAACAACCTTCTTTCATTTATGACTTCCTTGTCCTGCCTTTAAAAACCTTTTCCTTTCTGTAGCCCTTTGGATCTCCTTTCTACTTGCTAGTTGGGATGCTGCACAAATTATGAATCATTCTTGAAATCAAGCCAATTAGATCTTCAACTTTACCTAGCTGAAGTTTATTTTTTTAACAGAATCAGGATTTTGACATAAGTAATCAATGCCAAATTAGACAATCTTGAATCATTGTCGTTTCTACCTTTTTTTCTCTGTATTGGTTTTGATCTAGAGAAATTTTGCTCTGCTAAGGCAATAGGAAAAGTAAGTCTTAATGAAATTTTTACGCAATGCTAGATTCAAATGTACTTTACATATCATGTTTAAATATGTAATGGAACCACATGTGATAAATTATTATTACAGGATATTTTTAATTTTATCATATAAATTACCATATATCATATTTACCGTCTCTTAAAACATTGCCTACATCCATATATTCTGTTAAAAATTATTCTTCTTACAAATTTTTATGGTAGGGAATCAAACGAAAAAACAAAATTAGCAATATTTTGCTTAATTTATCTAAACATTCTCCGTATTGAGACTATACTTTGATTTATTATTGCCAGAAAATAGTGTCTATAGAATCTATTACTAGTATTTTGTGTGCAGGTATATTCTCCTGTATAGACATACAAGAATTTATATTTTATTAGAATGTTACATAATGTTGCATATTTCACATCGTTTCTTTTAATTTAGACAAATTCTCTAAATTAAAAAAATATATATTTATAGTTCTTTTAAAAGTACAGTAGCAGAATCTCAATCTGTTTGGGTTTTTAATAAATTTTGCTAACATGGTTTATAATTTTAAAAATGGTTGAGGGGCACCTGGGTGGTTTAGTCAGTTAAGTATTCAGCTCTTGATTTTGGCTCAGGTCACGATCTCATGGTTCATGAGTTCAAGCCCTACGTCAGTCTCCACACTGACAGTGTGGAGCCTGCTCGGGATTCTCTGTCTACCTCTCTCTCTGCCCCTTCCCTGCTTGCTGTCTTTCTCTCTTAAAATAGATTTAAAAAGTAAATAAAACAGGGGCGCCTGGGTGGCTCGGTTGGTTAAGCGTCCGACTTGGGCTCAGGTCATGATCTCATCACTCCTGAGTTCAAGCCCTGCATCTGGCTCTGTGCTGACAGCTCAGAGCCTGGAGCCTGTTTCAGGTTCTGTGTCTCCCTCTCTCTTCTCTCTCTGCCCCGCCCCCACTCTCTCTCTCTCTCAAAAATAAACAAAAATCAAAAGTTTTTTAAAACAAATGAATAAAACGTTAATAAAAGATAATTGTGGAGATTTCTCCAAACACAATTCATCTTTCTGTATTTTATGTTTAGCTTACCTCTTTGGTATAAATTCTAACCTAAATTAATTCTAGTTACTTCAAGAGCACGTAATAAGCCCCTCTATTGGGTTTACAAGTAGTTGTAAGTTAAATGTGTCTTGGGGAAGACGGTTTCCCCGCATCAACATGTGATTTGCTGGATACCAATTGGGTGTCCTATAATTCAACTCAGTTCTTTTTTTTTTTTTTTTTTTTTTAATTTTTTTTTTCAACGTTTATTTATTTTTGGGACAGAGAGAGACAGAGCATGAACGGGGGAGGGGCAGAGAGAGAGGGAGACACAGAATCGGAAACAGGCTCCAGGCTCTGAGCCATCAGCCCAGAGCCCGACGCCGGGCTCGAACTCACGGACCGCGAGATCGTGACCTGGCTGAAGTCGGACGCTTAACCGACTGCGCCACCCAGGCGCCCCTAATTCAACTCAGTTCTGACACTATCTACCCAGAGACGACATCGGATCCCACAGGTTAAGGATTTGGTCCTACAAGACTTCCCTCTCGTAGACCTTCACACACTTCAGATGCCAGCCGCAAAGTCCAGGTTGTTACCTGTGCTTCTTAACTGGTTGGCTATAAATCGGAGGCTCCTAGGAACCCCTCCTTGGGTTCAATCACTTTGCTAGAGTGGCTCAAAGACCTCAGGAAAATATTGTTTTTCTTTCTTTACATTTATTTATTTTGAGAGAGACAGAGACCGCGTGAGTGGGAGAAGGGCACAGAGAGAGCAGGGGAGAGAAAATCCCAAGCGGATTCCATGCTGTGCTGTCCGTGCAGAGCCCGAAGCAGGGCTAGAACTCACAAAAAAATGAGATCATGACCTGAGTCAAATCGAGAGTCAGATGCTTAACCGACTGAGTCACCTAGGTATCCCAAGAAACACATTTTAATTACTAGGTTACTGGTATTTTTTTTAACGTTTATTTATTTATTTATTTATTTTTTTTTTGAAAAAGAGTGCGAGCAGGGGAGGGGCAGAGAGAGAGGGAGACACAGAATCTGAAGCAGGCTAGAGGCTTTAAATTGTCAGCACTGAGCCTGACTCGGGGCTCGAACTCACAAGCCGCGAGATCATGACCTGAGCTGAAGTTGGACGTTTAACCGGCTGAGTCACCCAGGCGCCCCTAGATTACTGGTTTATTATAAAAGGACGTAACTCAAGAATAGTCAAATGGAAGAGATTCTTAGGCCAAGTTATGGGAAAAGAGCATGGAGCTCCGATGCCCTCTCCATGCACATCACTCTTCTGACATCTCTACCTGACTACCAAACCGGAAGCTCTCTGGACCTCGTCCTTTGGGTTTCTATGGAGGCTTAATTACACGGGCAGGACTGATTAAATCATTGTCAGTTGCTGATTGAATTCCATCTCCAGCCCCTCTCTCCTTTTCTGAGGTCAGAGGGCGCCCTGGAAATTCCAACCCTCAAGTCGGTTAGGCTGGCTTCACTCGCAAACAGCCGCCCACCTTTCGGTGCTTTCCGAAGGTCACCTCATTAATATACCAAAAGACCCTTTATCATCCAACACTTAGGAAATTCCAAGGGTTAGGAAGCTCTGTGCCAGAAAAGAGGACAAAGACCAACTGTATATTTATTATAATAAATCACAATATAACAAAGGTCAAATACATACGTTTCGTCAAGAAGTTTCCTATTTGGGTAAGCGAGGAAAATATCATACATAATCTCCGAATTGTTAGAAAGAATGCTATTTAAATTGGAATAACTGAGGCCATGTCTCCTCCCGCCCAAAACGTTAAAATAAGCTTTGCAAGGCTTTTTATTTTTATAGTCATATTTCTATATTTTGTTGAACTCTATTTTAATCTTTTCGTTTCCAAAAGGATTAGATAAGAAAATATTTCATTCAAGTTTACAAAATACGAGGTTTTGGGGTTTTTTTTGTTTTTTTTTTGAGAAAGAGAGTGAGAGAGTGCAAGCAGGTGAGGGGCAGAGGGAGAGAGAGAGAGAGAGAGAAAATCTGAGGCAGGCTCCGTGCCAAGTGTGAAGCTGGCCACAGGGCTCGATCTCAAGAACATGAGATCATGACCTGACCAGAAATCAAGAGTTGGATGCTTAATTGACTGAACCACCCAGGCATCCCCAAATGCTAATATTTTTATCAAAGAATGTAAAACAAGATAAATGGGAAAATATGAAATTAAAATTCTTTTCATATTTCTCAAAAAGTTACTTTTCTAAAATATTCAGAATTCTCTATTTAAATTGTAAAACACAAATTATAGTGATGCGGATAAGTATCTTACATCAAAATTGTTTCAATAAAATACTCTTAAAATTTATTTATTTATTTTTTTTTTGGTTTCTTTTTTAGGGATGCCTGGGTGGCTCAGTCGGCTAAGCGTCCAACTTCAGCTCAGGTTACGATCTCGCGGTCTGTGAGTTCGAGCCCCGGGTCGGGCTCTGTGCTGACAGCTCAGAGCCTGGAGCCTGCTTGGGATTCTGTGTCTTTCTGCCTCTCTCCCACTCACACTCTGTCTCTCTTTCAAGAATAAATAAACATTAAAAGAAAATAACAAAATTTTTTTTTTAAAAATTAAATTAAATCTTGCTGAGTACGTTTATAAAAATAAAGCAAGTGGCAAAAGTGGAATTCAGGGTCCACCTAGTTGCCGTGTTAAAGAATCAATATCACGCTTCAAACATATTATGTCTACTCTGCCATACATACACATTTCAGGGCGATGAGAGGTATTTAACGTTGCAAACTATTACGCAGCCTCCATGTGCAAGCGTTGAATGCTGGCTACTCTTACACCTCTAGCTGTGGGAATAGACCCAAAGAGGAGCAAGAAATTGGATGATCAGCAGCAGCGGAAGAGGGAGTTTTGCTATAAAACATCTTGCACACATGCTGTCTGCAAAGAACGCCTGACAAATTGATTGATTTCTTCTCTTACCTAAGCCCTTCACTTTCCAAGTTCTCCCCGTGCTCTGAAACAGGATCCATTTCCGATGTCAGCGTCAGCATGACCTACAAATCTGAACTGCCTTAGGACGCAGGGAAGTTTCGTTTGGAACTCCCTGAGGCCTGAATGGTAGGAGTCAGGGGAATGGCCTGTACAGGTGCACAGGGCGCGCTGTGGCGGTGCTGACCCTGGATCCCGAGTGACAAAGGAGACCAGGTATCATGTTCAAGGATTTATCATGCATTTATGATACGAGAGCCCCTAAAGCAGAGGGCCCAGGGCAGGGCTGCTTCCTGCCCAGGTTTATGGGCAGGACTCCCCCTGGCACTTAAATGGGAAGCTGTAATACTATTAACATCATCTCCTCTTAGCAGATAAAAATTGTAAAAAATGAGTCATAGAGAGATGAAGCGTTGTGCCCAGGAGCACAGATCTAACCAGAGACAGAGCGAATCCAGCGTGGCCCCAGATCTACGCTCTTGCGTGTTTATACTCCCTCCGGGAATAGCTACTCATGTTTCAGGCAATAAAAAGCCAGCGTCTCTTAGTGCAACCTGACTTTCAGCTTTTCTGAGTTAAAATTCAGAAACTACAAAAAAGAATCCCTTGCACAGCGCAGTGAGCTTCCCCGTGTTGAAGGTGCTTTCTTGCACGGATTCTTTATTGTGAAAATTAGTAACTAAAGGCAACGATCATGCTTTTCTCTAGCGTTTTTCTTTTTTTTTAATTTTTTTTTTAACATTTATTTATTTTTGAGACAGAGAGAGATAGAGCATGAATGGGGTAGGGGCAGAGAGAGAGGGAGAAACAGAATCGGAAGCAAGCTCCAGGCTCTGAGCCATCAGCCCAGAGCCTGACGCGGGGCTCGAACTCATGGACCGCGAGATCGTGACCTGAGCTGAAGTCGGACGCTCAACCGACTGAGCCACCCAGGCGCCCCTCTCTAGCATTTTTCGATAGGAACTGTATTTCAGGATAAAGCCCTAATGAGATGAAGGAGAGTGACGACAAAACAAAATAAAACAAACAAAAGTGTTATCTCTTGTAATCAAATATGTTTGTAAATTCCTGGTTCCGGGGGAGAAACTGTGGTTTCAAACTCAAAAGTACTTATTCTTTTCTTTCCTTTTAATTTCCCCTCTTTCTTTTTTCTTAACTTGTCTTTGCCATCCCAAGGAAAGAATGTCTTTTGCAGATGCCGCATGATATCATAGCAGAGAAATCACTCTAGAGGGAGTCACTTGCCCATTTTCCTCACGACCAAAAGTAAGCAGGTGGCAAGGAGAAATTAACTTATGCTAATACCTTCAAACCTTGCCAAAATGCTTCTTGCTATCTCCATTAACATTTAGGATCCGGCCCATAATTCAGAGTGATATATTCTAGCTACATTAATATAAATTTTGGTATTGATAGAGTCATTGAAATTCTGCAGGATTTTTTAAAGATTGCTTTCATATTAATCTGAATCTGCTAACGAAAAGCAAGGTGAACGGAGTATTATCGGATCGAGTAATGTCTGCCTGCAACGCACAAAGAATGTTCAAAAGGAGAAGAATCCATGAGAGTCGAAATGTTTTCTCTGACCTTGGTCAAGTTCACAGATAGATAGATAGATGGATTTTTTTTAGTTTATTTGTTCACTTTGTGTGAGAGAGATAGAGAGTGAGAGAGTGTGCACTCACACAAGCAGGGGAGGGTCAGAAAGAGAGGGAGAGAGAGAATCCCAAGCAGGCTCTGCATTGTCAGCACAGAGCCCATCACGGGGCTCAACCTCAGGAACTGGAAGATCATGACCTGAGCGGCAATCAAGAGTTGGACGCTTAACCGACTGAGCCACCCGGGCGCCCCTATGATCTTGGCCAAGTGTTCAGATCTCAATACGTGTTTATTATTCTAATTCCAAGAACATACCCATGAGAGAGAAACTGAGATATTGGTAAATTATTCTCACAGGTAAGGTTTGGGTGTCATGCCAGCATCCCTGTTGCTGCTGTCTCTTCCTACATTCCGGTACACCAACACTCCAGCCTCTTAGTTCTAGAAGCTTCTATTTTATGCCCACTGATATTCAGAGCTCATTAAGTCACTTCCCATGATTTAATAAACTCACGTTAATGACTAAAAATTGTGGAAGAATATTCTTCTGCTGTTGTGTTGGCCCTTCAGCCTGGGATTCCTAAGTTCACTCAAAGCCGTACATTTCAAATAGTGAAATTTCAGACATTGTGGCAAGTTAAAAATGGAAGGCTGAGAAGGGAAGAATGGAGGGAGTCTTCAGCCTCCTTCACATCACCCCATGTGGGGCCCTGTCCCACTAATGTGTAAAGGCAGACCGTCTCTGTATAAGCCAAAAGAACCAAGGAGACCACAGTTATTAACATTCTTGTCTTCATGTCTCCTCCTGTCCCTGATTACTCTAAGGCACGACATGGTCAATTGTATGGAAACCCACGGAGTTCTTGAAGGTGTTATGTAAATAATGCCAATTGAATGTTTGTTTTAAAGGTACTTTCATAGACACCAAGATGTTTAAGACAAACTCTTCATTTATTTCAAGGTTGTTGTTTTTTTTGAGACAGAGAGAGACAGAGCATGAACGGGGGAGGGGCAGAGAGAGGGGGAGACCCAGAATCCGAAGCAGGCTCTGGGCTCTGAGCTGTCAGCACAGATCCCGATGCGGGGCTCGAACTCACGGACCGCGAGACCATGACCTGCGCTGACGTTGGATGCTCAACCGACTAAGCCACGCAGGCGCCCCCATTTAGTTCAAGTTCAAGACTGCAATCGCACTCCCTTCTCATGAGAAATGACATCTCTTGCTACTAAATAGCGTTCATCGAATTACACAGTGTTGTTTTGGGAAGACACCTTGAGAGTCAGTCCAGCTTTTCCCACATTTTCCCAAATTCTCTCCCACCTTCGACCTTTATTTTTCTGACGAGGCTATAGAGGAAACAGTTGAAAGAAGCGATAGCATCCTGGTAGTTCTGATCTACCACCAGAAAACAAAAGGAATAAAGTTCCTCCCTGCTGAGAAAAGAAGTCAGGGGTAACTTGCTTCAGACACCTTTCTTAGCACCACAGAGTGACCAAAGGACTCAGAAGAGCAACCAGGAAAACTAAGAGAGAGAGAAGTCAAGGCAAAGAAGGCCAAGCTCAAGTGCTAAAGGTTCCCAGAGCATCGGTGAGAGGAGGCCGTAGGAGTGGGACAGGGTATAGAGCAGAGATTAGGCAGAGAGACAGAGGGGACCCAACATCCGTCCCCTGTGTCCCTGGTTCGTGCTTCCAGATTAGACTATTTTGTCCAGGGAGCCCTAGTGACAAAACACTTGCTCCCAATACAACTAGCAGAATAGACAAGCATCTTACTGGCCACGGCTCCAGGCTATACCTCAGCTGGAAAGCAGTCTCTTCTAGGCCCAGAAGAAGGTTCCTAACTTGCCCGCTCCTGGGAATTATCAGGGATCCTATTTAAAATGCAGATTTCCCGGCCTACGTCTTAGAGATCCTGGCTCAGTGTGCTGGAGAGGTGCCAAGGAATCTGAGTCTAGTGATCAGACAGATTTGGGGAAAACGTGAGGCAATAAAGTATATGGACTTTGTGGCCATAGAGACCTACCTCCTTGTGCTCCACAGCCGGCAATCTTATTTTTCTGAAACTCGTCTATAAGACAGAGATAATGAAGACAGAAGCGAATGTTAAATTGGGTTCTACAAGTGGTTTCTAGTCGCATGCATAGACATGACCTGCATTCAATAATCATTAGCATCTCGTTCTTATCTGCTAGTTTCCCCAGAAGTAATTCTAGATTTAGGGCTCCATGCACTATAGAAAATTCCCAGTTATGTAGACATAGGACTAGCCTGGTTTAAAAAGAACAGCATAGGGGCGCCTGGGTGGCGCAGTCGGTTGAGCGTCCGACTTCAGCCAGGTCACGATCTCGCGGTCCGTGAGTCCGAGCCCCGCGTCAGGCTCTGGGATGATGGCTCAGAGCCTGGAGCCTGTTTCCGATTCTGTGTCTCCCTCTCTCTCTCTGCCCCTCCCCCGTTCATGCTCTGTCTCTCTCTGTCCCCCAAAAAAATAAATAAACGTTGAAAAAAAAAAAAAGAACAGCATAGATCTGAGATCTGTTGGATGATAAATAAGAATTATCGAGATAAGAGACCAGATGTCAGATCGTGTTTGCTGAGCACAGCTGCTAAAAGATGGACAAGATACCCAAAAGAGGTATATATAGGCTGAAATATAAATGGCCCGTCTTTGTCTCTGGACTGTGATCTATGCACTTGGGTAACTTCTTCTGTCTCATTTAATCCTTGATTTTCCTGATCCCACTTAATGTGACAACCACCATCCAGAATTCCCTTTTGGCTGACTTTGGTTCGGCATTTGGGAGTAATACGTTGATCACACTCTGTTTCACCCTCGGTCCAAGGTTCCTTCCAATATGCCCACTTTCTACCACCATGCCAGATAATTTTTTCATCCTAAAATAACCTTCTCTTGAGGGCAATATCAGAGTAACAGAAACCAAGGATGTATTCCGATTGTAAACAGTGGCTACATGTGGTATCAGCTTTCAGCTTCTTCCCCTCCAAAGATATTAAATGGGACTCTTCTAGGCACAAAATGAATAGAAACAACTATAAAAAGAGAATTTTCATGAGAACTAACAGAACCAACTTACGCTTCCACTGAATTATAAATGGTTAAAATGAGATCCTTTTCCTTGATCAGGTTCTGAAGAAAATGAGCGAAAGAGGGGAACGGAAGAATGAGGTCATAGGAGAAACAGAACGTGATCATAACTAAGATCTGAGGAGGGCAGATAAAATGTTCGAAGACAAACATTTGCCTCCCCATCTTGTCTTGCAAGTCAGTCCTGTGCTATTAGAGATCTCTTGGAGTTTAGGGATTCACTTTTCGTAAATACCTAAAGGTAATGGTCAAATGGAATTAACAGAGGTGGAACATGAGATCCCTATAGAATGTGTTTCAGTGAATAAATCTCATTTGAATTCAGCTTTTGTAAGAAGAGCCTAGAGAATGAGTCGTGGAGATATGCCAATGCTTTGGGATTCGGCTGCATGGGTTTCCAGGAACACTCCCTTCTGTATTTGCCCAGGGACTAAGAAGTCCATGCAACAGAAAATGAGGGGAATCATTCTAGTATTTCTATCTACATTTATGCACAAAGAGGCTACGCCTCCTCTTTGCAGAGACTGGGTAGGATTTAAGCAACTCTGCTCGATTTCATTCTTGAGTTCCCTCGTCTTAGAAAATATTTCTCTTTGAGGAATTTTTTTTCTAAAACTCTCAAACACAATGGCCCATTTTCTAAAGTTAGCAAATAAAATATAGCGAACCCTGATATGAATCTGAAAGGCAGGGCACTCGGGTGGCTCAGTCGGTTAAGCATCTGACTTCGGCTTGGGTCACAATCTCACAGCTGTGGGTTCAAGTCCTGTGTCAGGCTCTCTGCTGTCCATGCAGAGCTCGCTTCAGATCCTCTGTTCCCCTCTCTCTCTCTCTCTCTCTCTTCCCCTCCCCTGCTTACTCTCTCTCTCTCTCAAAAATAAATAAACATTAAAAAAAAAGAATCTGAAAGGCAAAGAAGTCCCAAACGCCCTTTAAAATGTTAAAAACGAGACTGTATGATAGGTGAAATTTCCCAAGGAGAGTATTATATCTTTGTGATTTTCTTCTCATCTACTTTCTCTCCTTATTCTCTCTCTATCTCTTCCAGCTAGTATTTCTCACTACCTATAGGCTTAATATTTAACCTGCTCTTTAACTTAGAGTTGTCAATGGTCATCACTACACTCAGAACGAAAAGTATGAGCAAGGAAAAAGTAGAGAAGAAAAAAAACAAGTGAAGGAGAGCAGCAAAATATATTATGTACCTGGTACGTTTCAAGTATTGTCTGGTGGCTTCTGGGAGCATTTATACATTTTACGCTCATTGGTATCCTTTTAGGTGCATTATGGTTTCCATTTGGCGGTTGAGAAAACGGAGACTCGGGGAGACTATAACTTATCTAAAGACACAAAAAGAGTGAGGGCAAGGGCTGAGATTTCCCTTCATCTTCCTGGCCAACAGAACCCCAGTGTTGTTCAGGGAACCATTCCTTGGAGAAAATGTTCTAGCCCAGCTCAGGCATTACTCTAGATGAATCCATGCCAATGAGGCAAACCCCATTTCCCTTGCCAATGTTGGATTTCAGGGGTGTGTCTGTGACCCAATTCTGGCCAATGAGGTATTTGACAAAGTTTGCTGAGAGGTTTCTAGAAAAAAAAAGCTTCATGCTCTTAAACAGCGAACAAAAATAACGTTTGATCAGATATTGTTGTAACGTCTGGAACAGTGGCAACTATGTTTTGACCATGAGGCTCAAGTCTAAGAGCAAAGCCAATACACGAAGGAGATCAAATCAGAAGGTGGAAAGAACCTAGGTCCTTGATGGTGTTGCTGAGCGGCTGAATTGGCCATGTCACTGCCTTATTCTGGGACTCTTGTAATGGAGCGTAATAAATGCTTGTTTTTGTAAGGTATTTAGAATTGGGTTATCTGTTATTTGGGAATGTAAGTATCCCAATGGATATACACTGCATTGTGGAAGATGCAACAGATGAAATGCCAGCTCAGCATGGGGGCAGGGAACACCGTATCAGCTTATGACTAATTAAAATGGTATGGAAATGAAGCCACCTATAAAAGCATGTGTATACACATACCTGCCCACGCACATGCACACACACACACACGGACACACACACACACACTGCTAGAATAGCGTCTGAACGCCTTTCTAGAGCTAAATGCTCCATATATGTTAACAGATCATCTCACTCCTTATGTCTCAAAGTCTTACAAGGCTTTATTACATTGGCTCCACACTGGGATCACAGGAAAGCTTTAAAAATATTCAGACTGGGTGGCTCAGTCAGTTGAGTGTCTGACTTTAGCTCAGGTCATGATCTCCTCATGAGTTTGAGCCTCACATCGGTCTCAAGCTGCCACCCAGCACAAAGCCTGCTTCAGATCCTCTGTCCCCCCTCTCTCTCTGCCCCTCCCCTGCTCATACTGTCTCTGTCAAATATGAATAAACATTTTTTGATGTTTATTTTTGAAAGAAAGAGAGAGACAGACAGAGCGTGAGTGGGCAAGGGGTAGAGAGAGAGGGAGACAGAATCTGTGACAGGCTCCAGGCTCTGAGCTCTCGGCACAGAGCCTGCCTGACATGGGGTTTGAACCCACCCCTGAGATCATGACCTAAGCCAAAGTCGGATGCTTAACCAACTGAGCCACCCAGGCGCCCCTTCCCGCAAAATGAATACATTTAAAAAAAAAAAAAACACCCAGGCCTGGGCCATCCCCAGAGATCCCGATTTAATTCATCCTGGATACACTTTGGCAATAAGAGTTTTCAAAGCTCTCAAGGTGGTTCTAGGCAAGGTTGAGGAGCACTGTTTTACAAACTTCAGCAGAAAAAAGCAAATAGGATCATGTCAGAATGCTTGATTAGCCCAGGAGGTAATCCAGGCCCCCCCACACACACCATACGGCATGGGTTTGTCTTCCCTTTCCCCAGGAATATTTCAATGGTTTGAGTTGTCGAGGGGAGGGTAGAAGCAGGCTGGACCAAGAGTCAGAGCCACAGAGGGGTCAGGGCACCCAGAGTTCTAGATGGCAAGTGGTAAGAGGCACCGGCTGAGGAGTCAGAACCTCCAGATTCAATGGCTGGTCTCATCAGGTACTTAGGATCTCTGGAAACCACCTGCTGACTCTAGCCAACCATGTGCTTATGGGTAAGGCAGCATTACCAATCCTTCCACTTTCCTTTGGGGGTGTTGTGAGGGTCTGATGAAAATATGTATGTCAGATGCTTTGCAAAGGACAAAGCATCATACAGGTGTGAGGTATTTGTTTTGCAAATGAACAAGGACAACTTTAGTTGTCTCCAGATTCTCACCCACTGGTTATTCTCTGTTTCAGTCATTTTGGCAATAGCTCAGGTTTTCTCAGTCTTTTCCATTCACTGGAATTTCATGGGGAGCTTGTAGGTATCCCCACTGCCCGGTCCAAGCCTCAGAAATTCTGACTTAAACTGTCTGGGGGTGGGGGTTGGCCATCAATGCTTTTTAAGACTCTCCGTTTATTTCCAATGGGCAGCCAATGACCTCCAAATCCAAATGCATCTGGAGAGCAGTATTCCGTCAAGGTTGTCCTTCCTTAGTGTTCAAAGAGCCCTCAGCTCTGCCCTGCCGGTTGAAGATGAACGAGTCAGAGGCCGGCGGCAGATGCGATCCCCATTATCCTGCATAGAACGTCTCTCTGGGAGGAAGATCTCCACTCCCTTGTTCCCTTTCTGACCTCAGCTCCTGGGTCAGGAGGGCCCATGTCTCTGAGTCATCCTTCCCTATCAACAGCCCTGGAGTCAGCTTGTTGTTCCTCCAGGCCCAGCCACAGATGCTCCTGCTCTGTTTAGTCTATTCACACACCCTGCTGAGGCAGCTCTCACCTGGCTTGATGTGCCGTGTAAAGCCTCTCCAGTTACCACCTGCAGGTCATTTAGAGGCCACGCCAAAGCAAGAGAGGGAGACCGGAAGAGAGGGAAGCAAGTTCTGTTTCCCCTGTAGCCCTATATGCAGTCGCATCACTTCCCAAAGAAACCACTGCACACCACTGAAAACCACAAATTCAAAAAATTGGAGGAATACGTCATCTCACTGCCATGGAGGCCAATGTTAAACACGGGCATCTCATCCGGAACGCACTTACAGGGCCCTTAAGCTCCTTGGCCACTACCTCCCCACTTGGTCTTTGGATAGATGGGCGGGTCTTGAAAGGGCTGTTGACCCAGGAAAGTTTGGGACTGGGGAGTGCTCCCTCGAGGAAGATGCATCCTGAGGACCCTGCGGATGGACAGGGAAGACAGACACCCTCAACCCTCAGTACCAAGTGGAGACTTCCTTGAGTCCCAGGTTACTGTGACCAACTTTTCTTACTGATACTCAGCCACCCTGTCTCTGCGTCCTCGACAGACTTATCAGTAGCTTTCTTTTTACGCGGTTATGGACATTCAAATCATCATCGCCCTCACGAGACTGTGAACTTTTAAAGGGGATAACACATAGTTGCTTCAGATGAGAATCTCCAAAGGGGCTATTACAGTCCACTTGGGTCTCAGTAAAAAGGTGTGGATGAGTGGATGGTGAGTGAAAAAATGAATGAATGGATGCATGGGGTTCATCGAACTGCTTTATCATACCACTGGAAAAGCGATAGTTACTTGTGAGAGTTCAGTGTCACCAGAGTAGTAGAGAAGTAGGAAAACAGAAGAAGGAGCAAATGGGTTTCAGGAAGGTATGTCTCTGTCTCCTGCTCGACCCACATCATGTCATTTCCTCGGCCATCAATTCCCTGCCCTTTTCTTTTCCTTCTGAAGGGAATGGACTGTTCTCCACACACACGGGGCTTCTTTCCTAGACACTAAACAAGTTCCCCGCTGATGTCCATTCAGATGCCATTCAGGTTCTTAGTCACTCTTCTGCAGTAGGTAATGTTGGCTCTACCCACCGGGAAAGGTCTTGGGGGGTATGTTTTGGGTTTTTTGCTGGTCTATTTTTCTCCCCCTGTTCATGCGCAGCATGATTTGGCCAGAGCTGACAAAAATCACTTTAGACATAGCGATGTCAAGACTAAATCTGGGAGCAGGTGCTCTGATCTCCACTGTCGTTGCACAGGGGCTGGGAAACGAGTTCCCCGGGGAAGGTGAGAAGCTGTGCATGCAGACACATGGCTTTCATCCAGCATTTTAGACTTTGTAGAGTTTTCTAGATAAAGAGCATAATAACGCTCCATGCCTAACGCTGGCCGCCTCATATTTCCTATCATTCATTCCTTTTGCAGAGGAAAATAATTGTGCCTGGCTTTATTGTGAGGCCACTTTACTTGAAGGGTTTGCTTTCTTGGTTGAGTTGCCAAAATAGTAAGTCTTAGGGAAATCTGTTACTGCTTTTATTTTTGCCTATTTTTTCCGTTCCCGTTTGGCTAATCAATCAGGCAGCAGATTCCGGTTGTCCTTAGCCCCAGCTGTTTCCCAGTGAGTAATTTTGTTTTCATTCACCTGGGTCATGACTTCAGGAGAAGAAATAGGACATTTAATGGAACGAGGCCAAAAGATGCAATTTCAAGGCCAAATACTGATTCAATTCAATTAACATTTACTTAGCATTTACTATACTTCAGGCTGTCCAAATATTCCATTTATTCCTTACATAAGTTGTTAGATAGGTATTAGCTTATTCAATTGACAAATGAAAATACCGAGACTCAATATAGTATAATATTATACACTTTTTTTTTTAATTTTTTTTTTCAACGTTTATTTATTTTTGGGACAGAGAGAGACAGAGCATGAACGGGGGAGGGGCAGAGAGAGAGGGAGACACAGAATCGGAAACAGGCTCCAAGCTCTGAGCCATCCGCCCAGAGCCCGACGCGGGGCTGGAACTCACGGACCGCGAGATCGTTACCCGGCTGAAGTCGGACGCTTAACCGACTGCACCACCCAGGCGCCCCAATATTATACACTTTTAAGAGCAAACAAAATTATATATGTAGTAAAATCACAATATGTATCATGAGGAGGAAATAGGATAACCGTCATTATTTCTACACGACAGAATTGTGAATCCTAGTAGATTCATCCTTTATTTCTTTCTGCCCCCACTTGAACATCTGCAGTGATCATGCATTATCTTTTAAATTAGTGAAGAATATCTAAAGAGAATAAACAAACAAACAAAAATTCAGAGGCTACAGCTGCTCATGGGAACATTGGTAGTAAGCTTCTGAGCCAGCATTTTAGTCTTCCTTCTGGAAAACTCTCCCCTCTATTCCTGGGGGCCTCTAAATATGAGGCAGGCAGACACAGGGAAGCACCCTCCGTGAACATGGCCTGCCCTAAGATTTCTCCACTTTGAGCTCTGGGGCCTTGAAGCAGATATGAGAGAACAAAACAAAAAGAACAGAGGAGGAAGAAAGGAGAGGGAAAGCAACGTAAGCATGGGCAGCGCCCAGTGGGACAGGAGTTGATATTCAGAGGGGCAATGGATTAAGCCATCACTATGGTCTCAGGGAGCTTCTCCTGCTGCCTTCCTTGTTTCCTCACGCTCTCAGACTAGATTTAGCAGGACCCAGATCTAAATGATCTTCCCTTTCATCTAGGGTCACTGAGTCGCAGCGCTGGCATCATTCCAAGTGCAAATTCCCTTTCAAAGTGTATTATGGAATGAATTCTACTCAAAAATGGAGGTTGTACTACAGACCATTAAGGTCACATTGGCGGCGGCTGGCCCACGATGGCTGGACACGGCTGACTTTTGCAGCGTCTGGTTTGCCAAGATGCACTCAACCACATTACCTGATTTTGTCAGCCTTCCAAAGTAAGCATTTTGTCAGGTGAGAAGATAGAGACCTTGAGAGTCCTGGGGACATCTTGACTTAATTCAGATCGCTCCTCTGTCCAAAAGGATTCAAGATGGCTTAAAATAAGACAAACAATGCTGGCAGTCAAATAGGAATTTGAAAATCACAGCCGCAAGAAAGAGAGGGAAGGTGGATAATCCAACCAGGCAAGCTGATAGACTTGCAGTGAAGTGAAAATATTACCCTGAGTTTCTCTGCAGCCGGGACAAAAAAGTAACCATGGGAAATTAGCTTATTGTTATCACCGGAAGGGGGGGAGGGGGTGGAGATATGGGGGAAAGGGAGAAAAGGCCACTTTTTCAGAGAAGCAGAGTCCTTTTCAATCTGGTAGTAAACCCTAAGTGGAATTCTTTATAGGAGATGTGGAAAATTGGCAATGACCTTGACAACAGACTTCACAACAGATTTTATAGCAAATACACCAAAATGAATTGCAGACGGCTTTTTTAAAGCTACAAATTATTTTAAAGCTATAGAGACGTCTATTTTCTTCACATGAGCTGTATTGTGAAAGTCTCACAAAAATTCTATGAAGCATTTATTATCACATTACCCCACCAAATTAAGAAATAAAGACGGAAAAGTGATTAAATAGCTCTTCCGACATCAACATCACGCAGTCCTTAATTGACAGAGCTGGGTTTAAGCCCAGATTTGACATCTTAAATTCTGTGGAAAAGACGCTAAAATGCAATTACATAAAGGCAATTTGGCAAATTGTCCAAACTGGATTCTTCCAGTGGTCTGACTGGAGCCAACAGTAAAACTTAGATCCAATGAGTGAATGGGCAGCATGTGACAAATTACTTTCTCTAAGAAGTATTTCACTCAGAGGCCCTGGGTGACTCAGTCAGTTAAGTGTCTAACTTCGGCTCAGGTCATGATCTTGCGGTCGGTGAGTTCAAGCCCCGCGTCGGGCTCTGTGCTGACATCTCAGAGCCTGGAGCCTGCTTCAGATTCTGTGTCTCCCTCTCTCTCTGCCCCTCCCCCCATTCACACTCTGTCTCTCTGTCTCTCTCTCTCTCTCTCAAAACTAAATAAACATTACATGTTTTTAATAAAAAAAAAAAAGAATTATTTCACTTAGCCAACTTGTGATAAAATCCAAAGAGCAAATAGTTGGATGTCGTTCACCAACAAAGGCTGCCGGTTGAGGATTCCCTAGAAGATTTACCTAAGGTTATACGGGTAGCTTATGGCCCAGCCTGGCTAAAATCTAGCCCGCAGGTCACAGATCCTTCCCTGAAATCAAATCAGCCTCTCCTCATCTAGAGTCATGGTTCTTGAGGTCAAGGGATGTGTGCTAGATATTGATATATATTTCTGGATCTGATATGAAATAGTTCTCATGTGCCTGGTGCCTCCCAGGGGACTGAGGTGGTTAAAGCCTGAGAGAAGAAGCAGGAAACATGAGGGGATTATGTAGCAAATCCTCCTGAATGGTACTCTGTTCTGGAAGCGAACTGAGGGCATGCTCCTCAGGAGAAAACCAGAAGGGAAGATTCACAGGGAGATATATTTCCACAGCCTCAGTGTTCTCTATGCTCTCTTCCACACAATGGTTTACATCCCTTAAAGCCTGCCATTTAGTCTCAGCAGCGTTCCTGAGGCACTAACCCTTAATGAACAAAGCTATGACTCATTCCACTAGCTCGTTCCAGAGTAAAAGGTTTGCTGGAAAAAATGTTAGATGTTTTCCACTAAGTTACTGCTTTCTGAAAAATGAAGTCTGTTAGAACTTAGTCAACTGACTCACACCTACTTACAGAATGTGCAATTTAGTGCAGCAAAAATAGTCTACTATAAGGATTAAAAGCGCATACTTTGGACCTGGAAAAACTCTGGTGCAAATGCCCACCCGACCAGTGATTGGATTTATGAAATTGGCAGGTATTCATCCTTTCTGGACCTCATTCTTTCCATTTATACAATAAAGATAATAGTCTATGTTGTTGAGTTTTTCTGAGTATTTAGTTTATTGTTATATATAAAGCCATTAGAAAATATCTCACACAAAGTAAGTATATAAATATGCTACGGGGCACCTAGATGGCTGAGTCAGTTAAGTGTCCGACTTCGGCTCAGGTCATGATCTCATGGTTTCTGAGTTCGAGCCCCACATCAGGCTCTCTGCTGTCAGCACAGAGCCTGCTTCAGATCTTCTGTCCCTTTCTCTCTCTGCCCCTCCCGCACTGGTCATCTCTCTCTCTCTCTCTCTCTCTCTCTCTCTCTCTCTCTGTCTCTCATAATAAAATAAACTTTAAAAAATGTTATGTATAATAATTATAATGTGCAAGGAACTGAGGAGAGAGCTGAAAGGGTAGAAGATCTATATGATGTAATTCTAACTCTCAAGGGATGGATTTAAATAAAGTTCAAACGAAGGAGCCATTGGCTCTTCGTGGGACTTTATCAGTTACCTTTTGCTGTGTAACAAATCATCCTCCTGTCCAATAGCGACTTAAAACGATAGCCATTTTTTAAAAAAAATTTGTTAACATTTATTTATTTTTGAGACAGAGAGAGACAGAACATGAGCGGGGGAGGGTCAGAGAGAGAGGGAGACACAGAATGTGAAGCAGGCTCCAGGCTCTGAGCTGTCAGCGCAGAGCCCGATGCAGGGCTCGAACTCACAGACCGCGGGATCATGACCTGAGCCGAAGTTGGACACTTAACCGACTGAGCCACCCAGGCGCCCCAAAACGATAGCCATGGTTAGCACAAACCTTTCCATACTGACAATTTAAGTTTCACTCCGTTGAGCCGTTCTTCTGGTCTGGGGCTCAACAGATTTCAGCTGGGTTTGTTCACGGCTTACTGTCAGTTGGCAGGTTGCCTGCTGCTGGCTACTTTACCGCTATCTGTTCTTGGATAGTCAAGTCTCCTGGGATCTTTGTCCCCATGGCCTCTAACCTTCCAACAAGCAAGGCCAGGCTTGTGCACAGAGCAGTCCAAGGGTTTCAGAAGCAGCAAGAGAACTAACCCCCAAACAGTAGCCACTTTCAAGTTAGGAGTTGCATCAAATTTGCCGCTGTCCCACTGGCCAAGCAAGTCACATGTCTTGGCCCAAAGTTAGCATAGGATGAGACTCCCCAAGGGTTTGGACACAGGGAGGTGTTGACGAGTGTAGCATTATTGCGATCGGCACATTACAGTGGGTAACAGGAAACATTTCAAGTGGAAAGTAACACTGAGCTCTAGTTCGAGCTTCGCAAAATTTTGATAAACAAAAATAAGAAAAGTGGTCTCTGAACAAAAAGTGCCGTGGACTGAGATCAGTTGGGAAGAATATGCACAGTGTGATGTG
The DNA here is from genome assembly GCF_018350155.1 of Leopardus geoffroyi. Lineage (NCBI taxonomy): Eukaryota > Metazoa > Chordata > Mammalia > Carnivora > Felidae > Leopardus > Leopardus geoffroyi. The sequence goes on along the minus strand of NC_059327.1, from coordinate 33,111,575 downwards.
CACTGATTGCCAATTTTTAGAGAGAAGGAGGTGAGATATGAGTTCTAACGGTCAAATCTAGCTCTGAGATCCTCTTTCTGTCAAATAATTTCCGTTTAGGAAGCGTCTCCTACCTACTCCTATTATCCCTGTTGCACCTTCTAAACCACGTACTCAGCCCGTTCCTTGACTTACAGAAAAACGCACAGAAAAGTCCCTTTTATAAAAGGCAGGATAGACTTTCATGAAGAATTGGGAAGCAGAAATGGGGTCTCTCTGATGGAAATGCAAATAACTTCCAATTGAAAATTAGCCTCTGTTCTGTTAATATCCTTTAGCTCCTTCTTACCTCTGGAGAGATTGCACCGACAAATCACAAATAGCATTCCAATATCATGGCTCCTATTCCTCTCTCCTTTTCCACTTTTCCCCTACCCTAGATGCATCACTGTTTCCTTTCACCAGGCCCCTTCTTCCCAATGCACCTCTGCCTCCACATTCCTGGATGAAACCATCAGGATTCTCAACGCAAACTCTCTTCAGTATAACAGGCTTTACTCTTCTGAGACAGCACTGACGTGGGTTTTTTTTTTTTTTCTTGGTTTTGGATATGCTTTTTATTATTTTATAATTAATATTCTCTTTTTTATCAAAAGAAAAAACGGCAGCGGCCCCAGAGTTATATGGAAAAAAGAAAAAAGAAAAGAAAAGAAGAGAAAAGAAAAGAAAAGAAAAGAAAAGAAAAGAAAAGAAAAGAAAAAAGAAAACATTATAAATGGACACAGCAATGCTGGAGGATGCATATCAATTTCTAATACTTCCCCCTCATGGGTCCACCCGCAGTTCCAGCTTTACCATTTCATGAACTAACGTGGAACTTTATAATGTGATCCAGTAAGAAATTTAAGCGTCCGCTGATAGTATATTAGGTGACCTGAGTCACCTTGAGATGAATCTAGTCCCTTGAAGATCGATGTGAGTGTTGACATCAGGTTGCCCGTCAAACTCATATAGCAGAGAGAAAATCCACCCAGTTGGCCCTGGGTCCCAAAGTCCAGCTTGTAGGCCCCATTGTTTCATCTTATCCTGCTCCCCACATACGCTTCCAATCGACTCATAATAACCTGTCTGGGTGATGATTAAGACCATTACCTTGGGGTGCCTGGGTGGCTCAGTCGGTTAAGCGTCCGACTTCGGCTCAGGACATGATCTCGCGGTTTGTGAGTTCCAGCCCCGCATGGGGCTCTGTGATGACAGCTCGGAGCCTGGAGCCTGCTTCGGATTCTGTGTCTCCCTCTCTCTCTCTGCCCCTCCCCCACTGGTGCTCTGTCTCTCTCTATCAAAAATAAATAAAATGTAAAAAAAAAAAAAAAAAAGACTGTTACTTGAAGACTATACTCGGACTCAAACTGACTGCAGATCTTGGAATTTGTGTTCACGTTTGGGGGAAAAGACAGGAATGTTGAGCAAAAACAAGCTCAATGTGTGGTATGGGTGTTATGTAGTCAACGAAACAAATCAGTGCTAAAATATCCCAAGCATGAATTCCCCATGACAAATCTAAGTTGCATGTAGATAGGGCTGATTTCGATTTTTCAAACTACATTATCTTCCCCCAAATATTACTGATATATTATTTAAGGAGTTATGCATACCAGCCTGCACTCTCGTTGTGGAACGGGAAATGAGATTCAACCATCTCATACAAGCATACAGAAAAAGGAAGCAAGCAAAATCGATGAGAAGGAAAATTTCCAGGTCCTATTGATAGACACTGAATTTGGACCTACTTCAGCTAATTCAATGATGGATGAAAAGATATCAAAGTAAAACAAAGTTACCCAGGAAAATATATTGTATAATAAGAAAAATGAATTGAAATGACATAGAAAAAAAGCATAATTCTGAAAATAATCTATTATTGATTACTGGTGGGAAATAAAGGAAAACCATTTTGCATGCTCAACAGAATGAAAAAATAACCAAACTGAAAAAATATATAACATGATGTCAGCAAAAATGGCACAGTAAAGAACTCTGAAAGACCATCCCTCCAAAAAGCAATAAAAAAAAAACCTGGCAAAATTATTAGAATTAACTTTTCCTAACTCTAGGAACTAACTAAAATATTGAAACCCCAGGAAAGGCTTAGTCGAAAACAAAAACAAAAGCTAAATCTTGGTAAGAACAGCAAGGTTTTTTTTTTTTTTTTTTTTGCTTTTTAATTTATTCTAATCCCATCCCTCACTCCAGCTCAGCAGTAGCATTGAAACTAAAAACCCATATTCCCAGTATCAGTAACAGAGGGAGAAGAAAGGAACTCATTTGCAAAGATTTGAAATCATTTCTTTACCTGTCTGGTGACTCCCTAGAAAATCAAAAAGTTAGACTTTATCTTCCTGATGTGGAACTCACTCAGTCCTAAAAACCACTATATTGAATGTGTTTGTAGAAAACATTGACAGGCAAACATTTTCATTACTGCTGACACAGGCAATGGATAATACTTGGGGGAAAAATAAGAATAAGAAAAAAATAACTAAACAAAATGTTTTGGAGGAAAGCCTAGGGAATGACATACTTTAGGGAACAAGGGTCTTGAAAAGCCCTAACATATTTCTAGGAATCTTGAAGGCAACATACATGTCCAGAGCTGTCTGAATGCTCAAGAAGACCTACGAAGGCCTTAACACATCTGGTTGACCTTGAGTTTCTGAACAAGCAGGAAGGTAGAGTTATGAAATGCTTAGCTATGTTTAGAAGGCATGCCCAAACCACATGCAGCTCTTTTTTGCAAGCCTGGAGATTTTCTCAGTCCTAGGCTTTAAAGGAAATCTCTATCCAATCCATAGATGATCACTGAGCTAATGGAACAGAGACTTCAGTGGCAACACATAATAAAGAATACAAACTTTACAAAATTAGTTCAAAAATCATGAAACAAAAACTACTACAGGAAGGACCAGCAACAAATCCCTAGGGAAGAAAGAATCTGATTTTCAGAGATGCCACACTGTAATATTCAAAATACCCAGTTTGCAACAAAATATTATGAGGCATGCTACACAAAAAACAAACAAACATGTCCCATACAAAGGAATAAAAACAATCATTGGAAACAGTCCCTGAGGGAACCCACATTGGAGTTACTTAACAAATATTTTAAATCAGTATTTTAAATATATCCAAGGAGCTAAAGGAAATGATATCCAAAGAACTAAAGGAAAGCATAAAAATATCTCACCAAATAGAGAATATCCATAAAGAAATATAAATTATAAAATGAAATCAAAGAGAAATTCTGGGTTTGAAAAGTATGATAACTTGAATGAAAACTTCACTAGTAAGGCTTAACAACACATTTAGGCAGGCAGAAGAAAGAATCAATAAAAGTGCTGATAGATCAACTGAGATTATCCATTCTGAGAAACAGAAAGAAAAAATAATAAAGAAAAATAAACAGAGCCAAGAAGACCTGTAGGATACTATCAAGTGTATTAGAACACATATAATGGGACTCTCAGAAGGAAAGGAAAGATAGAAAGGGGACAAGAGTATTAGAAGAAAAATAGTCAAAAAACTGAAGAACTCTAGGAAAAAACTCAAAAAAGAGCCACACTGGGACACATCATATTCAAAATATCAAAAAGCAAAGACAAAGAGAGAGTCTTGAAATCAGCGAGACACAATGGCTAATTATGTGTAAGAGATCCTCAGTGAAATTAACAACTGATTTTTTTCATCAGATACCACAGATGCCAGAAGGCAGTGAATAGAAAATATTATAGTCAGACTAACAAAATTGTCCTTCAAAAATGAAGAAGAAATTAAGTTCTTACAAAATAAATAAAAAGAGAGAGAATTTGTTTCCGATAAACCTGCCTTATAAGAAATGCTAAAGGAAGTCTTTGAAGATGAAATGAAATGAAATGAAACTAAAGACTAACATGAATCTACTCAAAGCAAAAAAACACCAAAACGTGTGTGTGTGTGTGTGTGTGTGTGTGTGTGTGTGTGTGTGTGAGTATTAATGTACTTTTTGTTTGTGAGTCCTTTTTCATATCTAATTTAAAAGACAGATGTACAGGGGCACCTGGGTGGCTCAGTTGGTTAAGCGTCTGACTTCAATTCAGGTCATGATCTTACCGTTCATGGGTTTGAGCCCCACATCAGGCTCAGAGCCTGGAGCCTGCTTTGGATTCTGTGTCTCCCTCTGTCTCTGCTCCTCCCCTGCTCATGCTCTGTCTCTCTCTGTCTCTCAAAAACAAATAAATGTTAAAAAATATTTTAAAAAGACAGATGTACAAAGCAATAACTGTAAATCTATGTTGGAAGACACAGAGTAAAAGGACATATTTTGTGATGATAATATCATGGAGAGGTGTAGGAGCTATAGAACTATAAGAGCAAAGTTTTATATACAATGAAAGTAAACTTGATCTTAATCTGAACTGCAGACATAAATTAAGATGCTAATTTTAATTAAGAAACCACTAAGAAAATAACTAAAATACATATAGTAAAAGAAACAACAAGGGAACTCATATGAGTACACTACAAAATATCTATTCAACACAAAAGAAGACAGAAATGAAGAAACTGAGGAAAATATATGACATATAGGAAACAAATACCAAAATTACAGAATTAAGTCTGTCTTTATCAGTAATTATATTAAATGCAAATGGGTTAAACTCTTCAATTAAGAAGCTTGGGTTAACAGACTGGCTAAAAAACCATGATCCAACAATATGTTCTCTCATATTGGAGACTCATTGTAAACTCAAAGGCATGAATGAATTAAAAGATAAGAAAAGAAATCCCATACAAATAGTAACCAAGAAAGAGCAGACAAAATAGACTTTAAAACAAAAATTTATATGAGACACAAAGAAGAACATTATAGAAGTATAAAAAGGTCAATCCATCGAGAAGTATAGTAGTTATAAATATATATACACCTAACAACAAAGTCCTAAAATACATGAGTCAAATCTGACCAAATAAAGGAATAAAAAACAGTGCACAAATAATAGTTGGAGACTTCAACACCCTACTTCAGTAATGGACAGAAAACAAGGCAGAGATGAAGGAAATAAAAGAATTGAATAACACTGTACCCCAACTAAATCTATTAGACATCTATAGATCATTCCACCTAATGACAACAAAATACACATTCCTCTTAAGTGCACATGAAACATTATCCAAAATGCACCGTAAGTGAGTCCACAAAACACATTTCAATAAATTTTGTAAGATTAAAAGCATATAAACAATGCAATTAGACATAGATAACCTAGGGAAATTTGGAAAATTCACAAATATGGTGAAATTGAACAACACATTCTGAAATAACCAATGAGTCAAAGATATCACAACACAATTAGCAAATACGTGGAGATGAACGAAAGTAAAAACACAGCATACAAAAACTTTAGGATGCACAAAAAACAATGCTGACAGGCAATCACTACTAGTAACATTTTTATATTTAAAAAAGAATCGACATTTCAAATAAATACTTAAATTTCCACTTTAGAAATGGAAAAAAAGAACAAATTAAATTCACAACAAGAAGATGGGAATTAATAAAAACTCAAGAGGCAATAAACAAAATAGAGAATTTTAAAGATTGAAAAAAAATCAACAAATCCAAAAACTGGCTCTTTGAAAAAATCAACAAAAATAAGAAAGCTTTAGTCAAACTGGCCAAGAAAAAAAAAAAAAAGAAATCAAAGTGGAGACATTCCAACCTATCTTACAGAGATAAAAAGAATTATAAGAAAATACTATAAACAATTGTATGCCAACAAGTTAGGTAACCTTCATGAAGTGAGCAAATTCTCACACACACACGCACAAAACTACTAAAACTGGCTCAAGAGGAAAATAACTTAATCACCGATCAAAAACTTCCAACAAAGAAAAGATGAGGAACAGATAACTTCCTAATGAATTAAGCAAACTTTAAAAATTTAAAACCAATATTTCTAAGTTTCTTCCAAAAATAGAAGGAAACACTTCTTAGTTTGTTCTATGAGGCCAATATTACTCTGATATCAAAAGCAGACAAAAACAGCCCAAACTACAGATCAATATCCCTTGTGAATATAGAGATAAAATCCTAAACAAAATACTTGGAAGTCAAATACAGCCTCACATTAACATGATTATACACCATGATCAGGCAGGATTTATCCTGGGAATAAAATGTTGGTATAACATATAATCAATGTAATACAACATATTAATAGAATTAAGGGGAAAAAATAATTCACATGACCATTTTTTTTAAATTTTTTTTTCAACGTTTATTTATTTTTGGGACAGAGAGAGACAGAGTATGAACGGGGGAGGGGCAGAGAGAGAGAGAGACACAGAATCGGAAACAGGCTCCAGGCTCTGAGCCATCAGCCCAGAGCCTGACGCGGGGCTCAAACTCACGGACCGCGAGATCGTGACCTGGCTGAAGTCGGACGCTTAACCGACTGCGCCACCCAGGCGCCCCCACATGACCATTTTAATAGAACAGGAATAGAACAAAACTTCCTCAATGTAATAAAGGACATCATACCGGATAGTGAAAGACTGAAAATTTATTCCACAAGATATGAAGCAAAACAAGGATGACTTCTTTTACCATTTCTATCAATGTATTATTAAAAGTTCTAGCCAGGGCAATTAAGCAAGAAAAGGAAATAAAAGGCATCTGGATTGGGAAAGAAGTAAGACTATCTCCATTTCTAGCTGACATAATCTTATTTGTGAAAAATCCTAAAAAATCCATATACACAAAACTTAGAGTTAATAAACAAGTTTAGGAAAGTTTCAAGATACACAATTGATACACAAAAATAAATTATCTTTCCATATATTAGCAATGAACAATTGAAAATGAAATTAAGGGGGCGCCTGGGTGGCGCAGTCGGTTAAGCGTCCGACTTCAGCCAGGTCACGATCTCGCGGTCCGGGAGTTCGAGCCCCGCGTCGGGCTCTGGGCTGATGGCTCAGAGCCTGGAGCCTGTTTCCGATTCTGTGTCTCCCTCTCTCTCTGCCCCTCCCCCGTTCATGCTCTGTCTCTCTCTGTCCCAAAAATAAAAATTAAAAAAAAAAAAAAAAAAAAAGAAAATGAAATTAAGAAAATAATTATATATATAATAGTTTAAAAGAATATGGGGCGCCTGGGTGGCGCAGTCGGTTAAGCGTCCGACTTCAGCCAGGTCACGATCTCGCGGTCCGTGAGTTCGAGCCCCGCATTGGGCTCTGGGCTGATGCTCAGAGCTTGGAGCCTGTTTCCGATTCTGTGTCTCCCTCTTTCTATGCCCCTCCCCCGTTCATGCTCTGTCTCTCTCTGTCCCAAAAATAAATAAACGTTGAAAAAAAAAAAATTTTTAAAAGAATAAAATATTTAGGAATAAATTTAACCAAGGATATGCATGTTTTCTACATAGAAAAAAAGAAAACTTTGTTGAAATAAAGACCAAAATAAGTTGGAAAATATCCCATGTATATTGAATGGAAGACTTAATATTGTTAAATGGCTAATTGCCCATTTGATCTATAGATTCAATGCAATCCTTATCAAAATTCCAGCTGCCCTTTTTATAGAAATGGGCAATCTGATGCTAAAATTCATATGAAATGTAAATTTTTCTGAATAGCCAAAACAATCTTGAAAAAGAAAAATCAAAGTTGGACTACTCACAGTTCCTAATTTCAAAACTACCACAAAGCTACAGTAATCAAAGCAGTGTGATACTGGCATTAGAGTACGCATGTATTAATGGAATAGAATTGAGACTCCAGAAATGTGTGTGTGCGTGTGGGTGGTTGGGTGGATGGGTGCATGCATGTGCATGCCAATTGATGTCAACAATGCTGCCAAGATTGTTCAATGGGGAAAGAATGGTTTTAGCAAGTGGTGCTGGGGCCATTGAATAGTCACATGAAAAGAATGATTTTGGACCCATGGCTCATGTCCTATGTAACAATTAACTCAAAATGGATCAAAGAGCTAAATATAAGAGCTAAAACTATAAAACTTTTAGAAGGAAAGTTAGGTATAAATCTTTGTGACCTTGGATTAGACACTGGTTTCACTGTTAAGAAACAGCAAATGAAAACCCACAAAATGGAAGAAAATATTTTAAATCATACACGATAGGGACCTAGTGTGTCCAGAATATACTAGGAGTAGTCACAACTCAACAATAAAAAGATGAGCAATCCAATTCAAAAATGGGCAAAGGATCTGAATAGATGTGGCCCCAAAGAAGAAATATATGGCCAATAAGCACATGAAAAGATGCTCAACATCATTATTCAGCAGAAAAATGACACCAAAATCACAAGGAGATACCACTTCACATCCACCAGGATGGTCATAAATAATAACAATGTTGGCAAGGATGTGGAGAAACGAAGCCTTATGCATAGCTGGCAGGACTATAAAATGATGCAGTCACTATGGAAAACTGTTTGACAGTCCCTCAAAAAGCTGAACAGAATTACCATATGACCCAATAACTCCACTCTTGGTTATATACCTAAGAGAATTGAGACATATGTTCACACAAAGACATACAACAATGTTTATAGCAGCATTATTTATTCTAGCCAAAGACCAGAAACTACCCACATACCCATCAACTGTGAATGAATAAACAAAATGTGGTCTACTCATACAATGGAATATTATTCAGCCATAAAGAAGAATGGAGTACTGATACTTGTTACAACATAGATGAATCTTGAAACATGCTATGGGAAAGAAGCCAGATGCAAAATTACACACAAAAAAGTACTGTACAATTCTATTTATATTAAAAGTCCAGGAGAGATGAATTCATGGAAACAGAAAGTAAAATTAGTTGTTGGCATGGGATGGGAGGAGGGCAAATTGGGAGGTATGCAGTTTCCTGATTGAGTAATAAAAATATTCCGGAATTTGATAGTGGTGATGGTTACATACATTCTGAATATAGTAAAAACTACTGAATTGTACACTCTAAAATTGCTAAAATAGTAAATGTTATGTTATGTGAATTTTACCTCATTAAATAATTTTTTTAATTTGAAAAACAAAACAAAACAAAATGATGTCCTTATTGGCCTCATGTTGCTTATTCCAGAATATCATCCCATCTTTCTGCCTATATTGTCATCACCCTGGCTTATTTGTGTTCAGCTGGATGACTTAGTGGATTGAAATACACAGCTCTCCAGTCCTCAGAGATCTCAAGATCACAAGAACATTCTTTATCCTCACCACCATCACAAGGATTATACTTCTGCTGTTGTGTTTTTTGTTTCCTTTCAGTCTTTCTTTATTTCATTCATTTTTCTTTCCAGCTCATCATCCTTTTTATTTTTCTTTTGTCTCTACAGCTTGCTTCTTACTTACAATTTTAGCTTTTTTTTTTTCACGGAGTTTTTATCTCTGCCACTGAGATACAAAAGAATTTCCTAAAATTTTCTTTTGCAAGTTACTGTAACTCATGTTAAAAGAAATCATTCCACAGTGCCCAGCACATTCTACGTGCTAAACATTGGTTAATAAAATATCTAATTCTTGTTGTTGTTGTTGTTGTTGTTGTTGTGAAAATGAGTAAAGGAAACCTCATTTAAAATGGAGTCAGGAGGGGCGCCTGGGTGGCGCAGTCGGTTAAGCGTCCGACTTCAGCCAGGTCACGATCTCGCGGTCCGGGAGTTCGAGCCCCGCGTCAGGCTCTGGGCTGATGGCTCAGAGCCTGGAGCCTGTTTCCGATTCTGTGTCTCCCTCTCTCTCTGCCCCTCCCCCGTTCATGCTCTGTCTCTCTCTGTCCCAAAAATAAATAAACGTTGAAAAAAAAAATTTTTTTTTTTAAATAAATAAAATAAAATGGAGTCAGGAAACCCTAAAGGAGGAGCACTCACACAGGTACCCCTTTGTGCAACCTGCAAGCCAACAGGAAGAAAAAATATTGCCCCCTCGCCCCAGCAACAGTATACTTACCACCTCTTGAATCGAAGAGAAACTGCCACGACCTCAAACTCTGCCTTTTCTTCGATAAACTTTTGTTCAAAATAACCCTCCCCCATAAGAGACTCTTAAAAAAAATAAAAAAAATAAAAAAAAATAACCCTCCCCAATTTCCTGTTAACACCTAATAAAATCTGACCTTCCCTTGGCCTCTTCAGAGGTGCCTATGGTTTACCATAGCTTTCTTGTCCTAGACTGCTCCACTATTCCTGAATAAACTCCTTTTGCTGGTAAAATAACTGACTAATTTATTTTTAAGGTTGACACTATTATAGAAATTAAAAGGAATCTGACACAGCAAATTCAGGAGTTGTCCAGGAATGACTCAATTATTTGCTGCTATGAAGATTCACAACATGCCCATTTTCTGTCTTGGTCAATCTCTGAGCCCTGGAGTGGAATAGAGTCCTGAAACTCACAAGCTCACAAAGTTGACCCCATCAGGACACCAGGATGGCACTTCACATCAAGTTTACAGGAACTGAAACGTAAACACGAACGCTAATGTATTAACTTACAATGAGAAACATTGTCATAAAAGGGTTGGATAATAATAATAATAATAATCTCTAAACACTAATTATTTAACAAGTCCTGCTCTAAGTGCCTTAACATGCATCATTCCATTTAATCCTCATGACAATTCTATGATTATTTAAGTTTAAGAAAATTAAATATTTAGAGAGAATAAGGGAAAATTTTATGAGGAAATTATTGTCCTTGAAGATCTGCTAAGTTGCCTCAGTGTCATCAGTGTGATTTAAGAATACCTAAGCCAAACACACCCAGAGAGGATCAATTATCTTCATGTATAGCCCTCTTTGTCTGGGCAAGCATGCACATTCTTTCTCATTTCAAGAAAAGCATCCCCAAATCATGGTGATTGTAATAATTCTTATTGAAATTATGCCATCAATATTCTTAGGACAAAAACGGTAGTCATCCTGAAAATTACTAAAGGAGATGGGATTTTATCTACCTCTATAGGTCTTGACATTCCTGACCTGATAAGGCCAAGTTTCCTTATTCATGATCCCTCCCGCAGCCCTTTTAATTGTATAAGATTCATTCCCAGGAACAATGGAAAGACAGCCTGACAAGAATAATCCCTTATCTCACTCAGGTGGCCTGTCTTTTTGAAAAATACTGATATATTCAGAGTCATATAAAAATCATGTCCTAAAACCCCAAAAAACCTTCTTCTCTGATTTAAGCAAATAAAAAGAAAATAACTCTGTTTCTAAATGCTATGTGACAGCCTAACATAATGGAATGTAAGGTTATTAAGGCCCTCTATGGCTTTCTTCAGAGCTGGGTCACTTTGGGTAATAGCCTCTGGGGATTCAGGGTCTCACAAAAATGCATATTCATGATCACAGCATCACTAGGGAAATCTGAATATTGAGAATATAAACATTTAAAAAGCTGACTCCCATGACATTTTTTCCAGCTTTATTGATATTAGTATACAAAATATTGCACATAATTAATATATATAATTCCATGAGTTCGACATAATATATGCACTTATGTTACCATCACCACAATCCAAGTTAAATATATTCATCACCTCCACAAGGTGCCTCATGTCCCTCTGTTTTTTGTTTTGTCTTTTTATTTTTTGTGATCAGAACACTTCACGTGAAATCTACTCTCTTAACAAGTTTTTAAGTTACACGATACCCGATTGTTAACTATAACCACTGTGTATGGAAACAGCATGGAAGTTTCTCAAAAAATTAAGAACAGAACTACCATATGGTTCAGCAATACTACTCCCGGGTATATGTCCAAAAGAGTTGAAATTAGGATCTTGAAGAAATATCTGCACTCTCGTGTGCACTGCAACAATATTCACAAAATGGCCAGGACATAAAAGATATTTAAAGGTCTATCCACAGATAAATGGATAAAGAAAATGTGGGACATACAATGGAATATTGATCAACCTCAAAAAGGAAGGAAGTCCTGCCATTTGTGCCAACATGGGTGAGCCTAGAAGACATAATGCTCAGTTAAATAAGTCAATTTCAGAAGGGCAATCATGATTCCTCTTCTATGGGGCATCTAAAATAGTAAAAGGTATATAAGTGGGCAATCGAAAGGTGGTTACCAGGGCTGGGGGGTGGGGAAATGGAGAATTGTTCAATGGGTATAAAGTAACAGCTCTACAACGTGAGTACTTTCAGAGATCTGCTGCACAGAGTAATCCCGTGACATTTTTCATGATCAAATCTTGAGTGCTGGCTTTGACATACTGATTGACCTCTAGAATGACTCAACATCCAGTTGTTTCCAAGTGTTTTGTTACAGTAACAGACAGGTAATGGCTGTATTTCTAAAACAAGCTTGAAATAAAACTACAACTGATTGGGACCCCTGGAATGTTCAACCACCTTCATTATATGTAAAGTCTTCGGGTTTTCCAGAGTCATGGTTTTAAATCTTACGCTATTCAGATTTAACTCCTCATCATTTACGCGGGTCAGATAGAATTTACCGGGCATTGAAGCATGCGTTAATCTTTTTCTAAATTTTTATTTTTTAAAAACTCTGAGACACCCAGCAATCAATAAAAGTAGAATCAATTATCTTTTTATCTCCTTGCATGTTCAGGAAATGAATCAGCAAGGACAGCAGTGAGAAGCTGTTCTGGTTTTTTATGAGTCAACTATGCAAGCAGTAAAATGTGTGAGAGTTGTGGGGATTCAAGTTGCCAAATTCTCACTTACAATATACCAGACAAACACAGTCATGGCAATTAGTATGTGCGTAATACCTTATGTCATGATGCATTTTCACATGTATTAACAGATTTAAATCATCGCCAAGCACCTGAGACGGGTATTTCTGTCTTGAAGAATTTAAGGTGCAGAAAGATTAAGGGGCTTCATAAAAGACACACGGAGACCCCAGGTGACTCCTGGTTCCATGCCCAAAGCACTTCCACATTTTAGCGTTTTATGGTAGAATCCATAAACTAATATTGAATCTTGTCTCCTAATGAAATATGGTCTCACAACTGGTTATTATAAATGGAGGCTCCTTGCAAACATTACCTTTCTTGATGGTTTTTAGTTATTAGTCGTACAACTTGGGGTAATCATATTTGGCCAGATGTAATGAGTTTCCCCAGCAAATTATGAAAAACTGGACTTTGTGAATGTTGTTGGGCATTTTAAAATCATACCCCCTAGGCACTATAGCTAGGATTAATTCTCTGTAATATCAGAGATCACAAATGCATGAAACCAATACTCAATTACTCACTCAGATCATCGTGGAATTTTTTTAATCCTAAAATTATTTCTTCCTTTCTCTGACCACACTTCAGATTATATTACCCTAATCAAGGAACACAAGTGAATGTGAATCTTGGCTTCAAAAATGTAATTAGGAAGTAATTAGTAAAAGACATGATCTATATGTATCATATGTACAGATACCTTTTGCTACTTCCTTCCAACTGTATGAACATCGAAACTAGATTGAGAGAAATAAGTAAGTTATTCAAATAAAGTATATGCAAACATACTTATACATATATAATGGATTTATCACACACACATGTACACAAAAATGAATTCATACCATAACTTTCAATGACAAACTACTAACAACAGAAAGTTCAGTCCTCCCCCTTTCTATGCCTGACTCCCTTCTCTGACAGTGAGAAATCTAGCTCACGTTACATTCAGTAGATTTACTTGATCGCCCAGTCATAAAATACACAGGAAGTACTTTACAATTTTTGACTCATAGCACTGCACACCCACAAACAACAAAAAAACCTACTAACTAGAGCTCAGTATTTATTTATAGTTTTTTTTTAAATGTTTAATTTCAGTACAGTTAACATACAGTGTTAAATTAGATTCACGTATACGATATGGTGATTCAACAATTCTCCACATCACTCAGTGGTAATCAAGAGAAGTGTATTTTTTAATCCCCTTCACCTATTTCTCCCATCCCCCCATCTATCCCCCAAATGGTAACCATTTATTTCTCTATAATTAATTATTTGTTTGTTCTCTATAGTCAACCATTTGATACAGTTCTCTGTTTTTTTGGTTTGTCTCCTTTTTTCCCTTTGTTGGGAAAATTCCACATGTAACACAGTGAGATATCACCTCACACCTGTCAGAATGACTAAAATTAGCACAAGAAACAACAGGTATTGGTGAGGACGTAAAGGAAAAGGGACCCTCATGCACAGTTGGTGGGAATGCAAACTGAGGAAGCCATTGTGGAAAACAGTATGGAGGTTCCTCAAAAATTTAAAAATAGAACTACACTGTTACCCAGTAATTCCACTACTGGGTATTTGCCCAAAGAAAATGAAAACGCTAATTCAAAAGGATTCACACCCCTATGTTTATTGTAGCATTGTTTACAATATTTACAGCCTTTTATAATCTAAGGGCATCAAGTTAAAATACTGAGTTCAGGGTACCTGGGTGGCACGGTTGGTTAAGCATCCAACTCTTGATCTTGGCTCAGGTCATGATCTCAGGGTTCATGAGTTCAAGTCCCGCATCGGGCTCTGTGTTATTGGTGTGGAGGCTGCTTGGGATTCTGTCTCTCCTTCTCTCAGCCCCTCTCCAACTTGTGTGCTTGTTCTTCCACTGTCTCTCAAAATAAGTAAATAAAGTTAAAAAAAAATACTGAGTTCAAACGTAACTTCGATTAAGTAAGCTTCCTCTGCATTCCGTGTGACAATGTTACTCATTTCAAGCATGGTTATATTCAATTCCTTTCATTCACTTTTAAACTTATGGTTCTTTTGAGTATGTACAACATTATTACGTCTCCAAAAAGTCAAAACTATCTAAAGGGCACATTTAGGAAATGCCATCCCCTCTTTCCACTTCACTCCCATCCTCATGTCTACATTGTCAGTCTAGGTCTTTCCTTGTAAAATAAACAGACACATGTAGCATTTTACAATTTCCTTTTTTTTCTTAATCAGAAGTTAGTATGCTATAAATACTTTTCTGCACCTGTTTCCTGCAATCACTCTATATCCAATCACAGAGATCTCTATCATTCTTTCACGGCAGCTGCGGAGTATCCTATTGTGTAGACATGTTCCAGCCGCTTCAACTACTCTTCTACATATGGCCATTCATGATGTTCCATTATAAAAATACGGCAATCAATATCCTTATGCAAATGTATTTTCACGTAGTTGGGGATGTAGGTTGAAGTTAAAATAGTAGAATACTAGAATACCAGAAATTGTCTTGCTGGGTCAAAACATAAATGTAATATTTAGGCTTTCTCAAATATTGCCAAATCCCATCCATGAGGGTTGTGCCAATTTCCGTTCCTTCCAGCAATGTGGGCAAGTGCCTTGTTTCCCACATCCTTATCAACACCCTTGATTGAGTTATTCTTTTATACTGCTGCAAATCAGAAGTCCAAAACTGACGTTTGCTGGGCTAACATCAAGGTATAGAGAAGGCTGTGTTCCTTCTGGAGGCTCCAGGGGAAAATCTTTTCCAGCTTCTTAGATGTCTCCTGAATTCTTTGGATCACGCATGACCCTCTTCCTCCATCTTCAAAGCCAGCAGCATCATAGCTCTCTTGTCCTTTTTCTGCCCATGACTCTCTTTCCATATATAAAACTGCATGCAGAAAGGTTTCTTCACTTTTAAGGACTCACATGGTTACACTGGACCCACTCAGATAATCCAGGAAAACCTCCCCATCCACAGTCCTCACTTTTTTTTTTTAATTTTTTTTTTTTTTAACATTTATTTTTGAGACAGAGAGAGACAGAGCATGAACGGGGGAGGGGCAGAGAGAGAGGGAGAGACACAGAATCTGAAACAGGCTCCAGGCTCTGAGAAGTCAGCACAGAGCCCGACACGGGGCTCGAACTCACGGACCGCGAGATCATGACCTGAGCCGAAGTCGGACGCTTAACCGACTGAGCCACCCAGGCGCCCCACACAGTCCTCACTTTTAATCACATCTGCAAAATCCCTTTCATCAAGTAAAGTAGCTCATTCAGATTCCTGGTGATTAGGACATGGGCGTCTTCAGTACCACGTACAATTTGTCGTCCAATATGGAAATTTTTCTTTCTGGGATGATTCTGTCTGTGTTTCATCTAAATCCTCTGTCCTCTCCAACTTCTGATGGAATTTCTTAAAGCTTCCGTTTACTGCTTTTCATATTCACAGGCTCAAAGGGCCAGGGTATCTTGGCTGCAATATGGAGTTTGTTTTTCTTAGAGGTTATCTGAAGTTAATAATATTCTCTGTCTCCTACTAGCGTAAGGCTGACGTCGTAGTCTCTGTGGTCTATGTGGTCTTGTTTCATGTTTCGGAGGATTATGTATGGAGAGCTTTGGATTCAGTATTCTGCAAAGTTGCAGGTTTTCGCCATTAATGCATGATTTGGGAGATTTCTAAAGCTTCTCTTTTTTTTTTTTTTTTTTCCAACGTTTATTTATTTTTGGGACAGAGAGAGACAGAGCATGAACGGGGGAGGGGCAGAGAGAGAGGGAGACACAGAATCAGAAACAGGCTCCAGGCTCTGAGCCATCAGCCCAGAGCCCGACGCGGGGCTCGAACTCACGGACCGCGAGATCGTGACCTGGCTGAAGTCGGACGCTTAACCGACTGCGCCACCCAGGCGCCCCTAAAGCTTCTCTTAAGGCATCGATAGTGTTATTACAAATGTATTTTGAAAATGAGAGTACCACACATTGCCTCTGATCACCAAAGATGTCAGTGGTGAATAAGGTTCCAGAAGCCTTTTGAAAAAGGAAAGGGATAAGCTCTTGCAGTCAGACAATGAGAACCGTCTAAAGCTCTGCTACAACTCGCCACCGGCTATAAACAAACACCTCCCTGGAAGACAAGGCCTCCTAATTAATTATATTTGTCATTTAACACCTACTCTAGTCAAGCTCGCTTTTATCTAAAACTGCTCTAATCAATACTGCTTTGTTGCTGGCAAGCTTTACCCGCTTATGCTTCCTTGTAAAATAGGAACATAACGCTTTAACATTTCTCCACATCTGTGTTTTTAATGTCTCACTGCCTATGCGTGGCTCTCTTTCTTTACAAACCCTGGTCAGGTTCTCTCGGATCGCTTGACAGATGCTTTCTCCTTTCCAGAAAGGTTTTGTTATTTTATCTCTTATACTAAGAAATGGCCAGGGGGCTAAGTTTCATTAACAAAATGAAGAAACCATATAAAAATGTTAAGGGCAGCTTAGACGAGCTGTTTCTCGTTACTTTTTTATTAATTGTATCTTTAAAGCAATATGTTAGAATCAAATGACACAAAAGGGTTCACCAGGAAAAACAGGTCTTCATCCAAATGTAAACCCTTAGTTCCCCTGTCCTCTACCCCAAATCAACCCTCATAACTCTTTTCATATTTATTCTGGCAGACAAAATTCATTCTACCACAATAACACGTGCATACATTCCCTTTTGTAACGCACAAACAGGGGCAAATTATACTACCAAACCTTTTTCTCCTTTTTTTCCTTAACTGTGCACCTTGTGATCTTTCCTTATCAACATACAAAAATTCTGTCTCACATTTTCACAGCTGCATGGCATTACTTTATGTGACTAATGCATGATATATTTAAGTACTCCCCTGTTAATGGACTTATATAATTAAAATTTTAATCTGAATTTCTAATATTATGCACATTTGTTTTGCATATTTATCTATTGCAAGCCAAGTGTTTTCTTTTCAAGAAGCAACAGCAAGAACTTAGGGCATGCAGTCAGAGTGGCTAAAATGAACCACTCAGGAGACTACAGATGCTGGCGAGGATGTGGAGAACCGGGAACCCTCTCGCACTGTTGCTGGGAATGCAAACTGATGGAGTCGCTCTGGAACACAGTGTGGAGGTTCCTCAAAAAAATTAAAAATTAAAAATTAAAAATGGGTGTTGGGCATTGAGGAGGGCACCTGTTAGGATGAGCACTGGGTGTTGTATGGAAACCAATTTGACAATAAATTTCGTTTTAAAAAATAAATAAATAAATAAATAAATAAACTTAAAAAAAAAAAAGAACTTAGGGCATAAAATGGAATCTGGTTAGCAAATAAATACTAAAAACATGGGGCCAGTTTCCCACATGCACAGAGGTTAGAAGTTAGTGCCCCCACCTTTACAACAAGAGAAGTTGGGCAAACTGAAATCATTGAACCCATCAGAGACTTGAGATCATAGAGTAAATTATTACTGCAAAACCAGACACAAGCAAACAGAGACTCATAGCAGAGATCAGCTTCTCCTAAGCTGATGTCATTGGAGCCATAAACTGGTAGGAAGCCCTAACTGGGAATTTTGACAAATTGCTGGTGGCTGAATGAGGATTAGCATGAAAGCTAGAAACTCCTGGGGGTTGCAGTCTTTGGTAACCTCTACCCTTTCGTGGTTTTCGTCTCTGATGAAACTTGGGTTACTCTCCCAGCAAAGAGCCAAGAAAAATCCCCCCTTGTTTCTGAAAAGGGAAGGGGGGAAAAAAACATTTTGAAGTACATCAAGATAATTCTCCATAAGGAAGGTCTATTCTCCAGTTTATCCAACCTAGGACCTTGACCCCATTCCGGCCACCCCTAGCCTTCTTGTCTTCCATAAGGCTGGAAGTGCGTGGGGAGGCTAAGAAAGGTCAGGGTCTGGGGGATATAGACGCACTAGAATACTGAGATTTTGGAAGTTTGGAATCTAGTAAGATTATGGAATGCTTCCCTCCCCGTATACCTTATCACCACATTAAGAGGACCCTAACATAATAACAGTTAACAACAGCTGGAAAAGCGACAAGGCACAGACTCTGTCCTTCAGGGAGTACCTGGATGGCTCAGTCAATTAAGTATCTGGCTTCAACTCAGTCCATGATCTCATGGTTCATGATTTCAAGCCCTACCTCTGGCTCTGTGCTGACAGTGCAGTTCCTGCTTGGGATTCTGTCTTCCTCTCTCTCTCCCCTTCCTTGGCTCATGCTCACTCTCTCTCAAAATAAATAAATAAAGCTAAGAAAAAAAGGCAAATAGTGGTGAACAAAAATTACTGAAAATTCAAAATTAAAAAATTACTTTAAAAAAAAACATCAGGAAAAGTCCTTCAGGATACCCTGAGACAACAGGGGAAACAAAGAAAAACGACTTTAGAGGAACCTGACGTTTCAGGCACCTGTAGCTACCGCAAACTTTCAACACAACCCGAGTCCTATGCAGATTGACGTAAAACCTCTGACTAAAGGACTATTTATCTCAGTTCCTGTTAGCCAAAGTCTGGCTTCCAAGAAAAATATATAAGACATGTTAAAGAAATCGAATCAACGATTAATAACCTTTCCAAAAAAAAAAAAAAAAAAAAAAACAGCGTTGGCTGAGATGGTTTCACTGGTGAATCCTACCAAACATGTAACACGTCAATTCTCCATAACATGTTTCATGAAGTAGAAACGGTGGGAGTAATTCCTGACTTAGGCCGTGATGCCAGCATAATTCCACCACCAAAACGAGGCCAATACAGTAAGAAAAGGGAAAGTACCGACCAATATCTCTCATGTACGTGGAGGCAAACGTTGTCAATAAAGTGCCAGAAGATGAATACGATCGTGGGACAGCCTGCAGGTTTCAGTGGCGTGAAAGCGAGCCAGCAATCTCCAAAGTCAGTTTACTTGTTTGTTCATTTGTTTGTTTAAATCCCACTTCGCGGTGAGTAATAATCGCTAGAGGGCCTGTTAAAAAGGAAGAGTCTAAGATCACTTCCAGACGTGGACTCAGTGGTTATGCAGTGGAGCCCCGGAATCTGTATCCATAAGGCTCCCAAACGATTCCGGCACAAACGGCCATGGACCGTGCGGGGAGCACACATAGACCTTGGAGTTGCAATCCGGGAGTGCTCTGGTGGAGGAGAAAGATTGTAAAGCATGTGTACGAGGAGGAAAGCAAAGTATTATCCGCACAAGAGTCCCCTTGGTAGGTGACAGAGTTTTATTAAAAATTATCTCCCTAGGAAGCACAGGACAGGATCCAGAGGGCTTGGAAAAAGAATGAAATGAAGCCATAAAGAAATGGATAAATTGATATGCCAGAGAAATAAACAAGACAGGAAGGTAGTGTGTAGGGGAGAGGCACCGCGACTTTTCAAGACATGAGCACTTACGAGAGAAGATGACCAGGGAAAAATTCTGAACAGCGATAGCGAGACTTTTAAGACCTGAGTTGTTAGTAGATTCTCATTTGTTTGTGTGGCTGCTAATATGAAAATGCCCTCGCTCTGGAACCTCTCTAAAACCTGACTTGTCTACAGGAGATATAACAGTAATTAAAGAATGAGTAGCTGAAGGGAAGCATGAGCTCTTTTCATGAGTTTCTCCACGAAGCATCATGGTGTCGGAGAAGTTCACACATGGTTTGAGTTGGGAGACAGCCGTCTACAAGACAAAGATGTAAATAAAGAGGCAGCTGGGGAACTGATCCTGGTGTCGTGGAAGGACAACTTTCCTTTTCCCACACTATTAGAAACCTGATAACTCAAATACCTATTTATTCATCCATTCAACAAATACGGACGATAAGACAATGGTAGTCTGTGTGTAATGAATTACAAAAGGGAGAGAAAAACAGCCACAGTCCTTGTCCTCATGAATCTTGCAGTGTAGTAGGAAGATAAAAGTAAATTGAACAGTCCCACAAATCCAATTACAACTTTTTGGGGTCGTAGGGAGATGGGTCACATACCGCTATAAGAGTCATTAAGAAGGGAAGAAGATCTCTTAAGAAGGGTGATGGGATCAATTTTCCAGATAATTAAAGTGAGTGTTGAAGGGTGAGTAAGAGTTAAGTGGGGTTAATATCATGGACAGGAGTAACTGAAAAGCTTCAGGCACGCCATATTACCTTGATTCGAAGACAGTACGAATGAAAAGACACATCGATTTAACAATAGCTTTGTGGGGGAATAAAGAATCATGACCACCTACATGGACGCATTTCATATAGCTGTGACTTCGCTTCTGAGAGGCTGAAAGGTTAACATCCTGAGGCAACAGGATTCTTTACATTCCAAGCCCAGCACAGTGCCTGCCACAAGCGGATACTCCACAAACATTTATAAAATAAATTAGTATCTGCCCCTCTTCTGTCTCTTTCACCCTTCTTTTCTTGCAGGTGTTGACATCCCATTTTGCTTGTCAGACACACTGAGTTTTAAAGATATATGTGTTCCTTCTTCTTAGAGCATTTTTTGTTTTGAAAGATGCTATGGGAAAAGCCATAGGGCATACTTAAATGGATACGTAACGATGGAATTTTAGGCATTTCTCTCTATTGGAACTGCTTTGAGATGAGGGTCTTCGCACAGATCTTGGAATCAGAATATGTAAAACACAACTTGTGCGATGAATGCTAACTGGAGTTTTTTTTTTTTAATGTTTATTTATTTTTGAGAGACAGAGAATGCAGTGGGGCAGGGGTGGAGAGAGAAGGGGACAGAGGATCCGAAGTGGTCTCCTCTGAAAGATGAAAGCCGATGCAGAGCTTGAACACACCAATTGTCAGATCACGACCTGAGCCAAAGTCAGTCGCCTAACCGACTGAGCCACCCAGGCACCCCACATGGAAATTCTTTTTAAAAAATCATCTACTGAACACAGGGGCGCCTGGGTGGCTCAGTCATTTGAGCGTCCGACTTCGGTTCAAGTCATGAGTTCGAGCCCCGCGTCGGGCTCTGTGCTGACAGCTCAGAGCCTGGAGCCTGCTTTGGCTTCTGTGTCTCCCTCTCTCTCTGCTCCTCCCCCACTCATGCTCTCTCTCTCTCTCTCTCTCAAAATAAATAAACCTTAAAAAAATCATTTACTGGACACAGTAATCGTTCATTTTTTTTTTTTTTAATCAGGTCACTGTCCAATGCCGATAGACAAAGTACTACTCTGTTCTACACAGTCTTTCAAGGATCTCTCTCCATCTTTTATGTCTCTTCCCTCTCATAGGTTCTTAGAGTCCACTCTACTCAGGAATAGAATGTAGAGACTTTATAATGGAGATGTTGGAAGGTCAGGCTGGCAAGAGAAAAATGTCAGTTCTGCTCACGTTTCGTAAGCCAGAACGTGGTTTCATGGTCACGTCTAATTGCACATTTATACCAGGGTTGTGTTGGAACCAAAGCCTAATTTCTGTCCGTAAACAAACCAGAGCTAACTAGCCCATGTGAGAATGGATTCTGCAACAGGGATTGTAAGCACAGACTCTAAGGCAGCGGCCGTGCTCCCCACCTCCTGGGTGTTTCCCCCCTTTGTGGAATCCTCTCTCTTTGACTAGAGGCAAGACTTAATCTGATCAGTAAAATGTGGCAAAGGTGATAGAATGTTACTTCATTGGCTATGTTACATTATATAAAACTCTGCCTTAAAATCCAGTCTTTCTCGATTTCTGGCTTTGTTATGAGAGGGCCAATGGGGAAGACCAAGAGGCAAGGTACTGAGGTGGTTCCAGAGGCTGAGAGAAAGTTTGCAAGAAACTAAGCCCCTAACTCTAGCAGCTACAAGGGAATAAATTTCATCAACAACATGAATGAGCTTAAAAGCAGATCCTTCCCCCAACTGAGCCTTCAACGTTTATTTATTTTTGGGACAGAGAGACACAGTGAATGGGGGAGGGGCAGAGAGAGAGGGAGACACAGAATCAGAAACAGGCTCCAGGCTCTGAGCCATCAGCCCAGAGCCCGACGCGGGGCTCGAACTCACGGACCGCGAGATCGTGACCTGGCTGAAGTCGGACGCTTAACCGACTGTGCCACCCAGGCGCCCCCCAACTGAGCCTTCAGATGAAAACACAGTCCAGCCTGGTGAGACCCTGAACAGAGGACCCAGCTAAGTTGAGCGTGGATTCCTGAACCACAGAGCCTGTGAGATCATAAATGAGTGTTGTTTGAAGCAGCTAAGTTTGTGGTAGTTTGTTATGCACTAATAGAAAATAAATATAAGAACCTCATTTGCGCCTCTGTCTCATATGCTACCATATTAAGATTGGTAATCCTAATCTTTAAAACTTGACAAGATGGATTTGACAATGGACAGACTAAGTGTCAAGTCCTATTTCAAAATCCTCCAGCAAGGGGCCTCCTGGGATCTGCTATGCTAACCATCATCTGACACTGATAATGTTTTCTTTCTGCCAGATTTACGAGCTAAACGCTTAGCTTTCTTCTCTGTACAGTTAATGAAACATTGCGCCCCCCCCCCCGCCCCGTTAACTTCATGCCTGACCAGGTCTTAAGTTGTAAACACCATTCCAGACTTCACACACACGGATCACGAAGAAAGAAGAAGGTAAAGGCACAGGAATAAGCACAATAATTCTGATTCAAATTCCTAAGGAGCAGGACCGCCTGGAACCGTGTGGTTGCCAACCCCATCCACCCTAGACTACCAGGATAAGGAGTACTTGGATCCTTTCCCTTCTTCACGGCCAGAATATCAGGTCCTTGGAGAGTATAGAAATGCTCAGAAGCAGCCTGAAGTAGTGATTTGAACTGCTGGACCCTTCAGTCACCCGGAACAACTGACAGATGGAGAAGGCTACGGAGCCAGGTGGTGAGGCTGAGATGTAATCTAGCTGCCCGCCCATCAGCCCATCCTTCTGTTGCTCTGGGATGTCCCACAGGAACCCAGGGGGCAGCGGGGAATTGAAAGAATGGGAAACACCTTGGCCATAGCTTCTAAGGCAGCTCAAAGGCACAGCCAGTTTTGGGAAATATGAGCCAACCGCCTCCCCTTCCTTTTGCAAAAAACAAGATCAGGCACTCTCCCACAATAAGGAGAGGGAGCCACCCTGGACCGTGGAGGGGGAGCTGGCCATATGTTGGCTGCATCCTATAGGCAGGATTAAGTACACTCCCCACAGAGACCCATGAAATCTCCATCCCAACCAAATGAAAGGTACCGAAATACCTATAATGTGCCTCTTTGCTCAGAAAGCAAAGAATTTGGGGAGCTAGTCCACTCCGTCTCACCCACCACTATCAATATGCTTCCCACACTTAATTTTTCTCTTCTTTTGCTGCTTCTCAACGACCAAAACATGAAACCAATCTTGAATTTTTTTTTTCTATAGTTGATGCCTTACCCTTTCATTTTCCCCTCTGGTCACATCTTCAACTTTGCAAAGACGAGAAATTCACGTACGTATGCCTCTGCCATTTGAAAGTATATACTCCTGGAATGGAGGTGCAAGATGAAAAAAGGAGGAAATACATATTAAAAGTTTGACTTGAGGAAACGATCTGTCAATGCAGATAAACTGGATATAAAGAACCAAAAAAAATAGTTCCTGGAAAAAAAAAAATCACCCTCGTCTGCACACGAATCAGCCATGTTTATTGAGCACCCACTCTATTCAAGACACTAAGCTCAAAGTTAAAGAAAACATAAATGCGTTAGAATCGCCAATTTTTCTCCCTAAAAGTTTCTCCTTTGTTTTGAGAGCTAGGAAAAAAAGAGATTGGAATGACACCATAGTATATATCGTAGAGTGGGTTGTCACTGATAAATTTGTAATCTTGACTGACCCTCAGATAAAGTTTGCCTTTTGCAAAGGTAAATCTTTGTCTTGTTAAAACCAACAGGAAAAAGTGTGTCTCAGCTTGTGATCCGGTGAAGGTCACCCAGCAAATAAGGCTTTGAGCTGAATCTTAGACACAGTTCTTCCAGCCCCACATCCAATGCCCTTCTCACTTTATGCATCTGTCTCTAAACGAAACAAGCTCTACGTGCCAAGGCTGTCTGTGAATGGGAGGAACGACCTAGAATCCCATGAACAAGTTTGTCAGAAGGATGCGGAACGTGAGCCCAGTTCTGCCACTTCGGCACACAGGGAAACATGGAGAGGAAGCTCTGGGCTGGGACTGAGAGCAAAGGCTTACAAGCGTGAATGACAATTAACATAAGAAGGGCCCTGTGAGTATTTACAAGTCACTGACTGTCTCCCTCACTTCTCACGTGCGATAACTCTTCATGCGTATACAATTAGAAAATATCTTCTGCCATATAGGAATACTTTTTCTCCTTTGGGGTGTGGTGGCAGTGAGGCAGCGACCCCTGTGTCTGTAGGGGAGGCAGTGGTTGTATATGTGAGCTTTGACCTAACTCAAATGACTTTTATGCTCATTCAAGGAACTATCTCCTCTAAAGCACTCATCAAGTAGGTGCGCAATAAATACTGCCTTTGGATCCTCCAAGGCATCCTGTATTTCCCTTCGACAATTGTCAAACAACCCAACCTAGAGCCATCAAAACAAGAAAGATTGAGAACACGCCCTCGGGCCTGGTTCCAGGTGGTAGGCTAGCAGTTCTAACAACAGCACGGAAAGCTGGAAACTCCCAGCTGCTGTAGATCAGTTGCTTTGAAGCCAAAACAGATTCTAAGCCAACTGACTTTTACAGACCTAATTAGAAAGCATAGCTTTATGGCCCCAAGGAGTGGATGATTCACATACATTGTGTGTGTGTGTGTGTTTCACAGCAGTCATAAAAATTAATTGAAAATCTTTCTTCAGCACCCAAAGCCGTGTTTTGCTCTTTATTTCACCTAAACATTTAGCATTGGTTGTAAAGAGTTGGGTTCTAAATATTTTATTTTGTATTTGAAACACTTTTAATTCCCAAGTGAGTCAGTGTTCCAGTTTTGTTTTGCTTTGGTTTCTGTTGTTGTTGTTGTTTCCTTTTTGGATATATGAGCAAATGCAGTCCTTGACTTTCACAGATGTTCTCTATTTTTTATGATTTCTACTCCAGAGTCAGCAAAAATCTTCAATAGTTAAGCAATGAGGTAGAAAATGTTGGGGTTCGGAGCCGGTGCTCAAGAAAGAATTCTTGAGTTGTCTTTGGCGCAAAAAGGTGGTTTCATTAAAGCATGGGGACATGACCTGTGGGCAGAAATTGGTGCACTGGGGTTGTGGCCAGTGACCGATTATATACTTTCAAGTTGGGAGGGAGTTAGGGATAGTTCAAGCCTCCGAGGTATTTTGGAAAGAACGTTTCCAGGACCTTGAGCCCTAGCTGCTATTGGGAAAAGGTCATTTATTACTGGTTAGTAAAAAGTCAGCCATGAGACCCTTCAGATGTATATCAGCGGGCCATGAGCTTGGAGTACAATTGCCAACATATATCTTGGTGGGGGCAGGGTGGGGGGAGGTGTAGAGATAAAAATTCAAAAGGAATTTTTATATGTTAAAGTAGACTTATGGGATCTTGAGGGTTTGGGATCATGTTAAGCTGAGACTGCCTTTTGCCCTGAGCAAAGTGTCACCATTGAGGCAGCTGAGCTCCCAGAGGAAGGTCACTCTGCCTGTCTCAAGGACTTGTCAACGGACTGTAGGCAGTACGGAAATTTAATTCTTCCTTTGCCTCTGTTTCCCACACCAAGGAACATTGTTGAGACCACTGAGGTTAGATATGAGAAAGCCTCTTAGCATTTGCTACATTGTGAATATTCTCAAAATTGAGTCAAATATCAAGTGAACAGCAAAAAGAAAGTAGAAAGAGGGGATGGGACATACATACAATAAGCATGCTGTCTTAACTAAAATTAAAAATTCTTAATTTGCATTTAAAATGATGAATTGGGGGCACCTGGGTGGCTCAGTCGGTTAAGCGTCCGACTTCAGCTCAGGTCACGATCTCACGGTCTGTGAGTTCGAGCCCCGCGTCGGGCTCTGGGCTGATGGCTCAGAGCCTGGAGCCTGTTTCCGATTCTGTGTCTACCTCTCTCTCTGCCCCTCCCCCGTTCATGCTCTGTCTCTCTCTGTCTCAAAAATAAATAAACGTTAAAAAAAAATTTTAAATGATGAATTGTTCAAACTTCATAATTTATCAATTGAAGACTCACAATGGTATAACATCAACTTTCTTTATGTGTTCAGCATTATCGCTTTGTATTAAAAGGAAAATATTTTCTTAAAAAAGGATATTTTTAGAGGGGTGCCTGGGTGGTGCAGTCAGTTGGGCATTCGACTTCAGCTCAGGTCATGATCTCGCAGTTCATGGGTTCGAGCCCTGCATTGGGCTCTGTGCTGACAGTCCAGAGCCTGGAGCCCACTTCGGATTCTGTGTCTCCCTCTGTCTCTGCCCCTTCCCTGCTTGCACTCTGCCTCTCTCTCAAAGATAAATAAACATTAAAAATTTTTTTTAAGTATATTTTTAGAGGTATAGATTAATTAAGATAATCTTTGAAATGGTATTTGCTCAGATAAAGCATGCAACTGATACAGAAAGTGGGGGCTGGGCTAGGAAGTATAATGCCTGTGATGCCTGTTCTGTGCCTCATGATTTATATACATTATTTCAATGCATTTCCCAACAAGCCTGAGAAGTGGTTAGTTTCAGCTCCATATTAGTTCCAGTTTCCGTATAATCTTACCGCGGTCCATAAAAAAGTGATTTCTCCCAAACCCACATCAAACAAAGAACAGGATGAAGATTCCGGCCCAAGCGTTTCTGACGATAAAGCCTGCCCATCTGCCCCTGTTGCCTGCTCTCTCCTAAGAACAAAGGAAAGTCGCAAGCATTCCTGGGAAGGGCCTATGCTCTGTTCTCCATCCCCTCTAACCTAGTGTTTTCCTGTCCTTGACTTTGGCCTAGGATAAGACCTCATCCCCAAACAACTGCTTTGCCACTATTGAGTTACCTCCATCATCACTTACGAGGTTAAAAAAAAAAAAATATTCCCCACCTCATGATGAGCTTCTGAATAGAATTCAGGATAGTAGAAAAAGGATTTATGCATGTATGTAAGAACACGTAAAATGGTAAGCGCATAAAAATAGAATCACAGGGAAGAAGCAGGAAGATGGAGTGGGTGGAATAGGACGATCCTGAGCTCACGTCATACCAGGGACACATCGAGATAATAACTGTATCCACACAGCCCTCTCGGAAGATGCCCTGAGGCCTGGCAGAACAGATGTTCCATAGCTGGTCAGAAACAGGAGACCACATTGAAAAGGGGAGGAGAGGTGAAGACACAGTGGGGAGCCAAATCCCTGGCACAACTAACCACAAACAGGAGGGGTACCACGAGCACAGTGAAACGAGAACATACGCCACACCAGGCACCCTCAGCAATGGGGACCGGCACCGGGAAGACAAGTTCCCGTAACATCTGGCTTTTATTATTGGTTTTTTTCCCAACGTTTATTTATTTTTGGGACAGAGAGAGACAGAGCATGAACGGGGGAGGGGCAGCGAGAGAGGGAGACACAGAATCGGAAACAGGCTCCAGGCTCTGAGCAGTCAGCCCAGAGCCCGACACGGGGCTGGAACTCCCGGACCGCGAGATCGTGACCTGAGCCGAAGTCGGACGCTTAACCGACTGCGCCACCCAGGCGCCCCATCTGGCTTTTAAATCCAGGAACTTTTAAAATTGCCGGGGCTTAATTCTGGGAGCCTCCAAATCAATGGGCTTGGGGCACTTGGGTGGCTTAGTCAGCTAAGCATCCAGCTCTTGATTTCAGCTCAGGTCATGATCTCACAGATCATGAGATTGAGCCCCACGTCTGGCTCTGTGCCACTCTCTCTCTCTCTCTCTCTCTCTCTCTCAAAATAAATGAATAAACATTAAAAAAACATAAAAATAAATAAAACCAATGGGCTTAACTCTGGGAGACCAGGAGTCTGATGGGAAATGGGGCCCCTCCCCTTAAAGAGGCAGATTACTAGACATCTCAGCCCAAGAGGTAGCACTGAACCAGCAGTTTGAAAAGCACCTGAGGGATAGGGGAAGGAGATTTTTTGGCTAATCTTAGGACATATGTTGGAGGGACAGGGATCTTTAGGAGATTTCTCTGGGAATAAAAGTGCTGGTGGGAGCCATTTGTCTCCACCCCCCTCCCCAGGCCTAGAGAGTCAGTTGCTTGAAGGAGCCAGTGCTAACCCTCTTCATCCACCTTGCTATTACCATATGCCCTGCCTACATGTTCACCTGCAGACCGGCCCCACCAACCTGCCCATCTCAGCACGTGTTTTTCCAAAGCAGTTCCTGCCCTACCACACATGACATGCAGTACCAGCCAGGTCCATGGCTATTCCAAAGCAAACTCCTGCTCTGGACAGAAGGGAGATAATCCCCCACGCCAGTGTATATACAGTTTCTGCAGCCTCTTATCTGGCTGTACAGGAAGCAAACCCTGCCCTTTAGTGCATTTACAACTGTGGCAGAGATTCTAATTGCAGATAGCCAGGCCGACTGCTGGTCCCACCCACCCATGAGCCCACAACAGCCACAGCTGGGCCTCTCAGCAGCATGGCGAGCAAACCCTTCCTGGTGTGCCCATAGAAAATAAAGCCAGACATTGCAGCCAGCAGAGCTTAAGGAAATTGTGACTCGGCCACAATAGGAGGATGCATGCAGCCCATACAGGGGCACCACTGGAGTGCCTGGATCTTGTATGCGGGGGAGGGGGAGTATTGTGCTACAGGCCACCACAGGACCTCTTCTACACAAGGCCACTGCTTTCAAGAACAGGAGACATAGCTCACCAAGTAATACATAGAAACAAACACAGAGTTAGACAAAATGAGGAAAGAGAGGAATATGTCCCTAATGAAAGAACAAGACAAAATCAGAGTAAAAGAGCTAAATGAATTGGAAATAAGCAAAATGACTTACAAAGAGTTGAAACTAATGGTCAAAAAGACACTCACTGGACTTGAAAGATGGGTGAAATAATTTAGTGACTATTTCATCAAAGAGATAGAAAATATAAAAAAGGACCAACCAGAACTGAAGAACTCAATAACTGAACTAAAAAAAATACACTAGAGGGAATAAACAGCAGATTAGAGGAGGCAGAATGGATCAGCAATCTAGAAGACTAGAAGGTAATTGAAAGCAACCAAACTGAACAGTAAAGAGAGAAAAGAATAATAACAGTAATAATAATAAATAAAGAAGAGAGAATGGGTTAAGGGAACTCTGTGACATTATAACAACCTTCACATCATAGGAATCCCAGAAGGAGATAAGAGAGGGAAGGGATCAGAAAACTTGTTTAAAGAAATAATACCTGAAAACTTCCCTCATCTGGGGAAGAAAACAGACATCCAGATCAAAGAGGCACAGAAAGTCCCTAACAAGTTTAACCCAACAGGGTCCACACAAAGACACATGATAATTAAAATGGTAAAAGGTAATGATAAACAGAGAATTTTAAAAGTAGCAAGAGAAAAGAAAAGAGTTATATACAAGGGAAAACCCGTATGGCTATCAGGTGAGTTTTCAGCAGAAACTTTGCAGGACAGAAGTCAGTGGCATGATATATTCAAAGTGCTGAAAGGAAAAATCTTACAATCAAAAGTATGTACCAAGCAAGATTCTCCTTCAAAATTGAGACAGAAATAAAGAATTTCCTAGACAAATAAAAGTTAAGGAAGTCCATCACCACTAAACCAGCCTTACAAGAAATGTTAAAGGGAATTCTTTAAGTGGAAAAAAAAAGCCATAACCAGAAGAAAATTATGAAAGGAAAAAATTGCACAGATAAAAGCGAACATAAAGATAATAGATTAATTACACAAAAGTAGTAAAATTAATTATATCTACACAAATTAGTCAAGGGATATACAAAATAAAAAAATTTAAAAATATGACACCATACACATAAAATGCTGAAAAGAGTAAAAATTTAATGCTTTTGGAATATTTTCAAACTTAAGCAACCTTCAACCTAATAAGGATGGCTATCCACATAGGATATTAAATATGACCCCAATAGTAACCACAAATTAAAAACCTAAAATAGATACACAAAAATAAAGAGAAAGGAAACCAAGCATAACACTAAGGAAAGCCATCAAAGTACAAGGGAAAATAACAAGAGAAGAAGTAAGGAACAGGGAAAAACTACAAAACCACTAGAAAATAATTCGCAAAATGGCAATATGTACCTACCTATCAATAGTTACTTTGAATGTAAATCTAAGAAGATTGAAAGCACATGAAGCATCTTTCCTGACCACAATGGTATAAAACTAGAAATCAATTACAAGGAGAAACTGGAAAACAACACAAACACATGAAGACTAAACAGCATGCTACTAAGCAATCAATGTGTCAACAGCAAAGCAAAGGGGAAATATATGGAGACAAATGAAAATGCAAACACCGTGGCCCCAAATCTTTGGGACACAGCAACAGCAGTTCTAAGAGGGAATTTTATAACTGCACAGGCCTATCTTAAGAAATAAGAATAATTTTAAGTAAACAACCTAAACTGAAACTAAAGGTACTAGGAAGAGAAAAACAAAGTCCAAGCTAGTAGAAGAAAATAAAATAATAAAGATTAAGGTCGAAATAATCTAAATAGAGAGTATAGAAACAAAAACAGTTCAAACTAATGGTTTGAACTCTTAGAAAAGATCTACTACTAGATCTATTAGTACTACTACTAGAAAAGGTCAATGAAATCAATAGTTTGTTCTTTGAAAGATAAACAAATTTGATGAACCTTTAGCCAGACTCATCAAGAAACAAAAAAAAAAAAAAAAAAAAAAAAAAGAGAGGACACAAATAAATAAAATCAGAAATGAAGGAGGAGGAATAACAACTGACACAACAGAAATACAAAGAATCATGAGATTTTTATTAAAAAATTGTGTGCCAACAAATTGGACAACCTGAAAGAATTAAATTTCTAAAAACATACATAATTCTAAAACTGAATCAAGAAGAAATGAAAACTATGTACAGACCAATTACTTGTAATGAAATTGAATCGATAATCAAGAAACTCTCAAGAAACAAAAGTCCAGGACCAGTTGCCTTCACAGATGAATTCTATCACACATTGAAAGTAGAGTTAATACCTATTCTTCCCAAACTGTTCCACAAAACAGAAAAGGAAGAGAAACTTCCAAATTTACTCTATGAGGCCAGCATTACCTTAATACCAAAACCAGACAATAATCCTGATAAGAAAGAAAGAAAGAAAGAAAGAAAGAAAGAAAGAAAGAAGAGAGAAAGGAGAGGAGAGGAGAGGAGAGGAGAGGAGAGGGGAGGGGAGGGGAGGGGAGGGAGGGGAGGGAGGGAAGGGAGGGAAGGGAGGGGAAGGAGGGGAAGGGAATGGAAGGGGAGAGAAGGGAGGGGAAGGAGGGGAAGGGAAGGGAAGGGAAGGGAAGGGAAGGGAAGGGAAGGGAAGGGAAGGAAAGGAATCTACAAGTCAATATCCCTGATGAACACTGATGCAATACTTCTCAACAAAATATTAATCAAATTCAAAGTAAAATTGAATAAAATCAAATTCAACAATATAGTAAAAGGATCATTCACCACAATCAAATGGGATTTATTCCAGAGACCCAAGAGTAATTCGCTATGAATCAATCATTGTGATTCACAGCGTTAACGAGAGGAATGATAAAAACCATATAATCCTCTCAATCGATGCAGGAAAAGATTTGACAAAATATAACATCTGTTCATGATAAAAACTCTCAACAAAGAGAGCTTAGAGAAAGCATGTCATAATACCATAAAGTCCATATATGAAAAACCCACAGCTAACATAGTACTCCACAATGAAAAATGGAGAGCTTTGCCTCTAACATTATGAACAAGACAATGTTGTCTATTGTCACCACCTTTAAACAACGCAGTACTGGAAGTCCTAGTCACAGCAATCGGACAAGAAAAAGAAATGAAAAGCATCCAAATTGGTAAAGAAGAAGTAAAACTGTCACTATATGTACATTATACATATATGTATACATGTATACATGTATAGTATACATATATGTACACTAATATGTATATTAGTATAACTGGCACAAATACAGACACATAGATCAACAGAACTGTATAAAGAGCCCATAAATAAACCCACACTTACATGGTCAATAATCTCTGACAACGGAGGCAAGAGTATACAATGGGAAAGAAAGAGAAAGTCTCTTCCATAAATGGTGTTGGGAAAAACTGAACAGTCACACGCAAAAAGATGCAAAGGGACTACTTTCTTATACCACACACACACACACACACACAAACTCAAATTGGTTAAAGACCTAATTTGAGACTTCAAACCATAAAACTCCTAAAGGAAAACATAGGCAGTAATGTCTGGGACATCACCTTAGCAAAATATTAATGCATATGTCTCCTCATGCAAGGGAAACAAAAGCAAAAATAAACTATCGGGACTGCATCAAAACAAAAAGCTTTTGCGCAGGAAAGGTAAACATCACCAAAATGAAAATGCAACATAATGAAAGAAAATATTTGCAGATGATATGTCTGATAAGAAGTTAACACCCAAAATATTAACAAAAAACTTATATGTAACTCAATAACAACAGCAACCAAAACAAACAAACAAACAAATTCAATTAAAAAATCAGCAGAGGACCTGAATCGACATTTTTCAAAGAGGACATACAAATGACCAACAGGTATGTGAAAAGATGCTCAACGTCACTCGTCATCAGGGAAAGACAAATCAAACTACAATGAGATACCACCTCACACCTGTCAAAATGGCTAAAATAACAAAACATGAGAAATAACATGTTTTAGTGAGGAAATGGAGGCAATAGAACCCTCATCCACCGTTGGCAAGTATGTGAACTGGTACAACCACCGTGGACAGGAGTGTGGAGTTATTCTATTAAAAAGACAATGACCATATGATCTAGTAATTTTACAAGTGGGTATTCACCCAAAGAAGATGAAAACACTAATTTGAAAAGATACATGCACCCCATGTCTATTGTGGCATTACCTACAATAGCCAAGATGTGAAAGCAACCATTCATTGATAGATGAATAAAGATGTGATGTTGGAATATATGGAAAATGCAGTATTAGCCATAAAAGAGAATGAAATCCTGCCGTTTGCAAAAACATGGATGGACCTAGATGGTATGACATATAAGTGAAATAAGTTAGACAGAGACAAATGCCATACGATTTTCCTTACATGTGAACCCTAAGAAACAAAACAAATGAACAAACACACAAAAAACAGACTCAAGTACAAAGGACTGGTGGTTGCCAGTGGGGATGTGGGTGATGAGTGAAACGGATATAGGAGTTTAAGAAGTACAAACTTCCAGTTATAAAATAAATAAGTCACAGAGATGAAAAGTATAGCATGGGAAATCAAGTCGATAATGTTTTAAAAATGCATGGTGATGGATGGTGACTACACTTAACTGTAGTGAGAACTGAGTAATGTATAGAATTGTCAAATCAATATATTATATACCTGATACTAATATAACTCTGTATTATAACATCGATATACTTCAATGAAACTGGACCTATATCTTACACGGCTCACAAAAATTAAGAAGTAACTCAAAATGGATTGCAGACGTAAATGTAATATTTAAAATCATACAACTCCTAGATGAAGACATAGGAACAAATCTCCTTGGCATGGGTCTTGGGAAAGGTTGTTTGGATACGACACTTAACACACAAACAGCAAAATGGTAAGTAAACAAGCAGGACTACATCAAATTAAAAAGTTTCGGCACAGCAAAAGAAACCATTAACAAAGTGAAAAGACAACTTACGGAATGGACAAAAATATTTACAAGCCACGTATCTGAAAATGGGTGAGTATCCAAAACATATAAACAAGTCACACAACTCCATAGCACAAAGCCACAAATAACCCAATTAAAAAACGTACAAAGGAACTGAATAGACATTTCTTCAAAGAGGATATATGAAAGGCCAGCAGGTACATGGAAAGATGCTCATCATTACTAGTCGTTAGTGAAAAGCAAATTAAAACCACAGTGAGGTATCACCTCAAACCTCTTATAATGTCCATCATCAAGAAGATAAGAGATTAAAAAAAATGCCTATGTGAATATGGAGAAAAGGGAACCCTAGCGCACTGTTGGTGAGATTATAAATTGGTGCAGCTACTGTGGAAAGCAATATGGAGGACCCTCAAAAAGTAAAAAGGGAACTATCCTATAATCCAGCAATTTCGTTTCTGGGAATATATCCAAAAGCAATAAAACATGAACTCAAAAAGGCATCTGCATCCCCACGTTTATAGCAGCATTATTTACAATAGCCGTGGAAACAAGCTAAGGGTAGGAATGATAAAGAAGTTGTGGTATATATATCTACTGTGGAATATTATTCAGCCATTAAAAAAAAAACATGGAAATTTCTACCATTTGTGACAACACGGATGGACCTTGAAGACGTGATGCCAGCTGAAATGAGTCAGAGAAAGACAAATTCTGTATGATTTCACTTGTATGTAGGTTCTAAAATCAAACTAACGTAACAGATTCAGAGGAAAAGGGATCAGACTTGTGGCTGCCAGGGGCAGGGGGGTGGGGAGAAAGGGATTCAGAGGAAAGTGGTCAAAAGCACAAACTTCCAGTGATAAGATAACGAAGTACCAGGGATGTAATGTACAACGTGAGGACTACAGCGACCGCTGCTGTGTGACCTATCGGGAAGTTAACAGAGTAGATCCTCAGAGTTCGTATCACCAGGGAACAATTTTTTTCTTTCTTGTGATTTTCTCTCTACGAGATGATAGACGTTAACTAAACCTATTGCGGTAATCGTTTCATGACACGTGTACATCAAACCATGTGGTATGCCTTAAACTCATACAGTGATGTAGGCCAATTATTTCTCAACAGAACTAGAAAATAATTGTTCATACATACTCTGGCCAATGTGCCTTTCTTTTTTTATTGGAAAAGTAAAATAACGTAGTGGCTAAGAATGAGCTGTATAGAATCACACTGCCCGATCTCAGATTGGAGCTCTGCCACTTACCAGCTATGACCTTTGGCAGTTTACAGAGCTGTTCTATCAGTTTCTTTATTTATAAAGTGGGAATTACAATAATACCTGCCTCATGGGGTTTTGTTAAGATTCAATAAGAAAAGCTATGTAAAACATTTATTCCCAATACCTTGGACGTGGTACTCAATATTTTTCATATGTTTTATTTTCATCTTATTTTATTTTATTTTATTTTATTTTATTTTATTTTATTTGAGAGAGAGAGAGAGAACGGGAAGGGAAGGCAGAGAGAGAGAATCCCAAACAATCTCCATGACCAGCATGGAGCCCGAGATGGGACTCAATCCCATGACCCTGGGATGATGGCTTGAGCCAAAGTCAAGCAAAGGACACTCGACCCACTAAGTCACGCAGGTGCCCCTTAATCGCATTTTACATGTGTGTTTTATTATAAGCCACTTATAATAATTTTGAGAATGGTACATATTAACAGCCAGCATTTCTTGAATGTAACAAGATACTAAATCCTAGACACCCTTTGAATTCTTTAGCTGTCTCAACCCCTTCCCTATACTGAATCTCCACTAATAATAGGTTAGTCATGAAAAATCATTTTGTTTGCTACCAAATTTGGATCAAATTTCCCTGCAAGAAAAGGACCCAAAAAGTAAAGTCACATAGGCCCTGTAATTCGCAACACTGGACAGATGGAAGTCATAAAATTGGCCATCTCATAGGTTTGTGGTAAAATAAACCCAAAGGACATTAATGTATGTAAAAAATGCTTTGGGACAGCGAGGGGGGACGCCTGGGTGGCTCAGTCGGTTAGGCGTCCGACTTCGGCTCAGGTCACGATCTCGCAGTGAGTTCGAGCCCCACGTTGGGCTCTGTGCTGACAGCTCAGAGCCTGGAGCCCGCTTCGGATTCTGTGTCTCCCTCTCTCTCTTGCCCCTCCCCTGCTCATGCCCTGTCACTCTGCCTCTGACAAAAATGAGTAAACGTTTTAAAATGTTAAATAAATAATAAATAAATAAGCAAACAAATAAATAAAGTGCTTTGGGAGTATTAGTATTTCCAGGTGACAAAAAAGTGTGAGTGCAAAAGTAATCTTTCTCTACAAGTAAAGACAATCTAAGTAAAAAAAAAAAAAAAAAATGCTAGAAAAATAAGGTGATAAGGAATCAGAGGAGTTTAGCCAAATAAGAAAATAAAAGGCCAGGGCAGGACACTCCTTTGTCATTGGAGAGACCGCCAACACTCAAAGTCACGATTGCAGGAAAATCACTTTACATTTGATCCACCTTCTGCGGACCTGAGGCCGAGACATCAGAGTTGGTGGATTACAAATTTCTTGCTCTTGGTTGTCTAGCTCAGGGTTCAGAGATGTAACATCTTGAGTCCCACTCGCTTTTGCAACACAAATAACTCTGTGGAATTCATATTCATCATGTTTTTAGAGATGGCACGAATTGTTTGACATCCTATCCTTTCTCAATTTTAATAACTTGACGACTTTGGCAGATACATTAGGGCTGATTAATAGCAGCGCATAAGCTCTCATTCCAGCAAGTGCCAGACAGTAAAAATAATAATCAGATTTAATCAGGGCTGCATTGCACGTACTTCACCGCTGACTTTGTCCATTAAACTCTTACAATAACCACAGCTTACCTCCGTGCCGGGTACCAATAGTAAGTGCTTCATGTATGACAGTCGTGATCCCGCGAAGCGGTTCCCATGAACTTTCATTTCGTGGGTCAGAAAAACCAAAGCCCAAGGAAAACCTTAAGCCATGTTTCTAAATCATGCCCCTGTGAGGAGTGGCGCTGAGCTCTGAACCCAGGTAGCCTCTCCACGACTACTCTCTACTGCCTCTTACGTATTCGTGGCGGAGATGTGAAAGGGAAACCAAAACAAATGCGAAAACTGAACGTCAAGGTTGCCTCATCGGCCTTCCCCGGTTTTGTGTCAAACTGCAATATTCTTTTCTCTTTATCTGTGTGGCTAACTCATTCTCGTGCTTTTTAAATGCTGCTTCCGCACAGGGGGCAATGATCATTCTTTCCTCTGTGCTTCCGCAGAACTTGCACACTCTTCTCATTGTGACACTCACACAACAGATCATCATTTTGGTCTACCGCCTTCTCTCCCCACGTACTATAAGCTGCTGTACCGTAGAAACGTGGAAAGGTAGGCATTGAGCTCCCAGTGCCTGGTGTAGAGGAAAGGGGGAAGGGAGGAGAAAGGAAGGGAAGAAGGCAGCAAGGAGGGAAGGAAGAGAGGGAGGGGGAGGAAGAAAGGAAGGAGAGATGGACTTGATTTCTTTCCTCCATATTACACAGGGCTGCTCTTTAATATGCATAGTATTGGGGAGCCCTCTTTTTTAAATGAACTCGATGTGAAAAGGCTGAGTCAGTGCTGTAAATTTGTCGCTACTGTGTGAATATATTTTTTAAAGTAAAAAAAAAAAAAAAAGATCTGCACGAAAAAAAGAAGAAGATAAAAGAAAGGAAGAAGCAAAGCATTCTTGAGGACACTTCGAAACTGCTTAGACGCAAGAAAGCAAGCCGGCCCCTCTCTCCCCCAATCCAAAGGAGATACATTGGCTGATTATAGCAGGAGCTGGTTCACTTCCAGAAGACTGCATCACTCTCTATTTATTAACCTTTATCCTATGTACAGATTGAGGTATGCAAACATTCCACTTCTTCAAATACCTCATGCCTTGGAGACAGGCTTCAATTGCAATTAATTTCACCCTTTTGCTGACTACAGCTGTGACCACTCTGCCCTTCACCTGTCTTGCTCTTTTCTTCCCATTTGCAACTTTCATCATCTTGCTCTGATCAACAAAATCATGCGATCTAGCCTCAAAGTTCCATTTTCTCTGGACCCAGGATCATCATTTGTTCTCCCCAAACAAAAATTCTGGCCACTTCTACTTCTAAAGATCTTAACCAATGGTGCCAGGAAATCCTTTAATTTCCTCCTCTGAGAATGGGATTTGTGCATCTTCTTAACTTGTTTCTAGTTTCCCTTGCAGCTGTATATCTAAGCAACATTTTCTCCTTTTGTTCGAGTGAGCCAGGGGTTCGTTGATCTTTCCTATAAATGTCATCCCAGTGCCCAAGATGGATTGGCTTGGAGGCACCCGAAGCCGTTACCGGGCTGACCCAAGAGACCACAGTTCCTGGCAACAGAACCTGTGTCGTGAAGCTGGCAACGCAGAACCTCTCTGTATTTGTAAATAATGAAATGATGAGAGCTATTTAGGACTGCAGTGTATTTCATCCATTAAGCTAATAATAGCTTTTTTTTTAAGCCAAACCCTTGTTCTACCTCCCTGGGATGGAAAAGCCATTTGTACCAACCCAGAGCAGTTTATTAAAGGTTTAAGAGAAAAAGAGGATGGGTAAGCTTTCCTTTGTGCTGTCCCTCGTTTTCATTTTTAGGGCCCATTTTTATTATGGTTTTTTTTTTCATGTACGATTTTATATGTTTTCCTGGCATCGTAAACATGAATTTGAAATAAAGTCCAATATTCCCCTCTTTTCCATACTTGCTATTAAAATGACAGATTAAAAATCACGGGCTTTAGTTTCAGCCAGTAGATGTGCCACTAAGCCTCTTGGTGAATTCAGTCAAGTAACAGCCTCTCCAAGCATTAGTTTTCTCATCTGTAAAATAAAAAAATAATAATGTCTACTTTTCCAGCTTGTGTGACAACTAACCAGTGAACATGTACAAAATCGTTTGTGTTGGGCACAGGTGCAATGCTCTGTAATTGAAAGCCGCTCATACAGAGCATGTAGCTCTCAGGGGATTTTTGAAACTGCCTCTCTTCTCTCTCTGATTCCTGCTTTAACATCTCTGTGAGTCATTAGGGAAGGGAAGAGAAAGGGGGCGGGGAACCAAGTATCAGAGTAGTTCGCTAATTTGCCAGGTGCCGAATCTGCAATAATTTCTCCCTTCTGGACTGTCCCCGGTGATCCTGACCAGCGGCAGGTGAACTGGGCTGCACAGGGGGAGACTCAGAGGGAAGGGTGGGAAGGATGGTGAACTGGAGGACCAAACTAGGCTTTTTCAGTGAGGCTTCTGTCAATTTCTGGTTGTCACAGAACCCTCATGCAGTCTGGGTTAGGGCAACATGCTGGCCTCCAAACACTTTTTGGGGGGGAGTTCAAATTAATTTCATGCCTTAATATGAAGCTGCCTTCAATGCACGACAGTCTTAGTTTTCTAAATTCGCTTTCAGCCTATTTGGGGCTCTAAAATTTTCGTGAAAATAGTCATAAAAATTCCACCCTCTCCAATATCGGTTGCATGAGTTTCCTACAACATTGGAAAGTTTCTTCCCCTCAGAGATACTAAAAGCAACAGAGAGAGTTGAAGTTAATTTGTACCTGGTGTTGCACACACTGGGCCAAACGTGTCCAGTGTCAGTTACCTGATTCCTATAGAAGGATCAAGTAGCGGGGCGTCTGGGTGGCTCGGTGGGTTAAGCGTCCGACTTCGGCTCAGGTCATGATCTCGTGGTCCGGGAGTTCGAGGCCCGCGTCGGGCTCTGTGCTGACAGCGCAGAGGCTGGAGCCTGTTTCAGATTCTGTGTCTCTCTCTCTCTCTCTGCCCCTTCCCCTGTTCATGCTCTGTCTCTCTCTGTCTCAAAAATAAATTAACATTAAAAAAAAGGATCAAGTAGCTGTCTCCACCTTACTGCAGTCTACTTAGAATTGTGTGTGTTTACATTTAATCCTCCTCTGCCCTGTCTAGATAGAAAGTGCCTTGAAAGCAAGATCCATTTCTAATTCATTTCACCAGCCTTCACCGTCTCCACGATACCATGCCTACGGCAGTACGATGAATGTTTGAGAATGAATTTTAATGACTCCAAGCCCAGAAGTGAGATGTCAGCCTGGCCAGACTTACCTGCCCTTGCACCCACGTGGATGGTTTCTGCTTCACTTAAGGGAAATTGCACAACTCTGAGGTTGCACTTGTTTCCACGACCTAATTCCCTTACTTCCGCTTACATTAAAAAAAAAAATTCCAGTTCAACCTCTTCAATAAACATTCTAGTGCCCGGTGTGGTGAAGTTTATTAATCATGAGCTTTAGGGTCAGACAGGCCAGAGTACAAAGAGGCTCTGTGTGAAATTAGACCGGTGATATTATCATCTCATTTTTCATGTTGAAAATGAGAACAACAGCAATGCCTTCAGCACAAACTGATGAGTATTAACTATGTAAAACACACGTGCCTTAGAGACTCGTTAACAGATTTCTCTTGACTTTTTTTCAGGCTTGGTCTAGCCGGTATGAGAAGAAATGCTCAAATTCTGTAGCAATCAGAAAAACGCAAAATAAAATAATTTTTACGTCCATTAGGTAATAACAAAGTTTGGCAAGGAGTGTTTAGACAGGAATCTGCTACACTGTGAGAGAGAGAGAGAACAAACCGGGGCGGGCATTTGGGAAAGCACTCCGTCAATCCTTTTGACACTGAGTATGCACATATATACGCATGGCCCCCAGACATCCCAACCTTGGGTATATATCCCAGAGAAATTCTCATCTCAGTCCATAAAGAAACCCAAATGAGAAGAATTATTGCAGTGTTGGGTAGGGAAAGGGTTAACGGTAGGCAGGGATAGATAAGGGACCCTGGGGGAGGCTGACTCAGGAGCCTGCAGCAGAAGAGGGTTTTTTGGGGGGAGGGGGGAACGGATGAATGCATTCCAGCCCTGCCTGTGCTAGGGACCATGAATAGAGCCTCACAAACTGGTATCCAGCTCCTGTTAAGGTCCCAGTGAAAAGTCAGGGGTAAAAATCCTTGGCGGCAACCCAGTGGGGACCCCTCTCAATCTTTAGAGTCTTGTACTGACACTCAATAAACTCTGTTGCTTTCCTCACTCTCTGATGTCTGCGAGATGCATGACTCCTACCTGTGAGACAAGGACCAGCGTCTCCCCCACCCACCTGTAGCAGTGTCCCTTATTACAAGGGAGGTGAATGTCCCCACTGCCCGTCACTAAATAAAATGGAGTGGATATATTCCATGGGATTCTGTGCAGCTATGAAAAGATGCAAATAGCAAATGTACACGGAACAAGTGTAGTTTATTGTAAGAAAGAGAAGCCTATAGATACCCTGTATATATACTGAATACACGTGAAAAACAGTACTAAATATTTCATAATGGGGCATACAAATTTAAGGCATGTATCAAAGATTGGAGCATGTGGCTATGGGGACGAAATGGGAGCAGGGATTTAATGGAGAAAAATCTATCGAAAAGGTCCACTATACAGTCCAGTGATAAGGATAGTATGCCATAATACGAGGGGAGTGATTAATTTAACCCTCTGTTTTGGAAATTCAGAAAACAAAAATGGAAAGAAATGGAATTAAAAAGGGGTGTGTGTGTGTGTGTGTGTGTGTGTGTGTGTATTATGTGTGCACCTGGGCACCTATGTGTGCTTTGATAGAGGAATTAATTTTTTTCTAAAATTATGCAATAATTTCCGTCATGGTTACCTTTGGAGGGAGATTGGGGGTTAACTGGGACAGGGGAAAGGGAGACTTTCATTTTATGCTTTCTGCATTGTTTGAATTTTTACCTCAGGTCTGTACAGCATCCATTTGAATTATTATGTTTTTGAAAAAATTAACTTCTTAATTCCTCTCTCTCAATTTCATCTCCAATGATTTTTTTGCGGGGGGGGGGGGGGTGGGGGCGGAAAGATCTCATTTTCTTTTCTTTAATATAATTTATTGTCAAATTGGTTTCCATACAACACCCAGTGCTCGTCCCAACAAGTGCCGTCCTCCCTGCCCATCACCCACTTTCCCCTCTCCCCCACCCCTCATCTACCCTTAGTCTGTTCTCAGTCCTTAAGAGTCTCTTATGGTTTGCCTTCCTCCCTCTCTGTAACTTTTTTTCCCCCCTTCCCCTCTCCCATGGCCTTCTGTTACGTTTCTCAAGATCCACATATGAGTGAACATATGCTATCTGCCCTTCTCTGCCTGGCTTATTTCACTTAGCATAATACCCTCCAGTTCCATCCACGTTGCTGCAAATGGCATGATTTCACTCTTTCTCATTGCCAAGTAGTATTCCATTGTATATATAAACCGCATCTTCTTTATCCATTCATCAGTTGATGGACATTTAGGCTCTTTCCATACTTTGGCTACGGTTGAAAGTGCTGCTCTAAACATTGGGGTACATGTGCCCCTATGCATCCGCACTCCTGTATCCTTTTTATTTTCCACATTGGTATCAGAATCTTTCTAAAATGCTCCCGTGATCCTGTGAAGTTTCCACTTACAAGCCTTCCAGCTTCCTATTTCTTAGGAAACAGCTGCCAACCCCCAAATATAGAATGGTAGGCCCTTTGCAATGTGGCTGATGCTCTCTACACTGGAGCCATTTTAAGCCACTAAGCCCTTTACTTTTGGAAAAATTGGCTACTCGACTATTTCCACACTGCCAGTTACCAGTACATTCTACACTTTGGCTCATGCTGTGCAGAATCTGGCTTTCTCTGCAGAATGTTCAACTCCCTGATTTTACTCTCAGATGAATACCTATATTATCCATCAAGGCCCATGTCATATTTTCCATTTTCTGGACTAATCTCTGGCTCCTTCCTTCTTAACTAGACACTATTACTGCTCCCACATCTGTTTTCCTGTCACATTTTATACAACCTTCAACTCAAGTCCAGTCAACTCTATGACCTGGTGCTGTTTGTCGTCATGTCTGTCTCCCCGTCTAGAATGTGAGGTGGTTTTTCTTCTAAATGTTGAAATCTTAATGCCTTGCGTAATGTCTGGGTGCATCCACATTATGTGCCATGGGTGTTTGTCTTCTCAGGCTATGCCTTTATTTTTTTTTTTAATTTTTTTTAACGTTTTATTTATTTTTGAGACAGGAAGAGACAGAGCATGAACAGGGGAGGGTCAGAGAGAGGAAGACACAGAATCGGAAACAGGCTCCAGGCTCTGAGCTGTCAGCACAGAGCCCGACGCGGGGCTCGAACTCACGGACGGCGAGATCATGACCTGAGCCGAAGTC
The DNA here is from genome assembly GCF_018350155.1 of Leopardus geoffroyi. Lineage (NCBI taxonomy): Eukaryota > Metazoa > Chordata > Mammalia > Carnivora > Felidae > Leopardus > Leopardus geoffroyi. The sequence goes on along the minus strand of NC_059327.1, from coordinate 33,067,723 downwards.
GGACGCTTAACCGACTGAGCCACCCAGGCACCCCTCAGGCTATGCCTTTATTTATTATTTTTTTTTTTTTGTAAGCAAGAAGACATTTATTTTTTTTTTCACTATATGAAGTTTATTGTCAAATTGGTTTCCATACAGGCTATGCCTTTAAATGAATGGTTAAATCATCATTCTAAGCCAGGAACAGAGTAAACCAAGGGTTTTTCAATGATCCTTCCAGTTCTGGAGAAGAAAGTATAAACTTGCTTTTCTCTGCTCCTCTCCTCGAAGTACGACTAAAAATCCTGGAAATAACCTAACAGACATTCATAAAAGAACACCAAAAGGTGGGAAGAAGGCAGAATGGCTAGGGACCTGGGACTGAAGAATGGTATGGTGGTGAGTACTGTGGAGTTTCCTTTTATCCGCCATATATATCCCAGACTGCTGAAGAGACTTTCAACCCGGAGCCTCCAATAGGCATAAACCAAGCAAACCCAAGGCCCAAGAAAAGTCTGTTCTCTCTAGCTGAAGGATGAGGAAAGGAACATATCGGCAGGACAGAATCTTTTGGTCATCAGCCCTATGCTAGTCGAACACCATAAACTACCTACCATTTGGGAGCCAGCAAAGGCTGAATGAGGAGTCCCATCTTCTGTTGCCACCTGGTGACAGCAGGCAGGCCAGGAGAAGTACCTTGCTGCCCTGCTGGTGGTACCAGTAGAGAGCAGGCAGAGAACTGGATATTCTGTTTCCCAGCAAGGGGATCCAGAGCAGCACCCCCTAATCTCCGAGCCTTATTAGTGGAGACAGACTAGAAAGTATGGACTTCCACCCTTGGCCAGTGGCACCAGGCAGCACCCACCACCCTCCAAAGTAGAGAGTGGGGGCAGGATCTAGGAGGAGAGACAACTGGAGAAACAGATTCCTACACCCTGCATAGGAAGGTCTGACCAAGTCAAACGCGAAACTGGCCAGAATCAGCACGCAGAAAGATTTGAGAATTGAACTACAGCCTGAAATTCCACTCAGGGGTCCAGAATGCCCTCGTAGTGTAAGTGCCTGATGTTCAGCTTTTGATTGCCGAGGCATCCGTGTCAAAAGACGCACATCCTGAATAAACATATTGCCCGCTGTGTGACACAGTTAGTGGCAAGACAATTAGATAGGGAATAAGGCTGCCCCCTCCCCACTCATGAAGTCCCCTCTGTCAGAAAGCCTTGGGTAACCTAGATAACTAGCCGCTTGGGTGACCCCACTTCTTCCTTCCTGCACCCTGATTCCTGCTCTTCTGCTTTAAGTTAGCCAATAAAGAATAAACCCGCAAAACATTAGAACACTTACCCTTGGACCCTAAAAAGGGCAGAGCTTCAGATCCATTCTCCCCCACTCTCTCCTTCCCTCTTTCTCTCTCTCTCCTCTGTCTCTCTACCTGTGGCCTCACTGTGTGGCCCTGAGGGCTCCCCGGCACATCCTGGGACTTGCGAGTAATAAATCTGGTTTATTATCTATCTATCTAACTTCACTAGATAGATTCAAAAGTAAGGTAAAAACCGCAGAGTAAAGAATCACGGCATCTGAGGACAAATGAATAGAATTTGCCCAGCTGGAAGAACACAGAGAAGGTAGACTGAAAGAAACGAACGGGGGTGCCTGGGTGGCTCAGTCACCTGAGCGTCTGACTTGGGCTCAGGTCATGATCTCATGGTTGACGAGTTTGGGCTCCGCGTCGAACTCTGTGCTGACAGCTCAGAGCCTGGATTCTGTTTCAGATTCTGTGTTTCCCTCTCTCTCTCTGCTCCTGCTCTGCTCACACTCTGTCTCTGTCTCTCAAAAAGCGAATAAATGTGGGGCGCCTGGGTGGCGCAGTCGGTTAAGCGTTCAACTTCAGCCAGGTCACGATCTCGCGGTCGGTGAGTTCGAGCCCCGCGTCGGGCTCTGGGCTGATGGCTCGGAGCCTGGAGCCTGTTTCCGATTCTGTGTCTCCCTCTCTCTCTGCCCCTCCCCCATTCATGCTCTGTCTCTCTCTGTCCCAAAAATAAATAAACGAAAAAAAAAAAGTGAATAAATGTTAAAAAAAATTTTAATAAAAAAAAGAAATGAACAGAGTTTCAGAGTCCTGTGGGACTGCAACAAGACACTTAACATTTATGTCATCAGGGTCAAAGAATGACAGGGAAAAAGTGTGGAACTAAAAAAACATGCACAAAATAATAATAATAATAATAATAATAATAATAATAATAATAAATGTCCCCAGTTTGTGAACAACTCAAACCTACAAATTCAAGAAGTTGAGGAAGTTCCAAACACTCCAAGAAAGCCTTGTGAACACACATCATAATCAAACTTCTAATAATCAAAGACAAAGGAAAAATCTTGAAAGCACCTAGAAAGAAATGACATATACAGGAGAACACTGATCGGAATGGTAGTGGAAATCTCGTTTGCAACCATACAGCCAAGGGGTGCCCAGGTGGCTCAGTTGGTTAAGGGTTGGACTCTTGATTTCCACTCAAGTCACAATCTCACGGTCGTGAGATCTAACCCAGCATGGGATTCCCCACTGTGTGTGGAGTCTGCTTAAGATTCTCTCTCCCTCTCCCTCTACCCCTCCCTCCCTCGCTCTCTCTCTCTCTCTCTCTCTGAATAAAAAAAAAGAAAAGAAAGAAACTATGCAGTCAAAAAGAAGCACATTTTTCAAATGCTAAAAGAAAAGAACCACTAACTTTGAATTCTATACCCAGCAAAAATATTCTTTAGCAATGAGGAGGAAAGAAAGACATTCTCAGATGCAGGAAAGCTTAAAGAATTTGTTATCATCAAGTAAGAATGGCTCTGGGAAGTTCTCCAAACCAAAAAAAAAAAAAAAAAAAGTATAACAGAAGAGACTTGAATATCTGAAAAGGAAGAAAGATCAATGGAATGGGTAAAGGTCAGGGTAAATAAAATTGACTATCTTGCTCCTCGTGAGCTTTTAGATCCAATGTGATGTTCAATGTATGTAAAGGAAATAAGTATTTAAGATATTACACTTTATTTTTTAAGTCCCATTTAAAAAAATTTATTTTAATTCCAATATAGTTAACAGAGAGTGTTATATTAGTTTTAAGTGTACAATATAGTGACTCAACAATTCTATACATTACTCAGTGCTCAATACAACAAGTGCACTCCTTAATCCCCATCACCTATTTCAACCATCCCCCACCCCTCAGGTAGCCATCTGTTTGTTCTCTAAAGTTAAATGTCTGTTTCTTGGTTTGTCTCTCTCTTTGTTCCTTTATTCATTTGTTTTGTTTCTTAAATTCCACGTAGAATGAAATCATATGGTATGTGTCTTTCTCTGACTGACTTATTTCACTTAACATTATACTCTCTAGATCCATTCATGTTGTTGTGAATGGGAAGATTTTATTCTCTTGTATGCCTGAATAATATTCCATTATATACATGCCATATCTTCTTTATTCATCTGCTGATGGACACTTGAGATGTTTCCATAATTTGGTTACTGTAAATAATGTCGCAATAAACATAGGAGTGAATATACCCTTTCAGATTAGCATTTTTGTATTCGGGGAATGAATACCCAGTAGTGAGATTTCTGGATGGTTGGGTAGTTCTTTTTTTAACTTTTTGAGGAACCTCCATACTGCTTTCCACAGTGGATGCACCAGTTTACATTCCTGAAGGATCCTTTTTCTCCACATCCTTGACAACACATGTGGTTTCTTGTGGTTTGAATTCTAGCCATTCTGACAGGTGTGATGTGATGTCTCACTGAAGTTTGGATTTGTATTTCCCTGATGATGAGTGATGGTGAGCATAGTTTCATGTGTCTTTTGGTTATCTGTAGGTCTTCTTTGGAGAAATATGTATTCAGGTGCCCTGCCGATTTTTAATTGGATTATTTGTTTTCCTGGTTGCAACCAAGGAGGCGAAAGACCTGTACTCTGTAAAACATTGATGAAAGAAATTGAAGACAGCACAAACAAATGGAAAGATAGTCCATGTTCATGGATTGGAAGAACAAATGTTGTACCAATGTCTATACTACCCAAAGCAATGTACATATTTAATGCAATCCCTATCAAAATACAAACAGCATTTTTCACAGAACTAGGACAAACAAGTCTAAAATTTAAAAAGACCCTAAATAACCAAAGGAACATTGGGGGAAAGAAAACCACACAACTGAAGGTATCACAATTCCAGACTTCAAAGCTGTAGTAATCAAAACAGTATGGTACTGGCACATAAATATATCAATAGAAGAGGATAGAAAGCCCAGAAACAAACCCACGATTATATCGTCATTCAATCTTCAACAAAAGAAGCATGAATATGCAATGGCGAAGGCAGTCTCTTCAACAAATGGTGTTGGAAAAACAGAACACCTGAATGCAAAAGAATAAAAGCGGACCACTTTCTTACACCATACACAAAAACAAACTCAAAATGGGTTAACCTGAAATGTAAGACCTGAAATCATAAAAATCCTAGAAGAGAGCACAAGCAATCAGAAATTGTTAGAGTGGATAAGAAAGTGTAGCCCAACTGTATGCTGTCTACAAGAAATTCACTTTAAACACAAATAGTAGGTTGGGAGTAAAAGGATGTGAAAACATATAGTGTGCAAGCATTATATAAAAGCAGAAGAGGCTACATTAATATGAGATACAGTGGGATTCAGAGCAAAGAAAATTATTAGAGACAAAGAGTGTTATTACATAATAATAAAGAGACAAATTCACTTAGCAATCTTAAATGTGTATGCACCAAACAACAAAACCTCAAAATACATGAAGCAAAAACTGATAGAGATTAAAGGAAAAAAACTTTTAGGCTCTTGACTGATGAGTGAGAATCAAATCCCATGAAGAGTAAGGGAACACTGTAACAATCTCTCAAAAACTTCTCGACAGGAGTTTTCTGTATTAAGTACAAAATGGATCTGCCATTTTCCTACATTAGATATAAAAGAGTGGTTCCCCTAAATAGGAAGAAGCTTTTTTGTAAGGATGGAGAAAATGTCCTCTTATGCCAGCTATTGGAATTTTGCAAAAAAAATACATTGTATTTTTTAAGTTTATTCATTTATTTTGAGAGAGAAAGAAGGAGAGTGAGCAGGGGAGGGGCAGAGAGAGGGAGAGACAGAATCCCAAGCAGGCTCTGCACAGACCCCAACACGGGACTCAGCCTCACAACTGTGAGATCATGACCTGAGCTGAAATCAAGAGTTGGGTACTTAACTGACTGAGCCACCCAGGCTCCAGAATTGCACTGTATTAATGTTTACATGGATGAATGATAAATGGTGGGTAACTCAAGAACACTGTCACTTTAAGGAAAGGAAAAAGGCATGGTCATGGAAGAAACGTTATACACACTCCATTTTCAGAGAGTCCTCAAGCGTCTGGACACCTATTGCTTTGCCTTGGCCCACATCTGATCCGGCTGGCACCAGAGCTAGCTGTCATGGAATGACATTTCTCCTGGCCCAGTGTCTATCGGCTTTTGACAATAATTTTACTTGATTTATTAGTTGCAGCTTCTACCACTCACAGACTCAACAAGAACTTCTATTTCTGCTAAGACGTGACAACGGGAACTGGATTTATGTTGCCCATTTAAAACGACCAAACCACAATTTGAAGAGACAAAATAATACACTGAAAACTACAGAAAGCTTGTGAAAGAAATTGAAGAAAACACAAAAAAAATGGAAAAATATTCCATGCTCTTGGATTGGAAGAACAAATATTGCTAAAATGTTGATACTACCCAAAGCAATTTACATATTCAATGCAATACCAGAATTCTTCACAAAGCTAGAACAAAGAGTCCTAAAATTTGTACGGAACCAGAAAAGACCCTAACAGCCAAAGCAATCCTGGAAAAGAGAACCAAAGCTGGAGGCATCACAACCACTGACTTCAAGATGTATTACAAAGCTGTAATCATCAAGACAGTATGGTACTGGCACAAGAACAGACACTCAGATCAAAGGAACAGAATAGAGAACCCAGAAATGGACCCACAAACGTATGGCCAACTGATCTTTGACGAAGCAGGAGAGAATGTCCAATAGAATAAAAACTGTTTCTTCAGCAAATGGTGCTGGGAAAACTGGGCAGCGACATGCAGAAAAATGAACGTGGACCACTTTCTTACACCATACCCAAAAATGAACTCAAAATGGATGAAAGACCTAAACATAAGACTAGAAGCCATCAAAACGCTAAAGGAGAAAGCAAGAAAAACCTCTTTGACCTCGGTCACAGCAACTTCTTCCTCAACAGTCTCTGAAGGCAAGGGAAACAAAAACAAAACAAAACAAAAATGAACTATTGGGACCACATCAAGGCTTCTGCACAGCAAAGGAAACAATCAGCAAAACTAAAAGGCAACCAACAGAATGGGAGAAGATATTTGAAAAGGACATGTCAGATAAAGGGTTCGTATCCAAAATCTGTAAAGAACTGATCAAACTAAACATCCAAAACCCAAATAATCCGGTGAAGAAATGGGCAAAAGACATGAATAGACACTTTTCCAAAGAAGACATCCAGATGGCCAACTGACACATGAAAAAATGCTCAACATCACTCATCATCAGGGAAATACAAATCAGAACCACAATGAGATACCACCTGACACCTGTCAGAATGGCTAACGTTAACAACTCAGGCAACAACAGATGTTGGCAAGGATGCGGAGAAAGAGGATCTCTTCTGCACTGCTGGTGGGAATGCAAACTGGTGCAGCCACTCTGGAAAACAGTATGGAGGTTCCTCAAAAAAATTAAAAATAGAACTACCCTACGACCCAGCAATTGCACTACTAGGTATTTATCCAAGAGATACAGGTGCACTGTTTCAAAGGGGCATGTGCACCCCCATGTTTATAGCAGCACTATCAACAATAGCCAAAGTATGGAAAGAGCCCAAATGTCCACTGACGGATGAATGGATAAAGATATATATATATATATATATATATATATATATGCATATATACATATATACATATATATGTATATATATATGTGTGTATATATATGCATATATATGTATATACGTATATATGTGTATATATATGTGTGTATATATATATGCATATATACATATATACATATATGTGTGTATATATATGTGTGTGTGTATATATATATATATATATATATACACACAGAAGTATTACTTGGCAATTAAAAAGAATTAAATCTTGCCATTTGCAACTCTGTGGATGGAACTACAGGGTATTATGCTAAGCAAAATTAGTCAGAGAAAGACAAATATCATATGGCTTCACTCACATGTGGAATTTAAGAGACAAAACAGATGAACAGGACGGAAGGGAAGCAAAAATAATATACAAACAGGGAAGGGCACAAAACATAAGAGACTCTTACATACAGAGAACAAAGTGAGAGTTGCTGGAGGGGTTATGGGAGGGGGGATAGGCTAAATGGGTAAGAGGCATTAAGGAGGATACTTGTTGGAATGAGCACTGGGTGTTATATATAGGGGACGAATCACTGGATTATACTCCTGAAATCATTATTGCATTACATGCTAACTAACTTGGAGGTAAATCTATAAACAAACAAACTTAAAAAAAAAAGAAAAGACAAAATATAAGAAAACAGTGTTAAGACAGTAGACATCAGGCAACAAAGGACACTGGATCTCTGAGAGATGGAACACACATGAGGTAAAGCCCTGTGATTTGCCCGACTTCCTGCCTCGAGAGTTTCTAGGCTACAATGCAGGGGGGCAGGAAAGCCAGGAAGAGGCCAGTGGACCCCTGAATTGAGGAGACGGAACTAAGACTCTGGGGAGAGCAAGGCAACTAGAGCTGTCCGGAGACAGTACCAAAGAGGAGACGCTACGTAAGAACCCCAGAGATCTGCAGACTCCTATCTGACTATTCATCACTCCAGCATATGCATGTGAAGAAATTACCCAAGACCAAAAGGAAGAACTCTTCGAAGGAGTAGAGAAAGCAGCACCCAGTGGTCTAAGGGTAGTTTTTGTTCTCACCAGACAGACCGGAAAAACCTCATCCATTCGTGGGGTACTGGGTCGAGTGCTCAGAATCATTTTGGCCTCAGTATTGGGAAATGAGGCTGGTCTGTTCCCACCTAAAAAGTTTTAAAGCAAGAATCCAACGAATTAATCCATTTCCAAGTAACTTAACTGCGTGCCAAAACAAAGATGCAGAATATTTAGAGTGATAGAAAAATATCCAGCACCCAATGAGGTAAAATGCACAATGTGGGCATCCAATCAAAGATCATCAGTCATGCAAGGAAGCAGAAAAGTAAAACCCCGTGATGAGAGGGCTAATACCGTCCTAATCTCGTCACACATAGCTCTCCCACAGAACCATGGCAACTGGCATTTATTGTTACCCAAACCAAATAATTAAACTGATATTTATAAGTAAGGATTGCAGTGTTTGGCTCAATTTGGGTTTCTTTGTGATTTAAGATCCCTTCTTTAGGATAAGAGGATGACAAGATCTCGACACTTCCTCAAGGTCAGTGGTTGCTAACAACGTCTATTTCGGCATTCTAAAAATGAATGCGGACATGCATTTCCCTCCCCCACCACCCCCACGAATTGAAGGTCAAAGGCTTACTCTTGTCAAGTCCTAATCAGAAGATCTCAGCTCTGAGAAGTGAAAATTATGATATGCTTGAGAGGTTCTGAGACAGCAGATTGTTGTATTTGAAGAACCCGTGGAGGCAAGCACAAATTGAACAAGGGGAACAGTTGAAATTTGCCTGTGATTATGCTTACCTTGCCCAGCTGTTGAGAATGGCCAAGTGGAAAGTCAATGCTGACCCTGCATTCTGCAGATTGATAGTGTCAATAATCAGATTACCTCCTACACAAATTGGTTTTGGCTGAAACCAGTTCTGAAGAATATGCAGAAAGGAAATCCTGGGTACTACATTGGCCAGTGACTTGGAAGTCCTCTGTGAACACTGAATTTACTTCTTTGTGACATAAGATGTCAGTTTTACACTCTCTTGGTATGACCTTGAGCAAGACAGGAAATATCTTTTGGTTTGTGTGAAGAGATGCAAAGATGGAATGAAATCTATTTTCCATTAATCTTTCTCAGAGGGAATAAAATAAGATTGTGTGCTCAGAGCTTTCCTTTGCCAGAAAGGTCTTTGACATATATATAATGCATTATTGTTTTTGGAACTAACCCCAGCCTGTGCCTTGTAAACAGAGGTGCTCAATCAATACCTTTGGTTGATAGATTGGTTGAGCAATTGCAGGTGTCCATGTGAGAAATCTGCAATCAGAAATAGCCGCGATAAAATGAATTCAGCAGAATCTCCGTTAAACAATTTTTTTTTACATTTTTTTTTTTTTTTTTTTTGAGAGAGAGAGAGAGACAGAGCCCAAGTCGAGGAGAGGCAGAGGGGGAGGGAGACACAGAATCCGAAGCAGGCTCCAGGCTCTGAGCTGTCAGCACGGACAGCTAAGAAAGTTACAAGAAAGTTACAAAGATACAATATATCTAAGAATCTAGAATCCCATAAAAGATAGCATATACAAGGAATACCCCTGTTAGCTAGCTCGCCCAAGCTCATAGGAATTACGACCTATTTCATATATGGTGGTTTGTTCTAGCAGCCCCGGTTTTTCCAAAGAAATATGATACGGAATCTTATTACACTTGGAATCTAGGATATTGTTCCCAGCAAAACATACCCCTTTTCCTTCTATATATGGCGACTTCATTAAGCCCTACGTATTAAGGGAGCTAAAGCTTTGATCACTTTAAATGTAAAAGTTTGGGAGAGGGCACCTGGCTGGCTCAGTCTGTTCGGTGTCAGACCTTTGATTTTGGCTGAGGTCATGATCTCACTGTCGGCTCAGGGGGAGCCCTGAGTGGAGCCGATAGCACGGAGCCTGCTGGCAATTTCTCTCCCTCTCTCTCTGCCTCTCCCCAGCTTGTGCTCTCTCTCTCTTTCTCAAAATAAATAAATAAACATGAAGAATTATTAATTAATTAATTAATTAATTAATAAAAGTTTAAGAGAGATTTTTAGAAAATCATTGCCTGATTGGTAACTGCCCACTGGAGTTAGGAAAAAAAAACTTACTTTGTCACAGTAAGTGACATCGCACTGCGTTGCACTATTTCGGGACCACAAATTCCTACCTTGCAACGGAGCAGAGCCCCCTGTCATTCTGTAAACCCCTACTACAACGTTGGTAATTACCTCTTGGTATCACTCCGTGGGACCTTTGGAAAGTAGGTACATTAATAGTCCCAACGATCTAAATTGCCAAGGTCTAGAAGGAATTACATACCGGGAACCCAAATCAGCAGAGGTCGCTTTATCTGATGAACTCAGAACCATTCTTTATCACCTAACAAGCAGGAGCTTGGAAATGATGAGAAGACCCAGCAGGAGTGAAAGATCTGGAGTAGGGCTTTCAGCACCTTATGTGAAAAGGACAGGTATTCTAAAAGACACGGGAGAAAAGCCTGAAAGGGTAGAAGCAGACGCACAAACTTATTTTGCTTTATAATCTCCCCTAAGACGTAAGTGCATTCTAAGGTGGGTAAACATAACATGATTTAAAGAACGAGGAATCAGAAAATCGCAGGCTCTCTCAACTAGAGTGGATTATTCGGAAAAGATTCTGTATCATGACCTAAGATTGATTGGAGGAGATAGCCCCTTAGCCAGAAGAGAAGTGCTGTATGACTGTAAAACACAGGTCGGCCAGGGGCACACAAGCCCGCTCAGGCTGCCCTCCAAGTCATGGGACACAATAGCTCCCGAAATCTGGATGGCTCCTTGAAGGCAGAACGGCTGCTCCTTGCCAAAAACTATTGAAACCCTCGGGGAACGGGGTCGGCCCAAAGGCGGACCTTGTAGCTCAGGAGATAAAGAATGGAGTGATGCCATTCAAGTGGAGAGAAAAATCTACCGGCAGCCAGACTTTGATAAATGATTTTCAAGTGTGCTTCCAAAACAACAGGAATGCATCAGTGGGTTCTGGCAGCATCTAGGGGTAAGCAACACAGCACTTGCATTAATCAATCCAGCCCCGTTCCTACTGGAGACGTGATTCATAAGACCGCGCACAGCTTCGAGAAAAGCAGCCTGGTACTGGGAAAAGGGCATTGTGCTTGGAGCCAGGAGCACCGGCAAGTCCCTGAAAACAGTACTGAGCACCTGCTGTTTCGCAGACACTGTGCTAAGTGCTTGACCACAGTATTCGTGCCACCCTCCCAGCACCCTCTGTGATGGGCAGTCGTCTTGGTAGAGCCAGCTTGTACCCATTTACGAGAATATCTCTTTGTTATTTGCATCTCTTCCCACATCCACATTCAGTGACCTCACAGGGCTAGCCTGAAATCAGCCATGCTGGGACTATGTGTTTCAGGACAATCAGCAAATGCAACAATTGGGCAATTTTTTTTTTTTTTTCCTCCAGAGAGCTGGTTGTTAAACCTTTACCAGCACCCTCCTGGGGAGGAGCTCCGTTATTACTCCCTCTTCATGAATAAGGACACAGGCACTGAGATGTTAGGAAACCACGCCAAAGTCATATGGTTGAGTAGTGTTGGAGCCTGACCTCGGTCTCAAGTCTCTTTGGTTCCAAAGCCCATGCCTATAATCCATTTGTGCTCAGAAGGCCCCTTGTCCTGTGCCAGGACTGATGACTTAGAACCCATCTCCAAAGTTCTTCGAACTCCAGCCTTCTCCTCAGTAAATTATATGGCTTAAATGGAAAGATTGGTGGTTTTATACAATTCCTCTCGTCCCTTTGTGCGGCAATCACTCATATGAATGTACACCCTATCATTTAAAACACTCAATGTCGTTGGCCTTATTTAAAATTTCTTCACCATACTATGAATTTTCTGGTGTTCACAGCGTCCTCTCTCCTCGCTCCGTATCCTTCTTCCCACCATCCTGTATGTGTACCTTCGTGATACTGTGGTTTATGGCAAGAAATACATATTTAGTCTTCCTCCCCGTTCCTGACACAAAGCTCCTAAAACCCTTGGAATTTCCTAAAGTGGAGATGGCAAGTAGGTCTTTCGTTCGGGTGATGAGGTGACTTTGGGGAAGTCCTAGGTAACCTAAGAATGTGATTACAGGGCTGGCATTTTCAGTTGCACCCTTCCATCTCTGGAGAGGGGAGGGAAGCTGGAGCCTGAGTTCAATGAGCAACGGCCAGTGATTTAATTAATGATGCCGGGTAATGAAGCCACCATGAAACCCAACATCACAGGCTTCGGGAGAGCGTTCAGGTTAGTGAGCATAAGGAGGTGCTGGGAGAGCGATGGACTCAGAGAAGGCACGGAAGCTCCACATCCTTTCCCCTAGAACTTTCTCTCTGAGTTCTATGAACCACTGTAACGAATTAATCCCTCCTTAGGGAAGATGTTGTGGGAGCATCCAATCTATAGCTGGTAGTTCAGAAGCCCAGGTGACAACTTGGGGTCTGGAGGGGGTCGGGATGGGGAGTGTGTGATCCCTTAGACACCAAGCCCTTAACCTGTGAAACCTGATGTTTTTCTCCAGGCACATAGCATCCGAGTTGAGTCCATTGCTTCATGGTGTGAAAAAAGCATACCTATTAGAATTGGTGTCAGAATCAGAATTTTTCGCCTTTCATGGCCTGGCTCGTCTTCTTCTCTGTGAGCCAACATGTGTTTTGATTGGGACAAAAGGCAGATTGAAGATATATTTGAGACATTTGGGTATTTTGAGAGACAGGTGTGACCCAAGTGGAAGACCTTAGTGGGAGCCACATGATAGTAAAAGGGCATAAGATGCTTGTTTGTTTAAGATAGTAGAGTGTTCAGAGTGGGTGGTTCAAAATATGTCTGTGAAACAAATAAATGGTTGAAAGAAAACAAAACCTAGTAATGCCTAATCATTCAAAGTCATTCTTTAGAGGAAAAATTCTAAGGCTAAACGTTATTCCCCTGTCCAAGGGAACCACATTTTACATTCAAAAGCTTTAATCCTGCTATAATGAAAACCTTCATGGAAATGAAGGAAAGATCCTGGGAACAACAACCCTCTTAATGGAATGATTGGCCTTTGTGTTCCTCCTACCCCCTTGTGTTCTTAGGAGTTTTCCCTCGTTAAGGGGGTCTCTGCTGAGGACCTAAGTGGTGTGGCAACAGCCCAACAGACTGCAGTATCTCTGGGTACTAAACCAGAAGATAATGTATATCTAAGCATTTAGACACACCCTCAACCACGTGCAATCATTCATAAACGCTGATGTTCACTCTCTCCTTAAAAGACTGCACTATGCATCTGCATACGACATAACCAAACGTCACCATCCCGTGCTTCAGTGCTTTGAACTCAACTTCATGCCTAAGCACATGCATGGAAGGGGTGTTTAATTCTTGGGAGTTCTTGTTGTTGTTGTTGTTGTTGTTGTTGTTGTTTACTGATCCTTTGCCTTCTTCCTCCTTCCTTCTTTTTGGCGAATGTTCTCCCTCCCCTGGTCAGATCTGATTGTCTTCCTTATTTCATTTGATCCTAACACTATGAGTGTCTGCTTTTGTTTTGTTTTGTTTTGCTTTTCTTCAGAATACACCGTCACTCACCAGAGCACTCATAAAGGTAACTCACATATCCTTACCTTTAAGAACATCCTTAACAGTCCTTTCTTCCGATTACATGAGTAATGCATGTCCTTCACAGAATATTTTTAAATGTAGAGGACAAACCAACTTACACTTGTAAATGATCTATATCTTCGACACAAACGATTTTCCCTGTTAACATTCTATAATATTCTATATCGATTCTACATTTTTTTTTTTCTAACTTAGGTGCCTTTAGGTCAAAGAGTTCCACCAGTGGTTCTCAACCAGGGGTGATTTTCCTGGTCCCCACCTCCACCTCAAGTGATATTTGACAACACCTGGAGACTTTTTGGTTGTCACAACTTAGAGAAGAGTGCGTCTAGTGGACAGAGGCCGGGGATGCTTCTAACATTCTGCAATGGACAGGACAGCCTCCCACAACAAAAAGCTATCCAACGCAAAGTATCAATAGCGTTAAAGTTGAGAACCTTTGGTCTAAACAGGGCCTAATATATTCTAGGATTTCCCGTGCTTTTGTATTTCTGGGACCTCTGGTACCCTGAATTTTCTGGTCTGTTCCTCGTTTGCCTTCCTCTTGTACCCCAACAAATGACCACTCGCACAGAATCACCAGGCAATTAGTGAACCTACACAGGTGAATGAAGGAATTTCTCCTTTTCTGTCTCTGCTGAAGTCCTATGTCTCTCTCCAGCTGTGCTTAGAAACTATGATTTTGATTTTTCCTCACCTATTAGTTCTGTCTCTCCCAACTTCCCTTCCTCTCTCCCTCTCTTTCCCTTTTACACGAACACACATTTTTGTACCCAGATGCTTTGAATGGATCTTTTCCACATTTTATTCTGAACTTGGTTATTTATGTTTCACATTCTTTGAAGGGTTTGGTCTACAGGGTGAATTAACAAAAACTGATGGCATCTCTAGAGAGGGAGAAAAGAGTTTCACTCTGAGGACTAAGGGAAAAGGAGGTGTTCGGGAATTGCGGTGGGCACCTGGGATACGGAAGAAGAAGGCGCTGAGATTGTCTGTCAGGAAAGTCAAGGGAAGCTCCCCAGCCGACTTGGTTCCAGATGTGCAGCACTGATCAGAAGGCCGTGGCACAAACTATAGGCCCCTTGATGTCAAAAGGACTTCCCCTTTTCAAATGCCTAGAAGGGATAGAATCAATGATATTCAAAGAGGCTGAACCATCGTGGAACATTGAGCGGCATTGTGCACATTGCAGAATTGCTTCCTGTGCATGAAATACCCTCCTCTCCTGAATATAAAATGCTTCGAAGCAGTGGTGGGTGCTGTGTAGATCTCTGAGTTAACAATGGGTAGGTGTTTGAGCCAGAAAACCTTCTCTTCTGTCCTCTTCTCTTGGCCCTATTACAAACATCCTGGGTACGTACCAAAGGGGTAGATCTCCAATAATAATCCAGACTAAATAGTCAACGACTGGATAATCTTATGGCTTTAATTTATAGGGTTTTACACACTGCAAAACACTGTCACATACTGTAGGTTACTTGCTCCTCACCATCTTGTCAAACGTACAAGGAACTTGATTTTACATGAGAACTGACCTTCCCTTCACTGCTAACTTAGTAGTCTTTGACTTTAGGCGAGCCACTTGGCCTCTTTGTTTTCTCATCTGTAAAATTCGGATACTTGAGTCATTTTTACCTGCTTCTGGTTATATTCAAATAAGAAAATGTCTTAAAGAGAAATTTTTGGTCAACCACATACGTTACAGAAACAAGCGAGTAGTGTGTACCTGGGGAGATGGAAGCCAAACAGATTAATGACATGTACAACACAAGAATGTACCTTAAGGTAAACTATGGATGTGGGGTGATTTTATTGTGCTTCACTTCATTGGACTTCACAGATTTTTCGACAAATCTGAGGACTGCCTTTTTTTTTTAACAAGTTGATGGTTTTTGTGGCAATTCTGCTTTGAGCAAGTGAATCAGCGCGATTTCTTTTTTAAAGGTTTTTTTTAATGTTTATTTATTTTTGAGACAGAGAGAAACAGAGCACGAGTGGGGGCGGGGCAGAGAGAGAGGGAGACACAGAATCTGAAGCGGGCTCCAGGCTCTGAGCGGTCAGCACAGAGTCTGATGCGGGGCTCGAACCCACGAACCATGAGATCGTGACCTGAGCCCAAGTCAGATGCTTAAGTGACCGAGCCACCAGCTCATTGGAGCCCCGGCGCCATTTTTCCGACAGCATTTGCTCACTCCGCATCTCTGTGTCACATTTTGGTAATCTTCACATATCTCAGACTTTCTAATTATCACTAATTTGTTACGGTGATCTGTGATCAACGGTCTTTGGGGTTGCTCTTGTCATTGTTTTGGGGTGCCACAAACTGCACCCATATAAGACAGTAACTTAATCAGCAAATGTGTGTGTTCTGACTGCTTTACATAGCACCTGTTCTCGTATCTCCCTTCCCTCCCTTGGGCGTCCCTAACCCTAAGACACAATATTAAAATTACACCAGTTACTAACCCTATAATAGCCTCTAAGTGTTCAAATGAAAGAAGGGTCACGCGTGTCTCAGTTTAAATCAAAGGCTAGAAATGAGCTTAGTGACGAAGGCACGGCAAAAGCCAGAGAGGCCAAAACCTAGGCGTCTTGCACCAGTTAGCAAAGTTGGGAGTGCAAAGGAAAAGTTCTTGAAGGAAATTAAAAGTGCTTCCCGGTGAACACAGGAATGGTAAGACAGCAAAGCAGCCTTATTGCTGTTATCGAGAAAGTGCGGGTGGTCTGCATAGAAGACCCAACCAGCCACAACATCCTGTTAAACCAAAGCCTAATCCAGCACGCCCTGACTCTCTTCAATTCCGTGAAGGCTGCGAGAGGTGAGGAAGCTGCAGGAGAAGAGTCTGAGGCTGGCAGAGGTTGGTCGACGAGGTCTGAGGACAGAAGCTGTCTCCGTGACATCAAGGTGCAAGGCGAAGCAGCAGGAGCTGATGTGGAAGCTGCCGCAGGTTCTCCAGAAGATTCGGCTCAAATAATTCATGAGGACGGCGACACTGAACAACAGGTTTTCAATGTAGTGAAGCAGCCTCTGTTGGAAGAAGATGCCACCTAGGACTTTCATAGCTACAGAGGCAAAGTCAATGCCTGGCTTCAAAGCTTCAAAGGACAGGCTGACTCTCTTGCTAGGGGCTAATGCAGCTGGTGACTTTAAGCGGAAGCCAATGTTCATTTGCCATTCCAAAAACCCTAGGGGGCCTCAAGAACGATGCTAAATCTAGTCTGCCTGTGCTCTCTAAGTGCAAAAACAAAGACGAGATGACAGCACATCTGTTTACAACATGGGTACTGACTACTTTAAGCCCCCTGTTGAGCCCTACTTCTCAGAAAAAGATTCTTTTCAAAATAATCCTGCTCACTGACAATGCACCTTTCGCTCTTGACGGAGGTGAACAAGATGAATGTGGCTTTCGTGCCTGCTGACACAACATCCATTCTGCAGCCTATGGATCGTTTCAACTTTCAAGTCTTATTATTTAAGAAATACATTTCTGGGGCACCTGAGTGGCTCAGTCGGTTAAGCGTCTGACTCTTGGTTTCAGCTCGGGTCATGATCTCACGGTTCATGAGTTTGAGCCCCACAGTGGGCTCTGTGCTGACAGTGTGGAGCCTGCTTGGGATTCTATGAATCCTTCTCTCTCTGCCCTTCCCCTGCGCTCGCTCTCTCTCTTTCTAAAATTAAAAGAAGAAGGGGCGCCTGGGTGGCTCGGTCGGTTAAGCGTCCGACTTCAGCTCAGGTCATGATCTCACGGTCCGTGAGTTCGAGCCCCGCGTCGGGCTCTGTGCTGACCGCTCAGAGCCTGGAGCCTGTTTCAGATTCTGTGTCTCCCTCTCTCTCTGCCCCTCCCCTGTTCATGCTCTGTCTCTCTCTGTCTCAAAAATAAATAAAGGTTAAAAAAATTTTTTAAAAATTAGAAGAAGAAGGAAATACATGCTCTAGGCCTATAGCTGCCACAGACAGGGATTCTTCTGATGGATTTGGGCAATGTAAATGGACAACCTTCTGGCAAGGAGTCACCATTCTATTTGCCATTAAGCACATTTGGGATTCATGGGAAGAGGTCAAAATATCAACATGAGCAGGACTTTGGAAGAAGTGGATTCCAACCTTCATGGTGACTTTGTGGGATTTAAGATTTCAGTGGAGGAAGTAACTGCAGCTATGGCAGAAAGAGCAAAAGAAATAGAATTGGAAGTGGAGCCTGAAGATGGGACTGAGTGACTGCAATCTCATGATCACACTTTGATGAACGAGGAGTTGCTCCTTATGATGAACAGGTGGAAAGGGTCTCTTGAAATGGAATCTACTCCCGGAGAAGATGCTGTGAGGACTGCTGAAATGACAACAAAAAATATAGGGTATGACATAGGATTAGTTGACAAAACAGCAGCAGACGTTGAGAGGATTGACTCCGATTTTGAAAGTTATGCTGTGGGGAAAATGCTATCGAACAGCATCCCATGCTAAGAGAAAGCATTCGCGAAAGGAAGACTCAATCAGTGTTGCCTACTTCACTGTTGTCTTATTTTAGGAAGTTGCCACAGCCCTCTCAACCTTCAGCCCCCACTAATCTGATCAGTCAGCAGCCATCAACATGGAGGCAAGACCCTCCCTCAGCAAAAAGATACAACTCACTAAAGGCTCGGGTGATGGTTAGCGTTTTTTAGCAATAAAATATTTTTAATTGAGGCATGTACACTGTTTCTTAGACATAATGTTACTGTACACTTAATGGACTACAATATAGTGTAGACACAACTTTTATATGCACCGGGACACCAAAAAAAAAAAAAAATCATTGGACACACTTCTTTGTGACATTCATTCTATTGTAGTGGTCTGGAGTCAAACCCGCTCTATCTCTGAGGTGTGCCTATACTCATTCCACTCATTCTATTCACTGCTGCCTGTGGTTTCAAATATCAGAAACTTCATGATTTTCATTCTGCTTAGATTTTAGGACAATACAATAGATGCCTGATATAGCAGTGGTCACAAAACTCTGTAAATACTAAATAAACACTCTGCCTGCTTGAGTAATACCTGAAATTTATTACGGAATAGAATACATTTCTATCAGTATTACCAGGTAATTCCATACTGAGAGGAAATATTATTTGCTGGCTATGAAATAGAATTCTAAAATCAGATGATCCCAAGTTTAAAACCAGGGTCTGCCATTTATTAGCGAATGCAGCCTTGATTAAGTTATATGCTATCAATGAAACGTTCTTAGTTCCTTATCTGTGAAACTGGGATGATGTTTTTCATAATTTTTTGTGTGACAATCGAAAACATATTATAGAAAAAGAACTCAGTGCTGGGCCTAGCCTATTTTATGCACTCAGTAAATGTTTTCTGTTTCCATTATTTTAGGACAAATTTCTGGAAAAGTCTTTTTTTGTGTTTCCAGCTAATTTTATTTCAAGGCAAACAATTGGCATTGTAAAAGAAATACCTATCCCATGTGCTGAGAACAAAGATTTGCTTAGAAGGCAAGAGGAAGAAAGATATTTTGCCCTTGCATTGGTGGCCCAAAGAGATTTGTTTCTGTTCCAGGAGTAAAAAATAAATTTAAAAAACTCATGAAGCAGTCAATTGTCTCCTACAAGATCCATAAGTGAATGAATGGAACTCTTTCCTCCAGGTATGTTCACTGTAGACATAGAGTATATCAGTTACATCATGCCCTGATTAAAAATGCACTAGCCTCCAAGACAGAAAAGATTTGTCTTGTTCGAAAACTAAGAGACGAATGAAAGTACTTAACCTAGAAATAATTAATGGGGATCATTGATTTGACCACAAGATTTTTAGAAAGCAGATTGGGGAGGGGTGTTATTTGTAACTACTAGGGGTGAAAAACGGAAACTAAAAAAATCACATCCCTGACTGACCTTAAGTAATCGAAAAAACCTGCTGCTTAATTCCTTTTTGTCACTCACTCCCAAGGGCTTCCAACTCCAAGCCTTCAGGGCAAGGGCAATTTTCTGTTCAAATCTATCTGGGAAAAAAAAAGTGTCTTTGTGGCTGGATTGTGTCTTGCCTGTCACAGCGTGGGGCCTTGTTTCCATGCCAGGGCTCAGCAAACACCTGAAAAGAGAAATGTCTTTGAGAAGAGCTGACATCCCAAATTATCAGGCTGTAAGCTCTTTCCTCTACCAATCTCTGCACATCATGAGAAGGAAGTCAGCCAATGACTCAAAACAAACTTTTGCAAACACTATTTTTCTCATTACTGTCTCGGCTGGGGAGCTCTATTCTTCAACAACCTGACCTTCTTGTTCAAAGCTTCCAATCAATTCCCCAGTTAAGTGTGGTCTCTCTGGAATTGAGAACGCTGTCGAAATTTCAAAGACTGACATTTTTGAACACCTGGGTGAGAAGCTCCTGGTGAGATAAAACGGAAAAATAATAGAGTGAGCTCATCAGTATACTGCAAACTTTTGGTATTCAGGAGAAGGGCACGCAATAATTAAAAGGGAATAACAGCTTAATACTTTTGGCCAAGCTTCTGGTGCCAACCCAAATATATTCCTCTTAATGTGATGTGCCCAGGTAAGGAGAACTTTTTCAGTCTCCAAAGATTTTATGCTCTCCCGCCTTTATAACCAAAGATAGGTGATCCTCAGTTATGGTTGAGATTTCTCCTTTCCAAGATAGAAACTATTCAGATGACAGACTAATATTTTGGGGGCTGCTCTAAATTTTTTGTCACCAATGTCCAAGGGTATCATGTTTACCTCAAAAATGCAACCTTACCATTTGTGACAGCATGGATGGACCTTGAAAGTATTATGCTAAGTGAAATAAGTCACAAGAGAAAGACTAATACCACATTATTTCATTTCTATGTGGAATCTAAGAACCAACCAAACAATCCCAGTCGCGTGGTTATCAGAGAAGCTTCCTTGCAGAAACAATGAGGAGAAATTCAAGTCAGACAAACACAAGTGTCAGAAGGAATCCTCTCCCGGCCACATAACGTGGGGAATGCCTTATTTCAGAGAAAAGCCTAGCAGGCTTCTAACAACACAAGACAAGAAACTAAAAAAACCCATCCCGCAGCGGAAGCATTTTCTTCCTGGGAACAGCAGCACAGATGTATAACTAAGAGAGGGATGAAAAAGAACAATCGATGGAAGCAAAACTCAAGGAGAAAGATGGAGTCCAGTTAAAGAGAATTAAGTGAGGCCACATCTAGACTTTGGGGGGATGGCATTTTCAACAAGATAAGCTCTTTTAAGATGGAACAAGGGAGGCACCTGGGTGGCTCAGGCCATTAAGTGTCCGATGCTTGATCTCAGCTCAGCTCATGATCTCACGGTTTGTGGAATCAAGACCCATGTCAGGTTGTATGCGACAGCGCAGATCCTGCCTGGGATCCTCTCTCTCCCTCTCTCCCTGTCCCTCCCCTGCTTACGCTCTTTCTCTCTCCCTAAAAATAAATAAACTTTTTTTTTAAGCTTTAAGATGGAACAAGGGAAGCCATGGAAACAAGCTAATTGTCCATCAGCAGATAAATGGATAAAGAAAATGTCATATATACACATATATACAATGGAATATTATTCAACCTTAAAAAAAAAGAAGGAAATCCCGTCATGTGCAACAACATTGATAAACCTGGAGACATTATGCCAAATAAAATAAATGAGACACAGATAGACAAACACTTCATGACATCAGTTACATACAGAACCTAAAAAAGTGTAACTTTTAGAAGCAGAAAGTCAAATGGTGGTTTCCAGGGGCTAAGCGTAAAAGAAATGGGGGGATATTGGTCAAAGGATCCAGACTTTTACGCAGGATGAATAAGTTCTGAGGATTTAACGTACGGCAGGGTGACTATAGCTAATAACACTGTATTACCCACTTGAAACTTGCTAAGAGAATTCATCTTAATGGTTCTTACCACAGAAACAAAAGGTAACGATGTGAGGTGATGAATATAATCATTAGCTTGACTGTGGTGATCATTTCACAAAGTACATGTATATCCAAACATCATGTTGGGGCACCTGGGTGGCTCAGTCGGTTGAGCGTCCGACTCTGGCTCAGGTCATGATCTCGCGGTCTGTGAGTTCGAGCCCCGCGTCGGGCTCTGTGCTGATGGCTCGGAGCCTGGAGCCTGCTTCGGATTCTGTGTCTCCCTCTCTCTCTGCCCCTCCCCCGCTCATTCTCTGTCTCTCTCTCTCTGTCAAAAATAAATAAACATTAAAAAAAAACATGTTGTATGCCTTAAATATATACAATTTTTAATTGTCAAGTATATATCAATAAGTCTAAGAATAAAAACAATTAATATTGAAGAGAAGTCCAAGATGGCAGCATAGGAAGATTCTGAACTCATTTCCTTCCATGGACACAAGTCTGCAACTACATACGGATCGTTTCCCTCTGAAAAAGAAATGAAAACCTGCAAAACTATAAAGCTTCTGTAAGAAAACGCGAGACCACCCAGCAACATATGAATGGATAAAAGCGTGGGATACATATACAATGGAATACTACTTGGCCATAAAAAAAAATGCAACCTTACCATTTGTGACAACATGGATGGACCTTGAAAGTATTATGCTAAGTGAAATAAGTCACAAGAGAAAGACTAATACCACATTATTTCATTTCTATGTGGCATCTAAGAACCAACCAAACAAAACAAAATATAACCTAGACTTATAGAAAACAGTTTGGTGACTGCCAGAGGGGAGAGGGATGGGGGAGGGGGAGGAGCGGATTAAGAATTATGAATTTCCATTTATAAAATAAGTAAGTCATGGTGATGTAATGTGCAGCATGGGGAATGTGGTCAATAACATGATATCAAGTTCGTAAGGTGATGAATGGTAACTAGACTTATTGTGGTGACAATTCAGCAATGTATACAAATGTCAAATCACTATGTGGTACCCCTAAAACTAATATAACAGTATGTATCAATTATCTCAATAAATAAAAAAAATAAGAAGTTCACCTGGATGGCTCAGTCGGTTAAATGGCCAGCTCAGGTCATGATCTCACAAATCGTGAGATCAAACCCTGCATTGGTCTCCACACTGACAACATGAAGCCTACTTGGGATTCTCAATCTCTCTCTCTCTCTCCCTCTCTCCCTCCCTCCCTCCCAAAATAAATTAGTGAATTTTTTTGAAAAATAAGAAAAAAATTCTTAAAATATTAAAATTTACCAAATTAAAATATTTTGAAAAGATGGAACGAAAGAGCTCTGAAGCAGTATCCAGGCCCCTAGACAAGTACTGGTAAAGATAAAATGAGATCATGGCTCTTAGTCACTTCTCAGGGATTCAAATTGAGGCTGCATTTCTTGAAGGGAATGGTAGGAGAGCCTGACACCAGGCAGTTGAGTTAAGGACCATTCAAACAAAGTGGCCCCCTCATGGTGAGGGAAGATTCCATCGGGTCGCTTTCAATGCTCGCATGGATACCAAATTCCAAATTTGTCATCAGGTCCATGACACTAGGAATGCTGGGAATTACTGCCGGAAGAAAAAAGGGAAGTGGGCTAATTAGGCTAATTCTAGATAATATTGGCTGGAGAGTAGTTTCCACTTGTACCCCCAGGCGTGGTTCTCATGGAGCCTGGTCCTGGGTAGGCCTAAATTAGCAGGAGTAAAATGCCTTCCATTAATCTCTTTCCATTCCATTCCATTCCATTTCCATTCCATTCCAATCTCTTCTTTCCCCTGGAATCCATCACTACTGAATCATTGGGTAGAGTGCTTTTTGTCATTTTTCACAATTCAGCTGAATGTTTTCGGGTACAATGACAACTAGAGAATTATTTATAAAATAGAGATACTCTATCTACCTCTCAAAACTGTCGTGAAAGAAAAATGTAATAATTTACGTATGGTTTATAGTTATGGTGTCTGATAATACGATGTACTTGTTATACAACAGTTGTAATCGTCATAATGATAATAATGATTATGAGGCATAAATGTCTTTCTCTCCCTTAGCTGATGACTACAACACCCAAAGGGGCATAAAAATATAGAGAATCCTGCAATCAGTAATGAAAAATAGACAAAAGTACCATCCAGTCGACAGATATTTTGCCAAATAGAAAAGATATTTGCAAACTATTGGGAATATCCATTTATCTGAAGGGGCAACGCTCGCGCACGCGCACACACACACGCACACACACACACACACACACCTAAAGACAAATGGAGGCTCTGAGAAAAACGGAGAGCCCTCCACTTAATGCCGCTTTCCCTACTGCTGAACAAAAACACACAAAAGCAATTATTCTGGGGGATGTAAGGAGAAGTCGGCAGGTGGTGAGGCCTCTAGTGCAGTAGCTTCTAGGAGGAATCCATTCACAGCCACGCTAAAAGCAGTGATTCTCAAGCCTGCCCGCATGATAAAATCATTGAGGGCCTTTCAGAGTATTGATGGCTGGGTCCTTTGCCCCAGACATTCTGATTTAATTGGCGCAACCAAGTCTAAGAACCATTGAAGCTGAACTGTAGGCCAAGATGAATTAAAACCTAGAAGCAGAAGGCTGGCTCCTCACTCAACAGCTTCATCACCACAGAAAAGAAACTGAGCCGTTCACCCATGAGGCTGGCTCTCTCTCCACTCCCTCGGGCAGCGGGATCACCGGATGGCTGAGTGCAGCCTTCTACGGAGCAGGACGTGAGGGGATTCCAAGAGCACGACAAGGCACCGATCCAACCACCTTGCATTTTGGTCCGGTTTCAGGCTGTGGGAGAGCTCGCCTAAAAGACAAGTGAGCACGGCAAAGCCAGCAGAGCATATTAAAAAAAAAAAAAATCAATCACGAATAGAAAGAGAATGGTATACTCAAGAAGATAAGAAAGCTAAGAAATACCGTTTTTGAAAAGGAAAATAGGACATTTGTTAACAGTGTTTTGTGCCGTTAGTAACATTCTGAGAAAGTGAGAAGTCTATGATAATGAACAGGACATAACAAGCAGAGTCAGGTAGCAAATTCACGGCACGGAAGTGGATAGCATCATTGCTTCAGTTCTATGCTGTACTTAAGTATTGTGTTATTAAACCAAGTGTATTATAAGTGACAGAGTTTTTCATGGAAGAGGTTGTGGCTCTAAAGTTATAGCACTCCAAATGATTGACCAAATGTGGAAGCTTAAGGAAGACATTCTCACAAATGCAAAACATCAAAAAATGTACCACCTGAAGACCTTTGCAAATATATATGTGTATGTGTGTGTGTGTGTGTGTGTGTATTTATATACATGTATATATATACATATATATGTATATATATACATATATATACATATATATATGTATATATAAACCAGAGATTAAAGAGAGTCTCTACAACACAGTCTTGCCAGCCAAGAGACCCCTAATAAAGAATAATTATAATTGGTATAAAATTCTAGACTGTAGTGCTGGAAATGAGAAAATGGGAGAGGAAAAGCTGGTACAAAATGAAATTGTACCATTGCTTTCATATTACATGGGGAAGAACCTAGATATTGCTTCAATTAATAGTAAGGATTAAATGAGTAGATACATTAAAATGGATCTATACCTTCTAAGTTACTGAAAGAAGATAGTATAACATACGTTATTTTTAATGGAAGAGTGGGAATCATTAAAAAGTATTAGGAACTGTGACAGAAATAAAACCAAATGTATTAATTATCTCATGAAAAAATTAAGCCTCTCAGTTGGATCATAAGTGCATATATGCTTGTACATGAGACACATCTAAAATAAAGTGACAAAGATTGTAAGAATAAAAAAAAAAATGGCAAGGGTATTCCAAGCAGTAGGGGAAAAAAAAATGGAAGCAGGGGTGGAATATTAAGTCAGACAAAGTAGAATTCAAACCACAAAAAAAAAAAAAAAATGAAGTCTGCAATTATGCCTTTGATAATGGATCCAACCATCCATTTTGGATTACACCCAAAATGAGAATATATGTCAACCGTGGACACTTAAGCACCACACAGCACAGCATCAAAGCAAAGCCAAAATGATGAGAAACATATGGAAATACAGAGGAAACTAAAATAGTAGCGGGAGACTTTAATTTCTTGCACTTGATTAATCAAGTAGTTTGTGTGTGTGTGTGTGTGTGTGTGCGTGTGTGTGTGTGTGTGTGCGTGTGTGTGTGTGTGTGTGAAGAGGGAGAGAGAGAGAGAATAACAAGGATCTAAATAATACAAGGTCTATTCCATTTGCCTCTAAACAAAGAAAACTAACAAAGGTGAAAGTGGCAATACCAGCAACGGAGAGTCAAGAGCAGAAATGCTCGGTCCGGCGCAATGGTAGTGGCTGAGCGCGAAAGAGGAAGACCATTCTTAGAAAATACACTATGCTCCTAGTATGATGAGACGCACGTCACTGGGGTTTCTTGGCCCCTCACTTTTCTCTCCAGGTTGGTGAGTCCCATGCTTATCTACATCACCTCGGTGTTTGTTAGCAAAGCTAAATGACATCTCATTTCCTTTCCCTTCTCCCCCCACGTCAGTGTCAGTGTAGCCTTGGAAAATGAGGTCTGCAACTACAATGAAACTCTGTTCAACGCAATCCACTGCACTATTTTTCATGACCTTTTCCCGTTTCTTCAGCGAGTTTACTAGAACCCCCTTCAATGTTTTTGGAAGGCACCTATTTCCCGCTATAGATCGCCACACAATTAACGCAAGAGCATGCAAGCATTTACTGACAGCAGCAGCATTTTCATTTTGAATTTAGAACGCTTCAGATAAAATCAAGTTGCAGTGACCAGAATTTGGATTAATTATTTATAAAAGAGCTAAAGTTAATAACTGCTCTATTTTTAATGACCCATAATCTGAATTTGAGTTTCAAAAAAATTTTTAAACGGAAATATATTTTCTTAAACAAAGAGTTAATGAAAACACAGGACGGGGACACGGATACTGTCGTACAATTGTTTTCCAATGAATTCTTGCACAATAAATTTTTAAATTTCTCATATTCGGTCTCATTTCATCTGGTCCACAATCCCATGAGATAGATAAGAAAGACATATTTCTGTTTTGCAAGAAGCAGAACAAAGCCACCTTGATGCAATTATGTCACCTAATAGGTAATATCTTGTAGAATCTGGTCTGACTGGCATGAGTTGCAGTGTTGCTGGGGTTGGGCAAGTGGCATGGACAAGTAAGGAAAGAGAGGGAACTAAGATTTTTTGAACACCTGCTCTATGTGAGGCACGATTTGTTGGAACAAATAAAAGTGCGGTCGACACTTATTTAGCAGAGCTAGAGAATGCGGGGTTCAGTTACTCAAATATTCGATTGCAAAAATATCTAAATATTTATCAGTCGGCAACCAAGCGGAGGAGCACAATCGTTGTAAGACAGGTACCATGTGAATAAAGGTATGGGTTAGAAAAATCAAGAATGAAACACTATGATAAATGACTGGCCTACAGAATGACTATTCCATCAGCAATATACACTATCATCCCTAGAACGTCAACTCCTTATTCTTGATATAAACCTCATTTTGGGGTTTAGTTCCACCCCTGGATAAAATATTGGATTCTATAATGTCCAATCCACCCAATTTGGCTTAGCGTTTTCATAAAGCATAGCTTTCTTGAGTTCTATTCTGTTCTGAAGTATTCTTCTAGAAATCTCTTGGCTCATGCTCTGTGTGATACACCTGCATTATCCGGTATGGCAGCCAGTTCCCCTGGTAGGCTTATTCAGCAGTTGAAATGTGGCTGGTCTACTTGGAGATGTGCCTTAAGTATAAAACACACACTGGGTTCTGAAAACTTGTACAAATAAATAATGTGAATTATCTCATTTGCAAGTTTTGATGTTGATTATATGTTGAGACATTTCATGTTACTGGGTTAAATAAAATATATTATTAATATCAATTCATCTGCAGTTAAAGAATTTTTTCAGTGTGACTACTAGAAAATGGTAAATTACATATGTGGTTTGCATTACATTTCTACTAGATGGCACTGTGATAGACAGTCTTGCCTCTCTTGGTGACTGTAACACCACTCAAATAAATTCTAAACCGTATTAGGAATAAACGGCTTTCAAAGAATTAAAGCGTATCAAAATATGTCTAACTCAAAGCACCTACCAAACCAAAATCTGTCTTCGGCAATAATTTGGAAGACACGTTAAAATGTTCTTATGGCTCAGCATAATTGCAGTAAATAATAGCTTATACTAGGGGCGGGAAAGAGTGAGCCAAGACACGTGAATTCCATGGCACATGTACTACCCTACTTAGGGTTCTTGCCTGCAAGTAACTTGGATAGTTCCTAGATAGTTAAAGCTGAATATCACAGGGTATGGAATGGATCACGGAATCACTAAGCGACCTGGAATAACAGAGTCAAGGCTAATTTTTCAGAACATTATTCCAAAACCACAAAATAGATACCTTTGCCAACAAAATGAGAGCTTGTTGCTAATCCTATTCACATTACTCGCTTCTGAATTAAAATTCCCTGAGAGAATTTTTGTTTGGTGGAGGCTTAGTCAATGTTAGTGCCTGAGCATCCAAGGAGCTGGGAATTTGAGTTTTGAATTACATGCTGGAGAGCCGGGGCTCACAGCGTGGGAATGTTTGGAAGGACATTCAAGAGATGATGGTCAGCTGCAAAGAGAAAAATCAGCTACTGCATGGAATAAACTTCTTTTCTGGAAGACAAGTCTCTTTTGAAAATGTGTTCTTTTCTCTATAACATGGAATGAACACAAAACATTGTCAGTGGGAAGATAAACTGGTACAACCCCTAGTCAGACACAGACACACACAAAACCTACATTTTCATTGATTCCAGTTATATGATTTCTGTGTATAGGAAAAGGCAAAACTAGCCTATGGTAAGAGATATCAGGAGGGTAATTATATATGTCAGGTAAGAACTGGCTGGAAGGGGTAATGAGGGAATTTCCGGGGTGATGAAATTATTCTATGTTGGTCTCATCAAATTGTATACTTATGTTCTATGCATTGCAATGTATGCAAATTTTATTTCAGTGAAAAAAAATGCTTAAATAGAGAATGAACAGCTTTATATGTTCTAACTTACCTTTCCAGTCCTTATCATTCTAGATATAGAGTCTTCTTATAACCCCTGTAGCCCATGCCTCTGCAGGCTTCCTAAATTTTTAGTATTAGGTAGTAAATTAGGTAATTGAAATCAAAGGCAGGGGGAGAAGGGGGTAAATAGAAATTATGTATGTGTGTGTGTATATATATATATATATATATATATATATATATATATACATATGTGTGTGTGTGTGATTAAGAAAAAACTTAACTAAAGAAATGAAGATCATTACACCAAAAATTATGACATTGACCAAAAAAATTGAAAAAAAACACAAATATCTGGAAAGATATTCTGTGTTCATGGATCGGATGACTTAATATTGCTAAAATGTCCATACGAACCAAAGCCATCTATAGATTCAATGTAATCCCTATCAAAATTGCATTTTTGTATTTATGTAAAAAATTGGCATTTTTCAAATAAATACCAAAAGACCCCTAAAATTCACACGGAACGCAAAATACCCCAAATGACAAAAGGAATCTTGAGAAAGAACGAAGCTAGAGGCCTCACACTGTCTCGTTCCAAACTATACTACAAAGTGACATAATCAAAACAGAACAGCACTGGCGTAAAAATCAACACATAGACCGATGGAGCCCAGATCCAGAGCCCAGGAATAAACCCACACACATATGGTCAAGATTTGACATACATATGGTCAAGATTTGGTCATATCTTTGCAATGATATTTTGGATGTGAAAACAAAAGCAAAAATAAACAGGTGGTACTACCTCAAACTACAAAAGCTTTTGCCCAGAATAAAAGTCAACAAAATGAGAAGGTAAACTATGGCATAGGAGGAAATATTTGCAAATTATAGATCTTAAAAGGAAACGATATCCACAATATGTAAGGAACTTATATAACTCAATAGGAGAAATACAAATAATAATAGTACCCCAGTTAAAAAGTGGGCACAGGATCCGAATAGACATTTTTCCGAAGAAAACAAAAATGGCCGACAAGTACATGAAAAGGTGCTCAAGGTCACTAATTATCAGAGAAATGCAAATCAAAACCAGGGTAAGCTATCACCTCAAACCTGTTAACAATGGTGACTATCAAACAGGCAAGAAATAACAAGCGTTGATGAAAATGTGGAGTAAGGGAATCTTTGTGCACAGTTGTTGGGCATGTAATGGTTGCAGCCACTATGGATAACAGTATGGAGTTTCCTCAAAAAATTAGAACTACGCTACAACCCAGTAATTGCACTACTTTATCAAAAATGAAAGACAAGGGGCGCCTGGGTGGCTCAGCCAGTTGAGCGTCCGACTTCAGCTCAGGTCATGATCTCACAGCTCATGGGTTCGAGCCCCGCGTCGGGCTCTGTGCTGACAACTCAGAGCCTGGAGCCTGCTTCGGATTCTGTGTCTCCCTCTCTCTCTGCCCCTCCCCTGCTCATTCTCTGCCTCTCTCTCTCTGTCAAAAATAAATAAACATTAAAAAAATTTTTTTAATGAAAGACAAAACACTAATTCGAAAAGATATGTGTATCCCTATGTTTATTGCAGCATTATTTACAATAGCCAAGATATATAAGCAGCCCAAGTGTCCATCAATAGATGAATGGGTAAAGAATGCGCGGTGTGTATAATATATACAATGGAATATTATTTAGCCATAAAAAAGAAGAAATGCTTGCCATTTAGGATAACATGGACAGAACTTGAGTTCACTGTGTGTGAAATAAATCAGACAGAAAAAGACAAATACCAAATGATCTCACTCATATGTGGAATCCAAAACAGCCAAATTCATAAAAACAGAGTGGTTTCCGCAAGCGAGGGGGTGGGATAAGTGGAAAGATATTGGTCAAAGGGTATAAACTTTCAGTTATAAGGGAAATGAGTTCTGGGAATCTAATGCGCAGCATGGTGACTATAGTTGACCTTACAGTGTTGCACACTTGAAAGGTGCTATGAGAGTAAATCTTAAAGGTTCTCGTCACAAAAGAATGCTGACAAAGTAAAGTGACGAAGGCACTAACACTACTTCAGTAATTATTTTGCAATTTAGAAGTATATCTAGGGGCGCCTGGGGTGGCGCAGTCGGTTGAGCGTCCGACTTCAGCCAGGTCACGATCTCGCGGTCTGTGAGTTCGAGCCCCGCATCAGGCTCTGGGCTGATGGCTCAGAGCCTGGAGCCTGTTTCCGATTCTGTGTCTCCCTCTCTCTCTGCCCCTCCCCCGTTCATGCTCTGTCTCTCTCTGTCCCAAAAATAAATAAACGTTGAAAAAAAAATTAAAAAAAAAAAAAAAGAAGTATATCTAATTATCAGATTATCAGGTTGCATCTCTTAAATTTACACAATGTTAAATGCCAATTATTTCTTTTTTTTTTTTTTTAGTTTCAAGTTTTTATTTAAATTCCAGTTAGTCACCATATCGTTTAATGTCAGTTTCAGGAGTAAAATTTAGTGATGCATCACTTACATATAACACCCAGTGCTCATCACAAGTGTCCTCTTTAATGTCTGTCACCCATCTAGCCTAGCACCCACCTCCCTTCCCTCCAGCACTACCCCTCGGTTTGTTCTCTATCATTCTGTTTTATGGTTTGCTTCTCTCTTTTTCTCCCCTATGTCCATTTGTTTTGTTTCTTAAATGCCAATTATTTCTCAATAAACTTGGAAAACAATAAGTGAATGATTAAATGAATGACTCGAGATACATGAGCAGTTGGAACAATCACATCATAAGCAAGCCAGAAGGATGAAAACTCAGAAATACACTCACAGCCAACTCTCCATGTACATTCTCATGCCATCTATCTGCTTGGAATGTTTTCTCACTACTCTCTTTGTTGGTCCAAATCCACCCAGCTAGAGTCACTCGTTGTGCTCCCAACATCAAGCAATAGAATACCTGGGGAGTAATAAGAAAAATTCAAAGTCAGTGGCAAGCTCCCCAGCAGCCTATGTGCATTTTCTTGAGTTTAAACTTTTTGATTTGTTGGAGGGGTGGCGATGGGACTACAGTATTTGGCCAAGTAGAGCAGTTAGTATTAAAAAGTGTTCTCTGTCTTGCTAAGCCGCCTGTCTCCTGGTGCTTTGGACGGAGAGCAGACTTTTGTTGAGGCTTTTTGTCTGCACCTGTTGACATTTCTGGGTTGCCAGTTTCTTCAGCCCCCAGTTCAGGATACATGAAGCAGAAAGGGGGTCCAGACAACCCACCATCATATCATTCCTTGGGGTGATGAGATCCATCACCAACTGCCTTCCCCTCTGTGTCTTTCTGAGCCTTCTTATGTTCGTTTTCTATTTAATGTCCAGAATTTTTAGTTGTACTTTGCCTAGGAATTAGGGAAATGTACTACACCATCTTTCTGGAAGCAAGGTCTCCCTTGCGTGTGTTTTGTCATATCCTTTATCACTATATTACTCTAAACTGTAATTGTCTGCTTATCTATATCTCTCATATTAAGTACTTATGGCAATAATACTACTGTGCGACAAACCACATCAAAACCCAATGATTAAAAACTATGTGCCTTTATTTGCTCATTGGTCTGTGATTGGTGATTGGTGACTTGGAACAGACAGTTCTTCTGCACTTAGCTAGGCTCATTTGCATGCCTGATAATTGACCACTTGTCAGCTAGGATTACTTGGCTCTGTTCCACATGCTCTTATATCCTTCAAGGAGGCTAACCCTGATTCAATCTCACAGTTGAAGGAAAAGGTGCAAAAATGGATGCAAAAAGTGCAAACCCTTTTTCAAATCTAAGGTACCTCACATCTGCTAAAACGCATAAATACAGAGACCAAACTGATGGTTGGCAGAAAGGAAGGGGTAAACGGAGGAGTGTAATCAGTCAAGGGGATTAAGAGGTACAAACTTCCAGTTTAAAAGAAATAAGTTTATGTTAAAAAAAATGTTTAATGTTTTTATTTATTTTTGAGACAGAGAGAGACAGAGCATGATCAGGGGAGGGACAGAGAGAGAGAGGGAGACACAGAATCTGAAGCAGGCTCCAGGCTCTGAGCTATCAGCACAGAGCCTGACGCGGGGCTGGAACTCACCACGAGATCATGACCTGAGCTGAAGTCAGACGCTTAACGGACTGAGCCACCCAGGCGCCCCTAAGTAAGTTTATTTTATATAAATATAAATTATGCTTATATTTCAACTCCATTTCATGGAGATGAAAAAAGTATAGCATGGAGAATATAGTTGATATTATTATAGTAACATTGTATGGTAATAGATGATAATTACACTTACAATGAGCATTGTGTAATGTATAGAATTGTTGAATCACTATGTTATGCACCTATAACATTGCATATCAGCTATTCTTTAATTATAAACACTTTTTAATACAATAAAATTCAATTGACCAAAGCAAGTCACATGGCAAAGTTCAGAATCAACGTGCATAGAAACAGACTATGTTTTCAGGGAGACGAACTCAAAAATCTCATGGCAAAGCATATATATGCAGATAGGATCAAGAACTGGGGTCATTCACACAATCGGGCTACCACTCTCCCAGCAAAGGTTAAGCTCCTTAAAAGCAAAGAGATATTTTGTCTTATGCATCCACGTACACAAAACCCTTAACGTGCAAATGGCTAAGAGTAAGCACTCAATAAATGCTAGAATGAATGAATGAAGAATGAAGAGTGAATGAATGAATGAATGAATGACTAGCAGTGTTTCAATATACTTCCCAACCATTTGGAGATGGGAAGGCTGACTTCCTTGGTCTCTAGAATTCATCTGTAGGTTTGAGTCTTCGGTGTCTAGAGAGATACTAGTAATACACCTTCCATCAGAGCCTTTTCCACTTAGGAGTTCTTGGCAAACAGTTAACTCTCCACTGCAACCTTCCTTGCCTTGAATACAATTCGCTAACAAAAAGATCTTGTCTGTACCAACAGTGAGCATTAGAAATGTCAAAGCAGGCAACATTCCCCAACATAACAAAGACCTGCCTCATTTTATCTTAATCTGATTGTTTGACTACAATGGAATAGAGTCTTGCTACATTCAGTGAACTTGTCCATTTTGGATTGCAGATGGGCCTTATCTCCTGACCTAGCTATTTCTCCAAGTATCCAACACTTTCTTCTCCCATCCTGCTCTCTCATTCCTCACAGCATGAAGAGCATTACTATCTTATAAGGACTCTCATGCCTCTATTGGAATCAAAGTTCAGCGTAAGTACATAGACAACCCCTCAAGATGCCCATGAAGCTTTAACTGGAATGATACAACCTACATAACCAACTTTCATCAGATAGACTTATATAGTGAATCCTAAAATTACAACTCTCATTTCTTTTAAGATTGTGCCAACTGAAAATACAATTTCTTTTGTGATGATTGTCGACATTCCCAGTGGTTGATATATAATATCTGTATAATAGAAACTGTGGTATTTCATGATGCTGCCCTACACTTCTAAAGCCAATGCCGCCTTGTTCTCCTACAAAATATCCCTCAGCGCCTATGACAAAAGAATTGACAATCACTCTCGAAACCTCTAATTTCCTTTCCAAATACAGTGGTGTGTGGTAAAAGATACAAAGCAAATTATGTTTTAAGGCGATTTGGCAAAGTTACAACTTTGTTTAAAAGAAGCTCAATGGCTGCAAAGAAAACTGGTCTTATGTTTACATTTCAAGAAAGACCTAGAATGTAAGAAAACCCTCATCCCATTGGAAAGAAAATGTGAGTTTTGTAATGCACCAGAAAAATAATGTATTTTCTGTCTTCAGTTCTGTTAAAGAAATAAAATAAATATGGAAAGGAAGAAAATGGAGAGAGCAAGGAGAGGTGTCTTCTGCATCTATGTCTCCAGTCTTAACTATTTCCAGTCCACTCCCCACCTACTTTATATAATGAAAATAATTGAATAAAAACCTGAACCAAGGGCAAAATTTGAAGCAGCTATAAGCATCCTGTTCAGGAACTCGTAAGTATTGAAAAAAAATCTATTATGCAGCAATGACCTGCAGGGATTTTCATTCATTGACTTGTCACTAAATATTTAATGAATAGGTGTTATAAGTAAGGCATGTTAGATATAGTGAGAGAATGCAAGGATAATTCAGGGTCTAAAAAAGTCTAGAGCTATTAATTAATAAGAAGATAAAACAATGAACCTAGATAGATGGATAGATAGATAGTAGATGGTAGACAGACAGATAGATACATAGATGACAAAGAAAAAGAGAGACCATATAATGCAAGAGGAAAGAAAAGAAAATTTAAAAGATGGAAAGTAAATACTATGGGTCATCAAGGGAGAAATTTCCTTGGCCACCAGGGGGAGGTTGTGGTTTAAGATCTCAGAAGGGGTAAGAAGGAGTGTGGAAACGAGGTGGTGAGGAGTGCTGTTTTAGAGGGGCTAGAGGAAGTGAGAAGGAGCTAAAAAAGCAGGAAAGCTTGCAAAACAGAAAAGTGTGAAAATAATCTAGGAAAAAGGAAATGGTTCTGTTTTTTGGGAGCACAGAGACAATGTGGAAAATACAAGAAACAAGATCAGCAACGTAAGTCAAGGCAACTTGCCTCCCAGAGGTGGAAAATTACATGGGAACCCAGCACCAAACAAATTTGAAATTAAACAGATATTTGAGGGGCGCCTGGGTGGCGCAGTCGGTTAAGCGTCCGACTTCAGCCAGGTCACGATCTCGTGGTCCGTGAGTTCGAGCCCCGCGTCGGGCTATGGGCTGATGGCTCAGAGCCTGGAGCCTGTTTCCGATTCTGTGTCTCCCTCTCTCTCTGCCCCTCCCCCGTTCATGCTCTGTCTCTCTCTGTCCCAAAAATAAATAAACGTTGAAAAAAAAAAAAAGAAATTGAACAGATATTTGATGACTCTTGCCCATTAAGTTTTAGTGTAACTGATGGTAAACTTTCTACCTAAACTAGCTAAGACTGTGAAAACAATACGAGACGAACACCAGAACATTTTAAAAAACAAGAATATGTTCTGCTGTATCCCCAATACTTTCCTGTGTACAATTCCAAAAAGCAATCCAAAGTTTTCCTCTGCATAGATATTTGGATGAGAAGTTGACGTAATTTTCCCATCCCATTAAAAAATACATACCCTAGGTCAGAGCAAATAGCAAAAGCTAATTAGAAAAATAAGCACCGATGCAATAAAAGGAGAATGAAATCCGTATCGATCTAGGAGCCGAGTTCTCTGAAGAATTTCTGGTTTACACTGTATTTTGCCCTGTTTTGAAAATCGGAAGAAGTACTGTAGCAACCAAAGCTAGGCAGATATGTTTCTATTGCTGCTTCTTTTGTTTTCCCACCAAAGCCAGAGCAATAAGACTATAAACCTTGCCGTGCAACCCTGATCGCTGGGAGGGTGTGTGGAACCATAAAAAGTGCACTGAAAGCTGATACTTGGCCGTCAGTCAAGATCGCTCCATTTCTGAAATTAAATGGCATGGCCTCTCCAAGAATGGGAGATGAGGGAATCGAAAGGCCTGCTGCATTATATCTGCAACTATAAGTCAGATGGTTTTAAAAGTCAAATGCTCCACGTGTGAGTACGTCACTGCGCTAAACGAATCGCTTCGGGATCCGCAAAATGGAACCTGGGCTGTCCATGCCATTGGGATATGTTCCACTGTACATGCCCCTGCAACTAAAAGGCTTACCAGCTCAGTGAACATTTTACCTCAAGAAAAGTCATGGTGGCAAAGGCCCGAAATAGCGCGTTCAGAAAAAGCATAGCGTGAGCTTTAGCATGCACAGGGAATACAGAATCCGGCATCGTGTGTGAAAAACATATTTTTTCATTCAGCGAGGTAGGGACTGACAGAATAAGAACAGGAGTGTATGAAATGAATCGCTCCTAAGCAAGTGGATGCTAGGGAAGCAACACCGCTTTAATGAAGTACAGATTCTAGAGCTAAAGTAGATTTAGTGAAGATATGTGGCCTGGGAAATCCAAACGGTTCAAAACCTCTGATGAAATGATTCTGATCATTTCCAGCACCATGACGGCTGTCCCTGTGCCTCATTCACTGCTCCTATAACTGCCCGTAGAGGATCTCCCAATCTGCAATGCTCCCATAGTCCCTCAGGGAACAAAGAGCAATGGCCTTTTCTGTGTCACCTTAAATATCATAGGTGAAAAATGGTAAGGGGCTAAGAGATCCAGCTCTTAGTATTTGGATTAGTCTGTATGCGTCAGGGTTCTCCAGGGAAACAGAACCGATAGGATATATATCACAGGCGCTTTATTATGGGAATCAGCTCACACAATTATGAAGGCTGAGATACGCCACAAGATGCTGTCTGCAAGCTGGAGAACCAGGGAAGCTGATGGTGTAACTCCCATCTCCCAATCCGAGGCTGAAGGCCAGAGATCCAGAAGCTCTGGTGTCCAAGGCAGGAGAAAGTAGCTCTCCAAGATCAAGGAAAGATGGCAAATCTTCCCTCCTTCCACTTTCTTATTCTATTTGGGCCCTCGATGAATTGAATGATGTCCACTCACGCTGATGACCTTTTTCATTCAGTCTGCTAAGAAATTCAAATGTTAATTTCTTCTGGAGACACCCTCACAGACACACCCAAAATAATGTTTTACCGGCTCTCTAGGCATCGCTTAGCCCATCAGGTTGACACAAAACTGAATCATCACAGCATTCCATTCTTAAACAAAAACGCACAGGGCCATTTTCCCTACGGCGCAATGTCAACACCCAGGTCCAAATGCTGTGCTCAGAAACCAGCTGTCTTTTCATTCCCCCTGGAAGGACACGGCTCTTCAGCTGAGAGGTTCGGTCCTACTTCCTGTTTCTTCAGAGTTTCCTGTAGGACTACATTGCGTCCTGATGCTTCCAAAAGATCTACTTACTACTTTCTACCACAGCTTCTATTACCACCATCATTGCCGCCAGTGGAGACTTGGCCATGCTTCTCTCCTCCCTCTGGTGAGGGGTAGCAAGCTCCTCCCACAGGACCGATTCCAGGCCTTTCCACCAGAGAGCCAGGACCAAGAAGTTGTGTAGGAAGCTCTTTACCTCTTTCAATCTCCAGGCTTGCCTGGTCTCTTGCCTTATTTTTAGAAGGACAGCCAGTGGGAATGCCCTGTTCCTTCAGGGGAAAACTCCACCACTTACAAGGGTAGGGCCATGCCTCAGGGCTCTAAAAATTCATCGCAAAATCATAAGACTCGGGAACATGTTTTTAGGTGGGAATTACTAACTTATTGTGTCTCACTTATGATCGATTATTTGTACTCCATTAACTACATTTTAGTTAGACATCTCCCTGAAGGCATACGAGCTGGCTTTCATATCACCCATTACTTTAACAAAGGTCCATCGAGTATCTATGATGAACAGGGCCATCCCTGAGATGCTGAGGAAAGGAGGTAGAGAATTACATGAAAAGTGTCCCTGCCCTAAAAGCACTCATAATTTGGTAGAGAGGATAAGACCAGTGCATGGCAAGACTTAAGGAACACAGTGTGGTGGGAAGTAAAGAAAACCATGGGTAAGAGCTAACCTTACAAAAAAGGAAAATCAATCCCTAATGACCTCATACAAAAGCCTTCTAAAGTTAATAGCATCCGGAGAGTCCTGATGTTTCATTGTTGGCCTTTGATAGATCAGAAAGAAACCATAAAGCCTGATTTCTTTCTTTTCTTTCCTTCCCTTCCCTTTCCTTTCTTTTCCTTTCCTTTCTTTTCCTTTCCTTTCCTTTCTTTTCCTTTCCTTTCCTTTCCTTTCCTTTCCTTTCCTTTCCTTTCCTTTCCTTTCTCCTTTCCTCTTTCTTTCTTTCTTTCTTTCTTTCTTTCTTTCTTTCTTTCTCTCCTTGGAAGTCAAGTAGGGATACATAATAGGAGGAAGTATTGGAGGGAAGCTGTGAAAAACCCTCATTAAAATACCTTGGACAGCTCTCTGTGAACCAGTTGATGCCTCTTCTTTTAACCAAACTTGACTTTAATATGCAGAAGGAATGCAAGATAATTACCTAGTAGAGTTTATGGAAACGACAGAGTGAAAATTATCCTTTGATTTTCCGTTAGAGTATATTCCATCTGATCATTATTGAAGGCGAATAGACAATTCCTCCAGGATGTTTAAAAGGCCTTTCTTCCTCCATTTCTCCGGATCTCCCATCTTGTTCTTTCTCCTCTATGCTTTAAATGAAAACTAAAGAAGCATACTATGAAAGTAATAGGAGACTGTACAAAATCATTTCACTTCATATATTTGAACATCTATGATAGAAATCCAGTTTCCATTCAATACTACTCGGCAATGAGAAAAAATGAAATCCTGCCATTTGCAGCAAGGTGGATGGGACTGGAGGGTATTATGCTAAGTGAAATAAGTCAGTCAGAGAAAGACAATTACCATATGTTTTCACTCATATGTAGATCTTGGGAAATTTAACAGAAGACTATGGGGGAGGGGAAGGGAGAAAAAAAACCGAGAGGGAGGGAGGCAAACCGTAAGAGACTCTTAAATACAGAGAACAAACTGAGGGTTGATGGGGGGTGGGAGAGGGGGGAAAGTGGGTGATAGGCACTGAGGAGGGCACCTGTTGGGATGAGCACTGGGTGTTGTATGGAAACCAATTTGACAACAAAGTATATTAAAAAAATAATAAATAAAATTAAAAAAAAAAAGAAATCCACAGTTTCCATTCGCTTGATTTGGTTGACCTTAAAATATCAAAGTTTAGAATAAATATAAGAATTTATTCCTATTTCTTCCACGGGGCTGTCATGCTCGAATGGATCCTTACTGATTTAATCTTTTCATGTATGAAACACTAACAGCGCTTGGGAATTGTTTTACACAATGGAGCCCTGGACTTCAGCCTTAATTGTTTTGCCTTAATTGTTGCTTGTATAATATACGCCTCCTCAGCTAGAATGGAAGTTTCTCAAAGGCTTGATAACTTGCATTTACTTTGTGTTCTTCTCAATACATGGAACAGCACAAAGCAAAATCATGATTGACATTTACTAAACATATGTAGTTGATTCATTAGTTGAAATGTGTCCTGAAATGCTGTGTTATTTTCATAGAAGACTCTTAAATATGGAGAACAAACAGAGGGTGGTTGGAGGGGGTGTGGGAGGGGGGATGGGCTAAATGGGCAAGGGGCATTAAGGAATCTACTCCTGAAATCGTTGTTGCACCATATGCTAACTAACTTGGCTGTAAATTAAACAATAAATAATTTGTTAAAAGCTGTTGTTATTGGAAATCTATATTATCTTTTTAAAGAAACTTTATCTTAAAGGGTATGATTTTTCTTAGCTCATCACATCTTTTGCCTATGTTTTTTTAGCCATATTACCATTCTTCATTATCTACTCACTCTTGTCTTCCTAAATATTTAATTATTTAAGAACTAACACAACCTTATCTTGGAAAACAAATTTATTCATAGTCTATCTGTTTCTGCCCAAGTCTCAGTCTTAAAAAATTTAGTCTTTTACAATACTGACTTAATCCGTTTGTGCTACTATTAAAAAATACCATAGGGGCACCTGGGTGGCGCAGTCGGTTAAGCGTCCGACTTCAGCCAGGTCACGATCTCGCAGTCCGTGAGTTCGAGCCCCGCGTCGGGCTCTGGGCTGATGGCTCAGAGCCTGGAGCCTGCTTCCGATTCTGTGTCTCCCTCTCTCTCTGCCCCTCCCCCGTTCATGCTCTGTCTCTCCCCATCTCAAAAATAAATAAAACATTAAAAAAAAAATTTAAAAATAAAAAAAAAAATAAAAAAAATAAAAATACCATAGACTGGGTAGCTTACAAACAACATAAATTTATTCTCAACTGTTCTGGAGCTATAAAGTCCAAGATCAAGTTTCCAGCAAATTCTATGTCTGATGAGAGCAACTCTCCGCTTCATGGATGGCACATTCTCACTCTCTATGTCCTTAAGTGGTGGAAGGGGTGCCCAAATTGTGTGGGTCCTCTTTTCTAAGAAGGGCAGTACTAATCCTATTCATAAGGGCTCTGACCTCATGGCCTAATCACCTCCCAAAGACCCCCCCACCTCCTAATATCATCTTCTTAGGGGATAGAATTTCAACATACAAATAGTGAGGGAACACAAACAGCAGCCCATACCAAATACAAATAACCACTACCACTCTTAATTTATTCATTATCTTCTTAGATAGAATTTTCTTAAAGAGCGCAAGCTAAAAGGCAATAATTCAGTCTACAAAGGTGAGAAAGTTAGTATGATAAGCTGTAAGCTTTGGCGTCATCACTGGAATTCTCTCTGTCCATCAAAACATCCTTCTTTCCTTCCGACTTCCTAGCCACATGAGGAATAAGGGAAGATAACAACCAAAAAAAAAAAAAATCAGAAGCTTCAGATGTTTTTTAAATAAACATCTCACACTTTCTATTAGTACCCATAGTGTGTCAATCAGAGAACATAAGGGGAGTCAGAGGGGTAGTAGAAATACTAAGAAAAAGAAGGAGATTCCATTTAAATCAGCTGGCTAGAGTTCCTTAAAAACAGAAAAGTTGTCAAGAGCAAATGTCGTTACTCTTATTGTTTTTCCTACCTTGCAGCCCACCGCCATGCTGGCAGTAACTTGGAGAAGAGAGGGTTAATGAAAATGTGGAGATACCAGTAGGAAGTAAAAAACACCTGAGAATCCCCTTTGGTAAATTTCTCACTCTGGTTGAAAGCTTCAAAATTAGGCTGAACATGCAGATCTGCCTGGCTCCACACATTATGGCAATTAACTGAAGCCTGTCTTCCAAAGAATGCTGAAGCAGTGACCTTAGACATAGCAGCTCAATGACCTTGTCTAATTTGGAAATACAAAGAAACGGCCATCTTGGGTAACCACGTATGAGCCAGAATTCAGGAGATTGGGATCTTATACATGGCTCTAATTCTTACAATTAGTGAGATATTGAGTTATGGTACTTCAGTTTGCCCATCCAAAAATTAAGAAACCTATTGATACTTTCACCTCTATGCAAGGAAGTGATTTCTTGCCTATGAAAACTCATTACACCGGAGATTTGATAGCACTTTGACTTCAAGAAAAGTGACACCATATGTAAAAACAAGAGTCTTGAATACTCAGCAGAACATCTCTGCTTAGGTCTTTTACCAAATTCTAAAGATTCCAGGCCCTATAAACTGAGACATTAAAAGGAACATGCTTCAGAAAAAAGGCCATTCTGGGTAAAGTTATTTCTATTCGTCTCCATCACTTTGAGAACAATCTGTCAAACACAAATTAACTGCCTGAGGAAACTTACCAAAAAATCTGTTTTCCCCAAAC
This sequence comes from Leopardus geoffroyi, assembly GCF_018350155.1. NCBI lineage: Eukaryota > Metazoa > Chordata > Mammalia > Carnivora > Felidae > Leopardus > Leopardus geoffroyi. The sequence goes on along the minus strand of NC_059327.1, from coordinate 33,025,739 downwards.
TGAAATATCTTAATTTTTCCTTGGCCTCCACTTGCCAAAACCATAAATCGCAGACTATCTCCATCAATGCTAGTGCCAAATTACAATTCTCTCCTCTGGCTATTATCTGGAAGATGGCTTCTACTCAGGTTCCTATTAGCTATGTAGGAAGAGGAGAATATTTTGTGACAGCCTAGGCAATAAAAAGTCAAGAAAGAAAGAAAGAATTTCTGAAAGTTCCTGAGTCATCAGTTTTGATCCTAACTTTTCATTGGAAGAGGTAAGTATCCCTGTTGCTACAATGGCAGAACCATCAGCACCAACATACTTGGGAGCAGCTAATCTGCTAGGGAGTCGGCATGAGTTAATATGAAGACTCAAGTCTGTGACCTACAAAATTTGGGTTCAAGTTGAGTTTTTTCAGTAAGAGAGGGTGCAAAAGTTTGAGCTTGTCACCTCCTTGATAATCCCAAGAGTGTTTTTTTTGTTGTTGTTTTTTTGTTTTTTAAATTTTTTTTTTCAACATTTATTTATTTTTGGGACAGAGAGAGACAGCATGAATGGGGGAGGGGCAGAGAGAGAGGGAGACACAGAATCGGAAACAGGCTCCAGGCTCTGAGCCATCAGCCCAGAGCCCGACGCGGGGCTCGAACTCACGGACCGCGAGATCGTGACCTGGCTGAAGTCGAACGCTTAACCGACTGCGCCACCCAGGCGCCCCCCAAGAGTGTTTTTAGTATGGCCCTCATTTAAAAGCGTCCAATCACGTTGTTAGGGGAGGCCCTAGAACCCAATTCCAATCCACGTGTTCTTGAACCTCTTCCAAAACATCTTGAAAAAGCACGTTCTTGGGGCCCGTGCCTGAAAGCGTCCACGCCTCCTCCCTCCCTCGAAAACCTCAAAAACGATTTGTCTGGTTTGGTCTCATCACACGGAAACTTTGCACAAAGTGGGATACTGGAAAGCACATGGATTTCGGTGGTAAGGAAACTTGGGTTTGATTCCTAAACTGGAGCTAATTCTTTATTCCCACTTTCAACTACACAGTACAAAAGTACAAGGCCATTATCACCGTACACGTTACAAGTTTGATAATACTTATAAGTGGACTGAGCATTCAGGAAGACATTATCCTCCAATTTGCTCTCACTAAAGGCAGGAGGGCTTTGAATGCCCAGAACAGCTGTATGCTTTCAACAGCTAATTTACATATACCCAGGGTTTTTGAAGTTTTGCCTAGGACACCAACGATGGTGGCCATGGCCCATTGAGGATATCAAAGTACCAGCCGAGGCCACTGAATAAGAAGAGGTCAGAAACTTCTCAGAACTGCTGTGAAACGTTTCAGCAGCAAACTCTTCTTTCTGGCAAGGTTCTTCTGTGTCACGCACTCCTACCCTTGCATGCAAATGTGGGTGATTTCCGGGGCACCCGGGTGGCTCAGTCAGTTAAGCGTCGGACTTGTGGCTCAGGTCATGATCTCGCGGTTCGTGAGTTCGAGCCCCGCGTCAGGCTCTGTGCTGGCCGCTCACAACCTGGAGCCTGCTTCGGATTCCGTGTCTCCCTCTCTCTCCGCCCCTCCCCTACCTGTGTTCTGTCTCTCTCTGCCTATGAAAAATAAATAAAATGTAAAAAATTTAAAAAAAAATGTGGATGATTACCTATTTCGCATGGTGGGGAAAGAATCAGAAGAGAACTTGAAAAGGTATTGTGGGTTTTGAAGCTTACGAAATCTTTGAGAAAACTTGTCTCAAAGTCAGTTGTGGCTTAGCCATTCCCTGATTCCCAGGTAGGCCTATAAAATTTGACATCTGGCTATCAAATGCTCTCTGTTCCATTACGTTAGCTTAGCCATGGATATGAAAGGGTGTCAGCTCTTTTAACCAAAACTCCAATTCCTAGGATTGTTATGGGGATTTTAAGGAGATAATGTGTGCAGAAGTAATTTACAGTGTTTCAATCATATTAGGTGGCAATGATTGATCATTTCCTTTCTCCCAGATGTTAAATTCTAAGGATTTTTGCTGAGCACGTTTTAAATTATAATGGATATGTAGTTTATGGTAAATGCAGATACGTGAAATCTATGATGTTCTGAGTTTATGGACATTTTGACATTTATTCTCATTTTATCATCCTAAACATCCATGGATACACCAATCATATCCCTACACCTTACATAATCTCCAAACTTCATAGCTCAGGAAGAGATCCAGTCTTCATAGTGTGCATCTACTAGGTATATGGAGGAGGAGGCCTTTAACAGAATATCACATTCAAGATAGCTTAACACAAGGAAAATTATTACATCCGATAAGAAGTCCTTGGAAAGAATGGCTCCATAATTTCAGAGAATTGCTGAGTAGATGGTTTCATCATTTCAGGAATTTCATCAAAGACCCAGGTCCTTTCCGTCATTCTGCTGGTGAAAAATCAAATCAAATAGATTCGAATGGAAGACAAAACTCTCTTGCCCCATGCCTCTCAGTCTCTAGTTTTTCTTACAGGGAGCACACTACTATTTCTAAAATTATATTGTGATGATCACTTTCAGTCTAAATAATCTACTTTTTTACTATATTTCTTGATACATTGATTTGACATAGCATCTGTTGACTTCTTATGCTGACATGAGATTTAATTCTCTTTTCTCATCCCAGGGCTTCCCTGCTTCCTGCTAATATGATTCTTTCCCTCCTTTTTTGGCTTTTTGTTAAAATTGCGTTTGTAACTTGAAATAAATGTTCACCATTATATTTCTTTTTGTAGCAACATCTCTTGCCTTTAAGCTGTCAAGTTTGATAATATTTTTGTTCTTTCCAAGGCCATAACTGTTTTCTGTGCTTTATTTATAGTTTGATTATAGAAGCAGAAAGTCAGGGAGTCATGTTTTGTTTGTTATTCCTCTCTAGGTACGATTCACTGCAGAGTCAATAATTGATTATGCTTTGTTTTGCTCTTTTGTGTAACTTTTCATTTTTCCAGAGTTTTTAATTGTCTTCTTATCCTTTTACATTGCTTGCCTTTATTACATTCTTAAGTAGTTCTGTCTTCTTGAGGATAATATCAAATCTATGGTATGCCATTTTTTGCTAGATGCTTTCCTCCTGGGGCCTCTGTTCTCTTACTTTTGTCCGGATTGTCATTCTCCAGACTGCTGCCAAGCCGCCATCTTGGGACTCGTGCCTTTCTCACCTACCCAGAAGCTGCCTTTCCTTGGATTCCATGTCTTCTGACTCATACGTACTCTCCTCATTTTGCTGAAGTAAATCCTCAAGAAGTAACGACCTAAGAAACAGTGCTTTGGAAGTAAGGTCCTTAGTTTCTATAAATGCCTTTATTCTTTACTTATCCAGATTGAATCTGACTTGGTATTTTGAAAACATCTTTGAAAATGATTTTCTCTCAGAGCTTTGAAAGCACTTCTCCACTTCCTTGTAGGATTCAGTATTGCAGATGTGAAGTTAACATTCTTTTGTATTGTGATCTGGTTTTTCCTCTCTGGGAGCTTCTGGAATCTTTCCTTTACCTCAGCAGCCTAAAATTTCAAAGTGATTTGTCTACGTGTAGATCTTTTTGTAATTCGTGCTGTTCTATATTCCCCACTGAACCCTTTTCGTCTGAAGGCTCTTAAACGTCAGCTCTTTACATTTCTTTCAATATTTATTGTATAGTTCCCTTCTATTTTCTCTGTATGTCCTCTTAGTCAAATGTTTACCTCCAGTTTCCATCCTTTATGTCTCTCATTTTTTTTTCATGTATGTTCTCTTTCTACTTGTCTGTTTTTCTGTAGCTAGTAAAATTTCACAAAACTTATATTCCAATTACAAATTGGAATTGATACACTTTTACTGTTTTTAATTGCAAAACTCTAATTCTTTGTCTCTTACTAATTTTTCAAGGTTCATCTGATATTATTTGTAGAAAGGATATCTTCTTAAATCTCTCTGAGAGCACTGAGTTATTTCACGGATTGAGAGTTGAATTATCTTAATTTCTGCTAGGGTCAGTTTTTTGTACAAGTTTTTCTTTGCCTTTTACCTGTAATATTCCAAGCCTACCCCATGCTAATTGATCTGTTTACATAAGCAGAAAATCCACCATCAGGCTTCACTTTAGAGCCATTAGCAGGTGGCCAGGACTCATAAGTGTCAGAGTGTGTAATTCTTTATTAAGCAGTGCTGCAAGTCAGACTGCTCCCCCCTGGAGCTTCTGATTTAATAGGTCTAAGCAGAGCTTGAGAGTTAGCATTGTTGTAGCAAGTGCTCATATGACAATAATGCTGAGGGTATGAGAACCTCACTTTGAAAACCACTGTTCAACAGCTCTGCAAAGGAGAGCTGCTCCTGCCTCCACTGACCCCATCACGTCCATAATATTTCAGACCCCAATTTTTTCACCCTACTTTATCAGCCATGTGTCCTCTACCTTCTTTCCATCTTCCACAAAACTGTTGAAATCTCTTCGCGACTAACAGTCCACCACCCAAGCCCTATGTTAGATAATTCCATTTTGCTTTGTTTTGTTTTGTTCTTGTTTGCTCTTTGTTGGTTTGTCTTAATTTTTTACTAGCACTTTAATAACTTTGGGGGTCGGCCTGCCTTGTCGAGCCAAAGTCATAGTCTTATATTTCATTACGTCAATACACCCCTAGCATCATGTCTGTCTCTGATCTTCCTCTGTGACTGTAGTTCTCATTGCCAACCATAATTTCAAGTCAAATTTTCAAAAATTGATTCTACTTGAGAAAGTTTCAGATATCTGACGGTACATAAAAGAGGTATATGTGGAATAAAAAATATTTTTTGAGTAACTCAAAAATAAAATATGGCAGGGGCACCTGGGTGGCTCAGTCAGTTAAGCATCTGACTTCAGCTCAGGTCATGATCTCATGGTCTGTGAGTTCGAACCCCACATCAGGCTGTGTGCTGACGGCTCAGAGCCTGGAGCCTGCTTCGGATTCTGTGTCTCCCTCTCTCTCTCTGCCCCTCCCCTGCTCAGACTCTGTCTCTCTCTCTCTCTCTCTCTCTCTCTCAAAAATAAGTATTTTTTTAAAAATAATAAAATAAAATAAAATAATATAATATAATACAACATAATATAATATATGGCATATGTGGGCTAGCTGTTGACCAAGTCTGATTTCTTCTGGGATACCCAGAATGTCTACATGTTCTAGTTCTTGATAATGGGCTGGGAGAAGAAATGATGAGGCCAATGCGGTTAAGAAGTAAATGGGCTTTCTTTGCCTTCTTTTTCACCCATACACCAAAGTGATCTGAGGCCTTAGAGGATGACAAAGCCACAGGTGGAAGGAAACTGGATCCTTGAATGACTGACCCAAAAGAAGGGCAGCTGATCAGGAACCATTTCATGGGTGGCAATATGCCAAGCTACGAAGACATTAGAATTCACATTACAGCAAACTAATCAATCCTACTTAAATTAAACGATGAAAGAAGACCCCTCTAAACATGTTTTGGATAAACTAACTTTGTGTTGGACTATTGCCTACGTGAACTTCTGCTTTATGAAAGGAGAGGATCCACATAGAATTTCACCACAGCAATGTGTTAGATCCTTTCCAGTTGATGTGTTGCTTAACATTTGGTCTTACAAATCTAAACAAAATGTTCTTGTTTCATTTCCACTTTAATACATAAGACCCAACATTCAATTACAATGTGTTGAGTGAGATAAGGCATATAAAAGTGCTTTCCAAAAATAAAGAGGTCCTCTAAGTGTCACATAATAATTAGCTTTTCTTAGGAACAAGGGTGAATTAGAAACAATTCGGAATTTCTTTGTATTAATTTGTTAATTGAACTTGTAAATTTCAGGTTCTTCCCCAATAGGCAGCCGATTCAAGATTATTGGGAAGCTTAAATTAGCTTCCTCAGCTTAGTTCCTAAGTTAGTGCTACCGCGTTGTTGTAAGAAGCTTAATTTTTGTATTATTCAATTTTTAAAACATGAGAAGTTTTAATTGAACATCATCAGTGCTTTTAACCTTTGGAAACTCTGAGGTTCCAACTGCAATACGTCATAAGTCATCTAAGATGACTGAGGACCTTGAAGGCGAAATGAGTCTAATTAGACACATCTCCACTTCGGTAATTGAACCACTGGCTTCATTCCATATGCCTAGAGTGACCTGTCAAAAGTGGGTTGTTATCCTCCAGCCTAAGCTTCATTATTAAGATGTACCTACAAAGAGATAAGAACGAAGAAAAAGAATTTTGAGAGCACGTCACATCTTCCGCAGACGTGACGTTCGATAAATCACTTACAAAATCTCAGGTTTCTACACTTCACCTAACAAACATATCTTAAACACATATTATATTTCACATTCTGGGAGGTGGCCATAAGGCGAAGGTGGGGAGTTTACCTTTATTTACTGGCAGCAAATTCAATTTTCAGCCCTAGGTTTATGAGCCAAGTTTTTCGATTTCCTGTGAAACAAAGCCTCAAATATTCACGTCTTAAATCCGCACCAGGAGGATTTGCAAAAAACCCCATAAAAGCTCATCAGTTCAGACTGAGTCCACTTGTGATTGTTTTGACAAGGAGCTCAACTGGCAATTGCTTTAGGACTCGATGGAAAAGAAATAAAAATGTAGTGAGCAAAGAAATAGTGTTAACAAAAACAGAAAGGAGGAAAGTTTACCTTACTTTTTAAAAATGGAAATCTTGGGGCGCCTGGGTGGCGCAGTCGGTTAAGCGTCCGACTTCAGCCAGGTCACGATCTCGCGGTCCGTGAGTTCGAGCCCCGCGTCGGGCTCTGGGCTGATGGCTCAGAGCCTGGAGCCTGTTTCCGATTCTGTGTCTCCCTCTCTCTCTGCCCCTCCCCCGTTCATGCTCTGTCTCTCTCTGTCCCCAAAATAAATAAACGTTGAAAAAAAATTTAAAAAAATAAAAATAAAAATAAAAATGGAAATCTTGAGGGCTTTATAAGTACCCACATGTGGAATACAATGACTGGACTAAAACAAACCGTCAGTATTATGGTACTCAAGCAGTCCAGGAAGAACTTCCATTCGGCAACATTGTTAGTTCAGGTGGTGCTGTCCATACTTAAAGCGAGGTAACACTGCTCATGGGTGAAATCCGGTCTTGTATGTATCTGGGCCAAATTAGTTGTTCACTAATCACTCTCCTCTAGAGTTTGAACAGTGTTTATTGAACCTCCACTCTGTGCCACTCTGCTTATCACTGAGATAAAATTTAATAGGTGTGATCCCTGCCCTCAAAAACGAACTAAAAATGAAAACATAATGAACAGCAACAGACAACACGTGACCGTCGGACGGCACAACCAAGGTCTCCGACAGCCGAGAGGAGGCAAAACTCACTCCCGGTTTTAGTTGCCTCAAGGTTTTTCTCAGAGAGATGAAATTTCAGCTGGACCTCAAAGACAGATGGGATTTCAACAGGCAGCGAGAAGCAGGAAGTCTATTTCAGGGCAACAAAATATGACCATAGAAAGGCGAGAAAGTCCAAAGCAGTTTCAGGGCATTGGGAGCATGTGAACTGAATGCGAGATTCATGAACAGGAGAGTAGGGAAGGAGGGTAGAAAGGTAACATAAGTTACATCAACATGTCAGTGCCTTCTTCCTGTAATACTTCTATTGGGTTCATTTTAGTAAATTGGTATATATGCTTCCTGATCAAAATTAGGATCTGGTAATACTAGCTAAGAGAAATACCCAGGGCCAACCAGTCAGCTTCTTTTGGCAGTGGGGATTAAAAAAAAAAAAGGGATAAAGATAAAGAATTCTGTGTTAACTAAAAAGGTTTACTCAGTTCAAACATATCTTCGCCAACTTCCCATCTCTCTTCAACAAGGTGGGCAAAGAGCAAAAAACCCTATTCCCATTTAATGCCCAAACCATAAATATAAGAATTCTATAATGTAATAGAAATAACGTGTATGGAAATATGAGAAAAGCTGCTAACTAATCGGATGTATAACCTTCTGGATTTCAAAGTGTGCCTCAGTTCAGATGACCTCACTGGGGGAAACTAGCAAGGTTTTAAAGAAGAAATAATATAAATTTTTACATATACTCTTAAAAACGTGGGGAAGAAAAACTCTCCAACCAATTTTGTGAGGCCTGCATTCTCCTGATATCCAAAGTCAGACAATACTGAACTCCGGTATTGTCAGTGGTGAAATGAAACGAATAAATTGTCCTACCTAGGTGTCATGATTGTTATGAGAACTAAAACATAACATAGGTGAAAATGCTCTGGAAAGTTACATATACTCTACCGAAAACCCACCTGGTACATTGAGTCTTAATCTATAGTATTGAATTTGCACTCAGAGCCGGTCTCCAATGTGAGACATGACGCTCTTCACACTCTACTTCTAAGAATGCATAGTCCTTCCTTGCATTTCAAAGCAGTTCTGAGCATATGAGTTTACAGCAGGTGCTGAAGCTATTTCACGTACAGTGATCCCCCCCTTATCCACAGGACATAAGTTCCAAAACCCCCATGTGGATGTCCGAAGATGCCAATAGTACCAAACCCTGTATAGATCATGTATTTTCTTAATTATGAACACTTACGAGGACGTTGAATTTATCAATTAGGCACGGCAAGAGATGAACAGTAACTAGTAATAAAATACTATAACAGAATACCATAAACAAGTTATATGAATGTGGTCTTTCACAACAGCCCGTTGTACTGTCCTCCTCCTTTTTCTCGTGATGATGTGAGATGATAAGATGGCTACATGATTAACTGAAGTGAGGTGAACGATGTAGGCATTGTGACATAGTGTTAGGCTGCCGTTGACCTTTTGAAAGTACGTCAGAAGGATCATCTGCTTCCGGCCATGGTTGACCATGGGTCATAATCGCAGATGAGGGGACTATTGTAGTTTCTTTCTGACTAACGTTGTTCGCCACTATTGATAGATGTAGGATAGTATGGTCCTATGGCTAGTATTGATCTAGCCATTGAAATCACATGGAAATCTGGGTAATATAAAAGACAATGCCCAGGTTGTAGAATTAGGCAGATGACTTTTTTCCTTTCTTTTTTTTTTTTTAAATTTATCTGAGAGAGAGAGAGAGAAGGGAAGAGAGGCAGAGGGAAGGGGAGAGAGAGAGTGTGTGTGAGGGAGAATCTTAAGCAGGCTCCAAGCTCAGCACCACCCTGGGATCATGACCTGAGCCAAAATCAAGAGTCGGGTGCTCAACTGGCTGAGCCACCCAGGCACCCCGGCTAAACGACTTTTTTAAAATCTCTGATTTATCAGCACTTACCAGCTCTGTGTCATTGAGCAATGAACCTCTCTGAAGACTTCTGTGTCAAATGGGAAAATATGTTTTTTACAAGCTGTAAAATCTGGCACCTGATAAGTGCTAAATGTTTCATTCTTTCTCTCTTTCCAAGCATATAAATTGAGGTCGGCGTTCTGCTTGACAACTGCAAAGTGCTGTTGTTAATGTCAATGTAGAAGCCATGGGCTGCTGCAAAGGACGTTACCCGCTAACGTATTGGGATGGATGACGACAGAAAAGGAAGAGGAAGATGAAGAGATGAATGTTGACAATAAAACACATTACGACAGGAACTTGGAATAGGACTTCGTTGTTCAGGATCTTAATCCTGTGTATTTTTATATGATCTCAGTGTTATGTATGCTTCCTGGTATCCCATCCAAAGTCAATTGGATATAAAACTCAGAACCCACAGCTGTTGCTAACATTATTATATCACTTTTTATTTTTATCTTACTAACCACGCCTAAGTTGGATGAAATAAATGCCTCTGAAGTCTAAGTAGGTGTCTATGCTGATTTTTGCACTGAATTTATAAATAGATTAAGCATGAATTTCAACAGGGTTCCGTGTACTTTTGCCCTCTCTTCAGTGTTTTAGAATTGAGGTTAACTTATCTCATGAATAATGGGATAGTGTCACGAGCAAATGCTTTGCCTTTTCGACGATTAAGGTAAACTATCTGGCCCGTCCTCACAAAAATGATATCATTTTGTCAACTATAAAAATTTTAAATGATTTACACAATAAAGTACACCTAATGTCTTTGCCAATAACATTGGATTTCTCCAAGTTTTAACTAATTTTACCTTATCATCATTATTAAAATGACATTTACTCACCATCATATATAAAACGATAGTTCACAGTATATTCCATATCAAATGATAATCCATTATTTACATATTATGTATAATATACGTAATTAGTGCTATTTCCAGCTACAATAAAGATAGCACAAATTTAACCAGTCTGTGGGGTCTGACTTCACTTTAATGACCAAGTCATGGTGGTCCAAGGCCCCCCGCGTGTTTAACGCAGAGTTTGACCAATTGCATCCTTTCAAAATTAGTTATTGTTTAAGGTTGTAAGTATAAATCCTTTTCTCTCATTTCAAATGAAAATGAACCACCCTGCTACAAGGTAGACACCCTGCTACAAGGTTGTAGTTACTGAATCGCAAATGAAACCAAGTCTGTAGTTTCACAATGCATTCCACATTATGCCGAGAAAATTCTAGATCAGTTCCCTTTTTGAAGTCTTCCTTCACCTATTGTCTTGTCAACCCATTCAAGTCCTTCTCAGAATTTTCTCCATCCCCGCTTGTATGTCCTCTGAAACAAAATGGCACTAAGATCAGTTATGGTGAACCACATGTTCCTTAAGGAACTTACAAAACTCAATGTAGGGGAAAGTATCCCAGCACGAATATGACCTACAAAAATGTGGACAAATTAAAAGAGATATGCATTTTGTGTTTCTTTACAAAATACTCCCCTTTTCAGAATGAATCATTAATATTTGGAGTATTTCATTGGGTCAGGTCTTCTATGAGAACAAGTGGGAACTTAGTTTTTATTTGCCTAAGTGAAAGAGTTATTTCAAGGGTTAGGTTTGTTTTTATTTTTTTTTTCCCCAAATCAGTACGTCAGTCTTCTCTAAAGTTTCCATCTTAGAGGAAATTGCTTACCATGTTTTAAATAGTTAGGAGATGGTTGTTGTCGTTGTTGTTGTTGTTGTTTTAGCCTGAAAAGGTGATAGACACATTCCATATTCACCACCTACTGAGCACCAATCACTCTGTGCTAAAAATTTATCTGCCCTAGTGACTGAAATATGAAAAAACTGAGACCCCCAAATGTTATTTGCCCTACGTAACGTAATCCTACAGATGGAAATGTAAAAACTGTAACTTTATAAAAACTGTATCTTTTTTCAATGCCAGCAAATCTTCACCCGTTTTGCGAGTGAACACATAAGCCATTCTTAATGGTTGACACGGAAATTGTCAGAAACTAAACTTGATCTGCTCTACTCTTGCATTGAAAATCCTCCTCTTTCCTTTTCTGTTTGAAGTTCTCTAGCTTATACTTTAAACATCTTCACTACAAAACCTTCCACTGGGTACCTCACATCCGTTGTGTTCAGTTTGTGCCTATTCCAATGATAACATTGACATTGCCATGCATTACATGTCAACTCACTGAAGACAGAGATCTTACCTTATCCACCTATATTTCCGGTGCTTACCACAGTGCCTGGCACGGGCATATCGTAGAACGGTAAAGAAGAAATGACAAGTGCATAAATGGTGATGAGATCATATATAATGGCAGAAGTTTTAGCTACCTCGATGTCTTTTGAAATATTATGGTCAGCATCCTAGAACCATGCATGCATTTCTGTGCCAATAAATTATGTGCATTGGTTCCCCATTTTTCTCCAAAACAATAGCGAGGTTGGGAAGACCATCAACACTTATTTAAAAGTTTAAAACTGCAAAATTCACGAAGCTAGGTGACTTTCGAATAAGGACTAAATAATATAGGATAGACTAAGAAGAAATAGTGCTCTAAGTGGTTTATTTTTTCCTGTGAATGTGGTTTTAACACTAGTTGTCTTGAATGGGTTAAAATGGACCTAAAATGTATTTCTTTACTAGATTTGGTCCTAGGTTCTAGAACCTTATCATATCCTACTACTTTTCTCAAAGTCCATCTCTGGACCATCTCTTGATGGTCCTTTCTCACTGTGAGATTTATAATTCTCTCAAGCACGTGAAGTCATGCTCATAGTTAGAATATCTGATCACTTTCATAGCACACAAAAGAAATGTCAGGAAGGTTTTACAACCACCCCCATACTCAACGCCAAGATGTCATCCCCGTGGATTTACGAAAATAATGGAAAATTTCTTTTGAAAGACATATGTTGTTATTTTTTTTAATGCCCATGGCATTGTTTGTTAAAATGCAAACAGTCCTGGGACAAAGAACACAAGTAGCCATCACCAACCATTAGCATATTATATGTCATATGTGTTATATGCTGTCATATGGTGCATCAATATATGATACACCAATGGCACAGAAGGAGGTAAGATTTTGGAAACACTGTTTTGCTGAGTCATTGAGTCAGGCTAGAGACAGGAAAAGAAAGCAATGGGAGAGAGAAGTCCCTGTGCACACAGGGATTGGGGATGATATTCTTTGGATACTACTTGCCTGACAATAGGTTCTTACAATGGGTGCTGGGTTTATCTCCTCCTAAGCTTCCTACAAAATTCTTTGCAGATAAGTACATATTAGTTTTCTTGTCTTCCAGTTCTCCCATCATATATTCTCTTCTACTTCTAAAAATTATTTTTAATGGGATATTACATGGATTTTATCTTTTATACACACACATTTTTATAATTTTTAGAAACAGCTATCATATTATACACTTCCACTAGGGGTGTGTGAGCATTCCTGTCACTGCCCCTCTTCACCAACAATTATTATTGCCAGTATTTTAAATTCTACCCATTCTAGTGAATGTGCAATGCTATTTCATTGTGGTTTTAATTTTTATTTCCCTGATTGCTAGTGATTTAGAGCTTCATTACATGTACTCATTGGCCATTCATACATATTCTTTTGTGAAGAATCTGTTATTATTTAGCATTATATTATTGAATTATAAACGTTCTTCATATATTCCAGATACAAGTCCTTCATTGGATATATGTATTTTGAATGTTTACTCCCAGATTTTCATTTACCCTTTTTTCTTTCTTTTTTTAACAAAAAAAAAAATCTGAGTATAATGCTTGTATATTTTCTTTTTTTGAGAAATTAATTTATTTCTTTATTTTTGAAAAATTATTGGCATACATCACTGTATAAGTTGTAAGGCATATAGCACGATGGTTTGCTGCACATATATTGTGAAATGATCACGACAGATTCTGCTAATTTCTACCTTCTCATATAAATACAATGAAAAGAAAAAAAATTGAACAATTCTCCCTGTGACGAGAACCCTTAGGATTTACTTTCTTAACAACCATCCTATCTATCATACAGCATTCTTAGCTGTAGTCGTCATGCGCTACGTTACATCGCTAGGACTTACTCATCTGATAACTGGAAGTTTGTACATTTTGGCCAACTTCCTACAAATTCTCTCACCCATCCCCAACCCTCCATTTCCGATAATCACAAGTCAGATCTCTTTTTTTGTGTGAGTTTGTGTTGTTCTTGTTGTTGTTCCTGCTGCTGTTTTTTGGCTTTCTTTTCAGGAGTGGGTGTTTGTTTGATTTTAGGTTCTACATAAAAGTGAGATCACATAGTGTCTATCATTGTCTGACTTACTGCACTTAGAATAACGCCATCAAGGTCCATCCATGTTATTACAGATGGTAGGACTTCTTGATTATTTTATGACTAATATACAATGAAATATTATGCAGCCATTATGGATATATATACCAGCTTCTTTATCAGTTCACCATGGCTTGGCTGTTGCAAATAATGCTGCTGTGAACATGGGGGCCAAGCATCTTTTTGAGATAATGTCTTCATTTTTTTCAGATATATTCTCAGAGGTAAAAAGGCTGGATCATATGGTAGCTCTATTTTTAATTTTTGAGGATCCTCCATACTGTTACCCCCAGTGGCAGTACCAATTTACATGCCGACCAACAGTGTACAAGGATTCCTTTTTTCTCTAAATCCATGCAGGCATTTGTGATCTTTTGTCTTTTTGATGATGTGTGTTCCAAACAGGTGAGAGGTGGTATCTCACTGTGGTTTTAATTTGCAGTTCCCTGATGATTAATGATATTAGGCATCTTTACATTGACTTGTTCACTTTTATATATTTTCTTTAGCGAAATGTCTATTCAGGTCCTTTGCCCATTTTTAATTAGGTTGTTTGGGTTTTTTGCTATTGAGTTGTATGAGTGCTTTAACGGTTTGTTCCCAATCCAAAGGTTGTCTTTTCACCTTGTTGATCATTTAGTTTTTGCCATGCAGAAGTATTTTAGTTTGATAGGCCCACATGTTACTTTGGATGACTATAGCTATATAGTATACCTTGAAATCAGGAAGTGTAATACCTCCTGCTTTGTATTTATTTCTCTGAATTTCTGGTTATTCGGGACCTTTGTGTTCTTACAGAAAGTGCAGGATCATTTTTTCTACTACTGTAAAAAAGACCATTGGAGGACTGCTGGGCCACACAGATTTCAGGAGTTGTCACCAGCCCTTATGGTCAGATGGGCCCAGGAGATACTCCATTGGTAGAGTGTGATTCAGCATTTGGGGGGTGGGGGGCATGGGAAACCAGGCACTTGGGCCTGCAGAACTCCTGGTTAGGGGATCTAAATCAGGCAGATCTGCACCCCACTAAGTGTCCTGGCCAGAATATGTCCCTAATTTGGTTCTTGTAGATGAGCAAAATCGCTGATTGGGATCACCACTTGGGCGCTGTGTGTGTGAACTCAGTCTGCTAAGATCCACGTGCTGGTTTCGGCAAGCCCTTCCTCCCTTTTCTGTGAGAGTCAGACTCCCAGTGGTGAGCCCCCACAGATTCCCTGCAAACCCCATGGCGTGAGATCAGAATGGGGACTCCCACAGAGTAATGCCAATGCAGCAGATGCTGGTTGATCTCCCCTGCTGAGTTCTCTTTTCCCACTGGAGGAACTGGAGGTTCCTCTCCCTAAGGGGCAGTGTTATGCTGGTCTGGGGGAGGGGAATGTGGTCAACGTAGTCACTTCTGTACCCTCCCAGTGCAGTCTTGTCTTGGCCTCTGTGATGCGGGGGGGGGGGGGGTGGGGGGGGTGGGGGGCGTTTAGCCTCATTCCCATGTTCAAGTGTTCTGTCAGTGGTGTCTTACTCTTGAATAGTTGTTACTTGTTCTCGTGAGGGAGACTGAACCCAGGAACGACCTATTTCACCATGTTGGAGATGTCACTCCCTTTGATTTTCTTAATGACCTTGCGGGAAGTGAAGACATTTTTAACTTCAAGAAGGTACAATTTATCAAATTGCCTTTATACCATTAGTGCCTTTTGTGTCTTCTATGAGACATTTGTGCTCATTTGCAGTAGTATAAATGTGAGCAAATTCTTTGACTTCCCTCCGATCAACAGGCAGAGCCTGTATTTCCTCTCCTTGAATCTGCACTGGCTCTATTACTGCTTGGCGCATACAGTATGTCAGAAGTTCTGCGTGGCTCAGGCCTTAAGGAGCTAGCAAATATCCACTTCCTGTCTCTTTGAATAATGGCTTTTGAAATCCACTCACTATGGAAGAAAGCTGAAGCAGCCCTTGGAGAAGCCCCTGGGTTGGGACAGAGGCCACTAGATGTCACCTGTGGTCGAGTTCCTCACTGATAGTTACCATCAACTGGCCATGGGATACTCTAGTCCAGTTCAGTAATCCCAGCCTGATGTGTGAAGGAGAGATGAGCCATCCTGCCCAAACTGCAAACTTGTGGGCACAGTGGAAAATTGTTTGAAGCCACTGTTTGTGGGTGGTTTGTTCCATAGCAGTAGCTAAACAGAAAACAATCTTAGTTTATTCATCTAGAAGCTAAACAGCTTTGGATCTTACATCCGGTTCTCTGTTGCCTTTCAAGTTACTTTTTACAAATGGTATGAGGTGGGGGTTAAGGATTATCCTTTTTCCATATAGATATCAAGGTGTTCTATTACTACTTTTGAAAATCTTTCCATTCCTTTCCATCCACCCCCATTAAATTACCTTTGATGAAAACCTATAGACCATACACATGAAGAACTATTTATAGATTGTTATATTCCATTGATATATATGTTTGGCCATATGCTAATGTCACACTATCAAACTGCAATTTTATAGTTGCATAACTATATACAGTTGACTGTAGGATACTGGAACTCCTCCTTTTTCAAAAATTTGGGATTCTAACCGATTTTTACATTTTAATATACATTTTAGAATCAGCTTGTTCATTTTTACAACTAAGCCCGCAGAGAATTTGATTGGACTTGCACTGAAATCCAGAGATCAGTTTTGGAATAATGGACATTTAACAATATTGAGACTTCCAATTCGTGAACATCATATATCATTCCATTTCTTGATGTTGGCAATACTTAATTCCACTCAGTAATATTAGATAGTTCAGCATGACAGTCTTGAACATCTTATGTTCAACTAACTCTTTTTTTTTTTTTTAATGGAACTTTTTTAAGTGTTTATTTATTTATTTTTGAGAGATAGAGTGAGCACAAGTGGGAGAGGGGCAGAGAGAGCGGGGGAGACCCAGAATCCGAAGCAGGCTCCAGGCTCTGAGCTGTCAGCACAGAGCCTGACTCGGGGTTTGAACCCACCCCACCATGAGATCATGGCCTGAGCCAAAGTTGGATGCTTAACCAACTGAGCTTAACCGACCAGGTGCCCCTATTCAACTTATTCTTAATTATTGCATATTTTTAAAAATTTTGCATATTTTATTCTATTGTAACTGATTTCAAATTGTTTACTGCTAGCACACAGAGAAGCAATTAATTTTTGAATGTTGATCTTATATTCCTCAACCTCGATAAATTCACTTATTAGATCTAATAATAGTTTTTAGATGCCTTGGGATTTTCCTTGGTAAAAAATATCACGTTGACTGTAGACACTGTTTGACTTGCTCTTTTACGCTCTGTGAGCCCTTTATTTCTCTTTCTTGGCTCATTGCAATGGCTTAGATCTCCAGTACAATTTTAAATAAAAGCGCTGAAAGATATCCTTGCTAATTCCAGATCTAGACATATGATACGATGTTAGCTGTGGGTTTTTCATGGATGCCCTGTCTCACGTTGAGAAAATTCTTATCTATCTCTAGTTGTGCAAAAATTTTGACGATGAATGGATACGGAATTTTGTCAAATGCTTTATCCGCATCTGTTGACATGCTTTTATTTCTTTTCCCGTTTATCCTGTTAATATGGTAAATTACATTAACTGCCTTTTGAATTTTAAACCAAACTTACATTCCTGGAATGAAATCTACCCACTCATAATGTGCCTTACTTTTTATGTATTTCTGGAGTTGATTTGCTAAGGTTTGTTTATGGGGTTTTTTTTGCAGTTACTTTGTCTGATTTGAATATCAAGATAATGCTGGCCTCATAAAATTGGTTGGACAGTTTTTCTTACCCTCTTTTTTTTTTTTAAAGAGTGTATGTAAAATTTATATTATTTCTCCTTTAAAACCTTGCAAGTTTTCACCAGTGAAATCATCTGAACTAAAAAAACTCTTTGGAGGAAGGCCTGTGCTTACAAATTTATTCACTTTAATTTAGAAAGTATTTGTTTTGTCAATTTGTCTCTTTCAGAGAATTTTCCAATTTCAACTGAATTTCAGATCTGTTGGCATGAAGCAATTCATAATATTCCCTTAATTGCATTTCAATTCCATAGTGTATCAAATGATGTTCTCTCAATCACTTTTGATAATGATAATGTATTATTTCCTTCTTCCTTTCCTGATTAGTCTAGCTTGAGGTTTATCAATCAGAATGTCTTAAAAGAAAGCATTTTGCTTTCATTTATCTTCTTTATTTGATTCTTATACGTTTCACTGATTTCTGCTGTTATCTTTATTATTCCCTTTCCTCTATGTATTTTGGGTTTACTTTGCTTTTCCTTCCTGGGGTCTCAAGATCGAAGTTTAGATCACTGTTTTGTGACCTTTCCTCTTTTCTAATAGAAGTATTTAATTTTTCTCTTAGCATTTTTTTAAACTAATAGACTTAGTTTTTAGATTAATTTTGGGTTTACATCAGTATGAACAGAAAATACAGAGTTCTCATATATGCCCTTATCACCTCCTCCCTATTTTGCCCTATTATTAACATATTGCATTAGTGTGGTACATATGTTACAATTGATGAACCAATATTAACACACTATTGTTCATTAGAGTCCACAGTTTGCATTAGGTTTCACCTTTTGTGTTGTATATTCTGTGGGTATTGACAAATGCTCAACGGCATGTATCCACCACTAGAGTATCGTAGAGAATAATTTCACTGCCCTAAACATCCCCTGTGCTCTGTCTTTTCATCCCACGCCTGTCCCTTTCAAAGCACCTGGTAACCACTGATCTTTTTACTCTGTACTGTTGCCCTTTTTAGGATTCGGTGTAATTGGAATCATATAGTAGGTAGCCTTTTCGTTTTGGCTTCTTTCACTTAGAAAAACGTATTTAAGTTTTCTCCCTGTCTTTTGTGACATAAATTTTTTTTTAATCACTGAAAAATATTCCATTGTGTGGGTATGTTACAGTTTATCCATTCCTCTGCTGAAGGACATCTTGGATGCTTTCAAATTTTGTTTATTATGAATAAGTGACTATAAACATATATGTGCGGGTTTTTATGTAGATATAAGTTTGCAACTCATATGGCTAAATAACTAGAAACATAATTGATAGATCACATGGTAAGGGTACATGTAGTTTTGTAAGAAACTGCCAAACTGTCTTTCAAAGTGGCTGGACCATTAAAGATTCCCACCAGCAAGTGAATGAGAGGTCCTCTTCTTCCACATACAACATTTGATGTTGTCCGTGCTTTGGATTTTAGCCTTTCTAATAGGTGTATAGTCATATTTCGTTGCTGTTATAATTTGAAATTCCTAATGACGTGTGATGGTGAGCACCTTTTCATATGCTCATTCGCTGTCTATATATCTTCTTTGGTGAGTTGTCTGTTCAGGTCTTTCACCCCTTTTTTAACTGGGTATTTGTTTTCTTATTGTTGCATTTCTTTTTTACTCAACGTTATATTGATTTCTGGTGTATAACATAGTAATTTGACAATTCTACATATTATGCAGTGCTCACCATGATATATGGGTAGTCACCATCTGTCCTCATACAAAGTTACTACAATATTATTGACTATATTTACTATGCCATGCTTTCTATCCCTGCGACTTCTTTGTAACTGGAAGTTTGTACCTTTTAATCCCCTTAAATTGTGGCAACACCAGTTTGCTCTCTGTGTTTCTGAGTCCGTTTTGTTTTGCTTGTTCATTTGTTTTGTTTTCTATTTACTTTTTATTTGCTTTGCTTTGTTTTTAGATTCCACATATAAGTGACAGAATATGCTATTTATCTTTCTCTCTCTGACTTATTTCACTTAGGATAATACCTTCGAGATCCATCCATGCTCTCCTAAATGGCTAGATTTCATGGGGTTTTTTATGGCTGAGTAATATTCCACTGTGTATATACCAATCTTCATTATCCATATATCTATTGATGAACACAGGTTGCTTTCCTATCTTGGCTAGAGTAAATAATACTGCAATTAACATAAAGGCGCATATACCTTTTCAAATTAAGTTTTTTTGCTTTCATTGGGTGAAACCCAAAATATTGTTGAGTTTTAAGAGTTCTTCCTATGTTTTGGATACCAATCCTTTATCAGCTGTGTGTTTCAGAAATATTTTCTCCCAGTTTATGGCCTGTTTTGTTCTCTAGATGATAACCTTCACAGAGCAGAATTTTTTAATTTTAATGACATCCAACTTGTTCATTTATTTCATGCATTGTTCTTTTGGTACTGTATATAAAAAGTCATCACCAAACCTATGGTCACCTGGATCTTTTTCCTATGTTATAATTTATTGTTAAAGTGCATGCTACAAATTTCAATATGTTGTGTCTTCACTATCACACAGTACAAAATATTTCCTAATGTTTTGACATGTGGGTTATTCTGAATTATGTTAATTTCCAAATATTTGGTGTTCTTCTAGGTAAATCGTTGTTACCGAGTCTTAATTTAATTCTGTTGTACTGAGAGAGCATGTTCTGTAGATATTTTTTTTATTTTATTGAAATTTGTTTTATGGACCAGAATATGTTTCATCTTTGTGAGTGGTCTTTGTGCACTTACAAATAAAACTTTTTTTTTTGTTTTTTTTTTATCTTTGAGTGTAGTGTTCTCGAAATGCCAATTAGGTCATGTCTGTGTGGTGCTGTTCCAGCCTTCTATGGACTTATGGATTTTCTGTCCAATTACCATATCAACTACTTAGAAGTGGTAAAATCTTGGGGCGCCTGGGTGGCTCAGTCGGTTGAGCATCTGACTTTGGCTCAGGTCATGATCTCACAGTTTGTGGGTTCAAGCCCTGCCTCAGGCTCTGTGCTGACAGCTCAGAGCCTGGATCCTGCTTCAGATCCTGTGTCTCCCTCTCTCTCTCTCTGCCCCTTCCCTGCTCATGCTCTGTCGGTCTCTGTCTCAAAAATAAATATAAACGTTAAAAAATTTTTTTAGAAGTGGTAAAATCTTCAGCTACAATTGTGCATTTGTCTATCCTGTTTTCAGTAGTTTCATGTTTGTAATAAACACTTGGGAAATTTATGTCTTATGATTTCATTAGCCATTTATCCAACAATAGTCCTTGTCCTGCAGTCTACATTGTCTGAATTAATATGTCTGTTCCAGATTTTTTATGTTACCATTGGCATATCCTTTCCTATGCTTTTGCCACCAAACTGTTAGTTTACTATTCATCTCATTCTGTCCTTTCTTTCTTTCCCTGCCACCTTTTGAATTAAATGAGTGTTTTTTAGTGTTTCTTTTTATCTCCTTTCCTGGTTATTATCTATGCCATTTTGTTTCTTTTTAAAAATACTTTAAGTTTCAGAGAGGCCCTTGTACCCCAATGTTTATAGCAGCACTTTCAACAATTGCCAAATTCTAGAAAGAGCCTAAATGTCCATTAACTGATGAATGGATAAAGAAATTGTGGTTTAGAGAGAGGGAAAGGTGCTGCAGGTGTACTTGAAGAAATAATAGCTGAGAACTTCCCTGAACTGGGGAAGGAAAAAGACATTGAAATCCAAGAGGCACAGAGAACTCCCTTCAGACGTAACCTGAATCGATCTTCTGCATGACATATCATAGCGAAACTGGCAAAATACAAGGATAAAGAGAAAATTCTGAAAGCAGTGAGGGATAAACGTGCCTAACATATAAAGGGAGACCTATAAGACTCGTGACTGATCTCTCTTCTGAAACTTGGCAGGCCAGAAAGGATTGGCAGGAGATCTTCAATGTGATGAACAGAAAAAATATGCAGCTGAAAATCCTTTATCCAGCAAGTCTGTCATTTAGAATAGAAGGAGAGATAAAGGTCTTCCCAAACAAACAAAAACTGAAGGAATTTGTCACCACTAAACCAGCCCTACGAGAGATCCTAAGGGGGCTCCTGTGAGACAAAGTACCAGAGACATCGCTACAAGCATAAAACATACAGAGATCACAATGACGCTAAACCCGTATCTTTCTACAACACTGAATGTAAATGGACTAAATGAGCCAACCAAAAGACATAGGGTATCAGAATGGATAAAAAAACAAGACCCATCTATTTGCTGTCTACAAGAGACTCATTTTAGACCTGAGGACACCTTCAGATTGAGAGTGAGGGGATGGAGAACTATTTATCATGCCACTGGAAGTCAAAAGAAAGCTGGAGTAGCCATACTTATATCAGACACACTAGACTTTAAATTAAAGGCTGTAACAAGAGATGAAGAAGGGCATTATATAATAATCACAGGGTCTATCCATCAGGAAGAGCTAACAATTATAAATGTCTATGCACCAAATACGGGAGCCCCCAAATATATAAAACAATTACTCACAAACATAAGCAACCTTATTGATAAGAATGTGATAATTGCAGGGGACTTTAACACTCCACTTATAGCAATGGATAGATCATCTAGACACATGGTCAATAAAGAAACAAGGGCCCTGAATGATACATTGGATCAGATGGACTTGACAGATATATTTAGAACTCTGCATCCCAAAGCAACAGAGTATACTTTCTTCTTGAGTGCACATGGAACATTCTCCAAGATAGATCACATACTGGGTCACAAAATAGCCCTTCATAAGTATACAAGAATTGAAATCATACCATGCATACTTTCAGACCACAATGCTATGAAGCTTGAAATCAACCACAGGAAAAAGTCTGGAAAACCTCCAAAAGCATGGAGGTTAAAGAACACCCTACTAAAGAATGAGTGGGGGGGCGCCTGGGTGGCGCAGTCGGTTAAGCGTTCGACTTCAGCCAGGTCACGATCTCGCGGTCCGTGAGTTCGAGCCCCGCGTCGGGCTCTGGGCTGATAGCTCAGAGCCTGGAGCCTGTTTCCGATTCTGTGTCTCCCTCTCTCTGTGCCCCTCCCCCGTTCATGCTGTCTCTCTCTGTCCCCAAAATAAATAAACGTTGAAAAAAAAAATTAAAAAAAAAAAAAAAAAAAGAATGAGTGGGTCAACCAGGCAATTAGAGAAGAAATTAAAAAAATATACAGAAACAAACGAAAATGAAAATACAACAATCCAAACGTTCTGGGATGCAGCAAAGGCAGTCCTGAGAGGAAAATACATTGCAATCCAGGCCTATCTCAAGAAATAAGAAAAATCCCAAATACAAAGTCTAACAGCACACCTAAAGGAAATAGAAGCAGAACAGCAAAGGCAGCTTAAACCCAGCAGAAGAAGAGAAATAATAAATATCAGAGCAGAAATAAACAATATAGAATCTAAAAAAACTGTAGAGCAGATCAACAAAACCAAGAGTTGGTTTTTTGAAAAAATAAACAAAATTGATAAACCTCTAGCCAGGCTTCTCAAAAAGAAAAGGGAGATGACCCAAATAGATAAAATCATGAATGAAAATGGAATTATTACAACCAATCCCTCAGAAACACATGCAATTATCAGGGAATACTATGAAAAATTGTATGCCAAAAAACTGGACAACCTGGAAGAAATGGACAAATTCCTAAACACCCACACTCTTCCAAAACTCAGTCAGGAGGAAATAGAAACCTTGAACAGACCCATAACCAGCAAAGAAACTGAATCGGTTATCAAAAATCTCCCAACAAATAAGAGTCCAGGACCAGATGGCTTCCCAGGGGAGTTCTACCAGACGTTTAAAGCAGAGATAATACCTATCCTTCTCAAGCTATTCCAAGAAATAGAAAGGGAAGGAAAACTTCCAGACTCATTCTATGAAGCCAGTATTACTTTGATTCCTAAACCAGACAGAGACCCAGTAAAAAAAAGAGAACTACCGGCCAATATCCCTGATGAATATGGATGCAAAAATTCTCAATAAGATACTAGCAAATCGAATTCAATGGCATATAAAAAGAATTATTCACCATGATCAAGTGGGATTCATTCCTGGGATGCAGGGCTGGTTCAACATTCGCAAATCAACCAACGTCATACATCACATTAATAAAAGAAAAGGTAAGAACCATATGATCCTGTCAATCGATGTAGAAAAGGCATTTGACAAAATTCAGCACCTTTCTTAATAAAAACCCTTGAGAAAGTCGGGATAGAAGGAACATACTTAAAGATCATAAAAGCCATTTATGAAAAGCCCACAGCTAACATCATCCTCAATGGGGAAAAACTGAGAGTTTTCCCCTGAGATCAGGAACACAACAGGGATGTCCACTCTCACGGCTGTTGTTTAACACAGTGTTGGAAGTTCTAGCATCAGCAATCAGACAACAAAAGGAAATCAAAGGCATCAAAATTGGCAAAGATAAAGTCAAGCTTTCACTTTTTGCAGATGACATGATACCATACATGGAAAATCCGATAGACTCCACCAAAAGTCTGCTAGAACTGATACATGAATTCAGCAAAGTCGCAGGATACAAAATCAATGTACAGGAATCAGTTGCATTCTTATACACTAATAATGAAGCAACAGAAAGACAAACAAAGAAACGGATCCCATTCACAATTGCACCAAGAAGCATAAAATACCTAGGGATAAATCTAACCAAAGATGTAAAAGATCTGTACGCTGAAAACTATAGAAAGCTTATGAAGGAAATTGAAGAAGATATAAAGAAATGGAAAAACATTCCATGCTCATGGATTGGAAGAATAAATATTGTCAAAATATCAATACTACGCAAAGCTATCTACACATTCAATGCAATCCAAATCAAAATTGCACCAGCATTCTTCTCGAAACTAGAACAAGCAATCCTAAAATTCATATGGAACCACAAAAGGCCCCGAATAGCCAAAGGAATTTTGAAGAAGAAGAAGACCAAAGCAGGAGGCATCACAATCCCAGACTTTAGCCTCTACTACAAAGCTGTCATCATCAAGACAGCATGGTGTTGGCACAAAAACAGACACATAGACCAATGGAATAGAATAGAAACCCCAGAACTAGACCCACAAACGTATGGCCAACTCATCTTTGACAAAGCAGGAAAGAACATCCAATGGAAAAAGGACAGTCTCTTTAACAAATGGTGCTGGGAGAACTGGACAGCAACATGCAGAAGATTGAAACTAGACCACTTTCTCACACCATTCACAAATATAAACTCAAAATGGATAAAGGACCTGAATGTGAGACAGGAAACCATCAAAACCCTAGAGGAGAAAGCAGAAAAAGACCTCTCTGACCTCAGCTGTACCAATCTCTTACTCGACACATCCCCAAAGGCAAGGGAATTAAAAGCAAAAATGAACTACTGGGACCTTATGAAGATAACAAGCTTCTGCACAGCAAAGGAAACAACCAACAAAACTAAAAGGCAACCAACGGAATGGGAAAAGATATTTGCAAATGACATATCGGACAAAGGGCTAGTATCCAAAATCTATAAAGAGCTCGCCAAACTCCACACCTGAAAAACAAATAACCCAGTGAAGAAATGGGCAGAAAACATGAATAGACACTTCTCTAAAGAAGACATCCGAATGGCCAACAGGCACATGAAAAGATGTTCAGCGTCGCTCCTCATCAGGGAAATACAAATCAAAACCACACTCAGATATCACCTCACGCCAGTCAGAGTGGCCAAAATGAACAAATCAGGAGACTATAGATGCTGGAGAGGATGTGGAAAAACGGGAACCCTCTTGCACTGTTGGTGGGAATGCAAACTGGTGCAGCCACTCTGGAAAACAGGGTGGAGGTTCCTCAAAAAATTAAAAATAGACCTACCCTATGACCCAGTAGTAGCACTGCTAGGAATTTACCCAAGGGATACAGGAGTGCTGATGCATAGGGGCACTTGTACCCCAATGTTTACAGCAGCACTCTCAACAATAGCCAAATTATGGAAAGAGCCTAAATGTCCATCCACTGATGAATGGATAAAGAAATTGTGGTTTATACACACAATGGAGTACTACGTGGCAATGAGAAAGAATGAAATATGGCCCTTTATAGCAACGTGGATGGAACTGGAGAGTGTGATGCTAAGTGAAATAAGCCATACAGAGAAAGACAGATACCATATGGTTTCACTCTTATGTGGATCCTGAGAAACTTAACAGAAACCCATGGGGGAGGGGAAGGAAAAAAAAAAAAAGAGGTTAGAATGGGAGAGAGCCAAAGCATAAGAGACTCTTAAAAACTGATAACAAACTGAGGGTTGGTTGGGGGGGGTGGGAGGGAGGGGAGGGGGGGTGATGGGTATTGAGGAGGGCACCTGTTGGGATGAGCACAGGATGTTGTATGGAAACCAATTTGACAATAAATTTCATATAAAAAGACACTTTAAGTTTATTTATTTATTTTGAGAGAGGAAGAGCATCGGGGGTGGAGGGGCAGAGGGAGACGGAGAGAGAGAAAGAGAGAGGGAGAGAATCCTAAGCAGGCTCTGCACTGTCAGCATAGAGCTGGACACAGGGCTTGATACCACTACCCTTGAGATCTTGTCCTGAGCCAAGATCAAGAGACAGGAGCTTAGGGGCGCCTGGGTGGCGCAGTCGGTTAAGCGTCCGACTTCAGCCAGGTCACGATCTCGCGGTCCGTGAGTTTGAGCCCCGCGTCGGGCTCTGGGCTGATGGCTCAGAGCCTGGAGCCTGTTTTTGATTCTGTGTCTCCCTCTCTCTCTCTGACCTCCCCCCGTTCATGCTCTGTCTCTCTCTGTCCCAAAAATAAATAAACGTTGAAAAAAAAATTAAAAAAAAAAAAAAAAGAGAGACAGGAGCTTAACCGATTGAGCCACTCAGGCGATTGAGCCACTCAGGCGCCCCACCTTCGCTTCTTTTTCAGTGGCAGCTCTAGAGTCTACAATAAGCATCTTTAATTTCTCATGTCCTCCTTTCCACTAAATTCACTTCACATACAATGTAAAAACATTACACACAATAAAACACTTCCATTTCTCCTCTCCCGTCTCTTGTATTACTATGCACTTTATTTTATTTTATAGAAATTATTTCTCAGACTACATTGTGATCATTTTTACTTTAATCTGTCAATTATATTTTGATGTCTATCCTATATTATCTGTGATGTGTATATTTTAAATATGAACATTTACTAACATGCCCCACATTTGCTGCGGTCTTCATTTTTTGTGTGTAGACCTGAGTTTCCATCTGGTTGCACATTCTGTCATCCCAAAGAACATCTTGTAATTTTTCTTGGGTGTTGCTAATCCTGCAGCATTAAACTCTCTCTGTTTTTGTCTGGAAAAAAAAAAGTTGCCTTCACTTTGCCTTCATTTTTGAGAAATATTTTTACTTCTACAACTTTAAGTTGGCAGTTAGCTTCGTTGTCTTCTGGCTTGCATTGTCTCTGAACCATTCTTAGCTTTGTGGTCCTGAATGCAATCAAATGAAAAGCAGTTTCTCTGGCTGCTTTTCAGATTTCTGCTTTGTCACTGGTTTTCAGCAGTTTGCTTAAGATGCGCCTTGCTGTGGTTGTCCCTCTGTTTGTCCTGCTTATGACAGAGAAAGATTCATGGATCTGTAGTTTATATTTTTCATCCCATTTGAGAAAAGACCAGGTACTCTTTCTTCGATTTTTCTTTTTGCCTGACTTCTTCCTCAATTCTGTCATTACCTGTGTTATGGTTTGATATTGTTTCCCAGATCAACGAGTCTTTTCATTTGTCAGACTTGTATCATCTCTATGTTTCAGGTTGGGCAATTTTATTGCACCGCCTTCAAATTCTCTGATTTGTTTTTTTCTTTCTCAGGGCCTAATCTGTTAAGCCAATCTAGTGAAGTTTTAATTTCAGATATTGCCTTTTCCAAACCTAAAGATAGTTTTGTACCTTTCTTTTCCCTCCTCATTATGTCATTTTTCTTTAAATCCTTGAACATACTTAACGATAGCCGTTTTAAAATCTCTTGTATACCAGCTCTACAACGTTTGCCTATTTTCACTGCCTATTTTTTCTCCTGGTCACTGGCACAATCCTTTGCATATCTAGTGTCTTTTTTAGGATGCTAGAATTTCTAAAAGTGACTGGGTCTCTGGATTTTTATCGGCTCCATTTAAAAGATGTCAGTTTTGGGGGTGCCTGGGTGTCTCAGTTGGTTAAGCATCTGACTCTTGATCTTGGCTCTGGTCACGATCTCACGGTTCATGGGATCGAGCCCCATGTCAGGCTCTGCTTGGGAGTCTCTCTTTCCTTCTCTCTCTGCCCTCTGCCCCCTCTCAAAATAAATAAATAAACATTTAGGAAAAAATAAATAAAAATGAATAAAAAATTAAAATATGTCAACTTTTGTTTTCACAGGGAGTAAAGACATATGCGGGTCTGCTTGATCTTTTTAAGATGTGTTTTTAAGTTTTGTTAGGGTATATCTGAAGCAGGCTTTACCCCAGGGTGGGCTCAGATCTACTACTAAGGCATGATCCTTCTGAGAGAGTTCCTCGAGTGTTCCTTGAGATATCTCCACTGTGGCCCATCAGAAGTGAAACACACCCTACTACTTTGGGAGTTCATGGAATCTCTGTCCACAGGGGCACATCCTAGTGTTCAGACCAAGTCTCTGTGGGATCCCCGTACACATTTCTGGGGTTCATTCTTTGCATAACTCCCACCTTCCCACATTCTTTCCCACGTATTCCAGCTGCTTCGGGCTGCCTGAACCCTAAACTCTGTGCTTTCACCTCCGGAATATCACGTTCCTCCATTTCGGTTCCCCTTACCTGCAATGCAGAAGGTACTTTCAAACAGAAAGCCAGGGTGGTTTTCTGCCTCATCTTGTTTTTTTATTCTTCTCTCAAAGATCTCGGTCTGGTGCTACTTGCCTCCCAATGCCTTCAAATAGCTGTTGCGTATATATGCTCAATTTTCCGGTTTTTGAGAAAAAGATTGATATCAGTCATGTCATCATACTGGAAGTGGAAAATGATTTTTGTGATTCTAAAAAATATAACATAACCACCATTTAAAGATTTTTGGGAGCGTGGGGACGCCTAGGTAGCTCAGTCGGTTAAGCATCGGACTCTAGATATCAGCTCAGGTCATGATCTCACAGTTCATGAGTTCCATCCGGAGACTGGCACCCAGCCTTCTTGGAATTCTCTCTTTTCTCTCTCTCTCTCTGTCCCTCCTCCACTCATGCACATGTGGACATGCGCACGTGCACTTAACATATTTATATTTAATCTTTATATGAAACTTTATTCCATGGGAATTATTTTTGGAAGTTGAATTGTGTTGCTAAAAAATATGAACTGAGCATTATTTACAGTTTTAATGAAAACTCCAAACTCTCCTCTAAGAAATTTGTGCAGATATATGTGCTTATCACTACAAAATGGGTTTATCTTTTTGTCATATCCTCATCAATATTGGTCATCTCTAAAAAAAAAAAAAAACTGCCAAAATTGCAAGAGAAAAATGATCACACTTCATCCTCTGGTATTTTGATTACTTTTCACACTTATTTGACATTTATTCTTTCTGTTGTGAATTGCCAGTTCATGCTTGTCTACTTTCCTTAGTAGGGTTTTTGTCTTCTTTGTAAACTTCCTCTTAATGGTTGTCTCTTTTTCATAGTAGTTTCTTTGTTTCTTCTTCTTGATTCAGAATTTGTCATTTGCCTATTATCTCTACTCTACTTAGGGAGTAATGTCTTTCTTATCCCTGAAATCCTGCCATCCGCCTACTTTCCAATTATGATAGACTATCAAATCTATTTATCTTTGCATTTCTAACACCTGGCTGGTTAAGTAGCGTAAGATCTTCAGCATAGTGGCAAATTTAACATATTGTCTAGGTATAACGGTCCTACAAATCACCTTTCTTCTTCTAAGAAGAAAGC
This sequence comes from Leopardus geoffroyi, assembly GCF_018350155.1. Classification (NCBI taxonomy): domain Eukaryota; kingdom Metazoa; phylum Chordata; class Mammalia; order Carnivora; family Felidae; genus Leopardus; species Leopardus geoffroyi. Next base: position 32,996,342 of record NC_059327.1, on the reverse strand, counting down.
CAGGGAACTGAAAAGCCAGTTCCCATTTGTGTGCAAGACGCCAGGCATCGGGAAGTAGATAGGGACTCTAAGGAGCACATCCGGCTTTTCTTTTTTCTTTCCTATCTACCAAAATCCACATTCTGCAGAATCCACATTCTGTTTTCCCTCCCCAGGTTTGTCAAAGGGAAAGTCCCATTGTGGCTCCACGCATTTCTAGCAAACACCCTGAGTGTGTTTGTCTACGGGATGAATTCAGTAGGGCTTGGCTCAGAAGGACTGGAATGCACAACATATATCCTAGTGGGGTGATGGGGGTGGGGTGGGAAGTGTCGGGATGTGCTACTGTAGTAAAGACACCCTGGTCCAAGTCTCTGGGCAGGTGCACTGAGTTGAAGGCACTGGCTTTTCCTGTAACCAGGAGCGAGGCCAATAGGGCAGCTGAAGAATGATCTGGAGTGCTGAGGACAGCTGCTCCTTCTTTAAACTTACTCTAAGCTCCTGGAATTGTCTATTCTTTATTTTAGTTTCATCTCCTTTTCAAGACACAAACAAATGGTAACATCCGTCTTGGGCTTTGCGCTAAGAGCATGGACCATGCTTGCGATTCTCCCCATTCTTTCTCTGCCTCTTTCCTGCTCCTGTTCTCTCTCTCTCTCTCTTTCTCTCTCTCTCTAAAAATAAATAAATAAACTTTAAAAGGGAGGGGCACCTGGGTGGCTCAGTCAGTTAAGGAGTTGACTCTTGATTTCTGCTCAGGTCATAATCTCATGGTTTGTGAGTTCAAGCCCCACATTGGGCTCTGTGCTGACAGTGCAGAGCCTGCTTGGAATTCTGTGTCTCCCTCTCTACTCCTCCCCCACTTACGCTGTCTCTGTCTCTCTCAAAAAGAAATGAACTTAAAAAAAATAAAAATAAAAATAAAAACTAAAAAATAGTAACATCTAAAATGTCAAGCTCTCTGAAATTTCATGTTTAATAATTAGTTTTACAAACTCACAGGATCTTTCTTTGCTAGACTGATACCCGGGACTATGCCCTCAAATTAAGGGTCTGACCCAATATGCATTATTAAACTTATATAACATGCAATATCATACTAATGCTTTTGAAGACATCCAAGCCATCTTCCTCTGCGTATAGAGACAATATGGATCTGAGATGTAAAAGTGACACAGATAAACATCAGCAGAAGGATTAATGCGCAAGTATAAGAAGACATTCACATTAAAGATGCTTCCAGCCAGTGTTAATTCCTCTTTCATCCACCATCACCAAACCTCAGCACTGCTACATTTGTAAATGTTTATGTAACTGAATTGGTGTAAATAATTCAAAGCAATATTACCTTTGATGTTCAGATGGATTTTCTTCTGAAGGCAACTTAGACGGCGTTCGGGCATTATTGTCTTAATTAGAAAAGGTTTTGATGTGGTCTCATTTCTTGGGTGTGTGTTTAAGGAGAATTTGCTAAGACTGAGTTTGGGCAGGGCTGGAAAAGGCTTGCTGGGAGTCAGAGTCATGTTAGAAGTAATTCCAATGCAGGAAGAAAAAAGTAGCTATCTTCACATTTCCAGCGGAAAATAAGGCACACTCCCCAGGAAGGAAAGTAAACTCAGTCCCTGATGAGGGAGCATAAGGCAAGCTGAGGGCAAAGTACAAGCTGGCACACACCCTACCCCCCAGGTGTGATACTCCTCAGGCACTCCTGGCTGCCCAAAGACAAAGGAAAGGAAAGAAAACAAATGGTTAACTGATAGAGATCACAGTCTTACAACACAGGAGTCTCCATCAGTTTACAAATATCTTAGTAAATTACAAGAAAAAAGGCAATCTTATCAATAGCCTAGTCTCCAGAAACCTATAGACTCAATTTCCTGGAGCCCATCGTATCCCCTTCACCTCCACGGTGATTTGGGAACAAAGGCAAGAAGGAAATGGCAGGTAAAATTCAATTTCTTTATAACCTGCAGCCCATCGACAAATGCTTGTGGCAAATACAGAGTATAACATTTCTCCAGGGACCCCCTACTGTCCTAATGTTAATGTCTTAGTAGAGGAAAAACAGCCTTCATCTGACAATAGTAAGGCCTCAGTTTATGTCAGGAATCCTCTGTAGCATATCAAAGTCCTCCCCCCCCCCTCACAGAATTCTCTTTTGTCTTTACCTCCCCCAATTCCATAGTATATAATTTAGTCACTCTTTACAACCTCAGCAGGGCTCTTTCTACCCATGGGTCCTGTCCCCGTGCTTTAATAAAATCACCTTTTTGCAAAGATGTCTTCAAGAATTCTTTCATGGCTGTAGCCTCTGGACCCCATCCCATCACCCCAAAACCCCATCAGTCCCTATGAGGGGTTACTTGAATCTGTACAAGCAGGAGAAGTCACGAAGAGGGAGGGAGCTAAGCCATATGAAAGAGACAAAGCAATGGGGAGGAAGAGGAGTGAAAGAGGAGGAACATTTGGCCCCATAGTCTCAAGGGAGTCAGTTTTTATCCAGGGCTTGTCCCTTGAAGATGCACTCTCTTGTTTATTCTGTGATGACCTTGGAGCCTCTGGAGAGGCAACCGTTGGTCTGACTACTGCCGCAGTCTGTGAGAACCAGCTTTCCCCTGGCCTCAGAACGTGAACGAACAATAAAGTACATCTGCCCTCAGAGTATGACATGTTCTCTGCAAGGTGTCATCAAAGATGCCTCTTGGTCTCTGATAAAAGTCCTCTAAGAATCCGAGAGAGGTCAGCCGCCTGACCTGATTTCCCCGTGATCCACCCCGAAGGGGACTGGAGAGCCACGACCTCTCCAGGTCCCTCCCAGCGCCTGTGAAAAAGCATCCTGCTCATTTCCTCCCTCCCAGCCAACTGCTCTGGCCTTTAATGCAAACCTACACTTCCCCCGGGAGGAGCAGGAGACTGGGAAGCAAAGGAAGCCGAGGACTGATTGGCATCCTCAGATGCAGGAGGGGGAGAGAGCCTGTCTGGGATTTCAGCTCGGGAGCACACAGCTCCATTGACCTCTGCCTCTCTCCTGCACTCTGTGCTGTTCCCTTTTAGCTTGGTTGCTTTCACGCAGGAGTGTATGTTGTGCTAATGGTATGAGCTAAATCATCAGTAACTAATACGTAACGCCCCCAACACCCGACAGAATTAAATCCAGGAGCAAGCAAGTTTTGGTCACCCTTCCTATACCCTCAGGAGAAACTCAAGCTACTAACAGCTGCAGAAAACTACTTCTACAAACAGCAGATAAAGTTGGAGTCTATAGGAATGAACTTTTCCCCGGGGGGTCCGTCTGTTCACCTGCCCTCGTGAAAGACAGTTGGCCAGGGCCACCCATCCGGGGACAGCAAGGGACCGTCTCTCAGAGCCCAGAAAAGCCCCGCAGGGAGGGTGAGGCGGCTTTTTCCTGTACATTTTTTAAAGTAAATAAGCTGTATGAATTATTCATTTTTCACCTCCCCCCACCCACATGTGGATTTGATTGTATTTTAGACATTGTCACCTCCCCAGTCCAATAGTCCATTTCTTCCATGATAACCTCAGCAGAAGGGAATCTCTGCTCTGAATTGCTGGAAGATTTATGACCAGTCCCACCCATGTGGTTTGCTGCATGGACAGCCTGACAGCTACTTTGGAGCACGACACCTTCCCGGGGGGTTTCTGAGTAACTACCCAGGAGACTGGGCTGAGATCCCGAGCCCCAGAGCCTTCCTTTGTCTTGGTCACACAAGCGCTAGGTGTCTGGATCTGGTCGCCTCCTCTGACCGCCTGAGGTGACTGAGGATGTAAAAGAGAAGCTGAGGGCAAGCTTGCCGAGAGCCGGACAGCTGAACTCAATTCTTACCTACAAGCATCAGGGTTGAAATGGCATTTATCTTAATCCTAAAGGTGAATGTACAGACATGGTTAGTTCTGCGGAAATGAGAAAGAACATTTGCTTCTCTCCCCGGCTCTTTGCTATGAAAAAAAAAAAAAAATCACCTCCAGAAGCCAAGAGGAGATAATTAAAAAGCAAATGTCGGTCTGCTTCCAACGCATCTATTTTCCCGCCTGACCACAGGCACTGCCCTTCCTGCCGTGTCCTTGGCCGGGAATCACCTGAGCGCTGTCCAGGAGGAGATGTGCTGACTCAGAGCTCTGCAGTCATTGCCTTAACTGCAGACCATCTCTTCCTTTGTGAATCCTCCTCCCCCATTTGCTCGGTCCGATGATGTCAGGCTACCCAGAGCCAACCAAAGGCTGCGTGCCTATCTCCTCTTCTGTCTCTTGCAATCCCCAAGGAGTTAAAAAATATGCACACAAGCTTCTAGAAGGCAAGAGGCAGAGGAGAATGTCAAGCTGCTCTGATGGATGATTCTTGAGGCCAGAGCGGCCCGGCCCTTTCTCAGAGCCCAGCGCACCGGGGAGACGCTTGGTGCCCGCCTCCTCCTGCAGGGGGGCGGACTGCGGGTGTCATCTCGGCTCAAGCACTGGAGCCAAAGGGCTGAATGACTGGTCTGCAGGACAAACCCCGGGAGGGATTTTGTTTTTCCACTGTCCTGCAGGGAACGTACATCAGAGCCAGCAAATACGAGGAGAGGTTTGGGACAAGGTGTACCAGCTGGTCAGAGGTGGGCAGGGAAACAGCCCCAGCAGCGCTGGGCGCCAACTCAGCAGTGTTCCCTGTGTCCAGGAGGCAGCATCTGCGAAACTGAGCTGTGGGTTTGTAGGCGATCATTTCATTGTCCCACATGGAAGTAATCCCTGAGGCAGGTTTTCTTCTCTGGATTTCTATGATGATACGTATACATCATCATGGGACTCAGGCAAGCACCGTCCCAATCGCTTTGCTAGGGGAGGAGACAAAGACACAGGAGAGACATCACGGAGGCCGGCGTCCTAGCCCTAGCTCCGCCACCAGCTTCCCACGTCCTCAGAAAGGACCGCATCGCCTGTCCGCGTCTGAATTCGGAGGCAGACATCATCGGCTGCCAAGAGCCATATCATTCCCTCCACATACTTCACGCTGGCAGTACCCCCATTTCGTTTGGCTAGTCAGTCTCCCCTGAGATCGAGGAAGATGGCTGCTTCCCAGCCTCAAGGGGTGAATATCGAGTATCATACTTCCATTCTCCTCACTGTGACTAGTGGATGCGTGGATGCCAAGGAATCTGGCGAACGAGACAAAAGACTGCAGAAGACCTCTGAGGACGGTTTCCTCACTCGGGGGAAAAGAACACAGATGGGGACTTGCCCCTCCCTGTATTTGAACCTTCTCTATGAGGACATAATTGATATTCAGAGCTGTTGCAGCCATACGGTGACTATGAGGAGACATGCCATCCATGTACCAAGAGCGGCAGGGTAGAAAACCAGAAACCTGAGTGTTTGAGTACATGGTCACACCACTGAATTCACCCCGAAAGAGCGAAACGATGCACCTTTTATCACTGAGCCACTCTTAGTTAAGTATTCTCTATCCCACAGGTACAATAACCCTCCGAATCCATCAACCTGCCTCCCTTCCCTCAATAACTTCCACATTCTAACTGCTATATTCTTCCTTTCCTGCCCTCTCCTACCCTGACAGGCTGGACAACAGCAGTGAGGTGAAGGAAGGAGAAAATGTGTCGATCAGTCAATGTGCCCACTGAGTTCTCATTCTGTGCTAAGTATTGTCAGGGGGAGAACAGGAACTCTTGAAAGAGGGGCAAGAAAAATCCCTATAATGTTAAAAGCCTTGGAAGCCAAGGCAAATTGAATGTATGTATATTATATGAGGGAAAAAAAAAAGCTGTAAGAAATACAAGACTTCATCGGAAGGAAATTCGAACACCATTCAGAATAAACAGGAGACATGAAGAGGTACGTTAGACCAGAAGGTCCAGCTTGAGGGTATGTGGGAGACGAGAGATCTGTCCACCAGCAATCACCACAAGCAGCTGTGCGCACCCCCGGCCCAGTGAGGACCCTCCTGAGAATAAGGAGCACGGTGTTGTGCGAGCGAGTTTTCAGGCATAAAGAGTCCCTCTAGGCTGTCCGCTAAAGTACGTCCATGCCCACAGAAGACACAAGGGCTGCTTGAGTGGTTCTCATCCTAAAACGGAATATGGTCTCTAATTCTTACATCCGTCACCCACATTGAAATACGGGGAGTTGATACGGGTTTGAAAGTTGTTTATGGGAGTGATCTATATACCTCAGGGCTCAGAATGATTCTTCAAGTGTTTGCTTTCCTTAATAGCAGTCTCTGTCACTCTCCTGGCCAGACACATTTGGGGCCCCCTTAAAAGTCTTCATGAGCGTTCAGGGACTGTAATGGTTTTCAGTCACTGCATGACAAATTACAGCATAAAACAATATACATATATTATCGAACCGTTTGCGGGGAGGAGGTCAGGAATCTGGATATGGCTCAGCTGGGTCTTCAGCTTAGATTCTCACAAACCTACAAGGTGTCTGCCAGGGAAGGTCTTATCTGGAAGCTCAACCAGGGAAGCATCCACTTCCCTGTTCATGTGGTTGTTTGCAACATTCAGTTCCTTACACCTGTGGGGTCCATGGCACCTTGCTTCTTCAAAGCTAGCAAGGGGCAAGAGAGAGAGAGAGAGAGAGAGAGAGGAGAAACTTGAATCTGTTAGCAAGCCAAAGGTTTATGAAAAGTAACTTAGTCATGGATCACCAGTGTCATATTCTTTTGGCTAGAAGCAAGTCGTAGGTCATACCCAAACACAAGAACAGGAGCGTGAACTGAAAGGCAGGGAAATGGCGGGGGGTGGGGGGTGGGGGGCATAGTTTGTCCGCCATGGGGACCAAAACTGGTAATGCCAATGAGTTGACATGGTTATGTTTTTTCAAATCCTCCTAGAGCCCAGATCGTTCTAACCCTTCCCTCCAGGTCCATGTTTCATCAGCCTAGGCAGTGGCCTACAGGAGATACCAAGAGACATCAATCTCATGAGACTGAACAGAATCAAGAATTAAGTGTGACCCCGGCGTCTAATAGACCAAAGAGCAAAGTTTAAATAGTTCCCAAAAAGTGGCTCAAAGTTTTTAACAAAGTGTTAAACAAGGAGCTATGACCCTTTGAACCAGCAGTGTGAGGTAAGTTTGCTAGTTATTTGATAAATAGGAAATCTTGGGTGTTAGGGTCCAAGCTTGAGGTCTCGTGGCCCCCTTCAAGTGGAAAGTTCCTGCTGTGAACACAGACAGAATATAATGCTATTTTAATGAGGAATATGAAAATCAGCAGTCAAGCCGCAGTCAGTAATTTACCAGACTATCATGCTTAATTGTGTCATTTTAATGATAAAATCTGTCTAAAAGACCAGATCTTGGGCACCTGGGTGGCTTAGTTGACTGAGCATCTGACTCTTGATTTTTGCCTCCAATCATAATCTCATGGCTTGTGGGATCAAGCCCCACGTTGGGTTCTGTGCTGTCAGCACAGAACCTGCTTGGGCTTCTGTCTCCCCCCCTCCTCTCTCTGCCCCTCCCCTGCACCCTCTCTACCTTTCTCTCTCAAAAATAAATAAGGAAACTTAAAAACACACAGACGCAAAATCAGATCTTGACAGACACCAGAACTTCAAGATTGGGGGTGGGAGGTGGTAACTCCACCACAGCACCCAGTACTGGGAGAGGAGGCTGCCCAGTGGGTAATCCCTTACGGAGGCCAAGCCACCCTTGAGAGCACTGCCGAGGAGATCAGGGTTCCTGAGAAAATGGAGTCACGGCAGGGGTTTGTGTTTTAATCAATAGTGAGGGAGACAGAAAGCCAGTGTTCTCCAGCAACTTGTTCCCTTTACTGGAGAAGCTCTAGATCCTTACCTGAAGTCACTGTTGTCTCTTAGAGGGATTCCAGCCCACGCTCACCTTTTGCTCCAGCTTTGAGGAGGAGAGACACAAAGATCTTTTCCTTTAGGCCATATTTGGACATCTCTAGAGTTACAGCAAAGAGTCTTAAAACCATGGCTTGTGGCATAATTGTTTGGTCTTCAGATCGTCTTCTATCTGTATGCACCCATCTAGCTAGGATGCTGGTTGGCTTCCTACCAAGCAGAGGCCTAACTGTGGATGCTTCTATCAGCTCTAAACCAGACTGCAGGAAGAAAGGCATTCTGTTGTAGCACTGTTTTGGGCTCAGATTCCCTTGTGTCCCCATGAAGTGAGACAAAACAAGCCAGGGAAATGGGGGAAAGAGTCTCTCCTGGACTCCTTCTGGGAGGGGCATTAAGCCAGAGATCTAAAAGAACTTTTCACAGAGTTCACAAGTGATATAGTCCTACCTATCAGCCGTAAGGGAGCCTGAATCCAAAATTTAGGCCCATTTTCCCTTTGTCCCTCCTCCCTGTGAAACTGACACTATAGTAGAAGCTGAATCAACAATCTTAAGAGAAAACGTACAACCTAGCATCAAGTGTTCTTCTCCCAAATATTCCTGGTCCTTCTCTTGGGCACACCAAAGAGCTTGTCTTCATCCGCTTACCTAGGGAGTGGTCATGTGGTTGAATTTAAAATATGGGGCGCCTCGGTGGCGCAGTCGGTTAAGCGTCCGCCTTCAGCCAGGTCACGATCTCGCGGTCCGTGAGTTCGAGCCCCGCGTCGGGCTCTGGGCTGATGGCTCGGAGCCTGGAGCCTGTTTCCGATTCTGTGTCTCCCTCTCTCTCTGCCCCTCCCCCGTTCATGCTCTGTCTCTCTCTGTCCCAAAAATAAATAAACGTTAAAAAAAAAAAAATTTTTAAATGTGAGACTCACCTCTATTAGAAGCTTCAAGAACCAGTGCATGGTTTGCCCGTTCTTTCCCTCTGGGATATGTCTGGGGCCATCATTCAAGGAGGTGGCTACTCTGTTATCCTAGGTCCCTGTGCAGCTACAGTAAACATTATGAAATTTATTTTAGAGAGCGGCCTAATCATGTCCTATTTACTTCTCTGGGGCAGTAAAATATAGCATTTTTAGAATATGGACTCAATAACAGCATAACAATATAAAACAAGGGTATCAAAGGGAGAAGCCCTTTATTCTGCTAGTAAATTAAAAAATAAAACAAGAAGAAGAAAAAAACAAAAAAACAAGAGAGACCTATAAGAAAAAAAAAGGACACTCGTAAAAAGAGCTGTGAATAGTAATTAGGACGATAATGCTTGAACGGGAATATTACCCAAAAGAGACTTCTCAATTGAAAGTAAGTAATGACAGCTAAAATTTCTTTTTCTGAGCGGGAAGGGATGCTAGTAAAGGAAATTAGAAATAAAGGAAAAATGGCGTTTCGGTTTTATGCGTGTCTGGTTTGTGATCATCTGATTTGTCTCTGACACAAGAGAAATAAAATAAGTTTCCATAAGAAAGTGAAATAACGTACCATAATCATACCAAGTAACTCATGTAGTAGCCAGGCCACAAAAAGGCCATAGGAAAACACTGGAACCCTGCTGTCCTAAGGAAGGTCAGAAGAGGTCTCCATGCTAATTGCAGAGATCTTTGACTTCAGAGAGCTAGAACAGAAAATAGAGATTCTGACGCCACATAAAAGGAAGTTCTTTCCTGGTCCACGTGGCGTGATCACAGACATTCAAAGTGACCAAAGCTAAAATTCCTCTCGATGTTTACAAAAGTCCCTTGGGAATCAGGATAAATTAAGACAGTCTACTACAAAGTTGACAGAAGGAACCTCCTCCTCAGATAGATCCCTCTCTATTCTAGATGCAGGGATTATGTTGCCACGGTTAAGAGGGAGGATGGGGGAGCCTGGGTCTCCGGATGCTGATTTAATACCCCAAACAGATAACCTGCAGGTGTGATTAGGTTCTGCGAGAGTTATTTTATACCCAGACCTGTTGGAGGTACTGACACTTAGGAGTGGCTCCAGAAGAGAGGTCAAGCCAGAGACAGCTTTCTCGGGATTCCAGGGGGGAAATGCAGTACAGCGGGTAAGAGCATAAATTTCAGCATCAGACAGACCTAAATCCAGTCCTACGTCTGACATCTACTCGTCGTGTGACTTTGTGCAGCTGTGTCTCTTACTCTCAATTTTTCCATGTATGAAATGGAGATAATAATAGAATTCACCTCATAGGGATGACTCTGAAAAGTAATCAATACAGTGCTTATAAAATGTTCAGTTCCTGGCATTCAGTACAAAATCAATACATGTTTGCTATTGTTAGAGTGTAAAGTTTTCCCTTTGGGCTGAGGAATGCCCCAATGTCTTTCCAATATTAGGTCAATAACTCCAGTGCCATTGGAGCATTTAACTTGCTTACGTTGTTGACGTTCAGCCCAGAAAATGGAATCCTACTTAGAATATCTATGCCACAGTAGAAGCAATTGAGAATTACTAGAGGCAAAATCGTTGGGAAGAAAATAGTTCCCTTAGGACAAGATGGGAGTTGCAAAGGCCTGATCAGTTCTTTAAGCCTAGACTGAAGTTACAGGTCACTTGAAATAGGTCTGATACTATTGGACATTTATTCTTTAGTATGGGACCCTGCTTTCCCTTTAAATTGACCTCCTATAAAAGAAGAAATCCAGTTAAGTACATCATACCTCTTGACTGTCCCAGACAAAGGGTTTATATGACCATAGATATCTGAGATACAGGAGAGAGGCTATCAAGACCTTGGCAAGAGAATCAAGAGTGCTTCCTCACTTTCTTGGAACAGACAGTCGTCAAGAGCCAACATCGGGTAACAGCATAGGACTGCCTGGCATCATTTGTTCCTTGAAGAGGACCAAGTCTTTGTTCAAAGTACATCAGGCTTCTTATGTGGTTAGGAACATGAGGAACTTTAATCTCAAATGTTAGTGCTCAGCGTTGGATCAACCATAGCTTGATTTCCCAATGAAATGTCGTAGCAAATTTAAGAATGTGATAGGCAGTAGGCCCCCTGGGTGGCTCAGTCAGTTGAGGGTCTGACTCTCGATTTCAGCTCAGGTCATGATCCCAGGGTTGTGGGGTCTAGCCCCACGTCTGGCTCCATGCTGAGCACAAAGACTGTTTGAGATTCTCTCTCTCCCACTCCTGCTCACGCTCCCTCTATATATAAAATAATAATAATAAAACAATTTTTAAAAAAGAATGTGATAGGCAGTGATGTTTTCAGGACACTTCGAGTTAAAAATTAAAAAAGATGGGAAATTCGGGCCAAAAAATAGTGGTACATGGGAGAGGAAGAACATAGAGTGGCATCGACCATAGATAAATCAACCCCTGTCCACTCTCCTTCCTTTGGTTCCCATAAGAAGTAAATACAACAAGCCATATCTTAGAAGCCAAATCATTTATTTTTGTTCCTCTTTGAATTCAGTCATCCTTTATCTCATTATCTTCTGAAAAGTCATTTATCACTGATATAATTAACTTCATTAGCTTGGATTACAAATATGATATATATCTCTTTCAGTTTTCCAATTCATTTCTCAGGCCATAATGTGGCTTCATTAATATGGAGTTTAACGTTGAAGACTTGTCCTGAATAGTCCAAAGGAGATTTCTGTTGGGCAGAGACGTTCTTGAGACAAATTATTTCTAGGCCCCTAAATTATGACTAAGATCCAGATCTGAGGAATCAAAGGACACAACAGATCTCATATTTTGAGATCAGGACCTACCAACAGCTGGAGTCAGCCACTTCCTAGCAAAGTTTACTGAGAGGCGCCAGTACAGAAAAAGCTTTCCACCACTAGCCAATAGAAGAAGAGGGTTTAGGGGCAGGAGTAGGTTGCCAGCCTTTGGGGGAAGAACACTGTCCCGTGAGAGACGCTATTCCTTCCATTTCCATGAGAAGCCAAGGAAGGGAACATCCTAGAAAATTGAGAAGAGTAGGATCTCCTGCAAGAAGGCCTATGTGGATTTTGTTTCTTCTTTAAATATTCAATTACCCAGCAATCCTTTCAATGTGCTCCTGTGCTACTTAAACAGACGAAAAGGGAATTGGGGAGAAATGGAGGGAGGAGGAGAAGGGTCTACGCTGAAGCAGCCTGCAAGTCCAGTGTTTCATGCGGAGAGAACACAAGAGTTACCTCAGGGTTGAGTGGACACCCAAGAAAGTAGCTGAGCTTGAATTCTTTTGCTGGTACTTCGCTGCGTAAGGAGACGCCACCAGCGAATGCCTCTGTTTAGTGGCGGAAGGAGCTAGAGATGGTGTATAAGAGGTTGAGCCAGAACTGAATCTCTCACATTACAGAATTATGTATGAAAGGAATCTCTGAAAGACCCTCACGTATGCCAGCATTTGAATACCACCTCTTATGAAGGTAAGACAATCAGATAACGTTGGACGGAAAAACAAGGACAACTTGTAAAGGAGAGACCTGAAAATCCCCCTGTTAATGGCATACCAAACACAGTCTAAGATCTACCTCAGATTCCTGCATTTGCATGGTGTTTCTGGCCAAATCAGCCTTAGAAAACACCACGCTTCAGCACCCCCGAACCAAGGGAGTTAGAGATAGGCTTAGTCTGCCTTGTGTGACATGGGCAGGACTTGGAAGAAATGAGCTTTGAGTCAAGTTTGCTATTGCGTTCTCTCATGAGCAAGACAATAAACATTAGATTGAAACCGTTCCAATAACTGAACATATCTGAAACATCTTAGCGTCCACCTAGATGCTAAGGGACATGTTAACCACAATAAGAAAGAGGATTGCTCATAGCACGATGGAGTTCCATTAGGGGGATGGGGGGCTGACGCTTCTGGATAATCAGACTTGGGTGCTTTGGTCAAAGGTCACTTCCTCAAGGAAGCATTCACTGATACATCATTCTAAATCAATTATCTATATACACTGCCACAGCAACGTCCCTCTGCATCCCTGATAGCTGCCTCATCGTACTAGTTTTCATCTCTAAGGCTATATTCACTGTTCAAAAGAATATCGAGATCAGGCAATACTCTAGATACTGGTAACCTGTTGTGGAACAGAAGGAGACATATTCTCTACGTCCATACAACCTACAGCACAGTAGAAGAGACGAAGGTTGACCAGATAGGTATGCTAACATTTCCATGCTTTAAAAAATCCTCATAAAAAAATGTAGGAGCTTATGGCAGAGGAAACCTCTACCTCGATGAAACCTCCTAAGGAGGCTGAGAGCTGGAGCTGAGAATTGAAGGATACATTGGGAGTTAAGCAGAAGTTGGGGAGGGGGTGCTTTCCAAACAATGGGGAACAGTAGGTACAAAGATCCTGTGGTGGGTATAAGATCAAGTGGATATTTACAAGATATAATCAATAGGAGTTGGTGATAAACATAGAGGAAGAGGAAGATGGAGTGTGGGTCTTCTGTACCTGCAGGGAGCTAACACCTGCTCTGGGCCAGAGGGCACAGCAGTAAAATGATCTTGGGGGAGTGGGAGGCGGGGGTGAAACAGGAGTTTGGTTTAGATATGTTGAGGTCGATGAGGCTTTTTCCCTTTCAGATAGCAAAGAAGATTTAGACTCCCTCATATCTTTTAAAACAATCTTATTTATATAATTAATGTGTTTAATTCTGGGCTAAACATAGCACGGAAGAGACTAAGCACAGTTGGAGACTCCAGTAGGATGTACTTAATGCCATCTTCTCTGAAAATTCAATTACTCAGGACTTAATAAACCTTTTAATGCCACAAACTCCCTCTCTCCCTCTCTCTCTCTCTCTCTCCCTTTCAGAAATATTTTTTTGTGCACCTGCTATACGCCTGGAACTGTTCTAAGAGCTGCGCATCTAGTGGCAACAGTATCTGTCTTCAAGGAGCTCATCCCTTTGGAAGGATTTTTTTTAATAGATAATTACGATACGGTGTCATAAAAGTTTCAAAAGTAGGGAGTAGAGAGTTCTGCGGGGGCACATAATAAAGACCTATCGTCCAGCTTCGGAGGGTGGGATCCGGAACGCTTATCAGGAGGTAGTCATGGGTCTCTGAAAATAAGCTAAAGGTAGGTCAAGGAAGGCAAGGACGGAAAAGTGCAAGCAGGTTTTAGTAACAAGGAGATATCAGTGACTCCTCCCCAGTGTTCTGACTGAATGAATGAAATGCCTTATTATGGGTTCAGATAACCCTCTTAAGGAGGAGTTGAGGAGGTATTGTCAGAGATTCAAAAACGTGTATCAAATAAAGAACTCCCTCCTCTGCATTATAAATAAGATATCCTAATCCTGCTGGCCTGGATACTTCACAAATAACAATGTGTTTACTGACGTACATTTTTCTAAGGAAACATTTTTATTTTTGTCAGCCTCAGCAGTGACCTTATAATCTTTATCGTTCCCAGAGACTCTGCTAATCCCCCCTTTCTGAACCATTTGTCACGGCGATACAAAAGATTCAAATTCCCGAGATAACCTTTCTGAAGACAGAAATCATTCCTGCGTTGCTTGGGAGTATCCATTCAGGAAGCATGACTTAAGTGCTTTTCATTTCCTTCTGTGGTATTGATTTTTAGCAGGCAGACTGGGAGACTTGGTTTATCTGTGCTCCATCAAGATCAGGCCACAAAGATTTAAATGTTTACCAAGCTTCCAGAAATAACGCCGATGGTTTGCATTCATCAGGAGCACTCCCTAGAGAACGTAGTGACAAGAAAAATGGGGATATCAACACTTCAACCCGGCTACAAGGTATTCACCTGCCTTTTAGAAATCTCCTGAGTCATTAGGCCCCTCAGGCCACTCTGAGGCAGCATATCCATGATGGAAAATTAATGACACAAAATCAAATCTCAGATGGGCCCAATTCTCATTATCCATCATGAGGAAACACAAAGGAAACTGACTCCTAAGTGGCTCTCCTGCCTTATATCCCTGTGACCCATTCATCACAGTTACCAGAGTTGTTTCCATGAAACACTCAGTTGATCTGGTGTTGCCTTGCAACATCTTTAATGGCTCCTTTAACCAAAAGATAAGCCCATAGCTTCTTGTTTCGAGGAAAAACAACAGCAGTGAATAATAACAGCTAAATGACACTCACTGAAGACTGCTCTGAGCTTGTTATACTTCCTCCTTAAAAATTTTCAAGGATCGGGGCGCCTGGGTGGCGCAGTCGGTTAAGCGTCCGACTTCAGCCAGGTCACGATCTCGCGGTCCGTGAGTTCAAGCCCCGCGTCGGGCTCCGGGCTGATGGCTCAGAGCCTAGAGCCTGTTTCCGATTCTGTGTCTCCCTCTCTCTCTGCCCCTCCCCCGTTCATGCTCTGTCTCTCTCTGTCCCAAAAATAAATAAACGTTGAAAAAAAAAATTTTTTTTTTAATTTTTTTCAAGGATCTATAGTACGTGGTTAATTTTCATTCGGAACCCCATTTTGCAAGCAAGAAAACTGAGGTAGGCGGGAGTTGAGTAATAATCTCCAAAGACAGACAAGTATTTGGTGCTAAAGACAGGATTTGAAGCCTGAACGTGTCTTCAAGTCTAGGACCGGAAGCCACTATAGATGCTCCCATGAATCTCCCCAGAAGTTTCTCCCCCTACTCTAGTTGGTATGTTCCAGCTATACCAAATCTGCAACATGCTGCGTTTTCTCCAAAAAACTAATAATAAAGAAAACATGACAGCAACAAATATCACCCAGCTTTTCCATGACTCTGTGCCTCTCATATGCTAGCTTTTCTTATACTAAGGGAATTTCTTCCTCCTTATGTTCATGGAATAATCCTAGTATCTTTTCGAGCTACAAATCCTTTAATGGTCATTTCTTCAACTTACTGTAATACACCCACTCAGTGTTCTCTCATGTACCCTTAGAGCAAACAGCTTTGCGATGTAAGGACATATATTAATCTCATTTGACAAATAGGGTAATTGAGGTTTTAGGAAGTTAACAACCAAGGACCTGAAAGTAGCAAATTTGTGGTCGTGTCAAAATTTTATGCCTGGATTTCTAAACCCAAGACTAGAACCTCTTTATTAGTATATTTTGCATAATCATTTAATCAAAGGCTGAGATAGCTATGTTAAAATCTCCAACTACTCTTGCCTGCCATTTGATTTCTTTATGTATTTCTATATAGAAAGGATTTATTTTATATATAGTCTAATGATGTTATCTAAAATACAAAGCTTCAAGACTATTGTGACATATTTGCAGCTGTTATAAGAAAAAAGAGCCTCCTGCAGCAAAAACAGCTCTGAGAAGGAAGTTTATTGTAATACGGGCATAACTCAAGAAGCCAGAAAAATCTCAAATAAACAACCTAAACTTACACCTGAAGAAGGTAGAAAAAGAACAGAACAACAACCAAACAAATAAACAAACAAAAAAAAAACAACTCCAAAACCAGCAGGAGGAAGGAAATAATAAAGATCAGAGCAGAAATAAATTATACAGCATCTAAAAAAAAAAATGAAACCGGAAACTGGTTCTTTTTTTTTTTTTTTTTTTAATTTTTTTTTTTCAACGTTTATTTATTTTTGAGACAGAGAGAGACAGAGCATGAACGGGGGAGGGGCAGAGAGAGAGGGAGACACAGAATCGGAAACAGGCTCCAGGCTCTGAGCCATCAGCCCAGAGCCCGACGCGGGGCTCGAACTCACGGACCGCGAGATCGTGACCTGGCTGAAGTCGGACGCTTAACCGACTGCGCCACCCAGGCGCCCCGGAAACTGGTTCTTTGAAAAGATAAACAAAATTGACAAACCTTTAACCAGAACCATCAGAAAACAAAGAAAGGACTAAAACAAATAAAATTACAGATGAAATAACAACCAACACCGTAGAAATACAAACAAATGTAAGGGAAAATATGAAAAACTATATACCAACAAATTGGACAACCTAGAACAAATCGATAAATTCGTAGAAATATAATAACCTATCAAAACTGAAACAGGAATCGGGGCGCCTGGGTGGCTCAGTCGATTGAGCGCCTGGCTTCGGCTCAGGCCATGATCTCATGGTTTGTGAGTTCAAGCCCCGTGTCGGGCTCTGTGCTGACAGCTCAGAGCCTGGAACCTGTTTCGGATTCCCTCTCTCTCTGCTCCTCCCCTGCTCACATTCTGTCTCTCTCTCTCTCTCTCTCTCTCTCTCAAAAATAAATAAACATTAAAAAAATTAAAAAAACAACTGAAGCAGGAAGAAATAGAAATTGTGAATAGACTGATTACCAGCAAGGAGATTGAATTAGTAATCAAAAAGCTCCCAAAGAACAAAAGTCCACGACCGGACGGCGTCACAGGCAAATTCTACCCAACACTAAAAGAAGAGTTAACATCTATTCTCAAACTATCGCAAAAAGTAGAAGAAGAAAGAAAACTTCCAAATTCATCCTATGAGGTCAACATTACCCTGATACCAAAACCAGATAAAGACACCACACACACAAAAAAAGAGAACTATAGGCCAATATCTCTGATGAATATCAATGCAAAAATTCTCAACCAAATATTACCCAACCAAATCCACCAATACATTTTTAAAAAGCATTCATCATGACCAAAGGTGGTTCAAGATTTGCAAAGCAATCGGCATGCTACATCACATCAATAAGAGAAAGGATGAAAATCATACAATCATTGCAATAAATGAAGAAAAAGCATTTGACAAAGCACAACAACCATTCATGATAAAAGCCCTCAACAAAACAGGTTTAGAGGGAACATACTTCAACGTGATAAAGGTTGAATATGAGAAACCCACCGCGAACATCATACCCAATGGAGAAAAACACAGCTTTCTCCCTAAGGTCAGGAACAAGACAAGGATGTCCACTTTTACCACTTTTATTCAACATAGTACTAGAAATACTAGTCCCAGCAATTAAACAACAAAAGGATATAAAAGGCATCCAAATTCATAGGGAAGAAGTAAAACATTCACTATTTGCAGACGATGTAATACTCTATATAGAAAACCCTAAAGACTCCAAAAAGCCACTAGAACTGGTAAATGAATTCAATGAAGTCCCAGGATACAAAATCAATATACAGAAATCTGTCGCATTTCTATACATTTATAATGAAGGAGCAAAAGAGAAGTTAAGAAAATAATTCCATGTACAATTACAACCCCCCCCCAAAAAAAAGATCCATAGGAATAAAACCTAACCAAAGAAGTGAAAGGCCATGATCTGAAAGACTGATGAAAGAAATTGAAGATGATACAAAGAAATGGAAAGTCATTACCTACTCACGGATTGGAAGGACAAATATCGTTAAAATGTCTATACTACCCAAAGCAATCTCATCCAATCCCTAAATACCAACAGCATTTTTTCAAAGAACTAGAACAAATAATCCTAAAATTTATATGGAACGACAAAGACTACAAATAACCAAGGCAGTTTTGAAAAATAAAAGCAAAATTGTAAGTATCACAACTCCAGACTTCAAATTATATCACAAGTCTGCTCTAATCAAAACAGTATGGAACTGACACAAAAATGGGCACATACATCAGTGGAACAGAGTAGAGAGCCCAGAAATGGACCCACAAATATATGACCAGTCAATCTTTGACAAAGGGGGAAAGAATATCCAATGGACAAAAAACAGCCTCTTCGGGGCGCCTGGGTGGCGCAGTCGGTTAAGCGTCCGACTTCAGCCAGGTCACGATCTCGCGGTCCGTGAGTTCGAGCCCCGCGTCGGGCTCTGGGCTGATGGCTCGGAGCCTGGAGCCTGTTTCCGATTCTGTGTCTCCCTCTCTCTCTGCCCCTCCCCCGTTCGTGCTCTGTCTCTCTCTGTCCCAAAAATAAATAAACGTTGAAAAAAATAAATAAATAAAAAAAAAACAGCCTCTTCCGCAAATGGTGATGGGAAAACTGGACAGCTACATGCAGAAGAATGAACCTGGACCACTTTCCTACACTATACACAAAAATAAATCAAAATGGATGAAAGACCTAAATGTGGGACCTGAAACCATAAAAATCCTAAAAGAGAATACAGACAGTAATTTTTCTGACATCTGCCATAGCAACTTTTTTCTAGCTATGTCTCCTGAGACAAGGGAAACAAAAGCAAAAATAAACTATGGGGATTATGTTAAAATAAAAAGCTTCTGCCCAGTGAACAAAACAATCAACAAAACTAAAAGACAGGAGAAGATGTCTGCAAATGACATATTTGATAAAGGGTTAGCATCAAAAATAAATAAAGAACTTATGCAAGTCAATGGACCAAAAACAACTAACCCAGTTAAAAAATGGATAGAAGACACGAAGAGACATGTCTCCAAAGAAGATATCCAGATGACCGACAGACACATGAAAAGATACTCAACGTCACTCATCATCAGGGAAATGTAAATCAAAACTACAATGAGATAGCACCTCATACCCGTCAGAGTGGCTGAAATTAAAAACACAAGAAACAACAAGTGTTGGAGAAGATGTAGAGAAAAAGGAACCCTCTTGCACTGTTGGTGGGAATGCAAACTAGTACAGCCACTGTGGAAAACAGTATGGAGGTTACTCCAAAGTTAAAAATAGAGCTACCCTATGATCCAGTAATTGTCCTACTGGGTATTTATCTCCAAAAACACAAAAACACTAATTCAAAGAGACACATGCACCCCTATGTTTATAGCAGCATCACTTATAACAGCCAAATTATGGAAGCAGCCCAAGTATCCACTGATAGATGAATGTATATATGTATGTGTATATACATTCATCCCACTCCTTCTTTATCCATTTATAGAAATAGATGATAGACAGATTAGATAGATGATAGATAGATAGATAGATAGATAGATAGATAGATAGATGGATAGAGAACTCAGTTATAAAAAGGAAAGAAATCTTGTTGCCAGGACATGAATGTTGCTGAGAGTATAATGCTAAGTGAAATAAATCACTCAGAGAAAGACAAATACCATATGATTTCACTCATATGTGGAATTTAAAAAAAGAAAACAAATGAGCAAAGGGAACACAGAGGGCAAGAGAGAGAGAGAGAGAAGATAAGAAATAGACTCTTAACTATTAAGAACAAACTGAAGGCCACCAAAGGAGAGGTGGGTGAGCATATGGGTCAAATAGGTGATAGGGGTTAAATAGTGCACGTGTCGTGATGAGCACTTTGATAATGATGTAATGTACGGAATTGTTGAGTCATTATATTGTATGCCTGAAACTAATATCACACTACATATTAGCTATACTGGAATTAAAACTTAAAAATAAAAAAAGATTTTCTACGTCCCTATCTTTGAAAGTTATGATATTGGTGCGGCAACCACTGCATTGTTTACTACCTTGGGTATATACGTCCTTTTACAAGTTTTACTTTTAATCAACCTTTAGGAGTCAATAATTTTGGACTCTTATAAATAGTATGCTTATAAATAATATTTTTGACCGAATCTAAGAATCTGTGAGGCATCCTTCCCTTTTTCTCCACATCTGGCATCCTATTTTCTTTTGTTAGTATAAAGAAATGCATGTTTATTGTAGAAAGCTTAGGAAATATAAAAAGTATCAAGGAACTCATGTATTCGTAATTCATTGTACTCGTATAATATCACCCCCAATATACAATCACTATATATATAGACATATATATATATTCAATTTTTTCTATGCGTTTTTGTGTAATATATAATTAAATTTATAATTTATATTTAATGTAATATGCACGTGTAATATCTAGGTACTGTGCTAAGGGTTTACACGGGGTAAATAATTTCCACTTTACAACAACCATACGAGGATATATTATTAATGTTTCCATGTTAAAAAGAAACAACAGAAGCAGAGCGCTTAAGAAATTTCTCTAAAACAGACCTTGGATGTTACGCTATGTATCTCTCCTGATAGAGAAAGACAAAGTCGGTAGAGGTGGATAGGACTGAGTAGAGGGTGAGCAGGTGAAGCTTTCATGCACAAAACTGCATATTGTTTTATAATGTGCTTTTCCGCTCGATGTGGAATGTCCCTTATTAACTATTCTTCCACACCATGATAAGTGACTGCATAGTATCATAGTCTATAAACAGGGCACCACGTAAGAATCGATTTCCTGTAGTTTCGCATTCACACCAAGGCATTTTCTTTCTTTCTTTCTCTTCTGGGCTTGTTCCAACAAAGGAGGCACATAGTTCGGTGAAACCAGGTCAAAGAACTGCCTAATCATGGTGTCTCTCAAGCAGGTTGGTATTCCAAAAGTTACACTTGCTTCCGTTTCGTTGTTTTCATTCTTCTGTAATTTTGTGACAAATTACGTTTTCAAGTCCAACATTCTCTGTTTGTTTACCTGTTTGTTTGCCTTCTTTTTCATTTGTTTTTGGTTTTTTTTCTTTTGAGGGATCTCTGTTACTGTGTCCTCACCTGCAAGGCACATCCAACCTGTAATCACCATCACATTCCCTCCTCCATTCTTTCACCCCCAGCTTCCATCCTCCAATCCTATGGCTGTTTGTTTGCCTTAGGATTCAATCCAATCCAGGATTCCCTGGATTCGATAGACAAGCTTCACAATAAGGCTGCCTAGGAGGCTGGCGGACGCAATCACCTCCCGGCACAAGATAAAGAGTGACCACTTTGGTCTTGACCATCTCTCCATGCATGAGTTCAAGCCCTCCTATTAGCACAGAGCCTGCTTTGTATCCTCTGTCTCCCTCTCTCTCTGCCTCTCTCTCCTCTCTTTCACTCTCTCTCTCTCTCTCTCAGATATAATAAACATTAAAAAAAAAAAGTAGTATCTGGGATTACTGAACTATGCATTTTTTAAATATAAGCATCTACTTTTCATCATGGAATAAAACTAGGTCTGGCCTCCTTGGCTTTTATCTCAAAGAAGGGTAGGTAGTTTCTCTCTGTCTCTCCATATTATTCCTCCAACTTGTATTATAATTCCCCCATGTTTTGTCTGAAGGTCGCATGATGTCAGCTTACTCAAATTCTTCTGATCCATGACCTAGCAGTGCAAGAAGGACAGAGAGGGACCTGATGCTGGGGATCACCCCGGTAAGTAAATGTCGTCTCCGCATAGCTTCTTCTCTGTGTTTTACTGAAAGTATTGTACCAGGGAGGGTTGTTCCATCTATTTTTTGGTCTTCAAACCAAGCCTCCATCTGAGATACACTCTGTGGCTTGACCGGTACCACTGCCTGTCCCATCAGGAGACACCATGCAGTATCCAAGAATGCCCCCTTCAGCATGAGATTGAGCCCTGAAACATTCTGGAAGAAACTGGGTCCGGAGGAATTCTACAAGTTCTGTTTGGCTTGGCAACCTCACCTGAACGGTCCCAGTGTTGCAATCTCTAGACGGGAAACGTGTTCACATGGAACAATCTCTCTCTCTCTCTCTCTCTCTCTCCCTCTCCCCCCCACCCACCTTGCCTTCTTCCCTCCTTCTCCCTCTCCCATACCTTCCCCACCCAAGTCCATGTCTTATGTCTACTTTAGCTCCTTGTGACTTTCCAACATTTTCCATGGAGGAGACTTGTGAATTAAACATCCCGACTGCTTTCATCCTGATTCCATTTGCCTGAGAAGCCGCAGAGACTCTTTGTCTTTTGTGGTGATGCATGACACCCCCTCTCAGCTTACCTCACCGACCCTGCTTTTCTTCTATTTTTGTATTTCTTTGTTCATTTCAGCCACTTCTGGTGGGAAGGGAGGAGTGGGGTCTGAGCATTTGAGCTCCCCCTGCCATCCTTCCCAGAATTCAGGCAGCATATGTTTCTTTTGATTAAGATAATCAATGTCACATTGAGTAAATCCAACTTGACCATTCTGCTGACAGAGACACTCTGATCTTCCTAACTCTTGTGAAGGAGGTACTATTGTAAAAGATGATGCCGCGGGCATGTATTATTATTTAATAAGTATATTTGAATGTAATTTAATTGCCCATAACACCACCCCCTCGGAGACAGAAACCAGGATCCTCTGAGACAGAATGTTTGTCCAAAGACAATAAAGACTTGATTAGAATAGATGATAGAAGTTGTCCTGAAACTGTTTTCCCACTGCCTCGGGAACAGAGATGTGTTGGCCTCCTGTGAAAGGCTTTCTTCAAACCCAACCACCATGATCACTAACTGTTCTTCAGCGGAAATTTGCCCCTTTTCGCCCGTCTCAGAAATTAAATACCATTGTCTCTAAGTCCTGTATATCCTCTGGTCATTCAACGATACTTTTTATTCTGAGGATGGAACGAGATGAGTATCTCTACACACAACAGAAGGAGACGGTGATCGTGGCCTGAGAGCACGTCCCAGCAGGTCAGCACAAATTTCAGAGATTATTCGGTCCAACACTTAGTCTTCCTGGTGTTAAAAATAAAGGTGACTGGGGCGCCTGGGTGGCGCAGTCGGTTAGGCGTCCGACTTCAGCCAGGTCACGATCTCGCGGTCCGTGAGTTCGAGCCCCGCGTCGGGCTCTGGGCTGATGGCTCGGAGCCTGGAGCCTGTTTCCGATTCTGTGTCTCTCTCTCTCTCTGCCCCTCCCCCGTTCATGCTCTGTCTCTCTCTGTCCCAAAAATAAATAAAAAACGTTGAAAAAAAAAAAATTAAAAAAAATAAAAATAAAAAAAAATAAAGGTGACTAGCAGCTACAAAGCCAGTTAGCCGACAGTAGTACCCAGAGTTCACTATTTTATGACCCACATTCTAATGCTTTTCTTTCCACACCATCATTTTAAAGTTTTGTAAAACACACACACACACACACACACACACACACAGGCCTTTTGTCTTGTGTCAGGAACTGAATGGGCTATTTCTAGTGAACGGTATGTGGGACAAAAAGATAAAACGTATCAGATAAAACGTAAAAGGAGAATTTTTAGTTTCCAGCTACAAGGAATCCTACACGTTTTTTCATAACGAGAAAGTTAATAGGATCTGAATATTGTTCTTCCTCTCTGGCGAGGTATTAAGAAACCTGTGAATAAGATGGGTAAGATGCTGCATCATCGAATAAGCTGAAGAAGATCCTGCCAGCCAACAAAATCCGGGGGTCTCTGGAGCATGAAAAGAACACAGACCCTTCCCTTTAGCTCGGGACAGGGAGGTTCCAATGAGACCTTAGCAGCTGTCTGTCTGGCCAGCCCTGCACACGTAGAGGACTGAGCCATCATCACCTTGTTCCTGACCAGCAAAACAAGTCACGTAACTGCTGCCAGGCATCAGCACCCGCGTGACTCCCCTTTTTTTCTGATCTTGCTGGTGTTTTGACGTCTTGCCACCTGCCACCCTGATCGCCACGGAGCATTTTTCTCTTCTCTAAATTTCTAAGACCCACTAACTTATCCATGTAATTTGTTTTCGTGTGCGTCAAGTTTTTATTTAAATTCTTGTCAGTTAACATAGAGTGTGATATTGGTTTCAGGAGTAGAATTTAATGATTCTATGTATAGAATGAAATACATATTATATGTATAGAAATATGATCACTTATGTATAACAGTCTCATCCCAACAAGAGCCCTCCTTAGTGCCCATCACCCGTTTAGCCCATCCCCTGCCCACCTCCCCGGCAGCAAATTTGCTCTCTATAGTTAACAGTCTCTTTTGTTTGGCCTCCCTCACTTCCTCCTCCCCCAAGCTCCCCCGTGTTCATCTGTTTTGCTTCTTAAATTCCACAGAGCTGTGTAAGTTTTATACTTGATCGTAACCTTCCACCCCGAACTCAGCACCTCCCACACATTGAATGTGCATGTGGGTCACTTAGTGATCTTGCTAAGACGCACACTGTGACTCAGTAGGTCTGGGCCTGGGTGGGGAGCACTGATATTCTGCATTTCCATCATTGGAAATCTGGTCCCCATCCCAGATTATGTTAGTTCTGCTGGCCTACAGACCATAGTTTGAAGAGTAAATCTTAGTTTACGTGGCTTCATCGTTTATCTCACTGGTTTTCAGTTTTCTATTCTAAACTTACTTTTTATTTATTGTTTAAAAGAGTCTCATGCTGAGGCGCCTGGGTGGCGCAGTCAGTTAAGCGTCCGACTTCAGCCAGGTCACAATCTCGCGGTCCGTGAGTTCGAGCCCCGCGTCGGGCTCTGGGCTGATGGCTCAGAGCCTGGAGCCTGTTTCCGATTCTGTGTCTCCCTCTCTCTCTGCCCCTCCCCCGTTCATGCTCTGTCTCTCTCTGTCCCAAAAATAAATAAACGTTGAAAAAAAAAAAAAACTAAAAAAAAAAAAAAAAAAAGAAAAACTGATCTAGATGATAGTGAATTATTTCTTTAAAATCTGTTTATTATGATGTAATGGGATTTTTTAAAGGATATATCCTAATGATTTCCAATCTAGCCTTAATATCATCTTGAATTCCTAGTGACAGAGAGAGAGAGATGATAGATAGATAAATAGATAAATAGATAAGAATCAGTTCTCATTATTTATGGCAATTATGTTCTGTAAAATCACCACAACCACTGAATTAGCAAATACTGAACGATTGCTCCTAGCGGAAATCCAGAGTTAGGTTCCTATGAATTTCTGGTCACAGCATTTTAATCACTGATCAGTACTTTACCTTGTTTTATACATGTTTATGTTTCTTTGTTTAACACATGTTGTTAAATGACCAAAAGCATTATCATTCCTGTCTGAACAAGCTTCTCTACCTACCACATGAATTTTCTCCAGAAGGCACTCTGCAGCCTTCTTATACTTAACATTTCAGCACTACACTTGAGAGCAACTTTAAAACAGCAAAATCACCAACAAAAAACACATATATGCAAAAATTGTAGCACTACGTAGATCACAAAAAAAAAAAATATTTGTTTACAGTATGAGAGCTGAAACAAGAAGGCAGAGTGCTGTCTTGTTCAACCTTTGCCGGGAATGTGCACATCAGGCAACTCAAATTTTCCACTGTTCCCAACGTGTCCATAAATGCCCATGAAAACGAATACACAGAGAGCATTAATTTGGGGGTTACAAATAAATTTTAATGAGTAGGCAAATTTAAAAATACAGAATTCAGTAATAATTAGGACTGACTGTGTGTGTGTGTGTGTGTGTGTGTGTGTGTGTGTGTGCGTGTGTGCATGTGTGTGTTTGTATTATAACTACTTAGTCAATATCTTCCTCTGGATGTTTTTTTTTTTTTCCTCTCCCTTTGGATCTTTAAAAGGACTCTCAATTTTACTATGTCCAAAACGAAATTCTGATTGCTCCCCACAAAATCTATTCCCTAGTTTTCTCCATCTCAGTAAATGATAACTTGTTGTCATGACTGAAAACTATACAGCTTCTTTCTCTCTCTCTCCAAGTATATCTGAACTCTGGCCATTTCTTATACATCCACCTGGTCAAAGCACCATTATTACTTGCCTGTTTTGTGACAATAGCCCCTCCTGTAATCTCTTCCCAGTTAGGCAAGCAGAACGAAATTTTGAAAATGCATTGCATTACGTATTTCCAAAACCTTTTTTTTATTCCCCTCTGAAGATTTCTGAAATCAGGGTGAGGACTACAATCAACAGAAAGAAATCTTCGTGCCATCATTTAAGTGGCTACTTTTTTTTCCTTTGAGTAGTACATAAAATAAAGATGTGTCTTAAAATTAAAGGTCTTACCTAGCAATTGCACTACGAGGTATTTATCCATGGGATACAGGTGCGCTGTTTTGAAGGGACACATGCACCCCGATGTTTATAGCAGCACTATCAACAATAGCCAAAGTATGGAAAGAGCCCAAATGTCCATCGATGGATGAGTGGATAAAGAAGATGTGGTCTATATATATATACAATGGAGTATTACTCGGCAATCAAAAAGAATGAAATCTTGTCATTGGCAACTACGTGGATGGAACTGGAGGGTATTATGCTAAGCGAAATTAGTCAGAGAAAGACAAATATATGATTTCACTCATATGAGGACTTTCAGACACAGAACAGATGAACAGAAGGGAAGGGAAGCAAAAAGAATATAAAAACAGGGAGGGGGACAAAACAGAAGAGACTCTTAAATATGGAGAACAAACTGAGGGTGGCTGGATGGGTTGTGGCGGGGGGATGGGCTAAATGGGTAGGGGGAACTAAGGAATCTACCCCTGAAATCATTGTTGCACTCTATGCTAACTAATTTGGATGTAAATTAAAAAATAAAATTAATAACAAAAGAGTTGAATTATAAAAAAAAAAATGAAAGGTCTTAGATGCAGTGAAGTATACAGTAGGGTAAATTAGGAACTTCCTGCTTGAAATTCTCCAGGCGCTCCCATTTCCTCTCTCACGTTCTTGTCTTTCCTCAAGCACCCCCTTCTCAGGGAGGGCTTTCCTAACTGCCTTATCCAAAATGGCAACACCTTCTCATGCTCTTCTGTTTTTGAACATAGACTTCACTCTAACTGACATGGTTATTGCTCTCCTCCTCCAACTACAACACAGCTTTCTAAACCTGAGTTGTGACTTCCAGAAGACTAAGGAAAGGAAGATCTCAATGACTCAAAACAGTATTATTGGCTAAGTTTTCAAGCTGTGCGCCTTTCCCTCCAGGCTCCTAAGAGCCTAGCATTCAGGAAATTTGGCAAAAGTTGGTGTGTGGAATAAAGAACCGGCCCCGGGGCGCCTGCGTGGCTCCGTGGGTTAAGTGTCTGACTTCAGCTCAGGTCATGATCTCACGGTTCCTAAGTTCAAGTCCCACATCTGGGGCTCTGTGCTGACAGCTCGGAGGCTGCTTCAAGTTCTGGGTCTCTCTCTCTCTCTCTCTCTCTCTGCTCCTCTCCCACTCACACTCTGTGTGTGTCTCTCTCTCTCAAAAAAGAATAAATGTTAAAAAAATGCTCCCTAAGCTTGAGGATAAACAGTGTGCTTTGGGGGATTCCATTGTGACAGTGTTCACTACACTGGGCTTTTCTGCTGCTTGTGTGACAGGACGAAAGTCATTATCCTTGATTTCTCACAGTTTTTCTCCTCTTCCCACTGCCTGGTAAGACTTCTGTGTTGACCTGCTTGTTCCTGCCCCCTAGTTTAGTGTTTAGGGCCCTGAATAATTTGACTCCAAGTTTTCTCCCCGTTTTACCTTCTCGAGTCGTGTGTCCCTCACATGGGTTCAGTCACTATCCCTTTGTTCTTCCCTCCTTTTTTTTTTTTTTAATTTTTTTCTTATGTTTTATATTTGAGAGAGAGAGACAGAGAGCAAATAGGGGAGGGACAGAGAGACAGAAACAGAATCCGAAGCAGGCTCCAGGCTCCGCGCTGTCAGCACAGAGCCCGGCGCGGGGCTCGAACTCACAAACCGTGAGATCGTGACCTGAGCCAAAGTCAGACACTTAACTGACTGAGCCACCCAGGCGCCCCTGTTCTTCCCTCCTTCTGTATTTTTATGAACAATGGTGCACCCACAAGTAAGGTCCTTCCTCACCTCCCCTACCCATGCTGTGTTCATCATACTCTGTTTCTGTAAACATCTCCCCAACCCATTCTTGCCTGAAATCAGAGCCATTAAGCATCTGAGCTCTGGCAGAAATTATTGGCTGAGCAATTCATTGACTATTATGCATCGTGACATTTCTTTTATTGTTGTCTTGAATTATTCAAACACTTTACTGTTGCTTAACTTGCCATGTATTTTCCTTTTTTTTTAAATGCCTCAGCACTTAGGCTTTAAATATAGTAGGCTTTCACCGAATACGCAACAATATAAAGGCCATGATAATTGTTTAAAAGGTAAGTTACTTGACTAGAATACGAAGCAGCATTAGTATCACATAAATAAGTTTTCCGTCTGAGTTTTTACTACTTCTCTCCTTTGATGTCTCCAAAATTAACTGGAGAAAAAAATCAAGTAAGAAAATTTGATGTCAGGGCTAGACCTTCTCAAAAACCACGAGGATAGTTGGTCCTTATTCACATATTCATCCTGTGACCAGCACCCTTTTGCCAGTTTGGCATGAAGTAGGAAAACAGAGGAACCCCTACTGTATTACTAAGGATTGAAGGTTTTGCTTTGGAACCTGGCTGGCCCAGAATCCAATCTCTTTGGCACAAAATCTTTGACATTCAGAGATCAAATGTCAAAGAAGTTAAAGCAGATGTCCCACAAAATACAAAAGATAATAGCTTAAATTTTCAGTTTCTAAGTATTTATAAAAAAGAATAATTGCCCTTAGGAATTATCGTGAATTAAATAAGTCAAAGTCGTGTAAAACGACGTGCATATTCTGATTATTGACCTCCAAACTGCAAAGTCAGGAAATGTGATAGGTGTGGTAGAAAATGATTTTTATTTTTTTTTATAATTTTTTTTCAACGTTTATTTATTTTTGGGACAGAGAGAGACAGAGCATGAACGGGGGAGGTGCAGAGAGAGAGGGAGACACAGAATCGGAAACAGGCTCCAGGCTCTGAGCCATCAGCCCAGAGCCCGACGCGGGGCTCGAACTCACGGACCGCGAGATCGTGACCTGGCTGAAGTCGGACGCTTCACCGACTGCGCCACCCAGGCGCCCCAGAAAATGATTTTTAGAAAAAGCATTGGCCTGTTCCTTTGTGATATCTTTACAGAAAAAAAAAAGGAAAACATATGTAATACACTAAAGTTTTATCATATGCGTAATTAATTTATTCACACTCAGTGCCAGGCGAAAGAGAAAAATAGATTTGATAGTAATTGGTGGAAAGGAATACCAGTTATCAGACAATGTACTACAGTCATCCTCCTGGTCTCACCATTCATCATATTTGGCTTCCACATTGCTATGTGGGCTTTTATATACAATTCCCTATAAATGATGTTTTTGCATTATTTAAGGACTATTCAGGAATACTTTTGAGTCTATGTGATTTTTGTTCTAACATTACAGAATATAAAGTATATTGCAGTTAACAGAAGGTTTCTTTTTCTCTTAGGACACAATTCTTCCTGTATCTCTGGCATCTCTACCTATTCTAAGTCTTTTGAGCAAAGGGATTCACAGTAAATTTAATAATGATTGTATAAGGCAATATTCCAGAGTAATAAAGCACTCCCCCTCTCCCTACTGTAGATTTATTGATATTCCAGGGTAATAAAGATAATGTCTCTGGAGGTGGTAATGGGCAGATTTGCCAGAAGTCTCTCGTAACATGAGGAATTTCCTAAACTGGGTGCTCCTCAGGTCTGACACAGGTCCACAGTATATAGCATCTCACCGGGCCCCAATCTATGTCACTCCTAATGGGAGAACTGATGTAGAGATAAAGTTCATGCTGCCTACTGGGCCATGGGTAATAAACCATATAAAATCCATTAGGGTTCATTTCCTTCTTACCAATGACATTTATGGAAATGTGGCAAGAAAGCCTAGTAACTGCCTGCTGTTTGGGAACTGCTTCACCACATGATAATCTGTAGTTAAACCAGGTACAAAATATTTTACTGGTCTATCAGTTACCCAAAACGCTACACCTCATGACTCTGCAATTGTTCAATAGCACTATGGCAACTACTTGAATTATTAGAAAAATAAAAGAGTTTGAGGATGAAAATTTCTGAAAAAAAAAAACTAACATCATGGATAACAAAATCAGAAAGAATTCAACAGGCTAGAAGAATGTTTTAAAACTAACAAAACATTCATAGAAATATATTGGAAGTCCTAAATGTTAGTTTGTTTTTAATATAATTTATTGTCAAATTGGCTAACATACAGTGTGCTCTTGGTTTGGGGGGTAGATTCCCGTGATTCATTGCTTACATACAACACCTAGTGCTCATCCCAACAAGTGCCCCCCTCAATGCCCATCACCCATTTTTCCCTCTCCCCTTCCCCTCCCCCATCAACCCAAAGTTTGTTCTCTGTACTTAAGAGTCTCTTATGGTTTGCCTCCCTCCCTCTCTGTTTCTATCTATTTTTTCCCCTTCCATTCCCCCATGGTCTTCTGTTAAGTTTCTCAAGTTCCACATATGAGTGAAAACATATGATATCTGTCTTTCTCTGACTGACTTATTTCACTTAGCATAATACCCTCCAGTTCCATCCACATTGCTGCAAATGGCCAGATTTCATTCTTTCTCATTGCCAAGTAGTATTCCTTTGTCTATATAAACCACATCTTCTTTATCCATTCATCAGTTGATGAACATTTAAGCTCTCTCTGTAATTTGGCTATTGTTGAAAACACATGGTTGCCAAAGAACAGAATAAGAGACGCTCGAATCAGTAATTCATAAGACGAAAAGAGAAGAGAAAAATGAAAACACCCAGGAGACTTGCATTTCCAAATACAAGAAAATAAGAATTTCCCTCCTGCTAAAATCAATTAGAAAACTTAACAAAACATAGAAAATACCCATTTTTAGACATTGAACAAGAGACAGTTAAAGCCTGTGATTCTAAACAGGCAGGAAAACATTTTCTGCCTAAGGCAATCCTGGATGTGGGCCAAGCAGAGGGAAAACAATTCAGTAAACTTGCCTGAGGTCTAGAAATTGGAGTTTGGTAAGGCTGAAGCAGGTACAGTTGCAAAAGAAAATTTCTGAACAGAGGAAGTTACACAGAGAAATAGCTCCAAAAAATGCATAGGGGTCCTCTTACGTCTTTGGTTGAATATCATTCTATACATGCGTAAGGTAAAACCCAATAAGGATGGAGGAAAACAACTTTCAAGGGAAGAATTATTACTGGGAAGACTAGAGACCTGAGCTTGAGTCATCTGAGTTTCCTCTAAGAGACATGGTGAGATTCTATTGAACATATGGACTATTCAGTAGAGACCCATTAAGGCCCAAATAAAGAAAAGAGAAAAGGAAAGAAAAGAGGAAAAGAGGAAAAGAAAGGAAAGAAAGGAAAGGAAAGGGAAAAGAAAAGAAAAGAAAAGAAGAAAAGAAAAGAAAAAAGAAAAGAAAAGAAAAGAAAAGAAAAGAAAAAAGGAGCTAACTTAGCTCTGCAATAATGGCTGCTCTAAACCTACCCTAAAAGATGCTAAAAATAAATTCCAAAAGATTCAAACCAAATCTTTTAATGTTTTAATTTAACTGCCTCTGACAATATAAAAGGTCAATCTTCTTTAAAGAAACAAAATCCAGCGCTAAGCAATGTAAAATATACAGCAGTCAATCAAAAGTAACTATCTTTATGGAAAACAGAAAAAATGTCCCACAGTCAACAGAAACAGACCCAGAAACAATAGGGTGATGGAACAGGCAGAACAATACATTAAAGTACTCATTATAAATATGTTCCATATACTTAAGAAGGTTTAAAAAATCCCATGAATATTATAAATACAGAAGTTGTAGAAAACATCCAAATCAAATTTATGTTAACGAAAACTAAACTCTAAAATGAAACTACCTTAGAAAGGATTGACAACCAATTATACACTGTATAAGAAGAAAAATCAAAGAACTTGAAGACAGTAATAGAAATTATCTAAATGAAAACACAGTCAGGAAAAATACTTCAAAATAAAGCCTGGGTGATCCATGGGACAATATCATGTGGCTTCATATAGATGAAATTAGAATCAGAGAGAAAGGGAAGAACATAAAAATATTCAGATAAATGACTAAATTTTTCCAAATTTGGTGAAAATTTTAAAACCACAGTTCCAAGAAGCTCAACAAACCCTGAACAGAATAAACATTAAAAGAATTACATCAAAAAATTTTTAAAAAGAATCACGTCAATGAACATCATAACGAAATTGCTAAAACCCAGTGGTTAAAACAAAATCTTAAGAGAAATTAGAAGGAAGAAAAGGTATGCGATGTACTTCCAAAAATAAAAATAAAAAATAAGAATGAAGCAGTTATATTCTCAGCCACTTTGTAAACCGGGAGATATTGAATTGATCTTTAAAGTACCAAAAGGGAACATGCCAAACTAGAAACCTATACAATGCTGATAAAATTAACTGACAGTAAATCCGTAATATAAAAGAGGTTAAACAAAATTCTTCATGCAAAGGAAGATAACACTCATGGAAATTGTACCTGCACAAAAAATAAAGAGTGCTGGAAATGGTATATATGTGGGCAAATATAAAATATTTTTCCCAGTTTATAATTTTACTCGACACTTGATTACAGCAAAATAATAAATGTGTGTTGTAGGTTTATACAAAGTTGAGGTAAAATGTATGACAAACAGGGCACATTTCATCACCCTTGGGAATTGGAAGGAATGTTGTAATTGTTCTTACATTTATATGACGTTTTCTGATATTATTTGAAGGTAGACTGATGAGTTAAAATGTATATTATAAGTCCTACAGCAACCGCTAAACACTATAACAAAAGAAAGGATCTAAAATAAGCCAAGAGAAGATAACATAGTATCTCCAAGAATGCATTTATTCAAAATATAGGACAAGGGGGCAAAAATAAACAAAGAAAACATGCCACTAGTAGAGAAATAGCAAAATAGTAGATTTAATCGCAACAAATCTATAATTAACATGAGATATAAGTGTTTGAAACACTCCCATTACAAGGAAGACTTTATCACAGTGGATTTAAAAACAAACAAAACAAAACAAGATTAGGGGCTCCTGAGTGGCTTTGTTGATTAAACCTCCAACTCCTGGTCTCAGCTCAGGTCAGGATCTTACAGTTTGTGAGTTCAAGCCCTACCTTGGGCTCCCGACTGACCACATGGAGCCTCTTCGGGATCCTCTCTCTCTCTCTCTCTTTCTCCCCCTCTCTAAAATAAATAAATAAACTTTAAAAATTTAAAAATTAAATTAAATTATAAAAACAAGATCCAACTATACACTGTCTTCAAAATTTTTTAGAAAAGTGAAAAGTGACGGATGGAAGACTGGAGAATATATAGATTATGTAAATACTAATTAAAATAAAATTGGACTCGATATGTAAAAAGCAGACTTTAGAAGAACGATTAGCAGGGATGAAAGTCAGTTTTATTTATAAAGAGCCAATTTATTGAGGAGACATGACAGTTTCAGCTGAATTTGTATCTAATAACAGAGCTTTAAAATACATGAAGCAAAAGCTGATAGAATTAAAAGGGGGAAAAGACAACCCCATAATTGTATTTGAAGATTTCAACATTCCTCTCTTGGTTATAGGAGAAGTATAGAGAAAAAAAATAACAAACTCTAGGAAAATGAATATGACATGTGTGGTCTAACTGACCCCAGAGAAAGTCTCCACACATTTTAAAGCATTAAAACCACATGCTTTAATCAAAGTCTAATTAAAATATGTAGTTATGCGATTTTAAAATCATATCTACAAAATCACCATATGCTTGAAAATTAAGAAATACACCTCCATACAGAGATCTAGTATACATTATGCCCACAATTAGTAGTATTGTAGTGTGCACTTAAAATTTCATGTTAAGTGGTCTTACTATAATACAAAAAAAAAAAAAAAACCATGAAACATACGTCTAAATAAACCCTGAGCCAAAGGAGAAACCGTAATGAAAATTAGAAAACAAAGAACTTGGGAGACTTCTACTTCCGGCCAGTTGAAGTAATGGAGATGATATTGACCCACCCATCATAGACAACTGGAAAACAAGACATACACGAAGTAGTGTTTTTAAAGAATTGGAAACAGTCAGTCCAGGCCTGGGAATCCCAAAAGAAGGAGAGAAAAAAACAAGGTGAAGTTTATGCCTGACCCAGTGTCAAATCTGAGGAGAGTTTCCAACCCTTAGCATGCAGAGTGATATCTCAAATAGCCCAGGATTCTCACCAAGTTCACAAGACAGAATTTGGGATTTAAGCCAGCTGAGGCATCTGGAAATTGTGGGGCATAGCACTACAGAGGGACGAGCTGACCAGTGAGAGAGCTCTGGAGACCTGTAGAGGGTCCCTGAGGTCTTTTGCTGTGACCTGCCCTGTGCATGGATGAGAGGAAACTACCAGCAGGAGGGAGTCAGCAGAACAACTTGGGAAGTTCACACAGGATAGGGAATAATTGGATTTTCCATCACCCAGAGTGGAAAGACTTCATAATATATAGAACATCAGGTCGAATCCTCAGAAAGCTGTCACGTTACTAATGGGACTAAATTATGCCTACGCTAAAGGCTGCTCTGGACATGTCCTAACAGAGTGTACAGGTAGCTCTCAAAAGCTTCAAACCATCTTCAAGGAACTTAATTAAGTTACAGAAGAAAATTAAACACTTGAATATATACATATTTAAAGTATATTTATTTTGAGAGAGAAAGAGAGAGAGAGCATGAGCAGGGGAGGGGTAGAGAGAGAGGCAGAGAGTAAACACTTTTAAAAGAAACAATAAAAGGTAGCAACCAATAATGGAAAATTCACAATATTCAACAATCACCAAAAAGTTATCAGATATGAACAAGTAAAAAAAAAAAAAGCAGAACACAAACTAAAAAAAAGAAATAAATGTACAAAAAATACCCCAGAATGACACGGATGATGGAACAAAAGGAAAGCATAGTGAAATAGCTGTCATCTTATCAAAATCTCAGCAATGTGTTTACAGACAGAGACAAGATTATTCCAAAATTTAAGTGGAAAAACAAAGGACCTAGAATAGCTAAAAATCATTTTGAAAAAGAAGAAGTGGAAAGAATCATTTTACTCAACTTTAAGACTTTATAGCTACAATAATCAAGACTGTGTAGGGATAACAAAATATGTGTAGAGATACAAAAATGAAACAGAATAGAGAACTCGGGCATAAAACCACACAAGTGTAACCAGTTGATTTTGGTAAAGGGGTAAAGGTAAAAAGCCTTTACCTTTAAAAAACCTTCACCTTTGGTAAAGGTAAAAAGCAATGGAGGAAGGAGGGTATTTTCAACAAAAGGTGCTAGAGCAAATGGACATCCATAGGCAAAAATAATGAACGTTAATCTAAATTTCAAACATTATACCAAAATTAACTGAAAATGAATCATACATTTAAATGTAAAACATCGAGCTATAGAACTTTTAGAGGAAAATACAGCAACAAACCTTGGGGACCCAGAGCTTGGCAAAGAGTTCTTTACCAAAAGATAGGACATCAAAAGCATGATCCATAACAGAAAAAAAAATCGATAAAATGACTTCATCCAAATTAACTTTTTATGTGAGAAAAGCCCTGTTTAGATGATGAAATGGGAAGTAACAGACTTGGAAGAAACATTTACAAACCACATTTCTAACCGAGGATCCATATCTGGAATTTTTTTTTTTTTTTTTTTGATTCCCAAAGCTCAGCAGGAAAAAAAAAGCAATCAATCCAATTAGAAAATTTAAAAAAGACATAGGCATTTTCCTAAAATGGTATACAAAGTGGAAAATGAGCACATGAAAAGGTGTTTGATAACATTGCCCATTAAGGAAACATAGCTTAAGGTCACGGAGAGATAATGGAAAGAATACATACATTCTTGTACATTTCTGTGTTCACGTAAAATGCTAGTAGAATCAATCTCAAAAACTATGAAGTTTCTTTTAAAAGGTCAACATGTACTTACCATATGATCTGGAAAACTTGCTTTTACATAAAAACCTGTACACATATCTCATAGCAGCATTATTTGCAATAGCCAAAAACTAAAAGCAATCATACGTCCTTCAATAGGTGAATGATTGAACTGTTGGACATCTACACTGTGAAATACTACTCAGTAATAAAGATAAATGGATTATTGATGCATACAACAACACAGATGAATCTCAAGGGCATTTTGCTGAGTGAAAAAAAAAACAGCCAATAAAATGAGCACACACTTTATGATTTTATTTATATAACAATCTCAAATGGTGAAATTCTAGAACAGGTTAGAAGTTGCCAGGGATTAGGGAAAGCAGGGGGATGAGGAGCAGTGTGAGTGCAAAGGGAGAGTGTAAGGGAGATCTCTGTAATAACGGAATAGTTCTGGATCTTGATTGCGGTGGTTACATGAATGTATACATGTAATGAAATGACATACACATTGTATAAATGTCAATTTCCTAGTAATTTTTATGAATTTTTTTTTAATGTTTATTGTTTTAAGAGAGACACAGAGAGCATGTGGGGGAAGGGCAGAGAGAGAGGGAGACACAGAATCCGAAGCAGGCTCCAGGGTCTGAGCTGTCAGCACAGAGACCTATGTGGGGTTCAAACCCATGAACTGTGAGATCATGACCTGAGCTGAAATCGGAGGCTTAACTGACTGAGCCACCCAGGAGCCACTCAGTTGCCTAGTTTTTATATTGGATTATAGTTATGTAAGATATAACCATTGAAGAAAATTGGACAAAGAGGAGAAAGGATTTCTCTGTACTATTTGTGCAACTAACTGAATCTACGATTATCTAAAAATAATATACATAGTATGTGTGTGTGTGTGTGTGTGTATAATTTCATGTGATTCAATATAATACATATAAAATTGAATATAATGTAATGAGCTAATAACAAAAATATATATATTATTTTAAAAAGTAACTTCTTGTATCCTACAAGAAGAGTAATCACGTAATGGAACTCAGCTTTTATTTTTTTTTATTTTTTTTTTCAATGTTTATTTATTTTTGGGACAGAGAGAGACAGAGCATGAACAGGGGAGGGGCAGAGAGAGAGGGAGACACAGAATCGGAAACAGGCTCCAGGCTCTGAGCCATCAGCCCAGAGCCTGATGCGGGGCTCGAACTCACGGACCGCGAGATGGTGACCTGGCTGAAGTCGGACGCTTAACCGACTGCGCCACCCAGGCGCCCCGGAACTCAGCTTTTAAATGAATGAGGCTTTAACTGCTTGGGTGTCTCAGTCTGTTCATCAGCCAACTCTTGGTTTCAGCTCAGGTCATGATTTCATAGTTTCTGAGTTCGAGCCCCACATCAGGCTCCATGATGATAGCATAGGCCTGGTTGGGATTCTCTCTCTCCCCCTCTTGCTGCACCCCCCAACTCTTGTTCTCTCTGTCTCTCTCTAAATAAATAAACAAATAAACTTTAAAAAATAAATAAACGGGGGCACCTGGGTGGCTCAGTCGGTTAAGCGGCCGACTTCAGCTCAGGTCACGATCTCGCAGTCTGTGAGTTCGAGCCCTGCGTCGGGCTCTGGACTGATGGCTCAGAGCCTGGAGCCTGCTTCCGATTCTGTGTCTCCCTCTCTCTCTGCCCCTCCCCCGTTCATGCTCTGTCTCTCTCTGTCTCAAAAAGAAATAAAATAATAATAATAAAAAAATTAAAAAAATTAATAAATAAATAAACGAATGAGTCTTCATTCCTCTCAATTTTCTCTCATGCATACATGAATTTTCTTTGAAAAAAAAGTAGACTTTAAAAATTTCCTGCATATATTCAAAAGAAAAGCAAAAAAACATAAGTTATGATGGAGAAAGAAAAATAAACTTTTTAAAGAAAACCAAAAATGAACTTGTAGAAAATATAAAAATATACATATGTAAAATAAAATGGACGAGATCAGTCACAGATTAGGCACACAGAGTAGTAAATTTGAAAACAAAACAATACAAAATATTTAAAATGAAGCACAGAAGAATTAAAGAGCAGAGTATCACCATATTGTCTGACAATATTAAGCAATCAGTCTAATATGATTGATACGGGAATCATAAAAGGACATAGCAGATAAAAAGTATTCGAAGAAGTAATGGCCCCAAGTTTTCCAGATTTTGTAAAAACTATAACTCCATAGATCCAATAATCCTCAATAAGCCACAAGAAATAACCTTTAGAATAAACCTAAAGAAAAAGACACAAGGGTAGATGACACATAAATTTCTAAAAACCAGTGATAAATATAAAATTTTTAAAGCAGACACAAAAAAGGATACATTATATACAGAGGAATAAATGTGAAGCTGACCGTTAATTTCTCCTTAGAAATGATTAAAAACAACAAAAGCAAAAATCAACAAGTAGAATTACATCAAACTTAAAGCTTCTGCACAGCAAAAGAAACAATCACCAAAAATCACAAAAAGGCAACCTCCTGAAATGGAGAAAATCGTGGCAAACCATATACCAGATAGGGAGTTACTACCCAAAATATGTAAAGAACTCCTACAATTAAAAACAAACAAACAAAAACAAGAAAACAAGCGAAACCCAAGCATTTGATTTAGAAAATGGGCAGAGGAACTAAATAGACATTTTCCCAAAGAAGACATTTGAATGACCAACAGGTACATGGAAAGCGGCTCTATATTATTAATCATCAAGAAATGCAAATCAAAACCAAAATGAGATATCGCCTCCCACCTGTTAGAATGGCCATCATCAGGAAGACAAAAGATAAGTGTTGGCAAGAATGTGGAGAAAAGAGAATACTTGTATACTGCTGATGGAAATGGAAATGGGTTCATCTACTCTGGAAAAAAAGTAGGAAGTTTCCTCCAAAACGGAAAAAATTAGATGTACCATATGATTCATCAATTCCACTTCAGGATATATACCCAAAGGAAATGAAATCATTTTGAAGAGATGTCTACACCCCCGTGTTCCTGGCACCATTATTCACAATAGCCAAGAGGTGGAGACAACCTAAATTTCTGTCAGTGGGTGAATGGGAACAGAATTATGCAGCCATGAGGAAGAAGAACATCCTTCCATTTGTGACAGCATGGAGGGAACTTGAGGACGTTACGCTGAGTCAGATAAATCCGACAGAGAAGGGGAAATATTGTATGATCTCAACTATACATGGAATCTAAAAACACTAAACTCATAAAAGCAGAGAGTTCCTCCTACAGGAGAATGGCAAGAGGATGGGATACATGTTATTTAAGGGTACAAATTTGACATAAGTGGTAAATAAGTACTAGAGATTTAATGCACAGTGTAGTAAATATAGACAACAATATTAGATTATAATCATCAAACTTGCCATGAGATTAGGTCTTAATTATTCCCCAAACTAAAAGGAAATGGCAATTATGTGATGTGATAGAGGTGCTCATTATTGCTACAATGACAATCATATGACAATATATGTGTATGAAATCAACACGCACACCTTAAGTTTATACAATGTGACATGTCAGATACATTTCAATTTAAAAAAAGAAACTATTAAACCAGAAGACAATGGGATGGCTCGCATAAAGTGCTAAAGGGGGGAAAAAACCTGTTAACTTGGAATGAATTCCCAATGAATGTATCTTTCAAAATATGAAGGAGACGATTCAACTTAAAAAAAATCACTCAATATAATAAACCATATTAACAGAATAAAGGGGGATAAACCAATGATGATCTCAACAGATGCAGGAAAAGTGTGCAACAAAACTTAATATCGTTTCATGATAAAACACTCAAAAAAGCAGGAGAAAAAAATTAATTTGACCTAATAAAAGGCTTATGTAAAAAACCCATACACAACATTGTATTCAATAGTAAAAGACTGAAAGCATTTTTTTTAAGATCAGAAATAAGACAAAGATGTCTGCTTTCACCATTTCTATCCAACATGGTATTGAAAGTCCTAGCCAAGATTTCACGTCATTGGATTTGGCAAATAAACTCTGGTTCTATTTTTTTTTCCAATATTTATTTATTTTTGAGACAGAGAGAGAGAGAGAGTGCGCAAAAGCAGGTGAGGGGCTGAGAGAGAGGGAGATAGAGGATCCAAAGCAGGATCTGTGCTGACAGCAGAGAGCCCAATGCGGGGCTTGAACCCACAAAAGGCAAGATCATGACCTGAGCCAAAGTTGGACGCTTAATCAACTGGACCACCCAGGCGCCCCTCTGGTTCTCTTTAGATTCTTTTATAACTTTTTAACTTTTTAACCCTTTTGCCTTTTATAATTTATTCCTTTTGGAATGGGAATGTCTATCCTATGCCGATTCCATCATTGTATCTGGGAAATATACAACCTGCCGTCTGCTGTCTGGTTTCACACTTCCGTGACTGGAGAGGAATTCAGGAAGAATCATACCTCAAGTCTCTCACATACCTCATTTGCATGGTATTTAGATGAGATTCTGGACTCTAGAGTTGCTGCAGGAATGGTCCAAGACTGAAGAGGGGCGGGGAGGTATGGAAATGGTTGTTGGGATGAAGTGAATGTACTTTGTGTGCAAGAAGAAAATGAATTTGGGAGGAGCCAGAGGACAGAGTATTGTGAGTTGAATCTGTGTTCCTTCAAAATTCCTAAGTTGAAGTCCTAACCCCCAGCATCTCAGAGTATGGTTACTTTTGGACATAGGTCTTTAAAGGGGTAGTTGGGTTAAAATGAGGTCATTAGGGTGGCCCTAATCCAGGATGACCAGCGGCCTTGGAAGAAGAGGAAAGTTGGCCATGGAAAGGCACAAAGGAAAGATACAGAGAGAAAACTGCACTCTACAAGCCAAGGAGAGGAGCCTCAGAAGAAACTAACCTTGTGGACACCTTGATCTTAGACATCCAACCCCCAAAATTGTACAAATATAAATATGTGTTGTTTAAGCCACCCAGCCTGTGGTGCTGTGGTATGGCCACCTTAGAAAACTAATACACTATATGATCTAGTAATTCTACTTCTAAACATATACCCAAAAGAAATGAAAACAAGTACCTGAACAGATATTTGTTACATCCGTGTTCATCATAGAAGCATTATTCACCACAGTCAAAAGTTGAAAACAGGTTGATGGGTGCATGGATAAATAAAATGTGGCATATACATAAAATTGAATATTATTTGGCCTTAAAAAGGAAAGAGATTTCAAACACGTGCTGCAACAAGGATGGAAATTACGGACATTATACTAAGTGAAATAAGCCAGCCACAAAAAAAGACAAATAATGTATGATTCCACTTACACGAGGCTCATGGAACAAATTCACAGTTACAGAACAGAATGTGGTTGCCAGGGACCGGGGCAGCGGGGGAGACAAGAATGGGGAGTTAGTGTTTCAAATGGGTACAGATTTGCAGTCGGCAAAGACAGAAAATCTGGAGATGTATAGAGGCAGAGGGTATACGACAGCATGAATGTACTTAAAGCCATAGAACGGTACCCATAAAAGTGGTTTAAATGGCAAATGGTGCATCATATATATTTCACTGCAATGAAAAGCCAACGAGAAATACATACTTTTTCGAACAAACAAAAATATGAGAAAATTCATCAGCACCAAGACCTGCACTGTAAGAAATATTCAAGAAATACGGAAAGCGTTACCAGTTAGATGTTGGCTCTACAGGAAGAAGAACACTGAAAGGGAAAAAAATGTGCGAAGGGGTTTAAAACACAATTTTATCATTTTTAATCTCCGTAAAAGGTATTTGACTGTTTAAAGTGAAAATAATGACAATGTGTTGTGAGGCGCGTTGCCTTTGCGGAAGTAAAATGTCTGAAAAGAGCGCAAAGCCCAGGAGGAAAGAAGTGAGTGTATTCTGTACATTTTTACACTGTATGTGAAGTATAGTATCGCTTGAAAGTTGAACCCTAACTTTCAAATGATACTAAAGTTAAATGCTAAAAAAAAGAACAAAAACAAAATTGGGGCACCTGGGTGGCTCAGTCGGTTAAGCAACCGACTCTGGATCTCACGGATCCAGGATCTCACGGATCTCACGGATCAGGTCATGATCTCACGGTTTCATGAGTTCTAGCTCCACATCGGGCTCTGCATTGTCGGCGTTCATTCTCTCCCTCTCTCTCCCTCTGTCCCTCCCCTGTTCATGCTCTCTCTCTCTGTCTTCAGAATGAATAAACTTAAAAACATTAAAGTAATAATAATAATAAAACCCCCACAAGGTATATATAATAAAATAATCATTTTTAAAACTCAAAAGGGGGGCACCTGGGTGACTCAGTCGGTTGAATGTCCCATTCTGCATTTCAGCTCAGGTCATGATCCCAGGGTCATGGAATTGAGACAGGCATCAAGCTCCACAACTTCTTGTGAAATTCTCTCTCTCCCTCTCTCTCTCTCCCTCTGCCCCTCTCCCCTGCTTGCACTCTCTCTCTCTCTCTCTCTCTCTAAAAAATATTTTTAAAAAACTCAAAAGGATGGGGCGCCTGGGTGGTGCAGTCGGTTAAGCGTCCGACTTCAGCCAGGTCACGATCTCGCGGTCCGTGAGTTCGAGCCCCGCGTCGGGCTCTGGGCTGATGGCTCAGAGCCTGGAGCCTGTTTCCGATTCTGTGTCTCCCTCTCTCTCTGCCCCTCCCCCGTTCATGCTCTGTCTCTCTCTGTCCCAAAAATAAATAAACGTTGAAAAAAAAATTAAAAAAAAAAAAAACTCAAAAGGAAGGAAGGGAAAGAACAAAGAGAAAAAGTGGGCAAAAATTGACAAGATGGTAGATTTAACTAAACCATGTTGATAATTATATTAAATATACCTTATTTCAGCTCAAGCCTTCGAGGAAACGGACGCCGAACCGAGAATTGATGATCAACTCATTAGTAAAAAAGGAAATGCACATTAAGACCGTGGTAGAAAACCATTACATACTTATTATTTCGGCCAAAGTTAAATTATCTGATAATTTGAAATGTTAGTACGAAGTAGAATGATAGGAACTCTCAGAAGTGAAACATGATACAAATACTTTGGAGGTAATTTACCATTGTCAAAGT
This sequence comes from Leopardus geoffroyi, assembly GCF_018350155.1. Classification (NCBI taxonomy): domain Eukaryota; kingdom Metazoa; phylum Chordata; class Mammalia; order Carnivora; family Felidae; genus Leopardus; species Leopardus geoffroyi. The sequence continues at coordinate 32,953,057 of NC_059327.1, read as the reverse complement.
GGGAGGTACGTATGCCCTCCCTGTGATGTAGTGATGTATACCCCTAAGTATACACAATGGAGAAATTGTGGTACATAGCCAGGAGATCGATACAGTAGCATTCAGAGCAACATTGTACAAAATATTCCCAAACAGGAAATGATCCAAGGTGCATCAGGATAGAATCAATACAAAAATTGTTAACTATGAATATAATACTATACTACACAACGATAGAAACATATAAACTTTACATACGTCCATCGACGTGGATGAGTCTTACAAAAACGCTATTGAGCAAAGGAAGCAGCCACAAAAGAAAAAAACCGTAATTCACTTGCATAAATTTCAAAACCAAACGCAATCAAACTAAAGTTCTCAGGGGACAAACTATAAGAAGATAAGTCTATAGAGACAAGAAGGACAGATGGTCACATTTCTTTGGTTGCTGTGTCTGGTGAAGGAAGATTCTGTTTGGACTATGGAGAGGCATGTGGCAATTCTTTGCCTGGTCGGCGTGGTTCAGAGATGTTGCTTTATAATTGTTTTTTAAACTGTACATACATGTTACGCACTCTTCTCTATGTATAAAATATAATAATTGCCCTTTCAACTGTATATATGTGTTACTCTTCTCGGTGTATAACATATTTCACAAGAAGAAAAACAAATTTCAAAAAGGCAAATCGATGATGGATCTAAATCCACAAACATCAATGTGAACAGAAGACAGATACGGTCAAAAATTAAGAGAACATCACGTTTATATTTTTTACTTCGCATTTCTCATGGCTTTGGTTTGCACTGAGTGCTAATTATCTACTGTTTGTGTTGCTGCCTGTGCATTTTAATAGCTGTTCACTGATCTAGTCTGACCTTCTGTTTAGTAATTTTAAGTAGTCAGCGGGAGGCATTAAATTGCATCAAGACAAAATGCATTATGTAATATAGTAAAAAAAATAAGGTAAGATGATGCTAGCGTTTGCAAAGCAGCAAAATGTAAATGAGACCCTTTGGATACAAGACATGCCTTTAATTAGAAGAGAAATGTCACACAACTGAAGTGCCTGGTCTTGGGGGTATAAAGATGAAGAGCATCCTGCTTCCTCCTACTCCCAGGATGCTGAATTGAAATCCCTTTAATAATTTTCTTACATTTGGATTTCAGTTCTGAGCAAGGCTATTACACAATTTGGCAAATTAGTTTCAGAAAGACCGTTGCCAAGGTTATTTCCTAATCATGTAGGGTAGGATTGTTTGAACAATAAACGAAGGCAGAGCCAGGATTTGAAAGCAAGTCTTTCTAATTTTGGCAACTGTATCAACTTCCACATCGCATAGTCTCCCTAAGAAGGCTCTCAATGATTTTTGGAATTATCTATTCAATCTCCTTTGAGGCCATATCCAATGTTCCATAAATCCGGCGAGGTATGTTATTGTGACTATAGAAGGTGAGTGAAATCTGCCCTCCCTGATCAACTCAAAAATAGAAATGGTTTCAATAACACAATCAATTTCTGTTAAGATGTTTATGCATCTGCAAGCCAAGAAATAAAATACAGTGTGAGTGATATCATAGAAAGCTCCCTGGATCAGTGTCCAAAGACCTTACAGACCGTGTGACCTTGGGCAAGCCATTCAATCTTTCTCTGTATGATTCATCTGATCTGAAAGATGTAACGATACCTGTCAAGCCAATCTCACACGTGATGGGCCAAATGAAGATGTGGAAATGGTTTGTAATTTCAAGACATCCAAGAAATATTTTACTAGTATTACGAAACCCAAATGGAGAAGATGCTCAGATTTTCTGCTCTTTAACATCCTCAGATATCGTGTGCATCTAATGGCAACTCTCTTCCCAGTGACACATGGCAGTTCACCTCACCAGATTTAATGGTGCCAGTCCCCGAATCTCCACTGCCAGGATTTTAACTCCACGGAGATGCACTTTATAGGAATGTGACTGGGGAAAATGAATAGAAGGACAGAATGACATAAAGGGCTGGACTAAGCTTTAGGTTCTTGTCTTTCTCTGTGTGACATTAGATGTCAGAAACAGATCACTGCTCACGACCCATCTATTCTAAAGCTCGATATAAAGAGTGCGTTGAAACAGGAGACCTGCTGATTGTCTGGCTGTAGAACATACGCTTTGAAGTTTTCTGGAATAATGGTAAGTGCCTGGCTCCGACCCAACTCTCACCAGGTCCTCCAGTGTGGGCTCGTTTTCAAGAAGAACCCACCAGCACTAGCACCGGATGACTCTCTTCACAAAAGAGAGTTCTTTCCTGTGTAAAGTAAACTGGACCATACAGGGTCTGAATCCATGACCTTGGCCTTGTTAGCGGTCCTCTAGGTGAGCTAACAGGCCCAGATGGTAACAAGATGTAAAACTCTTTGCAGAAGTCACTCTGTACTTACGTAGATCCGAAATAACTTCCAAAAACTGAATCCTTTGATGACATGTGTTGTTTAACCTCTAGGTACATAGTCTGTGGTTCTACAGAAGCAAAAGTAGGGAGACAGATGGTCAAGCTGGAGGGAAGGAAAAAGAGAACAAACATAAAGGGAAGGAAGAAAATGTTCAGATTCTGGCCAATACCCAGAAAAGTGAAATATAATAAAAAGCTTATAAATCTCAAAGCATAAGAAGCCTAAGCATAGGCATTAGCTGCTGCAGTACAAAGCTTAGCCATCAAAATGAAATATCTCCCCTTCAAGAGAGCACATTATCATCAAGGCAAAATATAATACACAGTTGGATCGGTAAATATTCATGAAAAGTCTCCAACCACGAAATATGTGTTAATGTGAATGAAAATAATCCTGGACCTTGGAACACTTGAGAAGAACTCCACAGTTTCAGAAATCAGGGGCAAGGCCACTGACTGGCCCGGGATATTTCCAGCAGCCGCGGGGACAGAGTTCTCCCCAACCCTTGTTACCAAGGAAATTTCAGAGCCTGTCTATAAATAGCTCCCTGCCATTAGCCCCATCAGGAATGAGGTTCTGCAGAGCACTGCAGTTCTTCCTGCTGCTGAAGGAAATTTCATTCTAACTATGGCTTTCCTTCTTCCTTCCTTTCTTTCTGCAGAAAGCAGAAAGTAGCACAGGAAAGAAATGAAGTAGCACAGGAAATAAGTAGCACAGGAAAGAAAATGAAAGAAAAGTTGATAGCTCAAGAGTGCAATGCTTCTTTTTCATAGGAACGCTCCCTACACTCCTGCAGATAGGAAAATAACACATACAATGTTCTTCCTGTTAAACTAGGTAGGAAGGAGATTGGTTGTGATATTTTCAGACTTGGCCTCTGATGCCTGCCTCTCATTAGTCCCTGAGGAAGGGACTATTATCGTAACTTAGTATCTTTCCCTTTATTGAATAAACTCCCTTATGAAGTTTCTTCTATCCAAGACACTCACCTAATAGAACTGGTTTTTAATTCTGCAGTATTCTTAGTTTGATAAATTGCAAGCTCCTCTCCTACATATCATCAGTTTTAGCCTCTTTTCCCCAATTTTCTGTTCCTGTTTTCTTTTTAACTTGTACCTCCCAAATAGCCGAGTAATTTGAGAATATTAGTTTATTTCAACAGACAGACACATCAGTTTGGAAAAACAAGTGGCCGTGATACAGCTTCCCAGACATCATTTCAGCAGGTAGTTGTAAACAAAACTGATGCATTTAGAATCTTCAAGACTAACCTTTGGTCAGTACATGGTGAGAATGAAGCTGACCCTATCTGACCACCTGTCCTGCCTTTGGATCTCTTCTGCCCACAGGGTCTGTAATCGTGTCTTGGAACCCCAGAATCTGCTCATCTTAGCCTGCGTACGGTGTCTTCCTCTCTGCTTTCCTCTTCCTCTCCCAAAGCAAACTTTAAATGTTTCCCCAAACTAATATGTAAATTCAACACTAGGAAGGCCCATTGGCATTGATAAGCAAATTGTAAAATTTATCTAGAGATACGCAAGAACAGAAGTTTTAAAGGAAGAATAAGGGAGGGACTTGCCCAAAAAATATCAAGAATGATGCGAAACTATATTAGTTCTAACAGTAACAGGTGTCAACAAGAAAAAGAAATGGGACAGAGAAGAAAATCCAGATACATGACTACGTATTTGCATATGTATATATGCATATATATAAATATCAAATATGAAAAGTTGACATTTTAAAGCAGTGGGAAAATTTATCGGACCATTGGTTATCCATCAAAATAATAGAGTCCCTACCGCATGCTGTATACAAAATTGAACTCAAATTATGAAATGATCGAATATTTTAAAAGTTTGGAAAATACCATAATAAAATACAGGGGACTAACATTATAAGCTTTGAGTGGGGTGGAAGAAAAGAAGACTAAGCAATCCATAAACCCAGGAACTCCAAAGGAAAATACGAACATATTTGACTAGGAAAGCCTTCAAGCAGTCAATATAGTCAAAGACACTAAACCAAGAAAAAAAATCATAACCTGAGAGAAAATAATGCAAGATATGTAACAAAATGTTTGTGTTCATTATACAAATCTTAAAAATCAATAAGAAGAAAAACAAATAACAGAAAAAAGGTAGAGAATACGAACCAATAATTTATGGAGGAGGAAATACAATGACTGCTATACGTATGAAAAGGATGTTCAGTCTCACTAGAGGTAAGAGAAATACAAGCTAAAACAAAATGAGATTTTGTTTTTTAGCTCCCATATGACAAAAATTAAACACTGGTAGTAGCTACAATTACTGAGACTGTGGAGAAAGGGATTTCTTGCACATTTGTCTATCCTGGTTAAACTCATCTTCCGGCTTGCTCTTTGGCTGCTTGTATGCAGGTGGAAAGATCTGGAGGAGAAAAATACACAATCACCCTGAAAGTCGAACTTCAGACTCATGATCCTAAATCTCTGAGGCACACAGCACTGCCCGAAAGATCTCACTGCCCTTTCCACGCTCCAAAAATATCATTTGCTTTGTGTTTCTTTTCTCTCAGAACTTTGATCTTTCCAACCCTCCTTTACAATCACTTCTTTCATAGCTAATCTCGTCTCACGTTTCATGAAGAAATTATGGGCAGTTAGGCAGTAATTCCTATGTTCGCACCACTACGTCAACCACCATATTTGCATCTTCGTCTATACCATCGTTTTGCCTTTTGTTACTATGGATAAAGTGTCCCCAGCCCCATCTAAGGCCAGGCTTGAATATGGATCGCACCACGTGTTTTGTTTTGTTTTTAACAACCTGACTCCTGAATTTCTCATCACCGATTTTTCCTTCTGTTGGATCCATTTCATTAGCGTACCAACCTAATCTAGCATCCGCCATTTTAACACAGACACACACACACCACAAACCTATGTCCTCCTCCAATTAACGCCCCATTTCTGTGCTCTTTTTCTCAGCAAAACACCCACTCCTACGAGCTACCTAGTTCCTTATGGGCACAATGAGGCACTATGCTTCCATGTCCACCACTGGGCTGAGATAATGAAAATTAAAGTGATGGATGAACTCCATTCTGCCAATGGCTTTGCTGTCCTCATCTTATTTGAACGCTCAGCAGCAGTCAAGAGTTCGCCTCATCTGCCTACTTAAGATAGTCTCTACTCTTGGATTCGGTCACCCTAAAACTGTTACATTCTCCCTACTGGAGTCCCTACTGTGCAGTTATTTCTCCTTCTTTGCTTGACATTGATACATGAAATGATTCAAGACTCTGTTCTGTGTCTTCCACTCTTCTGTCGACACTCTCGCCTTAAGAGATCCTTTCCATTCCTGTGTCCTTAAATACCATACATACTCTGGTAACTTCCAAGTTCGCATTTCTCTCCTCACATTTACTCAACTCTTTGTATATCTAAGATCTTTCTTGCACCTCCTCATCGGAGCCTAAAGGTTGTTACAAAATTAATAAAACCAAAGCAGAATTCTTAACACACGTGTCCATATCCGAGGTTATGTTTTTTTCTCACCTTCCCTATCTTAGTAAATGGCACCACTAATGAACAGTGGCCCAATACCAAATTCTAGAAGTTAGTCTTTATTTATCCTCATAATCCTATCAAAAATTAAATTAATCAGCAAGTCTTGGCAACTTCATCTCTAAAATGTATTCTTTCGGAATGCAAGCTGGTGCAGCCACTCTGGAAAACAGTATGGAGGTTCCTCAAAAAACTAAAAACAGAACTACCCCATGACCCAGCAATTGCACTACGAGGCATTTATCCACAGGATACAGGTGTGCTGTTTCAAAGGGACATATGCACCCCCATGTTTATAGCAGCACTATCAACAATAGCCAAAGTATGGAAAGAGCCCAAATGTCCATCGATGGATGAATGGATAAAGAAGATGTGGTATATATATACAACGGAGTATCACTCGGCAATCAAAAGAATGAAATCTTGCCATTTGCAACTACGTGAATGGAACTGGAGGCTATTATGCCAAGTGAAATTAGTCAGTCAGAGAAAGACAAAAATCATATGACTTCACTCATATGAGGACTTTAAGAGACAAAACAGATGAACATAAGGGAAGGGAAACAAAAAGAATATAAAAACAGGGAGGGGGACAGAACAGAAGAGACTCATAAAGATGGAAAACAAACTGAGGGTTACTGGAGGGGTTGTGGGAGGGGGGGTGGGCTAAATGGGTAAGGGGCACTAAGGAATCTACTACTGAAATCATTGTTGCACTGTATGTTAACTAATTTGGATGTAAATTTTTAAAAATAAAAAATAAACTTCATATATATATTTCTAATCTATATAATGTTTGCACTTCACTGCTAACCCTTGTCAAGCCACTCTCATTTCTCCCATGATTAGGGTGGATTATTGGTCTCTTGCTCATTTGAAATCCATTCTCCACAGAGCAGCCACATCTTTCTAAAGCATAAATCAGATTCCCACCCACCAACACACACACACACACACACACACACACACACACACACACACACACGTGCTGTCCTCACCTACCTATATCTAAAAATCTTATCATGGCCTTGCATTGGATTTAGAACAAAGAAGCCTTCCATTCATCTGGCTCCAGCCTATATCTTCAAATTCATTATTTTCAATCGTCTCCAGCCACACAGATCTAGGTCTCCTTGAATATACCAAATGTCTTAGGACTGTCTGTGTGTCATTCTATTCCTTTTTCACTCTGCTTCCAGATCTGTACTAGGCTCACTGGATTTGGGCTTTCATTTTATGGGTTGTTTAAAATTTCTTCTCTAAGCTTAAACCATACCTTCCCAGTAAAACTTTCTCTGATTATGTAATCTAAAATAATTAGATTATAATCACTCTTTATCACACAATCTTGTTTTATACCACGTATAAGTTTGGACAGTTATCTCATTCTTTTATTTGTTACTTACCTCTCTTCAACCCATCCCACCTCTATCTAACTCTTTGGTGGAATGTAGGCTGTACATTTGGTCCTCTTTGATGGACCTCACCTGTATTTTTCATAACTGTGTACTTTGTATGTAAGAATATGCCAAACACAATCCAGAGACAATCCCAGATTGTCTGAGTGCCTCCAATGTAATCAAAGGTTCATATAAGATGGAGGAAGGAGGATCACAGTCAGAGAGAGAATACGTAAGGGCAGAAACAAAGATTACAGAAGAGACTACTGGCTTTGAGAAGGCAAGAAGGGGTCAGAGGCAAGGAATGTAAGCAGCCTCTAGAAACTGAGCAAGGTGAAGAAGTGGGTTGTCCCCTAGAGCCTCCAAAACAAATGCATGCCTGCCAACACCTTGATTTTAGCCCAGTAAAATTGATTTAACATTTCTAATCTCCATAACTGTAAGATAATATATTTGAATTGTTTAAGCCCCTAAATCTGGGGGTCTGATTACCTCTGGTAATTTGTTTACAGCAGCAATAGAAATTAAAACAACCTGTCAAAATTTGGATTTCCACGTTTTTTATGTCATCAATTCACCTCAAGAAATCTATCCTACAGAAAGACCAAATCACTTGATTACTGTAACTTTATATGAAGTCTCAAAATTGGGTGGTATATGTCCTCCAATGTTGTTCTCCAGTATTTCGTTACCTTCCCGTGTAAATTTTGTCTTTCCATATAAACTTTAGAACGAGTTATTGGTTTCTACAAAAGAGTTTGTTGAGATTTTGATTAGAATCACAATGACTCAATGGATCAAACTAGAAAGAACTGACAGTCTATATCAATTCTTCTAATTTATGAACACAAAATATATTTCCATTTATTTAATTTCTTTTACCAGAATTTTATAGTTCTCCCATTAAAGTCCTACATATTTTTTTAGATTTATAACTAAACATCTCCATTTTTATGCCAATGTAAGTATTATTAGATTTTTGAATTCAACTTACAATTGCTCATTGCTAGTATGTAGGAAAGCAACTGATTTTGTATATAGCCTTGAATCTGATCATCTCGACATACTTGCTTATTAGTTTCAGAATTTTTTTGTCACTTTTTGGGATTTTCTACATAGACAATCATATTTTCTATGAATAAAGATGGCTTTTATTTCTTCCCTTCTAATCTTTAAGTCATTTGTTTCACTTTTTTTTTATCCTTTGCAATCCCTAGGACTTCCAGGTATGTTGAAAAGGAGTGATAGGAGGAAACATCCTTGTCTTGATCCTGATCTAAGAGGCCAGGAGTCTGGTCTCTGTATCACCACCAGTAACTAGTAGGTTAGCTATTGATTTTTATTTTCTCAGATATTTCTTTTCAACTTTAGGAATTATCCCTCTACTCTTAGTTAGGTAACAGTTTTTTATCATTAACAAGTGTTAGAAGTTTTGAAATGCTTTATTTTGTATCATTGATCTTTTGTGTGTGTGTGTTTTATTTATTTTTAAGAGAGCGAAAGAGAGAGAGAGAGCACACAGTCTCGTGCACCAGTGGGGGAGGGGCAGAGAGAGAGGGAGACCCAGAATCTGAAGCAGGCTCCAGGCTCTGAGCTGTCAGCACAGACCCTGACGTGAGGCTCGAACTCACAAACCATGAGATCATGACCTGAGCCGACGTCACACACTTAACTGACTGAGCCACCCAAGTGCCCTTTGTATCACTGATCTTTATTTGCATCATTGCTCATGTTATTTTTCTTCTTTAGTTTTTTTTTAAATAAGATAGATTACATCAATTTTCAAATACGACACTAGCCTGAATACCTAGAATAAATCCCACAGGGTCACGGTATAAAATTCTTTTTATACATTTTGGCTTTAATTTGTTAATCTTTAACAGTTTGTGAAAGATTTTTGCATCTAGGTTTATAGTTTGCTGTTGATGTGTCTTCTGTACTTGATTTTGGTGTTGGCCAGTGTAATGCTATTCTAATAGCTGTTCCCTCTGCTTCTATTTTCTGGAAGGATTGTGGAGGAGTGCCATTATTTCTTCTTTTAATTTATGGTGGAAACCACCAGTGAAATCATCTAGGCCAGGTGCTTTCTTTGTTGAAATATTAATAACTGATTTAATTATTTAATAAACATAAGGCCTCTAAACGTTCAAATGAAAGGAAGAGTCACATACCTCTCATTTCAAATCAAAAGCTAGAAACAATTAAGCTTAGTGAGGAAGACATATTGAAAACTGAGATAAACCAAGAGCTAAGCCTCTTGCACCCAACAACTAGCCATGTCATGAATGCAAAGGAACAGTTCTTGAAGTGATTCTTTTCATGCAGTTGGGCAAAGTAAAGTGAAAGTCTTCTGGAAAAGATTCACCATTCTGGATGCCATTAGACCATTCAAGATTCACCATAAGAGGTCAAAATATCAACATGAACAGGAGTTTGGAAGAAATTGACTCCAACCCTCATGGCTGACTTTAGGGGGTAAAAAATTCAATAGAAGTGATTGCAGATGTGGCAGAAATAGTAAGAGAACTACAATTACAAGTGCAGCATGACGATGTGACTGAATTGCTGCAATCTCACAATAAAACTCTGACGGATGAAGCCTTGCTTCTTATGGCTGAGCAAAGAAAGTGGTTTCTTTTTTTTTTTTTTTTCAACGTTTATTTATTTTTGGGACAGAGAGAGACAGAGCATGAACGGGGGAGGGGCAGAGAGAGAGGGAGACACAGAATCGGAAACAGGCTCCAGGCGCTGAGCCGTCAGCCCAGAGCCCGACGCGGGGCTCGAACTCACGGACCGCGAGATCGTGACCTGGCTGAAGTCGGACGCTTAACCAACTGCGCCACCCAGGCGCCCCAAAGAAAGTGGTTTCTTGAGATAGGTTCTATTCCCATGTGAAGATGGTTGAAATGACCACAAAGGATTTAGAAGATTGTATAAACTTAGTTGATAAGGCAGCAGCAGGTTTAAGAAGATTGAATCTAATTTTGAAAGAAGTTCTACTGTGGGTAAAATCCTACTAAGCAGAACTGCCTACGAGGGAGAAATCATTCATGAAAGGAAGAGTCAAGGGATGCAGCAAAATTCATTGTTGTGTAAAGAAAAGACACAGACACATGAAAAGATGCTCGTTATCACTAATCATCAGGGAATATAAATCAAAACCACAATGAGATGTCACCTCATATCTGTTGGAATGGCTAAAATCAAGAAGACAAGAGGGGCACCTGGGTGGCTCAGTCGGTTAAGCGTCCGACTTCGGTTCAGGTCATCTCGCGGTTCGTGAGCTCGAGCCCCGCGTCAGGCTCTGTGCTGACAGCTCAGAGCCTGGAACCTGCTTCGGATTCTGTGTCTCCCTCTCTCTCTGCCCCTCCCCTGCTCATGCTCTGTCTCTCTCTGTCTCAAAAATAAATAAAACATTTTTTAAAAATTTATAAAAAAAAGACAAGAAACAAGCATTGGCGAGGGTGTAGAGAAAAAGGAACCCTCGTGCACCATTGGTGGGATGTCAATTGGTACACCACTATGGAAACCACGTTGGAAGTTCCTCAAAAAATTCAAAATAGAAATACCATAGGATGCAATAATTCCACTGTTGGATATTCACCTAGGGAAAATGAAGACACTAACTGAAAAAGATATATGCACACCTATGTTTATTGTAGCTTCATTTACAATAGCCAAGCTATGGAAGCAATATAAGCGTCTATCAATGGATGGATAAGGAAACTGTGGTATGTATATACACAATGGAATATTACATAGTCATTAAAAAATGATGGGGCGCCTGGGTGGCACAGTCGGTTAAGCGTCCGACTTCAGCCAGGTCACGATATCGCGGTCCGGGAGTTCGAGCCCCGCGTTGGGCTCTGGGCTGATGGCTCAGAGCCTGGAGCCTGTTTCCCATTCTGTGTCTCCCTCTCTCTCTGCCCCTCCCCCATTCATGCTCTGTCTCTCTCTGTCCCAAAAATAAATAAACGTTGAAAAAAAAATTAAAAAAAAAATGAGGCCATGCCATTTGAGACAACATGGATAGATCTAGATGGTATTATGCTAAGTGAAAGAATTCAGACTGAAAAAGACAAATACCATATGATTCACTCAAAAGCGGAATTTTTAAAAAATGACCAAACAAAAAGCTGTATCAGAACTCTAAATACAGACAACAGACTGATGGCTGCCAGAGGGGAGAGGAGCGGGAGTTGGGCAAAATAAGTGAAGGGAGAGGGAGACACAGGTCTCCAGGTATAGAATTGAGTAAGTCATGGGGATAAAAAAGTAGAGCATAAGGAATACGGTCAATAACATCGTAATAGCAATGTAATGGGGCAGATGGTAGCTATACTCGTGGTGAATATCGCGACTCTATGAACTTGTCAGATCGCTAAGTTGTACACCTGAAACTAATGTTCCATTGTGTGTCCGCTATACTCAACTAAAAGAAAATCATGGTTGTGTTATTTTAAGAAATTGCCACAGCCACCCCAACCTTCAGTAGCCACCACCCTGATCAATCAGCAACCATCAACATCGAGGCAAGACCACCAGCAGAAAGATCACAACTCACTGCAAGTTCAGAGGATGGTTAGCATTTTCGAGCAATAAAATATTTTTTTTAATTTTTTTAATGTTTATTTATTTTTGAGAGGGGGTGGAGGGACAGCGAGAGAGGGAGACACAGAATCTGAAGAAGGCTCCAGGCTCTGAGCTGTCAGCCCAGAGCGTGACGTGGGGCTCAAACCCACAAACCGTGAGATCATGACCTGGGCTGAAGTTCGGCGCTTAACTGACTGAGCCACCTAGGCACCCTTGCAGTAAAATATTTTTAATTCAGGTCTGTACTCTTGTTACATATATGCTTTACACACTTAATAGACTCTAGTATACTATAAACATAACTTTGATATGCACGGGGAAATTTAAAAATTCATTCGACTCACTTTATTGCAATATTAACTTTAATGTAATGGTCTGCATTTGAACCTGCCGTATCTCCAAGGTATGCCTAACGATCTTAAAAGTTCTCATCACAAGAGGGGCGCCTGGGTGGCTCAGTCGGTTGAGCGTCCGACTTCGGCTCAGGTCATGATCTCACAGTTCAAGCCCCACATCAGCCCCGCATCAGGCTCTGTGCTGACCACTGGCTCAGAGCCTGGAGCCTGCTTCAGATTCTGTGTCTCCTGCTCTCTCTGCCCCTCCCCCACTCACACTTTGTCTCACTCTGTTTCTCAAAAATAAATAAATGTAAAAAAAAAATTTTAATAAAAAAAAGTTCTCATCACAAGAAAAAAAGTTTTGTAACCGGGCATGGTGATGAATATTAGCTAGACTTAACTGTGGTGATTATTTCACAATATGTACAAATAACGACTCATTATGTTGCATACCTGAAACTAACATAATGTTATATGTTAATAATATCTCAACAAAAAATACATAAACATAAACATAACTCAGGTTATTTATTTCTCCTTGTGTGAGTTTTGGTAGTTTATTTCTTTCAATGAATTAGTCTATGTTCTCTAAGTTATCAGTTTGTCGTCATAGACTTGTTCATTATATTCCTATATCACTCTTTTTATCTCACAAAAGCAGTAGTGATGACCTCTGTTTCAGTTTTGTTATTGGTAATTTGTGCCTTTTCTTTCTCTTTTTTCTTCATTAGTCTCACTGTAAGCTTATCATCTTGATCTTTTTGAATAACCAGTTTTGATACAGTAGATTTGTATTGTTTTCCTGTTTTCAATTTCATTGATTTCTGATCTAACTTTATATATATATTTTTTCTGCTGCTTGCTGTGGATTTCTTTCATTTCTAGAATTTAATTTTTTGTAACATTTATTTTTGAAGGAGAGAGAGACAGAGCATGAGTGGGGGAGGGGCAGAGAGAGAGGGAGACACAGAATCCGAAGCAGGCTCCAGGCTCTGAGCCATCAGCACAGAGCCTGATGTGGGGCTCAAACCCACGAACCGTGAAATCATGACCTGGGCCGAAGTCGGTCCCTTAACCAGCCAGCCAGGCGCCCCGGATTGAGCCACCTAGTCACCCCGGATTTCTTTCATTTCTTAAAGTAGAAAATCAGGTTCCTAAACTTAGACCTGTATTGTTTTCTAATGTACGGGTTTGATAAAATTATAAATTTCTAACCACTTCTTTAGCTATATCCTACACATTTTGATCTTATGTTTTTATTTTGCTTTAGTAAAAATATTTTAAATTTTATTTTGAGTCTTCTTCTTTGACCCATGTTTACATAAAAGTGTGTTGGCAATTCCGAAATATTTTGGGAATTTCCCAGCTATCTTTCTGTTATGGACTTTTAGCTTAATTCCACTGCGGTCCGAAAGCCTATTTTACATGATCTTTATTCTTTAAATTTGGTATGTTTTACAGCCCAGAATGCAGTCTATCTTGGTGAATCATATGAGTTTGAGAGAAATGTGTAGTCTTGCATTATTTGATGGAGTATTCTATAAGTATCAATTAACTCAATGTGATTAAATAGTGCTTTTCAGGTCATCTGGCTCCTTACTGACATTCAGCCTACTGGGTCTGTCAATCACTGATAGAAGAATATTGAAAACAACAACAGTGGAGCATTTGTCTAGTTCTCCTTTTACTTCTATCGGTTTTCGCCTCGTGTTTTGACGCTGTGTCGTTAGTCACGTGAACACTTCGGACTGGTATGTCTTTAAAAATTGACTCCTTTATCACTATGTAAGGACACTCTGCTTCCCTGCTAATCCTCCTGGTCCGGAAGTGCATCTCCTCTGAAATTACCGTAGCTACTGAGGTTTTCATTAGCATGATATAGCTTTCTCCATTTCCTTTATTTTCAACTTTTATATTCAAAGTGAGTCTCTTATTAACAACATACAATTTTTTTTTTAATTCCCTTTACCTCTGTATTGTAAAAGGTGTGGTTAGACCATTTACATTTAAAGTGATTACTGAGGGGCACCTGGGTGGCTCAGTCAGTTGAGCGTCCGACTTTGGCTCAGGTCATGATCTCACAGCTCATGAGTTCGAGCCCCGTGTCGGGCTCTGTGCTGACAGCTCAGAACCTGGAGCCTGCTTTGGATTCTGTGTCTCCCTCTCTCTCTGCCCCTAACCCACTCGCATTCTGTCTCTGTCTCTCTCAAAAATAAATACACGTTAAAAAAATAAGTGATTATTGATACAATTGGATTAATGTCTACCAAGTTTGTAACTGTTTTCTATTCATGCATTTGTTCTTTGTTTTATGGCTTCTTTTTCTGACTTTTCTGGTATTAAGCATTTTTGTGGGACTCCATCCATCTCTTATCTTAGTATGTTACTTATCCTCCTCTTTTTAGCTGTTTCTAGTGATGCTCTAGAGTTACCAATATAAATGTTTTAATTTTTTTTAACGTTTATTCATTTCTGAGAGACAGAGCATGAGCGGGGAAGGGGCAGAGAGAGAGGGAGACACAGAATCCGAAGCAGGCTCCAGGCTCCGAGCCGTCAGCACAGAGCCCTCCACGGGGCTGGAACTCACGAACCGTGAGATCATGACCTGAGCCAAAGTCGGACGCTCAACCGACTGAGGCAGCCAGGCGCTCCTAAATTTTTAGTCTAAGGCTTCCTTCAAATAGCACTATAACACATACTCCTCACATATAAAAAGTAACCCAAATACCTCCTTTCTCTCCCTTCTGAAATTATTGTCATTCATTTCACTTATCAATATGATATACTCACCCAATGTACTGTTACTCATTTATTTAAATAAATAATTATCACTTAGATCAATGGGGAATTTTAAAAAAAGGATTTTGTTCTGCCTTCGCCTATTTCTTCTCTGATTTTTTTTTTCTTTTCATGTAGATCCAATTTTCTGACCTATATCATTTTTCTTCTACTTGAAGAACTTTTAACATCTCTTGCAATGAAAGCCCGCTGGTGATGAATTCTCTTATCTTTTTAAATTTTCGGAGTCCTTATTTCTTCTTCACTTTTGAAGAAGAATGTGTTGGATGGAGAATTCTAGGTAGTTTTTCTCTTTCAACCCTTTAAATATTTTACACAACTCCCTCCTACCTTGCATAGTTTCTGATAAGTTTGGTGTAATTCTTGTTCGTGCTTCTCCATATGTAAGAGGTTGTCCCCCCCTGGTTTCTTTCAAGATGTTCCTTTGTCTTTCCTCTTCTGCAGCTTGAATATGACATGCCTAGGAGTGCTTTATTTTTGGCACTTATCCTGCTTAGTGTACTCTGGGCTTCTTGGATCTTTGATTTGTTGTCTATATTTTGGAAAGCCAGCAGCCATTATTTCTTCAAATATTTCCTCTGCTCCATTCTCTCTTCTCCTTTGGGTATTCCAATCATGCCTAAGTTACACCTTTTGAAATGGTCCCACATTCCTTGGATGCTCTATTCTGTTTTGTTTTTTTTTTTTTTCTTTTTCTTTATTCTTTGTTCTTTCTGAATTTTGGTTTGGGAAGTTTCTATTGACCTATCTTTAAGATCATTGATTCGTTCCTTTTTTTAAAAAAAAAATTATTTTAATGTTTATTTATTTTGGAAACAGAGAGAGACAGAGCATCATGGGGGAAGGGGCAGATTGAGGGAGAGACATATAATCCAAAGCAGGCTCCAGGCTCTGAGCTGTCAGCACCAAGCCTGACGCAGGGCTCGAACCCACAAACCGTGAGATCACGACCGGAGCCGAAGTCGGATGCTTAACCAACTGAGCCACCCAGGTGCCCTGAGATCGTTGATTCTTTCTTTAATTGTGTTGAATCCACTGATGAGTCCTTCAAAAACGTTCTTCAATTGGGTTACAATGCTTTTGATCTAACATTTTCTTTTTTTTCTTAGAGTTTCCATCTCTGTTTACATTACTCATCTGTTCTTTTGTGTTGTCTTTGTGTACCAGTGGAATCCTTAACATATTACCCATAGTTATTTTAAATTATTTAACATTTATTTATTATTGAGAGACAGAGTGAGACAGCATGAGCATGGGAGGGGCAGAGAAAGGAGGAGACATAGAATTTGAAGCAGGCTCCAGGCTCTGAGCTGTCAGCACAGAGCCCGACGCGGGGCTCGAACTCACAATCCATGAGATCATGACCTGAGTTGAAGTCAGACGCTCAACCGACTGAGCCACCCAGGCGCCCCTCATAGTTATTTTAAATTTCATTTCTGATATTTACAACATCTTTGTAACCTGAGTCCGGTCCTGATGATTTCTTTGTATTTTGAGGCCATTTTTCCTGCCTTTGGCAAATATTATAATTTTCTCTCGAAAGCCGGACTTCATATGTTAGGTAATAGAAACTGAGGCAAATAGACCTTTGGTCTATTTGAGGATTTATATTAATTTGGCTAACCTTAGTTGTATTTCACGTTTTTCATAGCCAAAGGCATCAACTTTCTCTAGTGTTCTTGTTTTTGCCTCTCTGTTGACTTCGGATTTCCCTAAGTACTTCTCCTCGGGGAGAATCTAAGTCTTCCAGCCCTTTCTGCTATAATTTAATGTAATACTAGAGCTCTGTTACCGCGGCGATGAGCTGTGGGGGCGAGAGAAACATTCTACAGTCTTATAGTTAGGTCTCAGTCTCTTAGCGGGCCTGTGTCTCCAGTTTGTGGACTTTACAAGTGGCTCTTCAGTGATACGATACAGCTTTTCTTCCTCCGTGTTCCCCATTCTGTTCCCAGGCTACCACATTCCCAATCATTTTCTTTAAAGTCCTGATTCGGGGCGCCTGGGTGGCGCAGTCGGTTAAGCGTCCGACTTCAGCCAGGTCACGATCTCGCGGTCCGTGAGTTCGAGCCCCGCGTCAGGCTCTGGGCTGATGGTTCAGAGCCTGGAGCCTGTTTCCGATTCTGTGTCTCCCTCTCTCTCTGCCCCTCCCCCGTTCATGCTCTGTCTCTCTCTGTCCCAAAAATAAATAAACGTTGAAAAAAAAAATTAAAATTAAAAAAAAATAAAAAATAAAAAATAAATAAAGTCCTGATCCTTGTTTACTATGTTTGTTTGTTTGTTTTTTTCTCCTATAACTGAGAAATGAGTTCTAGAGTGGCTAAAGGAGGGGGAACACCCTCATCCAACTAAGATAAACTTCTGGCAAGGTCTTCCTCTGGGGAACAGGCTTTTTTTTTTTTCTTTAAGTTTGTATTTTAATTCCAGTGAGCGAACATACGGTGTTATATTAGATTGAGGTATACAATAAAGTGAGTTCACGGGTCATACATCACCCTGGGGCCATCACAAGTACACTCCTTAAGCCCCATCGCCTGTTTCACCCATTCCCTCCCTCCTTCCCCTCTGGTAACCATCAGGTTGCTCTCTAAAGTTAAGAGTCTGGAAAGCAGGCATTTGTTATGAAGAAGGCTGTGTGTGTGTGTGTGTTTCATAAGGATCACTATTCCCTTCCCCCAGCCAGACCTTGAAGAAGATCTTCCTCAGATATTGAGGAGGAGAACCTGGTAAGGCCCACAAAAGTGGGAGGTAAGGCCCACAAAAGTGTGGGAGACTCTCTGAGGATGTTGCCTCCCAGCATTATCTCTCTCTCTCTCTCTTATGTTAGTTCACCCTCAGCTTCCATCAATTCGTCATAATAGTCACTTAAGTGTCCTACTGGCTTGTGGCAAAAGAGATAAAGACAGCAGGGGCCCAGTGGTGTTGGAAACAAACACAGTAAACCTTGAGTGAAGAATCCCACTGGGTGTGATGAAACACTAACGATAGGTCTGAGGCATGATAGACCTGTCTCCTGAAAACTTGAAAGGCAGAGGTTTTCTTATTTCAACTTTTTGTGTCTTCTAAGTGAAAACTTATAGAAATATGGCAGAGAGGGTACAAGGAGTGCTCACATACAGTCTTTCAAATTAATCAATCGTTAACATTTAGGTTGATATATATAAATTTTTTTTTCTGAATGATGTGAGAAGAAGCGGGTCACATCACGTTCTTTTATCTCTGTGTGTTGCCTTGGAAAAAATGATCTTACATAACCACATTATGATTTTCAAATTCAGGGGATGTAACACTGCTATCCCATACAACACCATTCTATAGCCCACAGGCCATAATCAGGTTTCGCCAATTGCCCCCATGACAATGTCTAGCTGTTTTTTGGATTAGACGTTGCATTTAGTTGCCAGGTCGCTTTAATCACCTTTGGAAGGCAAGGGCTTTAAGTGAATGGGAGTCATGGCGGGCTTGGGAGGATATTATTTCCGGGGAAGAGATGAGTGACGTGGAATGGAGAAACATACCTTGGAAGCTGCAAGATGGAGACCAAGAAAGAGAATAATAGTTGAAAATGTTTGACAATCATCAGAATCACAAACGAAAAAACACATCAATTCACACCAGTTATCACTGATTAAAGAAACTGTACCTTACCAACGGAAGCAGGTTCTTTTGATATAAGAAACGTAGAACACAACAAAACCCCTAAGTCCTGTTTACATCCACCCATTACCACTGTTTCAGAAAAACAGAAGACATTTAATGATGAAGAGAAAGGGGCGCTTGGGTGGTTCAGTCGGTTAAGCATCTGACTTGTGAGTTTGGCTCAAATCATGATCTCAGGGTTCATGAGTTGGAGCCCCGTGTCAGGCTCTGTGCAGCCTTCTTGGGATTCTCTCTCCCTCCCTCTCTGTTCCTCCCCCACTTTGTTCTCTCTCTGTCTCTCTGTCTTTCTCAAAATAAATAAACTTAATAAATAAATAAATAAGATGGTAGAAAAGTACTTGCAAAGTCACCATATGAAGAAAACTTTAAATGAGAAAAAAAATCGGCAGTTAATGTCAAGTCTCCCCTTAAAAATCAACCATAAAGCAGAGAAAAACTGTAATAAACACTCCAATACCCACTAAATACCTTCTATTTATTTATTTGTGTATTTATTTATTTCAGAGACAGAGAGAGCACGAGTAAGGGAGAAGGTCAAAGAGAGAGGGGGAGAGAAAGAATCCCAAACGGGCTCCAGGCTGAGTATGGAGCGAAACACGGGGCTCAATCCCATGACCCTGGGCTCACGACCCGAGTCGAAACCAAGAGTCAGTCGCTGAGCTGACTGAGCCACCCAGGCACCCCTCAGCTAAATACGTTTTTCAAAAACTTTTTTCAAATAAAATAATTCTTTGAGGCAAATATTCAAAATCTCAATACTGAAATCAACGAGAAAAGGGTAGCATGAAAAGTGATCACCCAAATAGAAACTACTAGATCTTAAAAATAAATTAAAAATATAATCCAAGCCTTCAGGTAAAAGACCAAGTTACTGACAAAGGAAATAGAATTAACTTGTCAGACAACTTGATAACACCACACGCATCAAGACTAAAATGAAGAAAGTATTTTTCAATGTCAAGGGGGAAAAAAGTGTGAAATACCTTTAGATATGGTTAAGTAGTCCTTTAAATATCAAAGGTAAAAAAAAAAAATACACTCGCTAGGTTTAAGAGCTCAGAGAAGATTTTGTTTACAAACGCTTCCTGGGAAATTTTGTACATGACCACTTTCATTCCACCAAGGGTTTGAGGCTATTTTGGCGAAAAG
Organism: Leopardus geoffroyi; assembly: GCF_018350155.1. Lineage (NCBI taxonomy): Eukaryota > Metazoa > Chordata > Mammalia > Carnivora > Felidae > Leopardus > Leopardus geoffroyi. The sequence continues at coordinate 32,933,156 of NC_059327.1, read as the reverse complement.
ACTGAGAGTGAGTGTTAATATATAAAACGATATCTAAGATTAAGACAAGGTGAGCACAAGTGAAAAATGGCATTTAACGGATATGTTCTAACAAAGTGGGAATAATGCAACTAAAATAATGGGAGAAGAAAGAAAAGAGTACCATCAACTCATTTATTAGCCCTAGATTATCAGTGAGAATTAGCAAATATTACCTAAAGCTGAAAAGCCAAATAGTAACGACCTAAGTAAGAATGGATGTCATGATAAAGAAAAGTGAAGAGGGGCGCCTGGGTGGCTCAGGCTGTTGAGGGTCCGACTTCGGCTCAGGTCATGATCTCACGGTTTGTGGGTTCTAGCCCCGCATCAGGTTCTGTGCTGACCTCTTGCCTGGAGCCTGCTTCAGATTCTGTGTCTCCTTCTCTCTCTGCCCCTCCCCCGCTCATGTTTTGTCTCACTCTGTTTCTCAAAAATAAATAAGTGTAAAAAAATTTTTTAAAAAAAGTGAAGACTAGAACAAAAACAAGGCCATCCAACATTCAGAAAAAAAAAAAAATTTAAGCAAAAAAAAAAAAAAATTTAAGCAAAGAACATAGACCAAATAAAGAAAAAGAAAAGTAAATACGATCTAAAGTTTCATGCTGGAAAAAAAAAGAAAATACGCATTTGCTTATGCTTGCCAAAAGAAACAGGATAAATCAGAAATTAAGGGGAAAAGTTATTTATAAATGTGACTAAGGACACCTTGAAAGGGATAAATATGAGAGTGACATATTTTAAGTACTGAAACCTATAAATATTTTATCTGCTCAAAATTAAAGCATAAAGAACAAATAAGAAAATCTAAAACTTGACCATAAATAGAAAGAAATATAATGTAAATCTATATAAAATTAATAGTAAAAACACATAAAAATTAAATAATAATTTTAAACACAGTATCCTATATAATTTTTGTGGGATATATCCTAAAAGCAAAAGAACTCTAAGGAAATCTTAACTTTATCTGTTAGGGTTGGGACTGATAGCGTATTAGTATGTCAATCCTGAACCTTTTTTTTTTTTTTTTTTGGTGTATTACCAGATAAAGCAGATAAGCAAATATATTCATGTTGCAGGGAATCAGGGTCTCACTGTATTTAGAGGGATACAAAAATATGGAATGAAAGTTTCCCTCCCAACAGACAGAGTAACTGGCATCAAACTAACCCTCTTACAACTGAAACAACATAAAGACAAACATGAACAATACATGTGAGATACTTTTTTCAAACATGGAAACTGGGTAATGAAAGACTACTCTCATGAGAGAAAGGTAACTTATGAATTGTGTGGCAGGATCTCACTTGGCCGGACCTGGGAACAATTTCTTAAGCCAGCCATGGTGAGCTGGAGTCCAAGCAGAGCATGGCAACCTCACTCAGCAGAGGTCAGAATTCAGGGAAGCCCACATGGTCAGGATCTTCAGGACAAGGCACTCGGTGAGCAGGGGAGGGAGTTGTGTAGATGAGATCTGAGAAGTCCCTGTTTGGGGTTCCTGTAAGTCCTTGACTGTCCTAGACTCTAAGACTATAGACGCTAGACTCTAAGACTTATATACGCTAGACTCTAAGACCATAGACGCTAGACTCTAAGACCATAGACGCTAGACTCTAAGACTATAGACAGCTTAGAGTCTATAGACTCTCTGCCAGAGAGTGGCTTTTTCGGGTTCTAAACAGAACACAGACAAAGACGAAACACTTCCGGCAGAATGAGGAGACCTTCACTTCTATTTGACAACCCCCCAGGATTCCAGCTGAGAAGCCAGAGAGCATACCTAAGAGTAAATCCAATCCAGACCTGCCTCTGCAAAATCAAAAGCCAAGCGCTGACACACCCACTGAAAAGACAAAGTTTGGAGGGGCTTGGAAAACAACTTTAGCACAGAATAGAGCTGTCCTAAGAAAGTGTAAAGCCAAACACACAATTTCAGGGTGATGAGCCTGATAAAAATCGACATGTTTCAGAAGAAAGTAACAGAATCCCCAGAGGTTCTATAAGGTAACATCAATGATACTTCGTTAAAAACTATTAGACATATGAAAAATAATTTTAAAATAACTTTGTAAAAAAACAAACAAACAGGAAAGGAGAGCCTGGGTGAGTCAGTTGGTTAAGCGTCCAACTTCGACTCAGGTCATGAGCTCACGGTTCATGAGTTCGAGCCCCGCGTCAGGCTCTGTGCTGACAGCTCAGAGCCTGGAGCCGGCTTCTGATTCTGTGTCTCCCTCTCTCTCTGCCCCTCCCCCACTCGCACTCTGTCTCTCTCTGCCTCTCAAAAATGAATAAACATTAAAAAAAAATTTTACAGGGGCGCCTGGGTGGCGCAGTCGGTTAAGCGTCCGACTTCAGCCAGGTCACGATCTCGCGGTCCCTGAGTTCGAGCCCCGCGTCAGGCTCTGGGCTGATGGCTCAGAGCCCGGAGCCTGTTTCCGATTCTGTGTCTCCCTCTCTCTCTGCCCCTCCCCCATTCATGCTCTGTCTCTCTCTGTCCCAAAAATTAAAAAAAAAATAAATAAACGTTGAAAAAAAAATTTACATACAACAACAGGAGAATATGATCCAAGTCCAGGAAAATGCAGTCAATAAACTGATCCTCTAGGAGTCCAGACGTTGAGTTTATCAGAGAAACATTTTAAAGCAGATATTTTAAATGTGTCCAAAAGACTAAAGAAAAATATTTTCCTCTCATTATTTTAAAATACAGTTTCAATGAGAAAAGACATGAGCTATCTCAAAATAGAAACTACGAAAACAGACAAACTGCAAAATTCAACGACTGAACTGAGAAATCGCTAGACTGAGTTACCAATATATGTGAGATGGCAGAAGAGTCAATGTACTTGTAGATACAGCAATAGAAATTAACCAGTCTGAAAAACTGAAAAAAAAAAAAGATGGCAGAAAAATAGAAAAGCTCAGAGACTTGTGGGACAATATCAGACAGGCAAACATATATATGATGGGAGTCTGAGAAGGAGGAGAGAATGAGACTTTTCACCAGAAACATCAAAGGCCAGAATACACTGGAACCACATCTAAAGAGTGCCGAAAGAAAGAAATAGCATTTAGCAGCAAAGGAAATAAAAATTATCAAGAATCGTATAAACGATGCTCAAATCTGTTAGTAATCAAGAAAAGAAAATTAGCATTACAAGAGATACTATTCTAGATCTCTGTATTGGCAAAAATGAACAAGTTTGAGTGTCCCCAAAGTTGATGAGGGTGTAGGGCTCATAACGTGACCAGCCTTTTGGAAAAGTCACTTGACATTACATTATAAAACTGAATATGTGTAAATTGTATTATCTAACAATTATATTCCCTCTCGTTAACCCAGTGTTCCCTCATTAACAACAGAAAACAACACTTTCGTTGCAGCACTGTTTCTGGTAGCAAAACTAGGAAACCGTATCGATAGGAAATGCCTACCCAGAGCGGAGAAAATAAGTAAATGGTGTCAATATTCACATAGTGGAATACTACACTGCATAAAAAATACATAAAATCAACAAGACTGTTGAATCTCAGACACACGACGCTGTGTGATAAAGGCTGTCCACAGGATACATATACCATGTGTGTAAAACTAAGATTCAGCAGTATTAACAACAAAACTCTAAGACTACTACAAAATTCAAAGATAATCAAAACTAATCAATGTGTGACTTAGAGAATATGTATATAATATGTATGATATGATATATGTTATATATTATAATATTATATGATAGTGTTATATTATATATTATCTAATTATCCACAATATACAGATTATAGTACAAATAATCTATTGGGTATGTTATTATATATTATATAACGTATACTATATATTATGTATATTATAACACTAATATTTAATAAGCAAACAATAAATACAAAATGTATAATAAGGATTCTTTTGAGAGATGATAGGAATAGCATAGAGAACAAGCAAAAAGGATTCAATTGCTTCAGTTACTAGTGCTATTTTACCTCTTAACCTGAGTGGTGGGTACATGCCTGTTATTTTATATACTTTATATCCTACATACATACTGCATACAATCTTTTATACATATGGAATAATTATAAATCATGCCAATTAATGTAAAGGAGGAATATTTTAAATATTCCACTTAAAGAAGAGTAAAGGCAGCAACCAAGACACAAACCTACACTTCTACACAGGAAGAGGATCCCAGTGCCACCTACTGGACCAGACACATTACTTCCATGGTTGGATGATGGGAAGTAGGGAAGGGGATGCCCCAGAATGCCAACACATATCAGCCAACGACATGTAAATGTTGCATATACAAAAAGTAACCTATTGGGACACCTGGGTGGCCTGGTCAGTCAAGCATCCAAATCTTGATTTCGGCTCAGGTCATGATCTCATGGTTTATGAGATCGAGCCCCACATCGGGCTCTGCACTGACAGTGTGGAGCGTGCCTGGGATTCTCTCTCTCCTGTCTCTCTCTCTCTGCCCCCACCGCCAACCCACGCTCTCTCTCTCTCTCTCAACATAAATAAACATTTTTTAAAAAATAAATAAAAGTAAGCTATGCACATCGTTGGTAAAGAAATTTGTAAGCTAATGTAATGAAGAATAATTTGTACAAAAGCAATTGTTTAACGATTTAATGGTCATTTCAAATTCACACTTTGGCTGTGTAATTTTGCCTAAGAATAAGATTGTCTTATTCCTTTTTAGGAAAAAAAAAGTCTTATGACTTTGTAAAATGTCTCAATCATAGAATAATTTATTAAAGGAAATGCAGTTCTGTTACCTGTACTGTACCAAGAAATAAGCAAACACAGAGTTACCTGGCAGAGTCTTCAGGAGATCTACATTAATCTGATTTCCAGAATTATAACATTATAGGATTCAAATTTCAGTTTCAAGAAAAAAAATCAGAAGGCATGCAGGAAAGAATTGCCCATTCAAAATAAAATAAATAAATTGGTAAGTCAACAGAATGTGTACCTGAGGAAAACCAAATGGTAATCTTCCTGGACAAAGGCTCCATAACAATTGTCTTAAAAATGTTCAAATTGCTAAAGAAAGACATGAACAAAGACAGAAAGATAATGTATGAACAAAATTACATCAATAAAGACAGAGATTATAAAATGGAGCCAAGAAGAAATTACAGTACTGAAAACACATTAATTGAAATGAAAAATACACTAGAGGGACTCAAGAGCTAATTTGAGCAAACAGAAGAAAGAATCCACAAACATGAAGATAGGACAATTGAAATTATTGAGCTTGAGGAACACAAAGAAAAAACAATGAAGAAAAGTGAACAGAGCTTAAGAGACCTTCAGATACCATCAAGCCAACTAACATAGGCACGGTGGGAATACAAGAAAGAGAAGAGAGAGAAATGAGCAGGAAGATGTTTTCAAGAAAATGGCTGAAAAAATTCCCAAAGTTGATACAAATCCAAGAAGTTCAATTCCAAGTAAAATAAAGCCAGAGACTCACACCATGACACATTATGATCAAATTGTCAAAATAAAGGCAAAGAGAAAATCTTGAAAACAGTAAGAAATGAATCACCATATATAAATGATTCTTAACAAGACTGTCAGCAGATATCTCAACAGAAACCTTGGAGGCCAGAAGTAGCATGGTGATATATTCAAAGATCTGAGAGAAAAACACCTGTCAACCAAGAATCTTACATCTGGCAAAGTGACTTTCAAAAATGAGGGAGAAATTGGGATATTCCCAGAGAAACAAAAGTTAACACTAAAGACATTTGTTGCCAGTAGACCTCTCCTACAAGAAATGCTAAAGGGAATCCTCCCAGTTGAAATAAAAATTTGGTGCTATAACTCAAAGCTATGTAGAAGAATAAAGATCTCCAGTAAGGGTAAATGCATGAGCAACTATGGAAGTTAGTATTATTGCAATATTGCTCTGTAACTCCACTTTTTATTTTCTACATGATTTAGAAAACAAATGCATAAAAAAGCATTATTAATCTATTTTACCGGGCACGCAGTGTTTTAAGATAAACTCTGTGACATCGATAACAAAGGAGAATGGAGCTATACAAAGTTTTTGTATGTTACTGAAGTTATGTTGGTAAAAAGTTAAATTATATTATTATAACTTTAAGATGTTGTATTAGCTTGCTCAGCATGCCATAACAAAATGCCGCAGACTAGATGATTAAATAACAGAAATTTAATTTCTTAATTTCTGGAGCCTGGAAGTTCAAAATCAAGGTGCCATCAGAGTTGGCTTCTAGTGAGACTTCTATTCCTGGCTTATAGATTACTTTCTTGCTGAATCTCCACATGACCTCTTCTCTGTATAGGCTAAAAGAGATCTCTGGTGTCTTTTCCTCCTCTTACAAAAACATCAGTTTTATCAGATTAGAGCCCCATCCTAATGACCTCATTTAACCTTAATTACCTCCCAAAGGGCCCTATCTTCAAATACAGTTACACTAGAGATTAGACCTCCAACATGCAAACTTAGGGGGGACATATTCAATCCATAACAGACTTTAAATATAATTCTCGTGGTAACCACAAAGAAAATATGAATCTCTGCAGAAGAAAACGAGAAGGGAATCAAAATGTTTCGCAACAGAAAAAAGTACTTAATACAAAAGAAGACAGAAATGAATAAAATGAGGGACAAAAAAAGCTCTAAAACATACAGAAAATAAAGAGCATATGGCAAAAATAAGTCCCTCCCTTACCAGTAATTACATAAATGTAAATAAATTAAATTCTCTATTCAAAACACAAAGATTGAGGGGCGCCTGGGTGGCGCAGTCGGTTAAGCGTCCGACTTCAGCCAGGTCACGATCTCGCGGTCCGTGAGTTCGAGCCCCGCATCGGGCTCTGGGCTGATGGCTCCGAGCCTGGAGCCTGTTTCCGATTCTGTGTCTCCCTCTCTCTCTGCCCCTCCCCCGTTCATACTCTGTCTCTCTCTGTCCCAAAAATAAATAAACGTTGAAAAAGAAAAAAATTTAAAAAAAAAAAAAAAACACACAAAGATTGGGCTGTATTGAAATTAAGAGCTTTTGTTCCTCAAAGGACACTATTAAGAAAGTGAAACGACAACCTACTGAAAGGGTGAAAATGCTCGCATATAATCTCTATGACAAGGGATTCGTATCCAGAATAAATAACTCCTAAAACTGAACGACAAAAACCAAACAACGTTATTCAAAAATTCGTAAAAATTCAAATAGACATTTCTTCAAAGAAGACATACAAATGGCCAAAAAAAAAAAAAAAAAAAAAAAAGCACACGAAAAGATGTTCCTCATCATTGGCCACTAGAGCGATGCAAATCAAATCTACGGTGAGATACCACGTCATGGGCATTACGATGGCTGTAATTAAGGAAAAAAAAACAAAACCAAAAAAATAACAAGTAAGGGTAGAGATAATGTTGAGGGGCACAGAGCATTGTGAATGTATTGCCTGTACAATGGCCAATGGTGAAAATGATACCTATTATGTTAGGTATATTTTACCATAATCATATAATTGATTAGAAAGGAAGACACATGGCAGGGTAACAGAGAGGTAACACAATCGATGCAGTCTGTTGACGAGGATGATAAACTCTTCCAGACACCATGCTCTTTAAGACCAATGGCAACGTATCTTATGGCAGGACTTCAAAGAAATACAGGGGTCACTGAGCTCACAGCTCTATGTTTTTTACACTGTCACAAATCTAATTGGCTCAGACAGGTTGTCTCTACCCAATATTTATAATCCTAGTCCACGGCAGTTTCATGGAGCAAAGACTGAGTCATAGGCTGTTGGAGAGATGACATTTGAGACAGTAACACGAGGGGTGGTCATAGCAATAAAGTTTAAAGGATGTAAGTACACCATAGAACCATGTCATTCGAAACCTGAAGAACTGGCCGTGCCGTTGGATTTAATCTGGACATTTTGCCGATGATAAAATTGAAGCACAACCAAATTTTTATTTTCTGTGTCAGGTCAAACAGATTTTTCTAGCGGGACTCTGTATCCTGACTTCCAATTTGCCACGCCGATCTAATTTTTATTAACCCAGAGGCCATGGATTCAACAGTTTTGAGAGCGAAGTGCTGTGTGGTCTTTTGACAACATAAAATCTGCAACTTGCAAAGGCAGAATGACACTTAAATTAAAACTAATTAAAATTAAACCCCACTGAGTTTCAAAGAGCCCACATCCGTCCATAAAAGCACCTTGGGTCAGAGTAAAGGCTGTCACAGCCATGAGCACTACACTATCACAGGAACTCGCCTAGCCATCTCTGACTCCCAACTGCTCCTTACTCCTGGCTTTCCTGATTACTCCATTACCCCTCCCGTTGGCTCTATAGCTTGTTTATCTAGCATCTGTGGTTAACTAGCAAATCCCGGCTTTACTGCAGCGTATCATTCCCACCCCGTTCATGTCCCACAATATGATTTTGCTATTTGCTCTGTAAGCCTGTGGGCCACACGGATAAGAGGCCACGCACGCTCGGGTTACCTGGGACTGATCACCCCTCTTCCAGGGCTGTCAGAGGTTGCTGACAATGTTAGAGGACACATTAAACGTCACCCAGTTTGAAAATACAACCAATGTCAGGGTGCCTGGGTGGCTCCGTGGGGTAAGCGTCCCAACTCTTGATTTCGGCTCAGGTCATGATCTCAAGGTTTTTGAGTTCGAGCCTCATATCCAGCTCCACACTGACAGTGTAGAGCCTGCCTGGGATCCTCTCTCTCTCTCTCTTTCTCTCAAAAATAGATAAGTAAGCTTTAAAAAAGACTACAACCAGTGTCCAATTTTACCCTAAATCTTCAATAATAGCGTCATAGCCCAGCATCTTGTAACTAGACTGGCTATTGGTAGCTGTTCGAGAATATTTTCTCATGTTTAACCCGTGTTTGTGTCCCTTGGAACAAAACAGAATTTGCCTGTTCCATCTTCTACGTGGTACCTTCAAATTTTATTTTATTTTATTTTATTTTATTTTATTTTATTTTATTTTATTTTCAAATGTTTATTTATTTATTCTTTATTTATTTAACATGCATTCATTTTTGAGAGACAGAGACAGACTGAGTGGGGGAGGGGCAGAGAGAGGGAGACACAGAATCTGAAGCAGGCTCCTGGCCCCGAACTGTCAGCACAGAGCCCCATGCGGGGCTCGAACCCACGAACCGTGGGATCATGACCCGAGCTGAAGTCGGCCGCTTAACTGACTGAACCACCCAGGTGCCCTCAAATGTTTATTTATTTATTTGAGAGAGAGAGAGAGAGAGAGAGGGAGAGAGAGACCGTGCACAGGCAGAGGAAGGGCAGAGGGAGAAAGGGAGACACAGAATCCAAAGCAGGCTCCAGGCTCTGAGCTGTCAGCACAGAGCCCGGCGAGGGGCTTGAACTCACGAACCGTGAGATCGTGACCTGAGCCAAAGTCGGACGCTCAACCGACTGAGCCACCCAGGTGCCCCTACACCTTCAAATATTCTAAAAGATTTCAACGTTTATTTATTTTTGGGACAGAGAGAGACAGAGCATGAACGGGGGAGGGGCAGAGAGAGAGGGAGACACAGAATCGGAAACAGGCTCCAGGCTCTGAGCCATCAGCCCAGAGCCCGACGCGGGGCTCGAACTCACGGACCGCGAGATCGTGACCTGGCTGAAGTCGGACGCTTAACCGACTGCACCACCCAGGCGCCCCAAATATTCTAAAAGATTTTACAATTCCTTCCTTCCCTCTAAATCCACTGCTCCCCCTTCTGAGATACAGAGCAATCCAAAACCCTTCAGAAATTTATAAAATGACTTTTTTGAATTCCTAACACTCCTGCCACTCTCTCAAAACACTGTCCAGTCTTCCATGTGCCTCTTCAGGTGTGATATGCAGGACGAGGACTTGTATTAGCTACACCTCCTGAGAGGAGAAGGAGTAAGATCGTCTGGGTTTCAGGGGCAGCCTCTCAGCCCACGTCTCCCCGCTCCTGCTGCCCCCTGCTGCCTCCTGCGTCTTGCTCCCTTTGTAGCCTCCTGCGTCTTGCTCCCTTTGTAGCCTCCTGCGTCTTGCTCCCTTTGCACCCTCATCCTTTTCCAGAGGCTGCAATGCTTTCTCTTCCCTACGTGGCTGCAACTCATCCTACCCAGGACGAGCTTCTCTCTCCTGTCACGGAACTCCAATGTTCCAGTCCCTGCCGCCTGTCTTTCTCCTTCGGGGAAGGAAGAGGGTAACTCCAGTTTTTCCAGTAAACTTCAATGGAGATGTTTCCCCAGCCTTCTGAGTGTGGTAACTAGCTTGTAATTCATGCGCATACAGCTGATCATGAATTCTCTACCCCAGAAGACAAGTTTAGCATATCTCCGGAAGGCCGCTGAAAGTTGCGGTGTTTTATGATGACCACCTATACGCTAGGGTTCTTCTAAAACTAGGACCTGCCTAAAGTGCCTCATCCACACCGTGAGGTCCTGGTTGTACATAAGAATTACCTGTGGAGTTTCTTATAACTAAAGATGGCCCTTCTCCCACGGATTCTGATTCAGTAAGTAAGGAACAGTAAATTATTGCCGTTGTGGATGTAGGTGTTTCTGAGCTCGCTGATTTTTTTATCTAAGGCCGGAATCGAGAACAACCCTCAAAGCTCGGAAGTCTCGTTCAATATATATTTAGTAGTGTGATGTGGCAAGTTGCTTAAGGAAATGTGGGTTTCAGTTTCTCGCCTATGAGCTGAATGTGATGACACGAATTACTATGATGCACGTAAAACATTTAGCACCCTATTTGGCATAAAATTAATATTTGATTCTCAGCAAATTCTATCATTGCAAAGAAATGCTTACTCACCCTGTCTGTTCTACCTTAAACACCCCCCTCACTCAGAGTCAAAGGCTCCCAAATGTAAGTATCTCATACTCTCAATTATGATACTTTTCATATAAAGTGGGATGCAAAGGGGCTCCTGGGTGGCTCAGTCGGTTGAGCGTCCGACTTCGGCTCAGGTCATGATCTCGTGGTCCGTGAGTTCGAGCCCCGCGTCGGGCTCTGTGCTGACAGCTCAGAGCCTGGAGCCTGCTTCGGATTCTGCGTCTCCCCCTCTCTCTGCCCCTCCCCTGCTCACGCTCTGTCTCTGTCTCAAAAATAAATAAAAACATTTTAAAAAATTTAAAAAAAAAAAAAAGTGGGATGTAAAGATCCTCTGAAGAAATACTCCTCTGGGAATTTTGAGCCAAACCAATATTCCTGAAATGTTTAGCCCTGACAAATATTTTTAATAACTATTCAAACTTATTTACCTATGATCTTTACCAAGAGCCCTCAGTAGATGATGTAAAATGACCGACAACAAAATCATCCATAAAATGATCCTTCACCTAAAGGACCAATTCAGTAGCTGGGGGATGAAACGCTATTGAAATATAGCCTATAAGCTGTTGGGAATTTTCATTTCTTTCGGGTGGTTTTATTTTTTGTGTCTTTACCAAAGAGACACAAAGAAGGCAGAGGAAAAAGAACCCTGCATTCTAATTGCAAATCCATCACACAAATTATTGGCAGTTTCTCTTTTGCTAGATGAGCTAATGTAATTTTCAAAACTCCCAACTGAGCTAATGTGATTACGCTCCGTTCCCATTAACCGGGGGTCAGCCTGGGCTGGCTGGGTCAGGCCCCGACCTACCACAAGCTGGGTCGATAATGGAACGAGGGACGGCAACTGCTCGATAATGACAGTGTCCCAGTCATCAGAACGCACGTAGAAAGGCAAAGCTGTGTTGACACTGCTTTGGTCACTCACAGAGTGTCCAGAGGGACAAATATACACATCCCAAAGACAGAAATCCTGTCTTACCAGAGCTACAAAAACCTCAGAGTTCAACCCCCTTTGATGCACGTGAGGAAGCTGGGGCCCAGAGAGGAGAGACCACTTACTGTAGGTCCGGACTGTGGTATGACCTGTGCCATGCACCGCCCCATTTCAGATGACTTCCTAGCAAAACTGTAGCTGGGTCCAGCGAGGGGTCATCTGAAAGGGCACTGCCTATAAAATATGTTATGGATATCAAGGACGTGTTCCTTCCATCCTCCCCCCGAAAGAGAGGAGACTCATAAGCAACCTCAACTGAAGATTTACTTGCGATAGTTTTCAAGTGATTAATATGTTAAACTTTTTCTCTGAATGATTTATTATTCCCTGTGCCATGTTACTGCTTCTCACGTGTCTCAAGAACATAAAAATATTGGAGGCCCGGGGTGGCTCAGTCAGTGGAGTGGCTGGGCGTCCGACGGCCACGCGGGTCTTGATCTTACATTCGTGGGTTTGAGCCCTGCATCAGCTCTGTGCTGACAGCTCAGAGCCTGGAACCTGCTTTGGATTCTATGTCTCCCTCTCTCCCTGCCCCTCCCCTGCTGACACTCGGTCTCTCTCTGTCTCTCTGTCTCTCTCTGTCTCAAAAAAAAAAAATAAAACGTTAAAAATGTAATTAAAAAAGACCATGAAAGTATTCTATGCTATAGAAATTCATCTGTTCCCAAACCGAGGTGGGCAAGCCCAGTTCCCCCTTCCCCGCTGGCAAGCTTCTGGGGATAAAAGGAGCTTTGTCCAAAGATGATCTTTACAAAAATCATTTGCATTGACTGGTTAAACTGTAAAACACTTGCCCCAAAGGTATTTTGAATACCTTACACTACATACATACCACACTCAGATTCATTGTTTTGTCCTCAATACACCAAAATTAACTTCTCTCACACCTCTCTTTTCCTCTCCCTTTCCCTTCCCTGCAACTTTCTTCTCTCTCTTCCCTCCTACTTCCCTTTCCCTAGACTTCCCCATACCTCTCCGTGTGTGTTTCTCTCCCTGTCCATCTCAAAATTGCTTCCCATTTTGTCTTCAATTAGCTAATATATATACCCACCTATAAGTCAATTTCATCACTAATCCATGGCGAGCATTACTGCAGAAATAAATCCAAAATAAAGTTATTAACTGTTAAAACTTGCATATAGGAAACTGAGTAAAAATGAATCAAAGAATCATATATTCGTGGCGAACTTATATCCACAAAACCTAACCAGCGTAGAGGACTTGAGAGAAAAATCATTGCCATCGAAGAAAACCCGCAGTGGCAGAAGGCCAGGGTGAATAGCATTTGATTGATGAATCAGATATTAGTCTTAAAATTCTAATTGGAGAGAATTGATCTTGAAAAAATTGAATTTCCGAAATAAAAATGAAAATGGGAACATTGGAAGTGGTGTCACTGCTCTTTTAAAAAAAAAAAAAAACTCAGCCACTGAATTAAATTGATTTAATACAATTTACTAGGGTCTTAAAAATTTATCTGTGGCATCATTGTGACCAAAGTGCTTGCACGAAAAGGGCTAAGTCAAAATATTCTGGACCCCAGAAATAAGTGCCAGTGATGACAAAGGCTAAGTCTTGTCTAATGGTTAACTCCACAGTGTCCATTACTGTGGACATACATAATAACATTACCTTCCATAATAAGCATATTCGAACTTTTAAAAGTACCACTAGCATGCTATGCTCCAGAAACTGGTACCCACCTCTGAAGGCAGGATTTCAATCATGACTGAGGTACACAAGTAAGTCCACAGACTGAAGTATACAATTCAGCGCTTTGAATTTTGTACGTCCCTTGTAAAGTAAAACTTATAATGATTCCCTGAAATTGCAGTTAGTTTACATTACTTTATAGTAATAGGCAGCAGGCTAGTGTCTCAACATTGTCCCTGCCTTAATGCCGAATTATTGAGAAGGCATCATTCCATATCCTTGATCAAAGCAACAGCAGAACTGGAAGAACTCGTATCTACAAGGAGATACACGGGGACCAGTTCAAAGCTATCTACCCTTCAGCTGTGGCTTCTCTGGAAAATGGCTTAGGTAGATGGACAGTTGATGCCTATGGTGAGCGTATATGTATACATAAATATATGTGTATTATATTAAACATAGAATATACAGAGAGGATATTTTACGTATATATAAAATGCATCATGCGTGTAACTGACATACACATAGCTCTATATACACACACTTTGAGGTGATCCGCCAACCAGAGGTGATTCTGAGAGAGCGGACTTTTCAGGCACGGGTAGCAGCATGCTCCAAGTTCCTTAGGTAAAAAAGCACTAAACACAATCCATGGAGGAAGCTTCTAATGGTACTGAGTATCTGAAACGTGGGAGACAAAGCTGGTGACTTCCACATACCCAAGTGAACGTAATGGGTTTCAGTGAATCACTGGCTGATCATTTTTCCTCCCATTGTTGTAAGCTCACAGCCTAGCATAACGGCAGCTACTTTATCCTAGGTAAAAATGCAATATTGAGAATTTCCTACTCAGTGATGCATAGGATCCAATACCAATATAAAGTCAGAGGGAACAGAGGGAAAGAAGTGTGTGTATGAAGATAAATGGCTTAGATTGGGGGAGGAAGAAAAACATTCACCCATGAACGGCCCCAGGCAAAGCGGCCACAGTCAAAAAATTTGTTTCCAGCTGCCCTTAATCTCTGCCTTTGTTAGATTTCCTTTTCCTTTTCTACCCCAGCTCTATCTCTCTACCTCGGGGCTCTCAGACCTTTATCAGGGTCACCTTTATGCCTCATTCCCAGTTTTACATGTTAAAACTGGATATTTTCATGCCTAAGTATCTAGAAGTCAGGGTACAAATGGATGCAATTTGCTTTAAAAAGCGTCCAAAACACAAAACAGATTAACGTATGGGTGGAGGGATGGATAGCTGGATAGATGTGTGATAAAGCCAGTAACAGCCACATGTTAACAGTAGAATCCAAGGATGGGAGGAAAGGTGTATATACTTTGCTGTGGGTACGAAACCTTTCCTAATAAAATATTGGAAAAACTGTAGGCCTATGGGAATCTCCTCAGTTTTGCTCCTGAGTCCTTTTGACATGAACCTAGTGCCTTCAATAGCTTGTTTGCTATTTGTTAAGACAAGATGTTTTCAGGTTCATCTTGTTTATTTCTTGTCCCGACCTAAAAACAGACAATTTAGTAGGAAACAATATTTCAAGACAACAATCCTAGCACTAGAGACACTGAATTTGATTGGGCTGGACATTGTTTTATGGGCCTTTACAGAGGACAGAGCTAGGACAGAGCTAGGTAGAAGGATGGGGTGGCGGGGGCGTGGGGTGTCAAAGAGAGGGACAGAGAGAGGGTTTTTTTTTAAGTAAGTTCATATTGATGAATCCTTGCCAAATAAATATCGCAGGGATTTTCCTTGCCTTGTCTTATATTGCTTCTGTATTTTCTTTCATTCACAATAAGAATCTTGGACTTCAAGGCACAGAACATGATAGAATTAGAATGCCCCACAGTTCTTTGTTCAACCCCACATTATACAAAAATGATCTCAGAAAGATAATACTAATGTTAGTATTCTCGTTATTTGAACCAATTAACTTTTTTTGCATATTCTTTCCCTACTCCTTTCATTTTTCAAAGTTGTAATTTATCAACATTATCAGAGCATGTAGCCATTATATGATAAGCTCTCTCTCTTTTACTCATTTAGTCTTCTTTCTAAGGGCAATATGTCAAATGATGAGTGATAAGCATAAAACAACTAGATGTTTAGTCCTAAAGTTGACATTATTTGTTTTCATCCAGAACATTTCCAGTAGATTCCTCAGAAAACAGCTCATGGCAACAATGTTTCTTTAGTTTTTGCATGTTAATGACAGTGTGTCCTTTATAACTGAAAACTGAGGTTCCCTGGATATAAAATCCTTAACTCACATTTTTCTTCTTTGAATATCTTCAATATATTTCTCCATTTTCTCCTGGCATAAAAGATCACAATGGAAAAGTCTGATGAAGTCTAAAGAGTCTCCTTAAATATCATATTTTTTATGATATTTGCTTAGTTCTCCACAGATTATTTACTTAGATCTCCACAGATCTCTTCAGATCTCTTAAATCCCCTCAGGATTTTTGTTTGTTTATCTCTAACGTCCAGAAACTTTACTAGAATAAGTCTTGGTATTATCATTCCAGATCTATATCTTCAGGTACACGGTATGTTCTTTCCATTTGAGCATCAATAAAAAAAAAAAAAAACAATGCATTCAAGCCCATAAAATTATATTTAAAACCAGAAGTTTATAATGATATAAAAAAAATCAATTGGAAAAAATCAATTGGTCACCCTTGGAGGAAGACAGGGAACCAACTCATTAGCTTAAAAACCTGATAAACGGAAAGAAGCAAGCATTGATCCTGCCTTTTCCACACAAGCCCTGGGTAACCAAAGAGCACGTCAGAGAAGCATCTACTCATAAAAATACTTTTAACTAATAAATTATTAGACAAAAAGATTGAAAACAAAGAGATTGAAACAGAACACCACCATCTCACATGAAAGCAGTTTTAGTTTAGATTCCGAATCTCTTACGCTGTACTTGAGGTTGGCGGCCTGTCATTTAATAAATTTGTAGTCATCAGTTCTCTTAATTGATTAGCCACTGATGTGAAACAGGGAGGACAGGACCGTTGTGGATAAAAGAATATACTGGCTTCCTTCATGAAGGTCACGCTATCCAAAATAATCTTGCAATGTTTTTAAAGCCTTATGTAGAAGACATATGAATTTAGAAGAGGTCCATCCTCAATGCCGGCAACATTCCAGCATGTCACATAGACGTCCTTAACATGGATTTCACCCTAAATGGAGCTGGCTGCAATGCTATAAAAATAAACATTAACAGGACCCCCTGTGGGTAAGAGCTGGAATTTCCTGGGAGTTATCACGTGCCACACTGGACTAATGCATTTGATTGTCGCAACAAACCTCCGAGGCATCCTGTTATTTTCCCAGTTATAAATAAATTGTACATTTCTCCCGGGTCTAGCCTATCCCGGAATCAGTTCCACTTTTAAGAGGTGAGAACTTACTGATGACCTTAGCATCAGTAAGCCTCGTAAGAGTCTGGAAAGACTCATAAGACTCATAGACTCATGAGACTCATAAGACTCAAAGACTCATAAGAGTTTGGAAACGTATCCTTAGTTCCTTGTAGGACAAACACGGCAGTAAGGAAAACAGGCATCAGCCCCAGAAACGAGGGGTGGAGGCTATGGGGAGAGCTCTTGGCCACTTGCAGCAAACCTTACAGACATTGCCAATGGGATAATTTGTAGTTCCTTTTCCTGAGAAATATTTGCAGTGTCCAGAAAGCAGGAAGGAGGAAAGAAAAAAAAAAAAAAAGATTCCCTTCTCCTTCTCCTGGAGTGAAGGGAGATGGGGAGGAGGCTTCATAATTTGCCTCATAAAATGTCGGAATCAACCACCCCCAGGGTTAACCGTAAGCGCTGGGAGAGCCGTTTCAATGCCCTGGAGGAGAATATTCGCGAACATGGAGCTCCCCGCTGAACTGTCCACAGCCGGGGTCCTTCCATGACCCCCCGCAGAAGATGAGTCACAGCTTTGCAGCAAAGCAAAGCATAGAATAGCATTAACAATTTCTATCTGACCACTTCTGGAACCCAAAGAGATTCACTTACACCGGCACAAATATCAGACAAGAACAGACCTTTACACACTGGAAGGTGAGTAAGTCAGAAATAACAATGAAGCCTGAAAAACAAGAGGAGCGGAGTAAAAGGGAAGGACACAGCAGACGAGGCACAGAAAGAACATATTTTTTTTAAATTATTTGCTCTTGCAAACATCTGTTTTATACTGTCAGTGAAAGTAAAGAACTACCGAACATAAAGCCAAGGATGAAAGATCCGAAACACGAAGAGGCCGAAATAAACACTGAGAGCGCGTTATAAGGCAGGAATAGAGGGAAACTACGACATAATGAGATTTAAGGTGACACTGGACGCAATGAAGAGCAGTCTGTCCTGATTCCGGCTCAAGTCATCGCGGTATTCACTTTATTTTGGTGGTCTGGAACTGACCAGGCATTTCCAACATATGCCTGTATTCTGTTGTGGTTGTAAATTTCCTGCTGTGATCTGAATGCTTGTGTCCCCTTCCCAAATTCATATGTTAAAAATGTAGCTCCCGGGGTGCCTGGATGGCCCAGTCCGTTGAGCATCTGACTTCGGCTCAGGTCATGATCTCGCGGTCCGTGAGTTCGAGCCCCGCGTCGGGCTCTGTGCTGACAGCTCAGAGCCCGGAGCCTGTTTCAGATTCTGTGTCTCCCTCTCTCTCTGACCCTCCCCTGTTCATGCTCTGTCTCTCTCTCTCTCTGTCTCAAAAATAAATAAACATTAAAAAAAAATCTAGCTCCCAAGGTGATGGTATTAAGAGGAAGGGCCTTTGGGAGGTGATTAAGTCAGAAAGGCAGAGCAGAGCCCTCATGATTGGGATTAGTTTTCTTAGAAAACATACCTCAGCTCTTGTCCTTTGGGCCATGTAAGGGCCATGTAAGGGTCATCTTGGAAGCAGTTCCTCACCAGACACCACATCTGCTAAGATGTACCTTTAGCTTGGAATTCCCAGCCTTCAGGAATCTGAGAAATACATTTGTTATTTATAAGCCAGTCAGTTTATGATATTTTGTTATAGCAGCCTAAATGGACTTGAGAAATGCTTTCAAAATGCGGAAGAAAATATGTTATGAAAGCAATCAGAAAGAAGAAAATAGATTATGAAAAATAGTTTATAATTTAAAATACGGACAGTGTTTCAGTGACATTGGAATCAATATCACAAAGCAAAAATTAACTGCATCAAAAATGTTCTTATGCTTATGACCTATACCTGCAAATCTGTAGGACAGATGATTAAAAAAATAACGCTCATAGAAGAAACTAACATTTAGATTTATTCCAGTGATTCGGTCAAATTCAAGGATGAAGAAATAATGGTATAAGCATCCAGGCAGCTATTAGAGAGAGAGAGAGAGAGAGAGAGAGAGAAGCTGGACTCCCAATTCTCTTTAACAAATCTGATTGACAAAGAACAAGATACTAATGTCTTTAGAGCTGTGAGTGAAAATACCATGACCAAGAATTCTAAAGATAGACATGTGCAAGCAAGAGGAAGGCACTCACATATGCAAGTACTCTGCATAACCTCTATATACAATTACCTTTATATACAGAAAAATAACCTCTATATACAATTTTTCCAAAGAGAAAGAAAGAAAGAGAAAAAGAAGATCTATTCTCAAAGTAATAGAAAAAAAGCCAACAGAAAAACTAAAAATCAGGAAATATTTACTATTATAAGGACTGGCAGTGAGATTGAAAATGGTAAAATATAGAATAAGTCCAAAAATCTCATATACGTGTTTTATTGTGTGTATCATAAATATTATTTGAAGAAAATAGCTGACCTTGAATTCAGTTTTTTAAAAAATATTTTAAAGCAATATTAATAAACCAGTCCAAATTTCTAAATTTTTCTGACATCAAAAAGAATAAATTTGGGGCGCCTGGGTGGCGCAGTCGGTTAAGCATCCGACTTCAGCCAGGTCACGATCTCGCGGTCCGGGAGTTCGAGCCCCGCGTCGGGCTCTGGGCTGATGGCTCAGAGCCTGGAGCCTGTTTCCGATTCTGTGTCTCCCTCTCTCTCTGCCCCTCCCCCGTTCATGCTCTGTCTCTCTCTGTCCCAAAAATAAATAAACGTTGAAAAAAAAAAAAAAAGAATAAATGTGAAAACTTAGAGGTAGTAGTTTACTCATTGACTTTTGTGATAAAAGAAGGAATTTGAAGACCATGGAGGAAGGTAAGGGGGGAAAATATAGATACAAACAGAGAGGGAGGGAGGCAAACCACAAGGGACTATTAAATACAGAGAACAAACTGAGGGTGGATGGGGAGTGGGGGAGAGGGAAAATGGGCGATGGGCATTGAGGAGGGCACTTGTGGGGATGAGCACTGGGTATTGTATGTAAGCCAATTTGACAATAAATTATATGCGTAAAAAAAAACAAGGAATTTGATTTTGATATTGCTAGAGTAGTAGAATGTAAATTATATTTTTCTTTTAAAAAAAGGTAACTACAGAGCGTACCTGGGTGACTCAGTCAGTTGAGCGTCCGACTTCGGCTCAGGTCATGATCTTGTGGTTCATGAGTTCAAGCCCCACATCGGGCTCACTGCTGTCAGCACAGAGCCCACTTCAGATCCTCTGTCCCTCTCTCTCTCTGCCCCTCCTCTGCTTGTGCTCTCTCAAAAATAAATAAAACATTAAAAAAGGTAACTACAAAACCGATACAGCCATACATGAAAAGCTCTTTAAAATTTAAAATGTTGGATCTAAAATAGAAAATTCAGTAGAAAGACTGGCAAATAAGGTCAAGAAAATCCACCAAGACATAAAGTGAAAACACACAGTGGTACGAAATATGAGAGAAAGTGAAAAGACATGGAAAGGCCAAAGGCCATTAAGGCAACATGTGTCTAACAAGAAAAAAATAGAGAATAGAATGGAATAAAATGTCCTAACGAAAGACACAAGGCTTTACAAACACTGAAAAAAAGACCTTGAGAAATTTCAGAACGACAAAGATGAACAAACTATCCTAAAGCTCTAGAGAGAAAAGAAAGCAGTCACTCACAACAAAAGGCAAACCCACCTAAACTGAACGGGATACTAGAAAACAATGGGTCGTGCTCACAAGGTACCGAAGGAAAAGCATTTTGAATGCAATACATCCTATATTCCACGTAAATCACAAAACTGAATAGGAAAGTCATTTCAAATATGAAGCGAACGAAAATATGGCATGATGGTGGAATGTGAGGAAACAGTCCATTTTAGCATGACTCTAAGAATATTCCCCTTCCGTTAATATAGAGGTTACATGAAGGGACGGTAATTCCAACACACAACTTGATAAAGCCTCGAATACATTTAAACATTCAATATGTACTCTGTAATCTAATTCCACGTGTGTTCGGCCATAAGCTATTAGAGGCAAACTGTATGCAAAATACAGAAGAATTAATTGGGGCTTATCACAGACTGAATGGTATCCCCCTGTTCCTATGTTGAAGCCTTAACCCCCAGCACCTCCGAATGTCACTACATTTGGAGATGGAGCTTTAAAAGGGAGGATTAAGTTAAAATGAGGTCATCGGTGTGGGTCCTAATCCAATATTACTGGTGTCCTTGTAAGATGAGGTGATTCAGACACATGAGACAGACACCAGGGACTCACAAACACAGAGGGAAGGCCATGTGACATTGAGAAGACAGCCATCAGCAAGCCAGGGAGAGAAGCCTCAGAGGAAACCAAGCCTGCAGAGACCCTGATCTTGGACTTCCAACCTCCAGAACGGTGAGAAAATAAATTCATGTTGTTTAGCATCCCCCCACTCTCAGCCTATGGTGTTTAGGAAGGAGGGACGCCTGGGTGGCTCAATCGGCTAAGCATCGACTCTTGGTTTCAGCTCAGGCTCAGGTCGTGATCTCTCGGTGTGGCGAGTTTGAGCCCAGCATCAGGCGCTGCGTTGGTAGCGCAGAGCCTGCTTGGGATTCTCTCTTTCCCAATCTCTCTTTCCCTCCCCGACTCGTGCTGCCTCTGTCTCTCTCAAAATAAATAAACTTAAAAAAAAAACCGAGGGATGGATTACTGAGCTTGCTGTTATAAATTAAAGAGGTAAAACAGGTGGAAGGAGAGGTGGAGGACAGATGGTAGAAACTCTGATCCCACTTTAGAGAGCAGGAAATCGGGGCGCCTGGGTGGCTCAGTCGGTTAAGCGTCCGACTTCAGCTCAGGTCACGATCTCGCGGTCCGTGAGTTCGAGCCCCGCGTCAGGCTCTGGGCTGATGGCTCAGAGCCTGGAGCCTGCTTCCAGTTCTGTGTCTCCCTCTCTCTCTGCCCCTCCCCCGTTCATGCTCTGTCTCTCTCTGTCTCAAAAATAAATAAACGTTAAAAAAAAAATTAGAGAGCAGGAAATCAAAACACTATCTAAACATTATAGAACAGAGCATAAAGCTTTAAGCATGTTATTTAAAGTTATAAAGGCAGCCGTGAGAATAAATAATATAATCTAAACCTGGCGGGGGGGGGGGGGGGATGGAGAGGTGAGGGGTAAATCCTTATCTTTCTGAGCCCAGAGTCAACAATCATTAAACATTCAACAGATATTTCTTGAACATCTATCATGTATCAACCGGTGTCCCAGACACACGACTGCTTGCCCTCCTGATGCCTCCATGACAGAGTAGAGAAACAGACAATAATTCCTAAGGGGAGACATCACAGAAACCTCTCGGAGACGGGGTAGGGTCACCTTACAGGAGCACCGAACCTGGGTCAAGGCACGCGGCCAGCGTGTGACGACTCCACAAAGGGCTCAGGTCGTTGCAAGTCAGTCTTTGGGGTACAGAGTAGAGAGGTATATATGAGGCAAGGAGTGTATCTGGAGGGCCAAGCAAAAGACACTTAAGGCAACATAGTAAGTACGTTATTTAAGCTGTTTGAGGATGATACAAGCTCCGAGAGAAAGGCATGCATGGTGGACTGGATCAGAAATGACAAGGTGTAAGGAGGGGACCTATAATTTTAAGTAGATAGAAGTGCTCCGACATATCTCATTGAGAAGATCTTATTTCGGGAAATGCTTGAAGGGAGGCCTGCGTGAGCCTTGTGGGTATCTAGTGCAAAAGTATTCCAAGGAGGAGAGTCGCCAGGGCAAACGTCCAATGATGGAAACATGCCTGAACATAGAACCTAAAAATGACCATTCACCTTCAGCATATGATCGAGATAAGTGTAGGATAACATTTCATTCATTCAACAGCACAGAGCCGGACACGGGGCTCGAACTCACGGACCGCGAGATCGTGACCTGAGCCGAAGTCGGACGCTCAACCGACTGAGCCACCCAGGTGCCCCTCAGTCAACAGATTTCTACGGAGCACCACCACTAATGTTCCTGTCATTCTTCTAGGTCTGAGGATCCAGGATGTCATAACAAGAGGCAAGGTATGAGTTCTCCGGAAGCTCACACGCTCATGGGATACACATCAAAGAGCCAAGCCAATGAGGAGATAAACAAGGTGATTTGGATCATGGTATAGTCTATAAGGAAAATAAACCAAGGCAGAAGGAGAAAGGGAGGTCAGAAGCAGGGGCCGTTTCAGAGTGAGGGGCCCAAGGAAGTGTCTTTGAAGAAATGAGTGACACTAAAACCAAGAGGCAACCAAAGGGGGATCTGAGCTGAAGGGCTCCAGCCAGAGAGAGAGTGAACAAACACAGAGATCTGGAGGAAGAGCAAGCTTGAGGCACCTGCAAATTGGACACAAGACGGGTTTAAGCAACAAAACTCAAAGCGAAACAAAAGAAATAGTTAAACGTGGGTTGCCTTTAGGATGCAGAACCGTCAAGGAGGAGGAAAAACGGAAGAAACTATTGTTTATGATTTGTCTTTCTGTTCTGTTTGATGAAAGCAAAGACTGCTGAAATATTGCAAGTTGAATAACAATACCAAAATATATAAAGCAAACACAAGATGAACCAGAACAGTACAGAGCAGTGGGAGTTTTTAACACATATCCATCTGCCCTTAAATTAAGGGAGAACCCTGGAGTATTAATATATAGAAGATAAGGATGATCTAATTTCTAATCTTGAATAATAAAAGTTTGAAATATTTATAACTTTACATAACTTTACATATAAATTGAGACACAACTTTGAGAATCCTAAGGAAGTACTCATGCAATATTGTGTAATGATTATATATAAGGACACAATAATCATTTATGAGGAATACAAAATCGATTCGTTTCCATGAACCGGTGACCTTTTTCTTTGGCCTAGGCAACTTTGATTTGGGTTTCTGTCCCTTGCCAACTCATTTCTCAAGCCCCCTACCAATATTTTTGTCTCTAACACTCCTCTGTCCAAACATCAGGTCTTCATTATCCTTCTAACCAGTTTCCACCCATTTCATAACCACTCACACTCAGTCTTCAATCTCCTTTATTTCATTATCTCTCACCAGATTGTCCTGATATATAAATACAATGAAGTTATTTGATCATTTTAAATGTCATTAGAGAGGCACGTGGGTGGCTCAGTCGGTTAAGCGTCCGACTTCCGACTTCAGGTCATGATCTTACGGTTTGTGGGTTTGAGCCCCACGTCGGGCTCTGTGCTGACAGTTCAGAGCCTGGAGCATTCTTCAGGTTCTGTGTCTTCCTCTCTCTCTGCCCCTCCCCCTTGTGCTCTGTCTCTCTGTCTCTCAAATATAAAGAAGTGTAAAAGATCCTTCTAGGATCCAAACTTCCCCATATGGGCCACAGGATTCTTCCTGACTGGGGCCTTTGACTGCAATACCCTACCACCAATCAAATTAGATTCGTCCTTCAGCCACAACCAGATGTTTTTAATGCCATGCTGTTTCTCTCTTCTGTGCCTCTGTCCCTGCCACTCTTTGTACTTGGAAAATCCTCTCTGCCACCTGCATCTCAGTTCTAAGGAGTGACGACACCCTGGTTAGTGTTAATGGTCACTAAGAAAGAGAGAGAAGCAGCCTGAATCCTCCATGACTGTGGAGAAGGCCAGTCCTTTCGCCCTGACGCTAACCAGTAAATCTTACGGTTTCCCTGACAACTATCAGTTAGTAAGCTTACACATTATAAGTTATTAAGACTAGAACGCGGAGAAGCTTATGAGATCGGTTCCCGAAGGGTGGGAGAATTGAGGGAAATTCTTCACGATAACGAGAGAAAGAAGAGAACCGCATGTAGAGAAGAGAAACGTGGCAGGAGAGGGCTGAAATTGAAGTTGCTCCTGATGAGGATATGGGGAAAGTCCAAGGAGCTGGGATGAGAATGAGGGCAAGAAGTCTGAAACCAGAAGTGCACAGTGACCACAGGCTTTGCAAAGTGAGTCTAGTTCAAGGAGAGGATAAGATCGGTGATCCCTTCAAAGAGTGGCACAGTGATGTCCACACTTTGGTGAACCACGTTGGGAAGCCAAAAGAATTACATACCATACGTTTTGCCCAAGAGTCAAAGCCCTCGTTGGCCTGCTCAACGTATGACATAATGTCCTCAGAACTAGAAAGGGTTCAAATTTCATATAACCTATTCAGTTATGAGGTTAATAATTCATAGGAAAGATATTATCTGAATACACATTTGCAAATGCAACAGATGCTTTAAAAGGGTATTATTTCCTGCACCAAAGATAAAGTCTGACTTAAGAATTCATGTATTAAATGTCACCTTGAAAGCATAAGGACAGCTGCACACACTATTCTATGCAGTCACGAGGAGAAACAATTTGCACTGTGAATGGAATTCAACAGAGACCAAAACAAAACACAAAAAAGTAGCGGCGGGGGGGGGGGGGGAAGAAAGGCAGAATCGACATTAATTTATGGAGCTATAAAATACGCTTCTTTGGCAGTAACATGAAAAAAATAACATTTTTCTTAGAATGGAGGTAATTTATGTTCATTAGAAGAAAAACAAATGAGAAAAAGAAGAAAATTAGAGTAGCTAAGTATCATGGGAGATAGCAATTATACCTTTTAACATTTTGATAATTCTCCTTCCACACATTCTTTCTATGCATCTATGTGCCCAAAGTAGCTTACATACTATACTTAACGCTTGGTGGCCTGATTTTTTTTACATTTTAAAGTACCAGGGGGGCGCCTGGGTGGCGCAGTCGGTTAAGCGTCCGACTTCAGCCAGGTCACGATCTCGCGGTCTGTGAGTTCGAGCCCCGCGTCGGGCTCTGGGCTGATGGCTCAGAGCCTGGAGCCTGTTTCCGATTCTGTGTCTCCCTCTCTCTCTGCCCCTCCCCCGTTCATGCTCTGTCTCTCTCTGTCCCAAAAATAAATAAACGTTGAAAAAAAAAATTTAAAGTACCAGGAACATTTTCTCCATTAATTATTCTCCTACAGCTTATTTTATGACTACTGTATTTAATTAAATAGAGGTAGTTTCCTTTATCTAAAAAGTACCTATTCTCAAACATTTATAGAGAGTTAACCACTTTTATTACCATATCCCATGTTGTTATGCACATCCTTAGAGTTCAGTTTTAAACTTCCGTGATAGGGGCGCCTGGGTGGCTCAGTCGGTTGGGCGTCCAACTTCAGCTCAGGTCACGATCTTGCGATCCTTGAGTTTGAGCCCCGCGTCGAGCCCCACGTCAGGCTCTGGGCTGATGGCTCAGAGCCTGGAGCCTGCTTCTGATTCTGTGTCTCCCTCTCTCTCTGCCCCTTCCCCGCTCATGCTCAGTCTCTCTGTCTCAAAAATAAATAAACGTTAAAAAAAAAAAATAAACGTCCGTGATAATGTCATTAAGTCAATACCTTTTGAACCATATGTGTGGTGGTCTATTCCCTCGACGTCCGTGCCTTCTAAAATGGTTCTGTGGTCACATAAGTTTAGACGAGAACTTTTTTTGATATTCTCTTGAAGTTACAGTGTACATTAACACATTTAAAATTCCGAGAAATGCTTGGGGTGTCTGGGTGGCTCAGTTGGTTGAGCAGCCAACTCTTGATCTCAGCTCAGATCTTTTCTTTTTTTTTTTTTAAGTTTAACTAATTTATTTTTGACAGAGAGAAAGAGAGAGAATCCCGAACAGGCTCCACACGGTCGGTGCAGAGCCCGATGTGGGGCTCAGTCCCACGAATCATGAGATCATGACCTGAGCCGAACTCAAGAGTCGGTGTCTTAACCAGCGGAGCCACCAAAGTGCCACTCAGTTCACGTTCTGATCTCAGGGTTGTGAGTTCAAGGCCCACATTGGACTCTGTGCTGGGTATGGAGCCTACTTAAAAAAATAAACAATAAAATAAAATTATGAGCAATCCTCTTGCTTAAAAGCTATAAAGCTTTTATAAGCCAGCCAAATTGTGTGTTTAAACCACAGAAAACCCTTCATATTCAGGTGCAGCTGTTAATATACTTCAGAAATGTATATCTTACAATTCCTCACAGTGAAATTGTTCAGGTAAAGGGTAAGACCATTTTATTTTTTATTTTATTTTTTTTTTAATTTTTTTTCAACGTTTATTCATTTTTGGGACAGAGAGAGACAGAGCATGAACGGGGGAGGGGCAGAGAGAGAGGGAGACACAGAATCGGAAACAGGCTCCAGGCTCTGAGCCATCAGCCCAGAGCCTGATGCGGGGCTCGAACTCACGGACCGCGAGATCGTGACCTGGCTGAAGTCGGACGCCTAACCGACTGCGCCACCCAGGCGCCCCAAGGGTAAGACCATTTTAAAACTCAGGGTGGGGAGGTGGCTGGCGGGATGGGCTAGATGGGTGATGGGCACTTGTTGGTTTGAGCGCTGGGTATTATATGTAAGTGATGAATCACTGGGCTCTATTCCTGAAACGAATACCATACTGTATGTTAATTAACTTGAATTTAAATAAATATTTTTTAATAAATTAAAAAAAATTAAAAGCTCATGATATCTATTACTTAGGGCCCTTAGTCTTCTCTAAGGGACCCACAGTGTTAACGACTGTCCCTTTCTCCAGACCAATGACAGCAAAGAGGATGGTCATTTGTTTACCTTTGTCAGTTTGAAAGGTGGACAATTGTAACATTTTAATTAACATTTCCTATTTGTTAATGAGCTTGACCTTTCTTACACATTCATTGGCGATGTATATTTCCTTTTTTGTGCAAATTGCCTATTTTCATGAACTTTGTTTATTTTTCTATTACAGTGATTGTGTTTTCCTTTACTAATAAAGCGCTTTGCGTATAAATAATCTTCATAGTTTTCTGTCTTAGCGTTTCAAATATTGTCTCAGATTATTTTCCAATTATGTTTATGATTTTTCACCTTAATTATTTGCTTTTATACAGACAAAACCAGCAAAAATTTTCATGTATGATTTCTGCCTTACTGTCTTAGTAGAAATCTTTCCTCACGTAAAACTCATATAAACTCTATTCAACCAGTAAGAAATACCTTCAGCAAGAAAACCAAGCACAGGAGTAATATATCACAATCAATATATTTCCTATAAAAATACCCTATTTACCATAAAAGGAACATACACTATAAAGTTTCTAGAAATGAACTTTACAAGAAGTATGCAGGACCTTTATGGAAAGTACTATAAAACTTTATGGAAGGACATAAAAGGAGTACAGAATAAATGGAGAGACATTATATGCTACTGGGTAGGAAGATTCAGCATTATAAAGACATCAAACTTTCCAAACTAATCTATAAAGTTAATTCAATTCTAATAAAAGTCTCAAAGGAATTTTTTAATAGAACTTGACAAGCTAATTCTAAAATTAATATGGAAAAGTAAATGTGTAAGAATGGCCAAGATAATTATGAAGAAGGAAAACAAGGAGGACTGATTTGTCCTACCAAATATTAAGATGAATTATAATATTATGGTAGTTAATGCGTAGGACTAGACAAATAAATTTTTGAAATAGAATAAAGAGTCCAGAAATAAGTTCGTAAGTATATGGAACATTAGTATACTAGAAATGTGACATTTCCAGTTACTAGGGAAGAATTAACCAAGTAGCGTTGGTACGAGTGATTATCTTCTTTAAAAGTAAAGTTAGGGGCGCCTGGGTCGCTCAGTCGGTTCAGCATCCAACTTCGGCTCAGGTCATGATCTCTCGGTCTGTGAGTTCGAACCCCGCATCAGGCTCTGTGCTGACAGCTCAGAGCCTGGAGCCTGTTTCAGATTCTGTGTCTCCCTCTCTCTCTGCCTCTCCCCTGCTCATACTCTGTCTCTCTCTGTCTCTCAAAAATAAATAAATGTTGAAAACCAATTTTTTTTTTAAAGTTAGGTCCTAACTCACATCATAGACACACACAAAATAAATAAATAAAAAGAATTAGAAGGAAAATACGGAATATATCGCTTTCTGGTAAAATAGAAAAAGGTCTTCTTAAACAAGAGATAAACAGAATTTATAGATTAACGTTGCTAACCTGGCCATATCAAAATTCAAACACCCCTGCAAATAACTTCATAAAAAAGACATAAAGCACACATCAAGCGTTTTCAGCAAATTGCCACCAAGGACTCTTGTCTCTGACAAGCTCTAAACAAGCTACAAGATCCCAGTTTTCTAGCCGTGCTTACGGATGCTGCTTGGCACAAGATGCTAAGCCCAAGGCCAGAAACCACAAGCTCCAAACAAACCCGGTTTTTGACCAGTCTGATCCAGCTCAAATGTCACTAACCCTCCGGATGGCCTCCGGATCAATACCAGCTAATGTCGTAACAAAAAACATACTTAGCAGCGCCATGACTGTTCCCACTGTGCCCGTTGGAGGGAAGAACAGAGATGGCCCTCTGATCCTGAAAACCCCTCCCACTTCCCAAAAAATCTCCTCCAGTCAGCCCCTTAATTACCCTAACGCCGTAAAAGCCTGACCAGGAACCCTAACCAGAGAGAAGATGCCTTCAGAGTATGAGCTCCCCTTCTCCATGCTCTGGCCATTAAATACATTCCCGGATTGCCATCAAATACCATTTGGTTATTTGGTGAACAGTATGGAGTAGGAAAAGAATCTGCCACTTTGGTAACAAAACGTTACAAAGAAAAGAACAACCGGTGTGACCATGATAGATTAGCTTGTTCGACTCCATTACAGTCCCTTAGAGTCCCTTAGTCACATCGCAGACAGGAAAGCTAAGATTGCACTTTCCAGTCTCCTGTACAGTTTGGGTTTGATACACTACCTGGCGACCACTAAGCATTTACATATTTATGGGATTTGGAAGAAAAAGCGAGGCAGAAGCAGCACTCCTATTTCTGTTGTTTCTTTGGGAAAGTTCAGCTGTGAGATTCCTGTGCCAGTGGTAGAAAAGGACACCGTGTCAAGGTCCTAAACTCACACACGTGGATAGCACGTACCATGCACCTTCCGCTTTTCTAGAACGGGTTACAGCTCAGATGGTGTGGTCCAGGGGTCAACCATTCTGGTAATGTCTTCCTCCTTGTTTCTTGGACCCAGCAGTTGGGTTAACAGCCCCCTAACTACCCATCTTTCTAACCATTCTTGTATCCTGAACTTGGAAAAGGCAATAGCTCCCTTAATTAGCCACTTTCCCAGTGTTGTTCTAGGATTCATTCCTGGAAGCTCTCTATAAAGGCGGCTCCTCCAGCCCTTCCCCCAGTTTTTAGAGTACCTAATATACTAAGCGCCTTATATATAAGTAAAATAGTGGTTTCTGTTATGTGCAAGAGAACTGGGGCTGAGAAGGAACTTGGTACCAGAGAAAATGACCATCAACAGAACAAGGACAGGAATCTGGAACTATTTTCCACCTTTCTTGAAATGAAGGCTTTAAAGTTTGCATTTCAGGGGCACCTGGGTGGCTCAGTCGGTTAAGCAGCCAACTTTGGCTCAGGTCATGATCTCATGGTTTGTGAGTTTGAGCCCCGCATCGGGCTCTGTGCTGACAGCTCGGAGCCTGGAGCCTGCTTCGGATTCTGTGTCTTCTTCTCTCTTATGCCCCTCCCCGCCTCATGCTCTGTCTCTCTCTGTCTCTCAAAAAAATGAATAAACGTTAAAAAAATTTTTAAGTTTGGATTTCAAAGAGGGGTCAAATAATAATTTAAATAGTTACCCATCATGGCCCCCTGAATTGCAGATATGTTGAGGTCAGGACTTAGACCAAATGTGAGCTGCCATAAACAGTGAAATAGTTAAGAATATTAAGATTATAGGGGTGGGCTAGCTATTTCTGACTTCACTGAGAAGTTAGCTGATGGTCCTAAGATAGCATTAATCCCCAGGAACCCAAAAGACCACTGTGCCCACCAGTTTTAGTGAGGGCTTTTAGGATTTAAGTGCTAAAAGGAGTTTTGACCTTATTCCATTTCATGGCGGAATTATTTGACATTTGACCCATCCTATTTTTATTTCACAATGTATCAGGTGTATCGTTGAATAAGATACATTAAAAAATGTTTCAACCATGTTTATAGCAGCACTCTCAACAATAGCCAAGTTATGGAAAGAGCCTAAATGTCCATCAACTGATGAATGGATACAGAAATTGTGGTTTATATACCCAATGGAGTACTACGTGGCAATGAGAAAGAATGAAATATGGCCCTTTGCAGCAACGTGGATGGAACTGGAGAGTGTGATGCTAAGTGAAATAAGCCATACAGAGAAAGACAGATACCATATGGTTTCACTCTTATGTGGATCCTGAGAAACGTAACAGAAACCCATGGGGGAGGGGAAGGAAAAAAAAAAAAAAAAGAGGTTAGAGTGGGAGAGAGCCGAAGCATAAGAGACTCTTAAAAACTGAGAACAAACTGAGGGTTGATGGGGGGTGGGAGGGAGGGAAGGGTGGGTGATGGGTATTGAGGGTGGGTGATGGCACCTTTTGGGATGAGCACTGGGTGTTGTATGGAAATCAATGTGACAATAAATTTCATATATTGGAAAAAAATAAAAATAAAAATAAAAAAACAAAAAACAAACAAACAAAAAATGTTTCAACCAAGCCATAACATCAAGCAGGCCAATAGTTCTCAATAATTAGATGCAAAGTTTATGTAAAATTAATCTTGGCTGGTTTTGTGGATATTAACCATGATCCCGGCCTTCAGTGCTTATGAACAAAGAGGTCAGAGTAGCAGGACTGAAGACCACACCTCAGATCAACAAAAGGTACTTCTCCTTTCCAAGAGAGGCCATTCCAAAGGCCATTTCTTGTTGAGGGGCATAATTTTTGAATACTTTTGAAAATCAGAGAGCCAAGTATGTTCACAGGTATGTTCTTTCTCTTCTTGGTGTTATTTGTATTCATTTATTTAAAGTTTTTAAGTTTATTTATTTATTTTGAGGGGAGAGTGGCAGAGAGCGGGGGGTAAAGAGAGAATCCCAAGCAGGCTCCAGGCTGGCAGCACAGAGCCCCAGTTGGGGCTCGATCCCACAGACTGCAAGGTCATGACCTGAGCAGAGATCAAGAGTCGGACGTTTAAAGGACTGAGCCACCAGCCGCCCCTGAAATATTTTTAATAAACATAAAGCTGTTGGGATCTTTTTTCTTTTTGTTTATTCTCTCCCTCAAGTAGAGACAAATTTTTCCTACTTACTGCTGGCAACAGAGACACTATTTGAATTGGTCTTTGTGTCCATTATCCCTTCCTTCACCAACTGTTGAGTACCTTCGTCAAACCATCACTGGAAAGCAAGTGGTTGTGTTGCATTCCAAGTCAAGTGTTTGATTTCTGGCGGGCTTTTACTAGGTGCCCCTTTCATAAACAAAGGTGTCACCTATCCCCATTGTCAGAGACTCCGGGGGCAGAACCCAGGAATAACATAATTACTTTTCTCTCCGGTACAAGCCCTTATGGCTGAACCGGGGGTCAGACGGTGGGGATGAGGGTTGGAAGTATCCCTACATTAGCTCAGACTCTGTTTCGATGTGGATCCCAAGTTGTTGGAGTTTTTAAATTCAGTTCCATCAGCGTTCTATTTTATGAAATTCGTCTATTACACTTAGAGTACAGCCGTGTTTCTACAGATATTTTGAGTTGAAAACCTAAAGACATCTATAGAAGCAGCTAACTAGACAACAATTTACCAATAAATATTTATTACCTCATTTGATGGAGTACCCAATAAGTTATAGATTTTAAGGATTTTCATTTCCGTTGTCCATTTTCAACGGGAGCAACTGCCATTTGGAAGGTTTGTAAATAGTTTCTGCCTCACAGGATCAGGATTGTAATTTGTCCCTGGGACATACTTCCCTGGAACAGGAAATAACTGCCATGAGGATATGATTTAGACGAGAAGGTAGAAGAAAAGTGCTAACCCACAGTTCCAAGGAAGATTTCCTGAATGCAGAAAAACAGTCTCAGTGCAGAAATTTCATATTGATACATAAGAGTTTTCTCTTTAATAAAGTAAAGTGATTGCATTAACAGTTTCCCTTACTGATTAGACACTTTCTGATATGGTCTTGTCTATACACCTGGTTTCGACCTGATATGAAAATTATGTTTTTGTTTTTAAAAGATGTATTTGTGAGGGGCGCCTGGGTGGCGCAGTCGGTTAAGCGTCCGACTTCAGCCAGGTCACGATCTCGCGGTCCGTGAGTTCGAGCCCCGCGTCAGGCTCTGGGCTGATGGCTCAGAGCCTGGAGCCTGTTTCCGATTCTGTGTCTCCCTCTCTCTCTGCCCCTCCCCCGTTCATGCTCTGTCTCTCTCTGTCCCAAAAATAAATAAACGTTGAAAAAAAAATTTAAAAGACGTATTTGTGTCCTTATCTAGGCCGTTATTAATGGGAGATTTGGAGCTAAAACGGAGCTACAATAGGAAGGCCAACCAGGGCTGTTTTTCTTCTCCTGGGCCAGAAAAAGAGCGTGATAAGTTTCTGGCTGGGCAAAAAGCAAACAGTACCGGCCACATAGGTTTCCATGATGGGTGATAAGAATAAGTCAAG
Source organism: Leopardus geoffroyi (assembly GCF_018350155.1). NCBI lineage: Eukaryota > Metazoa > Chordata > Mammalia > Carnivora > Felidae > Leopardus > Leopardus geoffroyi. The sequence continues at coordinate 32,899,755 of NC_059327.1, read as the reverse complement.
TTACCGTGGTAATCAGGCTGCGTCCTGTGGAATGGGCTGGAAATATTCTCAGAAAGGGAACTGATACTTCCTTTGCCTATAATTCAGGGGGATTTTAATGGACCAAAATGAATTTTATTGATTCATCCAGCAAGTATTTATTCAGTGCCTCATCTCTGACAGGCCCTCGTGGGGTGCTGGGTGGCACAGAGGTGGCCAAAACGGGCCCTTTTGGGGCTATCGTTCCAGTGGAGGAGATTAAAAAAACAAAAAGAATATTTGGATAATATCACAGGAGGTGATAGTGCTATAAAGAAAAACAAGGAAGGTAGGAAGGATAGAGAATTATGGGTTTGAGAGGAAAGGGGTGTTATATTTTAGGGGGTAGTGAGGACTGTTTTCTCTGATAAAGTGATGTTTGAGGAGGCACCTGTCAAAATTGTGGAGGACAAGTAACTCTGCGGGAAGAGCATTCTAGGCAGAGGAAGCACTCAGTGCTCAGCAAAACAGCTGCAGAGGAGCATAGCTCCTTTTTGTAAACCAGCTCAAGGACGACAAGGCTGGAACCATATGAACAAATGGAAGATTGGTAGGAGACAAGGCCAGAAGGGTAGATGAGGGGCAGATCATGAAGGACAAAATAGGCCACGGATAGAACTTGAGATTTTTACCGTACAGGAGATGGGAAGACTTTGGATGAGTTTGAGCAGAAGAGTAACAGAGTGAGCTAAATTGAACACAGAAACCTAATTCCCCCCAATCCTAAATTCTTAGAAATAGAATAAAATATATACTTGTAAAAAGAAGAAATGTATAACACCAGGAAAAAAGAAAGAGTACCATCAGCGAAGTAGAAATTCTGTAAACTTCTTGAAAAATAGAAATCAGGCATAGGACAACACTGACAAAGAAAACTATTGCCAAAAACATGTAGCAGAGGCAAAAGTGGAGATGGGAGCAGTTGGAGGCAGAAGTTCTAGAAGAAGAGAGTTGGCAAGCAGGATGTTTCCTACCTCGTCCTAAAGGTATTGATTCCCCCACTACAACAGCAACTAAAACGTGGTTGGGAAACCTGTCCACTACCCCACTGCACAACGGATAATGGAAACAGAAGTCCCTATATTAGAAACACAAGCTACTAATCTATTCCACCAGAATAATAATCCCACCCTTCTGAAACAATCACTACAAATAACATCCTATGACCCAGATTTCATCCTTAGATGGGCAAACGGGTGTTCCCAAACAAAAAGACAAACAGACAACCAACAATCACTGCCATCTTGAGCAAAAACAGTACTATAAACTAGAGTCAACCTGCTTCGACAACTTGCAGGACGAGAAGTGAGGGAAAATGAATGCGGCAGATAAAACAATACTTTTTTTTTTTTTTAAGTTGAGCAAATTGTATGCTTTGACTTGTGCACTTTTTTTTTTAACGTTTATTTATTTTTGAGACAGAGAGAGACAGAGCACGAATGGGGGAGGGTCAGAGAGAGAGGGAGACACAGAATCCGAAACAGGCTCCAGGCTCTGAGCCATCAGCCCAGAGCCCGACGCGGGGCTCGAACTCACGGACCGCGAGATCATGACCTGAGCCGAAGTCGGCCGCCCAACCGACTGAGCCACCCAGGCGCCCCAAAACAATACTTTTAATAAGCATAATTGACAACTTCATATTTGAAAGGAGAGCAAACCAGTGAAAAGAAATAACTAGAGATTTTATAAATTTAAAATATGATTTTCAAACTTTAAATATACGTATAGGTGGAAAAAAAGAAAAAGAAATTGAAAAAGTACAAAGGGGATGAATTACACAAGAGACACAACTGAAGAATAAGCTAGTAGGTTGGATGATTGAGCTGAGGAATATTCCAAGAGCAAATCCAACAGAGCTAAAACAGATTCAGTATGACCAAAAAGTTAAATGACATAAAAGAAAGACGAAGTCCCAGAATCTACCTAAAAGGAATTCCAAAACAGAAATGTTGGAAAAGAAGAAATTTTTAAACATCTACTAGAATAAAATTTCTCAGAGCTGAAGAATCTTTATTTTAAAGAATGTCAGGCAATTAATGTAAAAGGGTCCACGCCCCATAATTAGATACCTAGAAACAAAATTTCTAAACCCAAAAGATAAAGAGAAAACCAAAGAAAAGAAAGCAAACAGATAAGTTAGTCACTAAAAAAAAAGAAACAGACTATCATGAGGTATTAATATGGTGACATTGAATGTCAGAAGATATTGGTGTCACTCTTATGTCTTAAGGAAAATTACATGAGGCTAGAATCTTACACTCAGTCAAACTAACATTCAAGGAGTAATGAAGATAGTTTCAGATTTATAGAGATTTAGAAATTGACCATTCATGCACCATCCCTAAAAGAATGACTTAGACATAGTGCAGCAAAAACAAAAACAGAAAAAAAGAAAAAGTCACTAAAAAAGAGGATAATTGGGCTTGAGAGGAAATAAATAGTAACAAATAAACAAATGAATCCTATAGTGAAATTTAAATAGTTAGTGATGCATAATGAAAATGTAAATAATAATCTGAATTCAAAAAATAATAATAATAACCCTGGAGAAGAAAGAAAGCTGGACTCCAAGGAATGGAAATGTTTGGAACATTCCCAGGTGTGGAGGTAACTGTGCCCCTTCCAAGGGAAAGCAGGCCTAGAAGTAAATAGGTGGCCCACCTGCTAAGGAACTTTGGCCAGATCCGTCTTGTGGTTTTATTGTTCACATACAGCACCTTTGTATCTTTGTGGCACATCTCTATTGCCCCACACCTTCCGCTAAGCCTCGTGAAAAGTCATAGTCATGGTCTCAGCTATGCTGAGGGGATTGGGAATACTATTCTGTCCCTTTCATGGCCAAGAGAAGGCAAGAGTGAGAGGGAAAGAGGGCAAGAGAGAAACAGAATGAGAGAGAGAGAGAGAGAGAGCACCAGGTCAGCCATATTAAAAGCTTTCAGAAGCCCATGTTGACAAAGTGAGAGGAACAGAAAGATATCTGAGATGCACCCTGAGTTGCAGAAATCACCAGGCTCAGGTAGGGGCTAATTCCAGCAAATTGTTGGGGGCCCTTGCTGGAAAAAGAGGTACAAGAAAGGAAGTATAACCTATTTTGTGGCCACGGACTAGTAACGCAGGGGACTTACCAGGTTACAGTAAGAAATTTTATCCTAGTCCGAGCTTAATTATTCAGGAAGCCACAAACGCCACTGAGATCACAAGATGCTCTCAGAAGAGGGAAACTATCATTCCTGCACTCTGTGGCTCAATTAGGGAAACCATTAAAGCAGACTCTCATCAATACGAGGCTACCGACGAAACCTCAGGTGTCCCTATTTTCTTGAACCCACATAAATCTGATTACACGCAGACAACATGGGTTATACCAGCTCCTGTTCTGCTCATGGGAGAAAGGACAGGTTGGAGTTCTGCTCAAATAATAATCTGAATTAGAGGGGAAAAGGCTTAAAGCTAGAAACGGAAATATCATTGGGCTCTTATATATCAAGTCACCTAATCACTTGTTCTTCAGTTGAAAAAATGGAAACTCTTTTAGATAATTAAAGATGCTTTGATTGAAAATTAAAGAGAATTTAATTCTTTAAAAATTAAAGAGAATTTATGGGGCACTTGGGTGGCTCAGTGGGTTGAGCATCCGACTTCAGCTCAGGTCAGGATCTCGCTGTCCGTGAGTTCGAGCCCCGCGTCGGGCTCTGTGCTGACAGCTCGGAGCCTGCAGCCTGCTTCAGATTCTGTGTCTCCCCCTCTCTCACACGCTGTCTCTCTCTTAAAAATAAATAAACATTTGAAAAAAATTTTAATTAAAGAGAATTTAATTCTTTAAAAATTAAAGAAATTTAATTCTTTAATTAAAAATTAAAGAGAATAAAATGCATTTGCTACATATTGACACCTAAAAAGTGAGAAGCAATAAACAGACGTTAGAAATTTTAGGCTATTATTAGGCCTATTTAAAAAAAAAAGGATGTGTTGGGGTATCTGGGTGGTTCAGTTCGTTAAGAATGATTCTGGCCTTGGGGCGCCTGGGTGGCGCAATCGGTTAAGCGTCCGACTTCAGCCAGGTCACGATCTCGCGGTCCGTGAGTTCGAGCCCCGCGTCAGGCTCTGGGCTGATGGCTCAGAGCCTGGAGCCTGTTTCCGATTCTGTGTCTCCCTCTCTCTCTGCCCCTCCCCTGTTCATGCTCTGTCTCTCTCTGTCCCAAAGATAAATAAACGTTGAAAAAAATTTAAAAAAAAAAAAAAAAAAAAAGAATGATTCTGGCCCTCAGCTCAGGTCGTGGTCTCACAGTACGTGAGTTGGGAGTCCCACATCGGGCTCTGCACTGACAGCGTGGAGTCTGCTTGGGATTCTCTCTCTCCCTCACTCTCTGCCCCTCTGCTGCTGGCACCCTCTCTCTTTCTCTCTCTCTCAAAACAAATGAATATACTCAAAAAAAATTTTTTAATACAAAATAAAAAAATGATATGTACTCCTACGGCAACAAGTGAACGAAACTCCCTTGCCCTCCTCATCTGCCCTCTTTTTTAGAGTAGCTAATCATGTTTTATAATTTTATTTTGTCTCCTTTGTTGGCTCTTTTAGCTATCATGTAGTATATAATTATTTATGAATTGCTCTAAGGATGACGACATGCACTATTAACTTAAACATACTCTGCACGACCTCATGTATAATGTTATAACTTTCAGACAGTGGATTCCATTTCCGCCTCTGCACTAATGTTATTGCTATACATTTTACTTCTCCATATGTTAGAAACCCTACAATACCATTTATTTCCTCCAAACCACCAAGCATCTTTTAAATAAATTAATACATTTTAAAATTCATTTATATTTGCTTACGTATTTACCGTCGTGGCTCCTCTTCATTGTCTCGTGCAGGTCCAAATACCCTCTCATAAAATTTCCTTCATCTTGAAAGCAATTCTCTTCACATTTCTTGGAGTGAAAGCCTATGGTGATAGAACCTCTGGGCTTTCATTTATCTGAAAGTGTCTACCTTCATTTTTGAAAACAAAAAAAATTTGATGGATACAGAACTCAAAGGTGACAGTTTGGTTCCTCTTTCAAGCAATTTAAAAATGTTATTCTATGGCTTTCCAGTGCATTATTTCTGATGAGACACTGATGGTAATTTTGGCATTGTTCCCCTATAAGAAATACGACTTTTAAGATTTTCTCTTTATCCTTGGTTTCCAGATATTTTACTATAGTTTAACCTGTTGTGGCTTTTTTTTGTGTGTATATGCTACTTAGGGTTGACATTTTTCATTAAATGGAAGTTTTGAAGTCAATATTTTCTAATTGTTTCTGTCTTTCCTCCTTTTGAGATAAAATTACATGTTATGCCACATGATATTTCACTTGATGTTGGTTCAGTTCACCTTATCTGTTGGTATTTTTCTCCACATGTTTCAGATTCAGACTCTATCCTCAAGATCAGTGAAATTTTCCTCAGCAAGTTTTTAATCTTCCACTAAGCCCATCAGCAAAATTTTCATTCAGATATTGTATTTTTTTAATTCAAAAATCCCTACTTCATTCTTTTTTATAGTTTTTTTTTTATATTGGGATTCTCCATCTCTTCTCTCATTTTGTGAATATTTTCCTGTAAGTCCTTGGACATAATAATAGCTGTTTAGAAGTCTTTGCCCATTAATTCCAAATCGGTCATCTCTAGGTCTGTTTCTATTGACTTGTTTTTCTTGAGTGTGGGTCATATTCCCATTTCTCAGGGAATAGGTGGAACAAATTGAAAACAAATAGCAAGATGGTAGACTTAAACCTAACCACATCAATAATTAATTACATTAAAAAATAAGCAGAACGGGGGCGCTTGGGTGGCTCAGTCGGTTGAGCGTCCGACCTCAGCCCAGGTCACGATCTCACGGTTCGTGAGTTCGAGCTCCGCATCAGGCTCTGGGCTGACGGCTCAGAGCCTGGAGCCTGCTTCCGATTCTGTGTCTCCCTCTCTCTCTGCCCCTCCCCCATTCATGCTCTGTCTCTGTCTCAAAAATCAATAAACATTAAAAAAAATTTAAAAAATAAGCAGAACAGAGGCTGCACTTCAATTTAAAAGGTAAAAACTGTAACCTATTTCAACTGAGAAAGTAGGATATTAGAATGCCACTCCCTAACAGTAAAAAAAAATATATTAAGGCAACCCACAAAATCATATATTTTACTGAAACCATTAAAGCGGTGAAGTCTTAACACAACTTCTCAGCTCCAAAGGGTTAGCAAGCCCTTTAAGAAACATTCTTACCTGAATTGCTTGACTTTTTGCAGACTACAACAAGAGGCACCTACCATGAAGAAAGTAAGAGGAAAACAACTGAAAGTTTCTCAAGTTCTTAAAGGTTAGATGTAGCATGATGGTTATAATCCCTAAGACCTTCACAGTTACAAAAGGAGTCATGGTCACTAGCCAGGTCTTTTCCATAGGCTTGTACTAGGTGCTCACAGGAAACATGAGGGCAGAGTGGGACCTCATAGAGTCCCCTTATTGTGCACAGGCACAAATCTCATCCTTTTCCTGGATCCTTCTCTCATACAAAACATTTGAGTTATTGGGGGAGCAATTGAAAAGCCTCTCATCAAGGAAAGATCCCTTGCCCCTGGGGAAGGGGTAGAAGCAAAAGCTAACTGCCACTGGGAAGTGGTTGGAAACCCACTCTCCCCAGCCCCAGATAAGGGTACACCTGTCTTGAAGGAAAGGCTAGAAGCAAAAGCCTCTGCCAACGGAGGAGGGCCATAAAACCCCATGGACCCGAGATCTTGCCCTAATACATAGTTAAGATCTGTTATCATCGGTGAAAGGAGACAAACAGTGTTTTCCTCTAAGACATCCCACCGACATTTGACTGCCAAACGGGAGAGTGGAAAGAGAGGACAGGACGTGGGAGAAAGTCCCAACCCTAACGGTTAGACACATGGTGCCTGCCTAAGAAAAGGGATAGAGCAGGAGATCTAAGGAAAGGCCCAGTTTACTACGATGAATTTCGCACTCAGCAACAAGCAATTCCAGTCTCTTGCTGGGTAAGGGACAAGAGCCTCGGGAGGTACACTCTCTATGACATAGGCCTTCTGGATCTGCTAAAATCTGAGGATGGAATGGAACCACTGAGGAACACTCCCTATCATTTCAAGGCACACACTAAACGCAAAGTGGCTCACGATTTGGAGGAATTTGACATCCGTAATCCATTGGAGGTACTATATAGTAAAAGAAAAAGCCAAAGGAAGGTTAGCTACATGCTAGACCCACCCAACCACCCCCACTAATGGGCTAACAAAAGAAAAGACATGCCTATTTTGGAGTGTAAGTACTATACATGCTCTATTACGCTCTCCTGTTCTTTTATATATAATAACCAGCATTCAATCAAAAATTATAGAACACATCAAAAAATCGATATATTATATAGTATTTACATATGTGTGTATGTATAAATAACTTTTATTTATATTTATACATAAGTTCATATATGTATAAATATATTATGACCCATTTTTAAGAGATAAAGAATGTCAACAAAAACATACACAACCAGATGTTAGAATTATCATACAGGCTCTTTAAAATAACAACAAAGATGGGGCGCCTGGGTGGCGCAGTCGGTTAAGCGTCCGACTTCAGCCAGGTCACGATCTCGCGGTCCGTGAGTTCGAGCCCCGCGTCGGGCTCTGAGCTGATGGCTCAGAGCCTGGAGCCTGTTTCCGATTCTGTGTCTCCCTCTCTCTCTGCCCCTCCCCCGTTCATGCTCTGTCTCTCTCTGTCCCCAAAATAAATAAACGTTGAAAAAAAAATTAAAATAACAACAAAGAATGTATTAAAGTATCTAGAAAAATAGGTGTAAATATTCATGAATATATGGGGAATTGACAAAAAAGGTTGAAAACTATTTTTTAAAAGAGTGAAATGAAAATGCTAAAAAATTAACCAAATCATGAAAAATCTACCTCTAACACCTTGCTTAATAATGAAAAAGTTAAATACTCTCCACCTAAACTCAGGAAGAAAGCAAGGATATTTACTCTTACAATTCTATTCGATATTATACTGAAGATCCTAGCTAGCACTAAAAGAAGAAAAAGACACATAAGCCATACAGGATAGAAAGTGAAAAGTAAAACTAGCTTTATTTGTAGACAACATAATTGGGTATGTAGAAAATCATTAAAAATGTAGAAAATAAGGCTAGCAAATAAATGTAGTAAGATCATAAAAGACTTAATATTTGAATAATATTAAAAAAATTTGTTTGTAAAACAAGCAAAGAACAATTGGGCAAAGAAACTTTAAAATAACACTTTTTAAATTTAAAAACATATTTAAAAATATAAAATACTTGGACCTAATATAATAAAAGATACCTAATTCTTCTACACCAAAAACTATATCACATGGCTGAGAGAAATTTAAAAGATAAAAGCAAATGGAGAGGTAACCTTGTTTAGCTTTTGGAAGATTCAGTATTGTTAAGATGTCAGTTCTCTCCAGATTGATATCTAGATTCAACATATTTTCAATAAAATCCCAGTAAGCTTTTTATAGAAATTGACAAGCTGATTATAAAATTGATATGCAAATGAAAGGACCTAGAACGGTTAAAACAATCTTGGAATTGAAGTTTCTAGTTGTAAGATTTGCATTCTTATGTCTAGACACTTCACATGACTTTATTTTTTTTTTTAATGTTTATTCATTTTTGACAGAGAGAGAGAGAGGAAGACAGAGCATGAGCGGGGAAGGGCAGAGAGAGAGGGAGACACAGAATCTGAAGCAGGCTCCAGGCTCTGAGCCATCAGCACAGAGCCTGACATGGGGCTCGAACTCACAGACTGTGAGATCATGACCTGAGCTGAAGTTGAACGTTCAACCAACTGAGCAACCCAGGCGCCCCCACATGAATTAAAAAAAAAAAGAAATCTAAATACTTAAGATGAAGCCACAATAATTAAAATAGTATGGCATTGGCAGAAGGCTGAAAAATAGATCAAGGGAACAGAAAAGAAAGTACAGAAATGCACTAGCATTTGTAAAGGCACAAAAACAATTCGGTGGGGAAAGAAAAGTTCCTCAACAAATTGTACTGAAAAAACTAGGTATCTATATGATTGAAACTCAATCCCTGTCTCACACCATATACAAAAATTAGTTTCAGATGGATCACAGACCATGTGAAAAAGCAAAAACTGTGAAGCTTCTATAAAAAAACATGGAAGTGTCCATAGATAAGTGAATGAATAAAGATATGGTATACATATACAATGGAATATTACTCAGCTATAAGAAGGAATGCGATCTTACCATTTGTGATAATATGGATGGATCTAGTGAGTATTATGCTAAGTGAAATAAGTAAGACAATTAAAAACAAATATTACAAGGTTTCACTTATATGTAAAAACTAAAAATCAAAACAAACAAACAAACAAAAACAAATAGAAACAGCCTTATCAATACAGAGAACAAACTAGTAGTTACCAGAAGGGTGGGGGTGGGGGGGGTATAGGCAAAATAAGGAATTAAGAGGCACAAACTTCCAGTCGTAAAATAGATAAGTCAGGAGTATAAAGAGTACATCATGATTAGAAAATATTGTCAATAATATTGTAATAACATTGTATGCTGATGGATGGTAACTACACTTATCATTGTGAGCATTATATAATGTATCGAATTGTCAAATCACTATGAACAGCTGAAACTAATATAACATTGTGTGTCGATTATCCTTCAATAATAACAATTATTTTTGAGAAAAGAAAACATGGGAGAATACCTTCATGACCTTGGGATAAGCAAAGATTTCTTGGGATACAGAAAGCACTAATCATAAAAATAATATTGATATATTCAGCTTCATCAAAATTAAATGCTTCAGCTCACCAAACACCTATAATAGAATGAACACTTAAACCTCACACGGTCAATTTTCACAATATATATGTCTGATAAAGAACTATTTTCCAGAATATGTTAAGAATCTCTATGCTTAATAGTGAAAAGACAACCCAATTTTTTAAGTGGTCAAAAAACTTGAATAGACATTTCCAGAAGAAAGATATGAAAACAACCAATAAGTACATGAAGAAGTGCTCAACGTCATTAATCACGAAGGAAATTCAAATTAAAACCGTGGTGAAATACTACTACAAACTTACTAGAATAGCTAAAATTGAAGTCTAACACCTGTTGGTCTGAAAGTGCATTAAATGTTGGATGTTGGTTAACCCACAGCAGTTGATACATGTTGGCAGGGATGTGGAACAATCTGACAGTTGCCCTCCCCAACCCCAAATTTATATTCCGGTAGAGAGAGACAGACAATAAGTTATAAATACAATAAAAATGGGTAAATGCATAAAATATGAAATAAGTAAATGTGGAGCATATCAGACATTGATAAACGCTGTGGAGAATAATGGGCAGATGATGAGAGATTGGGAATATGAATGATCTGCAATAGCGTGGATGGAAATCGCAAGTAGGGGATTAGCATTGCGGGTTTCCCCCACTATCCAAAAGTAGAATGTTCCTATGAAAACTTTCATAAGCCAGACTGGTGTAAAGTAAAGAAGCAATTACCATTCATTTACATGGAAACGTTTTTGAGCGCTCCCAGATCCTAAAAATAACCTCTCTTAGTCTTGATCTTGCTAACAGGTGCACAAGATAAGTCAAGATATAACACAGATGCTCACAGACAAAATTCCAAGCGATGGTTCCAGGGAGGGAGTGTGGTTCCCAGGGAGGGAGTTTGGTGGTGCCCCCTTCGCTGCCAGGGGGTGTGCTACCTCTATAATGACTCACAAGTGCTGAATGCTAATTTTGCTTTTCGTCTTTTTTCGTAAAAGCCAAAATCCTCATCAGATTTCTCTTGGTTCGTGAAAACAGATACTAATGTAGGTCTTTTGGAAAGGCAAAGTGGTATAATGCAAACTTCTGAAAAGCAGGGATATTGCCTGAAAAGGTGATATTTGAGAAAAACTGGAAGCAGGTAAGGGATAGAGGCAAGGGAGGAGCATCACACACAGAATGAAGAGCCGGATCCTAAAATAGAAGTGTACCCAGCACGGAGGCCAGGATGGCTGGAAGGGAGTGAGTAGGAGAGAAAATAAAAAGAGATAATAATACACCTGGCATGCAGGAGAAACAAATCATTTACAGTCTTTTAAGCCTTGAAAGGTTTTCAGAATAAGAGTGATAGGATCTGGGTTATGTTTTCAGAGAGCCAATCTGATTGATCTGTGAACTACAGTTAGACAAGGATGATGCTGATGATGCTAATAATGGTAGTGGTGATGATGATGGATAGATAAATATGGCTTTATACACACACACATCTATCTTTTTCATAAAAAGACGCTTCTGATTATTTGTCTCCTTGTCTTTCAGAGTAACAGTCCTATTTAACGTAAGTGGGAAGGTCAATGTAGTTTACTCAGCAAACGTGTAACAGGTCTCCCTAGGTGTGTGACACTATCCATGGTACTGAAGATGCTGAGGAAACAAGTTAAAAGGTTATTTCTGTTATGGTGAAAACCAAGAAATAGCAAACCAGAAAATACACAAAACAATCAGTTATAATAAATATGGTGGGGGGGGAGTAGACAGGTGAGGTAGAAAGTGACATGATGGCTACTTTAAAGATGATGGGGGGAAGACACTCTGAAAAAGGGCAATTAAGCTAAGACCTAAGACTCTAATATGGTCAAGGGAAGAAGAACAGAGGGAATCCCTTATGCACAGATCTTAAAGCAAGAAAAATAAACTTATCCTGATCAAGTGGCTCAGAATTACAGTGGCATTAGATCGTATTAGTTTTGGGGAAACTGGAGAATGAAGCAGGGCCCGGATTATGTGGTTTGAATTCGGACAATAGTAAAAGAGACAGTGTGGACAGACTGAGTTCAGGATGCGACTGGGTGGGGCACCTGGGTGGCTCAGTCGGTTAAGCATCTGACTTCGGCTCAGGTGATGATCTCACGGTTCATGGGTTTGAGCCCCGAGTCAGGCTCTGCGCTGACAGCTCAGACCCTGGAGCCTGCTTCGGATTCCATGTCTCCCTCTCTCTGCCCTTCCCCACATGCTCTCTGTCTCTTTCTCTCTCAAAAATAAATAAACCTTAAAAAAAGAATTCTTTTTCTTTTTTTTTAAACAATGGGACTGAGTAGAACTGAGAAAGGAAGTCTGAGGCTTTTATATGGACTTGGTCACCTATGCCTTTTGTTCTAGGACTTGCTACAGAGAAGATGGTCTTCAAGCCCATGGAAACTTCAAATGCTTGCGCTTATTTGGTAAATATCTATGTCTAAGGCATAGTTTGAAATTCCATGCAGTCGCCTCTCACGCGTGCTGAAACTCCCTAGAAAAACTCCAGACAGCAGGATTTTTTTTTTTAATAAAGCAACTTCTTTTTTTTTTTTTTTTTTTTTTCTTGCCTCGGAAACTGGGACAGCATGCCCTGGGTTTCCTTGCCAGGTCAGTGGCATCTGAAGTAAAAAGGTGAAAATCAGTGCAGCCCAAAGAAAGAGGACAGTGTACAAGTAGAACAGAGCAAAGGCTCAATTTATCCAGCATCACTGAGGAATCACGATTCTGTGCGAGTGATTTTTCCGGTTCTCACCGAGCTAAAAAGGAACAAGAAATAAAAAAAACAAAAACAAAAAACAACCTTCTCAAAGTAAGCAGCCCTACTCACGTTCGACTTCTTTAACAGTTTTATTGAACAAAGCATAGATTTTTGAGTCAAACTGGTGCAAATGCAAATGCCAGCTGTTCCCTGTGCATTATGTATCCACGAGCCAGAGCACTTGAATTCTCTAAACGTCCATTTCCTCATTTACAAAAAAAAATAACGTATCCTCGGCATGTGTTAGTTGTGGGAATTAAGGGAGCTAATTTGTAAAGAAACTGGGCATCAAATGTCAACACTTTCTGGCGGCCAATGGGTATTTTGTAATGTCATCCTGGAGGAAACAGGCACTGTTAAGCTGTACAAGGAATACAAATCATGCAGCTGGAATATAACGTGATCGAGAAGTCTTTCTTTAACAGCTGGCGTGCAAGAGAAAATCACAGCAGAGTCCCCTGCGACTTTCATTGTTAGAAAACCCACGTGCTAATAACAATAAGAATTGTCTCATTTATTCTCAAGCATGGGGGTTGTTGCTGACTCCTTATTAATAGTTGCAAGAAGTAAATAAATCACGTCACAGAGAGAACCGACGCTGGATTTGGGACATTCCCCCCCCCAGGAAGCTCTCCAACCCCTTACTTCGCTTCCAAAACTTCATACAGTTGAATTACACTAAAAGTCATCATCAAATATTGACATGATCAACGAAATAATAAATGATCAGAGAACCATCAGAGGTAAGGGAGAGGGGGAGAGTAATAACAATTATATGTTGCATACAAGGCATGAGCCACATGCTTTGCTGGATCATTTTCATCCTTCCACCAGCTCTTAAGGAGGATGCCATTCACCATTTTGCAGAAGAAGAAACCATTGCAGGCAGGGGGTAGGTAATGTGCCCAAGGTCACACAGCTGTTAAAGAGGCAGAGGCAGGATTTGGACCCAAGACCGTCCGACTCCAAATCCCAGGTGATTTCCACCACACCAGGAGAAAAGGAATCACCATCCTGGGCAGTTTCACAGAAAGACAACCAGCAACTTCAAGGATGGCTATGATTTTTTCGTATTTACTTTTTAATTTACATCCAAGTTAGTTAGCATCTAGTGCAGTAATGATTTCAAGAGTAGAATCCAGTGATTAATCCCCTACATATAACACGCAGTGCCCATCCCAGTGAGTGTCCTCTTTAATGCCCCTTGCCCATTTAGCTCATCTCCCCACCCACAACTCCTCCAGCAACCCTCAGTTTGTTCTCTATATTTAAGAGTCTCCTGTGTTTTGACCCCTTCCCTGTTTTTATATTGTTTTTGCTTCCCTTCCCTTATGTTCATCCATTTTGTATCTTAAATTCCACATATGAGTGAAATCATATGATATTTGTCTTTCTCTGACTAATTTCGCTTAGCGTAATACCCTCTAGTTCCACCCACGTAGTTGCAAATGGTAAGATTTCATTCTTTTTGATTGCCGAGTAATACTCCATTGTATATATACACCACACTTTCTTTATTCATTCATCTATCGATGGACATTTGGGCTCTTTCCATACTTTGGCTATTGTCAATAGTGCTTCTATAAACATTGGGGTGTACATGCCCTTTCAAAACAGCACACCTGTATCCTTTGGATAAATACCTAGTACTGTGATTGCTGGGTCGTAGGGAAGTTCTATTTTTAATTTTTGGAGGAACCACCCACACTGTTTTCCAGAGTGATTGCACCAGTTTGCATGCCCACCAGCAGTGCAAAAGGGTTCCTCTTTCTCTGCATGCTCGCCAACATCTGTTGTTGTCTGAGTTGTAAATTTTAGCCATTCTGACAGGTGTAAGGTGGTATCTCATTGTGGTTTTGATTTGTGTTTCCCTGACGATGAGTGATGTTGAGCATTTTTTCATGCACCGGTTGGCCCTCTGGATGTCTTCTTTGGAGAAGTGTCTATTCACGTCTTTTGCCCATTTCTTCACTGGATTCTTTGTTTTTTGGGTGTTGAGTTTGATAAGTTCTTTATAGATTTTGGATACTAACCTTTTATATGATATGTCGTTTCCAAATATCTTCTCCCATTCTGTCAGTTGCCTTTTAGCTTTGTTGATTGTTTCCTTCCCCACCCCCCCCGTGCAGAAGCTTTTTATCTTGATGAGGTCCCAATAGTTCAATTTTGCTTTTGCTTCCCTTGCCTCCGCAGACGTGTTGAGTAAGAAGTTGCTGTGACCGAGATCAAAGAGGTTTGCTTGCTTTCTCCTCTAGGATTCCAATGGCTCGCCGTCTTACATCTAGGCCTTTTATCCCTTTTGAGTTTATTTTTGTGTATGGTGTAAAAAAGTGGCCTAGGTTCATTCTTCTGCCTGTCGCTGCCCAGTTTTCCCGACACCATTTGCTGAAGAGACTGTCTTTATTCCATGGGATATTCTTTCCTGCTTTGCCAAAGATTATGCACTTGTGGGTCTATTTCTGGGTTCTCTATGCTTTTCCATTGATCTGTGTGTGTTTTTTTTTGTGGCAGTACCATACTGTCTCTATGATTACAGCTTTTTAATACATCTTGAAGTCTGGGATTATGATGTCTCCAGCTTTGGTTTTCTTTTTCAGGATTGCTTTGGCTATTCGGGGTCTTTTCTGGTTCCATATAACTTTTAGGATTGTTTGTTCTAGCTCTGTGGAGAATGCTGGTGCTTTTTTTGAGAGGGAGTGCATTGAATATGTAGATTGCTTTGGGTGGTATCGACACTGTAACAAAATGTGTTCTTCCAAAGGGATGGGTATGATTTTAAAAAGAAAGTGAATATTCAGTAAAAAATTATATTG
The DNA here is from genome assembly GCF_018350155.1 of Leopardus geoffroyi. Taxonomy (NCBI): domain Eukaryota; kingdom Metazoa; phylum Chordata; class Mammalia; order Carnivora; family Felidae; genus Leopardus; species Leopardus geoffroyi. The sequence continues at coordinate 32,884,280 of NC_059327.1, read as the reverse complement.
TACAAGCTTTGCTTTTCTTTGTTACATAGCTTTTCCATTGGATGTTGTGCAGCGGTACATAGTTAGCATTATCACCCTCTGCTGTTCCCCCTGCCCTCTGCCACTTGGATTCCTTAGTGGCTCTCACCCTGGTCCTCTGAATGGGGGAGAGCCTCTGCACACAAGATGCAGAGCATCACCTTCACCTTCCATCCACGTCCACCTTGTCAAGGCCCGTCTACTTGACATTCTTACTCTAAATCCTTTCCTTCTTGGCCATTCCCATAGGACCACTCAACTCTGACTCACAACCTACAGCCAGGATGGGAAGACGGCTTTTCCCAAAGTCAGAAAGGATAGCAGTGTCTCTACAAGAAGTTCTCAGTGAGAGAGCAGTGCAAAGACCCCTGGAGAGCAAAGGGTTATTTTTTTCCTTTCATCAAAAATCCTCAAGCAGTGATTCACATCATGCTGGGAGTTGCAGTCACCCAGGGACTTCAGAAATACCGTAACATATTTAGTTAGAACTCTGCAGAAACCCTCTCTCTCTCCATGAAAATCCTGAGGCACAGGACTACTTAACTTTCTCCCTGACAAAAGTTAGATTCATTTTTCAGGAAAGTATACCTTTTATTATTGTGCTGCGCTCATTTAAAAATTATCCAGAGCTTATCTCAAGAAAATTTAACTGGCGAAAGGCTTATCGGGTGCCTCCTGGGACTCACCCATCACAGCTGCAGCCCACAAATGCTTAGTCACAATATCACGTCAAGGGAGAAAAAAGGGAAGAAAACAAGAATATAGTGTCTTTTATAATTTCTACAGATAAGTCAGTACAAAACAACTTTATTCTCTTTTGGAGAAGATATTAAAAACAATAACTCTGCTTTCTCTCCTTATAATATCTCATATTCGAATCGTCGCTTTTAGTGTTCCAAAATGCTTTCATAACCCATTGTATCACTTTATGTTCCAGTCACAGAATAGAGGAAAAGGAATATTATCCATATTTTATTAGTTAGGTGAGGCAAGGGGCACTACGGGATGCCCCAAAGTTCACATGGCTGGTTAGTGACAGAGCCAGGCTAGAGCATTCATTGTAACTTCTGAAGCTATTTTCTCTCTTAGACTTCTTATTCTTCCTACCGCCTTTCCTATTTCTATGAAGGGAACCATTCTGTAGTCATTCGACAAATATTTGTTGGGCAGCTATTATTTGACAGGACCAGATCTAGGAGGCAGAGGTACATTGGTGAAGACAGGTAATTTCTCTACTCTCAGGAAACATACTTTCTAGTGGGAAAGACAGACAAAACACAGCAGATTTAAAAACCAAGGAAAGATCGAACTCTACTAAGCGCTCTGCCATTTGTGTTGGCAAATGGCTGGGCACCATTTTTAGTCGAGGTGCATCACCACCCTCCCTGTCCCCAGGGTTTGTAACCTCGAGCCCTTTGTCCCTTATAGCTCCTATCCCACCTATTGTTATTGTCAAATGCTATCACTACACTTAGCAACTGCTCGATGTTTCCCCTCCCTTCCAGTCCCGCCATCACCCCCTTGACTCAGACCCTTGGTCTGTCAGGTGACGTCTCCAACACCTGTCCAGCTGCCCTCATGCCTCCAATCTCTCCAACACACCTTTCCTAGTCTTACCAAATTGGTCTTTGCAAAACCCATGTGGTAAAACCCATGAAAAAAGAAAACTGTAGTATAGAACTCAAGATTCTATCCACTCTGATCCAAACTTCTCTCCTAAAGTTATTCCCCAGCAAATGAAATCTCTTACTCTTCTCCATACTACCCTTCCACTTTTCTGCTTCCACACCATTGTTCCCGTCACTCCTTCTATTTCAGATCCCCGGGCCCTCCCAGCCTGTCTCTAAAGCCTGCTTTTCCATGACCAGCTTCAAAGACATCTCTGCTCCAGGAATGAATGAGCAAATGCGTGGATGAATAAAATGGACTCTGGTGACTCCCCTGCTCTGCTTTTGTCATTTGATTAGGTTTTTGCCAATTAGCACTTTGTCTCCTATCTTGCCCTTTGCCTCTCCAGGTGACTATGATTTTCCCCCACCCTTTCACCGGCACATAGGCTAATTCGGTTCTGTAATGTTCCTTATTTGCTTCAGGTTGTCAGCTATAGACTTCTGCTATAGCTTCTGCTTCTTCTGCCTCATGTCCCCCAGTGCATAAACAGCTTGCCCCAGTGTGATCTCCCGCTGATGGCACCGACACCCCAGGAGTAGATTCAGAATTCAGACCTTTTCTGACAATGCTTTGGGATTCCCATAAAACTCAAACAGATCTCAAACTTCATATCCTTTCAGAGCCTCCTTTGGTACTTTTTTCCCCTTAAGGCTCAGCAAAAATGCTTTCAAGAGCACCTGAATGAAAGGGACAGGGGAGCACGGTGAATAGTTTCTATAGAAAATCAATGGCTACTAAAAATATCCCGCATGAAATCCCTGAATGAAGCATTGCTGGTCTTGGCAGAAACCTTTGGGGAGCTCGTGGGCTTTGGCTGTGAGTCTCATGGGGACAGTTCCCAGAGTGGAGGGTATTTTTCTTTCAAACAATGACTTTGCTTGCATTGTGTGCTGCAGCTGATATTTAGACCTCTCGGATAGCAATATGCTCCGATCTGCATAATGCTGTGTTCACGTGACCATTGATGAGTGAAGACTCAAGAGGAAAACTTTAAGGCCAAAATGGTTGGGAAAATGCCTGGGTCCTTCAGGGCTCGATTTCACAAAGCTTGAGATCATGTCCTGGGCTGAAACCCCGAGTCAGAGGCTGAACTGACTCAGCCACCCAGATGCCTCATGCCCTTGGTTTTCATAGTGAGCAAGGAAGCTGCTGACCATCATGACTGCAGTCACCAGCCACCTCCACATCCCCTCATTCCCTAAGTAGCTCTCCCTCTAAGTCTCCACAATGGCTACTTCAAAACTTACTACTCTACTACTCACCTACTCTCTTTAAATCATCTGTCCACTTCATGGTCACAGCCATCTTCCATTTCACCGAGAAAATGGGAGCCTGCAGGCAGGAATTCTCTCAGCCGTGCACGGCCCCATCTGTAGTTGGGTCCCGATCTCCATCCCGTCCCTCTTCTTCTCCTTACAGTGCGAGAGCTGCTCTGTTCCCTGCCTAACGCTCACTTCTCCCCCTGTACTCCAGATCTTACCCCCTCCTTCATCAAATATCCTTATATCTCTTTTTCTGTTGGCCTCTTCCCACTCAACAGGAAGAACACATGCTCACTTTGCACACATACTGGACACACAGAAAAGCAAAAGCAGAAAAGCCACAAAACTGTTTACGACACAGCCTCTGTCGTCTCACTGTCGCCTTCCCTTAGCTCCTTATCTCACTGAAATCTGTCTTCTCCCCAGTACCCTACTGAAATTGCTGATGCTAAGTATTGCCCCGGGTCTGACTCTCTTCATTCGCCACATGTTCTTAAAATAAACTCAAGCAATCTTATTGCCTTGATGTTCACCTATTTGCTGATGACACACAAGTCTCTCTAATCTCTGTTCAAAGCAACAACAACAAATGGAAGCCAGCCTTGAAAATTCCCTGAACAGACAAAACCAGGTTAGTCACAAACAAAGCTTAATTTTGCTTATTTTGCAAGGCAAACTTGACCTGGGTCATTTCCTGATTATGTCTCTGAAATCAAAAGCAAAACTTAAACTTTTTGCCAAGGTTGATACGAGGTAGCAACGGCTGGCTAATTCCTAATCACTGAAGAAAATCCTACTATTACAGCCAATCACTGTGAAGATTGACTGATTTCTCCCTCTACAACAATATATCTGTGAGGGGCGCCTGGGTGGCTCAGTTGATTAAGCATCTGGCTCTTGATTTCGGCTCAGGTCATGATCTCACAGTTTGTGGGTCGAGCCCCGTATCCAGCTCTGTGCTGAGAGTGCAGAGTCCGCTTGGGATTCTCTCTCTTTTTCTTCCTCTCTCTCTCTCTCTCTGCCCTCCCCCGCTCGTTCTATCTCTGTCTCTCTTTCTCTCTCTTTCGCTCTCTCTTTCATTTCCCTCTCTCTCTCAAAATAAATAAACCTTTAAAAATTAAAATATATATATATATATATATATATATATATATATATATATACCCTGTGAACCTTACTCTATGCTTTGGCTTGAGTGCTTCCTGTTTCCAAACTGTGTTTTTGATGTGTGCACCTAACCTTTTACTATTTACTACTTCAGCGATTTGTTGCCTTTAACTCTGTTATTCTGGAACTTTTGACATTTCTTGATGTCAGAAGCAGGATCCAGACAAGACCCTCCATGACTCCCAAGGCGTTGAACAAACAGGTGCTTAGGTACCCATGGAGTCCATTGAACTCACTGCTTTCTCACCAACCCTGGAGTCTGAGGGTAAGTCTCCCTCACTCCTTGTGTTTTGAGTGCTCCAACTTTATTTTGCATGCCTGCATTTTGTTTAAACTTCTTGATAAGTCACCCTGTTCTGTAAAAGAGGGAAAAACATGTGGTCCCTTGTGCTTTCCAATAGCTATGGAAAACAGCGGCCCTCATAATTACATCTTAAGGAACCTGGTTCTCTCTAGTCTAGGGACCAGGATCTTGTGTTTCTTCTGGAAAATGGGTAAAGCTTTGGAATTGCAGTGGCAACATTGGGGAACGTTTAACTTAGATAAGTCCACCTTCAGGAGCACTCTTAAGAGAGGATTCCACACCTCTCAGAGACAGTGAAATGCATTTTCACTGACACGCAAAAGATTTGAAAGACAACATGACTAAAAACATCTCTGGAAGAATCCTCAGAGTAAGTAGCAAATAAAAAAAAATCTGTAGCAAAAATTTGGAGCATCAAAGTAGGTACCCTTAACTTTAGTCTATTTGCCAGAAATACAATTTAGATCCAACATGATGTTGAGTTTTGCACCAGAGATGCGGCTAAAATGTTTTAAGCAAAAACCGTAAAATCTCTGTGTCTCTGTTTATGCATGTATGTTATAAATATGTGATGTTCTTCTGCCTCTAGATAATATTATCAAAATAAATGTTTTCAGAGCCCCTGTTTAACTGGTTTAAAGGAAACTAAGCATTTACTAAGTTAAGCTAAGCAAAGGATATTTATTGAGTATCTAAATCATTTCCAAATAGGATAAACATTAAATGCTAGACATTAGTTTGACTACTTTTTGACTTTTTAAATTGTTTACAAAAAGAAAAAATAAGCTAAAGAAATTTACTTGCCAATTGCATTGCAATACATTCTCACCAGATCTGTAACCAGGGCTATTTTTTTTTTAATTTTTTTTTAACGTTTATTTATTTTTGAGACAGAGAGAGACAGAGCATGAACAGGGGAAGGGCAGAGAGAGAGGGAGACACAGAATCCGAAACAGGCTCTAGGCTCTGAGCTGTCAGCACAGAGCCCGACGCGGGGCTCCAACTCATGGACCGCGAGATCGTGACCTGAGCCGAAGTGGGAGGCTTAACCGACCGAGCCACCCAGGCGCCCCTAACCAGGGCTATTTTTAAGCCGTTTGTCCTTCACGGGCAGTAATTATTTTACTCTGATGCTTTTGAAGAAGTGTTCCTATGAAAGTACTTCATCCTCAAAGAAATTCATGGAAAAGACCCTGACAAGTAACACGGAACTGGAGGTAAGAATTTCTACTGGGGATAATGGAAAACCGATTAATTTATAAAACTGCCTACCCAAAATGACGCAAAATAAGGATTAATCACGTAACACTAAATGAACTGATGAAGATGATTGGAATTTTTATGACTAAATTTAAAACATCCCTGGTTCTTCAATGTTTTGTTTGCAAGATTTAAAGGATCTCTTTTTCCTCTCTCTTTTAAGCTACCTACAACTTACAGCAATTTGGTAAAACGTATCGTTGCAACACACGTTGAAATATTTATGTTTTTCTCCCTACCTGATACCTCCAGAATTTAGAAACTCTTATTAAAGAGTTAAAAATAGGGGCGCCTGGGTGGCGCAGTCGGTTAAGCGTCCGACTTCAGCCAGGTCACGACCTCGCGGTCCGGGAGTTCGAGCCCCGCGTCGGGCTCTGTGCTGACAGCTCAGAGCCTGGAGCCTGTTTCCGATTCTGTGTCTCCCTCTCTCTCTGCCCCTCCCCCGTTCATGCTCTGTCTCTCTCTGTCCCAAAAATAAATGAATAAACGTTGAAAAAAAAATTAAAAAAAAAAAGAGTTAAAAATATTCTTATTTGTCATGACGGTATATGTATTTCCATAAATTCAATAAAAATCTGTTCTCTTTGTAAAAGGACACAACTGGACAAGTCCTTGGCTTGGCTTTCGATTCTCAAGAGGCTTTTTGAAAGGCCAATCTTAAATTCCTTCTGAAAAGTTCCAGCAAAGTAGATTTTTATTTTATTTTATTTTTTTAATTTTTTTAATGTTTTATTTATTTTTGAGACAGAGAGAGACAGAGCATGAACGGGGATGGGTCAGAGAGAGAGGGAGACACAGAATCTGAAACAGGCTCCAGGCTCTGAGCTGTCAGCACGGAGCCCGATGCGGGGCTCGAACCCACGGGCCGTGAGATCACGACCTGAGCCGAAGTCGGACCCTCAACCGACTGAGCCACCCAGGCACCCCAGCAAAGTAGATTTTTTAAAGCCTGTGCGGTCTTTTGTGTTCTTTGGGTAAATACCTACTAGTGCAATTGCTAGCTCATAGGGTAGTTCTGTTTTTAACTAAAGAATACAAAAATATGAATTCAAAGGGATCCATGTACCCCGATGTTTATAGCAGCATTATCTACAACATCCAAATTATGGAAACGGCTTAGGGGTCCGTCGACCGATCAATGGATAAGTTGTGGTATATATATCTGCAATGGATATAGTCGGTCATAAAGAAGAATGAAATCTTGCCATTTGCAACAGTGTGGATGTTACTAGAGAGTATTATGCTAAGCAAAATAAGTCAGGGAAAGACTAATACCATATGATTCCGCGCGCATGTGGATTTTAAGAAACGAAACAAATGAGCAAAGAGAAAAAAGAGAGAAAGAGGCAAGCCAAGAAACGGACTCTTAATTCTAGAGAACAAACTGATGGTTGTCAGAGGGGAAGTGGGGATGGGGGGGTGGGTGAAATAAGTGATGGGGATTAAGGGGCGCACTTGTCACGATGAGTACTGGGTGATGTATGCAGTTGTCGAATCACTGTATCGTACACTGGAAGCTAATATTATACTGTATGTTAACTAACTGGAATTTAAATAAAAACTCAAAAAAATAAAAAAGTAAAAGCCTATATGGTCAGTCACCGTTCTTGCTACATTTACATAAACCATCAGGCCAAGTTTTTCCAAACTAGGCTTAATCTGCAAACAAATTAGTCTCAGAGAGATTCTCTTTGATAAAAGCGGGGTTGATTCTACAAAGAAAAATTATGTTTCAGCAATGCACCTTTGCAGATATCAGATTCTAGTGCTGCTAATTGCCTTTGAGGTCTCATTTTCTACCCGGAGACTGGACTGGATCCTGAATTATTCCAGTTGCCCCCAATATTTGGCTAGAACTCTCCAAATTAACATTTCCAATTTTCTCCCACTTTTTTGACTTACAACCACTATGAAACTAAAACTGCCCCTTTCCTCTGAAGCCATGCAAGGGAAAGCAGGACAGCTTGATGTAAATTTCAGAGAAATCACCACAGAAGCTCGCGGGTGGACAGTCTTCATGCCTATTGCCATGTGGCCACTCCGAAAGGTCACCAGAGACACTGAAACTGCACACCAGGGAAATATGTCAAAGTGCCACTGCTTGCCTTCACTCCATCTGAAGATGCTTAGACCCGACCCCTAGATATCTCCTCGACTGGTTGCTTTCCAGACTCAGAAAGCGAATTTCTAATTTCCTCAAACTATTAACCTTTGGAGGGTTTTTTTCCCCTTAGAAATGCATCTCATTAAATCTCCGGATTCCTCCTATCTCATAGAACCTAATTTAGGGGAAAGCTTACCTGCAACACTGCCTCTTGAAATAAAATATCCTATTTCTCCTGTCCTGAAGTAATCACGAAGACACGTGATTGCTAATATACTGTGCCTATGTAAAAAAAATTTTTTTTAATTATAACCATTTGTTAAAACAAACAAACAGAAACAGAAACCAGCCTTGAAAATTCCCGGAGCAGGTGAAAATAGCTTAACCATATAAACTAAGGCTTGATTTGACTTCTTTTGCAAGACTAACTTCATCTGGGGGCTTTCTCATGGCCCTTTCTTATGCCGCTGAAAATTAGAAGCCAGCCTTAAACTGTTTCCTGTGGTCGGCATGAGGTAACAACCACTGATGGGTTCCCGATCGCGTAAGAAAATTCTAAAGTTATAACCGACCACTGAGAAGAAGAAGCAATCCCTGATTTCTCAGTATACAAGCTGCTTTACGGTGCATACCTGAGCCTCATCCCATGCTTTGGTTTGAGTGCTCCAGGTTTGGAAACTGTCTTTTTGGTGTGTGCACAATAAACTTTTACTAATTCTGCTTCAGTGATTCATTGGTGATTCACCGGTTTCCCCTCTGTTTTTGCTGTTTTGACATCTCTAACGCAGACTTTCTTTCTGAGCTCCAGACCCGTGTATCCATCTACCCCGGACATAGATGTAATGCTTGGATATGCCACTACCCCTTGCACAAAGCTGAACACGGCATCTCCCCTCACCCCACCCCAATCTCCCAGCCCACTGGTTATTTTGCCACACCTTTCGTGAGATGGCCCCATACTTGCTGCCCAAGCAGAAAAAACAAAAACAAAAAAAACCAAAAACCCTGGGATCGTCTTGCCTCCTTTCTTCCTCCCTAACTAACCCCACCCCATACGCTATCACCAGGTTTGGCTGATTCAGCACCTTAGTTTCCGTAGAATATATCCAAGTTACACAATATAATACCTCGAGCAGGATCTACTATAGACTCCGTGATCAGACACGTCCATGGTTATGCAAGAAAATGTTTGAATACGCACAACGCGTGCATATGTAACGATCAATAAAGCAGACCTGCATAATAAGAAAGGCAAAGAGTTTTTCTTTAGTCTGAAGGCAAATGGTAACAGGTAGAAATATGGATCTTAACCAAAACACGAAGAGCATCAGGAGTATAAATACCTGGTCAAGTAGAAAAGACTATTTTCCTGTTAATTTCTTCAAAATAGACCTGACTCAGAAATAAATAAACAAAATAAAATATGCATGAGTCTTTAAAACAAGGTGCCATTTTTTTTTGTTTTATGTTATCTGAAGGGCATATTTTACATAATGAAAAAAAAATTTTAGCCACCACGCTCTACATTACATGTTGAAACATACATTTTCATGTTTGTATACGTTCACGTGGTTTATATCACCTTAATATCATCTCAATATCATCTTGTTGGCTTTATGTGTAGATTTAATATATATGACAACATTTGCATAAAGGACATGGCAAAAAGGATAAACAGGTCCGACAGTTATAAAGTTTCTGTGTCTTATGTGATTTGGTACAATGTGGGTTTTTTTTTATTTTTTTTTAATGTTTATTTACTTTTGAGAGAGAGACAGAGAGAGACAGAGCTCGAGAGGGGAAGGGCCAGAGAGAGAGGGAGACACAGAATCCAAAGCAGGCTCCAGGCTCTGAGCTGTCAGCACAGAGCCCGACGCGGGGCTCGAGCTCACGAACTGTGAGATTGTGACCTGAGCCGAAGTCGGACGCTTAACCGACTGAGCCACCCAGGCGCCCTGGTTTTTTTAATGTTTATTTATTTTTGAGAGAGAGAGGCATAGAATCCGAAGCAAGCTCCAGGCTCTGAGCTGTCAGTGCAGAGCCTGATGCAAGGCTTGAAATGAACCGTGAGATCATGACCTGAGCCGAAGTCAGACGCTTAACCAGCTGAGCCACCCAGGCGCCCCAATGATTCGGTACAATATTAATGCTAAGTAGGCTACTAAAAACTAAGAATTGCATTTTAATAATGCCTAGAGCTACCACTCAAAATAATAATCATAGTGCCAAGAAAAATAGTTTAAGAACCCGTGGATAATTTCAACTTACATTTTGATCATTAATAATAAGAATAGCAAACATGTATCGAGTGCTTTCTATGTGACACTACCTCATTTCATCTCCCAAAAAATCCTATGAAGTCAATACTATTAGTTTTCTCATTTTACAAATGAGCAAAATAAGACTCAGAAATTAAGTGATTTTTCCAGATTTATGACAGGATTACTCCAGGGGCTATCAGACTGCAGTATGAGTTTTTAAGAAAATATATAAAAGGATTTCCCTTTATGTTGTAAATAATGGTAATAGTGAGAAATGTGAAAAAATTAACATAAAATTATAAAACTCTCTCTCACAACAAACACCAATCCTATCATTCCCTAACAGGAGCCTCTGTCAATGGCTTCTTATGTTATCTTAGAAAAAGAAAAAGTTACACAAATAACAATACATAGATTTTTTTTTTAAACAAAAAGCAAGCAGGCTTTCATATTTTTCCACCTGGTGGCTCTTGAAATCTTTTTGGATGCATTTACATAGCTACCTCATTCTTTTTAGTAGCTGCATCCATTTTCTTGTATAGATGTAACAAAATATAATAAATAGGGCCACTGCCGATGGAAAAATGGGTTATTTTCAGTTTGGGGCATTGTCATACAATGCAGCAATTAGCATTCTTGCTGTGCATTTACAAATGTATATGTACAATCAATTCATAACAGTGGAACTTCTGGGTCAAGAGATTGATACACTTCTTACTTTGATAGGTATCACCAAATGGCCATTGATTGATTTCATCAACTCTTGTTTTCCGAAACAGATTCTGAGAGTACGTAGGCTTCTGTGATCTTAGTGACCGTTCAACCTCCCTTCGAGACACCGTAGTATATTTTGGCTTAACAAGACCTCTAATATTTTATGTGGCTGAATCTATTGATTTTGCTCTTTCCGGCTTCCTTTATGGCGTTTAGGCAAAGAACATCCTTCTCCATCCCAATACAAATGAAGTGGTCACCTAAATATTCTTATAGCTTTGCGACTTCACCTTTTACATTGCTCTCTTTTGTCTATACTGGTGTGAGATTTTGTGTAATCAGAGTTTGTGGCAGGGAGTACGTTTTCCCAGTCACCCATTCTAAAAAGCGCATTCGTTCCCCATTGCTTTGCATTTCTTCGTTTATCATATGCTTATGATAATCAGGGTTCATACTAGACAATCATAATTTGCATTGGGTTCTAGTTCCATGGGTTTCCTATAAGGGACGGACAACAGACAAATGGAAAACAGCAACCAGGCAAACAACGTACCTTGTGCTCAACAAATTACAGAGCTTTTCTGAGGAGTTGCTCTGAAGCATGTGGCTTCGCTTTCTACTTTTTCTCTTCATCTAAAATAGCCCAAATGAAAATCCTGTAACACGCTGACATACTAGCATTTTGGTTGACATCTGTCCCCACTTCATTATTAAGCAAGCAACTTGGCACACTAAAATTTCTAGGGCATCGGTGGCAGAAGGTGACAGAAGGATGCCAGTGCCCAAGAGGAAGCGGTGAAAGGAATAACAGCTCTTAGCCAAAGACCCCAGTCCAGTAGGAAATAGCAAAAGCAGAAGCAGTATCCAGGGAGATGCTAGAAGGCACTGAAATGTCTGACGAGGATAACAGTAATGTGTGGCCTCATATGCTACCATCGATCCCGGCAGGAGATTGTGGGCCAGCGGGGAAGGTGTGAACAATAAGGGGTAGCGGTGTACCCCAGAGGCAATGGCAGTCAAGAGAATGGACAGTCCTGCTCAACGAAGTCACAGGGAAGTCCTCCAGAACCTCCTGGGGACACCCAGAAGTATTTGAAAGAATGCAGACTGTTGAAAGCCCAAGCAGGGTTGAGTAAGAGCCACCGAGATCTGCCTCACACCTGTTCATGTAACCCTGTTAATCGCACCCAAATGCCAGACTGGATCCCATTTAAACACGTTTAACATAACACGTCACAGCGGATCACAGGACATTTGTTTTTCAAAATGCCCGTTAACGTCCTGCGGGAAAATGTTCCAGGATATACCGGTTTGGAAAACTGCTATGGTGTTTGACTTTCAACTCTGGCATTTGCAACTGGCATCACTTCTATCTGCACTCTAGGTTTCCAACACGATCACTGGGGCCCAGAAGACTATGGGGTGACTATACACACGAATAAGCCCCATCGTGGCACCATCCATCAGTGGGTGTCCCTAACGACAGATCAACTATACGACACTTCCTTTAGGTGTCTTTTTTCCAGAAGGCACCACAGGGCCTCATGCTAACATGTGACTGGGAAACACTGTGGACCCAGACAAACTTCACCTCTAGGGTAAACCCTTCTTACGCCCAACATGGCCATCCTGCTATCCTGATAATGGGAACTGGGCAAATTATTGTGTCTCTCTTTTCTCGTTGGTTCCAGGAAGCCCAAACCCAAATTGATAGTCCAAATACAGTAGCTATGCTGTCCTTCATGGTTCAAAGTTATGTTCCTTTCTTCTTTTTTTGTTTTTTTAATTTTTTTTAATGTTTATTTTTGAGAGACAGAGTGCGAGCGGGGAAGGGACACAGAGAGAGGGAGGCACAGAATCTGAAGCAAGCTCCAATTTCCAAGCCGTCTGCACAGAGCCCGACATGGGGCTCGAACTCACGAACCACAAGATCATGACCTGAGCCAAAGTGGGACGCTTAACCGATTGAGCCACCCAGGGGCCCCTATATTCCTTTTTTCTAAATGTGATCGTGGTTTTCCATTTTTTGTTTGTATTTTCCTTATATTATTTCTCAGTTTCTTTGCACAGCCCATGACTGTTCTGTGTCACGTGTTCGTATTTAACTCCACAACCCAGTGACTGGCCCTTCGGTCTGTTCATTGCATTTATTCATCTATTTCTCCATTGACGAACTTGTTCCATAAAATAGATTCAATCCCTTCTCACCTATTAAAGACTTTAAATTATTGAAGCTGATTGTTACAAACACCCACTTCTATAGTTGATCAAGAATGATTGAAGAGGAAAGTGGATTAACAGAGGAATACATAATACAGCTTTCGGAATTTAATATACCAAGTTTCTCAGGGAGCCTAGCACACACACACACACACACAAAATTAAGAACATTGTTCATCGGAGTTAAGCGATTTATGGAAGAGATTCCGGAAGCCAGTACCTTCCCCAAACTCCAGAGATAAGATCTCCATCCAGTAGTGTTTTCCACGTGCTTCTAAACCCGAATGGAAAAACTCGATCATCTGAGCATGTTTGAAATTCTTTTATTAAAAAGAATATTTTCTTCCTTCTTTTGCCTAATCCAGAAAAGTAATTACATCATGCAGCTTGTGAATCACACTCGTGCACATGAATGGGGAATGAGAAAAAAAAAAAAAAATAACAGCTTTGCCAAATTAGCAGTGTATGTATGCAAAGAAATTCACAAATTACAGTGATTATTCTGAACATCTGATTCCCAAGGGAATCACATCCAAGTAATAGAAATGGTTGAAGATGAAAATCCCAGAGCAAAGCCTGTGGATTCTAGCATGTAATACTAAATGTGTCTCAGTTCCATCCGCATTGCACCACCTTATCCCAACAGCCATAAACACTTGCCTGGACCCTGCAATCGCCTTGTAATTGGACTCTTTTCTCCCCGGCATGTAGCTCACAACCCATTCTCCAGAGAAAATACAGAGTGTGCTTTCCAACATAAATTATATCACATCCCTGCCCTGCTTCAGTGTCTCCAGTGACTTACTAATGCACTTGGATTAAAATCCAGAAATGGTATCACCACCTAAAATGCCCCATGGGGGGCGCCTGGGTGGCGCAGTCGGTTAAGCGTCCGACTTCAGCCAGGTCACGATCTCGCGGTCCGGGAGTTCGAGCCCCGCGTCAGGCTCTGGGTTGATGGCTCGGAGCCTGGAGCCTGTTTCCGATTCTGTGTCTCCCTCTCTCTCTGCCCCTCCTCCGTTCATGCTCTGTCTCTCTCTGTCCCAAAAATAAATAAACGTTGAAAAAAAAAAAATTTTAAATGCCCCATGGGAGCACGCTTCTGCCTGCTTCTTGAACCAAACCTCGTAATACTGTTTCTTACTGTTGGATGTGTTCGTCAAACAAGATAATGACTGCACGCATTTGTCAAAACTTGCAGAAATGTATACTAAAAGGAGCAGATTTTCCTGCATACAAATGATGCTTTAATTCTTAAAATGAATATAGTCTTAGGAATATCAATAAACAACTGAAATTTGCAATCTTTAAGAGAGACTTAGCAAACATGAAAAGGTCTTGGGATGGCAACTGCTCGTTGCTCCCTGCCCCATATTGATTTTTTTTTCTTTTCTTCCTTAGTAAGACAACTCTGATTACCTTCAGGGTGGCATTATACACATCTGAAAAACTGTGTTTTCGAGCTTCCCTTGAATCTACAAATTGCCAATTATATGTGAGCAAAAAATGTCAGGCAGAATCTCCTAGGAATCCCTTTTACTTCCTCTTCCCCACGGCATAGAATCAGACACTGTAGCTTTTGATGTACCATTTGGGTAGCATGAAAAAAAGAATAAAGAATTGCAAAGACCTTAACCTTAACATTCTGTGTTATTAGAACAAGAGGAACTTCCTACCTAAGGGCTTCTATTATTTAAGAGATCGAGCCCTAATGTGTCTAAGACACACATGGCTAAATACATTTGGGGCAGCGAGGCAATCCCCAATTAATATGGACACCTAGGGATACATCTAACACAACAGTGGCCCTTTATCTCTGAACTGTGAACTTCACACATACTCCTCAGTATCTCCCCTCTTAGAAGGAACAGGAGGACTAGAGGAGGTTGGGGCTGGGTATTTCCCTTCTGTCAGGTCAGCAGGGCTTGGATGAAACCCCTGCAGGTTAGGCTCTGATTAAACAATTTCTCCTGAAGGCAGACTCTGGTATGAAGGACAGGATGCTCTGTTATATTTCAAAATGTTTCCTCTTCCCCTCCTCCGCGCTGGAAGCAAGAGGGGATGTTTTTTTCCCTCTGATATTTACCGTGAGAACCTGGGAGAGCTTCAAGAGGTAGAATTTACAAAAGTGTGGGGACTCTCCAATGACTGGGTCCTTCCGGAGTTTTTGACCTTCAGACTTGTCCACACCAAGCCAGCAGCAAGGCATGAACTACATTTCAGTTACTCCCATGGTGGTTGATGACTACAGACTTCTACTCAAGTAAGTTGTGATTCTCTGTAGTCTCCTGTCAGTCTCTCCAGTTTGGGGGTTTGCCCTGTGACCTCACTTCTCCTCTGGATCTAAGGAGAATTGTTGATTTTCCAGTTTCTTCAGCTTTTTACTTGTTAGGACAGAGTGGTGAGTTCCAAGTGTTTTATATACAGGGCTGTATGAAATATTTATGGGGAAATTATAGATTTAAGAAATATAATACAACCCAAATAAATGGAGAGATATTGCAAAATTATGGGGAAGTGACTTGATGCTATGGCAATTAAAATGTATAAATTCCATGCATTTCCAATCAAAACTCCAGTAAGATTTTTCATGGAACTTAACGGGAAACGTAAGTACATATGAAAGAATAATGGGCCAAAAGGAGCCAAGATAATATTGAAGAAAAATTACATTGGTGAAGCTTGACCAACTAGATATCTTAATAAAAGGTGATATTAATCAACAGAGAAACAAATGGGTCAATAAATCAGAGTAAAGAATCCAGAAACCGAATTTTTCAATATGGTGGTGGCTGTATATGAGGCTGGGACAGGCAATTGTCTTTGTAGAAAAGATATCATGAGATTCCCCTCCTCCTTTCCTCATACACAAAAACAAATTACAGGTGTATTAGAGGCCAAAATGGGTAAAACGAAACTTTAGAACCTATGGGGGAAAATTTCTTTATATGCTGTGAATAAGGAATTATTTCTTAGCTATGTCACAGAGACATAACTATGAAGGAAAAGCTTGACAAAAATGGACACAGTAAAACTAGAACTCAAGGCATAACTGTACACACCACAAGCAAAATAAAAAAGGCAAACCACAAACTGAGTGGAAAACTGAGTACTATCTACAGCAGTATAAATGTCCAGATATTTTTTTTTTAATTTTTTTTTCAACATTTATTTATTTTTGGGACAGAGAGAGACAGAGCATGAACGGGGGAGGGGCAGAGAGAGAGGGAGACACAGAATCGGAAACAGGCTCCAGGCTCTGAGCCATCAGCCCAGAGCCTGACGCGGGGCTCGAACTCACGGACCGCGAGATCGTGACCTGGCTGAAGTCGGAGGCTTAACCGACTGCGCCACCCAGGCGCCCCCCCAGATATTTTTTTTTAATTCAACAGCTCATAGTTCATTATTACCATTATTTAGGTTATTGCTCAAATTGCCCCAGATTATGTTGTGACAGCCCTTTCCAGCTGGCCTCGGCGTCTTTTAATCCGCCCCCTCATTTTTTTGAGACCGGGCTGCTCTCATTGGAGAATGATATTTAGAAACTTAGATCCGTGCGTTGGGTGTATCCGTACCATTTTTTTCACAAGCAAATACAAAAGCAATTCGACTGTCCTCTACCAGGTATCGACTTAATCTCAAGCTATAAAACTGAGTTAAAAAATGCTAGTTGCAGAATGATACATACGGTAGGCTATCATTCATTCAAATACGTAAGACCCGCGACACAAGAACAGATTTCACTTAGGAACACACACATGTGAACTGACAAAAAGGAAAACAGCTTCTGATATCCGGGAGAGTCCTGCACTCACAGCTATGTTGCGATGTTCTGTTGAGCATCACCAGTTGTGCAGAGCACCAACGTCAGACAAGGCCATTCTGTGACCACGGTAGACCAAAACCAACGTAAGACTACTCCACAGTCATAGCTGAAGAATAACGAAAATGGAACGTTATCCTTAACCAATGACCAAATATTCCCCTATCTTGGCGAATATAAGAGGCTGCGGCTCCTCAACCAATTACAACTCTAATGTCGCTCTAAGGCTTCCCTCCTTCTAGATGAGATGTACTAAGATGGAATTACCCCCACTCCCTGACAGCATCCAACCCAGAGCAAAGGCTGCTCCTCTAAATCTTTCCCAGAATCACCTAACAAAGACCTAAATCCTATATTGAGTCCTTTCTTTTTTTTTTAATTTTTTTTCAACGTTTATTTATTTTTGGGACAGAGAGAGACAGAGCATGAACGGGGGAGGGGCAGAGAGAGAGGGAGACACAGAATCGGAAACAGGCTCCAGGCTCTGAGCCATCAGCGCAGAGCCCGACGCGGGGCTCGAACTCAGGGACCGCGAGATCGTGAAGTGGCTGAATTCGGACGCTTAACCGACTGCGCCACCCAGGCGCCCCTATACTGAGTCCTTTCTATCACCATCCTACTCTAACCTACATTTCTCACGGTGTGCCTTCAACTGTAAATGTGCTCCCGGTGGTCTTTGGAAGGAGAACCTACCAAGAGTAGTTTAGTAAGCACGAAACACCCAAACTTTTGGAAAGTACGTATACCTAAAGCGGTCGAAGAAAAGGAAGGTCTGAGGCAGAGAAGAGGGACACACTAGATGTATCTCAATGTTTTATGTCTGTTAATAGCGAGAAGTTTAAAAGGACCTAACAAAACATCTGTACGTGTTTCCATTCAATGGTAGGAACGTAGTGATCTCATTTCCTAGCTTCTCAATTTCTTTGTTTTGTTTTAGTTATGGTGAAATCTACACAACCTAAAATTTACCATCTTAGCCATTTTTAAGCATATGCTCCAGTGGCATTGAGTACATTCACACCGTTGGCTGCTACCATCATCACCACTCACAGAACTCTTTTCATCTTGCAAAACTGAAACTCCAGGGGCGCCTGGGTGGCTCAGTCCGTGAAGCGTCTGACTTCAGCTCAGGTCATCCATCTCACGGTTCAGGAGTTCGAGCCCCGCGTCGCGCCCTGTGCGGACAGCTCAGGGCCTGGAGCCTGCTTTGGATTCTGTGTCTCCCTCTCTCTCTGTCCCTCCCCCGCTCATGCACGCTGTCTCTCTCTCTCTCTCAAAAATAAACATTAAAATTTTTTTTTAAAAAACCCTGAAACTCTGTACCTATCAAACAACAAATTCCCATTACCCCCCCTACCCCCAGCCCCTAGCAACCACCATTTTACTTTCTGTATCTATGAATCTAACTAATCTGGGTATGTCATAAAAGTGGAATCAGGGGCGCCTGGGTGGCGCAGTCGGTTAAGCATCTGACTTCAGCCAGGTCACGATCTCGCGGTCCGTGAGTTCGAGCCCCGCGTCAGGCTCTGGGCTGATGGCTCAGAGCCTGGAGCCTGTTTCCGATTCTGTGTCTCCCTCTCTCTCTGCCCCTCCCCCGTTCATGCTCTGTCTCTCTCTGTCCCAAAAATAAATAAACGTTGAAAAAAAAAATTTTTTTTAATTTTAAAAAAAATTAAAAAAAAAAGTGGAATCATACAGTAGATGTCTCTCTATGTCATTATTGAAATAAATATTTCTGTGCAATAGAGTAAGAGTGAAGGTCCCCCCCCCAGTCATAGCCTAGAAGGAATGAATTTTAAGTTATTTTTCAATTTTACATGTTTTTATTTCAAACATATTCTTCCATACTACACGTAGAGGGATATGAGAGAACAGATGTCCCTGTTGGCCTTTGGATCTTATCTTTGCACTGATGCTATAATTGTGTGTGTGTGTGTGAGTGTGTATCAACCCACTAGAAGACATTGACCTTGACTATGGAGATGGTGCCTTATTTCCCTTTTTACCTCCAATGTCAAGCACAATCACTAGGACATAATAGCTGTTCAATAAATGTGTGTTAAATAAACGAACGGACGAACTACTCCATCAAGACCCCTTTATTGTGTTTCCAAACCATCGACTTCAAATTAATGATCTGAAAAACTCTCTGAAGTACATGATTTGTTCCAAATCACCAATTTCAAGTAATCCTATTCACCTTTCTTTGGCCTTGACAGTGACCCCAGCTATTCTTGAAGTTTTCAGTGGCACGAGGAAATTCCTCTTCCCTAAAACACAAGCATACATACGACTGATCTCTCTTCCCCACAGCCTGATCTTGCTGCATCAAGCATTTAAAACTTTAAGTAACTTTCAGGCGGCTGTAATTGAATGACATTCTTGCTGCTGAAGTTGTGCCAGTTACCACATTACCGTAGCCATAACTCAGGCAAAGCACAGACGAGAATGACTTCATGGAAAAATCGTTTATCATTCGCAAACTATTTTAAGGCACTTGCTTCCTTTATTCCTCCAAGCCTGCTATTGCTAAGGAGGTCGGGGGAGGGGGAGAAAGAATTTGTCATAATGGATCACAAACTCAAACTCAGGGGGACATGTTCTATAAAGGAAACAGGACGAGACAGAATAAGAAATTAAATTATCTCTGACCAATTAAATACATCCGTAAAAATGAGCCTAAATCGAGTCCGTGTCTGAGATCCAGTAATGTGAACCAGGGTAAGATCACGCACCCTGGACGGAGAAGAACTGTGCCCGCGTCCCTGTTTCGACACGTGACCATGAGCCTCCCCATAACTAGGCAAATGCTTGGTTTCCTCAAATAAGCACAACACTATCTACCTTAGAAGGATGTTAGAGGATTACATGAGAAAAGGTAATGTCCACATCTTTCGTATCCTATAACTTACTCAGCAAATACGATTACATATCTATTGTAAGAGTGTATCAAAGAAATAGCTGAAAATCAAAGAAATAGCTGAAAATGTAGGACCTGTCTACATCTCCACACCCCCCCCCGCCCCCTCTTTCTCAATTCTTATTAAAAGCGGCTTTCTTCTTCCCGGTTGAGATCCAATCCTCTCTGTTCTGCAGCCCATTCCCTCAAGAATCACAGCCTATCAATTGTCTCTACTCTCTTCTATGTCTTCTAACATCATGTCCGCTTGGTCCTCTCTACTCATTCAAATATGCCCGATCCTATCTGAGAAGATCTGCATCTTGATTTCCCCCTTTTGATTGCAGCTCTACCCCGTCTTTCCTTTCTTCCACCACATTTCTGAAAAGAATTGTCTACAAGCACTATTTCCTCATCTTTCGTAACTCACTGAAACCCAGCTTCAGCCCTCATCAGCCAGCCAAACTACTGAGCTCAGGTGGCCGATGCCTTCTAACAAATATTTTTTGGACCTCGACTCACCTAGCCTCTCAGTAGCATTTTACAGAGTCAAGCTCTTTGTTCTCTTGTCCTCTGTGGTCAGTCCCACTCTGGGGTATCCTCCTACCTTTCTGAACCGTCTTTTAGTGTATCCTTCCCTGACTCACACTTAAAAGTCAAAGTTTGTCAAGACTCAGTCCTGGGCTCCCGCTCTTCTCCATTCTCTTGTCTCCACAAAGTCAGCCCTTCACAGGTTTTCGCTCAGCACCCGTGCAGTGACCACGTGTGAATGTGCATCTCTAGATCACGCACTTGCCGTCTCCACTTGGCTATCTGCAGCAGGGTGGAGTCTATAGAAGCATCCACAGAGATAGAGGTGGGGGTGTAAGATGTTCTTGAGAGGTCAAATCGTTTGCAGGGAATAAGGAAAGACTGCTCTGAGGAAGAAGCCAAATGCCTTTAGGGTCCCCTGGGTCACCTCAGCAGGGGGCTCTGGAACAAGTGCTGCTCATCAGAGTACCCCACCTCACTTATTCACCTGATGGGGACTGCCCCAGGAGGTGCATGACCTCCGATAAGGCAGATCTCACATGTTGAGCAGACCCTGAAGTCACTGACAGCTGGTAGCTATCTGTTGACTGCCTGGAAGAAGGACGCCCTTCATTCAGTTGCACACCCCAGAAACCCACTGGGGATCCTAAGACTGCTTTTGCCCTCCCTCTGCCCTTACCCTAATCCTCACCCTGTCTCCCCTCCCCATAGGCTTCTAACTGGCCTCCCCAAATCCCTCTTCGCTCCATGATCTATATCCCTATACCCCACCAGTCCCAGAACTGCCTACATAGGACATCATTAGGGCCTTAGAAATAGGTAATGCTCCTTCCCACCTCAGGAACCTTGCATATGCTTTTTTCCCTTCCTGAAATGGTCTACCCTCTTCCCCACTCGGCCCAGCCAACCCCCATCCTCAGGACACAGCTTGCATGTCGTTTTCTCCGAGGAGCTTCTCTGATCCCCCAGATTGTCTGTGTAACAATGCTGTATCGGAAAGTCAATACCCACAGAGCTATCGCAGTCATTCCTGGACATGCAGAGTGGAGAAAGATCTGAGTCACCCTACATGTGTTTTTTTCCACCAAGGTCAAACGAGATGACGCTCTGCCTTCTTGTTTCAGCTCTCGTACTGTAAATGTGTCCTTTTTGTGTCTACTTCCTGACCGTTTTTTTTTCACATTTTTGTACTTTTTTGGTGCTGGTGATTTCACTATGTTGTAGGAGCCCCCCGTGCAGCACTAAAGCACTGTCAAATGCTAATGTTAACATTCCTACGTCCAGAAAGGCCGTGACGTCCTTACAGAGAAAACCCACGTGACTGGTAAGTTCCATGTAGTCCTGAGCTCTGGCATTGTTGGCCGTGAGTTCAGTATGGATGAATCAACACTATATATTACACAAGGTACCTCCAAATGGAAACACGCATGAAATAAGGTCGAGTATTGATTTATGACAAAAATGTTGTGGGGCACCTGGGTGGCTCAGTTGGTGAAGCTTCTGACTTCCGCTCAAGTCATAATCTCACGGTACATGAGTTTGAGCCCTGTGTCAGGCTCTGCCCCGACAGCATCGAGCCTGCTTTAGATTTTCTGTATCCCCCCCTCTCTCTGCCCCTCCCCTGCTCACAGTCTCTCTCTCAAAAATAAATAAACATTTTTTTTTTTTTAATGCTGTGACCAGAGGCTCGCAGGAATCTAAGCCTATACTTCCCCTAGGAGCATGATTCAGTTTTCATCAATTCAGTGTTCACAGCAACTTCATGGAACAGAACTACCATGGCAAACAAGAACCTGCAGCCATTGCGGGTTTTTTTAATCTTTCTTTTTATTCTTTCTTTATTTATTTACTTATTTATTTATTTAGAGAGAGAGAGAGGGAGGGAGAGGGGCAGAGGGAGAGAGAGAAAGAGAGAGAGAATCTCAAGCAGGCTCCACACTCAGCACGGAGCCCAGCCCGGGGCTCAGTTCCGCGACCCAGGGATCATGACTTGAGTGGAAATCAGGAGTCGGACGCTTAACTGACTGAGGCACCCAGGCGCCCTGTCTCATCTCTCTTTCAACAGAATGTAAACTCCAAAAAGGCAGGAACAGTGTCTTAATTACAGCTGTATTCCCAGTACAGGGCCTTGTACATAGCAGAAGTTTGAGAATGCTTTTGATTTGCGTGAGTGGAAATGAGTAGCATCTTGTAGCAGGAAGGATGTATCCTTTCAGCACCCTTTCCTGCAAAGCCAGGACTCTCGATCTCTCCGTGACATACAAACTTGGTAAAATTTTTTGGCCCTCTTAGCAAATGCTGATTGCTGTGCTCTGAATGTTTGTGTCCCTCCCAAATCCATACATTGAAAACCTAACGCCCAAGGTAATGGTAAAAGAAGGTGGGGCCTTGGGGAGGTGATTAGGTCATGAGGGTAGAGCCCTCATGATTGAGAATCGTGTCCTTTTAAAAGCCACCTTACAGAGGAACCTAGCCCATTCTGCCATGTGAGGACCCAGCAAGAAGTCAGCGACGTGGACAAGGGCCCTCACCCTTCTCAGTTGGTTAAGTGGCTGACTTGGCTCATGGTCTCGTGGTTCGAACCCCATGAGTTCCCAACCCCGCGCCGGGCTCCGTGCTGACAGCTCAGGGCCTGGAGTCTGCTTCGGATTCTGTCTCTGCCCTTCCCCCACTCCTGCTCACACTCTCTCTCTCTCTCTCTCTCTCTCTCTCGCTCTTTCTCTCTTCCCTCTTGATTTCAAAAAAAAATTAAACATTTAAAAAAACTTGTTAATAAAAAAATAAAACAAAACCAATGGACTCCGAGGCCCCTGTCAGCTTGGAGATATGAGTGTGTATATTATCTTGGCTCACCAATTCAACCTATTTTTCCGTCGTTCTACTCGAAGGTGCCTCCGACCTTGCATGTAATCCCAAAACAGCAGGGACCTTTGAGGTCTAGCTGGGATCACCAGTATCTAGAAAGTGTCCAGTATACCATATGTATTTCTGGAATGCATGAATGAATCTGTCTCCTGAGAAGCCAGACTTCCAGCTCACAATATTAAACTAAGCCCCTTTTGTATTCGCAGACATGCTAAGAACAGCTTGGAAGGTATGTCACTATATTAAGGCATGTTGTTATTAATAGGAAACTGCCAAATAAGGCCTTTTGTTACTCAGCTTTTCTTTTTTTTAATTTTTTTTTAACGTTTATTTATTTTTGAGACAGAGAGACACAGAGCATGAACGGGGGAGGGTCAGAGAGAGAGAGAGAGACACAGAATCTGAAACAGGCTCCAGGCTCTGAGCTGTCAGCACAGAGCCCGACGCGGGGCTCGAACTCACGGACCGCGAGATCATGACCTGAGCCGAAGTCGGACGCTCAACCGGCTGAGCCACCCAGGCGCCCCACTCAGCTTCTTTTCTAAAGAAATAAGTGCTATGTGCTCTGTAGACAATTTGGCCCATACATAAGAAAAAATACAAAGGTCATTTCATAAGTTATCACCCAGCAGCAGTAAATATTCACATTTCGGTACATGTTTTGTGTTTTCCTTTCTAGCTCTTTGAGTTTTATTTTGTTTTCCAGGCCATCGGCGATTCATTTTTGTATTCACTCAATAAATTCTTGCAAATAGTTCACTGGCAACATTTATTGAATCCTAAAATATACAAATATCAGCTAAACACTGAACATGTATTCAAGTCAATTCATCACCTCCTTCTACCTCTCCAAACATACTCCTCCCCATCAGCATCCACTAAGTGACCCAAGTCAGAATTCTAGAGGTTACCCTCCCATTTCCCAGTGCTCCGGACCCTCCTTAAAATCTTCTCGGCAAGCAGAAGACATGACTGTGGCCCTTCCTTCGTCTCCAAGCCTGTCTTCCCACTCTTTCACCTTTCTCTCTAATACCAATTTGGGCCAGATTGAACTCCTCCCGGCTCCCCCTTCCTGCTGCTATGCCCTTCCTGGACCCTAGGCCTCTGCACCTGTTACTGGCTCCTTCCACAACGCCCTTCACAATCCCTTCACTTAGTTACCTTAGGTTACCCTACCTTCGGGCCCCAGTTAGATACCACTCCCACAACAAAAATCGTCCTTAACCCTCAAGGCTGAGTTAAGAATCTTTCTCCTTGTTCCTTGTGATGACTCCATTATACCAACAGGATGATTCAAATTTTTATAGTTTATCCTATCTGGCTTTCCTAGAGACGATAAGCATCTTGACATCTTGGGATTTATCCTATTCATCTCTGTTTCCCCTAAACTTAGCACAGTGTCAGACAGAAGGAAGTGACTCGGAAATGTTCTTTGGGATAACTGAAACTCTCTTTTCTTCACGGATTCGTAATTCTACCTTTATGATATACTTAACGTGACATGCGCTAGGATCTATTTCCTGATTCCATTTTGCTCAAGCTGTATCTGCTTAGCCTTACACCAGTATCACGTTATTTTAATGCATTATGGTTTTATGCTACATTTTAATAGCTAATAAGACACACCCTCCCACCCATTACTACCATGTTCTCATGTTTAGTCTGTTCGATTTTTTGGTTAACTCTTTATAAACTTACTTTGGTGTTTTACTGGTATTGCGTTAGACCTAGAAGGGAAATTGTATCATCTGCACATCATGCGTTTAGCTCTTGCTCTGAAAATTTTGTAGTTCTCATTTCTGTTACTTGGGTTACTGTGCTGGCTACACCTTCTGAGAATAACAGATATGGTGGTGATGTCAGATATCCCTGGGAATGTCTCTTACTACCTAGATGTTATTAATATTTTAGGGTAAAAATTACTTAAGTAAGACTTAATACAGTACTAAGAAATAAAACTATTTACAAGAAAAAAAAAAAAACCCAGAACCTAATCTATCTAAGTGGTCTTTTCTATCCTAAAGGCTTTGATAGTCTCTCAGAAACAGAAAATAATAACTTAGCTTCCCCAAAGGAAATATATAAGAGCTGCTAAGCTTCTCGTCCCGCTTCAGATTTATCTTTCATTCCACCGTTGACCTGCAGGAAGAAAACTTTGTATAACCCTGACAAGAATGGTTAATAGACATTGCACAGTTTTTTTTTTTTTTCATGTTTTTCCTTTGTTCCGTTTGGTTTCTTTTGTTTGGCTTCTGAGAGTGCAGGTTGCTGTTCAATTAGTCCATAGCCTTTCTGGAAAGTTGGAGCCCAACTCTCATTTCTTGTTTTTGAATAACTTACAAAGTCCAACTATCATTTGTGGACCTCTTGGTAAGTGCAGGAACCATGCTGTTTTGCATGCATTGTCTCATTTAATGTTTTATCAATCAGCTTTCTCCAGACAACAGAACCCAAAAGATATATAGAATATATATATGTATGTGTGTACAGGATATATGAGTATGTGTGTGGGTAGGACATATATGTGTGTATAAGATACATATATGTGTGTGTAGGATATATATATATATGTATATATAAGGTATATATGTAAAAGATATGTATGTGTATCTCTATATATATGTATTCTTTATATACATATGATATACATATATCATACATATGTATATACATACATATACATATATACATATGTATATACATATACATATATATATATGAGAAGCCTATTATACATATACATGCATAATGCACATATATATATAATAAAGAGATTTATTTTAAGAAATTGGCTTACGTGATCATAGTGACTGACAAGTTCAAAGTCAGTAGGGCAGCCTGTTAGGCTGGGAACTCAGACAGGATTTCTATGTTACAGTCTTGAGGGAGAATTTCTTCTTCAGTCTTTCTCCTCTAGACTTTCGCTATCTGTAACAAGGACAAACCAAGCCACACTTTCCACATTTTGTTTGAAAATCTCTTCAGCCAAATATCCATATTTGTCGTTCGCTTTCCATCCAACAACAGAACATAAGTCAAACATGTTCTCTGCCGATTTACAGGAAGGATTGCCTTTTCCCCTGGTGTCCAATGACGGGTTCCTCACTTCCTCTGAGACCTCATCAGAAACGCTTTAGTATTCATATTTCTAGCCACATTCTGTCCATAATTATATATATACATGTATGTATGTATGTATGTATGTATGTATTATATAAGACCATAGAAGCTTTCCCTACAGCTTTCTTTCTCTTTCTCTTTCTCTCTCTCTCCCTCTCTCTCTTTCTCTCTCTCTCTTTCTCTTTCTCTTTCTCTTTCTCTTTCTCTTTCTCTTTCTCCTTCTCTTTCTCTTCCTCCGGAGCCCACACCAGAATTGCCCTTAATGTTCATATTTCTACCAGCAATCTCTTCAGAGCAACCTGGATTTTTATAATCGAGCACCTCAAAATTCTTCTAGTGTATGCTCATGACCCAATTCCAAAGCTACTTCCACATTTTTAAGCATTGGTTAGAGCAGCATTATATTTCCTGATATGGAAATCTGTATTGGTTTCCTCAGGCTTCCCGAACGAAATATTGCAAACTGGGTGACTTAAAGCAACACAGATCTATTCTCTCACAATCTTGGAGGCAAGAAATCCAAAGTCAGAGGGCTGGCAGGGCCATGCACTTTCCGGAACTATCTGTCCTTGCTGCTTCCACCTTCTGGGCACATCAGGCATTACTTGGCTTGAGGCAACATCATGACAATCTCTGCCTCTATCTCTTCGTGGCCATTTTCTCTCCGTGTCCAAGTGACTCTATGTCTCTACTATGTCTGTGTCCGAATCTCCCTCTCTTTATAAGGACACCAATCATAATTATATTAGCCCCCCCTCAGATGACCTCATCTTAACTTGACTAAATCCATAAAGACCCCATTTGCAAATAAGGTCGCATCCACAGGTACCTGAAATTAGGATACCAACACATCTTTTGGAGGCATGATTCAACGCATAACAATTTTATTCTTACCTCCAATTTTTGAAGCCAGTATTATTCTCGCTTTCAAATGTAAACGCCCAGCCTCAGACAAAAGAAGTTGCACCAAGTCATGCCATTTGTAAATCATTTCACTGTAACCCACTCCCAGGTGTGACTCCCTCTAAGCCCCTATCCTACCTTATTGTGTACGAAACTGTTAATACAACATGACAGCGCCATTCAAGGTCCTTCTTGAAAATAAGCAAAATCTTATGCTGACAATTTAGGTACCTGCAGTGTTTGAAAGCGTATTAAGGAGAGCAAGAGAACCAGAATCGAGGGCAAAATTTCTGAGAGAACAACAGAGCCACTTCTAAGGGCTCACAGCCCTTGAGGGACAACTCCCAGATCACACTGTGGCACTGCTGAAGAGAGATGCTGCTCTGACCATTGCTGGGCACAGACACCCAAGCCCATGCCATTGACCCTGGGCTCAGACATTATGCCTCGCATCCCTGCTACTGCTGCCTCTAGAAACTGGATAAGGTTGCCGACTCCATGGCCAGAATAGATGCCAATTTGGAGTTTGACATGTGTGTCTGGCTAAGCCAGGGTCACAAGTTTCGGCCCAGGCATAAGGGCTATTGGTAAAGCAAGTTTCTGACTTCTATCTTAGGGAAATATGGATATATAAATAGAGGGAATCCTCAAACATAGGAAGGATGTTCAGCGGTGCTGAATGGCTAAAACACGGCAGATGCCCACCTCAGGGGCCAAGTAAAACTCCGATTCTCCCCATCCCCCTGCATCCAAGCCTTCAAGCTCTACGACTAACAGTCATCCTTGATCCTTCCTTCCATTATTCTCTACATCTACTCTATCATCAATCCTCTCCCCTCTATCTCTGAAATGTATCCTAGAATGCATCCCTTCTATGCATCAGTAATCCCCTATCCCAAGCCACCAACATCCTACACCTTGACCATGTACTACAACAGCTTCCCAGCTGGCACTCTGGCTTCTACTCTCATACCTGTATCATCTGATCTTCACACAGAAAACAGACTGGTCTTCCAAAAGTACACAGTGGATCAGTTACTACTCTGCCTCAAAGCCCTCTTAAGGTTCCTACCTTGGTGTGCAAGGTGCTACATGATCTGGTCCCTGCCCCACATCTAACCTCCCCTCATATCACTATACCTTCCCTTGCTCAGCTCCAGCCATGACCACACCAGGATTCTTTCCTGTCCTGGGGCACAACAGGTTCCTTCCAACTGCAGGACCCTTGTACTTGCTTCTTCTGCCCCTAGGTCTTTGATGGCTCCTTTTGGTCTTTCAGATCTCAGCTCAAATGTCACCTCTTCTGAGAAATCCCATTCTACGTTTATTTATTTATTTATTTATTTGGGACAGAGAGAGACAGAGCATGAACAGGGGAGGGGCAGAGAGAGAGGGAGACACAGAATCGGAAACAGGCTCCAGGCTCTGAGCCATCAGCCCAGAGCCCGACGCGGGGCTCGAACTCCCGGACCGCGAGATCGTGACCTGGCTGACGTCGGACGCTTAACCGACTGCGCCACCCAGGCGCCCTGAGAAATCCCATTCTAAAGTAGTCCCTGTGTCATTCTGTATCATATCCTCAGTGTCATTTTTAATAGCATTTGTAATTATATGACAGTATATCATTTCTCATTTATTGACTATCTCTCCTCAGTCAACAAGTCACCAGATGCAAGTCCATCCATTTTATCTGCCTCTGTGTTCCCAGTGCCTGGCACAGATTAGGGACTTGGGATATATAGATTATATTTCTTTATTTTATTGAGTTTGTATATTTATCTTATACTCATACACTGAGTATGTGCATGTGTGTGTATAACATACCTATATATATGTTAAATTAGATCACATGTATATCACGTGTGTGTGTGTGTGTGTGTGTATGTGTGTGTGTCAAATAAGATCACAGATCAAATCAATTACACAAGCTAAGGACTTTACAATCAGAGAAAGATGAAATCACTGAGCTCTACGATGGTCAAAAAGGTTGCCAATGAAGTATTGAAACCCGAGCTTAGCTTCAAGGAATGGGTAAGATTTGGACTTTCAATTCCCTAGTAGAATCCTGAACAAATAGAAAGCATGACAGAAAAAGATGATGTCATACACAGATGTCAAATAAGCATGTGAAAAGATGCTCCATATGATACATCATCAGGGAAATGCAAATTAAAATGAGATACCGTTTTAAGAGGCACACCTATTAGAATGGCTCAAATCCAAAACACTGACGACATCAAATGCTGACAAGCATGTGAAGCCACGGGAATGCTCATTCACTGCTGGTGGGAATGCAAAATGGCACAGTCACTTTGGAAGGCAGTTTGGCAGTTTCTTACAAAACTAAACATATTCTTACCATTTGATCCGACAGTCGCACCGTTTGGTATTTACCCAAAGGAGCTGACAGCTTATTTCCACACAAAAACCTGCACACGGAGGTTTATGGCAGCTTTATTCGTGACGGCCAAAACTTGGAAGCCACTAAGATGTCCTTCAGTAAGTGAATGGATAAATAACTGGCACATCCAGGCAATGGAATATCATTCATCGCTAAGAAGTAATGGGCCAGCAAGCCACGAAAAGACATGGAAGAAGCTTCAATGCATACTACTAAGTGAAACAAGCCCATCCGGAAAGCACTGTATGATTCCAGCTATATGATATTCTGGAAAAGGCAAAACTATGGAGACAGTAAAAAGATCAGTGGCTGCCAGGGGTTGGGGGAAGGAAGGAATGAGTAGATGGAGCACGGAGGATTGTTAAGGCAGCAGAAATATTTGATATGAAGCTACAATGATGGATACATGCCATTTTACATCTATTCAAGCTCATACAATGTACAACACCAAGAATGAACCCTAATATAAACTACGTCTTTGGGTGATTATGATGTGTCAGCGCGGGTTCATCAGTTTTAGCAGATGTGCAGCTAGTGGGATATGTTGATAGTGGGGGAGACAATGCATGCGTAGGGGCAGGGAATCTATGGTAATTCCCCATACCCCCTGTTCAGTTTTGCTGTGGGCCCAAAACTGCTCTAAAAAAAATAAAGTTTATTTTACAAAAAAAGAAAGATAAATCAGAAAATTCCAGAAGTGTCGTGGGGAACCACAGTGGGGAAGCCAAAGGCTGGGAGGGACGAAACGGGAACACAGTCAACACAGGGGTGACCATTACCCGTATACAACTGGACTCAAGGCCAATCCTTCTAGAATATTTTCTCCTCTGCCAAGATCATTTGCAAGTTCTCAGTGGCAGTCATGTGATAACATATCCTATCGAGAAGGGACCTCCAACTCTTTTGAACATCTCATCAGGCTGGGAGCTGGAATTAATGGTCACAGCACCAGGGAAAATGCATAAGTAACAGAAAGATACAGGAGCCGAGGAACAAGGCAAGTGAATCCAGAAGCCTAGGAGGCAGAATTGGGTTGGGAAGCACACAAATGAGAAGTGACAGGCCCATAACCCCAAAAGGGGTAAAAACAGAGGCAGATCTCCAGGAAAGAGGGATGGCCTGGGACCTCTAAGGGGCACAGTGGAATAACTCCCGTGTGACAGCCATGCCCACCTTACCCCCTGCTTACCTTTGAAAGCCCAGGTCCCAGAGCTTGGAAAAAAGGAAGCAACAATTCGCATTAGCAAGCCGAGGAAGAAATAAATCTTTTTACTGCTATAGTCCCTCCATATTAATTAAACCAGTAGTTAGATGCAAGCATCTCCCCAAATTGCATGCTAATCTTCTTCCAACAGCACTTAATGACTGCAAGTGGCACATTAAAAAGGCAAGGCAACTAGCTTGCAGACATTTCTGTATTTTTCCACAGTCAGCAAGTTTGGGAAGCTGGATGTCTCTTCTCGGGAAGCTGGAGGATGGGTTTATTAAGAAATTTACAAACTAAGAATTCTTGCCTCAGAACAATCACCCAGGAATTTCTTACAGAGTTGATGTAAATTACCTGCCTGCAGGTGATCTCCTCTCCGGACATTCTGTTTCCTTGGTCTTCCTACAGCTACAACTCACTACGGACCATGTTTCCTCCCGGCTGTTCCCCCTTCTGCCCTCCACGATTTCCTATCCCAATGTGCTAAAGAAATGCAGACTGGAGTAAATAACAGTCTGAAGAAAGAAGCAGGCCGTTAGCCCCACATTGTGTGTCTCCAAGGGAATGACGTGCCTCTAACTGTGAATAAGTCCTTGTCTCCTATTTCAGGGGCGTTCTATATCATGAACATGGGACCTGTGCCAGGCAGAAGGCACATGCTGTGGGCAGCTGGTGAGGTCCACTTGGAGACGGAGGGAGGTCGACACTGGGGGGAGGGGCCTATCTCCAAACAGGTGGCTCTGGGCAGGCCAGTAAAGTGAATCATGAACTTGCATCTGTTGTTCTGGAAAACTTGCATATGAAAGCTTACAGATTTAATCAAAAAAAAAAAAAAAAAAAAGTGAGGTGTGAAAAGAATACAAGAACAGGGGAGAGATGGAGAATTATTCTTTCCATGTTGCAAATCACATGCCCTTTTTAATCTACCAGGGAGCACTGAATAAGTGAAACTGAAATATCCCCATACCTCCACTCAGAGACCAGCGGCTGTTTTTCCATAGTCATTCCGCTACACGATCACTGCAATCCTGACTGCCCCACCCCTCACGGGGGTGAACTCTTCAAAGGAGTCCTCAGCCCAGAGTGCAAGCATCAACCTCCCCCTCATTTCAAGTAAGAACTACAAGGCCGGGAGTGGAACAATAGAAATTCATAGCAGGGGAACTCCTCCATCGCATCTAGAATCTTCTCCCCAGAGAGAAAGTTACGAAAGTTTGATGTCCTTGACAAGTTGGGGGGGGGGGGGGGGGGGAATGCGGTGCTGCTTCTTGAGGTGGGAACAAATCACCACCTCCCACGGTAATGATAGGCCTTTCCCTGGAAGCGGAGAAAGACTCACGGAAAGAAAGCCATCGGTGGAGTGGGCGAGAAAGAGTGACTCAGGTATTGTGTTTTCTGTACTTTGTCAAGAAATGCATCAGTCTGCTGATGGAGCTGAGTTAGTTGTATTACGGAAAGCCATGCATGGTTTTGGCCAATACCGGCACTGGCTGTTGTTTGTCAAGGGTCTACAATGTAATGAGTGTGGTGCATCTATTAGCCCTGATGCCCGTTAATAGAGCATTTCCTATTCTTTCAAGTGCTATGCACTTTCCAACTTTATTGACAGGTAACCTGCACCCCGAGCGAGTAATTCACCTAAGATTACACCCTCTAAACGACCTGCCCACCATTCTGAGACCTATGGTAAAAGGTAGATCAGGCAAACTAAAACTCTAATCCAAAGAAGCCCGCTAATCTCATTTTCTGCGGGTAGCTGAGACCTAGCAGACAGGAATGCATTGCACTTCCCCAGAGGTAAAATATGCAGGACTAATTTAAGGGATAATGAACAGATCGAGTTAAACAGTGTAACCTCACGACGCGAGAGCCAACAACAGCGGTTGAGAAGAGTCACAGGGAACAGAAGAGAGTCAAAGCAAGTCTACACAAATGGAGAGCTCTGCATTCAGACCCCATCCAGAAGGTCCTCTTCCGAAAAATAGGCACTAAACCTTCCCAGAGCTTCAGCAATTCGCTGTCGGCAAGGAAGACCCACGGTACTGGGCAATGCATAGACGCCTCTCTCGTGTACCTGGTAAGTTCCTGAGCGAAGAAGTCTCGCACAACAGAGGGGAAGAAGTAAGCCTTTTACAGTGGAGTGGATACACACGCTGTGAATACCGAACTCTGCAAGTTCAGACCATTCCGTGTTCTCTGCAATCACCCCAACGTCAGGGCAGAAGTCACACGACAGCAATGGAAACACAGAGGAGGAATCAACAGAACATAGACAACAAAGGAAGAGAAACAGAGTCCAGTGAGACCCTCAGTCAGGTATGATTAAACGTATTCACTAATTACTTAAAGGTAAGCGCTTCTGGGGCGCCTGGGTGGCTCCTTCATTTGAGCGCCCGGCTCTTGATTTCGGCTCAGGTCATGATCTCACGATTCGCGAGTTCAAGCCCCGCATCGGGCTCTGTGCTGACAGCTCAGAGCCTGGACCCTGTTTCAGATTCTGTGTCTCCCTCTCTCTCTGCCCCCCTCCTGCTTACGCTCCGTCTGTCTCTCTCTCAAAAATAAATACACATCAAATAAAATACTAAAAAAAAGAAATGGTATTATGTTTTATAACTTGTTCTGCTATTTGCCATTTCTTCTTTGTTTCTTTCTTTTTTCTTTTTTTTACTAAGCACTGCTTCTAAGATCTGTGTATGTAACCACATAGCTGATGATTTCACTATCTCTGAGTAAGGCATAGGATCCTACAGAAGGCATTCTCCTCTTTTCACTCACCCGCCCCACTAGTGATGAACAATCAGATGGCTCACTTCCACCAATATCTTTATACAGCTCTTCTGTGAACCTGTGAGTGTTTCTGGAGCAAACACCGAGCAGGGCTATTTCGGATCTTCCAGTATATTCCTACGGCCTTTCCGTGAGTCCTGCCAGAGCACCTTCCAAACGGCTGATTCAATTTGCACTCCCACCAGAAGTGCTTCTTTTCTTGTTTCCCTACGTCTCATCGACTCTTTGTATCGTGTGATTTGTCCACTTTGGCCTAGCTTTTGCATCTTGTGTATTATTTCATCATTTCCATTTGCGGTGACCTGAGTACTCATGAGACTGATCTTTTCCTCCCAGGCTTGTGAGCCAAGTTCATATTGTTCTTGGAATTACCTGGTGTTCTTTGACCTGCCCGTCTGGGGGGAGTTTCTGTCCTTTTCTTCCTGATTTGTCTGGAGTTCCTTTATGTTCTAGATATTAGTGCCTTGTCAGTTTCGAACATTGTGAATATCTTCTCCCACTCTGTCACCTGTCTGTTAACTTCTTCGATGGTGTCTCCTGTCATCTTTCTGAAGTTCTGAATTTTAAGACATCTTCAAATATCACTATAATTATATTTTACAGCAAGATGAATCCTGACAATTACACTAGGGATTTAGTGTCCACAGCAGCAGACTAGATAAGTATTTTAGAGCGAAGTCCTACCTAAACTTACTCCTGTCTGACTGCCACATTTCAAGAGTTCACCTAATTCACTTAATTTATTTCATGACCAATACTGGCCTGCCTCCATTTCCCTAAGACAAACTGTCTTGAAACCACGGATAAATTAAGCCCACAGTTTACTGCCCACTCCATCTGTAAAAATTTCTCTGTCTCATCCACAACCCCCAACATATTAAGACAGACCCTTGCTCAGATGGTTCACCTTTCTTTCAGATATATTTTAGCTTTCATGATAACCAAACTTTGGAAACCACTGGGGCCACTTATTTTTAAAGTTTATTTATGTATTTTTGAGAGAGAGAGCGCACGCACGAGCAAGGTGAGGGGCAGAGAGAGAGAGAGAGGGAGAGAGAGAATCCCAGCCCAGGCAGGCTAAGTGCTGAGCACGGAGCCCAACTCAGGGTTCGAACCCACGAACCATGAGATCATGACCTGAGCCGAAATCAAGAGTAGGATGCTTAACCGCCTGAGCCACCTATGTGCCCCCCACTGTGGCCACTTTTGTATATCACTAGAATGTGCTTCTCTGCTCAAAAGTGCTTGCTTTATCAACCTGTCTGTATGGATGTGTCATTGATTCTCGACCTTCTAAAGTTAAGTGCACTGCGGTGCTCCCACACATTTCCTTAACCCAGCAAAGTCCCTTTAGGTTACAGGTGGAGGTCAACCCTGTGTCTGCAACACCCCACCAACATACATGCTTTTCCCACCACATTGTGCTGCCTTTTTTCATCAAGGTTGACTTGAATGATTCAAGAGAAATTACGTAGCACCTTATCACAGGAACTGCCATATGGACCAGACCATTAAAAAGCATTAGTTATAATAAACTACACAAAACTGCGCTAAAAATACCTCCAACCAGCAGGCATTCTCTTGGTAAGGCGACATGCGATGGCTCTACATGGCCTCTGCACGCTCTATTCTCTTCTACTTCTCCCATCGCAAAACGTCGGCCTGCGATTTTGAGCCACACGGCGAAGGCTTATCACGTATCAAACAGTACATACCCGGGGCCCCTGGGTGGCTCAGTCGGTTAAGCGTCCGACTTCGGCTCAGGTCATGATCTCATGGTCTGTGAGTTCGAGCCCCGCATCAGGCTCTGTGCTGACAGCTCAGAGCCTGGAGCCTGTTTCAGATTCTGTGTCTCCCTCTCTCTCTGACCCTCCCCCCATTCATGCTCTGTCTCTCCCTGCCTCAACAATAAATAAACGTTAAAAAATAAATAAATAAATAAATAAATAAATAAATAAATAAACAAACAGTACATACCCCAGGACCCTCCAGACCTTTTCCCTCGGGGAAGGAAACAGCACTGGGAGCTGGCCTGGCATTCGTCAGGTAGGCCGCGGTGTTCCCCTGTTGCGTATAAACGACTTCTCGGAATGTCAACATCAGACAGGCCGTTCTGGGACTGTGATAGATGAAGACACAAACAAGACCACTCCATGGTGATGTCTGAATACGGACAATACATTGCCGTAGACGTTAAGTCTAAAGTTCTCTTTTGGCCGGCCAAAGAGCGGACGCAGGATTAAGGCGAGAGATGGCTAATGTCCGGGAAAAAGACAAGACCCCTAATAAGGGTCCTCGCCCCATGTTTATTCGGTTCAGAGGGCTTGCAGACGTGATGGGCGTGTACAAAGAGGCAAAGAAACTGGGACTGTTAACTTGGGGACGTGAGGGAAAAGGGGGGCTTTGAAGATATACAGGGTTTGAGGTTTGGGTCAATGTAAAACAAAATCCGGGCGCCAGGCAGATGGGTAGATGGTTGTTAACAGCAGACAGGAGGCGCCGTGCCTGTTTATCTCAGCTAGCCTAGGGGATGAGACCGATAGGGGGAATGACGTCAGGGTTAATAAGGCACCTCTTCTTTTGTTAACCATCTCCATTCTGGGCTGCTTTGCCTGTAGCACAGTGGTCCATAGTCCAATCTACCAATTTACCTAACCGGGCCCTATTCTCCTGTGAAAGCGGCTTTTCTGCTATAGTACTAAATTTGGGGTGCTTTCACCCTGAACATCTAATCTTGTTTATTTCATATACCTAGGTATTGGGCACCTTTGAACCGTTTCTATTTTAGGCCTGTGCCTCTCCCTCTCTATTCTGGGGGCTCTGCACCCCCTCTATTTTGGGGTGCCTTTGCACCTCCCTATTTCTGGAACCTTTGTTCCTCCCTATTCTCGGAGTGTCTTTGCACCCCCCTCTTCTTGGAGTGCCCATCTGGTTTACCCAAACTCGAGTGTGAGCATTTTATGACTTTGTATTTCTTTATGCCTTGTTAACCCATTGGTGTAAGCCCAGGGGATTCTTAAGCTTATCCCCCACAATACATGAATATTTTCCAAATCACAAAATAGCCAACATCCCAACTTGTTCAACTACAGGTCAGCTTCTGGTGGTCTTTTGCTGGAGGACATTGCCAATTCCGTGAAACTCATGAAATAACAGTCAGCATAGTGAGAAAATCATAGACCAGAACTGCTTGTTTGTTAGCTTTATTACCTTGAAAATGGTACTTAATTTCTCCAAAGACCATATTTTTTATCCACAAATTAGCATAACTGAGATTATTCCAAAAACCTGCGCAAATAGACCTCATAGGATTTTTGTGATTGGGGCTTCCATGGGCAGCCAAGCAGGTTGTGCACTGCATAACTCCAGAGGACACCATTCGCATGGACCTGGAATTGTTCACATGGCACTCTTGGTCATGAAACAATGTATGTCAAGTTCTCAGTGCCAATGAGCATTGTCCTGAGTATCAATGTTGCTCTTCTAATTGAGCAAGGGGCTATTTAACATGGTGTGATTAGATCAGCAAGGTCAACTCAAAAACGGTGCCAAGAACACCACCTGTTCTAGATCATGCCTGGTAGGCTATGAAATGCCCAGCATCTCACCATCCCACACTTATGTGATAAAAGCTGATGCCTTCTCCTGGGGGATCGTAGGCTACAGGAATAATAGCAATGGTATGACATCAGTTTATAAACTTCCCTCATTCTTGGGGCGCCTGGGTGGCTCAGTCGGTTAAGCGTCCGACTTCGGGTCAGGTCATGATCTCACGGTTCGTGAATTCGAGCCCCATATCCGGCTCTGTGCTGACAGCTCAGAGCCTGGAGCCTGTTTCGGATTCTGTGTCTCCCTCAGTCTCTGCCCCTCCCCTGCTTGTGCTCTGTCTCTCAAAAAATGAATAAACATTAAAAAATTAAAAAAAAAACTTTCCTCATTCTTTATTTATGTCTCTTGATCCTCACAATACCTTGTCAACCTAAGTATTTAGGGAATATTCTTAGGACATCTATTGTACAGATGACAGAAATCTGTTCAGAGAGGTACAGTGACTCATCCAAAGACAAACATCAACTATATGACAGGGGCAAGCATACTGACCTAGATCTTTTTTTTTTTAATTTCTTTTTTAATGTTTATTTATTTTTGAGAGACAGAGCATGAGCAAGGGAGGGGCAGAGAGAGAAGGAGACACAGAATCTGAAGCAGGCTCCGGGCTCTGAGCTGTCAGCCCAGAGCCCAACGCGGGGGCTCGAACTCACACACCGCGAGATCATGACCTGAGCTGAAGTCGGACGCTTGACCAACTGAGCCACCCAGGTGCTCCTGACCTAGATCTTCTGACGCCAAATCCAGCGTTCATTCCAACCACACACACTGTCACTACTAAGAAAATCTGACTGCAGGTGCCAAGCACGTGAGATGTCATAGGCTCGTGGGGAAAGAGCCCTTGCTAACGGCAAAACCCAAACTGTCTGCTCTGTGTCCTCACAGCAAATGAAAAGCGCCCTGACCCACCGTGAAAGGTCATTTGGGGTGCTGGTCTAACATTTCTAAAATGGACTAGGTCGGTTGCCTTTCAGCTCTGATAGGTGAAGCTTTGATGATGCCGTAATGAAGAAAATCACATAAATGGCACATTTAGTACCGTCACTGATAGCATCTCTTCTTCTGGCATGCTTCTTTGATTTTCCAATTATCAGTCAATTTTTTCCAGACTCTCTTTTCAAAGGGGGGGAGGAAGGCTCAGAAAGACCAAGCACCTGCTAGAGAAAGCAGAGTACTAAAGGCCTAAGAGGAATTCTCTCATTCGATTCTCACAGCAACTCTGTGGACTAAGCGATGCTTCTCCCATTTAATGCATAAGGAACTGAGGCTCCAAGACAGTGGGTAACTTAGTCAAGCTCTCAAGGTGACTGAAGGAGTCAGGATGTGTATCTCCAAATTCCAGGTGCGTTCCATTTACTTTGCCAAACATATGAAGGAGTCAAAACATGTTCCCTGGTCTGGAAGGGAGTGCAGGTAGCTAATGATACATTGTGTTACCTCTTCCTCTTCGAAATACCTCTCCCAAAGATGTATTTACCTTCCAGCAGCCTTCCATGCCATCATTAAAAATAATGGCTAGTGACATGAATGGCCAGCAGACCAGTGGGAAAGGCAATTAGAGACTCTGAGCCAGAACCGGACAGCAAAGCTGCTTCTAGATTCTTAACCTTCAGAAATTAGGTGAGATAATAAATGTTTGTTGTTTTAAGCTGCTTAATTTGAGACCATATGTCACCCAGCAATAGATAACAAATACAAAGGGCCTAGGAAGGCTAAGTGGCTTGCCCAATATCACCCGCAGATTAGCAACAAAGGAAGGACTAAATGTCAGACCCCTTCACTTTTGGTGCAGTGGTGTTTTTTACTTCCCCACATTGCCCCAACAGAATGCCCATTCTCCACCTTACAGAAAACATTTCCATTCGTTAAGACACAAGATCTTCTCAAAACTGCTGGGGGAAACAAAAGGCTAATGATGCAAGGTGTGGTCAGGATTAAGGAAAAAATGGAGAGAGGGTTAAAAAAGGAAAGACGCCTTTGTTTTGCAATTGTCTCTGGTTTGCATTCTCTGACGCTGAGTCCATTTGTCCAGACAAAGAACAGATGGAGCCCCATTAGAGTAATACATTCAGAGATCAAGAAAAGAACCCCCCCTTCACCCCCCCCCCACACCCCCATCAGAAGGTCGTGGAACAATGGCCGGCTACTAATGAATTTAATTATTCAAAGCAACTCACAACTTGATGGAAGAACAGCATTCTTAGAAAACTGATTTGCTGATTACATATCAATCCCCAGATCCTTGAAATATAGTGCCTTTTTTTTTTTTTTTTTTTTTTTTTTTTTTTTTTTTTGCGGACCCATTAGTCAAGCCTCAATTAGCAGTACAGCCATCCACATTCGGTCCTGGTTTAATTTGGCAGGGTCTTAAAAAGGAGTAATTCTATTAGATATTCCATTTGTAAATCACATGATGGAATTTACTCGCAACAGCGAAGGCAGCTAGACGCAACTGAGACCATATTAAAAGTCTTTTGCCAGATAGCTATTACTAGGAGCCTTGCTTTCATTGCAGGCACATTGAGAAATGCAAACCGGTATCTGTCTTTACAGAATGCAACATTACCGTGTGGCTATTTTTTAGAAGAGATGGGGCAGTAACCAGGAGTGTTTAGACAATATAAATTCTCATCTGCAAAATGTCTGCCTAGAAATTATTGATTTTGCCTTCCCCGAATAGCCTATTAAAGGGAAACATTTTTCTAATGCTTTCCAGGGGGCCTGCAGGAAATCATTACCAGTGGGGACTGTTGTTTTATGAGTCTTTGGAATGGAAACTTTCGATAGGAACATGAAATGTGAAAAGGAAGGATGTGATGGGCAGACTCCTGCCCGGGAGCTGGCTTTTACTCATTTTGCCTCCCCTCTAGTTTATTTCTGCGGGAATTAAGCCCAGGGTGTCATTCTGGGAACCCATCCTCTGGCTCCTCCTCCTGCAGGAAATTTTTATAAAGTCGAACGGGGGATTTAACTCCTCCTTATCTGAGCTCCACCCCCACCTCTCCCCATAAGCCCACCCCGTCCCATCACCAGTGTTTCACCGGGGGTCCCCACGCTCAGGTGAGCAGGCTAAAGCAGGACACACGCAGGGTCCCGGCGGCAGCACAAAAGCTGGGCGGGTGAGACGGGCAGCTGAGGGTAGGAACAGTGGGGGAAACCTGGCTGCAGAGACAGTCTGGGGCAGGTGGGTGGGACAAAGGCGTGGCGTAGCTGGAAATGGTTCAGGCCCGCACAGCAGTACCCTCGCTCGACACAAGGGATTCCCCCGGTACCTTTCCGACTCTTCAAATGTGAAAGCGCAGCGCTAGTGATGAGGGTACTGATGACAAAGGTGAGGAGGATGAAAGCAGCTATGCTCTACTGAGCACTGGCTGCGAGCACCTGACCCCTCATTGGCTCCTTAGCACAACTCGAGGAGGTAGACGCGCTAGCACCCCCAATCTCCAAGGAGGGGGTTAGCTTGCCCTTGGTCATGCCCTTACAAATGGCAGCACGGGGGTTCAACTCCAAGTGCAATGGATTCCAAGCCCTCATTCTTAAGCCATTGACCTCTGAGGGGCCATACTTGGCCTGCTTTGCTTTTGCTCACAGCCAAGTTCTCCTAAGCACAGGCATCCTCCTGCACCTCGAGGCCCGCAGGGGAGCTTAGTGCTGTGTGTTAGTGAGTCCTCTCAGCAGACGTGAGACGCAGCCAGAAGGAACGTATCTCGGTCAGTATGCAATTACAAAGCAGCTACTCTGTGTCAGGAACTGTGTTGTGGCATATGCAATGGAAATAGAGAGCAAGGGCACTAGGGCAGTGAGGAGACGGGCAATAAATCAGTTGTCACAAAAATAAGGCAAATTGGGATAGGGCTGTGGAAGACACATACTGAATGCCCATGAAGGGCTGTAACAGGGATATAATTGATATGAAGGAGAGGGGAGACAGAGAGGTCTCTCTGAGAAATGTACGATCGATCGGCAGGAGTTAGGAGTTAACCCGGAAGGGCAGGAGGAAGGGAACAGCATGCATGGAGGGTCTGAGGAGAGCAGGGCATTCAAAGAACCGAAAGAAAGTCCATGTGGCTGGCGCATAATGAAAGAGAGTAGGGAGAACGGCAGTCGGTGTGACTGGGGAGAGAGCAAGGACGGATCCCTTGGGGTCTTATGGGATTCTTGGTATCCTCCCGGAGGAAATAGAAAGCTCTTGAAAAGCCCTGGTGTGGGAAAGACACTGGTACTGTGTGCCTTGTTAAAAGCTCACAGGGGCTGCTCTAAGGGGTGGGACTGAGCCAAGGGTCATTAAGAGCCTATCGCGGTCATGTAACAGAGACCCACCTGGTGGGCGTTTGGACTGGAGATGGTGAAAATGAAGAGATCAAAACCTACTCTATTTGGTTCCATGGAAGGAAAGGACGTGCATACTTTTCCTGGGGCTTCCATAATAAATTACCAAAACCTGGTGGCTTACCACAACAGCAGTTGTTTCTTTCACAGTTCGGGAGGCTAGCCTTGCAAAATGTGTCAGTGGGTCTATGGCCCCTGCAAAGTTTCTAGGAAAGGATCTTCCCTCTTGGTAGCTTCTGATAGCCCCAGCATTCCCCGGGTGTAGAAGAGTCACTCCATTCTCTGTCTCCTTCTTCCCTTTTTGTCTCCCTCTGAGTCTCTGTGTCCAAGTCTGCCTTTCTTTTTCTTACAGAGACACGAGTCGTTGGATTTAGGTCCACCCGAACCCATTATGACCTCATCTTGGTTACGCTAGCGAAGATACTATTTCTGAAGAAGGTCACATTGATAGGTATCGGGGGTTAGAACTTGAACTTATCTTCTGGGGGCGGCGGGAGCGGGGGAGGGGGACACAACCCAACCCACTACAGGCAGTAAAGATGTCAGGTGTAACTTCTGAGTTTCTATCAGGAGCAATTTAGTCAATGGAGGCACTCAACTCAACTAAACTGGAAAGAATGAAGGAGAAGCAAGTTTGGGTCCAGTTTAGAGAATGTTACCTAGAGAATACCAATGAGTGCAGATGTCAAGTCGATGACTGATATGAAGGGATGAAGCAGAGAAGTTTGGGATAGAAATAAATACTTAAATTCAAAAGGAATCAATAAGATTGTCAAGAAGAGACTGTAATACGCCTGCTTCGGATTCTGTGTCTCCTTCTCTCTCTGACCCTCCCCCGTTCATGCTCTGTCTCTCTCTGTCTCAAAAATAAATAAACATTAAAAAATAATTAAAAAAAAAAGGGGGGAGCCTGGGTGGCTCAGTCGGTTGAGCGTCCAACTTCGGCTCAGGTCATGATCTCACGGTCCGTGAGTTCGAGCCCCGCGTCGGGCT
This sequence comes from Leopardus geoffroyi, assembly GCF_018350155.1. Classification (NCBI taxonomy): domain Eukaryota; kingdom Metazoa; phylum Chordata; class Mammalia; order Carnivora; family Felidae; genus Leopardus; species Leopardus geoffroyi. The sequence goes on along the minus strand of NC_059327.1, from coordinate 32,841,832 downwards.
CTGTGCTGACGGCTCGGAGCCTGGCGCCTGCTTCGGATTCTGTGTCTCCCTCTCTCTCTGACCCTCCCCCGTTCATGCTCTGTCTCTCTCTGTCTCAAAAATAAATAAACATTAAAAAAATAATTTAAGGGGCGCCTGGGTGGCGCAGTCGGTTAAGCGTCCGACTTCAGCCAGGTCACGATCTCGCGGTCCGTGAGTTCGAGCCCCGCGTCGGGCTCTGGGCTGATGGCTCAGAGCCTGGAGCCTGTTTCTGATTCTGTGTCTCCCTCTCTCTCTGCCCCTCCCCCGTTCGTGCTCTGTCTCTCTCTGTCCCAAAAATAAATAAAGGTTGAAAAAAATAAATAAATAAATAAAAATAATTTTAAAAAAAGAAGAGACTGTAATAATGCAGCATTACCAGCAAAAAAATTTTTCCACAAATTCGAAACAGCATCGGAAAACATGCTTGTTGAGTGAAAGAAGAAATGTACAGCCCTGCATATCCTATATGTGGCCAATTATTTTTTATATAAAAATCTGGGAATATAAACATGAAGACAAGCTCATTTATATAAATATATATTTATGTATATATAATATATATTATATACTAATTCTATTAATATTAATATATTAATATTTTATTTATATATGTGTGTGTAAAGAAAATTGACAAATACCGAGAGTGGCTACCCGATGGCCACTTTTGTTTTCTTAGGCTTTCCTGAGTTTTTCAAATTTTCCACAATTGAGTACACGGGATTTTTTTCATAATATTTTTTTTAAAAGACAAGCTGGATTCAGAAATGTAACGTGGGCAGAATATGGGGTGTGCTGAAAGAGAAGGCTAAAGAAAGATAAAGCTAAATGGCAATACCGAACCCGTTCTCATTTGCCAAACAAAGCCATTTAGTTGTCATCCCATATGCAACAGGGAATTCTAAAGACCTTGAAAACTGGAAGCAGAATGATTGTATCACGGAAGTTAGTTAGCTATTTTTCTGACTGTAGATGTAAACTATTCTCATTATAGAGAGGAAAAAGACCTACAGGAAATTACATATCCACTGTTAACATTTTTTCAGTATTTCCTCCCGATACTCTTTTCTGTCCCTCTTTTGCACAGATTCGATCAACTTTTAAACAGCTTCCTTTTTAAAATTGGCCATCACATGATAAATCTTTCATGGTGAGTTTGAAAATCCCCGAAAGCCTAATTTCCTTGACTATCCAACGGGCTGTACCCTGGAGATAACCTTATTTACTTACCTATTTCTCGGCCTGAACATGTTTCATTTTCATTTTTAAATAAATTCTAAATAATTCTGCAATAAACATCTTTGTCGATAAATTTCTATCAGAACACTTATTAAGCGCCAACTGTGCGCGGACACTGCCGCTAAATAGTAAGAAAGCACAGTTGAGTGGCGCCTCTTCCTTTCCACCTTGGTGGTCCCCTGGCTCCTGGCTCTTGCTCTGCACTAATGGCATCTGCCCAGTAGAGGGAACTCTCTGCATAGTTAAGCCTTAGTCTCCCTGGCACCGAGCTAAAAAAACAGCAAAGTGGCCAAGCTAACCACAGAAATTAGGCACTGCCTTTCAGTCCCACTGCCTCGCCTTTCGGGCTGCGGCCCCCCTGTAACTGGCCTTGTTCTGCTAACCTAGTTACTAGCTTTTCGGACTTCAGCCAGCCATCTTCAACCTTGATCTTGCCTCCGCCGATGCTGAGGGGCTCTGAGCCACCTGCAAGCCCCCAAGGCCATCCGCAGCATTTTTCTCCATAAGACACTTAAGCTTTCTGGAACCACAAGTTAAGATTCGTGGCGTTTGCTCACCATTTCCTCTTCAGCGTCTAGCCAGGTGCCTGGCACAGACTGGACAGGTGAGAAGTATTATTGCATGAATGATTGGACCAGACAACCTTCCTGAAAGGTTTAGGGAACCAGAGTGGCTTGACAGGAGCAATCACCTCTCTTTGGTCCCTGAAACGGAGTCCTTCCCTCAGGATTCATTCTGCTGCTCATTCTGCCCCTGACATAGGGCACCTGTGTTCTCTCCGCAGCCGCATATCCTAGCTTTTATTGTGGACAACTGAACACGCTTTGAACACTAGCTAGATTCGCGTGAACAAAGAAGTCAGCTTGTTGGATTAGCCACTGAAAGTACATTACGCTCCTATAACCTGAGAAGTATTTTTTATAATGCAGAAGGGACACAGTTAGCCAAACCACCTAGAATTTTTTTTTGTACTACAAATGCGTACCCTCACTCTTCTCCACTCCCTCGGCCGCATCCTAACAAGCAAAGATCTCTCCAATGCACGCAAGGGAAGTGGGCCTTGTTTGGATTATTCACGAGTCCTACCGATGATCCTGGTGGGCATGAGCACGCACATCCACATCCCCACACGCACGTGCACACTGGCACACTCCTGATCCCACCCCTGGCACGCCGAGCGTCTTTCTTGTAGACCAGTCGTCCTACACCTTGGATGCACATCAAAGTCACTCAGGTGATCTGTACAAATTATATGGATGCCCAGGCCAAGCTCCAGACAAATTAAATCAGAAATTTTCAGAATGAAGCCGGGGCCTCAGGGTGTTTACTGTGCAGCCCCAACTGAGATCCGCTGCTGGAGACACTTGCACAAGAACCAGACTCCAGAGGCAGCATAGCCCCGTCCCCAGTACCTTCCAACCTTACGGGGAACACAGTGAGATTGGCACACAGTTGCCCCACCTGAAGTGGCCAAGTGTAAAGACTGCAGAGAACAGCCCCGGCCCCAGTTCAGGAGAGAGCGATCTAGATGTATCAATTGATGCATCACTTAAGGTGCCTGAGGTTCAGTCGCCTTATCTATGAAAGAGGAATACTTACATCATAGAAACGGCCCCCAGAAGTGAAATAATGGCATGAGTTATTTGTAAATTATAAACGATGGCGCAACTGCAAATGATTACTATAAGGAAATGCCAGAGAAATATATTTTAAGTAATTTTTAAAATGAATTTAGTCCTGCCATTGACTCCATATCATGGCACCTGTCAGACGGTTCCCAGTTTTTCGCGCTTCAAGCCTCCTGCCAGGCTCCCAAAGTTTAACTCCTCTCTTTCCTACCGAGCCAATGCGTTCCCAACTCCGTTACAGAAGCCACTGGCGCTAGATTACTGACAAGACAGAATATCTCTCACCACTATTTCATTCAGTCGTTTTACATCATCACAAACTCCCCTTGTTTTCCTTTCGTAGTATTTTCTATTAATAAGGTGCTAAAGCTAACCGAAGTGCTTTCTTCTAACAGTAGGCTTTTGAAGACCCAGGGTTCAATTTCAGGCATCAGGGACGTGTTCCCGAGTAAGAATCCACTCTAAGTTTCACAAACCATGCCATTTGGGGACAGCAAACCACATGCAGAATTGTTAGCTTAAGAAATTCTGAATGGCACAGGCTTACCACTGAGCCCACTGGCGGGCTTGTCTAAACAAGTGGACCAGATTTGAGGTTAAGACTGCAATTAACCTAGAAACTAACGAAAGCAGCCCTGCAGTGTTTACACAGGTCTTACAGGTTTTAGTTTCTAAATTGTGACTCTTCGTAGGTGACCTTTTTGACCCCTGCTTTCTATTGTGACAGATCATAAAATTACATAAACTATAGAAGTATAATGAAGAGCCAGAAGGCAGCTGGTCACAGTCTGAAATATGGGCGATAAAGAGAAATCTTACTGTGAATGGAAGGAGTCAGGTTGTTGATGACAGGAAAGGGGGGCTCATGCATTACATTTTTTAAGTTTATTTATTTATTTTTGGGGGAGAGAGAGAGAGAGAGAGAGAGCGAGTGAGTGAGGGGCAGAGAGAGAGAGAATCCCACGCAGGCTCTGCACTGTCAGCATGGAGCCCAAAGGGGGACTCCAGCTCACCCAGTGCTGGGCTCGAACTCACAAACCCTGAGATCATGACCTGAGCCAAAGTCAGATGTTTAACCAACTGAGCCACCCAGGTGCCTTCATGCGTTACATAGTTGATGGAGTCCTACAGTGAAGCAAGTAACACCTCGTCTCAACCACCAAAATCTGAACTCACGCTCTATCTGCAAGGAATAAATTATCTAAATTCAGGTGGGGTGAGTGGCTCAGGTTGAGAGATGTTTGCTATCAATTGTGTTTAGGATTTGGTCTCCCCATAGTTTGGAGATACGGGTGTTTGTTTAATTGGAAAAGTGTACTCACCCAGAGCCATCGAACTTTCCAACATTCCAATTACTCTGAAGAGAGTAAATCCATTTGGAAAACAGAATATACCATATCCTTGAAAGCTCATGAAGTCTACTATTAATACTGAGACGTAATATCGGCATATAAATAAGATCCAACTCAATTACACATTAAGACACGTTTTCGTTAGAGCCATGGTATAGCCATAGTCTGTCAAGGGCATCTCCCTTCACCGATTAGAATGGAACCACTCGAGATCAAGAGATGTATTACTCACCCTTATGCCCCACAGTAGAATTTCTGGTAAAGTTTTAAAAGTAAAATGAAACTGATGGCTGTGCCCATGACTAACACTGCCTATTAGGGTCCAGGCATAGACACTTTTTAAAGGTTCCCACCTGGTTCTGAGAGCAACTATTCGGCGATTTTTTTCAACCAACTTAAAGGCAAGCAGAGTGTGGCAGAAGAATAATGGCTGGGGATCAGGAGATCTGGATTCTCGTGTGGGCTCAAATACTATGAGGCGAAGTAACTTCTGGAAGGCCAGAACATTGCTAGGCCCCATTTCCTTATCTCTGAATTAGGAGGGCTGGTCTAAATCATATTTATTAAGGCCGCTTCCAGCACTTAATTTTTACTATTCTTTTTTTTTTTTTTAAGTTTATTTGTTTCGAGAGAGACAGAGCAGAGAGAGGGAGAGAGGGGCAGAGAGAGAGAGAGAATCCCAAGCAGGCTCCACACTGTCAGTGCAGAACCCGATGCGGGGCTCAAACTCCCGAAACTGCCAGATCGTCACCTGAGTCAACACCAGGAGTCAGACCCTTAACCGACTGAGCCACCTAGGTGGCCCAACTATCCTTTTCAATACATCAGTCTTTTTACAACTTCAGGTTCGTCTTTCCTGAATGAGTCTGAATGTGGAATAGACTCAGACCTCCCTAGGGTGGAGACTCAACTGTACTCAAGGTTTCATCTCCAGCTCTTACCACAGTGCCTTGGCGCTGAGCTGAGCCAATAAATAATTGATGGCTGCAGGGGTTACTATGAGAAAGCCTGGCTCTTTTCCCCCTTTTTTTTTTTTTTTTTTTGCAAATGAGCAAATTGGGTATTTGAGGTTATACTTACATGTGTTACAGATGAGTATACATAATAGATGAGTATAATTCCATACCCCTGGTGTCTTCTTTCTGTCTTTTACCCCACCACATTTATGCAGGCACTGTTCGTTCCATCGTGTTCCTACACTACAACTCAGAAGGCAGACAAAAGTGCCGTGTAAAAGAGACAAAACCCTCCCAGCTCTGGAGTTAGAAGACAAGTATTGGAGGCCTACATCACCTGTTTCCTTCTTTTTTTAATTTTTTTTTTAATGTTTATTTATTTTTGAGACAGAGAGAGACAGAGCATGAACGGGGGAGGGGCAGAGAGAGAGGGAGACACAGAATCCGAAACAGGCTCCAGGCTCTGAGCCGTCAGCCCAGAGCCCGACGCGGGGCTCGAACTCACGAACCGTGAGATCGTGACCTGAGCCGAAGTCGGATGCTTAACCGACTGAGCCACCCAGGCGCCCCTCCTGTTTCCTTCTTTAAAAGTCATTTGACTTTTGCATTTTCTTATGTATAAACTGAGATCAGATGACCTTCAATCTTTTGTTTTTTTTTTTCTAGCCAAGAATCTGTGATGTGATGACCAGGCAAAACAAAGCTAACCACAGCTTTCTTGTTGGCCACCATTTTTATGTCTTGCATCTCACATTCTAAGGAGATCGAATACATAAATGGAAGAAGTCGTGCTAACTTCACGAATTTGAGGGGTTGTGGGTTTTTTTCCCCCAATAAACGACCAACTCCGCAACTGCGAAAAAATGTCAGGAAGTCAGGCTCTCTTTTGCATGAGGAGACTAGAACTTGGCAGGTCATTCTTTGTCCTTGCAGACACAGATGCCAGGGAGTGGACTTTATACACAGTGTGCTGGTCTCAAATCCGCCTTGAGGCTGAGGAAGTTTTTATGAACTGACAAATATGTCTTTAGTGAAGTCCAGGAAGAACTCTCATTCGTCTAAACTAAGGCAGAACTAGACCACAAATTTGGCATTAGGAAAAAATAGGAAGTGAAGCATCGAATAGGACACTCAGACTGGGGAAATGATGGTGACATTAAAAATAACGATGTAGGGGCGCCTGGGTGGCTCAGTCGGTTAAGCGTCCGACTTCAGCTCAGGTCACGATCTTGCGGTCCGCGAGTTCGAGCCCCGCGTCGGGCTCTGGGCTGACGGCTCGGAGCCTGGAGCCTGCTTCCGATTCTGTGTCTCCCTCTCTCTGCCCCTCCCCTGTTCATGCTCTGTCTCTCTCTGTCTCAAAAACAAATAAACATTAAAAAAAATTTTTTTAATAAAAAATTAAAAATTAAAAAAAAATAGCGATGTATTTGGTTTCAGATATTTGAGTGTTACTGGCCAGCAGATCATTCTGGAGGAGGCTTAAGGAGTTGAAGGTCAAGATTAAGTACTGAGGACCCAGCCACATGTCTATAAAGAGGTAAGAACTCTTTTACAACTTAGTATCTTTAATTCGCAGTTTTAAGCAATAAAAGCAGGTTTTGAACCAGGGAAGTGGTTTCCAGAATGTCAGCTAAGCTATGTGTTCTCTATAAACCCAGGTACTTCCAAGTAGATGTACCTGTTTTTCCCACTTTGATGCTTTTATTCTCCTGCCTCAAATGCCTAACCCCTTGATCACCTCGAAAAGGAGAAGTTGAGGTACACAAATCTGGCAGTATTCGGGGTCCATTAAAATCAAATGATTGTTGGGGCGCCCGGGTGGCTCAGTTGGTTGAGCGTCCGACTTCAGCTCAGGTCACAATCTCGTGGTCCGCGAGTTCGAGCCCCATGTCGGGCTCTGGGCTGATGGCTCAGAGCCTGGAGCCTGCTTCCGATTCTGTGTCTCCCTCTCTCTCCCCCTCCCCCGTTCATGCTCTGTCTCTCTCTGTCTCAAAAATAAATAAACATTAAAAAAATAATTTTTTTTTTTAAATCAAATGATTGTTATTTTGCACTGGGCGTTCTCACACGCCCTGGACTAGTGGCCTTCAGGCAAATGGCATAATCCTACAACAACACAAGCAGCAGATACAAGACCACTCCATCAGATTTCCCAAACAAACCTGGAGATACAAAGCAACGTGGGTTGGTGGCCAAATTACACGTGAGCTTCTCGCCTTAACAGGCAAAGGATACTTCTACCCACCTACCGCAGCACAGAGACTGTAGAAGTAAAAAAGAGTTAAACGACCTCATCAAAAGAGCAAAGAACATTCTTCAAGAAGGGAATGAGTGAAGGTCGTAGTTCACTATCCAGGTAAAACCCCCACACACTTCCCAACCCACCCACGCACCCACCCCTTGCCAAGCACACACAGTCCCAACTTGATCCAGATAAGAAAGACTTAAGAGGTGACTGAGGCCGCAGCCATCTCCTGGAGCCATATTCGGGCTCCGGGAAAATCCCAACCCTGTTTACTGTCTGTCGCATGAACTCGATAGATAGTACCACCCAGATCGGTAGGACCCGAGGAATCTGCCATGAGGAAGAAGGGGTTCTGGAGAGACCACGCGTTCCAATTTCAGCTCTTCCCTTTGCTAACTGTCACACACTTCTTAGAGCTTCAGTTTTTTCCTAACCTATATAGTGAGAACAATCCTGACCGTATCGGGTCATTTGGAGGATGAAAGCTAATGTACATAATGTACGTAGTACGACTGACCTTGTACGCGATCCCTTCCATGTACAGAGAACTCCATTTGCCATCGTTCCAATGTACGTCTCCTCTGTGACTGCCTCAGAACACGGGCCTAAGTTTCTTATTTTCCAAGTAAGACCACGGTGTCTGGCACATTGTAAATGAAAATGGGATTCACAGTTGAACTGTGGGAGGACTCTATTTTTAGTCGCTATTACATTCTGAGGCAAGCCTTCATTTATCATCAGAAATTTGTCTGACAATATTCAGCTCTATGCTGGACACATTTCTAGTTCTATGCCCTCAGGCCAGTGGGAAAACTCATAGATCCTGGCCCAATATTTTAGTCACTGGAGGACCCCAGTGTATGATAAACTGACTGGTCGAATGAATGAATGAATGAATGAATGAACCTATCTCTGTGAGACAGTTTATGAAGGTGAAATGAATAAAAAATCATTTAAGAAATGATCTGAGCAATAATGTGGCTCAAATTGCCAATAACCATGGATTGAAGAGATGATTTTTTCTTTACTTTAGTGACTTAATTAGTGTCAGGCAAAGAAAGAGTCTAGGGCTCTGGAAGAAGGGAGGAGATTTTTTATCGTAAGTAGTACATGTTACCCCAGAATATGGTGAATGTGGTGAACAATTACCAAAAGGGGGTCCCGAGGGCAGTACACTAAAGGTGACAATTCTCTTACAAACGGGACAGAAAATAATGGGACAAATAACAAATTACACAGTGTTTCTGGACCTTTCATTCGATTCCAGGCAGAAAGAAATCAGTATTTCTGGAAATGACTCTCCTCTGTTATGAATTTTAATGGGGTATTTAGCACGACCCCAAAAGATGCTCCTACATGTTTAGCAGCCTTTATTCGCCCACTTAAGAAATTACTTCGTTTTAACTCCAATGTGGACTTTCCTCTTGGTAAGGTTTTTTAGAGCAAGCTAATTTCCACTTACCTAAGACCATTTTGTTGCAATTAGGCCCAGACAAGGAATCTTTCAAAAACCTTTCAGTCCCCAGACCGTACCATTTTGTTCCATCAGTGAGATCACCACAGATCAGGCACTAACAAAAAGTGGCGCCTAGGAATGATTTCCGGCCCTTTGTTCGCGAACACTTAAGACACTATTTAATAACCCCCTTCCTCCCAAGGCAAAGTTCCATACAAATAGGGCTCACGGAAGCATTGCCGCTGACAGCGAAATCTGGGTGCTCCCAAATCACTTTTGGAAAACTAAAATGTGGTATATTGCTTAATTTATTAAAACGACACATGACACATTTGCTATTTTTACTACCTGCCTGACAAGAACCCACACACATTTTTTTTTTTTAAAGAAATAACTGAGTTGGAAGCCAAGAAGCCATCAAAACCAAGATGTTGAATGCTATGCTTTCATTTCTGAGGCGATACATATTTGGACCCAACACGATGGTCCTTGCCACTCAGGGATAGAGCAGATTTCTTTAAAAGCAACAACGACAACATTAGTTTCGAAGAACTCTCCTCTTAGCCTTCCTCTGAAGAAAGAGGTTCCGGCTCCCAGCAACTATTCCCAACGAGCACCATCAACAGTCACCAAAGGGCTCGTCTTCCCTTTTCTCCTCCTCTGTGCAAATCCACTTAGATTCAAGGCAGGACTGTTACTGAAACTCAGCAGCAAGCAAAAATCCAAAGGGCAATCGATGAAACTGATGGGCCGACAGTGCCCAGCATGGGGGATATCTGGCACCTCAAGGAAAGGATTCTCCTTTGGGATCCAAAAGGTCAACATCAACTATTTTCTACCCATTGATTAAAAGAGATCAATGGGGGAAGAATTTTTTTTCTCCTCTCACCTTCCAGCTTACCACCCGATCACCAACCTTCGTTGGCCAATTACTTCGTGTATAAAATTTTGAAGTGCATGATTATTCCTGTCATTGTTCTCATTTAAAAATGTCCTTTAGAAGGGTGACGTGGCTGTATGCCATTCTTATAAATATGGGAGATAAACAGAAGCATGAAGAGAAGCCAGGAGTTCCATTGCTGTCAGTTGTCATTAGCGCAAACCAGACATCTTGAAATGGCCGTAATTCTTGGCTCTTGCCCACTTGGTTTCGACTTTGCTTGACCTGTACACTTGGCTTTAGGAAGGAGTTCTCAAGTGAATGGCCAAAGATTAAGAAGCCGAAATCTAAATGTAAGCAAACTTTTAACCAACTTGCCAATCAAAAGGATGAAAAAGACCAGAGTCCAAACCCTGCCTCTTCGGAGTCTAGGAAATCTCAACTCTGACACTCTCTCTGATTTTATTTAATCCAGTCTGTCTATTTACAAAGCAGTTACTGTCACCTACTATTGTTTTGTGCACTAGCAAGGGATAAAGGAGGGCGTGGGGAGGACAAAGCAGAATTAAGGAGAGGTCTTTGCCTTTAATGAGTGGGAAGTTCTGCTGCAGGAACAAAATTTATTCACATGTGCGGTATAAAACAGTAGAAGCCAGGATAATCACTAAATTCTGTGATCCCGACCATAGGGCCGGAGGGACTTAAAGAGGAGAGAAGGAACAGCAAAGTCGTCATGAGAAGGGAGAGATTGAGAGCTGTGGTCCAGTAGACAGAATTTGGATAGGAGCTGAACCATGGATGACGAATTCAGCAAGAAGAGAATGCTGTAATACGAGAATTCGAACCGTTGTGCCCTCTGGCCCACCCAGTGCATTAAAAGGAGTCGGAACCCTGATGTGGTGGAAAACACCTTGCTTTGGCATCAGGTAGGTATACTTCCCATCCCAGCTCTGCCACCATGAACCCTCTGAATTGAGCTAAATTGCAAAACTTACTTTCTCTATTTTCTCATGTGGGAGAGTATTATCCACTTTGTAAGTCTACCGAGATAATAAAACAAGGTGTGCACAGAGCTAGCTCCTAGAAGAAACTCAAATAACATTTGTTTACTTTCACCTTAGAAGCACGTTAATATATCTGTCCTAATATATCTGTCCGTCATCTCTGTAGCAGACCGCTGCTCATTTGCAAAAAATGTATCCTCTCCTCCTATGGTAATAGAGTTGTAGCTGGGCCCGTGGCTGCCAATCAGAGCCTGCACTAGCCACAACCCTGGCAGCTGTTTGATGTCTGTGGCTTTGTTCCTGCCAGTGGCATATAAGCAGGAGTGATGTGTGTCACTTCTAGTCCTGGACTTGAAAACAGCCTCTCACTTTTTCTTCTTCCTGGGAGGAGGAACATACATTTGCCTGAAACCCAACTCCCACCAGGTAGATGAGGGCATTGCCTTGGAGTGCAGCAAAGAAACAAGTCACAAAAAATCTAGAACCACCCCTCCCCCCCCTCCCCCGCCCCTAGGGCACCTGGGTGCCTCAGTCGGTTAAACCGTCCCACTCTTGATTTCAGCCTGGTCATGATCTCACAGTCCGTGAGATCTAGCCTCACATCGGGCTTTGTGCTGACTGTGCAAAGCCTGCTTAGGATTCTCTCTCTCTCTCTCTCTCCCTCTCTCTGCCCCTCCCCTACTTGTGCTCTCTTTTTTCAAAAACACTTAAATAAACTTAAAAAAATAATAATAATTAAGTCTGTTTCTAATTTTATTTTTTTTTAATTTTTTTAAACTTTATTGATTTTTGAGACAGAGAGAGAGAGCATGAACGGGGGAGGTTCAGGGAGAGAGGGAGACACAGAATCCGAAACAGGCTCCGGGCTCTGAGCTGTCAGCACAGAGCCCGACGCGGGGCTCGAACTCACGGACTGTGAGATCATGACCTGAGCCGAAGTCGGACGCTCAACCGACTGAGCCACCCAGGCGCCCCATGTTTCTAATTTTAAAAAAATTCTAGAACCCACCCCCCCCCCCCAATAACTACATGGAGCAGAGCCGGCCACCTACCCTCCAAGGTGAGTACAGAAAAGACGAATACGTTTCTCTGTTGTTTTAGTCTCTCTCATATTGGGTGTCTTGTTACATCAGCTTAGCCTTTTCACCTAACTTATGCAAGATTTCATTTATCCTTAGAAACAATAGTCTCTTTCAGGTGGAGCAGATATTATCCCCATTTGGCAGATGAGCAAACTAAAGCCAAGAGAAGTCCAAGGTCACCTGACCTGTCAATGCCCTCCTGCCACGGATTCCCGGAGCCCTAGTCTCTGCATGTAACAATTTTGTCACTCCTCATTCCTGAGGTTGTGAGCACAAGAATCGTCTAGATTTAGATGTTGATGAAATTTGACAGGGTTGAATATTACATTTCAAATATAGAATCACGAAACTCGATTTTATATTAAGCAGCACACTGCAAGTGGTTTTCATAATTGTTGCTATTATACATTTGTTGCCACTGTAAAATTGCAAGGAGCTGCGGAAGATATAATTGCAACACAGAGTTCTGGAATCCAGGGCAGAAATGTTTGGCACTGGGGGTAATTTACACCCATAATGTAATTAAACAGGAGGCAATTTGCATTCAGATTTGCACGTTACAGTATTTTTTTCTGATTATAAAAATTAAAAAAAAAAAAACGCTGGCAAGCACAGGTTTTTGAGTGTTCTGACAATTAATATTTTAGACAAATGACTTTGGGAAAGAGGACTCTCTAATCCTTTTCTGGAGGCTTAGCAGTTTGCCAAGAAAATAATAAGCTGTCTGTCAGATATTTTAATATGAAGCATGCTGTGATAAATAACTGTTTTCACCCCACATTATTTTTGCTCAAATGTATTTATAAGCTTTCTCTGATTCCCACCTATTCATAGGATCTGCCTATAAATAAAAGACTTGAAAGGCATAAACTTAAACACCCTAAATGGATAAAAATCCAACTGTTGTATTAGCAAGGAAATTAGCGTTTAGGGCTATTGAAAAAAAGTTCATTGATTATACCCAACACCTGTGATTGATGTGAAAAGAGCACTAGACTCCTATGACATTCTTTTCACTACACCACCTAAAGGGTTCTGTTCTCTGTGTCTCAGTCTCCTGATTTATTTATTTTTTTTATGTTTTTTTTTTTTTAATTTTTTTTTTTCAACGTTTATTTATTTTTGGGACAGAGAGAGACAGAGCACGAACGGGCGAGGGGCAGAGAGAGAGGGAGACACAGAATCGGAAACAGGCTCCAGGCCCTGAGCCATCAGCCCAGAGCCCGACGCGGGGCTCGAACTCACGGACCGCGAGATCGTGACCTGGCTGAAGTCGGACGCTTAACCGCCTGCGCCACCCAGGCGCCCCTGTTTATTTATTTTTGAGAGAGAGAGAGCACAAGCAGGGGAGGGGCAGAGAGAGAGAAAGAGAGACAGAGACTCCCAAGCAGTCTCCACCTCAGGCCAGTGCAGAGCCGACACGGGGCTTGAACTCATGAACCGTGAGATCATTACCTGAACCGAAACCAAGAGTTGGCCACTTAACAGACTGAACCACCCGGGCGCCCCTCATTCACCTGTTTTTAAAACGTATAGTATCATTTCACCTGGCTGATGTGAATATTAAGTAAGATGTTTATGGAAATATGACCAGCATCCAATGGGAGCTCAATAAATGCTAAGTTGTTAAAGTTTAACTACGGAGAATGGGCAAATCTAAAGTAGCTGCCATTTATTGAACACTGCTCTAAGACAACTCTGTGAGATCACACCAGTATTATCCCTACCACAGTACAGATAAAGAAACTGATGAAGGGGTGCCTGGGTGGCTCAGTCGGTTAAGCGGCCGACTTCGGCTCAGGTCATGATCTCGCGGTCCGTGAGTTTGAGCCCCGCATCGAGCTCTGTGCTGACAGCTCAGAGCCTGGAGCCTGTTTCAGATTCTGTGTCTCCCTGTCTCTCTCTGCCCCTCCCCCGTTCATGCTCTGTCTCTCTCTGTCTCAAAAGTAAATAAACGTGAAAAAAAAATTAAAAAAAAAAAAGAAAGAAACTGATGAATGTAAGGAATTTGTGGCTATGTTTAAATCCACACAGCTGGGAATTGGTGAAAGTAGGATTTGAACTCAGAGATCCAGATTCTCTAGGTTTTATAGGTAAGTACCAGGCTATCCTAACTCATCCCACAAAAAGCCTTCCTCTCCTGTACCTGAATTGATGGAGCTTCTGATTTGTGCTTTGCCAGATACGTCATTGGTGGCCCTGAGATAAAAGATTTGATCTGTAAAGAAGGTGATATTTGCAATATCATTCAGCCATAAAAAAGAATGAAATCTTGCCATTTGCGAGGACATGGGTGGAGCTAGAGAGTGCAACGTCAAGCGAAATAAGTCAGTCAGAGAAAGACAAATACCAAATGATTTCGCCCAGAGGTGGAATTTAGGAAACAAAACAAATAAGCAAAGGATAAAATAAACTATAAAAACTATAGAAAGCAAGGTGATGGTGCCGGAGGGCAGGTGGGTGCACGGATAGCTGAAATCGGTGATAGGGACTAAGGGGTGCACTCAGGATGCACTAAGGATGAGCACTGGGTGATGAATGGAAGCATTGAATCACTATAGTATTGTACATCGGAAATGAATATAACACTGTATGTTAAGTATACTGGAATTAAGATAAAAACGTAATTAAAGGGGCGCCTGGGTGGCGCAGTCGGTTAAGCGTCCGACTTCAGCCAGGTCACGATCTCGCGGTCCGTGAGTTCGCGCCCTGCGTGGCGCTCTGGGCTGATGGCTCAGAGCCTGGAGCCTGTTTTCGATTCTGTGTCTCCCTCTCTCTCTGACCCTCCCCCGTTCATGCTCTGTCTCTCTCTGTCCCAAAAATAAATAAACGTTGAAAAAAAAAAAACTGCTAAAAAAAAAAGTAATTAAAAAAAAAGATTTAATTTGTATTAAAGGCTACATGCATATTCACAAAGTTACAGTCGAGACATAGCTCCCAAAACTAGTAATAAGAAATGGAAGCCAAGAAGAGAACAACGTGAGCCTCATCACCTCTGTATGATTTATGATGTCTGTTGCCCCAATCAGGCGATTTTCTCTTGTTACACCCAGCCACACACTCAGTCATTTGGAAAAATAATTTTGTTTCTGTTATCTTGACATTGAACTATTTGCCTGAAATCAAGCACCTGACAACATTCTGCTTAAATAGATTTATAATCATCTTAGTTCTTTTTTAGTGCCAAACCTGGTGAGCTAAAGCACATCAATTTACTTCTCTTTTACCCAGGGCAAATTCTTGTCTCTCTGGCACATCTTTGAACTCCTCGCGGAAGGGTTATGGGACACAATTGTGTTTAATCTTTCCCAGTGCATGGTGGCGGGGCGGCGGGGGGGGGGGGGGGGTACCCACCCCATGTCCACGGATCTACCAACCATTACGGAGGTGACGTTAGTCATGGTCATGATGATGGTAGTAATATCACTTACTGAGCACTTTACGTACACTATTTCATTTCGTCCTCGAGACCGCGTTAGAAAATCGCTGTCAGTATCATCGCTGTGTTGCAGATGAAGACAATGAGACCTGATGTGGCTATTTGCCTTACAGGTGTCTTATGGGTCTTATAGGGTAGGTCCCTCCCCACTAGACAAGGAAACTCAACCACCTTGAAGATCCGTCACGTAGTTACCTCAGAGATGCATGTGCAGTGTGGTCCAGCTTCCCCGAACCCCCAAACGTGGTGTTCCTCCCATACTCTCATCCCATTTCCTGCACCCGTAGAGACTTTGCAGACGTGATTAACTTGAGGACCCTATCATGGACGGAATTGTGTCCTCCTCAGATTCGCATATGGAAGTTCATACCCCAAGTACGTCAAGATACGGCCTTTAAATCGGTAACCAATGGGGTTGCTAGGCTGGGCCCTAACGCAACCTGACTGGTGTCCTTGCAAGAAGAGAAGACCAGCACACAGAAGAGGCACACCAGACCAGCCACGTGCACACATAGAGGGAAGGCCATGTGAGGACGCGAGGAGAAGGCAGCCCTCGGCGAGCTCAGGAGGGAGGCCTCCGAAGAAACCGAACCTGCCAACACTTTGACCTCAGACTTCCAGCTTCCAGAACCAGGAGAAAATAAATGTCCGTTGTGTAAGGCGCCCAGTCTGTGGTTTTTGTTATGGCGGCCCCAGCAGACTAAAACAGACCCTACCACGGGGAGATTATCCTGGATTACGGGGGATGTGATCACAAGGGTCTTAAAAGAAGAAGGCAGAAGGGTCAGAGCGTGAGAAGAAGGACACGTGAAATAGAGCAGAGGTCAGAGAGGAGAAAAGACGCGCCGTTGCCGGTTTTGCAAACAGACGAAGGAGCCGTGTGCCAAGGAAGCTGGAAAAGACAAGGAAATATATTCTCTACCAGAGCTTCCAGAAGGAAGGCAGCTGGGTCACTCCCTTGATTTTAGCCCGAGGCTGATTTTAGACTTCTGACCTCCAGAACTGTAAGATAATTCATTCGTGTTCTGTTCAGCCTCCAAGCTTGTGGTAATTGGTTACAGCGGCCATCCCATCGGGAACAAATACAAGGGATGACATCACCTGTTCCTCCAAATCCTGTCCTTTCTTCTTGCGGTCCCTGCCTGGCCTCACCCACCTTTCTGAGTTCACACCTTCCCACAGTCTCATCTGGATTATTGCCATCACCTCTGAATTTATCTCCCTGATTCCAATCCCTTTCGTCGTCCAAACTATTTTGCTTCCTTCCGCCAATGTGAGTTTTTCTGAAATGCTTTAACTGGCCTCTAGTCAGCTACAAGACAAGTGCAAAGGTCCCGTCTTCCATGATCTGTCCTCTGCACACACTTCCAGCGTGCGCTACGGGTCTCCTACCTCACTGACCCTGCCTGGAGGCCCTTTTTCTAGCCCCAACCGCAGTTCCCCTCTCTCCAGCGCGCCCTTCTGTCTCCAGCCCATGCTACGTGATTCCATCTCTCCCTCCTGGGCCACAGACACTCCTCTGCAGCCCAGAACTACATGTCCCCCTTACTGTAGTCCTTGGCATCTCTTTGGGCACACTGTGCCTACCCCTCACCTCGATGCGTTTGGCTGCTTTCTTCCTTTCTTCACCTGGTCGCCTCCCACTTATTATACTTCCAAACTTACCTCACATGTCACCTCCTCCAGAAAGCTCTCCCTGATGTGCTTCCACCCCCATCACCAATCGGTTGAGCTGCTCATCCTCCGTGCTCCCGTGACACACTTTCTTGATCCCTCACACAGCTAGAGGTCCTGGCTCCATACTTTCCCCCACAGCAAATATGTTTTTGCTTGCCTGAATCCTCCATTAAGCTGCATTCATCCGAGCTGGAATTGTACCTTTCATAGAATTCTCCAGGGTCCGGTACAGTGCCTGATATTGACGAGACTAGTGTTTGTGGAAAGAAAGTTTTTAGGGAAAGAGGTAGAACTTCATTTACTCATTCAGGCAACAGCTAGTGATCGGGTGCTCCCTATCTGTAAAACACCGTGGGACACACAACTATGTGTTAAGACTTGATAGCCGCCACTTGGAATTTTAAATTCAGTCGGTGGTGAGATGTTATTTAAATGTCCAGCAGGTGGTAGCACCTAACTAGACCACAAACAGTGAGTTTCAGCCTCTGAGGAAGAATTTGTACTTGGAAAACCTGGAAAGGATTTGGAGAATTGGAGTTTCGCTAAGACTAGATCATGGGAATGCAAAGGACCCAGAAGCAGAAAGTTCTCGCTAATGGGATGTGGGAGCCTCGATAAATACCTAATGGCTTCGTGACATGAACGTGCCTCGTGTTCAAGATGCACTCGAGGGTCACTCTTAGGAGTTTCCAAGGAGGCATCAAATTTCCAAGGTATATTGAACCTGACAGAAAGAAAGGATCATGTAGGCTAACAGGGAGCAAAAGAAAACAGCAAATTGTATTAAGCGACTCACGGTGGCTAAGAATTTTCATCACTAGGCATTCACTTCCTAATAATTGTATGTAATCCAAATGCAGAAGCAGATTGTTAATGACTAATACGGGATAAATGCTATTTTGTTTCAAGGTCAACTTTTGTTCAGGAAAAATGGGAAACAATTCTCTTCCATGACCCCATCTGATAAAGCAGAAGCCAAGCAGATTTATACAAATGAAAATAGGGTGAGTCAGAGCATTTTATCCCATAAATAACGAAAATGGATTCAGGCTGACTTGTCTCCAGGCAACCTATATAAATACAGTCACATAACCCTGATTTTTGTGTATAAAATAGATGATCAAGAGGTTCACTTAAAATTATTCATGGCTATCTGTTCCCTGTTTTAATAGATCTTAAAAGCTGCTTCCTTGCCAGCCACCCCGTTGTAAACCTTTCCTGACAAAGACTGTGGGCCAAGCGATTCCTTCTGCCAAGATTCTAGTACTTATTACTGGATCTCAAAGCAAATTTAGGTTAAAGAATTTGACATCTACAAAAAATTGTGAATACCTAATGACCATTTGTTTTCTTTTTTATTTGCATGTATATAAATATATAGGTATATTAGTAAATGAGTGATAATGATGATAAATTAATGTATAGCACAAATTAAAACCTCCTAGAAACTAAACCAAAAGCTCATGTAAATACGAATGACAGATACCAAATAAAATAATAGATAAAATGATTAGGGATATTACCCACAGACCATGAACTGGAATGAATTAGAGGTCCTTCATATTCCATAGAAAATTAACCAAGAAGAAAAAAATAATAAAGACAAGTAATTCAGAGTTGTCATTTTTAATATCTTTAATAAAGTCACACACCAAGAAATAATGTTCATCTGAGAAAATAGTAAAATGTCTTATTTGTATAGAACGAGGAAAAAAGACCGCAAAAGAACGCATAGTGCGTGCCCTAGATTTTTGTCACATGACCTCACAGTTAAACAGTTGGCTTTTAAATAAGATTTTTTAAGATGGATTGGGTGGCCTTCGAGGCAGTGTGACTCGTCAATTCCAGGTGAGGGTCAATTCCTCCCCCCGAGTCCGCCATTCCTGGATTCATATCTCCACTCCATGACTGCCTAGCTGTGTGTGGTCCCTCTGTGCCTGTATGCCCAATTGCTGTTTCTACAAAATGGGCATAATAATAGCATCGCTTCAGAGGGTTGTTGTGACGGTTCAGTGAGAGAAGCCAATGAAGTCTTGGCATAGTGCTCAGCACCTAGTAAGCACTTAATAAATACCAATTATTGCTATTGAGATTACTGATTATCTGCCTACTTCTAATTTGTGTTTCACGTTCACGGAGCCTGGATTGGACGTTGTACTGAGAACATGTTTTTGATGTTAGCACTAGTAGCAAAGAACCTGCATTCTGGTCTTGGCTCGGACACTTACCAGATGTGTGGCCTTAGTCGATTTCACCGCCTATAAAATGGGTAAGTTGCATTCTACCTGAACTCCCTCCCCCCCCCCCCCCCCCCCCCCGCCCCTTGCTCATTCCAGGTGAGAAAACAAAATGTGGTTTCGTTTTGCTTTTGCTTCTTTGATGGAAAGCATTATTCACATGTTAAATCTGATGGTGGCGATGATGATGGCTTTGGGACTCAGGGTACCATTAAGTGTAAAAGAACACGGTCCTCAGGTCTGACTAGGCAAGATTACAGGGCACCACTTCTGACTGTCAAATCACCGCCTTCAACATCACGATGACACTCCTCTCAACCAGCAAGGACAGAGAAAGGCAGACAGAGAGAGAGAGACAGAAATTAATCCTCAGACCCAATCCGACAGTCCTGATCCATTATCATTACTATTATTTTACTGATCCATTATCATTACTATTGTTATATTACTATTTATTTTACTATTATTTTATTAGTTGTTATTACATTATCATTCTTGCTCTACAGGGCCCTTAAAAGTGTTTTTTTAAGAGGAAAATGAAAATCAAATATTTGGAACCCAAGTTGCCTGGCATATTAACACCGGATTCCTTTCTCTAAGATAACAAATTACATATTCTGATATATTTATTTTACAAAGCAGGGTATGGAATTTTATGAACAGAAAGATCCTCTTGATACTTAAGTTACAGTAAAAAAAGCTACCAGAAAACACTTAATGCTTCTCTACACTTTGTAGATCTCTACACTTAAGTATATGTTAACTTTGACCTAAAAAGGTGAGTAAAAGTATTCTAAAATATATGATGCTCTTTGCAATCTCGGTAAAAAGAGAGAGCTACGACAGTGTGCCCATTTTGTGAGGCTTATTAAAGACCACTGCTTTTGAGAATCACTGAAATTGTGAAGGAAGAACCAGTCCTGGGACGACGATACTTAATTATCAGGTGGGGCATCCTTCTGACTTTGTTTTATACCCCTGGGTTCAGCTCTGCTCAGAAATTTGGTCCAAAGATAATAGATCATTGATCTGTTCTAGTTTTACAAAGCTCATTTTAATTAAGAGTTTCTAATAAAAGAATTATGTCTCCTGCTAAGTCAGGCCTTGGTAAGCTTGCGATAAAATATGCCATAAATATTACATGGCTGCACTGATGCAAAGTTACGTGCAATGCAGGGTTTGAAAAAGTCAAGTGCATGCTATCAAGATCTGCCGCTTTGCAGGTAAAGCCAACGTGTCCGATTAAGACCGTGCTGAAAATTAATACAGTCTTATTATGCGTCTACTGAACATTATTTTTAGAATCACTTTTACCAAGGGTATCTTAAATACTTTTTAAAATTCTAAGTCCTCCTCCTCTGGCTTCTACAGGGCTGATTCTCGGTGGTAGGGTGAAGGCATTACACAGCAAAAAAAAAAAAAAAAAAAAAAAAAAAAATCAGCCAGCTATATGAAAGCTGAAGCTAAATGTTTCCCCCATAAAACATGAAATTTCCAGATGCATTTCAAAACTGATATTTGGAACAATACAAAAATGTAAAGTGTTTTTAATTTCTTAATACTTCAATTAACTTTTCACATAAACACAGTCACTGACAGATATGTAAGGCAATATCGAATGAATCACAATACTTGGCAAGGGAAGCAAACACCATTTCAGCGTCTAATATTAGAAAAAGGCCACTGTGGTTCAGATGGACTTGTTTTCATTAAAGACCATAGAGACACGTACATCCCAATTTTCCTGACAATTAACAGCCTCCTTCCCTTGAGGAGAGTTTTTATTTTGCTTTCGACATCTGAAGGAAACAAGCCCAAAAGTCAGAGCTGCTTCTAGAGTTTGACATCCCAAGGCTCAAGCAGATAGAAGTATTGCCGTTTTCATTTGCCTTATGTTGTCCCTCCAGGGGACTCAGTCCCTACCTTCCTACATCAGCAACGCCTTAAACAATTAGAAAAGAATCATTCATAAACAATTATTCGTTGTTAAGTTCTAAAATCCGGCCCCAGGCAAAAGGATCAAGTTCAAGACATCACAGTACTTTGGAAGTACAGATCATCTCATCTTAGATGGAGTCAGCCTACCATTGTGCCAGATGCTTCCATGCATTGTGCTGGCTCTTCCATTCCTACTTCCCATCCTCCTTGCATTTCTGTACCAAAAAGTGTTCTTTTAAATGTAAAGAAATATGGGGAGAAGGAAGAAAACACTCAACTTCTCACTTTTCTTACCTTAGTTTTTTTTTTTTCCAGTGAACAAACCCTTTATGCAAAAGAGATTTTTCCCATCATCCTTAGATGGGACTTCCCGATAGCTCTTAACTACAAAGTTAATCTTTGCACTTTACCTACTGAAAGAACACAGCATGCTCTGTATTTCCCTATGAAGTGATTCAAAACTGTAGCTTGTGATACAACAAGCTAGAGACAATTTCAGTAAAAAGGCCTTGCATCTAAATCATATCTGTCACTTCCCTGTCTAGGATAAATTATAAGAGTATCATAGATTCCGATAAACCCGTATGCTAATTTTCTGTCTTGTTAATATTTTCAGAAGATCCCGTAGCCTTAATGTCATTAGGGCAAAAAAATGCAAAACTTTACATCTCTTTCTACAAACAACATTAGGGTAGTAAATGTTCTTTAAAAATATGAGATGGGGCACCTGGGTGGCTCAGTCGGTCAAGTGTCTGATTTCAGCTCAGGTCATCATCTCACAGTCTGTGAGTTCCAGCCCCACATCAGGCTCTGGGCTGACAGCTCGAAGCTTGGAACCTGCTTCAGATTCTGTGTCTCCCTCTCTCTCTCTGCCCCTCCCCTGCTCATGCTCTGTCTCTGTCTCAAAAATAAATAAAAACATTAAAAAAAATTTTTTTAAATATGAGACAAAGTAGGGAAACAATGAATGCTATAGCTTCCTTTAAAAAGTTTTTATACTAAATTCACTGATGAGCATAACCTTCAAGTCACCTTCAGAAAGAGTGATTAAAGTAAAGGGTCTAATATAAAATACATTTCAGTAAAATGTAAAAATTGGACCAATCATTTTTAAAGCCATGGGAACTTTTTTTCCCTTAATAAGGTGACTGATATAATTCTCTGTGTTATCCTGTTGTGGCCACGCTGAACGATACTTCATGTCACACAGAAGTTACAATTTCAAGCTATAGTCACAAACTGGATTTAGCCTGAGTCACTCGCCGGTATTTTGTTTGTACGCAACACTTTCCTCCTTCTGTAACCAGTTGGACGCTTAACAATTTCTGCGCTAGTTTAGATACAAGGCAAAGCAGGCTAATTGTGAAGTCAGACATGTGTTTCCTTGTAAATGTCTCTCTGCAGAGTCATCGCATTTTTAAAACCCTGAAGAAAACTAACGGGCAGCAGCCAGCCTATTAACCATTTGCTGTCACTGCAGAAAGTCCTTTTAGCATATATGCAACATGAAACTCCCAAGGGTTTTTATATTTTGTAATAAAAGCAGAAAGTAACAAGTAACTAAGGCATAATTATTGCATAATTAGCATCTGGCCTTATCTGATGTCATCTTTCTAACCTAGAGATTGGCAGTACTTTACAGAAGGGCAGAGAATTTTCTTTCTTTTCCTTTATTTATCCATCGGAAACTAGAAAATTCCTCCTTTTTTTTTTTTTTTCCAGTATTCACAAGTCAATTCCCTCACTCTGTCATCTGTCTTTCCCAATAGCTTGAGACTTGGGGCTCTCCTGGACTGAAAGATAACTTGTCACTCAGCAAACTAGAACATCCTTCCCCCACCAGCCTGCAATGCTGCAGTTTTCCATTAATGAGCTAAAAGTAACTCCCTAAATTAACCCCTTCTATTTTAAGATACAAATGGGCCAAGAGATCTCATAAAAATAAAAAATAAAAATAAAAACCTCTAGAAACTCACTGGTTGGCGTGACCACGTCATTTAAGAAAAGAAGACCTAGAGAAAGCACGCTGTGAAAGGAAAACGTTTAATTCTGGGGTGCCTGCTTTTCACAAGCAGTGATTTCTGCGCAGCCATAGCATAGCATTGTTCACATGCAATCACTTGTGCCCATGGCCCCAGCAAACTCAGTCATTACTCTTACATTCTTCTCTTCACTTTGTCTTGCAGGATCTGGAACTTTTTTACCCTGAACCACCCCAAAGCACTAGGCAAAATAAGGGGGCATTTTACCAGGTAGCAGCACCTCAGACAGCAAGAAGCCTATCTATATTCCTTGATTAAATAAACATGTTTAAAGATATGTAAAATCTATTCCAAGTCAATCCATATCTAAATGGGGAAATATATTACATTTTATATGGAGGGGAAAACATCTGGTTTTATTCAAGGTCGTGGTGAATCTGTTTGGCAACTTTTAAATTAATTTTAAATTAACCCAGGTGCTTTTCAGTCACCGCAGTTACACACAGGGAGTACTGAACAGAATGATGACGCAGCAATTGTCTGTGTTCAAACTTATCACAAACTATATTCCCCTGGACTTTTCACCTCAGCAGATTTCAAATTCCCCTTTCCAAAGAATATTTGACCTTCAAATTTCAGTCCCTGCATCTCGTGATTTCTTGCACCTATCCTATGTTAGAAAACCCAAACGGGGCTACATGTATATCATTTCTGTTACCTGACTTTAATGAATTTTAGTTGTTTTCAAAATCTGCAATCGGTTCATTGTGCCAACTCTGCATTGCAGAGAAAGCTTAGTGTTCAATTCCAGCTTGGCCCCTGCAAACAGAGTCACTCACTACAAACAGGCTTTAATTGTATTTACTCGGGGATAAGAGGGGGAAACAAACCCCCGCCAACCCCACAGGCAACGCTGGGCGAGAAGCCCCCCCGGGCAGCGGAGTCTCCCGGCTCGCCGGCCTGGGCGCTGTCCTTGGTGCTGCCGGCGCCATAGCGAGCACAAGCGCCTTACCTTCTGCCCCCGCGGAAGCTGCGGACGTCCCCCAAACGTTAAGCGGGATGTAGCGCCATATCCCACCTTTAATACAAATAACTACCCAGGCCCATCCTCTTTGTCCCCTTCCCGAAGCCTTCGGGCCGACTGTTCTTCAAAGTCTTTTTGTTTTTTTCTTCTAGGCCCAACTCGGGGCCTGCGCTCATCTCGGGCTGCTTTAAAAGGAGGAGTGGGGGAAGGGGAGGGAGGCGAGGGGAAATGAGGCTGGGGGAGGGGAAGAATGCAGGGGGAGGGGAGGAAAGAGAAAGGGAGAAGAAAAGGATGGGAAGAAAAAGATCCAGGAGGAAAGGGCTCGGAGAGAAGGGCAGAATGAATGGGACTTAAGAAGGCTTAAAGTGGGAAAGCGAAGAGATGCCCAAAAGAAGGGGAAGCGATTCATCACAGAAGACGGGGAAGAAAAAAAGTAATGGAGAAAGGGCCAAAGAGGAGAAAGCCGTGGGTATGAGGAAAGAACAAGGTGGCCAGGGGGTCGGGAGAAGAGCTGTCCGAATGGCAGAAGAGTGACTAGACAAAGAAAGGGCGTTGGGTGAATACTCGCACCGAGGGTGTAAAATGCAATCCGAAGGCTAAGAGAAATGGAAAAAAGGGGGCCCGAAGGGCGACAAGTGGTCTGGGACCTAGAGGAGAGTTGGGGGAGGGGCCGCGGACGGGGCAGCAAAGTCCGGGGTCCGATGCGGCGTGGGCCCACGTGGAGCGGGCGCTGAATCACCGCTAGGCTGTCTTTACCCCCCTCGTCTCCCCCGGCCCGGTGCCCGCAGTCCCCGCCTCCTCGGCCGCCGCCTCCACGGGGCGGGGCCCTGGCCCGGGACCAGCCGCCGCGGCTATAAATGGGCTGCGGCGAGACCAGCAGAACGCTGTGACAGCCACACGCCCCGAGGCCTCCAAGATGAGCTACACACTGGACTCGCTGGGCAACCCGTCCGCCTACCGGCGGGTCACCGAGACCCGCTCGAGCTTCAGCCGCGTCAGTGGCTCCCCGTCCAGCGGCTTCCGCTCGCAGTCGTGGTCCCGCGGCTCGCCCAGCACCGTGTCCTCCTCCTACAAGCGCAGCGCGCTTGGCCCGCGCCTCGCCTACAGCTCGGCTATGCTCAGCTCGGCCGAGAGCAGCCTCGACTTCAGCCAGTCCTCGTCGCTGCTCAACGGCGGCTCCGGGCCGGGCGGCGACTACAAGCTGTCCCGTTCCAACGAGAAGGAGCAGCTGCAGGGGCTGAACGACCGCTTCGCCGGCTACATCGAGAAGGTGCACTACCTGGAGCAGCAGAACAAGGAGATCGAGGCGGAGATCCAGGCGCTGCGGCAGAAGCAGGCCTCGCACGCCCAGCTGGGCGACGCGTACGACCAGGAGATCCGCGAGCTGCGCGCCACCCTCGAGCTGGTGAATCACGAGAAGGCTCAGGTACAGCTGGACTCGGATCACCTGGAGGAAGACATCCACCGGCTCAAGGAGCGCTTCGAAGAAGAGGCGCGGCTGCGCGACGACACCGAGGCGGCCATCCGCGCGCTGCGCAAAGACATCGAGGAGGCGTCGCTGGTCAAGGTGGAGCTGGACAAGAAGGTGCAGTCGCTGCAGGATGAGGTGGCCTTCCTGCGGAGCAATCACGAGGAGGAGGTGGCCGACCTGTTGGCCCAGATCCAGGCGTCGCACATCACGGTGGAGCGCAAAGACTACCTGAAGACAGACATCTCGTCGGCGCTGAAGGAGATCCGCTCGCAGCTCGAATGCCACTCGGACCAGAACATGCACCAGGCCGAAGAGTGGTTTAAGTGCCGCTACGCCAAGCTCACCGAGGCGGCCGAGCAAAACAAGGAGGCCATCCGCTCCGCCAAGGAAGAGATCGCCGAGTACCGGCGCCAGCTGCAGTCCAAGAGTATCGAGCTCGAGTCAGTGCGCGGCACCAAGGAGTCCCTGGAGCGGCAGCTCAGCGACATCGAGGAGCGCCATAACCACGACCTCAGCAGCTACCAGGTAGGAAACGCGGCTGCGCGGCCAGCCTGCGCCAGCGCCAGCGCCGCGCGCCCCCGACACTCAGGCACGCGACCCGGCGCGCTCTCCGCCGCGCTCCCTGGCGGCCGCTGGCCAGGGCGCGCGCGCGACGCAGACCCAAGTTAGATCCGCAAAGCGTCCTCGCCCCTCCCCACCCCTTCTCCACTCCTCCTCCACCCACCATCTCCAGCCCCTAAGATCCCCGACCTTTTTCTAAACGCGTTTTTCCTTCGCGAGCTCTAGTTTTAAAGTAGAAGATACACATGCGGGCAGTTGATAAAGCAGCAACTTTAGGACAGCTTGTGCAGCAACGCATATATTCTCAACTTTCCCAGCCGCCATCAGAACTCTTAAAATTGCCTTTCAGCCCAAAAGGTTCAGATGAGAAGGGCTCAGTCAGCCGTGGGGTTTCCCCCAAGCATATGTGTTTCCTGCTGAGACGAGTTCTAGGTCCACCGGTCTCGGTGCATGATGTGCCCAGGAAATCTCTTATTGCCTAACTGATCTTGTTTGTTCATTTATTTGGTAATTCCTTAGTTGGTTTGTTGTTGCTGTTTTTCTTTTAAGGGGCTGAGAGCTACAGGGTTTACAGAGCTGGAGGGAAGTGGGGGAAGGGGTGGTAAGTGCGAAAGAAGTTGCTATTGGAGGAATGAATCTCTGGCTGTGTCTATTTCAGGACACCATCCAGCAGTTGGAAAATGAGCTTCGGGGCACAAAGTGGGAAATGGCTCGTCATTTGCGTGAATATCAGGACCTCCTCAACGTCAAGATGGCTCTGGATATCGAGATCGCTGCGTACAGGTACCGTGCTCACGACGGCTGGGGCGGAAACACTAACCGCACTGCGGAGGCTGTTTGGCCGAACCCCCACCACTTAAGTTAAAGGAAGCAGGTTTCGGGGATTTTAAATCAGTGCCTGGTTTTCTTTATTAATTAAAAAAAAAATCTAAGGAATTGGAAATTTACCACTTTTTACACAGCTTTAAAAGAATGAACATTAGTTGAAATAAGTATTTAAATAAAATGAGGAAGAGCGCCGATTAATTCAGTGCTTATGCTTAAGTTTTTTATTTTATTTTCGTGAAAACTGTTTTCCAAATGTTTGAAACAAAAATGGCATTTTGGATGTTAGTATTTCATATGGTGGCTTCAGCTTTTGACTTTATAATGTCAAGGACAAATATCAGGACATTGAATTTCTCTGTTTCTCTGTTACAGCTTACTATTGCCATCATCTGGCTGAGAACAGCTATAGATTGAAAGGATATATATAGATTAGATAGAATATATTAGATAGAATTATAGAGAGGAAGAAGGAGAGTATATATATATATATATATATATATATATATGTATTCTATTTTATTTATATTTACATGTACAGACCTAGATATACAACCAGAGAAAGAGAAAAGAAAAGAGATTATAGGTCTGCTATGTGATGCCACGTTATGGTTAACTAAGTTCATAGGAGAAAATCCTTGACTAAACACTTTTTCTACTACCAAGAAGGTCATCATCACAACATGACAGGAATAAATGGTATTCAGAGCTATCTCTCTTTTCAGGAAAGCTGAGTGATTATATTAAATAGACACTTTATGATTAAAATTGCCAATTTATAACTTGATATTCCCATATTAGCGTACGTATATGTAGCCTAAATTCTGACGTACACTAAAAGGTTTTACAGATACGTTGAACGTTATGTTCGCTAAAAGAAATTTAGTGTACATCCTGAAAGTCCAAGTGCTCAAGAAGGTCACTGAGGCCTTCTTGGCCACGAGGGAGCTTTCCAGCATATTCACGGTGCAGCAAATAGACTGCGGCAGAGCTGAGATTGGGCGGCCAGGTGTGTTAGTGGACTATTGGGTGTGGTCAGTTACTGCAGCAGGTGATTGGCTGATGGCCCATGAGACTCTCTGGATATGACACAGATAGCAGGTATGATATGAAATGATAGCAGGTATCACACTGGCTTGACAGAACCTCTCCTGTACGTGATTCTGTTTGCTGAAAGGTATCTGCTGCATTACCCATAACATAATGACACTCAGAAGGCCCACTGAGGTTTTACTTATGTCTCGTCTTTTCTGATTCGGTCCTTAGAAAACTCCTGGAGGGTGAAGAGACCAGATTTAGCACGTTTGCAGGAAGCATCACTGGGCCGCTGTATACACACCGACCGCCCTCAGTCACAATATCCAGTAAGATTCAGAAGACCAAGGTAGAGGCTCCTAAGTTAAAGGTCCAACACAAATTTGTGGAGGAGATCATAGAGGAAACCAAAGTGGAAGATGAGAAATCGGAAATGGAAGATGCCCTGACAGCCATTACCGAGGAGTTGGCTGTGTCCGTGAAGGAAGAGAAGGAAGAAGAGGCAGTAGAAAAGGAAGAGGAACAGGCTGAAGAAGAAGTCGTAGCTACCAAAAAGTCGCCAGTGAAAGCGGCTGCGCCTGAACTTAAAGAAGAGGAGGAAGGAGAGAAGGAGGAAGAGGAGGGCCAAGAGGAAGAGGAGGAGGAGGAGGAGGAGGAGGAGGGCGCCAAATCAGACCAAGCCGAAGAAGGAGGATCCGAGAAGGAGGGTTCCAGTGAAAAAGAGGAAGGTGAACAGGAAGAAGAAGGAGAGACAGAGGCCGAAGGTGAAGGGGAGGAAGCTGAAGCTAAGGAAGAAAAGAAACCTGAAGAGAAGCGTGAAGAAGTGGCTCCCAAGGAGGAGCCGGTGGCAGAAGCCAAGGCAGAGAAGCCAGAGAAAGCCAAGTCCCCCGTGCCAAAATCCCCGGTGGAAGAGGTGAAGCCGAAAGCGGAAGCCGGAGCTGAGAAAGTCGAACAGAAAAAGGAAGAGGAGAAAGTAGAGGAAGAAAAGAAAGAAGCAGCAAAGGAATCCCCCAAGGAAGAGAAGGTGGAGAAGAAGGAGGAGAAGCCCAAGGACGTGCCAGAGAAGAAGAAGGCGGAGTCCCCGGTCAAGGAGGAGATGGAGGAGGTCAGCAAGGCAGTAAAGGTGAGCTTGGAGAAAGATGCCAAAGAGGAGAAGCCGCAGCCGCAGGAGAAGGAGAAGGAGAAAGAGAAGGAGAAAGCAGAAGAGGAGGGAGGGAGTGAGGAGGAAGGCAGCGATAAGGCTTCCAAGGAATCCAGGAAGGAGGACATAGCAGTAAATGGGGAGGTGGAAGGAAAGGAAACTAAGGAGAAAGGCAGTGGGGGAGAACAGGAGAAAGGGGTCGTCACCAATGGGTTAGACTTGAGCCCAGCGGAGGAAAAGAAGGGGGCAGACCGAAGCGAGGAGAAAGTGGTGGTGACCAAAAAGATAGAAAAAATCACCAGTGAGGGGGGGGGCGATGGTGCTACCAAATACATCACTAAATCTGTAACCGTCACTCAAAAGGTCGAAGAGCATGAAGAGACCTTTGAGGAGAAGCTAGTGTCTACCAAAAAGGTAGAGAAGGTCACTTCACACGCCATAGTAAAGGAAGTCACCCAGAGTGACTAGGATTTGAGTCCATTGCAAAAGGTTAAGCCATATGACAATTTTAATATGCATGTGATTGACAGCTTCAAAACAGAACGGGTTCTCCCATGGGGGCTCCAGACATTGAATTTTACTTTGTGCAATACGAGGGAACTGCATGCAAGCTCAGGGTGCTCCCTCCTCAGTCTTTGGGTGATTCAAATGCATGACATTGTACGTTCCTGGGGAATTGGCCAATTTCCTAAGCTGTTGGAAGGGGGGCACTCGGGGGGGGGGGGATGTTTTGAGATGTATTCTGCAAAGAACCAACTGAGCCAAAAATAATAAATGAAACACAGAACTCTCTTAGCCTTAAGAAAGCTATATATGAATAATTATGTTTACCTCACTGGTGCATTTGAAATGGACTTTTGTTCATGGGAGAACCTCGTTGACATGCACAGTTTGCAACCTTTCGTTGATTGATGTTAAACGTCACAGCAGTTACTTGCTCAATAAAGGTCATATTGGAAACATAGTCGATTGCATGGTGTCCTGTCATTTCGAAGTGAAATCTCCACGACCTGACCCTTTCTTTTCCTACAGTAGGGTATTTGGGGGATTGTAAGTGACCTGCATTTCTTATTATTTCCCTGAGGGTGATCACTGGGAAAACATAATCGCCGAAAACGTTTTCAGCTGTCAAAATATTTAGCCCAATCTTCCTTTCAGAATTTTAAATTTGTGTCTTTCGAACGAAAACTAAAGCATCAGATAAAAGAGCAAGATTGGTGGGATAAAAGTCTCCAGTATCCAGCTGTTTCGATCCCACACCAAAACTGAGAACCTCCAAGAGAGAGGGACCATAATGGAGTCATAACTTGTTTCTTGGAGTTGGGACACACAGAAACTCGTGGCATTTATAACAATGTATCCAGAAGAGCACCGAGATCATTAACAGACCTAACAAAAAATATCGGGTCTCCGATGCATGGTTCTGGTTCAAACGCAAATACACACACACACACACACACACACACACACACACACCCCTTTTCTTGATTTGGTTGACAGAGACTTACACTTTTGTGTTTTATTTAGGGAAAAATAATATCAAAAATAAATAAGATGTTCCACTTGGGGAAAAAATTTTTTTTTTCTCTGATGCAGGCAAAGAAGTGTTTTTAAATTTAACAACAGCAGCAAAAAAGACCAGATCGTGAACAACGAAATAATAGAACTCCCTGTGCAAAATATATCTGTTCCAGACTTTTTAAACCATTAGTAATTTATTAAGATATCATTCGTTCCAAGTCCGCATTTTTTCATCAATCAGATCATCCCAATAATATAATCCTTGATGCCCTTTTTAATGGCTTTTCAAGATACCCCAATTTTAATACCTAAATGTACCCAGGAAGCTCACTGCTCCTGTCAATATTTGCAGTAATGGTTCCCAATCATTAGCCACGGGCCAATCCTTACAATTTTTCCTATATCAGCATATCATTTGCACAATGTAGTCACATTTTTCCTTAAAAACTCCTGTTTTAGGGGCGCCTGGGTGGCTCAGTCAGTTAAGCTCAGGTCATGATCTCACGGTTCATGGGTTCGAGCCCCACATCAGGCTCTGCACTGACAGCTCAGAGCCTGGATCCTGCTTCGGATTGTACGTCTCCCTCTCTCTCTGCCCCTCCCCCACTCTCTCTCTCTCTCGCGCGCGCGCGCGCGCTCTCTCTCTCTCAAAAGTAAATAAACTTTAATTTTTTTAAATAATAAGAAAATAAAATAAAAACTCCAGTTTCATGTTAAAACACCACTTTTTCTGGAGCAATGGAATCCATGACATCCAAGGTAAAAGAGAATTTTCAAGTATAATCACCAAAACTTAAAAAGAGTATATTGGAAAAATTCAGGACAGCTCCTAGGATGGAAGGATGCATGGAAGAGGTTGGGTGTTGGAAAGGACCAGCGAGGACGGCCCCAGGACAGGAGGCAGCAGGAACTATCGCGCAGACACGGGGCTGACTGAACCCCAAAGTTTGTTCTCACTTCATTGGAAGTTTAGAAACACAGCGCGCATTTGTCCCCCACGTTGGCCAGCAAAGCAAGAAGCATCTTGATCAAGAGACCCACCAAAACTCACACTCAGGTTGCGGCAGCCTCCCCCCAGAGAAGAGTCGGGGGGCTCTTCTATGAAGTGGGAATAGAGACTAGATCTACGTGATGTGTTAGTTGAATTTTTAAAACACCTACTAAATATGTAGCCATTACTATAAAAGTGTTCATGCGTCTATACCTAAAATCATCTCATTATCAGCACTGGCCCCTGAGGCTACCCCAGCTTAGAAAACCCTATGTGTAGCGTATATTGTTTTAAAATGACAGGACCAGGGCACCTGGGTGGCTCGGTCGGTTAAGCGTTCGACTTCAGCTCAGGTCATGATCTCACGGTTTGTGAGTTCGAGCCTCGCGTCGGGCTCTGTGCTGACAGCTCGAAACCTGGAGCCTGCTTCGGGTTCTGGGTCCCCCTCGCTCTCTGCCCCTCCCCCATTCGTGCTCTGTCTGTCTCATTCTCTCTGTCAAAAATAAATAAATGCTAAAAAAATGTTTTTAAATAAAATGACAGGACCAATCAGCAGCCCTCCCCAAAGCCAGCATTAGAGACTCATCCCTTCCGTTCCAACTTTGTCTTCACCCATCTCATTTTCTTTCCTGAGAATAAAAGAATTTCAATAATATATCCACATTTTCCAGACCGCTGTTCTGTCCTCTTTAAAAATAATGGGGGGGGGGGGTTGGTGCTTGGATGGCTCAGTCAGTTGAGCATCCAACTCTTGATTTTGAATCTGGTCATGACCTCACGGTTCAGTTTGTGGGTTAGAACCCCACGTCGGGCTCTGCGCTGACAGCGTGGAGCCTGCTTGGGATTCTTTCTCTCCCTCTCTCTATGCCCCTTCCCCACTCACTCAAAATAAATAAATAAACTTTAAATATATGTATAGTAAGAAGTACCAAAGCTAATTAGTCCTCAATTTTCCAATAGGAAACTGAGGCAAAGAAAAAAAAATTAACTTTCTCTGGGTCACACACTAGGAGATAACAGAGCTGGGATTTAATCCAGAGACTCCGGGTCCACAGCACTTATGCTTAACCCCTTGCAGTCCACACTGTGCCTCAAATCCATCCATTGTGGCCAACTCAATTTATAAGGACGTTCTGGAGTGGTCCCTTCTTGCTTTCCAGCTTGGAAGAAAGAAAACAGATCTATGCCATGAATCTTTCATTTAATACGCTTACAGATCTCTTTACAGTAAAGAAAAAAAGATGCACTATCATTTCTCTGCGTCACTGTTTGCATCACGAGGAGAATAAAACATCCGGATACAAAATAAGCGGTGATTCCTTCTCCCACAACAGCTTGCAGTGCACAAAAATGTGGCAAACACTTTTCTCGTGACAACTTGAATGTTCAATGGAAAAGGAAAGTGTTATTTCTAGCACACTGTCTTCTATTGCCAGTCAGTGCAGAGACAGTATTAAAACATTGGGATATTCATTTCCACAACAAATAGGTTGGTTGTTCCAGTTCGGAGCCGGTTATCTTTTCCTGTTGGTTTATGTCATTTTCCCAAAGGGAAACAGGAGCCATTTTTAACGGAGTTGTTTTATTGGCCCCGCACAAAATGTGTCCACGCCCAGGGCTCGTCTACCTTTAGACGTACAGAGATTCGGGGAAAACCCTGCATTGGAGTTAACCTCCCAGGTCTGTAGACAGCTAAATTGTGTGTCTTGAGTCCATTATATTTTGTCCCTCTAAGCTTCTGCTACAGACTGAATGTCTGTGTCCTGTAGATTCATACGTGAGGTCCTTGCACCCAATATGATGGTATTGGAGGTGGGGGGTTGGGGAGGTGCTTAGATTCTGAGGTTGGGACCCTCATGAACGGGATTAGTGCCCCTATAAAAGAAAACTCAAGGAGCTCCCTTCCCCCCTCCTCCACATGAGGATATTAAAAGAGAGACATCTTTGAACTGGGAAGCAGGTGTTCACCAGGCACTGAAACATGGCGCCTTGATCATGGACTTCCCAGCCACCAGAAGTATGAAAAATACATTTCTGTTGCTTATAAGCTACTTGGTCTGGCATTTTGGTATAACGACCAGAACAGACTAAGACAGCTTCCACTTATTTATCTGTAAACCAGGGGCACGAACCTATTCCTCAAAGGGCTGCTGATGTAATTAAATGAGATGATATCTGGGGAAGTACCCAGCACTATTAACAGGTACATAGTAGCTGACCAAAATCATTGCTGAATATATTTAAAGTTGGATCAAAGCTATAGGTACACAATTTATTTAATGTGGTCATAAGAAATTGATTGGAACATTCACATCCTTATATATGATTTCAATGCAGATTGCAATTATAATGAGTTTACCAGAATAAGGAGACAATATAAACATCCATGTGTGCATAGGCACATATATTTCTTCATCGGTGTACACTGATAATTCAGTGTATACTTATACTATGGTGTATACTTATAATACAGTGTATAATACATTGTAATATATTCATTATCCAGATAGAGAATTTGGGTGGAAAATAACTGCATTTTTCACTGAAATAAACTGTAGAAGCTGCTTAGATATCCAATAATCCGCCTGTGTAGTCACGGGTCTTAAAAGTTTCTTGATGCAAACTATTTAAAATAATATTGAGAATTAGAGAAACAGCTTTGTGCTAGATCTATGAAGACGACTTTAAATCCCCAAATCCATATTGATTGTGCTCAGCTCCGTAATGCCAGGCTCTCAGAATTCTCTCCTACTTCTTTTTTTTTTTAAGTTTATTTATTTATTTTGAGAGAGAGAGAGGGGAGCGCGAGTGGGGGGACGGGCAGAGAGAGAGGGAGACACAGAATCTGAAAAGGGCCCCAGGCTCTGAGCTGTCAGCACAGAGCCTGAGGCGGGGCTCGAACTCACAGACCGTGAGATCATGACCTGAGCCGAAGTCGGACGCTTAACCGACTGAGCCACCCAGGCGCCCCTCATTTGAGGTATTTTGAAAAATTATCACATTATATCTTCAACATGTTATTAATTTTAGGTAATACCCCTTAAGTCTAGTTAGCATTTTTATCTTAGAAGAAACCATAGTTGAAACATATTAGCAGTTGGCTGGATCAAAAGCCCCTTTTTTATAACATTTGAGGGAAGGGTAATCGTTTCAAAGACCTAAGTAGGATGTTAGATGACTTACATAGGCCCACCCCCATACCTATGGTCTTGCTTTGGATGTGTGTGTTTCGGGGAGATGGGAGAGGAAGAGGGTTAAGAGAGCATAGAATCAAGGGTCCAAGAACTTAAGTAACAATATTGTTTTCAGAAGGCGGACACAGGAGATTCCCGATGCTGAATTAAAATCATAGGCTCACAGGGGTGGCTGGGTGGTTCAGTCGGTTGAGACTTCAACTGTTGGTTTGGGCTTAGGTCATGATCTCACGGTTTCGTGAGTTCCAGCCCTGCATCAGAGTCTGCCCTGGCAGCGTGGAGACTGCTTGGGATTCTCTCTCTCTCTCTCTCTCTCTCTCTCTCTCACTCTCCCTTTCCCTCTTCCTCTCGCTCTCTCGCTCTCTGCCCCTCCCCCACTCGTGCTATCTCTGTCTCTCTCAAAATAAATAAACTTAAAAATGTAACTTAAAAAAATTATAGGATCACAAATCGGAGGCCAACTGAAAATATCACAGGCTCTACCTTTGGGTATTTTCACGTTCATGAGAGAGTAGACCATGATGGTACCATGAAAAAGAGATGTTAATGAAATCACCTCCTTGTCTAATTGGTTTTCATCTCTTAAGGGAATTTTGGTGTAGAGAGTAAAACTGCCAGTTTACATTAGAGTTTCTGAATACCCTTAATTTTAATTGTTCATCATCTCCTCCAGAAAACCACAGATTGGTTGAAAACACAGAGTAATAGGGGCGCCTGGGTGGCTTAGTCGGTTAAGTGTCCGACTTCGGCTCAGGTCACGATCTCACAGTCCGTGAGTTCGAGCTCCGCGTCAGGCTCTGTGCTGACAGCTCAGAGCCTGGAGTCTGTTTCAGATTCTGTGTCTCCCTCTCTCTCTGCCCCTCCCCTGTTCATGTTCTGTCTCTGTCTCAAAAATAAATAAACGTTAAAAAAATTAAAAAAAAAACAAAAAAGAAAGAAAACACAGAGTAACATAGCCCAAAGTGTTTTCTATGTCCTTGGGCTTGGGAAGCCTGGACCTCACCACAAGTCACAACATCTCTACGCCTCCCACATTAATTGGAAAACTCAAGGATAGTTTGAATCCTGAGATAATGTTGCTAAACCTTTCTCAACTTAGATGTCAAAAATTGACTCGTAGCCAGAAAGAATATTTCAGCTAAAGAGAACTTTATACCTGAAATAGCCTGTGCTAATATTTAGAAGAATAGAAAGCCAAAGGTTATTAATTTATATCCACTTAAATATATAATATGTGAATACCTGGGGGGACAAAGAAAAAGAAGGTGTCTGTTATTTTCTCCAGATTTCCTTCTAATCCAGACTGCCCAGTTGTTTCTGAACTGGACTTCTGGGTGGCCCAATTAAAATTACAAAGGTAATGGGGCGCCTGGGTGGCGCAATCGGTTAAGCGTCCGACTTCAGCCAGGTCACGATCTCGCGGTTCGTGGGTTCGTGCCCGCATCGGGCTCTGTGCTGACAGCTCAGAGCCTGGAGCCTGCTTCGGATTCTGTGTCTCCCTCTCTCTCTGCCCCTCCCCTGCTCATGCTCTGTCTCCCTCTGTCTCAAAAATAAATAGCAACATTTTTAAAATTTTTAAAAATAAATAAAATCATTGCTATAGAAGTGGCAGAAACATTATACTCAACATCAGTTCCCTGTGTTGTACTCTAGGTTCCATTCTCCTCTGCATGAATATGTAAATTTGTTTTGTGGAATCCTCTTTACATATTAAAATTTTGATTGGTGCGTGAAACACTTTATGTCCCTAACTGGCCATTTTTTCAGACTCCAAAAAAAACAATAAGCAAACAAATTAACGTTTTTTCTATTAGTTACTCACCTATAATACATAACTGATTCTGTAGCCAATGCAACAGGTACCTGCCTATCACCTTTGGTCAACAGTTTGCTCCTTAGAGATAGCAACAAGAAAAAGCATTTTGATTGGATTAAAGTGATTAAGTATCAAGCGAAATAATTTCTATATACCTATCATTAGCGAGGATACACTCCTAAAGTGTATCTGACATGTAGCGCATTGGAAATTTGGACAGATTTGGATTATTTCACTTCCATGACCCACTCACTGGAATCTGTGACTATCATCAATTGAGACGAAATTTCCTTGGCCGGGCATTACTGCCCAGCCTAATAATCACCATGTCCCTGTGAAAGCAGTTTACCATGCCTATCCACTGGGCTCATTCCCTTGGCATATTAGAAAGAGCATTATACATAGAGACAGATCATATGGCCATGACATTTGGCGAGCTGACGCCCATCTCCATTCTTCAGCTACCCATGAAATGGCCACCAACACTTCTAAAGTTATCACTATCTCATTGGCAATCAGCAAACTGCTTTGCCTCGTATTCTCTGTGAGGAATATGCCTATCGTTCTCAGGAAGAGGCACGGATCTCAATGTCCTCCTTAAGGGGTGCAAAATACAAGGTCTGGGAAAGAAAAATGAAAGAGAGCTTTCAAAGTATTTACTTCCTCCTCAACGTGGGTAAAAAGAAGTGAACTCTCATGGGAGAGAGGAGGAAGGCTTGCCAAAGGATGAGAAGATGAATAACAGTAGAGACTTGTGCCTTGCCCACATTAACATTCTATTTTTCTGTGTGTTATCAGAAAAGAAAAGGGGTGCCTGGGTGGCTCAGTCGGTTGAGCGTCCGACTTCGGCTCAGGTCAGGATCTCGCAGTTTGTGGGTTCAAGCCCCGCATCGGGCTCTGTGCTGACAGCTCGGAGCCTGGAGCCTGCCTTGGATTCTGTGTCTCCCTCTCACTCTGTCCACCCGCCACCCCCCCCCCCACCCCGTCACTCACACACTGTCTCTCTCTCCTTCAAAAAAATAAACATTAAAACACACACGCACACACAGATTTTTGTGTCTGGTCAGACCTTGGTTGGAATCTCAGGCCTGAACTTCCTGAGTCAGTTGTCAGAGGCCAGTCAGAAAAAGAAAAGGAAAAAGAAAAAAAAAAATTCTAGGAGTTTCAAACAGAATGGAAATTAACGCAGGGAAATGGTACCACAAAGTTAAGGAAAGGTTGAAAAGCCAAAAAAAAAAAAAAAAAAAAAAAGTGTATTAGTGAGCTCTAGCTACCATAACACAATCTCGTAGACTGGGGGGCTTAGTCAACAGAATTTATTTTCTCATCATTCTGGAGGCTGGAAGTCCAAGATCAAGATGCCAGCCTTGTCAGGTGCTGGAGAGAGTCACCTTTCCCGCTGGTAGGCGGTCACTTCCTCACTGCGTCCTTACATGGCCAAGAGAGAGAGAGCTAGATCATTCATCTGTTTTCTCATAAAGACACTAATTCTATCAGATCAGGGCCCCATGCTTATGACTTCATTTAACCTTAACTATTTCCTAAAGGCCCTATCTCCAAATACAGTCCCATTGAGGGGTCAGCGTTCCAACATATGAATTTGAAGGGGACACAATTTAGTCCATAGCAGGAGACAATGAGGCAAGCAGATATTAGTAACAGAAAGAAGCCGTCATCACCTCCGGGACTGGAGTGACGCGAGAAGATGCTGGCACCAGAACTCAGAAGCCGGGGGGCCACAACTGGTAGAAGCTAAACCCATGGCAGCAGAGGCATCCTGGTGAGAACTGAGACCACGGAGGGTGGCATTGTCGAATGGAAACCAGACTCAAAAAGAAGAGGCAGTTACCACTGGACAAGCTGCCTTAAAGCAAGGCCAGGAATGGCAGGGAAAATTCTCTGATTGTCCCTTCCTCCTGTCCTTCTCTTTCATCAGCACTTCCCGTGGGCGAATATTCCCCCCGAAGCTATTCTGCAAGGGAGCCTGGGATATGTAGTTCCCTCTCCTACAGAGCAGAGCAAGGCCAACGCCAGATATGGAGCTGAGCACAAACTCACCCATGACTGGCACACTCACTAGGCGACCGTGGGCAACTCTCTTTCCGACCATCGGTTTTCTCATCGGCCAAAAAGGGCCGATAATAGACTTATTTTGAGGATTAAGGGATAGACATCTTGCGAAGCATTTAGGTCAGAGTAAATTCTCTAACCTGTTTTAGAGCTCAGTAAATGTTGTTTGCCATTAGTCAGGGAATGTGTGTTTATTTTAGCTTGTGTTAACGATGACTACGACTGAATGGCTAAAATTAACAACACCAGAAACCACAGGTGTCGGCGAGGATGTAGGGAAAGGGGAACCCTCCCGCACTGTTGGTGGGAATGCAAACTGGTGCAGCCTCTGGAAAACCGTATAGAGGTTCCTCAAAAAGTTAAAAATAGAACCAACCGATAACCCAGCAACTGCTACTTGGTATTTACCCAAAGGATACAAAACTCCAGATTCAAAGGGCGCACGCACCCCAGTATTTATAGCAGCATTATCAACAATAGCCAAACTATGGAGAGAGCCCAAATGTCCATGAACTGATGAGTGGATAAAGAAGATGTGGATGTATAAATAACAGAATATTACCCAGCCATCAAAAAGAATGAAATCTTGCCATTTGCCACGATGTGAATGGAGCTAAATGAAATAAGTCAGTCAGAGAAAGACAAATACCGTATGATTTCATTCATATGTGGAATTTAAGGAAGAAAACAGATGAACATATGGGAGGAGGAAAAAAAGGAACCGTAAGAGACTCTTTTTTTTTTTTTTTTTTTAACGTTTTTATTCATTCTTGAGAGACCGAGAGAGACACAGCACCAGCAGGGGAGGGGCAGAAAGACAGGGGACACAGAATCCGAAGCAGGCTCCAGGTTCTGAGCTGTCAGGACAGAGCCTGACACGGGGCTCGAACCCACAAACCGTGAGATCATGACGTGAGCGGAAGTCAGACACAACAAACTGAACCACCCAGGTGCCCCAAACCGTAAGAGACTCTTCAAGATAGAGAACAAACTGAGGGTTGATGGAGGGAAGTGGGTGTGGGATGGGTAGGTGGGTGATGGGCATTAAGGAGGGCACTTGTTGTGATGAGCACTGGGTGTTGTGTATAAATGATGAATCACCGAATTCTGCTCCTGAAACCAATATTGCACTGTATGTTAACTAACTAGGATTTAAATAAAAATTTGAAAAGGAAAAAACAAAAGACAATGACTGACCAGCCAGGAAGCTAGGGTCACGAGAACTAGTCTAGGGATCAGCAACCCAGGAAAATCCAAATGTTGGTTTGATCCAAGATATCTTTAAAGTGAAACTTCTAGAAAGGTTAAAACAATCATGGAGTGTCCATCCCAGCCTCCTTTCTGCTCTCTGCTTTTTTCTCCTTCATATGTACTTCTTTTCAAAGCCCCCGTCTTTCTCTTCCCCCTCGTCCAACAAAAGTTCCAAGATTGTGTATAATAATTAAGATCATTAATCATCAGATCAACAGATGAAAATCAATGGGTCATTAGTCCATCCAGAATGTTCCCCACTTCCAGCTTTAGACCAAGGGAATGTGCAAGCTCCTTACGTAGCTCGTCTTCTTTATGGAATGACTCATCTTACTCAGGAATGAGGGTCTTAGCAGATGTCCTTTGCCTCTAAAAGGCAAAGAATGGGCACTAGGATGGGCACCCTCAGCATATGACCCCTCAGCATGAACTGCTTGCCAAGGGGAAGGTCGTTCATCCTGCCAGGGTCACATCCTTCCCTACAAGGAGGAGACAGTGCAGCAACGGTGGCGGACGGAGCGGATCTCAACTACTCTGCATCTCGCTCGCTGGAAAAACTGCCCATGTCAGATGAAAGAAGGCTCAAATCCTACCCGCAAAGCTGAGGTCCTCAGCTGACAAGCATGGGCTGTTTCTCACACGAATCAAGGTTAGGGCATCTGATCCACTTTGGAACTAAAACAATGGCAGGAATTAGACGCAAATGCAGAAAATGATCAGGACACAGCTGGGTCTCAGGGACAACAAGGGCTAGGGTTAAGAGATTCAAAAATCCAGTTTTTACCTAATTGGACGCAGCACTCAAGCAGGAATCATTTCAAAACTAAGGTGCCAGGAAAGCCAGAGTCTCCTTGTAACCGATAGTACTTTCTTATTCCAGGCCTCCCTCCCTTACAGCACGTCCAGCACGGTCACCCAAGAAGCACGTGAGGCCTGGCTCTGTGTTTGTGGCCCCCAGAGAGACAGAAGGTCAGAAAATATGCTGGAGAAGAGCCACACCAAAGATAGCTGGTCACATGAGTCTCTAGGCAACGGCAACATCTGTCTCTACAGCAATGCCGATAATTAAAACACCTAAAACTTGTACGTTTCTCTACAGGTTAGAAAGTAGCTTCAGACACATCATCCTCTTTAAGGCCTCACAATATGTAGGACAGATATTGTGATTTCTCTTCTCAATTTGCAGCAACGGAAACTCAGGGAGGTGATTTATCTGCATCAGGGGAGAGTCACCAGCGGCCCCTACTCCATGCATTCCTAGGACAGTTCTTAACAGAAAAGATACTTATTTTTTTTTTAATTTTTTTTTAACGTTTATTTATTTTTGAGACAGAGAGAGACAGAGCATGAACGGGGGAGAGGCAGAGAGACAGGGAGACACAGAATCTGAAACAGGCTCCAGGCTCTGAGCTGTCAGCCCAGAGCCCGACGCGGGGCTCGAACTCCCGGACCGTGAGATCATGACCTGAGCCGAAGTCGGACGCTTAACCGACCAAGCCACCCAGGCGCCCCCAGAAAAGATACTTAATTTTTACCTTCAAGTGTAATGAATATCCATTGTGGAATACTGGCATTTGAGGATATGCATCCATATTCCTGCCATCTTAGAGATCGGTTATATTTCAGCATATTTCCAACGTTTTTCTATGTACGAATTTGATATGGGTAGGTGTGATCATTCTGAAAATATTATGTAATCCGTGTTTTCTGTAACAAATTAAGTAATATTTTCCAATACATTATAAATGGTTTTTTTTTTTCCATTTTATTTCAAACTCATCACCATGACTGGATATT
This sequence comes from Leopardus geoffroyi, assembly GCF_018350155.1. NCBI lineage: Eukaryota > Metazoa > Chordata > Mammalia > Carnivora > Felidae > Leopardus > Leopardus geoffroyi. The sequence continues at coordinate 32,800,002 of NC_059327.1, read as the reverse complement.
TCATGGACACAGCATTTATTAGACTCCACGATCCTCTTGCAAACGACCCCCTCCCCCGTCTGTGGTCACTGTTCATCTATTTATTCCAGGTGATTCAACAGTTTTCAAGCTGTAGTATTACAGCCCCAAACTATATAGATTATGAAAATAAACAGATTTTGTTGACAACAATTATCACTATTTTTTTATTATTATTGGCCCTTTCTTTTTTTTAATTTTTTTAATGTTAATTTTATTTTTGATAGAGAGAGAGAGAGAGAGAGAGAGACAGTGCACGAGCAGGGGAAGGGAAAGAGAGAGGGAGACACAGAATCTGAAGCAGGCTCCAGGCTCTGAGCTGTCAGCACAGAGCCTGACATGGGGCTTGAACACACGAACTGTAAGATCATGACCTGAGCCGAAGTCGGCCGCCCAACCGACTAAGCCCCAGTTATTGGCCCTTTCTTAAAGCTCAAACTACCAATTTATACTCCACAGATGTTTATTGAGCATCCAGTTCATGGGAGAGACATACCAGCTACGAGAGTGAGAAACTGATATTTGGTTCATCTGACTTGAATATCATGCAGCGTAAGCAATCTTGGTGAGGTTGTTTGGGCTTAAAAATTGGCATTATGGAAAATAAAATATCTACGGCCAGGGTCATGATGTAGGCGAAACGTGTTTGAGAAAAAAATTCAAAAAGAAGGGAATTCAAGAGAACAAGGGAGGATTAGGAGAGGCAGGAATCTTACCAGAACAAGAAAGCCTCAAGAGAAAGAATGGACAATGTAGTTTGGTGGGGAAAACATGGCCTAATAGTCAAAAAGTACACTCTTCTCTTGAGTGGCCTTGGGCATGTCCCCTCAAAGATTCTCAGAATCCTTGGGGCAGCTGGGTGGCTCAGTCGGTTGAGCGTCCGACTTCGGCTCAGGTCACGATCTCACGGCTCGTGAGTTCAAGCCCTGCGTCAGGCTCTGTGCTGAAAGCTCGGAGCCTGGAGCCTGCTTCATATTCTGGGTCTCCCTCTCTCTCTCTCTGCCCTCCCCTGCTCACGCTGTCTCTCTCTGTCTCTCAAAAATAAATAAAATAAACATTAAAAAAAAAAAAAGATTCTCAGAATCCCAAGGATGGAAGTGACATTATCATCACAGTTGATGTTTGTTATACATCTTTTTTTGATGTTTGCCATGCATTTGGTAAATGTCAGAAATAGGCTAAATGCTTTACATGAATGACCCTGTTGACTTTCAAGGTCATCACCACCCTATGAGAAGGAAAGTATAAAATCCTTCGTAACAGGTAAAGAATTGAAGATAGGGGACTAAAAAGAATTATCCAATGTCACAGAACGGGTAGGTATCCAGACCAGTTCTCTCAGATACATGCTCTCTACACGAAAACACTTCCCTTGAAGGCCATCTAGTTTAGTCCTACCCCTGTGATCCTTAAGTCCACTTTATAACAGTCTGACAGTGTTGAAAAACCCCCAGTGATGAGGTCCAAGCAGTCCGTTCCATCCTGAACAGCTCCAAACGCATTAACTCACTCATTCATTCATTCATTCATTCGTCCACCAAATATTTGTAAGCACAAATATTTTATGGGACATTCATAGCTCTAGGCCCAAGGAATAGAGTAGTGAATAAATTAAGTCCCTGCCCTCATGGACTTTATATTCCTGTAGGAAACGAGAAGGGGAAAAAAAAGAAAAGAAAATACACAGGATTCAAGGATAATAAATGCTTTGGAGAAAAGGGAAGGGGGGTAAGGAGGTTAGGAAGTGCTGAGTGGGGAGAAAGGAGTTGCTCTTGCAGATAGGGTAGTTAAGGGAGGCCTCTCTAATAAAGATGGCATACCTATGAGAAAGAAACAGTTACATAGGAGAAAATCCATTCCAGGCAAAAAGAACATCAAACGCAAAGGCTGCAAGCAAAACCTTGTTTGGCATGTCCGGGGAGGGACTAGGAGGCCAGGCTGGTGGGAACAGAAGAGTCAAGAGGGAAGTGGGCGAGGGGCGCCTCGGGTGGCTCAGTGGGTTAAGCGTCCAACGCTTGATTTCAGCTCAGGTCATGATCGCGGGGTTCATGAGATCGAGCCCAGGGTGCGGCTCTGTGCTGACAGCGTGGATTCTCTCCCTCCTTCTCTCTGCCCCTCCCCTCTCTTAAAATAAATAAATAAACATTTTTTAAAAAGGAACAAAAGAGGGGCGCCTGGGTGGCGCAGTCGGTTAAGCGTCCGACTTCAGCCAGGTCACGATCTCGCGGTCTGTGAGTTCGAGCCCCGCGTCGGGCTCTGGGCTGATGGCTCAGAGCCTGGAGCCTGTTTCCGATTCTGTGTCTCCCTCTCTCTCTGCCCCTCCCCCGTTCATGCTCTGTCTCTCTCTGTCCCAAAAATAAATAAACGTTGAAAAATTTAAAAAAAATTATAAAAAAAAAAAAAAAAAAAAGGAACAAAAGAGGGGAGGGAGTGACCAAGAGAGGTGGGACCTGATCCAGGAGGTCCTTGTAGGCCACAGAAAGTGCAAAGGTTTAGAGGGTTGTGAGCAAAGGTGTGAGACAGGTACATTTGCAAAAAGAATCACTCAGGCCACTGTGTTGAGTACAGAAGGGGGACAGGGGGAGCTGAGGACAGAGGGGCCAGTCAGGACTCTATTGTACTTATCTGGGCAAGAGAGTTTGGGATCCAGCTTGGAATAAAAAAGGTAGTGTTCGTGATGGGGGGTGGGGGGGGGGGGAAGTACCAGGTCAAGGGTCACACTTTGAAAGCAAAGTCCGTGCAATTTGTCAACGGAGAGCTGCAGGCAGCAGAAGAAAAGAGAAATCGAAGGTGACTCCAGAGTGTTCGGCCTGGGAAATGGGGAGCGTGGGGCTTCCATATTGATACGGGAACACCTGCAGAAGACCTTAGAAGAGGGCGGGTTTAGGGAAGAGGTAGGGAAATAAGACATTGGTTTTGCCACGGGAAACCCATGAGACTGCCCACGAGACATTAAAGTAGACCTGCCATCTCAAAGGAAACCAATTGCCAAAAAACTCTGTGCTTTGATTTTACCTGTAAAACGTGTACAACGCATGCCCTCCCAGCAGGCCATGTTATGAGAAAGGGCGTAAATGCTCTAAAAGTAAAAAAAACACGGTCAACCCTACATCTGATGATGGTGATAATTTTTATAATCATTGAAATGAAAGCGTCAGCTGTGAAGAATGAAAGGCATGCACAGATGGGGAATTTATCCCCATATGGATAGTAGGATGGGGACAAAGGAGAAAACACGCCTGATGGCATAGAGGTAAAATGAATGTCTCGGCTTTAACAGTCTAAGGTGGCCTTGGTGACAATGGCATACGTGGACCACTTGCAACTGCCATGAGACTACTGAAGTCTTTCAAGGCAATTTTCTTCTTTCGGTGCTTCAGAGTCAAGTCATTCCTGGCCAAGAAGGTCTGCTTTTTATTCCTCAGGAATTATGATCGGCAATTTGCTCTCAAATGAAAAGGCTGGCTTTATTTTCTGGTCCTTTCACCTCATGCTCAACCCCGTGTCCCACATGCATGCCTCGGGAGAAGGGTGCTCTTATTTATAAGAGACAGAGCTCCAGACTCCATGCTGCTGGGGTGACAGCCGCGTCCTTCCAAGATGACAGCAGGGCCTGGCTCCCCCCACACTGCTCTCCACACCGGAATGGCAGCTTTCCATCTTCCAGGGGAAAGGGCACAAAGGCAATTCCCAGCGTGTGAAGGCTGACTTCCCCCCAACTAGTGCACTGAATTGAGAAACAAACCGCTAACTTCAGCTTGCTGATTTTTATAGGCAAGTATCTGTTAAGAAGAAGATTTCGAGTGGTTTCTCACACTGTGCGTATTTTCTTTTTCACGTGAACAACTCATTGTTGATCTAGACAGATGAGCTTCACAACACTCGGAGCTTGTCTGATTTATACACTTATTTCCAAGGCAACGGGTCACCCCTGGTAGAACTCTTCCGTGGATTAGGTATCAAACGATCAACGTCAAAAGCCCCAGAAAGAGAGGGAGGAAAAGAGAGAGAGAGAGAAAATCCCATGGTAAATCGTACTGATCTGTCCAGTGTTGTACCAATGTTGCTGTAACAGGACAAGACTATAATACAGTCTACTGATACCTGGACCATCAAACATGAGCTAGAAAAACAGTATATTTCTGACGGGAGAGCACTGCATGGTTCCAGGAGAGACACTGGAGTCTTAGAACCCAGTTCCAGCTCTGCTATAATCAAGTGTATCGTGCAAGTCATTTCACTCTCCTGAATCTCAGTTGCCTTGAATTCTACCACTTTATGAAATTTTGCACTCACGGGAGTCTTTCTTTGAAGTGCTAACAATTATCAGAGAGGAGAACTTGAAAACACCAGCGAGATTTGTACCCCCGGCATTGAATTTCAAACACACATATCTGATTGCAGCCCCAAACACACCGTGGATGAATTCTACCCTTGATGGTGCCCTTGATCCAAAACCTGCTGCCTCTTGCCCGCTTCATTCAGTGAAAACTCCATCCTCCTACTTTCTCAGATGAAAACCTTTGGGGTTATCCTTGACCCCACTGATTCTCCCGCACCCAAACTTCCAGCAAATTCCAGTGGCTCTGCTTTCAAAATACTTGCAGAATTCTACCCCAACCCACCACCCCCCCAGCACAATTACCCAAGAACAGACCGTCATCATTGCTCACCAACCGTCAGTAACCTCCACATTCGCCCCCTTCACTTATCTTTCACGCACAGCCAGAATGACTCTTTTAACACGAAAGTCACGCCACGTCACTGCTCTGCCTGGAAATCCTCCAAAGACTCCCCATGGGTTTCCATCTCCCACACAGTAAAATCGAAAGTCCTCACCAGGTCTGCAAGGCTCCACCTCGCCTACCCACTACCTCTCTGACCTCATCTTGTACCACTTTTCACCCGGAATAATCTTATTCCGACACACTGAGCAGGCTCCCACCTCAGGGCACCTGTTGTCTGCACGGCTCTCTCTCGCTCTCTCGTTTCAGGGCTTTGAACAATGTCCTCTAACAGAGAAACCTTCCCTGACCAACCGGCATAAAAGTACCCCCTCCAGTCAAACTCTATCTCACTTATTACTCTATTTCATTTTTCATGGTTATCCATATCGCCTGAGATAACATATACATTTTAAAAAACTCATCTGCCTCTATAAAAACAGGACATTTAAAAAAATTTTTTAATGTTTATTTTTGAGAGAGAGAGAGAGAGAGAGCATGAGCAGGGGAGGGGCAGAGAGAGGGGGAGACACAGGATCCAAAGCAGGCTCCAGGCTCTGAGCTGTCAGCCCAGGGCCGGATGCGGGGCTTGAACTCACAAACCATGAGATCATGACCTGAGCCGAAGTCGGATGCTTAACCGACTGAGCCACCCAAGCGCCCCCAAAACAGGGCATTTTTGCTATAAATGCTGCACCCCCCAGGGCTGAAGGATAGTATATGAATGAATGAATGAATGAATGGTAAAAACTTCCTGGAACCCTTACTAGTAGGTGTGGCCTACAATAAGCTCCTAAACATGGCGTCCAGCTCCAGGACCAACACTGGCTGGGGAGGTGGGCTCAGAGGCCTTGAGCTTCTTCTGCACCTTGGCTGCTTCCTTCCATTGGGCCTTCCCAATGGCTGACTCTGCCTGATCCCAGGCCATGCTGAAGCTCTCCCTGGGGCTGATTTGAGATCCAGAGAAACTTCTAGTGCGTGTCTTCCAACCACCTCCTCAGAAGAGGGTGAGACAATATTATACTAATAATTTTCACTTGGATTCTCCCATAAAGGCCCACAAGGGCCTGAGCGGCCTCAAAGGTGGGGGGGGGGGGGGGGGGGGAGGAGTCCCTAAGCTCAGCGCAAAGGGAAGTACCAAAGGGCCTTACCTCGTCAGGCCTCCAAATGGAACTGAGGGCTGACCCTCAATACGCTACACAAGTTCTTCCAGCAAAACCGTCTGGGATAATAAGCGAATGTTTCTTGTCTGGCCTTTGGCCAGTGCTTAGCTTAGAACAAGCCAAGGGAGACAGCTGAGCCTCTTCTGGCTCCCTTTTGTTGCACGAAAACGCCATACACCTTCTCTGCCTCCCCCCTCCACACCCAAGAGCGGGAGTGAGCTGCAGATCTGCACCGGTTCTGTTCTTTATTGGAGCGGTTCACACTTAACGTGCACCCGAATCACCCGCGTATCCGGTTAAAAATGCAGGTTCTGGTTCCCTGGGCTCGGGGTGGGGCCGAGGCTCTGCGTTTCTAACTAGCACCCAAGGGACGCAAACGCAGCCGGTCACTCTCCCCTACGGTATCAGCACGAGGTCTTACCAAGCCTGCCTGAGGCCGCGCTGCTTTCCCCGGGCCTGGTCCCCTCCCTCCAGTGTCCACCCCCCTCCAACGCGGCACCGCCGAAGCCTCAGAGTCCGGCTTCTTTACAAATAAAACCCGACTCCTGAGCGGCTTAAGCTTCGGGCCAGGCCTCCGAGGGAAGAGGAACAATCTAGAGTGACTGCGCTTGCCCCCTTTCCCGGGTCCGGCTTGGGTTCCGGGAGGCAGCCCACGCCCTGGCTGACACGCCTCTCTGGCTTGCAGAGAAGGACCGGCGACAGAAGTTGCCCGAGAGGCTGCGCTTCTGGCGAGACGCCGGGTCGCGCCACGCCCGGCGACCGCAGTGGGCGCAGTGCCGCTGCGGACCTTTCCCCGGTGTCCTCGGGACGCGGCGACCGGGAGAAAGATCGAGCCCACGGAGGATTCGGGGCGCCTCCCCCTTTCCCCTCTCCGCCCTCTCGCCCCATCCCCAGAAGGCTGGGCTTCCTGCCGAGAATGTGTGTCACCCAATCTGCTCTGAAGCATTTTAAGTCCTGGCACTTTACCGTTGGCGGGGTGAGGTGGGGGCGGGGGTCCCCGTGGCTGGAGATCGTAGAGCGGCCGCAAGCTGCCCTTTGGCGGAGATCGCTCTCCGCGGGGGGGGGGGGGGGGAGGGCTTCGTACTACACGGGGTCCCTACGCCCCGCTGGCTTCCCCTCCGGGAAGCATCCCCGGGGTGCGCACGTTAACTGCCCGGAAAGAAGCAGCTGGTTAAGAGCCCCCCCACTCCGCGCACCCCCGGCCGGACCCCAGGTCTCTCCTTGGAAGACGGGGAGGGGCGGGGCAGTGGAGGGGGCAGAGGAAAAAAAAAAAAAAGAGCTCTGACCAGCGGCGACGTGAGAGTGAGGGTGGCGCCGAGGCGACCCGAGGGTCGGCTTGCAGTGGGAGAAAAAGTGACACCCGCACTTCTTAGCATTTTGATTTTTCAAAGATTTTAGTCTCCGGTCATTAGATTCTAACAGGTTACGCTGGTTTTGTTCAAAGTGTTCCAAAAAATAGGAGAATGCCACGTATTTTCAGTGTAACTTTAAAACACCCTCAAATGCGCTCGGTTCTTTCTGGAAGCGCACCAGCTCTTGGCTGAGGGGCCCGGATCCTGCGGGGCGCCGGCCGGAGGGGGGGGGGGGCGTTGGGGGTGGGAGGAGGGGGGTGGAGCATCTTGCGGCGACCGGTCCGGTCCTGGGAAGCCGAGGAGGCAGGCTCGAGAGTCTGCAGTTGGACCTTGAGCTCCTCGGGAAGGACGCCTTGCCCTGCCCGTGGGCGAAAGGAAGTACCTCTTCTTAAATGCTCTCGGAGTTTGCGCGAAGTGTTGCTGTGCAAGCGTGCAGGGAAGAGGTGCAGGGCTGCAGAGGCTCCTGGCTGCTGCCCCTTGACCCGAAAGACGCCAGCCCCACCCCGTCTCGGAATAACAAACTGAGGAGGGGGCCCAAATAATACCCTACCCCCACCCGAAATACGCCAGGTTCATTGCTTTGCGTGGGGGAGGGGGGCGTTTGTTTAAGGGCTGTGCGTCACCCCGGGGAAAAGTGCCGCAGTGCCGTAGAAGCTGAACTCGGCTTCCACTCCTCCTTTCTGGAGCCTTCGGCCGAGTTCCGGGTGACCGAAGCACTCTCAGGAGGCACCCTGGCCGTTTTCTAATTTCCAGTCTTCAGTGGGGCTGGAAGGAATTGGGGACAGGCACGAAGTGACAGGGGGAAATAGGAAACCAGCTGAGTCTCTGGCTCCTGGATCTTTCCCAGATGCTCCTACCAAGTCCCTAAAGCCACTAAGGCCCTCTGGAGATTTGGTTCACGCTCTCAGGTCACGGCCGCACGCTCATTCTTGCACTAAGTGCAGCAGTGTGCCCTCGGAACCCGGCCAGTCCCCGGGGCCACCTGACTAACACATTGTGCCTGTGCCTGGGGAAGGTGGTGCGTTTTATTCTCGCCTCCAAATCGCCCTCTGATTTCACATGTCTGACACCAATTCTTCTGTCTTAAACTGTGCGAATGATTCGGGGCGTGCAGCTGAGACTCTCTCGCACACATATGCTCCCCAGTACGTGCCTCGGCGGGGGAGGGGAGCGCCAGCAACTCTGGATCAGGTGTGCGCATGTGTGCCTGGGTGGTGTATCCTCTGCGAGAGAAAGACCGGGGTTTCCAGTGAATAAATGATTAGAAGCAAACTAACGACTCGGAATGAGTAGGTCGTTCCTTTCTCGCAAGAAAGGGATGATTGGGTAAAACCCCGGATAGAGTTTTAATACAGGGTTTCTGTCTTTAGTAAAAGGTCAATGCAGAGTAACAGGGGAATGAATATTCGTCTTCCTGCCTCGAAGCATCCTGCTAGCGTGTTGTTTTGTTCCCTTGCTTGTCTGTTTTTTAGTTGTCATATCAGGAAACGGCCTGTACTCCATATGAAATTATACAGATGTGGGTGGTTATAGATTGAAAGAATGGCATGTAGCTAAGAGCAAGGGGGTTCATGGCCATGGAGACACAAATGCAAATGTCTTTTAATAGCTACAAGAAACTGAGTCTCATCGGCAGCCTCTGAGGGTTTTTTTGCCAAAGCAACTTCATATTTAAGACTAGCTGTAATCGGGGCGCCTGGGTGGCTCAGTCGGTTAAGCGTCCGACTTCAGCCCGGGTCACGATCTCGTGGTCTGTGAGTTCGAGCCCCGCGTCAGGCTCTGGGCTGATGGCTCAGAGCCTGGAGCATGCTTCCGATTCTGTCTCCTTCTCTCTCTGCCCCTCCCCCGTTCATGCTCTCTCTCTGTCTCAAAAATAAATAAACGTTAAAAAAAATTAAAAAAAAAAAAAAGACTAGCTGTAATCAACATGACTTCTGTTTATTTTTTTTAATATATGAAATTTATTGTCAAATTGGTTTCCATACAACACCCAGTGCTCATCCCAGAAGAACATGAGTTCTGTTTAGCAGAAGTGTTTCCTTGAAAATTATGTGTGCCCTATAGCAGAATCTAAGGTGTTAAAAAAAAAAAAAATGTGAAGTCAACCGGGATAGGTTTGACCACCTCAACTTTTATTTTTCTGTCACAACCTACCATAAGTTAGGTACTAGTTGCCTATTTATCCTATTTGACTAAATAGGATATTTATCCCACCATATTTATCCTATTTGACTAAAATAATACATATTTCTTTTCCAATGAATTCATTTCATTCCTTAGCTTAGGAAGGCCAAGGCCTTGAAGTATAGCTATCAAGCTTTATAGAAAAATAATATGGGGATACATATCAGGAGCTATTCAAATGCATGTAATACCCTTTTGACACATAATCCCACTAGGGGAATTACCAAAGGAATGCTTCAATAGAGGGGCACCTGGGTGGCTCAGTCTGTTAAGCATCTGACTCTTGGTTTCAGCTCAGGTCATGATCTCATGGTGAGTTTGAGCCCCTCATCAAGCTCTGCAAGGACAGTATGAAGCCTGCTTGGGATTCTCTCTCTCTCTCTCTCTCTCTCTCTTTCTCTCAAAAGAAATTAAATAAATAAACTTAAAAAAAAAAGAAATACTTCAATAGGACAAGCAGGAAGAAATCCATTGATAAAGATACTCATTGCCAAGCTGTCTATAATTTTCCTGAACATATTTTTAAACTTAAGTTGGGACATCTGATCAATTAAGGACGAGTACAGTGATGAGAACAACAAGAATAAGCTGGGACTGTTTCGGAATATCTTCAATGGATGATTTATCCATAATAGAAATCATCATCTGCCCACAACCTCCAGTGATCTTCGCCTGTTGATGTCTATTTCCTTTTGTAGTTCCCTCTCACACTGAATCAGAAAGGCTGGTCTCTGTGACCAAAAGAATACAGTGAAAAGGTTGGGGTGTCACTTTCAAGGCTAGGTCATAAAAGACATTGCAACTTCTGCCTTGGTTTCTTGGAAACCTTGCGTGGGGGTGGGGGGGGGGAGGCCAGCTGCTGTATCCTAAGGATCCTCAAGGTGGCTCACATGGAAAGACCCACACGGAGTAGGCATCGCCAGCCAAGTCAGTGAACCACCTTGAAGTAGATGCTGCAGGCCTAGTCAAGCCTTCAGATAACGTCAGTCAACGTCTGACCACAACCCCATTAGAGACCCAGACCCAAAACATCCCAACAGTGCTACTCCCAAATTCCTGATCTGCAGAAACTAAGAAATAAGGGGTGATTGGGATTGTTTCAAGCCACTAAGTTTTGGAGTGATTTGTCATGCAGCAATCAGCAGCTAATACTTACTGCATATTTTTTTTTAATTTTTTTTTAACGTTTATTTATTTTTGAGACAGAGAGAGACAGAGCACAAACAGGGGAGGGGCAGAGAGAGAGGGAGACACAGAATCCGAAAAGGCTCCAGGCTCTGAGCGGTCAGCACAGAGCCCGACGCGGGGCTCGAACTCACGGACCGCGAGATCGTGACCTGAGCCGAAGTCGGATGCTTAACCGACCGAGCCACCCAGGCGCCCCAATACTTACTGCATATTAATTTGATGAATATTGGGGCGCCTGGGTGGCTCGGTCGGTTGAGCGTCCGACTTCGGCTCAGGTCATGATCTCACAGCTCGTGGGTTCGAGCCCCTCGTTGGACCTTGTGCTCTCAGCTCTTTTACTTTCGGTCTCATCCTTAATACTCAGCAACAAGTTTAAGGCATTTTTCTGGGTTGAAGCAAGCCCAGCTTCTGCTCTTACTGTTCCCTCTACCTGGAACATTCTTTTCCCACATCACTGCATGTCTGGCTCGAATCCAACACAACATACTTTTTAAGTAATTTACTTGTTTATTGTCTGTTTACACACACGCGTGTGCACCCTTACACACACACACGCCACTGTTGCCCCTGAATGCAGGGATATTGTCTGTCTTATGCCTTGTACTTAGAACAGTGCCTGTCACATGATTAATATGAATGGAATGAATGGACAAGCTATGTCTAAATATGCATTAATAGAAGCAAGAACTAAAGAAGAATATATAAATGAAAATAGTGGTGTTTGAATTGATGAAATGTGATTTTTTTTTCCATTTTAAATTTGTTTTGAATACTGTTGTCACATTATTTTTTAAAACACACCATACATGGGGCGCCTGGGTGGCTCAGACGGTTGAGCGCCGACTTCGGCTCAGGTCACGATCTCACGGTCCATGAGTTCGAGCCCCGCATCAGGCCCCTGTGCTGACAGCTCAGAGCCCGGAGCCTGTTTCGGATTCTGTGTCTCCCTCTCTCTGACCCTCCCCTGTTCATGCTCTGTCTCTCTCTGTCTCAAAAATAAATAAACGTTAAAAAAAAAAATTAAAAAAACCCACCATACAAATCATTATCTATGGGGGCGCCTGGGTGGCTCAGTCGGTTAAGCGTCAGACTTCGGCTCAGGTCATGATCTCATAGTTTGTGAGTTCAAGCCCCTCGTCGAGCTCTGTGCTAACAGCTCAGAGCCTGGAGCCTGCTTCGGGTTCTGTGTCTCCTCCTCTCTCTCTGTCCCTCCCATGCTCATGCTCTGTCTCTGTCTCTCAATAATAAATAAACGTTAAAAAATTAAAAAAAAAAAAAAACAGCAAATCATCATCTATGTTGAGGTAGAAAAGAAAAAGGACTACCAATAGTTACATTCTCGGGATGCTGAGATTTTTCTTTCTTCCCCATAATGCTTTACCTTTTGACTTTCTAGCTCATATAATAAGACCTTCGCTGGGAATTTTCTAGAAGACTTTAAGTGAAAATGGCTCCCTTTCATAGCTTGCATAATTCACTGCACTCCATTTTGGTGGACATTTCCTAAAGAGGACAATACTCAGAATTATCCTCTCCCCTTTCAAACATGAATTATGGCTGGACAAATTCTGACACCTCACACTCTGTTTCCAAGAGAGAAAGAATTCTCCATCGTGGCCATATTTATGGAAAGTTCTCATAAACATCATCCAACCTTTGCCATTCTAGACTTATTTCTTAAAATGCCCACTAAATGCAAGGCACTTTGTTGGATGTTATAGAAGGAAACAAAGACATTTCTTTATTTCATCAAACTTTATCCCCTTCCCAAAGTAATTTGGAATGGCTTACAACAAGAAAGATATGCCAGAGGGAGGAGGGAGAGGAGGAAGAGGGGGATAAAGAAAAGGAAGAGCAGAAAGAGAAATAAACAAGAGAACCAGTTAAATATGAGCAAAACTAGAAAACGATGACCAAATAGAAGAATAACACCATGAGAACCAACATCCCAGGAAGTTGATGATCCTTGAAGATAAACTTCACGCTTATCTCTGTTCACAAAGCCTGGTTCCTGCCTTCCAACAGCTTAAAGGTAAGCAGAGGAATTAAGATATGGACATAAATAATCAAAGGAATTAGAAGCATGAGCATCCCAAGAAACTACAGCGGAACCCTAACTGCAAATATGCCCCTTGTTTGGTATAAGAACCGCATTCTAAAAATTCCTCTAATTCTGTGAAAACACCCAGGCCACTGTCACCTGCCGCTGAAAATCTGCTCTGGTTCCGCAAGGATGCATCCCAACCTGACGGCCAAGGAGAAGCAGTGTGATGTACTGGTTAAGAGCACAGACTTCAGAGCTGACTGTGAGGTTTGAATCCCAGCCCTTCTGCAAACTAGCTGTGTGACCTTGGTCAACTTACCTAACCTTTAGTTTCTCCTCTGTAAAAGGGGGATGATAATCGTACTGGACTGAGAACGTTGATGTAAGAAAGGAATTGATGAGGGAACACGTGTAACGTACTCAGATCAGTGCCTGGGACACAGTGACCTCTCTGACAGCGTTACGAAAAATAGTAATAACCAGATTGATTGCTTACCGAGTTAATGCTAGGAATGCAACTTTACAGTAAGTTGAGCAATTCCCTTTAAGTGATGGATTTGGGGGGTGAGCATAACAGTTATATATATGTATGTTTCCCATTCAGACATTTAGCCTGAACTTCCACAAGTTTTTCAGGAATGTTAAATCATGAATCTAGAAAGGAACTGACACATCAGGCTTTGAACCTTTCCGCAGCTGAAACGATGGAGGCTGGAGTGGGGGTGGGGGTGGGGATATGGCCAGGGCTCCAATACAAGCAACACTAGAATACAGACCAAACGGTGATTCTTGGATCTCTGCTCTTCCCACAAGGTGTTGGAACTGGGGATGGGACTGATTAATTAAATACTCTTGGCTTTCTAGGTGTTCTAATCTGTTGAGAAGTTATGAATTCAGTGTCTATTTGTGTTCGACTACAGTAGGAGCGATGCTAGATGCTGGGGACAAAATGGTGAGCATGGGGTCTGATAGCCATGCTTCTGAAGATCCCATTAGATCTTCAGGGAATTCAGACATTTATCAGAGGATCATGGAAATAGATGCTGATTGCAAGTGTGTAAAAGTCTACAAACTCTACGTGGTCTTAAGCACACATTTAGTAGAGGAATTTAACCCAGTTACGGGAGGCTTCTCCAAAGGAATGACAACTGAACTACAACTGGGCAAGAATGAGGGAAGGAAAGAAGAGTGCTCCCGATGGAGAAATCAGCAAAAACCCTGTGACAGGTGGAGGAATGGAGGACCAGGGTGGTGGGAGCACCAGAAGTAAGGGACAACAGGACCCACACAGCATGAAGTCAGAGAAGGAGTTTGGGGTCAGGTCTATGCAGTCCCTGAAGATCATTTGAAAGACTTTGATTTTTACCTTAAAAGAGATGGGAAACGATTGGAGGATTTTTTTAAAATATTTATTTATTTTGGGGAGAGTGCAGGTAGAGGAGTGGCAGAGAGAGGGGGACAGAGGATCCCAAGCGGATCTGTGCGGACAGACTGACAGCAGCGAGCCAGATGTGGGGTTCGAACTCACAAACCGGGAGATCACGACCTGAGCGGCAGTCAGACGCTCAACCCTCTGAGCCACCCAGGTGCCCCTGAGGAATGTCAATCAAGGGGACAAGATGATCAAAATTCTCCTTTTCAAACAATGGCTTACTGTAGTGTGCCGAGCAAAGAAAGACAAGAGGAGACGCTGGGTTTCCTAGGGTGGTGTCCGTGTAAAAGGAGAAGTGTGGATGGGGACACGCAAGATATGTAGGTGATTAAATCAGGAAAACTTGGTTCGCTTAGACCAGAGGGATTGGGGAGAAGCAACGAGAGGTCTGAGGTCATGCCCAATCTCTGGTTTGCAGAATTGGATGAGTGTGGAGTGGCATCATCAACTGGGGGAAGGGATACCGAAAGAGCCGTATGGGGAGCAGGAGGGAGAGAGGTACTGACCCACGTACCAAGTTAAAACAAACGTTGTTAAAGACTTCCAGATCCATTTAGTTTTGGTTTTTCAGTATTTTATTTTGGCACACAGGATAGAATATGGTACAGTGTTCTTCCTTCAAGCAATTCGCAAACCAACCGTTTCCATTTGGCGAAAGTGTTTTACATGTCATTTGCATCTTAAGAGTTACCATGTGTAGCCTCCCATATTTAAGGAACATCAATGTGAAAAGCTTGCCTTCTGAGGCGACTCCGGGTCTTTACAGAGGCCACTATACTGAGAATCTTCTCGGCTCAAACCCGTGGCGGCAGGATAAATAAATAACTAATTCTACCTATTTGTTCGGTGACAGATATTTAACCAGAAATAGGGAGTGTGAAGAATCAGATACATTTAAATAAAGACCACTGGGCTCTCAGGTTCGTTAGCTTTTAAAAGTTGTCCAGAGAACAGACATTGAACGGAATTAGCTGACAAAGCAATCGTGTAAGAACAAAAGCAGAACAGCGGATCATCAGTAATTTCATCTACATTCCACATCAAGTGCAAGTGCAAGAGCTTTCATGGCTTTACAGTGAACACGGAGGATGGACGGGGTGTGTGTCTGAGGCCATGTCCAACCAGTTAGAGCGATCGCTGAAATCCCAAGTATTTCCCGGTAAAGACATGCAGAGCAATGGCACTGTGACATTCTGGCATATCATCTCCTCCCTGTAGTGACAGATCATTAAATTAGCTGTATCTGTAGCTTTTGAAAAGCTTCAAATGGGTGCCACTAAATGTTTACTTGAGGCAGTGGAATCAAGCTAACACCACACTGAATCATGAGCTCAGGATTGCAGGCAATACGTTTGCAATGGCAAAAAATCTTTGCTACTGTTGGTCTCTCCGTCCAAGTTATACGTGGAAAAAAAAACTCCTTCTGATTTTATCTACCGCTTGGGTTTCAACTTCTGCTCGTAATATTCAGACGATATCAAAATAATGCGGTTATAATAATGGATGGGTAGGATTCATCTTCTATCCATATCATATTATTAAGTTACCTATTTACCCCAAAAGGTGTTTTTATCATATTACACCATTGCCTCCAAGAAAACCATTCCCAACGTTACATAGTACATTTTACGGGGCAAAGTATATTGCTAATTATAAAAGAAAGACCCCAGAAATTCTCATTTACTCAAGTTCATTACCAGCAAAATTTTCGAGGGGAGAGATTTCATGAACGGTCATGTCCTAAATGTATCCCTCAGAGTTACCAATCGGGGGGAAAAATGCATTGTAATTGTTAAAATTTGGACACCGTAAAAATTTGGAGGTCGACAGTCCACTTGTATATGCCTTCTGACTGGTGCCTTCTTTAAGATATTTTAAGTAAGTCAACAACCACAGCAAGAAATGACATTCAGTGTAACTTTATTTACTATTTATTGCACATCATTCGAGGTCTTTAATTTCTAACCACCAAAGGTTCAAAGGGCTATTTTTTACCATGAAGTTTAACATTAACATTAGTGAATTCATTTATTCATGTGTGTGTTTTTTTTTTTATTGTAAACATCTGAATTATTCACATTGCCATAGATCCTGAACTCATAAGCGTGGACCATGCACAGGCTGGCAGCGAGCCAGGAAGCCACTCTGCAAGCAAACGGATACTCTGCGTAAGGAAAAAAGTCATAGCACAACATTTAAAGTCCAACCTAAGTCATCTCAGAATTATACATATATTGACTTCTTAATTCATATAGTATCTGGAACTCAACTGGTTGGTCGGCGATGGGGTTGACCTGATTTCGGGAGAATTCTTCCTGGAACAATTAAGGAAAGAGGGGCTCAATCTTTCTTTTTAGTGGCTTGTTCCTCCCCAGCACCTCCGTCTTTCTTCTCCTCCTCCTCAGCTTCTTTGGTTTCTTCTCCTCCTTCATCTTCGCCTCCTTCTTCTTCCTCCTTGGCCTCCTCGGATTCTTCCTTGGCAGCTTTAACATAAAGAGAAAGTTTACAAACTCCAAATCCGGGGTACGTTGGTGCACGCCTTTCTGCTAAGGTTCTGTGCGAAAACCCGAATGTCAGAAAGCCCTCCCCCAAATCTCTCAGGTTCACCTCCCCAAACACACACAACGGACCGTGCTGAACACCGGCCACTAATGCCTTCTTCTTCGAAGAAGCCAAAAGGCAAACGCTTATTTAAAAAAACTACTTCTGTTCTCTCGGCCACCCAACCGCCGGGTTAAACAGACTGCTGACATGTTCACGGGGAACGAAAAGACAGCAGGAGGAGGATATTCTGAAATGCTATTCTCAACAAACTCCCAAGCTGGGCGGAGGGAGATGTGTACCGCTGAGAGCGCAACCAATTTGAGAAATCAGACACTTACTCCGGGGCTTGCTGGATAACTAGATAAAAGGGATCATTTAAGATTCTAAAGTCACATATATATATGAGTAAGACTTCTTGGCATAAGCGCGGCTTCACTTCCCCTTACCCATCTCCTAGCAAATATCCACGCCCTGACTGTACTGGAAGTTGTGGGGATTTCTTTTTTATCATACCTTCTTCCTCTTCGGCTCCTTCCTCCTCCTCAGCCTCCTCCTTCTCCTTCTCCTCCTCCTCAGCTTCTCCTTCAGAGGGGGGTTCGTCCTTGGCTTCCTCGGCCTTTGCAGCCTCAATGGTCTCCTCCACCTCGATCTGCTCCTCCTGGACGTGGCTGGTGTAGTAAGACGGGAAGGAGCGCGCAGACATCAGGTAGGAGCTGGTCTGCAAACCGCCGTAGGCAGATCGGCCAAAGATCTGAGAGCTCTGGGAATAGCCGCTGGTGATGCTTCCCACGCTGGTGAAACTGAGCCGGGTCTCCTCACCTTCCAAGAGTTTCCTGGGAAGGCACGGGAGGAGGGGGTTAATGAACAAGAACACAGGAAGTGTGCTGAATTACTTGCCCTATCTGAGCCCACCACGACCCCTCTCCCCCTAATGCCACCCTTAAAGGCAAAGGGGAGCAGGGCTGGGAATTATCGAAACCTCATGTCTGGGGATGTTGTGCCCGACACCAGGAAAAAGAAAAAAAAGCAGAAAAACAAGCAAACACACAAACGGCAAACAAACCGAAAACAGTCCTGTCTCTTCGATTTAAAGTGTAATGAGACACCAAGAGCACAACTCACGATCCCAGGGTCAAATTCTTCCGTATTTGTCTAATAATCACCTTCTTCTTGGAAAAAGCCAGAAAGCAAACGTCTATCTCAAAGGACTAGTCTTGAAGGTTTCTGACCCAATGTGAAGGAAATAGGATTTTCTTCCTAAAGCTGAACGGCTCCTACCACCCCACCCTGTTTTTACCTGTAAGCTGCAATCTCAATGTCCAAAGCCATCTTCACGTTGAGGAGGTCTTGGTATTCTTTAAGGTATCGGGCCATTTCACTCTTTGTGGTTCTCAATTCATTTTCTAATTTGTTGATTGTGTCCTGGTGGAGGATGGGGAGGGGGGGGGAGGGGGAATCTTGAGCAGAAATCCGATTGCTATCATTTTACTGCAGTATGGCTGCAAAGGCCGAACCTACTTACAACCCAAGTGCACGCCTCAGATAAAATCCCCCCTAAAAGAACTGCCTTTTCTCTTGCTTAACCTTTCCTTACTTGGATTAGAAAAACAAACACGCAAACAAATCTCGCTTCAGGAAGCATGAAATGAAAACAAAAAGAAATTTGTTTTTTCATCTGATGGGAGACAAATTCTTGGTTTTCTTTTCATTATCACAGTCTAATGATCACCCTACAATGCCTGCAAAAATATTTTTCATTGATTTAAAAAACTTTGTTTCACATTCATTAGTCAACTTGACTCCAAAATCACGTGCAAGAAATTACTCCATTTCTTCACACGAGTAGGAAGCAGCTAGATAAGAAATAATACTAATTTCATCTGAAATATTTTCTGGGGGTTGACATTACTTTTTCTCCTTCCCAGAAAAGGAAAATCCTTTAAAAAAAGAAAAGAAATGTTTTACTGCGAACATCATTACCTACTACAGTTTGGACTGCATTCCTGTCTACCTGAGGGAAAGGAGTGGTTGATAAAACCAGTCCCTAAAGCATGGTTGGGCACAGGTATCCTTCGGAACTAATGAGAGCTCCCCGCCGAATTTAGTAAGCAGATGGTCCAATCTGTGCCGCAAAGCGACTTGTGGTTGATGAAAGACAGTAGAGAGGCAGGCCAGAGGCAACGCCCAGATCCACCCCTGCACCCACCCCACCCTACCCTTGCAGGGCTGGGCAGCTTTAATGCGGAGTAAATTCAACTGCACCGAACCCGTCCCCTCAGACTGCAGTCGCACCCCCGCCCCCGCCCTCCAAGTGCCCCACCCCTCCCACACAGTCTCCAGGGAGTCAAGTTCCGCTCCCCACTGGCTGCTAGCGGACGCCCCCTCTCTGGCCTCCACTTCCTGGGCGCGCCCTCGACTCTGCGCCCTCGACTCTCCACCCTCCCCCCACCCACCCCCACAACTTGCTCCTGCGGCTCCCTCCCCGCCCCCACCGTGTTTTGCACGGTGCGGTACCTGCATAGCACTAATGTCGGCGTTCTGCTTGTCCTCCAGCTCCTGCAGCTGCTTCTCCAGCGCTTCGTTCATGCCCCGGCATGCTTCGATCTCCAGGGTCTTGGCCTTGAGCAGGCGGCGGCTCTCGGACACTTCGTCCTTGGCGGCGCGCACCGCGTCGGTGTTCTTGGCGGCGCTCTCGGTCAGCACCGTGAAGCGGCTCTTGAACCACTCTTCGGCGTTCTGCATGTTCTTGGCGGCCAGCTTCTCGTACTGAGCGCGGATGTCCTTGAGCGCGGCGGAGAGGTCGGGCTTGGAGGACACGTCCATCTCCACGGAGATCTGCGCGTACTGGATCTGCGCCTGCAGCTCGGCGATCTCCTCTTCGTGCACTTTCTTCAGGAAGGCGATTTCGTCCATCAGGCTGTCGATGCGCTTCTCGAGCTCGGCGCGGGCGAGCGCGGCCTCGTCGGCTCCTTTGCGCGCTTCCATCAGCCGGCCCTCGGCGTCCTCGCGGCTCAGCACCTCCTCTTCATAGCGCGCCTGCAGGTTGCGCAAAGTCTCCTCCAGCCCTTCGCGCTCGCCCTGGAGCGCCTGCTTCTCGTTGGTGGCGTCTTCCGCCGCCAGGCGCAGGTCGCGGATCTCCTGCTCGTACAGCGCCCGGAAGCGGGAGGGCTCGGAGTGCTTCTGGCGCAGCACCAGCAGCTCGGCTTCCAGCACCTTGTTCTGCTGCTCCAGCTCGTGCACGCGCTCGATGAAGCTGGCGAAGCGGTCGTTGAGGTCCTGCAGCTGCGCCTTCTCCTGGGTGCGGATGGACTTGAGGTCGTTGCTGATGGCGGCTACCTGGCTCAGGTCGAGGTTCTCGAGACTGGGCATCAAGGAGCCGGAGCTGGACGAGTAGCTGCGGCGCACGGACAGCGAGGAGGAGACCGGCGCGGAGTAGCTGGAGTAAGCGGAGCGCGCGGTGCTGTAGCCGCTGCGCACGCTGGAGATGTGCACCCGGGGCGTCTCCACGTAGCGCCGCTTGTAGGAGGTCGAGTAGTACGGCTCATAGCTGAAGGAACTCATGGTGGCGGTCGGAGCCCCTCCGGCCGGCGGCGGAGATGGGGGCCTACAGAGAGAAGAACGGGGAGAGAGGGAGTGGGAGAAGGGAAGGTGGATGGCTGTGTGCGGCTCGGCGCGGTCCTGCCACCCCTATTTATACGCGGGGAGCATTCTGACGCAGCCTGCGATCGATCACGGCGCGCCGGGCCGGTGGGGGCAGCGCGCTGCTGCAGCCAAGGGGAGGATTCTGCGCAAAAGGGAAGGCGGGGGCGAGCGACAGGCGGCTCCGGGGCTGCGGCGCGCGTCCTTTCCACTTGTATGCGAGGCCTTGGATTTTTTCCTTGCGACCCCTTACCCCTCACTCATTCCCTTCCCCAACCCCCCCCCCCCCCCGCTCCAGCCTACCTAGTCCTTGACCCGGTATCACTCGGATGACGGGTCCCCAATGGTGGGTCCCCACTCCCCACTGACACCTTAGTTTTCCATATCCACGTACCTAGAAGACACCCTCCCCCCTCTAACTCGCCCCTTCCCCACCAGGGGCCTCCTCCACCATCGCCCCTACCCCCGTCTTGGGGTTTAAGGTGACAAGGCAGTGCCTCTAGGACATGAGTGATTAAAGTAAAAAGTTTAAGCTTGCTGGTATCGGGTCTATATGGGAGGAAAGTTTTATATGTCTTTGTAGCTATTTCTGGCACTTTCTTTAATTCATCTCTCTTTCTCCTGGTTATTTCTCTTTAATGCGCTGCTTCTGCACACACACACACACACACACACACGTGAAACTGCGGCACTGCAGGTGTTGATTTTGGCATTTCTAACCCCTTAAAGCAGTTAATGGCAGCCTTTCCGTGTTCCTAGATTTTCCCATTCCTTTCTGCAGAATGAAGCCGCGAGTGTTTTTAGCGTGTTGAAGCGTGTAGGTGGGGGAGAGCGGAGAATGAGTTTGAAACTAACCGGGGGAAAACCGGCTTGCGAAGGCAGCGGCGAGTTCTGCAGCCGGGTCCTTCGGCCTGATCCACGCTGCCTGTATCTTCATCAAGCTGAATTCCTGCTTCACACCACCAACTCCGTCACTTTAAAAGCCCCTTTTCCCTGTTTTTACACCTGTGTAGCATCCAACCTGATGATTTCGACAAGCCAGGCAGGTGGCCGGTTTTCAGAGGGAAGCTGCTGCTGCCAGCCCCGAGCGCCCAGGGCGGTCTCCCGGGAGGAGGACTCAGACCCGAGACGTCTCGTTCTGGGGCGGACAGCGAATAGCCGCGTGATTCTCCCCCCGGTTCACTCTAATAATTAGGTTACAGATACAGTCAGACATCCATGGATTTTCTTTAGGAAACACCCCGATCCCTGAAACTGTGCACGCCGTAATGCACATTGATACAACCCTGCGGTTTGCAGAGCCTTTCACACACATTATGCTAGGGAGCCCTGGTTTCCTGCAAGAGTGGCGGAGATTGACACGGGATAACTAAGATTTCTCCAAAGAAGCACTTAATTTTTGTGTAATGTGTTTAAGAGGCGCATTTGACGTGCACCTTACTGGGGTTTTTTTAATAGCAAGCTGAGGGGGAAGCGTGCTAACAGTTTTCAAATAGAAAAGCCGGCACAGCTTTCCCGGTGAGGCTGAGAGGGTGAAGTACTAGGAGACAGTACCACAGATGCTCCCGGAGGTACTGCACTCCGCCGGCCGGGCGACAGGCGGGTGTGATGAGTCTTAACCTCCGGGGTTCTTTGCAAGCTGTAAAAAACCCACCGGCGGCCTTCATGGTAGAAAGACCGCAGCCAGAACTTCCGGGAGGTTTCTAAACAATCTCTATTGTCTCAAGGAATGCAACTTTGGGATCATGGACGTTTGGAGTTTAATCTATCAGGAGGTCCGTCCACATCAATCATTCCAGGATTTCAAGCCTGAGTCATTAGGCTCTCGGGATTTTGCCTGGCCCCCACCGCCCTGCTAAGGCCCTTATTCTGATGACTTTATATATAGCCCACATATCCTTGGCCTTCACATTCATTGGTGATCCAAGAGTGGAAAAGCCTTCTCCAGGGAGAGACGGGGGGTGAGGGAGAGAACCTACAAGAAATCAGAGTTTTGCCAGCTCCCAGTTACCCAATGCGGATGAAAAGTGCCGGAATGGATTTGTTTTAACCTGCCCCATATAAACCACATCGTTTCATGTTCCGCGAGTCGGCCTCTTACACCCCACTCTTAGCTATTCATGAATTCATTGTCTTTCTGCCAGCTCCCTTCCCTCGGAGTTTCAGGTCACCCCCTGAGATCTTAAGTCCATCAGCGGTTTTTCCTTCTTTTTTTTTTTTTTTTTTTTTTTGCCACAGCTCCTGGCTGAAGCCTTTGACTGCAGAGGAAGCTGCCCCAGGAGGAGGGCGGCGGCTGATGCTTGCTGCAGTGCTGGTGAAAGACGCAGAGAAGAAACCTGTGGGGCACCTGCAGGCCATGCCCTCCGTGGGGGAGCTGAAACGGGAGGTGCACCAGAGAGCCCTGGTGGGTGGGAATGCAGGGCAGCGCCCTCCCCCTGACTGGATCTGGTGTCAGGAGAAGGGCAGAGCAACTGTATTTCTGAATGTGGATCTCTGGTCTTTTTTAAAATAGCTCCCGGCTGAGCCACCTCAGTCTCCACCAGGGCCCGCTCTACAGGGGCTCCTGAACCCAGCCTGGGTTTGGGTTTGGGTTAGCCTACTTTCAGCCTTCCCCAGCTAGGCCCTTGCCTCTTCTTAAATATTCTGTCCAGTCATCCTCCTTTTAAAATCCTCTTCCCAGCAAGTGGCTCTGAATGCCCATGTGACCCTTGCTCTTGTGTGTAAAATGAACAACTTTAGAGAAGCTGCTTAGAAAAAGAACCCTGGCTTTTGTGTCCCCTGCCCTAAGTGCTTCTGCATTAGTGTTTGTAATGGTGTCGTTATTTCTTTAGAAGAAGGCTTTTTTTCCGGTCTTGTTACACATTTGGGCCTTTATTTCCCTTTAAGCATTTTCTCCCCCAACATAAAATGGGTTGAGGGCTGCCAACAAAACACACTCTTAGGAGATCCAAATTATTTTAAGGGCAAAGGTGATGAAACTCATTAATAGGACTCCATCTGTAATCCCCTGAAGGACTGGTTGAGGTCATTTAAAAAGTAAAATATAGTCCCATGACTGCAGGGCCCATAAAATAGAACCCTTAGAAACACCTAAAGGGTTTTGCTTCTTCTCCAGGGCCAGTAGAGTCAGACAGCTTCGGAAGGGTAGGACCTGGTCACTTTTGATTTCATTAAAACCCTGGCACGGCAGGAGGTTCTCTGAATGGGTATCTGTTTTGAAAAGCACCGTCTGAAATTTAGGCTGACATTATGAGGCAGGCCCCAGAGAAGCATCAGTCTGGGGGGCAAGCGAGCAGAATCCCCCCGCCACCAGTGAGCTGTGGGAACAGCCCTCGTCCAGGACAGCAGATGGGTCCCGGTCCCCTCACCATCATGTGGACACATCAGTGTCCGCATCCTTTTGAAGCAAGGAGGGGTGAAGGAATAGAAACACATGCAGGGCATCTACCCTATGACAGGCCTCTGATATCTCCTAGTTAAGCATTACAAAATCCCCCTGAGACGGTTACTGTTATTCAGCAAACAGCTGAGGCCCGGAGAGGTTAAATAATTTGCCAACTCACACCATTACTTCAAACCGGAGCCCTGTCTGCTCCCGGTCTGAGTAGTGCTCCCCTCCCAACACACGCTGCAGCCGGTGGCATTTGCTGCTTCCATGCGTCTCTGTGGAACTTGATAATTGCATGCCACAGTGTGCAGACCATGCATGCAGTAAACCTATTGTGTTTTGAGAACACCAATCTGAACTGATTTGCACCAGGAAACTCTTAATGAGCGTGGTTCACTCGGACAGCTAGGGATGGCAATAGACTACGCTGGTTGTAGGTTTCTTAGGCGTCCCAATGTAAAATGAAACAGAGGCACATAACTGCTGATGTCACCTTCTAGGCACCACTCTAAACACCAGTTTACAAAACACCTTTCCTGGGATTAATGAGCTAAAACACAACTTAGCTGATCCAAACCCTTTACAATGACTGCATTGTGACCTCTGTCTTTTTCCTATTTAAAATACCTTCGCTTTCTGCCCTAGTAAATAGGTCTTCTTTGATAAAGTAACTTTAAAAAATGGCTATAAAGAATAAGAGAAAAAAAATGCTGGCACTTAACATACCATTAATGTAGTTTATCATGCTTTTTACAGATCTTTAACTTTTCAAAAAGAAACATGGCTAAAAAAAACAGAAAATGCCTAGTTTGGGAAAGCCACAGATAGATTTCCTCCCTGTTTCTTGTCACCAGTTTATTTCTTTATACGTTATGCTCACCGTAGGAATCATCATACGTGAATCTCCCCATCTTTTGGGAAATCTGTTTGGAAGAAAACTTTTCCCATTGTAATACAAAATATGCCCGGTAATTTTATAGCATCGCGTTGTGAAGTAATGCATCATAGGGCGTGCTCTGCGGCTACATAAAATTTAGATTGCAGCAAGAACAAGAATGCCATTTGAATAGATTAAAGATGAACAAGCACGTTTATATTCAAAACACGTGCAGTACTAGAAATGACGGGAACTTGCTGCTGTCCAAGCAGAAATGATGTGACAGGATCAAACCCTAAATGCTTGAGCCACAGAACTAGCCAAGGTAATGTATTCCACACCCCCCTCGCCACCCCCCCACCCCACCCCCCCCCCACCCCCAAGCCTGCTGCAAGGCCCCTTGTCCTTAATCACCGTCACCAGACGCAGGGGTAAGAGGGTATGCTGGGGACATCAAAGGGCTTAATTTGCAGTCATTTCAAGCAGGTCACGGCCACAGCGGTCAGAACCAACAGTCCTAACCCTGCTTGTTCAGTTGCGCTCCCCTGACTGCAAGGAAGCACGTGCGGCCGCTGTGGTGCGGATACTAACTAGCCACAGAAACATTCCATGCGGCACCTGGGTTTCTTTGCTGACCTTTACGGTGACCTAATAAATCAGTTGGAGGGATGTCAGGTTTACAGTTTGCAGAGACAGAGGATAAGCAGTTCCGCCTGCGGGAGACAAAGCCCCGAGGCCGGCTGTCTCACAGCCACGCCGGAGCTCATCCCGGGCGGCAGCACACTTGCTCGCCAGCACTTTGCCGCTGCACGGTTGCAGCAAAGGCTGCGGTAGGATGGCAAATGGGCGGATCCCTGGATTCCAGCAGTAAAGCAGGCAGGCTTCTCACACCAGGATAGATACCGTGGGTGTGTGGTAAGTGGAACACGTAAGACACTGTCCGGGTTCGAAAAGCGAAAGTTGATTGTGGCTAAATGGCTTGCTGATTGATTCAATAACTCGTACGCTCATTCATGCATCGGGTCACCCAATGTCCGCGGAACACTTCCGATGCGCACAATTCTGTACCAGTGCCAGGGGGCCGGGGGTGGGGGGTACCAGGAGTCACGGCACAGGCCCCGGCTCCTCGGGGCTGGGAAATACCTGAGCTCCATAACAAAACCACTGCACACCGTGGATGAATCTCAAAACCGGTATACTGACACCAGGTGAGAGAAACCCCAGATGAAGAATACATACCAGTTCCGTTTATAGAAAGTTCCAGAAGAGGCAAACCAATCTGCGATGGGGGGAGAATGTGGTTGCCTCAGGGAGTGTGACATGGGGAATGACTGGGCGGAGGCACAAGGGAACTTTCTGGGGTGAAGGTATTGTCCGAGGTCTGGAGAAGTTTGGATTGTGCAGGTGTATGCATTTGTCAAAACCCCAGATGTAACCAGGAGTTGGCGTGTTCCACTGAATGTGAATTTTGCATCAAGGGAGAAAACTGTACAGGGTGTATCTGCAAAGCCAATCCCTTTGACAGTAGCTAAGCAGACCAAACCCATGCATGTGAAACTCCAAGTCCTATGCAAAAGTGAAACAATAAAAGGCAACATCCTAAGAGGTGTCCCGAGGAAGAGAAGAATTTGCTGTGATTTTAGAAAGGGGAGAGGTCAAATGAATGAAATGTATCAACATTTCTGTGGCTGGTGACTAGGCTAGATGCTTTGCACGGGTATTGTATTTAGTCCTCACGGCAGCTCTCTAAAGTGGATCTTTTTATCGTTGTTCTAAAAATGAGATATTGTATTTCTATTAGTCCATCCCGATATCGCATTAAAATTTGTTAGCAGTCTTACATTGCTGCCTCACATTGAATTTGTATGGACTTAAAAAAAAAAAAAAAGGGTTGAAAGCTATGCCTATTCATTTATACTGTGGCTTTAAAAAAAAAAAAAACTTAAAAATATGACTTTCATTTATTTTTTTAATCCAATCCTTAATATAAACATTTTTGGTCCATTGTTCAAATCTGCTGTAATAGTTTTAACACCTTCTAACTTTACGTCAAATTCAGTAAGAATGGATTTCCTCATTTTTTTTTTTTAAATCAAAACACCGTTAGAAATGTGTTTTATATGCTATGCTTCATAGACTCTTGGGATTGGGAAGTAATTTCAATTTTTTCCACACAAGTCTACCACTGGCTTCATCCTCGGCAGCTCTTAACTTCTGCTCTGGCCGTCCCTTTTCCAGAGTGGATTGCCTCCTTCCACACTGTAGCCATCAGACATCACTTCTAGCCAGAGCCCAAATTCCTAGGGAGGTTGAGGCATAGGCACCCAAGAATGAGAGATCTGACTTTTTCCCTTTCTGTTTCTCACTGCATTCGGATTCTTTTTCCATGTGATTCTTACGGCATCCTCGCAAAGCAGAGATGATAATAGTGATATTCACAGGGAGAGCGGAGGTTTTCCAAGCATTTCCGCATCATGTCACGGGATCCCTGCAGCGGTCAGATCTGCATGGGTTACCATCCTCGCTTCCTCGATAAGAGGTTGCAGACGGAAAGTGAGTTACTCCAAGCCGTGTGTCCTGTAACAGTGGAGCTAGTGCTATCCTCTGGGCTTCGAATTTTCCTCGTAAATCTTGCAGTTTCGTATATATCAGGCCTATCCTTTTTTTTACATCCCTCCGTGGTACCATTCCAAAAAGATAGGGAAGCCTTGATCACTTCTTACTTTCAGATTGGATATCTTTGGATAATTACTTATAACAGAGCACCATTTCATTAGCTTCGATCACTGTTAAAATGCCAGTATCAATGGAAGAGGTAAGAGTTAAAGGTGATATTAGTCCTTTGTATGTGAGATTGAATACGAGACTGGTAATAGCTTTGGGGGGAAAAAAAACCCACAGAGACAGAGAGAACGCTTGAAGGCCTTGAGCAGTGAGCATAGGACAGGAAGGGGCAGAAACAATAAGTGTAATGGGGATGAGGTGGATGGTCAGACCATAAGCCCGAACGGTGGTGGGACCGGCAGCAAAATAGTTTTTGTAGCTTTAAGCTTACCACGCCTAAAGCAAAGGCCTCTATTTCCACAGTATGATCTGACTGGGATATAACCCATAGTAGTTAAATTAATCCTGGGATGGCCAGGCTGTATTTAAATCAGGGACGAATCCTAAAGCTTTATTTAGGGGTGTCGTCTCCCATCTGACCTTTTGGCCCAAGAAATTCTGTGCAATTGACAGGTTGTTAGTCTCAGCTCCTTAGCTCTTACATCCTTGAGGCGGGGCTCACCCACCAGGAAAAGGCCAAAAGGAGAAGGACATAGGCAGTAAAAGGGCAGAATAATCGGCAGACTAGGTAACCAAACCCGAGGAGATCTGATAGAAAGTGAAATCATAGTCCTATAATTTAAGAGCATAAGGGAAAGGAAAACTTGTATTTAGTTAGTATAATTGTGTGCAATAATATTAACAATAGCTTTGTGTCAGGCACTGAGCAAGTTCGTTTGGTGAGATAATTTCTTTGAGTCGTCACAAAACCCCGATGAGCTGGGTATTGAAATCACCCTCATTTTAAAGATGTGGACACTCAGGTTTAGACTAGAGCCTAAACTGTACGCCCACCAAAAGAACTCAGCTATATTATGTCACTAACCCTCACAGTAAGTGTTGTTTTCCTTCAATAAGGAGGAGCATGAGGTTCAGACAGTTCAAGCATGTCGGTCAAGGTCACACAGCCGGGTCAAGGTCCGTCTGAATTCTCTCGCTTTCTGCTATGACCAAAGTGCAAGGATGTTGTTGAGAGGTGCTATGCAAATAAGAGCTCTCACTCCTTTTTTTTTTTTTTTTCCTATGAAGTTTAAATTTGTATACCGATGCAAGGAAATGCTGCAATAATCAGGGTCAAGGAAGCTCAAATCACACGCAAGTAAAGTCATCCATAGAATGGTCATCTAGGCAGAGCACCACAGACACACACCAAATAAGTCAACGCTCTGCTTTATTAGCAGACTCCAAAAATAGAGGTCCATCACTGCAATAATTTATAAGAACCAAGTTGCATCTGAGCACGTCTCTCCAGATACAGGCTTAATGCCTTCCTTATTGCTAACTAGCAACGCCTTCTATTATCATATTGTCTGCAAGAGGGAAAAAAGCACACTGAAAAAGATTCCCCTCACCTTTCCGTATCACTTTATCCGACAAATTTAATAAACTGCACTACCAAATCGCGTTAGGATAGCCGATATGCTTTTGAATAGAGCTGACATATTTCAGTTTGCAAAGTGTTTTCTTTTTCTTCTGCCAAAAACGTTTTTGCCCATTACATTGATTAATACTCACTTTAGACGTTGTCCAAATTAAAATTCTCTTCCAAATCAATGCCCCAAATTTAGAAAGATTACTTAAGTAAGGCACACAGCTCTGTCCTAACACTCAAATGTGCAGATGGGTGGACAGCCCAGCACCGTATACAATTCCGAGCTGCCCAAAGGTGAAAGAGACTGCTCCAGGCACAAAGCGATAGCAGTTCTAAAGGGAATCACTCCACCTCGGAGCTGGCCTTGACCCTGGATGGCCTCGCAGGTCCTCTGCCAACCTGAGATTCTCTAATTCTAAAGTATTCAAAAGGTGAAAAGCACTGGGTAAGCTAGAGCCAGGGAGCCCTCACATCTTACGGTGATCGTGAATAGGAGTCCAAAAGCAGAGTATTAACTCCAAACAGCGAGACCTGCGCCTAACTTAGGTCAGATATGAGCCAAAGACAGAATATGACCAAATGTCAGCAGTGTGAGATATTTGCGGGAAGCCAGATAGAGTTACTCATTGAAGTTTTGGAGGAATAAGTATTTGTTTTATTTGCATGAAACTCGTCTTCCCTACAGAATAGAGCTAAGGGTAAACAGCTGAACAATCGTCAACATTTTTATCAGTTGAATTTGTCCTCCTTCACCTATCACAATAGAACTCACTTTTTTCTCTCTTCTGATGGTTTCTTTTCTTTTCTTTTAATGTTAATTTTTGTTTTTGAGAGAGAGGGGGTGGGGAGGGGCAGAGAGAGAGAGAGAGAGACACAGAATCCGAAGCAGGCTCCAGGCTCTCAGCCGTCAGCAAGCACAGAGGCCGATGCGGGGCGGGGGGGTCAGGGGGGGGGGGCGTTGCGCGAACCCACCAACCATGAGATCATGACCTGAGCTGAAGTCGGATGCCCAACCGACTGAGCCACCCAGGAGCCCCCTGATGGTTTCTTTTCATGGGTTGATAATAAAAGAAAGGAGAAAAAAAAGCAGATGCTGCTTTTACTGTAACTTCTGAATCAAATGTTGAAACAGAGCAGGTATTAGGTTCATTTACTTCTCTCTCCTAGGACCCAAACCCCAGCCTGCAAAATAGAGCCCATCTCTCTCCTTCTCTCTGTCTCTGTCACTCTCATTCTCTCTCAAGTCTTTGGTTCTTTATCTCCTCCTAAAACCTGTGTACTGCCGGTTTCCTTTTGGAGAAGGGAACCTCCGAATTTGAACTCAACCCTCAGGGGGTAGTAGAGTAAGCAGTCTGGGGTTAGAGAAAGGACAAGCAAAACAATCTCCAGGTATCAATAAGCTAACCCTCCTAGATGATGGGCTTGAGCCTGCTGTGACTTCAAAAAAAGAGGGGGACGCCATCTAAGTCAGCAAATGCCGCAAGTATCCTCTTTTCCAGATGCAAAATGATGTTCTGCACATGATGTTTTTTGCACATGATGTTCTGCAAATAATTTGGAAAATCCACATGGTTTTAGGAAACAACGTAAAAGAAAAAAGCGCTCTAACAGAGGTTGAGGTATCTGATCCTAGATCTAGCTCGGTCACTAACTGAGCACAGCTGTCTTCCAACCGGGCCACATCTTCCCCTGGAGGGGTTGGAGGGCTTTCCAAAGGGTTCCAGGCGTAAACAGGACTAAGGGAATTTATTTCCAGATCCCCGATGGCCACGTGAAGGCTTTTGTAAAATCGATTTGCTTGCAAACCTGTGCCAATTCTTTTTCCCCACCTTCACCATTAACTGAATGAGCTAAATCTGTGCCAATAAGGTTTTGACAAAAATGCATTTAAATCACATAGGAAAATAAAATAACTTTATTTTTAACATCGTATTGATAACGATGTATTGAGATGAAAATTATTCTTATTCCAACCCTGAGTGTGAGGAGTTAAATAAGGTGCCTCGAAGTAAAAAATACACAGGTAATATTCCTAGTCATTTGATTGCATGAAGGGAGGAAATTACTTTAATCAAGCAGAGGTCAACTCAAATGCAGGTTAGGTGTTTTGCACATCTTTGCTTTCAATAAAATTAAGGGAGAAGCTAATTGATTCACCGATAGAGCATCAAAATATTTTTTTTTTTTTGTTTTTGTTTTTTTTTTGTTTTTGTTTTTTCCAACGTTTATTCATTTCTGGGACAGAGAGAGACAGAGCATGAACAGGGGAGGGGCAGAGAGAGAGGGAGACACAGAATCGGAAACAGGCTCCAGGCTCTGAGCCATCAGCCCAGAGCCCGACGCGGGGCTCGAACTCACGGACCGCGAGATCGTGACCTGGCTGAAGTCGGACGCTCAACCGACTGCGCCACCCAGGCGCCCCTCAAAATATTTTTTATAATGCCTCAATACGTGCTTTTGGCTTAAAATTTGGAAAGATATCAAATATTAGGTGATATTGCTAAAATGGTACAAAACACCATAAAAAACTTCTATTCCTGTATGCTTGTATTCACATAGTTCTATATATTTGCATACTTTTATACTTACTTAGGTAAACAAGATTTCTCAGCAATTTTATATTATATGTGTGTGTGTGTGTGTGTGTGTGCCCACACAGGCACGTGTGTATTTTTTTAAAAGAAAGAATAAAGTTGCCTTCTTACTTATTCTAGTAATCGGTACTATTATCTTATTTATTATCTTATTTATTCTAGTAATTGGTACTATTCATTCCTGCATACATGGATTAAGAGACAAACTGCAAAAAAAAAAAAAAAAAAGAGAGATGACCTGCAAATAAAAATTGTATTCTTTTTTAAATTTTTTTTAATGTTTATTTATTTTGGAGAGAGAGACAGAGCGTCAGTCGGGGAGGAGCAGAGAGAGAGGGAGACACAGAATCTGAAGCAGGCTCCCGGCTCTGAGCTGTCAGCACAGAGCCCGATGCGAAAAGTTTTATTCTTTATTTTAATGATTACTTAGTAAAATTTATCAGATAGCCATGTTCTGAGCAATTGGGTACTAACAGTACTTGAAATAAAAGTTCAATCCAGAAAAATTTATAAAGTTTAGATGCTTACAGTTACATGACATAAAATATTTCGTTTACATGTTCATACCTATTTTTATGGCAGAAAAGAATGATAGAATTACAATACAAGGTCTACAAATATAAAAATATTGGGATCAAATAAAGTGGTAAAGCATAATGGAAGAGTTCAAAGGCAAAAAAAAAAAAAAAGCCAGAAGATCAGTGAAGGGGAAAGAAGATCCTGTTCATGTACTTTTTAAATGAGTGATGATGAGTAAGATGTTGGTATGGTATTTAGATTCCATTTTAAAAAAAAGAAGATTCCATTTGATGTATTTAAAAGACTAACTTAATTTTGTTTTGAAATGTCTACATTTAAAATACATTGGAAGTTTCATCTTTTGCAA
Organism: Leopardus geoffroyi; assembly: GCF_018350155.1. Taxonomy (NCBI): domain Eukaryota; kingdom Metazoa; phylum Chordata; class Mammalia; order Carnivora; family Felidae; genus Leopardus; species Leopardus geoffroyi. The sequence goes on along the minus strand of NC_059327.1, from coordinate 32,767,774 downwards.
CTATTGAAACTCACAATGAAAGATTTTAGATATCAATTTAAAACTAAAAAGCAAGGGGCACCTGGGTGGCTTAGTTGGTTAAGCATCCGACTGCAGCTCAGGGCATAATCTCGCGGTTAGTGGGTTCGAGCCCAGCGTCAGGCTCTCTGCTGACAGCTCGGAGCCTGGAGCTTGCTTTGGATTCTGCGTCTTCCTCTCTCTCTGCTCCTCCCCTGCTTGCACTACCCCCCACCTCTTAAAAATAAATACGACATTAAAAAAAATTTTTTTAAGTAAAATTACATAGATCTCCAAAATTCTTTTAGGGGCTGTGTGAATAAAAAAATGTTTGAAGAACACTGACTTGGGCAAAAATTTCCCCAAAGAAGATATGCGAATGACTGATAAATAACATGAAAAGATCCTCAACATCATTGGTCGTTAGCAAAATGCAAACAAAAACCACAATAAGCAATTACTAGAATGAATATAATAAAAAGGACAGACACTAACAAGTGTTGGCAAGGACGTGGAGAAATTGAAACCTTCAAACATTGCTGGAAAGAATGTTAAATGATGCAGCTACATTGGAAAATAGTTGACAGTTTCATTGAACAGAGCTATCATATCATCCAGCACTTCCAGATTGTGGTGATAGTTGTGTAACTCCATAAACACACTCACAACTATTAAATTTGACACCTTAAACAGGAGACATTTATTGTATATGAATTATATCTCAGTAAAGCTGTTTAAAAATGCCACAAGTGCAATACATATATACATACATAAATACTGGTTAAAAAGAATAAATGAATGTTCTTTCATTATGTTTACTCCACTTGCTTGGAGGCAGAAGGAATAGATCAAACTCTCTGAGAGAGTGAGGGGAAGAAGGAGGCTATTTCCATGTCCCTCCACACTGGCAAAGTGGCCAGGAAAGCCAACTGACTCGCCACAGAAGCTCCGCCCAGGGCGGGCCGGTGCAGCACTGGGCAGAGCCTTCTACAGACAGTCCCAGTGGTTCATGTTTTAAGGTCAAGGTTATAGATTTTACCCTCCATAATGAGGCACCTGTTCTGTTTCAGAGCTGAAAGTAGCTAGTGGAGCTCAACAGCATTCTCTCTTACATAAAGAAATTTACAGAGGGGCCAAGATGGCGGAACAGCATGGAAGGTATTTTTGTGTCTCTCGTCCCTGGAATACAGCCAGATCAACCCTAAACCATCCTGCACACCTAGGAAATTTGCACAGCTTCTTTCTGTTGCCCTCCATCGAAAGGCCAGGTTGAATTTTCCAGCAGATCACTAGTGCTAGAAGGGAGAGCAATCCGGTTATAATGCACCCGGGAATATGAGACAGGAAATAGACAAGCAATTAATTCTCAGTCTTTCTGCAAACACTACCAAGATGACTGCTTTTATCTGCCTCTCAAGCGAACACAAAGAAGTAAATCATAAACTCCAGGTTAAGTTTGTGATGTTCACATTCTTTTTCCAAATTTGTGCCTCATATTTGAATAGCAGAAATGAAATAAAACAAAGACTCAGAGTGCTGTATTACCAGTATCCCTTGGGAAGGCCACGTACCTATTCTAGCTCTAGTTTATTGCCTGAAGTTTTTTTTCTTGTTGCTTTAGAGGTGGTCTAGAAGCTCCACAAAGAAACCAGTTACCTTAACTTTATAGTCATGTCTTGCTTTTCTTACAATGCTACCCAGTTTAATCCAGGACTTTATTTTCTAGTTTGGGTTCTGTCATTTTTGACCATTTCCAAAAAGCAAAAGGTAAAACTGAGCCACCAATGATAATTTTTTAAATAATGGGATGTATCACACATTCTAAAGACATCCCCCCCCCCAAAAGGAATTTTCCACCAATGTTAGGAATGTTTCTGCTTCCTGGCAAAGTATTTACCTCCATGTCTGTAAGTCATGTATTTTGATTTGCTTATTTCTTGATTTGCTAGTTGGAGACTCTATTGTAAACGAGGATGTGTGTCTTTATCAGGACCAAACTTATCTCCTTACAACATATTACACTTTTTAGTTCTTCAGTTGGCTACATTTGTAAGTTTGAATAATATATTTAAAGCTCTGCTGATTTATCAGATAGAGACATTCAAGAGCGCCACTTTTTAATATGAGAGTATTAACATGAGAATCTGTTCTCTTCACTTTGCCTCTCTCTCCTTTCCCCGCTAATTTTGCTCTAGGTAATTCTACTTTAGCATTGGTAAGGTTGGAACCTATATTCTATGTTCTGTAGTAACCAAAATCGTCTTCTATGCTTTGTCTATGATGACTCCAAAAGCCAAAAACCAATCTGTGGCTTTAACGTTCTCATAACCATGCAAATATTGCTTACCGCAGGAAAAGAACTGTGCTATAGTTATATTTCCTTTCTTGACCATCTTCTTTGTTTTTCTTGGAGTTTCTAACTTCATTCCTGCGTTTTTCTTTAGTCTTGGCCTTTGTCACACCCTGTTTGTCCAGTTTCCTTATCATGCCACCTGGGACAAGAAGATGTCTTCAGTCTCAGAGCCCTGAGGTTTCGCCCTCTTGCCGCAATCTGAATTCGCTGTCCTCCATGCACCCAGGCTACCTGGGGTTTCCTTTATTTTTAGCTCGGTTTGTGTCCATTCCTGGGCCACAGTTTCCCTCTTTCTCTATTAAAAACTTTGTTTTTGTAAAACTCAACCTCCAGTAAGAATCAGCAGGAGGTAAACTTCCTGTGTGTCTGAAAGTGTCTTTGCCCTCTTAATGCACGGACACTTTCCCTGGGTGTACAGATTTCAAAAAACAATAGACCTTCCAACTAATTTATTTGTATTTTCACTAGTTTAGTTGTATGTGTACATTCATTTGTATTTCTAAGAGCTCTTTCTTTTTTTTTTTAATTTTTTTTTCAACGTTTATTTATTTTTTTGGGGCAGAGAGAGACAGAGCATGAACGGGGGAGGGGCAGAGAGAGAGGGAGACACAGAATCGGAAACAGGCTCCAGGCTCTGAGCCATCAGCCCAGAGCCTGACGCAGGGCTCGAACTCACGGACCGCGAGATCGTGACCTGGCTGAAGTCGGACGCTCAACCGACTGCGCCACCCAGGCGCCCCACTAAGAGCTCTTATTGTCGCTCCTTTATCACAGTAGCTGATTCTTGTTTTACTGGAATAATTAGTCTTTAACTTCTTTACAAACAGTAATGAGGTTAAAAAAGAAGTTGACTTCTGTTTTACTGAATTACTTGTTTCCTCCAGGGTCAGATTTTCCATTTCCTTGACTTTCTTTGCTTTAGCACAAGGTGTCTTCAAAGGTCTGCTGTGAACAATCCATGATTGCTGATTCGTATTTAAAGCTAATATAAATGGAGAGGTTCCCTGGGAGATGTGTGGCTCTGGATAGGTTTTGCGGAATGACTTTTGTGACCAGATGAGATCTGGCCTTTTATAAGCTGCTACCACCGATCGCAAAAATGTGGAAGATTTTATTACAAGGTTGATAGCGACACTTCTATAGTTCTCCCTACACAGTTTGGTCAATTTCTTCAGAAAAACGTTCCTTTTCCCCTGGTATTTATGTAATAGGATGAAGCTGGGGGAGGGGAAGCGGTCCAAATGCCCACAGTCCTGCTTGGGTCTCATGGAACAGGTCGAATGTTCCAGATGAGGTCTTTCCAAGGATCCTTTCTGGGCGTCGCCAGCCTCCTTACTGTAGGAAGGTTGGCTGGGGGCGGGGTGGGGAGGGGGGGCTCCATGCAAATTTTGGACTTCTGCAAATGACTTTCCCAACTGTGTTGAACTCTTTTGTTCCCTAACCTGTCCTGGAAACTGTTGTGAGATTATGTAATTTTTAACTTCTTAATTATCATTTCTCCTGGAGTCTCAGGAGAGAAGATGAATACGTTCACTTCAACAGCTTGAATCAGATAGTTTTATCATTATTATTACATCTTATATGTAGAAAAAAAAATTATACACAAAACATTTAAATCTGCTCTATCCACATTTCCACCAGCCCAGTCTAAAGACTAGTGTCAGATGAGTTGATAATCTAAGGCAGTAAGTATCAAGGACCTAAAAATATGTGTGCCTCTGTGGGTGTGGGTGTGCGTGTGGGTGTGTGTATTTCATGGACCATATTTTCTATCCAAATTTTAAAGCCCTACCTGTTCACAGTCTGTTTCTTTCAGGATCACACAATGGTAATGTGCCTTTTAAAAAATGGATAACAGGGGCACCTGGGTGGCTCAGTCGGGTAAGCGGCCGACTTCGGCTCAGGTCAGGATCTCGCGGTTCGTGAGTTCGAGCCCCGCGTCAGGCTCTGTGCTGATAGCTCGGAGCCTGGAGCCTGTTTCCGATTCTGTGGCTCCCTCTCTCTGACCCTCCCCCATTCATGCTTTGTCTCTCTCTGTCTCAAAAATAAATAAACGTTAAAAAAATTTTTTTAATAAAAAATGGATAACAGATTTTTATTGAAAATATTCTTAGCAGGCATTTTTTATTACAGCTTGCAGAAACGTAAAAATATTATTATAAACACTCTCTTGCTCATCTATCAGGTATTAACTTTTTTGTCAGATTTACTTAGGATCTGTTTTTGTTTTTGTTTTTAAGTAGGTTCCATGCCCAATGTGGGGCTTGAACTCACAGCCTTGAGATTAAGCGTTTCACATTGTATGGACTGAGCCAGCCAGGTGCCCCCAATTTACTAAGGATCTTAAAACAAAACTTATGGCGCAAAGACCCCTACTTAGCTTTCCTCAGCCCCTTTTCCCAGACTCCTCATTGTTCTCTCCCAGAGGCAACCAAAAGACTAGTTTGGTATTACTCATTCCTTTGTAGGTTTTTGAAATCCGTATCTATAAGCAATCTGGATATATCTGTAATAATATAGACATACTTTTCACTAACAAACACAATCATATGTTCTTTTCCTTGATTCTGGAATACCTAATGTTAAGTTATCTTTACATTCCTGAATCAGGTAGGTAGATAGATGATAGATGGATGGATGCATCCAAGTGTAAAATTGTTACATCTTTCTGGCAATATACTTGCTTTCTCATTAATGTATTTATAATCTTTGCTCCTGAGTAATCTCTTGTAAACAGCAGATAGCTAGACTTTGTTCTTTTTATCCAGTCTGACAATTTTTAGCTTTGAATTGTTACATCAATTCACATTTATTATAATTACCAACATACTTGGATTTATTCCTACCACGTTATTTTATGCTGTTTACCCAGCATTTTCCACGCTTTTTTTTCTCTTGTCCTGCCTTCATTTGGATTAGATGGGGTTTTTTTTTTATTTTATTTTCCTCTCTCTTCTGTTCTGAATATTTTTCAACATTGTATGTTTCTTTTTTCTTTATTTTATTTTATTTTAATTAAATTAAATTAATTAATTAATTTTTTTTTCAACGTGTTTTTTTTTTTTTTTTTTTTTTTTTTTTTGGACAGAGAGAGACAGAGCATGAACGGGGGAGGGGCAGAGAGAGAGGGAGACACAGAATCGGAAACAGGTTCCAGGCTCTGAGCCATCAGCCCAGAGCCCGACGCGGGGCTCGAACTCACGGACCGCAAGATCGTGACCTGGCTGAAGTCGGACGCTTAACCGACTGCGCCACCCAGGCGCCCCAATTAATTTATTTTTTAATTTGCATCCAAGTTAGTTAGCATGTAGTGCAATAATGATTTCAGGAGTAGATTCCAGTGATTCATCCCTTATGTATAACACCCAGTACTCATCCCAACAAGTATCCTCCTTAATGCCCCTTGCCCATTTAGCCCGTCCCTCCATCCACCATCCCTCTAGGAACCCTCAGTTTGTTCTCTGTATTTAAGGGTCTCTTATGTTTTGTCCCCCTCCTTGCTTTTATATTATTTTTGCTTCCTCTCACTTATAATCATCTGTTTTGTATCTTAAATTCCACATATGAGTGAAGTCATACGATACTTGTCTTTCTCTGACTAATTTCACTTAGCATAATACCCGCTAGGTCCATCCGCGTAGTTGCAAATGGCAAGATTTCATTCTTTATAATTGCTGAGGAATACTCCATTGAATATATATACCACATCTTCTTATCCATTCATCCACCGATGGACATTTGGGCTCTTTCCATATTTTGGCTATCGTCGTAATGCTGCTATAAACATTGGGGTGAGTGTGCCCTTTCGAAACAGCACACCTGTATTCCTTGGATAAATACCTAGAAGTGCAATTGCTGGGTCGTAGAGTAGTTCTATTTTTAACTTTTTCAGGAACCTCCATCCTGTTTTCCAGGGTGGCTGCACCAGCTTGCATTCCCACCAGCAGTGAAAAGATACCCTCTTTCTCTGCATCCTCGCCGACATCTGTCGTTGCCTGAGTTGTTAATGTGAACCATTCTGACAGGTGTGAGGTGGTATCTCAGTGTGGTTTTGATTTGTATTTCCCTGATGATGAGTGATCAACACTGTAGTTTTCTAACCAGAAAGTGAGAGTGAGTTACCGAAATCTAAATTTAGTCATTGCAAAGTAGCCAGCGTTGCCCATCGGCAAAGGGTGTGCCCCCTTTCCACCAGTCAACTCCGGCAGCGGCAAGAGGCTATGTGTTCCCAGGAGCATCATTTCCTCAATGAAAATTTGCACATAGTTAGTTGCAAGGTAGGAAAAGGCCCCTGGATTTTAAGTACAAAGCCTTGCGCTCCTATCCCAGTCCCACAACTTACTAAATGGAGGGTCTTGACCAAACAGCTTTGGTGAGTTTTAGTTTTCTTATCTGTAGAGTCGAGTATGGCTATATGTGTGTTGGGAGCGTGAAGAAGATGATGGATGTAAAAAATTGCATTATTTGGGTAGTAATAAGTAGACGGTTAACTGTAGGCAGTTTCTCAGTTGGTTTGTTTTATTTTTCAAAGTCTTGATCTTGAGTCCTCAAAGACTCGTTAAGTACAAATGGCTTTATGTTTTGATTCCCTGGTAGGCAAGGGTATATTGTTATTTTCTGTCCTATCGTGTCATTTTTTGTGGTGGTTTTAAGACATCAGCACCAGTTTCTCAGCTATAAACTTGTCTCACATCTTCTTTTTAAAAAAAATTTTTTTTAACGTTTATTTATTCTTGAGGCAGCGAGAGACAGAGCATGAACGGGGGAGGGGCAGAGAGAGAGGGAGACACAGAATCGGAAGCAGGCTCCAGGCTCTGAGCCATCAGCCCAGAGCCTGACGCGGGGCTCGAATTCACAGACCACGAGATCGTGACCCGGGCTGAAGTCGGACGCTCGCTCAACCGACTGAGCCACCCAGGCGCCCCGAGTCTCACATCTTCTAAAGCAAACTGAGGTTTATGATTAATTTACGCTCTCTCCTTCCAAACTGGACTGTTAAAGTTTTCCCAGCTTTCCCTCCGCTTGCTAAGTGTTTCTGGAGTTACACAGATGTAATTGCCCAAGCGTGATCTTGATGGAGTAAACATTCAGGCCCGCGGGGAGCAAGGAACAGGTCCATTTTACAGTTCACTTAGTTTTTTAGTTTCAATTTGGTTGCTGAAAGGAAGCAGGAAAATTTCAAAAGGCAGTCTTATTAAATGAACTGAGAACAATTTAATTCAGATAACTTAAGTGCCAGTTAGCTCATTGCAGACCCCATACTGATAAGTCAGAAGGTATTAGCTTCCAGGCTAACCCACAGGACCCGGGGGCCCAGATTCTGTTAAATCCACAGTCCATGGTCCAATGACACGCATAGCACTCCGAATGAAGTTCCAAGTACAGCTTTAGGGAAGGAACGCTGAGTAGCCTTGGCTTGAACCTGTTGAATTGATTTTCATACAGTTCTCTATTCGTTTCTCATACGCTGTCTATTAAGAACGAGTCAGATTAGTTGGATCTTTTTAAGAACTAGTCTGTACCTTAACTACATTTAACATTATTTCTGAAGGTCAGAACAACTTTTCCACTATCCAAACGACAAGACCAACATCTAGTGGTGAAGTAAGTTCACTGCAGGAAGAATTCAGGCCTGTAAGGGTCAGCAATATACGGACGGGATCTCTTCCGGAGATGGCGATTTGCTTTCACAAACCAAGATTCCTGGACAGTGACGCCGAAAGGCTAAACCATTAGCGGTAAAATTCCAGGCATTTGACTATGAAATAGGGGACATTCTGGGGGAGGGGGAAAACAAGGGTGGCTTCTTAGTGCTACTTCATTTACGTGATAACAGCAACTGATTTTCCAGCTTCTTTTTAAGAGCTCTCCAGGATGAAAGTTGCTCTACCAAATTTTAGAGGAATTTCATAGCCAGTGTGTATTACAATTTGGATATCTTGTAATTGTTATTGATGCTCCTGGCATGCAGTAGAATTGTTATCTCTTTAAATACACTTCTTTTTTTTTTTTTTTTTTTAATGTTTATTTTTTGAGAGAGAGAGAGAGAGACTACAAGCAGGGGAGGGGCAGGGAGCGAGGGAGACAGAATCCGAAGCAGGCTCCAGGCTCTGAGCTGTCAGTGCAGAGCCCGGTTCAGGGCTCCAGCTCAAGAACTGTGAGATCGTGACCTGAGCCAAAGTTGGACACTCAACCGACTGAGCCCCCCCCAGGTGCCCCACTTTAAATACATTTCTAATGTAAAAGTCAGTTTCTAATCCGGTAGTTACTTGGTATATTATTTTTACCAGCAGACAACCTCAGTAAATAAATCTGTTTCTCCAGAGTCCATGAAGCTCATTTAAGAGCACTTAAACGGCGGCGCACTCCTCATAATTTCTGTCTCAGCATCATTATTGTTCTGATGCAGACAATTGTTCCACGGGCGCCATGGAACGTTAAGCATAAAACAGTAACTCTCAGACCATCGGAAGGGCCCCAGTCATTCCAGCACCCGGCACGATCTCAGTAATCCCTGCCCACCCCCTCCCTCCTCTTTGGCCCTGAATTTTCAGAACCCTTCTCTTCGCTCGGCTACCCGAGGCCCCGTTCTTTCTTGGCCAGAAATACAAAGACTGCCAGAGCCAGACTAGCATATGGTTCCCAGCCAGCTTAAAAAGCAGTGGGAGGTTCCAACATCTCTTCCTGGCTTACAAACCAAAGACAAACCTCATCCTCCAGCTGGCCAGCTCTCGCTGGTTTCATCTGAAGAAAGCATCACTTCATCTAAATGTATGTCTCTGTCCATCCATCCCAAGAACGGAAGAAGAGGAGCCACTAAGTATACTCAGCGGGGTTCTAGGCTCCAGGTCTCACGTTGCTCCTGATCTGCCTCTAATGTGGAGACTGGCTTGCCTGTGTTGCCCCACCTCAAATGACCCTCCTCAACCCCACAGGATGAGAATGTGACGCTCCTTAGTAAGCAGTGTTGGATAATGTTGAAGGGGTGTTGTTTATCCAGGCCCCTTTAGCCTTCATTATATGCGCTTTGTTGGGTCCATGCATCAAGGGAAATGGGGGGAGGGGCATTTAAACAAATGGCCCTTTCGTCAGGTGATGTCATTTGCTGGCTTGGTGTCTCTTGCGTCAATTACTCAAAGGCAGAGGAGCAGTGACTTAGCCCTTATACGGTTTTTCATCACTTCCCTCCTAATTTTCTGTATCTGGATTTCGATGTTAAAATTAGCATCAGGACAGTTTAACAGAAGTCCCAACAGTGAAGGTATGAACCTGGCTCCACAACTGAGTACAAACCACTTGCGGGAGCACAGGTGCCCACGGTCCTCTGATTCTTCGAACAAAACACTTAATCCAGGGGCGCCGGGCTAGATTAGTCCATAAAGCATGAGACTCCCGATCGCGGGGTGGTGAGTTCAAGCCCCACATTGGGCATAGAGTGCACACACACGCGCGCACACACACACACAATCCAAAGGTGCCTCAGTGTATCCCCATCCAACCTCAGGCCATCCGCCCGCTGTTGCCAAAGGACTTCCTAGAGCGCAGATCTGGCATTGTCATCAGCCCCTTCTCAGCATGGTCCTTGGCCTTTCATTGCCTTCTCTCACCCCCTCCCATGAGGTGATGCCAGCCTCCCGTGGCAACCCTCAGACTGGGCTCTGCTCCGACTTTCTCTGTTCAGCCATCGCTAATACTGTTCTCCTTCCCTGCACTGCCTTTTCCCCACCCTTCAAGCCTGAATTCGAATGTCTGCTCCTTTCGGTCCTCCGAACTGCAGTGACCCAGCCCCCACGGCCTTCCATTGTGCCTTAGAATAATTCCCTTACTCATCTCCTTTTCCTTTTTTACCCCGATTTGCTTGGGGGTTTATACAGTTTCACTTCTTAACTCCCCGCCGAGCCTGGTACTTACTGGGAGCTGAGCAAATCAATGAGCAAAAGATCTTTTACACAGTGCAGAGATCCAGTGAGTTTAATTTTTGGAGCCTCTTACAGGGCATATGTTCACTTCGCATCCTTGGCTGCAGCATGAGAGCAAAACGCAGGGCTTCGCCCTCTTTACTGGCGAAGGCACGATGTCGCATTCTCCCATATCCCTGACAAATGATTCCCACCCCCACCCCCACCCCTCCTCCAAGTTAAAATGGAGCCGTAGGAGCCGATCGTGAGATATATTGGAGAAACCGTCCATGCCCGGCATCAATTAAGTTGTTGGACGGTGAAAGATGGTGCGGTGCGAATTGCTCCCGTGCCAGTGAACTTGGCGGTAGACACAGAGAGCTGGAAGGCAGGGGGGGACTGATCCAGACCGTCCTTGCCTTTCCCACAGCAAAGTGCCCCGCGTGGCAGGTTGGGGAGACGGACCACCCCCCACTCACAGGCTTGTCTTGCTCCATCAGGTCAGCGGTTTGGGTACTTTCTGCAGGATGTGGCATCTGCATGCTAAGGCGGGACCTCCGTTTCATCCTCGTGCTAATGGGCAGCTTGCGCTAAGCGCTCCCTGGGCATCTGGTCCCGGGCTGCCCCCGTGAGAGAGGCACTGTGGTTACCAGCACTTACGGGCTAGAAAATTCATGTTTTGGACGTCCAAGTAACTTAGCCCGGGTCACAGCTGGTGAGTAGGGGAGGTCGATTTTGAAATCGGATCTGGCTGCTACTTCCCAAGCCCGTGCTCTTAATCTGTTTGCTCCTGAGCCTTTCCTGCAGGAGCCCAGAGCAAAGGGTCGCGGCACCTGCAATTAAACCCAACCTGTGTCAGTACTCTGCTCTTGACCTCCGCAGACCTCGTGCTGTCCTCGGCTACAAAACGTGCTTCTCTGCCATGTCTATCTCAGGTGAGGCTCTGCGGAGATCGTGGGAAAGTAAACGGTCATAAATAAAGGAATACATAACCTACAAGAGTTCAATCACTCCTTTATGTATTAAATGCCTCCTAAATATTAGGTCCTGGATTAGGCGCAGCATTCGCCGAGCGCTTAGCCTCGTGCTGCTGCTCATGCTGGCAAAGAGTCACGTGAATTATTTAATCCCAGCAGCGGCTCTATATTTAAGCTTCTCCTCCTGTCCCCATTTTACAGCTGAGAAGAGGGATGCTTACTGAGGTTAGGGTGCTGGCTCTAGGTCACAGGGACAGGATTCCCCGTGAGGTCTGTGCGATAGGGAAGTCGCGGGCCTGGCCACCCCACCGCGACAGTGCTGCTTTTCTTCAGAAGCCGGGACCAAGCTGAGCCTTGGCGAATGCCATTTTGGATGGAAGGAACAGCATGCACCAAGCCCAGAGGTGAAAGCAGGAGGCGTTGGGGAACATACTGAGAGGGGCAGCCGGGGCGGAAGTGGCCATTAAGTGGACGGCGGACTGAAAGCACTAAAATACCGGATCACGGAAGCCTTCGTTTTGAGGACGGAACTTTCGACAGGTTTCCGTGTCAATGGTTTCCCCACTCCTCTCCCAAGCTGGGAGACGCCAGGGTCCGGATCCTTATCTGGGCTTGACATGACCGAGAGTGTGGCCTGCTGATGGGAAAGAAGGCGGGCTGGCTCACAGTCAGTCTCTCCCACTTGACCTTGCTGTGACCCAGAGCGGGTCACTTAACTGCCATAAGCCTTTGTTTCCAGGACCGTAGCTGCGCTAACTGGAACGCCTCCCTCCGAGGCTGGGTGGGAGAGCCAACAATGCACAGAATGCCCATCACAGTGCCTGAAACGTTGTTGTAAGGCCACGATTAACGGCAAACATTATGATCACGAAAGCTTGAGACCGCAGCCACAATCCGGGTTCCTAAACCCCAAAGAACACACCACGGCCTGAAATATCAGCTCCCCAGAGAAGGGGTCCCAAAACTGGTCCCATCCCCAAACCTGCATCACAAAGCACTTCTCTGTGAGGAAGGGCAGGGAGGGCACTTTCGTCACTCTCCCCACCCCCAGCTCTACTCAGTCTGTCCTGTACCGAGTTTGATAGCACAAAGACGTGCTGTCGATCTGCAGTGCAGCTGTTTTCCATTTTTGCTAGTCATGGATATAGCTCCTCCAATATACTTCAAGTTCAGCTCTTAAGCCAGCAGCGGTGCTGGGTGGGAATGGGTGGGAGGCAGGAATCTCTCCTAAGGACATGGGAGAATGCCAGCAGGGTAAAATGATGAAGCATTCTGGGTTTGTTTTTTGGTTTTTTGGTTTTTTAAATATACTTGCAGCCAAAGATTTAAATTGCACATATACCCTACAAGTGACTCCTGAAATAAGTCACTGGATCTCTGCAGTTTCTGTTCAACGTTCACTCAGCATCTGTCAGCATCTCCCGTGTGCCTGGCTGTCCGGAAAAATATGGACATTCACAAGATACTGACTTAGCCAGTTTGAGCTGCTATACCAGAATACCATAAACTGAGTGGCTGAAACCACAAACATTTATTTCACAGTTCATTTGGCAGTTCTGGTGGCTGGGAAGTTCAAGATCAAGGTGCCAGCAGATTTGGTGTCTGGTGAGAGCCTACTTCCTGGTTTGGAGACGACCATCTTCTTGCTGTATCCTTACGAGAGAGAGGCAGGCAGGGGCGGGGGGAATTATCTCTCTTGTGTCTCTTCTTATAAGGTCACTGATTCCATCCGTGGTGGGGGGGAGAGGGGGGGCTCAGCCTCATGCCTTAATCACCTCCCAAAGGCCCACCTCCAAATATCATCACATTGGAGATTAGGCTTTCAACATAAGAATTGTGGGAGCATACAAATATTCAGCCCATAACAGGCATCCCTATCACCCACTAGCAACTTTGAGGAATTATGTCGTGAAGGTCAATTATCTTAAGTCAAAATGGAAAAGAGTGAATGCTGCAGGAGAGAGAGAACCAACGAGTTAAAGGAGTTCACCGGATTGAGAAAGATTAGTTCCAGTTTGGGAATCTAAAAAGGTACCCCAAAGAGCCAGCAATTGTGTTAGGCCTTGAAGCATGGAAAGAGGGCTTTCCCGGGAAGGGGAACGCTGCCTGGAGGCTCAGAATTGGGAAATCTGGGAGCACAGCTTACTTTGGTTAAAGCACATATAAGGTTGGGAGCAGCTCATAGAAACGTAATAAAGATCCAAGGATTAGTTTGCGTGGGTGAGCTCCAGGAAGAGTCCTTTGGCCCCAGTGGATGGGCTGGACTGGGATCGGGAGAGAGGGGACACTGAGGCAGAGAGACCACTGGGAGAGCACGCTACCTCAAGAACTGAAGGACCCTGGGTACCTGTGCTATATGTTTGTACTCTTTTATGGAATCAGGTACTTGACTTCTACCATGGGTTCTTGTGACGCACAATCTAGAACTCTTGCGTTAAGAAGAACACCAACATCCAAATAATGAAATACAGGGGGAGGAGAAATGGGGAGCCACCATGAGGACTCTCCCAGGTCATAGTCCTCTGCCCATGGTGGATTATGGAAAACAGTTGTCAGCCAGTTATTAAACATAGACCAAGATGAAACATAGACCCTACTTCCATCATGAAGAATGGAGCTTGACCTATTGGTAGGTCTTAAACACTGAAATGACATTGCTAATCTACAACCCTTAGTATTACTTAGCACTGCCCTTTTAAGGAACTTGGAACATATCATACATTGGCTACAGAAGCAATGGCATCCTGTGAAATAACGTGGACCAGCCGTTGGGTTCAGAATGACGTGGGGAATTCTTGGAAACTATTTTCACCTCATTTTTTTTATATGTCTCTTAAGTCTTTGTTTTATTAATTTCGTAAGCCAAAAGTCACAATATTTACCATTTTAGCCATTTTTAAATGTACAGTCTGGCTGCATTAAGTGCATTCACATTGTGTGACTATCACCACCATGATGCTTTTATCTCCAGAACTTTTTCACCTTCCCAAACTGAAACTCCGTCCCCATTAGATTATTATCTAATCTCGCCATTAACCCTTCCCCCGTGCCGTACTCTCTGTCTCTACGAAATTTTCTTATTCCGGGCACCTCGTGTAAGTGGAATCATACGATACTTGCCCTTTTGTATCTGGCGGATCTGGCTTATTTCACTCAGCGTAATGCCCTCAAGGTTCATCCATCTTCGGCCGTTGGGAATAACGCTGCTCTGAACACTGGTGTCCAAATACCTGCTTGAGTCCCTGCTTCCAACTCTTCTGGGTATATACCCAGAAGCAGAAGTTCTGGCTCATGTGGCCATTCTGTATTTAGTTTTGGGGGGGGGGGACCACCATCCTGTTTCCCACAACAGCTGTACCATTTTCCATCTCTACCACCAGTACACAGGGTGCCAATTTTCCATGTCTTCATCAACACTTGCTATTTTATGGGGTTTTTTTTTGTTTTTGCAATGACCTCCTAATGGACGAGAAGTGAAAATCTGATGTTTAAAGTGGGGCAAAAATGCCTTTCCTTTTTTTTTTTTTAAACAATTTTTAAATGTTTATTTGTTTTTCCGAAAGAGAGAGAGACAGACAGACAGACAGAGTGCAAGCAGGGAAGGGGCAGGGAGGGAGAGAGGGAGACACAGAAGCTGAAGCAGGCTCCTGGCTCTGAGCTGTCAGCACAGAGCCCCATGCGGGGCTCGAACCCACAAACCATGAGATCATGACCTGAGCCGAAATCAGAGGTTTAACCGACTGAACCACCCAGGCGCCCCCAGAAATGCCTATTCTTTATGAAGCAGTGATCCTGTAGGGGAAATAGACACAGCCTACGAAATGCTTTCTAAAATCCGTTTACCCCTGCCATTTGGCCCCTTGCGACGTTGTTTGCTTATGTATCTATAAATGCCTTGGCGTGGTCTCCTACAGTCTGTCCTGTGGGGTGAAAAAGATCATGCCTTCTTTTATCTTACAATGTGGTACTCGGGATAGTCAGTGTAGGGAGGGGTGGGCTGGGAGAGCACTGAAGACGTCAGGGGGTGCCACTCACTAGCCCCGCAACTGAGTAACCGTGATTCTGGGGGAGCTGTAGCCACTCTCCGCACCTGCACAGCCCATAGCTGAATACCAGGGAGATGGCCTCACCAACGTGTAAGAATCTTCACTGGGACTAAGCGTCTGTGAGACACCTACTGCTAAGTACCCTCTCGTCTCCACTTTGTGGAAAAATCTGCATTTTATTTTATTTTGTTAAGATTTTTTACTTTTAAGTACTCTCTACACCCAGCGTGGGTCTCAAACTCACAACCCCAAGGTCGAGAGTTGCATGTTCCACAGGCTGAGCCAGCCAGGAACCTCAGGAAGTTTGCATTTTAAAAGAAGACTCTGGGGGCGCCTGGGTGGCTCAGTCGGTTGAGCGTCCGACTTTGGCTCAGGTCATGATCTCGAGGTTCGTGAGTTCAAGCCCCACGTCGGGCTCTGTGCTGACAGCTCAGAGCCTGGAGCCTGTTTTAGATTCTGTGTCTCCCTCTCTCTCTCTGACCCTCCCACGTTCATGCTCTGTCTCTCTCTCTGTCTCAAAAATAAATTTAAAAAAACGTTAAAAAAATTAAAAAAAAAAAAAAGAAGACTCTGAAGAACCGGTTCTTAAAAGATATTAGGGTTTATTCTGAAGGCAAAATTAATATATTTTTAGCACTTAGGAACCAAAAAAAAAAATTGATGTATAATCTTAGAGATAATCGGTTTTAACAGTGAGCATGCATTCATCCAGTCTTCTATTCCACTCAAGCTCTCTAAAATGGTATTATTTCTATTTCGTAGTTTCCTATGAAAATATATATATTTTCATCCCATTATGATGATATTTATATTTACATTTACATGATATAATGATATTTACATTTATATTCATGTATCATAATTTATTGCATCTATATCTTAATTTTGCAGAAAAGATTAGTCCAAAATCCCAAATTCAAACATGACCCTCTCCAAACACAAGGTCCCCTCAGTTCGGTTAAATTGCTGTATAATGACCACAATTCTTTTTTTTAATGTTTATTTATTTATTTTGAGAGAGAGAGAGAGAGAGTGCACACGTGCAGGGGAGGGGCAGAGAGAGAAGGAGAGAGAGAATCCCAGCCAGGCTCTGGGATGTCAGCTCAGAGTCGATCGGGCTCAGAGTCCGGGCTCAGAGCCCGGACACAGGGCTCGATCCAAGAACTGTGAGATCATGACCTGAGCCGATATCAAGAGTCCGATGCTTAAGCGACTGAGCCACACGGGTGCCCCCAATTACCACAATTCTCTAACATCATCCACACCATTGGCTCCACCATTTTCCCTCTCCTGTCAACCCACTCTCCTGTCTTGACATCCGCTTTATCTAGCATAATTGCCACAGTCTACCCCCACTCAGCTCTGCCCGCCTCTCCCTCTGCTGCATGATCGCGAAGGTAGCAAAACTCCAGCTGTGGCCAAACCCAGATATCTGACCTTTCTGCCCCAAAGATTCATCTGCTTGAATGTTCCTGAAGACAGCTATGCTGTAATTTATAGGTTCCCTTCCTAAAATCAGCACTCAACACCACCCAGACCTTGCAACATGGTTCCTTAGTAACTCTCACATTCTTAGTAACACAATCTCGCTTTAATCTTCAAAATTCCCACCAATACTCTACCCACTTTTCCTCACTTTTAGACACTCTCGCATTGCACGGATTCACTGATTAGTGAGCCACTATTTATTGAGCCCCTGTCAGGAGGTAGGTACTGTTCAGTCACTGGAAAGACTGCAGTGAACTAAATAAAGTCCCTGCCCTCGTTGGGCTGCCTTTCTAAAAGTTGAACAGACAGACCAGGAACAAATAGGCATATAATACATCCTAATGATAGGGGGTGGCAGAGCCCATGGAAAAAGGGGGTGGGGCATCTAGGCAAGGTGCTCAGGAGACACCTTTCTCAGGAAACTGTATTCAAGCAAAAACCTAAACGCAGTGACAGAGCAAGTTGTTGGAAGCCCTGCTCAGAATTATTCAGCCCCTCTTCGCAGCCTGCTTCTCGGCCTGTGTTCAGTGTCTTTGGTGAAGTGCCCCAAACTTTCCTTACGCCTCAACCAAATCCAGTAGCGCTCCCAGATTTCTCTGTTCTACATCTCCCCATACAGTTGCCTTTTCCTGGAACCCCCTTCCCTCTTCCTTACAGATCCAATTGCAATGTCCCAGCACCTTCTCCTTTCCTGATCACTGAGCTCCCCTGTTCTGAAGTTCCCTCTGCTCTTGGCTTTCGTGACCCCCCAGGCCCCCGGTCTTCCTACCTCCCGGGCAATCTCACTCCTCCTCTCTCAACCCTGCTCCCTGGATGGCGGCTACTCCATGGCTCCGCCTATCATCTATGTGCAATAAATCCAAAATTTATATCCGCTGCTCACCCTTCTCTAAGTGCAAGGGCACTTTATGTCTGAAATTAGATGGCCCCAAAGTTTACATCTCTGAAGTGTAAGTCTTGATCCCCTCGCCTCCGTGGGTGATACGCCACCCACTCCTGCCACACTAGAAACCCAGGAGGCCACCACTCCTATCGCACTTGGTATCACTCCCCCTACCGTTCAGTTCTCAGCTTAAGTTATACTTTAC
This sequence comes from Leopardus geoffroyi, assembly GCF_018350155.1. Lineage (NCBI taxonomy): Eukaryota > Metazoa > Chordata > Mammalia > Carnivora > Felidae > Leopardus > Leopardus geoffroyi. Next base: position 32,749,927 of record NC_059327.1, on the reverse strand, counting down.
TCAGAATGTCTGTGGCCACAATCAAGGGAGAGTTCCCCTTCAGCTCTGTTATTTTCTCTCATAGCATCCTGTGTGTTTCCTGCACAGAGTTCCTGAAATACCTAATTATATACTTTGCCCGCTTCCTTTTCTTTAACGTTGTATTTTCCCAATGACTCTGTGCTTCCCGGGGGGTGGGGATCATGGTTATCTGTTCACCGCTGATGCACGTTGCCTGGCTTAGTGCCTGGCCTATGGTAGATGCTCAAGAAATATTTGATGTGTGATGGGACCAGAAGCATTAATGTTTGAGGATTCAGTCAGACTTCCTTCTTTCTCACCTTGCATTGGCCAAAACATCATATTCGGGCACAGGTTGCTTAGCTTTCTTCTCTGCTCTTGAACTGTGAAGATTCAGAGAAAGCAAAAAAAAAAAAAAAAAAAAAAAAAGAAAAGCAGAGTCCGGGCATAAGAAATTATATGCCTCAAGTGGCTTTGCGTGCTGGGGTAGGAAGAAGGATTTAGGGACCAGAAGAAGGAGATAGAAAAATAACAGGCTCTTAGAAGCTCGCAGTCACGTGAGAAGCACAGCTTCAAGTTCCGTCAATATTTATCTGTACAGATTGCATGCACCTTGCCTTCCCCTGTTTGTAAGGGACAATATAAATATTACGTGTTACTGCTCAGGGTTGGGCCATTTGCATTCTTACGAATTGTTATTTTTTTAAAAAAGCATATTTTAAAAAATTATTCTTATTGAAAAAATATTTTTTTTAATTTTTTTTAACGTTTTTATTTATTTTTGAGACAGAGAGAGACAGAGCATGAATGGGGGAGGGGCAGCGAGAGAAGGGGACACAGAATCGGAAACAGGCTCCAGGCTCTGAGCCATCAGCCCAGGGCCCGACGCGGGGCTCGAACTCACGGACCTTGAGATCGTGACCTGAGCCGAAGTCGGATGCTTAACCGACTGAGCCACCCAGGCGCCCCGAAAAAATATTTTTAATTTAATTTAATTTTATTTTTAAAAATAAAAAAAATTATTTAAAAACATCCCCAGACCAAGACTGACAAACAATAAAAAAAAAGCTATCTCAAATAACAGGAATCACACAGACGGTGCGCTCTCCAGAAATGGCTGACTTGGAATTTGTGTCCTTTCTGTTGGTGATTGTAACAGTACGACAATGTCTTAAAGATGCTGAAATTGCTCTGTTTCTCTGCTCTGCCATCATTAGGGCTGTAAGTAATAAAGTGTCGGTTTTATCGTATCCTTGCCAAGCTATATGTGGTTCCTCAAAATATCACTTTTTTTATTTATTTATTTTTCAACGTTTTTATTTATTTTTGGTACAGAGAGAGACAGAGCATGAACGGGGGAGGGGCAGAGAGAGAGAGAGACACAGAATCGGAAACAGGCTCCAGGCTCTGAGCCATCAGCCCAGAGCCCGACGCGGGGCTCGAACTCACGGACCGCGAGATCGTGACCTGGCTGAAGTTGGACGCTCAACCGACTGCGCCACCCAGGCGCCCCTCAAAATATCACTTTTAATTGCATGTTGATTATTTTTTTAAACTTTAAAAAATCTTTTTATTTTTTGAAGGAGAGAGAAACAGAGCGTGAGTGGGGAGCGGGAGGGGGGGGAGGTGCAGAGAGAAAGGGAGACACAGAAGCCGAAGCAGGCTCCAGGCTCTGCATCCAGAACCGGAAGCTGAGCTCGAACATACTAGCTGTGAGATCACGGCCTGAGCTGAAGTCGGCTGTTTAACCTGATTGAGCCACCCAGGAGCCCCTAATTGTATTTTGATTATGAGCGAATATATATGCTTATTTATTTATTTACTTACCTATTTATTTACTAGCAATATCTGTTTTTTTTAGTGAATTGTCTGTTTTTTTGTTTTGTTTTGTTTTTTTCAACGTTTATTTATTTTCGGGACAGAGAGAGACAGAGCATGAACGGGGGAGGGGCAGAGAGAGAGGGAAACACAGAATCGGAAACAGGCTCCAGGCTCTGAGCCATCAGCCCAGAGCCCGACACGGGGCTCGAACTCACGGACCGCGAGATCGTGACCTGGCTGAAGTCGGACGCTTAACCGACTGCGCCACCCAGGCGCCCCAATGAATTGTCTGTTCTTGACCACAGTCGACATTGCTCCTTGGCTACCCAGCATTCTCCCCTTCTTATTGACTAACAACCCTAATTCTGTCGGAGGAGGTACCCGGCTAAAAATGACATTCCAAAGCCTTCTTTGTAAACAGAGATGCTCATGTAGCAAAATCCGACAAAAGAGATATACTTGGAATTTGTAGGCTGAGGCTTCTGCAAAGTCTCCTTAAAGGTAGGGAGGAAACTCAGTTGGCATATGCTCCTTTTTCTTTCTTCCTCTTCCCACTTGGAATACAGTCACGATGCTGGAGAAGCAGCAGCCATCTTTCATCATGTGACCATGAGAAAAAAAATCAAGGTAATTGCTGAAAAGTCAAGTCTGATATCTTCAGCTATTGAAACAGTGTCAGCAGCCACCTGACATCAGACTTCTCGTTACAACAGAAAATAAACCCTTATCTTGTTTGTCATTGTCAGTTGATTAACCAGTTTAACATTTATTTATTTTTGAGACAGAGAGAGATAGAGTATGAACGGGGGAGGGTCAGAGAGAGAGGGAGACACAGAATCCGAAACAGGTTCCAGGCTCTGAGCTGTCAGCACAGAGCCCGACGAGGGGCTTGAACCCACGAACTGTGACATCGTGACCTGAGCTGACGTCGGACGCTCAGCCGACTGAGCCACCCAGGCGCCCCGATTAACTAGTTTAATCTCTAACTAATGCAATGTTCCTTGGCATTTTCTGTTTAGGCTTTTGAAGTTCTTTACCCAGTTAGTTTTCAAACACAGGCTTGGCAACTTTTCATCCATAGCGTGCATTACAAATCTTTGTTTTCCAGATATAATTGACATATAATATTGTATAAATTTCAGGTGTACAACATGATTTATATATATGTATATATAGAGAGAAAAACGATCACCACGATAAGTCTTGCTAACATCCATCAGTTCACATAGTTACATTTTTTTCTTGTAATGAAACTTGTCAGACCTACTGTCTTAGCGTCTTAGCAACTCTCAATATATAACACATTATTATTAACTCTAGTCCCCATGCTATACATTACATCCTCAACAAAAAACAGCCCAGAAATGCAAAGTTTCTTCCTAAAAAGCACAAGATATTTAAAAACTCCATACGGCTAGCCAATTATCCCAACATCGTTTATTAAACAGCGTATTTTTTTCCTGAACTGATTGGAATTACCATTTCTATTCTCGTTTCTGCATCTGATGTTGTATCTGGTATGATAATCACCTATCATTATTTTCCTTTTCCAAAATATTTTTAGTCATGCTCAAGTGTTTATTCTTCTTAGAAACATTTTGTCAAGTTCAAAGTATTTGAGTTGTTATGTGAGAGTACTGTGCTCCATTTACAACTTATTCCTGGGAGGATAAACCTATTTCAATATCACCATTAAGGTACGCTCTACGCTGTGTGGCCCAACAAAAGAACAAGACAGACACGAACACCCGACCCATCTGAGCTTCGATCTCCTCCTTCTCCCAGATTCTGGCACCAGCCTGAACAACTGTACTCGTTTAGAAAGTGGTAGATTTTCACCTTTTAAGTGAGTGAGTATTTTTAGTGAACAGGTGGGAAAAGCTGTCGTAGGGGTGGCTGGCTAGATGCCGTTACTAGAAAGAAGTCCCAGAAAGAAAGCTTTTAAGATAAAAAGGGAAGAGATCGCTCTTGCTGCTAATAGGGTTATGAGTCAAAATGAGAGCAGAAGCCAGAGGCCCGAGCCTCAGAAATCATGGCCACACGGGAGACCCAGTGCTAGACAGGCTTTCTAACACTAAGAAGATTTGCTAGGCGCTTAGGGATGTAGCTTTGGAAGGTCAGAGTAGAACTGCATTGGGAATGCAAGGCCTTACTGAACTGCACGTTAACAAAGTGACAAGAAAGACAGGGCCCATCTTCTCCATGGGGGGCAAAGTGCGCCCTGGCTGGCAGAGCTCAGAGATGGGGGCAGCGTGAGGAGAGGTACAGAGGGGCTCCAGGCATCTTCCAGACCCCCGGTCTCGAGGACTGCTGACCTCCAAGACTGCTCACACCATGAGTGTGTGGGAACAACCCCGGGCGAAGAGACAAGTGGCATTTTAATCTGAAGCCCATCACCGTTCAGTGTCTACAAACGTGAACAGCTACCTCCAGGGGCTTCTCCTTTGGAATCAACGGGCAGGACGGAAGCCGAGACCTGGTATTTTCCAGCATCGTGGTTTGCTATCTCTCTTGGACCTTCTGGCTGGATTTATGTTACACAACCACTTGCTCACAGTGTAACGAGCCTTACAGGGTGCCTGGGATCAGGATAGCAGGTGCCCTCTAATTATCTCAGCATCAGTTCCCCTACTGGAAACCACAGATGCCAGGATAGAGGATAATAAAGCTCCAAGGTTTGCATCGTCGGTCAATTATTTTTGATGATATGCTAGGAGCCAGGTCATCAAATTGGAATCCCTCGCTCTGCAGTGGAAATGTCTCGTAATGCATTTTGCAAGATCAGGGCAAAGGCCTCAAGGAGACACATTTTTTTTAACCAGCTCATTTTTTTCCGGGTTCTAAAAACTATATATGTCTGTTGTAGGCGCTACAAACATATACGGACATATACAAACGGATACGGACATATACAAACGGATACGGACATATACAAACGGATACGGAAGAAAGTAAATATGTTTTTAGTAAATTTCCACTCAAACGATCACAGTTCATTCGGGTAGCGTTCCTTTAAGGGCATGCACGTTACAATCAACTAGAGATATTTACATCGCTCCGTCTATATGACTATCCGTGTGGGGTATTTTTCACTTGACTTCATATCACAAGTATGAAAAAGCAGTGTATTTAGAACTTGAGTTCCACGAAGACCAGATAGCATTTGAATTGAACTAGTTGCGCTCGATTACGGATACTTGGATCACACAGTACTCACCTGATTTCACCACTACCACCATCGGGAAGTAATAAAGCCAGATCGGTCACCGGCATGCCAACAAAGTGGCCCCCGGAAAGAGTGATAGATCACCACTGTCTCGGGACATCTGGAAATATCTTCTGAGCCTAAAAATAATGGGCCACATTAGCTAATGCAGAACAGTTATTTGGCTAAATTAAACTTCAGCCACTCTCAAGAGAGTCATCCCACAATGGGCCTTTTTTAAGTAATAATAATAGTACCTTGTTAATTATTTATAAAGTAATTATATTTGAGCCCCTGCTGCTTCCATCCATCCAAATGATACCGAAAGTGAGGGAGAGGGAAGGAGGAAGAGATAAATATTATATTCCCGTTTTCCATCAAAGAGATGGCTGAGGGTGATCCTCAGGAAAGGATATAATTGGAGATTTTTATTTCTTTCCTATAGATAACGTTTTGCAGAGATTGCGTCCCATCACGTGTACTCTGCCTCAGTTTCTGACACTCTAGGATATCACAGGCCTTTCTTTAAAGCCACGGCCAATGCAGCCAAGCGTCCCCAGAACAAATGGGGCTAAAGCAAGAAAACCACAGCACATCCCATCACAGGATCGTGGTAGTCAAGGCTTCGAGATGCCATTTACTTCCTCTCAGCAGAGACTCAGGACAAGGGAAATTCATAGCTTCCAGACCAGCCCACTAAATGGACTTCATCAGGTGCTTGTCTAGAAAGCCCCATCTTAAAAATCTGCACCGCAGAAATGCCCCCACTGAGGCACAAAACTAACACCAACAACAATGACAAAACAGGCAGCCAGCTGCCTAACAAATCAGGGCCTGGAGCCAGTGTTGATTTGTTACACACATACGCATGCCTAATGATGACTAAGTGAATGACCAATAATGACCCTCCTAGACTGTCTCCAGTGCACACACTGGGTGGGGGAGGGGGGGAGGTGGCTGAAGAGTCCTCCGTGCCTGCTGTCGAAAATTCAATATATCTCGAAATAAAAGTCTTCCTGCCTAACGAAAATCACGGCTAATATCTCAGCCTATTCCCTTCCGGACTTTTCAATGCAAGCATCCATGTTTATTTGACATTTTACTTTAACTGAGATCCTGCTCTGTGTAATATTATATGCTGGTTGTTTTTTTTTGTTTTGTTTTGTTTTAATCTAATATACTTTTAAAGAATATTTTCAGGTCATTAAGTATTCCATGACTCATTGTAAAAGACTTCTTAATATTGTCTCACATGGATGAATCTTAATGATGTTTAACTTATCTCTTCTGGTTGGACACGCAAATAGATTCCAGGTTTCTCATGAATATTAATAATGTGGCAATTTAAATATCTTACTCATAAATTTCTGTTCCATATAGTCCTCTTTCCTCAGGGTCTATCCCTATACTTTATTTTCTTTGGTGTATATGGACAACTTTTTTTTTTTTTTAATTTTTTTTTTCAACGTTTTTTATTTATTTTTGGGACAGAGAGAGACAGAGCATGAACGGGGGAGGGGCAGAGAGAGAGGGAGACACAGAATCGGAAACAGGCTCCAGGCTCCGAGCCATCAGCCCAGAGCCCGACGCGGGGCTCGAACTCACGGACCGCGAGATCGTGACCTGGCTGAAGTCGGACGCTTCACCGACTGCGCCACCCAGGCGCCCCGATATGGACAACTTTTAAGCTCACGCTCCCTCCAGCAGAGCATGAAAACGTCCAATTCTTCAAATCCTGACATTGAAAATAATCATTATTTAAGTCTTTGTAGGCAAAGCACATATTATCAGTGCTTTAACTTGTAGTATCTTTTCCTCTCTTTTGGATTGTCTTCATCTTATCAATCTCTAATCAACTGTTTCTCTTATATTTGTGGCAAGCAACTAACTTATAAATGGACAAGGATTTCCACGGTGCCATTCGTTTTATTGGTTTCACACGCAGGAAGCCTTGCCTCGTATGCGTGGAGATAAGAAACATCTCTATTGAAAGAAATACACGCATGCAGAACCCAATGAATCCAATCCTTTTGTATTCATTTCTGCTTTGCTCCGTAACTTCTAGAAGTTGCTTTCAAATAAGGGAAGGCTCTGTTTCCGCATCCTGAAGAGAGCCGTGATAAATGTCTTTCTTTACATCTGAGGCTTAGTTGAGCCACCCGAGTGCGCCTACGTGCAGTCAGCAGGTGTGTTTATTCTATTAAACCATCTGGGGCCAACTTAATACCATGCTGCATTCTGCTATCTATTCTTCCTGTGCCCGGTTGAGATGTGATACAAGGAGAGATTGCTTTTGTTCTTTTGAGAACTGAGAGGTAGAAGAAAACCCAATTATTCTATACTCGGAACTGGTCTTCAAAAGAACCCTAAAAAATTAGTACCCAGATTTGAATGTCAAAAGAAAAGTATGCCTGAATTCTCTCAACCAAACAAGGGTGTCCCTGTCCTTAAGCTTCGGCTTCCTGATGTATAAAGTCCAAAGAACCCGCCTTTACGTTGCTGCCGTGATGGTTATGTTCCCAGCACAGAGCCCCAGAAAAGCGAGGCAAATAAATGTGTGCTGAATTTGAATTTAAGGGACGGCGAATGAAAGTGACAGCTACAAAGCTTTAAATTCCAATCTGGCAGGATTAAGGCCCTTTCCCGAATTTGAAGGTCCTTCCCTAGAGTGTAATTTGCTCCAGTACCGGCCCAAGATCTGGGGACACTAGAATGATATATTTGCCAAATGGTTTGAAAACTTTGGAAGAGAAAATTCTTAGGGAAATAAAAACCAGGCAAAATCAACATATAAAGAGCAAGCCTGGTTTCCTGGGCTCATGTTCCTTGGTCACCAAAACATGATAATTTGGGTCATGTTTACGTATTTATTTTGAGAGAGTGAGAGTAGGGGAGGGGCAAAGGGAGGGGGCGAGAGAGAGAGAGAGAGAGAGAGAGAGAGAGAATCTCAAGTAGGCTCTGCGTCCAGCGCTGAGCCCCCTGGGGGGCTCAAACCCACGAACTGTGAGATCATGACCCGAGCCGAAATCGAGAGTAGGACATTTAACGGACGGAGCCACACAGGCGCCCCAGAAAAGTGACACTGTTAAGATGTATTGAGGGGAACCATGTGGCAGACACTGTGCACAGGCCATTTGTCATTTTCTCTCTCCAGCTTGTTTGGAGATAGCACAGGTGTGAACACGGTCTTCCAGATCGGAAGATGGTGTCCTGCCCAAATTCAAACAACTGGTGAGTGTCGTCGGGGGACTCTGTGCTGGTCTGATGCCGGTATCCAGACTCCTCACAGCTTCACGAATACAGCCGTGCACCTAGGTGAGCCACAACCAGCCCTCATCAGGCGAGACCTCACCTCTGGAAGTAGCCCGGCAGTCCGCGAGCCGATCCTTGGCAGAATTTTTTCCAAGATGTTCCAGAAGGAATTTCTGCCTCCCAAATACTTTCTCCATGTCCTCCTGTGATTCAGAACATTTGATGCTCTGGAATCCAAACGTTTTCATTTCAAACTCAGATATGTCTTTTTTTTTTTCATTTTTTTTTTAATGTTTATTTATTTTTGACAGAGAGAGACAGAGCATGAGCGGGGGAGGGGCAGGGGAAGAGGAAGACACAGAATCCAAAGCAGGCTCCAGGCTCTGAGCTGCCGGCACAGGACCCAACGCGGGGCTCGAACTCATGGACCTTGAGATCATGACATGAGCCAAAGTCTGATGCTCAACGGACTGAGCTACCCAGGTGCCCCACAGTGATTTCCTTTAAACCTTCTGTGCTATTGGTTGTGTTGATTCAAGCAATTATTTTCTTTTCTCTTCGTTTTTAAGGGTTTTTGTTTTAAGTGTTTTTAATGTTTACTTATTTTTGAGAGAGAGACAGCAGGAACAGGGGAGGCGCAGAGAGAGAGAGGGAGACACAGAATCCGAAGCAGGCTCCAGGCTCTGAGCTGCCGGCACAGGGTCCGACGCGGGGCTCGAACTCACAGACTGCGAGATCATGACCTGAGCCCAAGTCAGACGCTCAACTCGAACTCACAGACTGCGAGATCATGACCTGAGCCCAAGTCAGATGCTCAACCGACTGAGCCACCCAGGCGCCCCAAATTCAGATATGTCTTAAGATCCCACTGCCCCTGGTAGTTTCTATTTTGATGTATGGAAGGTGCAAGTGACTGGAATGAGATTCTTTCCTGAGAAAGGATTTGACGGGGTGAGGAGAAGAGAGTGGGAGAGAGTAAAGGGCAGGGGAAGGCAGATTGGCGGAGCCCCTCCCAAAAAAACTTTGAATATTCCACGGGCTTGCTTTCAATTGCCCTGAATAGGACGTATTATTATTTTTTTTAATGTATTAGAACCAAATTGGCAATTTGCTGTGAAAGAATTAATAAGGAAGAGAAGGGGTGCCTGAGTGGCTCAGCTGGTTGAGCATCTGACCCTTGATTTCAGCTCAAGCCATTGGATGGAGCCCCTCGTTGGGCTTCATGCTGAGCACGGAGTCTGCTTTAGATTCTTTCTCTTCTCTCTCCCCGTCCCTCCCCCCACGCATGTTCTCTCTCTAAAAAAATAAAGATAAATGAAAATAAATAAGGAAGAGAAAAATCTATTTCTACCTTAATTGAATGGCTTTTATTTTTCCTCTCAATTAATAGGATATCCAGGGGTGCCTGGGTGACTCAGTTGGTTCAGCGTCTGACTTCAGCTCAGGTCATGATCTCACAGTTCGTGAGTTTGAGCCCCGAGTCGGGCTCTGTGCTGACAGCTCGGAGCCTGGAGCCTGCTTCAGATTCTGTGTCTCCCTCGCTCTCTGCCCCTCCCCTGTTCCCTCTCTCTCTCTTTCAAAAATAAATAAACATTTAAACAAAAATAGGATATCCAAACTCTTTAATTAAACTCATTAATGAAAAGCTTTCATTTCTTAAACGTGGCGTTTTTATGAAGATGGAAATAGAGGATTTTGTTGCTTGAATACTCCTTCTTTATGCTGTTTCTGATAACACATAGTTTTTATTCTCTAATGTTCTTTCTGGAAAATGTCATGACTACGTATACTGAGACTCTCACTCTACGAAAACACAAAATCATCAAATGGTCTTTACGTTTAACCACACTTCTAGCCAAAACTAAATCTGAACAACCTTAATGATCATATTATACATTAAACTTGGGTATCTGTTTCTCTCCTACTCCCATAATATAATCTATGCATAACGCATGGAATTATGGTAAAATTTAAGACATCGTTTAGGGGCAAATGTATTCTTTTAGCCAGAAGGGTGACATTACAAGACCCAAGGGACCTGCAAAAGCGGCGGCTATGGGATAAATATCTTTGAATTATCGGCGCACTGTCTTTCTGCTTATTATCTTAAAAGAAAGAAAAAGTAAGTGGTGGTCAGAACGCCCAGATTTCTTAAATTATGTGCGTGCCTCTCTTAGTCCCTCCGATTCCATAAAGCCGTGTGGCTGACAGAAGCGTAGCATTATTGCCCATAAAATTCCGATGCAAAGAGACACCGTAAGAGCACACAAAGGACTAGGTAAATTGCGAGGAAAAAGTCAGCACGAACACTGAGAATTTGGAGCCCATATGCCATTTTCCTCGTCAGCCCCCTGCAGCTGCCCAGATCTAGACGCAACTACATCTACTGGGGCAGGCACCTCTTAGCTTAGCTCACCTCCTTAGAGCTGACAAGTGACCGCCTGCACCCAGCTCATTTAGGAAGAAAGCTTTCAGATGGAGTAAAATGTCAGACACTCGGACAGTTTAAATTGAGAGCCAAGGGTGTTTACCTAAGTGTGCAGCTTCGTGCTGCATAATATCGCCCCACTCCCCCACTCGACTCCTCAGCGGCAAGGAGAGAGACGAAGTGACTGAAGGATCATAAACAATACATCTTGGTGTGTCTAAAACAATTGTCTGAGCGGCACCCAGGCCGGAACGAAGACTGCCATGTCCCTCTTCCGGCCAGACTGTACATTAGGCAGGACGTTTCTTTCCATTTCCTCCTGCCTTCCTGCCTCTCAGCATCCCTGCGTCCCCCGCTGCCTCCCTATGGCAACAGCATGCCCAGGAGACCCCACTGCGGCAATCTGTCCACCGCCCACTTCTCCATGCAACTCTTTTCTTCCTTCAAGACATCAATTTGCTCACCCGGCACGCGGAAAGAATGCGCATTCTTGTACTGTTGACAGTATCACAAGATATTAACGCACGAGTGTATCATTCCCCCCAATGCACGAGCGTACCATTCCCGCACGCGTGTGCGGGTGTGCATTTGTGTGTATGTGCGATGACAGGGTCTCAGTTGCAAAAGAAAGAACTGAATAGTAGAGAAGACCCAGCACAGAGAATGCAGCCTTGGGTCTAAAGTTAGCAAGACTTTTAACCTCCTGATAGGGAAAGGACACGGCCGGATCAGTCCTCCGAGGTCTTTGGGCATGTTTCAGGCTAATCGGAAGGGTGCCTGAAGCACAGAGTGCTTTCTGCACTGCCTTTGTCTCTACTGGGTAGCACTAGAAAATGACTTACATGCCTGCCTTTGACACAGAGGCCGGTCTCCCTCGAACTGTATATACTTGGGTGGGTCAGATTTGCAACCTGACGGTGCTGTCCTCAAACGGCACCCGTTTGGGGTCAGAAGTGCAGCAGGAGAAAGCAGACACCCGTGGGCCTCAGGGAGGTGCTGGGGAGAGTCCACAAAGAGGGCTGAAGTTGGTCTGGTCATTAACAGGTTACAGCCCAAGTTCATCTTGTCTGCCAGAGACATTATCTCATCGGCAGGTCTCGCCAGAGGCCGAAGTTATGTCTCATTAAGAGTCTCCCAGGCACTGAAATTCTGCTTTGTCACGCACACCCATTTAGTTTATAGTTCTGCTATGTCATTAGGCAACCTTTTCAGGGCAAGGCAGGAAAGGAGAGTCTGCGATTAACCAGTTCAAGAAAGAAAGGAATGAAAAGAATCATCGAACTTCCAAATGTGCAAGTTAGGGACAGAAAAGGAAAAGGTCCAAACTTCTATTAATATAGAAGCAGCCTGAGGGTCTGGGCTGCAAAGGGATTGCTTGCGGCTTGTAAGAGTCAATGAACGAATCACCCTTTCTTGGCGAGGCACAGGACGAAGGAGGCAATACAAAGTCCCGGAAGCGGGGAAGGGGGCATGAGGCCTGGCATCCCACCTTGAGAGAACAGAGGAAGCCAGAGGAGTCAGTGGGACCCTGGATCTGGATGGAAAAAGAGGGACGTAGACGTTTCCCATAAATTCTTGATCCCTGGCTGCACCAAGAGTGGGCCCCGGGGCTAAATTTAGTGGCTGCTAGAGAGTGGGTTGGGCTAGAAAGTGGTGTAATTTCAAAGGAAGGAAAGCAGTATTGCTTACTGGTCGTTTCTGTAAACTAGGCTGTCAGAGCTTCGGCCCGACAACAAATGGGAGAGAAACCGGGAGTTCACCAGTCTTTCTTTGGAAACGCTTTCGGGGCTCCCTCTTCCATGAACCCGCGCAGCTGTGCAGAGAACGTTCTGTGCTGGGCACGGCCGCCTTTCTAAAAAGCCAAACGCCTCCGTTTGGAAGCAGGCGCCTCCGCTACCACCCGCAGCCCACTGCAGGTGCAGTATTTGCCCGCTCCGACAGCGCCCCCGCCGGTGAGACGGAGCACGGCCGCGACAGGGCGTCGCCTGCAGTTCTTGCAGAGAGGTGGGCGTCCCCGCAACCGCGCTGCTCGCTGCAGAACACGTGCGGGCAGTCTTTGGTGTCCATGCTCGCCCCCTCGCTCCCCTGCCCAGGGGTGGGCGGCACGCGCCGGCACCCAAGCGCCTTCCCCCTGCGCGGGCTCGGGGAAGTTGCCGCGGCCGCGTCCCTCCCCGCACAAGTTCAGTACTGCCGCAACTTGCCAGGAAGGAACGAAAAAGCTGAGACCCAGCGGGTGGGAGGGAGAGCAGGCCAGTGTACTGCAGAGGGGTGACGGGCCATCCCGTGGACAGCAGGAGCAAGTGGACTCTCTGCCCCCCAGGGACCAGGGAGCGCGGGCTGCTGCGGGGCCGGGGAGCCACCTGCCCCGACGCAGGGGCGCGGCGAGCGTGGCGAGGGAACCGCACGCAGGGCCAGCGGCGTGCCGGGTCAAAGAAAGAAGGGACGCTCCTTGGTCAGAGGAGGCTTGGGGGTTGGGGGCGACGTCCCCAAACGCAAGCGCCGGGAGCTCGGGCTCGGGGCGGCGCCTGTCCCCCTCCCCCATTCCCTGCATCCGATGCTGAGTCACTCCTTCCCCTCCGCAGAGCCGGCGCCCTGTCCTCTTCCGGCTGGGAGAGCGAAGGTGGCCCAGCTAGGGGCTGGGGCCCGGCCTCTGCACCATCGGCCGGCTGAGTGTGCAGGCACACCCTGAAAGTGCACCCCACTTGATGTATTTTTGAGCACAGGCGCGTTTTTCTGGGGACAAGAATACCGAACTTTCATTGCAATTGAAAGGCATTCTAGACTCAAAAGGGGGCTCAGTCTTGCAGCTCGGCGGCAATCCCTTTGTTTTACGGTCGGGGACATGATGCCCCGAGAGGGAAAGGGCTTCCCCACGGCTGGGGTCTCCCGTGCGCCTTACACCAACCTTGCTATAGCTGTTGCGCTTTACCTTGGAATTGTCTGTCTCTGGGCTTCTGTCTCTTTCCCCATCAAATTACTACCCTCCGTGCTTTGCAGCAGTCCCATTTAAAGTTATGTCTGCAGTTTCCCCAGAGAGAGTTCTTTTGCCCGTTTCCAGTTCCTTTTTTTTTTTCAGGGCACTTCCCCCCTTCGCCACCCTGTTCAGGCCCTTGGTTACGGCCACAGGCACCATCAACATCCTGGGAAATGTGTGCTAACTAGCCCAGAATTTTGCTGGTCTGCACCCACTTACACACACGTTCTTGGACCGCTTAGTGGTTAGGCTTTTAAGGAACTTTGCGAAGTTTCTACCCTTCCGGTTGGCAGTTTCTCAAGGCAGAAAGGCGAGATGACGGCTGCGGGTGGGAGGAAGAAGCCCGTCCTAGAGGATCTTGTATTGCATATATCACAGCCCCTCCTTACTAAGGACGCAAACGTCTGGCGCCAGGCCTGAGGATCCGGATGACTGTGCTTTCTGAGCGGGGTAAGGGTAAGAACCCTGTCCTTGGGTATCCACAGGCCCTGCGTGCCTTTCTTATTGTATCTTAAACTGCCTTTAAGCCCCTCCACATTAGTCGGAATATTTTGCAGCTAGGGGCGGTGCCCACAGGAAAGAGTGTGAGCTGCCCCAGCGGGGGGGGGGGGGGGGGGGGGGGGGGGGGGGGGGGGGGACAGATGGAGCCTGCAGCCCCCCCCCCCACCTCAGTTCTCCACGTTTTCAGGTCGATCCACATTGGTCCTGTCTTCCAGGCTCCCCAGCCCTCACAGCAGTTTGTGCGGGTCGGTGAATCGCTCTCCTTGGCAGCTCTTTGCAGTAAGAGCCACACTCTAGCTGTTGAAAGGCCTGTCTGTTCCCAGAAATCAGGTTATTTTTCTGCTTCCCTTATCAAACCTCCACAATTGACTTCAGATTTTTCCTGTGGGTGTCTTACACCCCCCGCCCCAGGCAGATTACATTATTTACTTTGGCGTTGTGGAGGGAAGGCTACTCACTTAGCTGTGTGTAGTTGTTTGCCTTATCTTTGTTTTTGAGAGACGAGGCGGCCTTATTCCATAATACATGAAGGTTTTATTTGTGACAGTGTCCCTTGTCCTTGCCAGCCCCGGCAGATAAAATTAAATAGAGGCTCATACTTGTATCTTCAGGGCGCTTGCTTATTACTGTAATCCTACAAGTAATGAACATTTGACCACCTGCTCAGTGCTCACGGGCTCTGAACCCTTATAGCTCTGGCAGAAGGGGACTCATCTTCCACAGTTTTACAGAGGGTCCCAAGGTCTGGATTTGGCCCAAACCTATTTGAAAATCTTTCTGTGATCTAGGAAAAGCATACTTGGGCACGGAGGCTAAGCGATCAAGACCGTTAGGAATTATTTATAATTCCAGGATTTCTAGATTAGGGAATCAGAGTGTTTAGGATAGAGGCGGTTAGAAAGAGTTACAGGGTCGTGGTTTAGAAGCAGGGACTGAGGGGCGCCTGGGTGGCTCAGTCCGTTAAGCGTCCGACTTCAGCTCAGGTCACGATCTCGCGGTCCATGAGTTCGAGCCCCGCGTCAGGCTCTGGACTGATGGCTCAGAGCCTGGAGCCTGCTTCCCGTTCTGTGTCTCCCTCTCTCTGCCCCTCCCCCATTCATGCTCTGTCTCTCTCTGTCTCAAAAATAAATAAACGTTAAAAAAATTTTTTTTTAAAGAAGCATAGACTGAAGTCTTATCGTCTAGGTCAGCCTCTGATTCTGCTGATTTACCACCCACTACAAACTACTTAACTTCTTCAGACTTTATTGCTTTGATCTAAAGATGAAGCATAGAAATAATACACACCTTACGGGTTCACTGAGAGGATTACATGAGAGGTGTTTGCAGTGTTTAGTGCAAGGGCAGACAGAAGGTGCTTAATTGATGTTAGTTCTTATGAGTATTAAGGTTAGTGGCTCGGTCTGTTAAGAGTCTGACTCTTGGGGGCGCCCGGGTGGCTCAGTCGGTTAAGCATCTGACTTCGTCTCAGGTCATGATCTCACGGGTTCATGAGTTTGAGCCCTGCATCGGGTGAGCTCAAGTCCCACTTCTGGTGAGTCCTGCTTTCTCTCTCTCTCTCTCTCTTTCTCCCGCCCCCCCCCCTCTGCCTCTCGCTCACTTGCACTCTCTCTCACTCAAAAAAAAAAAAAAAAAGTCCAATTCTTGGTTTTAGCCCAGGTCATGGTCTCATGCTTTCATGAGTTCAAGCCCAGCATCAGGCTCTGCTCTGGCAGCGCAGAGCCTGCTTGAGATTCTCTCTCTCTCTCTCTCTCTCTCTCCCCCTCCCCCCACTCGCACTGTCTCTGTCTCTCTCAAAATACATAAACAAACTTAAAAAAATTTTACTATTGAGGTTAAAGAAGGGTGAATGAAAATGTGGCCTCGCAAACCAACAACACTTCTACCCTTTCCATTCCTGGCTTGTCCTCTTGGAGGCAGATAGGCCAACGTCAGTCTAGGGAAAATCATACGGTGCATTATTTCCCTTTCCTCAACATTTGTATGCAAGGAGAAGCGGCTTAAACCGAGGACAGATTTACCAGAGTAAGTCACAAAACACGTAGCCGTAGGAATTGTGTATTTAGAAAGGGAGGGGCAAGGTCTGTTCTTTGGTGAGATTGTCTGGTATCTGCAAAAGCATTCCAAAGTCACGGACACCCGGCTTCCTTCGGGACTTCACCACGGTCTGCTGTGAGCTGGCTCCAATTACTTATCTCGCGAAGCCTCCCGCTTTTCATTTATTCAAAGTGGGGATAATAATACCACCTCTTAAAGGTGCTGTTAAGATGTAAATGATATTATATACATGAAAGTGCTCAGCAGAGTGCCTGACTCCTCACCGTCTCTCAATAGAGGCTTGCTTTCCCTCTTTCCTTTGTCCTGATGAGAGTTCACTGGGGTATCTTATTGATTATTCTGTACAGGAGCCTGTGGTCACCCACTCTTCTCCCATGCTTGGAAATGTGCACTTGTATTAATGTTAACACAAATTGATGTCGTAAAGTAGAACTCTAAGACCCCACAACCATGAAGGGGGGCTGGGGAGGAGCGGCAGTTTGTTCCGCATCATCCTAAAGAACAAAAGGGAGTGGGTGGGGCTAGTTACCAGAGTCCCAAAGGCAGTAGCCCTCCTGTCGCACTGGGAAGCCTGAGTTGGTTCATTTTGCAAATGGGCTGTGAGCTGCAGATGTCCCCGAGAGAGAAAACAGAAAATTACCAGCAGATCCCGAGGAGAACCTGGCTCCTTTTGGAAGAGGGGAAGATTTATGAAGCCGGGGGTTAGGGGAGGAATGAGAAATCGAGCCCCAGACTATGAAACATACCATCTGCCAAGAGGAGGATGAGGCTTGAAGACCTGGAGAGGTTTATACTCCCAGCTAGAAGGGGCTAGTCCTCCCGCTGCAAACAGCCATAAAACTGGGGAAAAATGCTTCAGGCGACCGCATGCAGGCAGTGGATAACACAACACGCAGCCCAAGACTGCTTCCCTGAGAGAGAAAAACGTGAAGGTCCACCCACAGTCATCCAGGTAGCTGTCGGCCGGGGACAGTTCTCTCACTAGAACGCTGAAGTCCAAGCAGGGTGGAAGTTAAGGTAGAGAGACGGAGAACAGAGAGGAGCAGAGCTGAGAGAGCTGGAATCTGCAGCGTAGGGCGTTGGCAAGGGGGGAACTGTGCAGAGAAGGTTCCCCTGTAATCCAGACGGGGGTCCACCGTGACACCATGCCTGAGACCTGGGCTGCAAATGAACAGGAAGGGACCACAGCTCACAGCTGCGAAGGAGTTGATAATGAACAGATGGTAGCAATTCTGGAAGAAGACCGGTGTCCAAAGACTGTGGACGTCGAGGCCCCCAGGAGTCAAGAGGTCTCAGTGACATTTTAGAAACACCCCTGGGGCACTGGCTAAGGCACCGAGGCAGGATTTGAACACCGAACCGCATCAAGGTAGAAGGGCTTCAGAGATACCTTGGACTTTCCACAGATCCTGCAACAAAGTACCAAACTAAGCTTACGCAAGTTCAAGATGATCAGCTGGCAGCTGAACCACCTGCTAAAACAGGACATAGCACTCTTCAGAGGAAGGTAACAGAACTCGGAATCTTTACAACATATAATTCAAAATATCCAGGGTTGAGTAAAAAAAAAAAAAATCACACACAAAAAAATCACAAATGTAATTTATAGCCAAGAAAAATCATAGTCACTAGTAACCAACTTGAGGGGTGCCAGGGTGGCTCAGTCGGCTGAGCATCCAACTTCGGCTCAGGTCATGATCTCGTGAGTTCGAGCCCCGCGTCGGGCTCTGTGCTGACTTCTCAGAGCCTGGAGCCTGTTTCATATTCTGTGTCTCCCTCTCTCTCTGCCCCTGCCCCGTTCATGCTCTGTCTCTCTCTGTCTCAAAAATAAACGTTAAAAAAAATTTTTTTTTAAAAAAAGGAGATGGCCCCATAAATGTATAGCAGCAGCTCTAACTTTGAAAGGGCTTTAGGCTAAATCCACTGGGGCCTGCGTGAAGGGAAAGAATCCCACTGAAATTGTCCCAAGAGCCTACAGAGTTCAAATTAGAAGAGTCTCCTTGTCGGAACCTCTGGTCGTTTATAACACCAGCTCTCGGAACCATGAGTTGAGCTCTCAGGGTGGTACGAAAATTCCCAGTGCAGACTTTCCACAGACACTTCTCTTACTGATTAGTGGGAAAGGGTTGGCTTCCATCTGCTGACGAGGGTACCACGTTCTCCTTGGTTTGGAGTCTTCTGTCCAGAGCGGAGGTGGAGGTCGGGAAGTTGGAGGACCATGGGGGGTGGGGGACACGTATCAGTGCCGCTTTCTAATGTTAAGGGAAAATGTTACATGTATCAGAAATATATCATGGGGGAGGGGCAGGTTGGGGAAGTCACGTGTTGGGAAAGAGGCCTCTTTCCTACAGGTGCCAGCTCCTAAGGAGCCTATAACCATTCAGGCAGACAAGACATCCGTGAGTGAAGATACACTTCCGAAGGCAACGCAAAGGAGCCGTGCAGGTGTTCGGATGAAAACCACGAAAGACTTCACGAAGGAGACAGCGTAAGAGATAGAACCCAAGTGGAGAATGAGTGCAGGAGAGGACATTCTGAGTTGAGAGGCAGAGAGATGGGTGGGCTTCATGGGTGGTCTTCTGGAGATGTGTGAGCCATCGAAGTTTGCTTACAAACTTCCGTGCATTTATACATTTTTTCTGGGAAAAAGGGGGGGCAAAGTTTGCATAGGGCTTTCCGAAGGGGTTTGTAACAGCCTAAACAGTCCGAACCCGTACTGTAGGGGGTTGAGAATCGTCAACAACTCTTCTCATGGGCCTCACAGTGAGACACCGTCTGCCTTGAGTTCTTTTTTCTTGTTTTTGATTACTTGCAAGGAATTCAGATGCAGACAATTTCAACACCACGGGGAGGGTGCCGAGGTCAGCAGTGGGGGGAGACAGGGGACAGAAAGGTCTTTGATGTTTCCGGCACACCCACGCCAGCTGCGCTCACAGATTCTGGAATGGTGGCCCCGAAAGTCTCCAGCAGGGAACCATGTCTCCTGATTTGGGAAACATCAGCTATGGTAGTTTCCTGGTGCGTGTACATGAATAATATCTGTGTAGAAAATAAAATGTTCTCACCTTGCCTTCTTCCTTCCACTCGGGGCATTTTCTGGAGGACTGTGGTCCCTCGCTCCTGGAGCTTCTGAAAAGCTCATATATTTACTGCTGTTGCCCTTCCTTCCTCCCGCCCACGGCAACCCCCATCTACCACTCCAATTCCAAACCTCCCCTGTTCCGGGGAGCGTTGTGTGTTCATCTACCTTCCAGCTTTCAAGAATGTCTTCATCTAAAACCTGAAAGCCTTTCTCTTTAAATTAAGCAAATAGAAACAGACTTGCAAATATCTTCACCAAACCTGACAAGTTATTTTGAGCTGGGAACGGATGGATTGATTGGGACTGACTTTTGCCATGAAAACGAGGCTGGAGTATTTGATGTTGTTCACATTTTCGGGTTACACTCAGGAGTGAATCATGACGCCCAAATCTCAGTGACTCATCACTTCAGGGAGAAAGACTACATTTTGATTGCATGGAAGTTTTGCTTCACTAGAAGTCTTATAGAAGAGGGGCGCCTGGGTGGCTCCGTCGGTTAAGCGTCCAACTTCGGCTCAGGTCATGATCTTGTGGTTCATGAGTTTGAGCCCCGCGTCGGGCTCTGTGCTGACAGCTCAGAGCCTGGAACCTGCTTCGGATTCTGTGTCTCCCTCTCTATCTGCCCCTCCTCCACTCACACTCTGTCTCTCAAAAATAAATAAACATAAAAAAATTTTTTTAATTAAAAAAAAAAAGAAATTTCACAGACGAGTGCTCTTTGTTCTGATTCGGGCACCAACATAGGCGACTGAAGATTTTGCACAGGTATCGAATTTTCTTAAATATAATCACGCAAAGCCAAGTGTGTTTTGATTTTTCAGGGCTGGATTTTTTTTGCCCCCCTTTCTCCTTTGCCTCTTTCTGAACGAAAGCGTCTTCAAACAGGAAGCCTTGAGCTACTCGTAAATTCTCCCTAACACTGCAGAGAGGTATTTCACTAGGAAACAGAGGGGATAGTAATAAGAGCCTCTTGGTGGAGGGACAAAGCCGAGACATCTTGAATGGTTTAGGAGTTTAATCTTCCGCCCTGATACAATCCCAAGAATATTGTGCTCCTGGGGTTTTCTTTACTGCCAGCTCTTGTTTAATGCCAGGATGAAAGGCATAATTTGATGACAAGGGAGGGCAGCACAGCCTGTTCCTGCTACTATTCCATTTCTTTCTGTCTTTCTTTTGTTTTCAAATTAGAGAATGAGAGCTCGAAACAGTATCTGGTGCAAAATGCAAGGTCTTGACTGCCTCAGGTTGTACAGCAGGCCCTGCAATATTTAAGGTGGTTTGGATGAAAGGAGCTCTCTGGGTCTTCTGTAGTTAGCAGAATGATAAAGGGATTCTGCCTGGGATATTTGATTGTTTCTCCCTCGGGAAGGGAACATAAATCATTCTTCATTGCTGAGTTCCGGGTCTGTTGTAATTAGATGGTTACGAGGGAAAAAATGACGCCAAAGAAATACAGTGTGGACAGCCTGCCTAACGTCGGATGTGTCTTGATCTGATCTTGAGCCCCGTTGAGGAAGTGGTAAAACGTCACCTTTCTTCCCCTGTCCGATGTTCTCCTTGCCATCATGAAATCTCACTGTCTCCGCTCTCACCAGAAGCCTGCTCCTATCTCTCAAACTTCCAACCCGTGTCCAGGCCATAGGGAGGAAGCCTGGGTCTCTTCCCTTTTGGGTGGAACCTGAAATCTGAGAAGGGCAGAAAATTCCCCAAATTTTCTGCAAGATGAGCAAGCCATCATGCTCTCAAAAGAAAAAAAAAAAAAATGGGGGAAGAAATCATGTAGTCATTTTAGGTTTGTGGATGGGCCAGTGAAGGAATGTGTTTGGGTGGTCTGGAAAAAAAAGTTGGAGCCCCTTGGTGGCCAGTGACCCAGCTAGTTGACCAAGTCTGAAGATAAAGCTGCCCCTTCAGGTGCTGATGGTAACACCGTACAGATCTCAGGGTTTCCTATGCTTGGAAAAGACCTTGGGATACCGTAGAGACCACTCTTAGGCTTTCCAGACATTTATGTATTCTCAGGCATCTAAGAACCACTCGGCTTCATGAAGACCTCTTGACAGAGAGGTTCTCCAGAAATTCTGTCGCCCTAACCAGAGTATAAGTGCTTCACGAGAAGAAACCATATATCAGACATTGATTTTTATACCAATAGTGCATAGTAAAGTTCTGTGCGTTGTCGACTTTAATGTGCATGCAATGGCTGACTGAACATAGTCCTTAGAACTTCCTTCCAGTACCCACCGTCCCTTTGGCCCCAAGCTTGAGGGACAATTGGAGATGGGAGACGATCCAGATCTCCCACCTGCCTCTCACTTTGCATCAGGCTATGGTAAAGTTGTGGCATCGGAAATATTTATCCTTAACCCTCCAACCTCCCTTTCATCAGTGTCACCTCTTACCGCCAAATCAATGAGGAAGGTAGGAGTGAGTACTAAACAGAATGCATGGGCCTAGCAGCAGCCTGGCTTAGCTGGGCTCCAGCCGAGAAGAGCCTTCGTTCCCTCAGATCCCATAATCACGTTAGGATGCAGTCCCTGAGAGTAACATTTCCCCCAGGTAAATGTGCGTGCATGGATGAAAAAATAATGGCGACATTTCAACACTCAGGCAACGAACGATTTGGAGCAAGACTCTTCTGTTCCTTCTTGTAGTGGAACAGATTAAAAGCTTTTTCCCAGGTCTCAAAAATAAACAGAAATTCATGGGGTTTTTTTTTGTTGTTGTTCCAAGGCCAGTATTTTAGTGCATCTTTCCCTATTAACTATTTTATTTTATTTTATTTTATTTTATTCTTAGAGAAAGCAAGCAAGGGAAGGGCATAGAGAGAGAGAGAGAGAGAGAGAGAGAGAGAGAGTCTTAAGCAGACTCCACACCTACCAGAGAGTCCGACGTGGGGCTTGATCTCGCGACCGTACTGTAAGATCATGACCTGAGCTGAAATCAAGAGTCAGACACTTAACCGACTGAGCCACCCAGGCACCCTCCCCCCATTAAAAATTTTCAAACCTCGCACTCAATTCATAGCTCACTCAATAAGCATGACACATAGGACTTCAAATACGGAGTCCCCTAGGCTATCCCTAAAGGAGGTAGAGTAGGACAAAAAGCATCATATAAGCTCTCGTGAGGAGACACCTCTTCCTTTGGTATAAACCATTTGTTGGTAACGTGACCATCATGTGAGGTAACCAGGTGAGGGGTGTGGAGCCAGCCAACAAGGCTTCCTGAGGATTGAGGGAACAGTGAGTTGTCTCAATCCTGGATTTGATTGGTCTTCCCTCTAGGACCTCCCCTCACCGGGGATGATGCGTTCAACAGACAGGGCACAGCAGGGATATTCATACCACAGGATGGAGACAACCGAACGCTTAGTAGTTCTGCTCTGAGATTCTCCACAAGGTGAAGGGAGGCAAATCATCAGACACTCGCAGGTTATGCTTGGACAAAGAAGTTCCATGTGCTGCCCCCAAGACTACTACATTATGAGTAAAGCGTATCATATCGATGGAAAAGTCCTTCAGATCCCAAGGTCTAGGGCATAGAAATTACGAGACTTTTCTCCTAGAGCAACAAAGGAGGACAGTGTTTGGACACGTGATCAGCGATCTCCAAAGGCCTACGGGAGCTGGTGCTAGAATGAGGAGATCTGTGTTGTCTCTTGATCTCAGGGAGTTCCAGCAAACTCTGGTGAAGAAAGGAGCAGGGGCTTGTCCCCACACAAGGTCGACACCTACTGCCTCCTCGAGAGATGGGTGCACCACAGGTAGACCCTTCGCTAAACAGGCCAAAAGGGAGAAAAGTCAGGGTGGCCTGGAGGAGAATCCAAAGTCAAGTAACACCAGAAAACAAGCAAATGGAATTTCCTGTGTGACCTTGAGAAAGCCTTTTCACATCCTGGCCTCAACTCTGTATCTACAAAAAGATTATTTCCAAGATCTCACTACATCTATAATCTCATAAATCTACAGCTATGGGATTTTGATTCATACACCTATGATGATATATGGTAGAAACATATGTCCTGCGGAAGGTGGAAAAGGCCTTAAGCTATAAATCACGGAAATGAATAAATATAGATAACTATAGACATCGATTGCATTCTTCCACTGGGGTTGCCATAACAAAGCCCCGCAAACTAAGTGGCTTAAACACCAGAAATGTATTATCTCACAGTTTTGGAGGCCAGAAGTCCAAGGTCAAGGTGTCAGCGGGGTTGGTTTCTTGTGAGGGATGTGAGGGAGAATCTGTTCCATGCCTCTACCCTAGCTTCTTGTTGGGGATGTTTAGCTTTCCTTGACTTATAGAAACATCATCACTCCAATCTCTGCATTCATCTTCCCATGGCATTCTCCCTGCGTGTGTGTCTGTGTTCAGATTTGTCCAAATATCCTCTCTTTATAAGGACAACAGCCATATTGGATTGGGAGCCCGTCCTCTACCAGCTCAATCACATCTTAAGCAATTCCATCTGCAATGACCCTATTTCTAAATAAGGCCGTGTTTTGAGGTTCTAGGGGGTTAAGACTTCAACCTATGAATTTGGGAGGACACAATTCAACCCATAACATCCATTCAGCATGAAAGTTAAGCCCATTGGCTTTGAAGCCAAACGGCCAAGAGGTCCAAACTGCCTCAGGTACCTGAGCATGTGACACAGGACAAATCACTGAATCGCTCTGAGCCTTCGTGTTCTCTTCTATAAAATAAGATGAAATGAGGAAAAATATGCCAACAAATTAAAATGAGCACATCATGGGGATAGTAACTTGCAGATGGTCAGTAACGGGTAGCTATTGGTATTTTATTCAACCCAAACTACCTGGACAAGTGGTCCAGAGAGTTGAGGACCAAGTGGCTTTTAGAGCCTTACTAAGCCATCAAAGGTCCACATGCTCTGGTTCCCCTACCTGCCTCTGACCCCATTCCTCCCATCCATCCTATCACTCTCCAATCCAACCACATCGGGCACCTTGCTGCTACTCAAACATGCCCACTCACTCCCACCCCAAGACTTTTGTGTATGCCATTCCTTCTGCCTAGAATTTTCTTCTCTTGGATGGTCACATGACTGGTTCTTCCATTGCCTTCAAATCAGCTCAAATACCACCTTATCAGGGACCACCCGACCACTCCTTAGAAACAACATGCCCCCCAACTTCTGTGCTCCCCAAACCCCTTCCCCTGCTTTCCCCTTCTCCTTAGTACTTATGATCTACTATACTGTTATGAGTTGACTTACGTTCCCTTCCAAATTCATATGTTGAAGTCCTAACCCCAACTATGTCAGAATATGACCTTATTTGGAATAGAGTCATTGTAAATATAAATAGTTAAGATGAAGTCATATTGGGGCAGGGTGGGTCCCTAATCCAATGTGACTAGTGTCCTTATAAAAAGGGGAAACTTGGACACAGACGTGTGTACAAGGAAAATGCACATGGGAATGAAGGCAGAGATCAGGGTGATGCTCTTACTTACGGGCCAAGGGACTCCAAAGATTGGCAGTAAGCCACCCAAGGCTCGGAGAGAAGTGTGGAACAGATCCTTCTCTCAGAGCCCTCAGAAAGAACTAACCGCACCCACACCTTGTTCTCAGCCTTCTGGACTCCATAATTGCTAGACATCATACGCCTGTTGTTCAAGCCACCCAGTGTGAGGCACTTTGTTAAGGCAGCTGAAGCAAGCTAATGAATGCTTGTTTGTTGTCTTTTTCCCTTGACTACCGTGGGAGACCTCTGAGGTCAGATCTCCGAGGAAGGAACAATACAAGACAGACGAGTTTCTAGAGTTGGTATTACATACCTGTAAGATTCCCCCTGCCTGGGCTTAGGAAATAGCTAATAATAGGGAATGCACACTGGTGCAGCCACTCCGGAAAACAGTATGGAGTTTCCTCAAAAAATTAAAAATAGAACTACCCTACAACCCAGTGATTACACGACTGGGTATTTATCCAAAGGATACAAAAATGCTGATGCAAAGGGGGCACATATACCTCAATGTTCATAGCAGCCAAAGTTTGGAAAGAGCCCAATGTCCATCGATGGACAAATGGATAAAGAAGATGTGATATATATATATATATATATATATATATATATATATGTAATCGAATATTACTCGGCAATCAAAAAGAATGAAATCTTGCCATCTGCAACAATGTGGATGGAACTGGAGGGTATTATGCTAAGCGAAATAGTCAGACAGATATCATATGATTTCACTCATATGTGGAATTTGAGAAACAAAAGAGATGAACATAGGGGAAGGGAAGCAAAAATAAGACAGACAGAGGGAGGCAAACCAGAAGAGACTTTTAAATACAGAAAACAAACTGAGGGTTGATGGAGGGACATGAGTGGGGAATGGGCTAGATGGGTGATGGGCATTAAGGAGGCCACTTGTTGGGATGAGCACTGGGTGTTATATGCAAGTGATGAATTACTAAATTCTACTCCCGAAACCACTATTACACTATATGTTAACTAACTTGGATTTAAATAAAATTTAAAAATTAAAAACAAGAGAAATATAACAAAAGAGAGCAAACAGAATTCCAGTAGAGGGTAGAGTCAAAATTAACAGCTGGAAAACAAATACGCTTTAGGCTAATATAAGGGGTCAGAGAAATATGCTACATGGGCACGGATAGGAACATTTGGACCTAAGTCCTAAGTCTTGGACAGGCTGATCATCCAGGAAGGAACAAAGGAGTTGACTGCAGTTCTAATTCACAAAACCAAGTCGGGAGAAGAGAAGACCCACACGGAGAGAGAAGACTGAGTAGAAGTTGGGGTGCCTGGGTGGCTCAGCCGATTAAGCGTCTGACTCTTGATTCCAGCTCAGGTCGTGATCTCATGGTTCATGGAATCAAGTCTCATGTTGGGCTCTGCGCTGACAGTGAAGATCCTGCTTGGGATTGATTCTCTCTCTTTCCTCTCCCTCTGCCCTTCCCCTCTCCTCAAAATAAGTCAATAGACGTTTCAAAAATAAACAAAGAAATACAAGGCTGAGTAGAAGTTTCCAGGTGGGACTGGGAATCTTGCCATACCTTTGGTAGTGCCCGACAGGCACATATCCTCTCAGGGCAAGAGCGGCTCCTCACCCTTAGTGCCACCAGCATTTCAGGCAGGACAAATTGTTTAGCCTCGCTGCCCTCCAACTTGATGGCCCGTGTCTGCTACCCCAAACACCTCTCACCTTAGCCCAGTGGGTCTCAACAGGAGGCAGCATTTGGAAATACGCTTTGGTGGGAGGGGACATTTTTGTTTGTCACAAGGACAATGTCATCCCGGTCAGGTTCGGACACCAACTTGACCGAAAGGAAATGCTGGACCCCGGCCCAAAACCAAGGTCACTGCTTGAGAGGCCAGCGTTGTTCTCACCTCGTCCCATGAGCTGGAGGGCAAAGGTGGACAAAGCCTTCCTCGGCAAGGAAAAGAGGGTCAACGACTTCTTGGTCCCTTTGCAAGCTCTCACAGCTCTTTTCTCCTTAAAAGGCTCTTCAGGAGCCACACAAAAATGAAAAAGCACTTCATGAAGTTGAGGCAGGGAATCCACTTACCAGGTAACACGTGACTGTTCCTTGCAGTTGATTTCCATTTAATACTTTTCGTAAGCGCGGAGCTGTTGTGTAAAGACGCCTATGGGCTGTTCCCCACCCCTGGCTTCCCGTTCAAAGCCATCGAGTGAGCAAGGAAAGCAGAACATTAAATTCTTCCACTGCTCCTTTGGGCAATGACTGTGACTTTCTAATTTTTTTTTTTTTCAACGTTTATTTATTTTTGGGACAGAGAGAGACAGAGCATGACCGGGGGAGGGGCAGAGAGAGAGGGAGACACAGAATCGGAAACAGGCTCCAGGCTCTGAGCCATCAGCCCAGAGCCCGACGCGGGGCTCGAACTCCCGGACGGCGAGATCGTGACCTGGCTGAAGTCGGAGGCTTAACCGACTGCGCCACCCAGGCGCCCCATTTTCTATCAGGGCTTTATGAAGGGGACCAGGATCCTTTGACAATCCCTGGTTCTTCCTTGAAAGAATCTTAAAAGCAAACACGCATTTACCAGAACTTGGGTGAAAATTCCAGATGAAAAGCCTAATCGTGTTTCTGAGAAAAGCAGAATTAGACATTAATAGGTAGATAGCTCCCACTCCGACACAGCAATTCCATTAAAGGCAGACCTTCTACACACAACTACTGTTTGTAAAACAGGGGGGGAATGTAATAGTCCTTAGAGCCAAGAATGCTCGGTGGTCCAGCGTCCTTTTCGGTTTGCAAACTGATTAAAAGGAAATTTGGGGAAGAGGCCAAACGTTGTGGGGTTTTTTGTTTTGTTTTATTTATTTATTTATTTTTTAATGTTTCTATTTATTTTTGACACAGAGAGAGACAGAGCATGAGCAGGGGAGGGGCAGAGAAAGAGAGGGAGACACAGAATCCAAAGCGGGCTCCAGGCTCTGAGCTGTCAGCATAGAGCCCGACGCGGGGCTCGAACCCACAAACCGTGAGATCATGACCTGAGCCGAAGTCGGACGCTGAACCGACTGAGCCACCCAGGCGCCCCTATTTTTTTAGTTTGTAGGAGGTGCAGCGCACTGTTCACGTTCAGTTTTCCTTTTCACTGATGGTAAAAATTCAATATTGTTTCACACACACACACACACACACAAAAGAATTCTAAAAACTTTAGTTTCTAAGCAAAATAATAATAATTAACAATAATAATAAACGTCCAGAGTCTTGATTTTCCGATTTTTATTTTCCAAGCCCTGTCCTCACTACACGTATGTAAGCTTTCTTTGGTAGGTTGGTGGGTCGATGGCCCGTGGTGTGGTACAACTGGGGAGTGTGTCCAAGCTGACCCAGAGTCTCTAAGTGCTGTTTCCCATGCTTTGCAAAGGAGGCATCCGGCTGGCATCTAGTCTCCGCTGGGGGACTCTTCGTGCTGGGCCTTCCCCTCTGTACCTAAGGGAATTAGTGGAAAATCACTTTCAACGGCCGCCCAATGTGATTCTACAAAGGTCAAACGTTCTCTCCCATTTATGCTGCTGGTGGGTTATGTTTCTCTTTCCCACACCAAACAAGAAAAAAGCGCAAGGAAGGATAAAAGGCGCCCTGCCTGCCTTTCTATGAATAGGAGAAACAGGATCTGGTTTATTTTGGGATCAGAGCCACCGAGAGAGTGGGCGTCTCCGTGCAGCCGGGCCCGGAGGCGGCTTTGTCTCCCCGAGGCCAGAAGGCCCCAGCCCTGACCGCTGGGAGTCAGGTGTCTCCGCGGCGGGCGGGCGGTCCTCCCTGCAGAGCGTCCGTCCCGGTTCCCGGAAGCTAGGAGCCCGCTCGCAGCTGGTCGTAAGGTCCACGGGCCAGCGAGCAAGCCATTAGCTCTGCAGGAGCCGGCCACCTCCCCGATTATGTAAATGTTTCATTGTTAAGGTAATTTACTCTCGGAGGACCGGCAACTAAACCGGGCATTTGCTAATCGCCCAGTGTTAGGGTTGATGCAAATCTCGAATCAATTTCCTCATTTTGCTGCTGAGAAGAAGGAGGCCCAGAAAGAGCGTGTGAATGTGAATATTTGTTCCAGATCCTACCCCTGGCGACTAGCAGAGGCTGGCGGAAGGGAGGTGGCCTGATTCTAACCTCTCCAATGGCCCTGCCGTTAGGTGGTCACGCCCGCGGAACGGATGCACTCAGGCTTAGGTGCGTGCACACCCACAGGGTGTCACGGCCAAGCTAAACTCTGTTTGCGACTGGACAGGTCTCTTTCTGAGTCTCGATTTCCACGAGTCTAGAATCATCGAAAAGATCACACGAAATAATTTGTGTAAAAAATAGCTGACGCAGGTGGTCAATATTTGTTCCTTTCCTCCTGTCTAACTTCCCTTCCTTTATTTTTTTTTTTCTGTTTTGAAAAGGAAGGGGTGATATCATGCTAGTTGTGTATTTTTTTCCACTGTGGGAAAGTAGCGAAAATGGCCTGGACGTGTATCCTATATCCTATATGTACCCCCAAACTAGTTCTCACATTTAGAGTAGATTTTCTATGCCTAAATATAACATGGCTCTCTATTACATGAATAGGATACTCGCATGAAAGTGACTTTACCATTATCATGAAGCATTGATCAAGACCCCATGTGGAGCCTCGTCCGGTCTCTTCCAGAGGATTGCCATCAACATCATCAATGTAGCCCTTACCATAAAGAACCTTTCCTTAAAACCCTCACGGCAGGTGGACATAGACAGATTACCACGCGGATAAAGATTGACCCTCTTCCTCCAAATACCCCTGAGCAGATATGGTCCCTGGCCTCTGTGGTGGCCCCACACTGATACTGAGAAATCACAGCATAGGCCTCTCAGGACATTGGCCTAAGTGCAGCGATCAGTCATTTTAAAGTGCGTTGTGTGGGGGCGCCTGGGTGGCGCAGTCGGTTAAGCGTCCGACTTCAGCCAGGTCACGATCTCGCGGTCCGGGAGTTCGAGCCCCGCGTCGGGCTCTGGGCTGATGGCTCAGAGCCTGGAGCCTGTTTCCAATTCTGTGTCTCCCTCTCTCTCTGCCCCTCCCCCATTCATGCTCTGTCTCTCTCTGTCCCAAAAATAAATAAACGTTGAAAAAAAAAATTAAAAAAATAAATAAAAAAAAATAAAGTGCGTTGTGTGAATACGAGTTCCCTTCCCGACCCCACTGTTTTATTGACCAGAACTGTAATGACACCTATTATACGGTGGCACACCCACAATTTTTTTTTTTCCATAAAATAAAATGGTTCATTAGCCAAAAGGAAGGATGCTCAGGACTCAGTGACGTTCTAGAGCCTTGCTGTGTAAAGGTAGATCCGAATGTTTTAGGAAGAGGGTCAAGCAGCTCGTATAGAGACAGCCGCCACGAGCCAGCACTATTCTAAGGGCAGAATCCTACTCGTCCTTGAAAATTCTGGTAAATCTCTATCGTGCAAAATGAACAGCTCCTCTTTACAGAACGTCTGCCTCTTCAGCCCCAGGCAGAGGGCCGCGTATAATATTTCATTTTGCTTTATTTTCTTCCTTCGTGCTCCATGACCCTTTGAACAAATCTCTACTGTGGACACGATCATATTGTATTGTTGTCCTCGGTTATGTGTCTTACTCATTAGAGGAAAGGAAGCTTGTCTAACTCATGTAGCGAAGGCCTCAAGGTGAGGCAGGGGCACCAGGGACAGTAAAGCGTGGAAAAATATGCTCAATGTCAAATATGAAATTCAAGTATAGGAAAAATGTAAATTTTTTGATTTTATTGGAACATAAGTTCTGAAGGGGGCAATAATGTGGTGGTAAGGATGAAGAAGAAAACAAGAATCAGATCAGAACAGGAAGGACTCTACCCGTGCTGCCAAGAAATTTGGATGCGATCTTGAAAATAATTGAGATCAAATGGCACATTTTAAGCGGGGGGGGGGGGACATGGCCATGTTCATATTTTTATTTTGATTTACCTATTTACTTATTTTAAGTAGGCCTCACGCCCAAGGACAAACCCAGCGCAGGGCTTGAACTCACCGCCTTGAGATCAAGCCCTGAGCTGAGATCAAGAATCAGACGCTTAACCAACAGAGCCACCCAGGCACCGCCCCCATGTTCATATTTTTAGAAGAATGGGTCTGACATGAAGGGGAGGAATTAATTCTGAGTTCGGTGCAAAGTAAAGACAAGGAGAGCACATGGAGATCATTAAGGCAAGAAATGATGAGTTTCTATAGTAAGTCAGTGGGACTGAGAATATTGAGGGAGAAAAGCATTCTACATACGTTAAAGAGGTGAAATGGGTAGGACTTTGACTTTTTTTTTTTTTTTTAATTTTTTTTTTTTTCAACGTTTATTTATTTTTGGGACAGAGAGAGACAGAGCATGAACGGGGGAGGGGCAGAGAGAGAGGGAGACACAGAATCGGAAACAGGCTCCAGGCTCTGAGCCACCAGCCCAGAGCCTGACGCGGGGCTCGAACTCACGGACCGCGAGATCGTGACCTGGCTGAAGTCGGACGCTTAACCGACTGCGCCACCCAGGCGCCCCGGACTTTGACTTTTTTGATGGTGTGTTTGTCCGATGGGGCTGGCATAACAGAATACCACAGACAGAGGGGCTTAAACAACAACAGTGTATTGTCTCACAGTTCTGGAGGCCGGAAGTCTGAGATCAGGGTGCCGGCACAGCGGCATTCTGGTGAGAGCCCTCTTACCGGCTTATAGACAACTACCTTCTCCCTGTGTGTTCACACAGCCTCTCTCTCTCTCTCTTCCTATGAGGCCAAAAATGCTATCAGATTAGGACCCTACCCTTCGACTCATTTAACCTTAATTACCTCCTCAAAGCCCTATCTCCAAATACAGTCACATTGGGGCTTGAGGCTCCAACATATGAATTGGGGGAGGCGGGGCGGGGGTGTGTTGGATCCATAGAATATGGCAAGGAGGAGCTGGCCTGGGCACGGAGGTGGACAGGGTGTTGTTCACTGATACAGAGAACATAGGAAGAGGGGCAATGACTGATATTGATGGAAATAGCAATAAGTTCAGTCTGGAACACACTGAGCGTCAGCCATCTGTGGAACATCCAAGTGCTGATGAATGTGTTTGGCCCTCGGCAGACAGATCTGGTCTGGAGACAAACCTGAGCGCTGTCAGGGAGCACAGAAGGCGAATCCATGCGAACAAATCAGAAAACCCAAGGGAAACGATTAAAAGAAGCAAAGCAGGGAGTCTAGCACAGAAACCAGGAGGGCACCAGCCTTTAAGGGCTTGTGGGTGTCAGCACCCTGTGGGATTGAGGTGGGCAACACTACAGGATGAACACCAAGCACGCGTGATGACTTCAAAGTCAAGTTAGGAGGATTTCCAAAGAAATTATGCATTCAGCGTGACAAATGCCCCAGAGAAGGCAAATGAAATAAAACGTTCATGGGTTTAGAAACTACTCAGTCACTGGGGGACTCAGTAAGCCTTGTTCCACTGAGAAATGTGGGTAGGATCTGGGTCACAGCGGGCGAAAGTGGCATTGAGGGTTGCAGATGCGGAATGGTATAGAGATTTTTGTATGCTGATTAACACGCGTCCGTAGATCGGCCCATTCGGAGAATGGCTCTCTAACCAGCTATTAACCTATCTATTCATTCTTGCATACGTGCTATATTTCTCTACCTTTTCGACAGAAACCTCATGAAAAACTCTACCAAATGCTTCGTTAACTCCCAGATGCACTGCGTGCTCCAAGAAGGAATGTTAAGCTGGCATTGTATGTTTTTAGTTAAGCACTTCACTTCCGGGTGAGAACCAATTATTCATGAAGCGATACTACCAGAATCATGGAGGGTCCAAGTCAAGACTACTCGCCTAACATTTCAGGAACGCACCTTCTTTACCCTTTTGAAAATCAAAACCGATTTTGTCCATCTCTAATATCCTTTTTCCTATTCTCTTCTGATTCCAAGACTAATCAAAAAACACCAGAAGGGCACATGCATTCTTGCAGGACGACAATTTGGCAAGTCTGTTTGCAAGCTATCTCAGTGCTCTGGGAAATAAC
The DNA here is from genome assembly GCF_018350155.1 of Leopardus geoffroyi. Taxonomy (NCBI): domain Eukaryota; kingdom Metazoa; phylum Chordata; class Mammalia; order Carnivora; family Felidae; genus Leopardus; species Leopardus geoffroyi. The sequence goes on along the minus strand of NC_059327.1, from coordinate 32,717,045 downwards.
GCTTTTTGGCAAAAAAGATTTACACTCGTATAATGTCATGGGGTGCTCTCTCGCCTATTGTGGGCTTCTGGTATCTTAAACACACGCCCTTCCTCTTGGAAACTTCTCACAAGTGCACATTAATAACTGCATTTGTGTGAGAGCGTTGCATGTTACCTCCTTTTCCGTACAATCATGCTTACCTTCAATTTGCAATGCTACCTTCTAAAAACGATAGACTCACACCAGATTTTCTCTTTCTCATGGACTCCAAAATTGTATAAACATGTTTGCTCAAACTTTCCATCACATCTACATTACCAAAAAAAAAAAAAAAAAAAAAAAGATTTTTGTTGGATTTAGGTCCAGAATAACAATTCTCCTGGTTGTTTTCCCCCCTGGCTATTTTAAGATACTGTCATTGATTTTCAGCCATTTTAAAACCTGGGATATAACTAGATATGATCTCTGCTAACCATGAGCTGCCCTCTAGAGCTACGCTGAGCTGGGCTAGATCGTAGTTTGAACATACCCAGGTGTGGGTATCTTTGTATTTATTTTGCTTAGGGTTTGCGGAGCTCCTTGAACTTGTGGGCTAATATTTTTCATCAAATTTGGGAAAATGTTGACCCTTATTTCTTCAAATGATTTTTCTGATGACATTTTTGTTTGTTTGTTTGTTTCTCCTTCCAGGATTCCAAGTTACACGTAGACTACATTATATTATTCCACAGGTCACTAACACACGTTCTTTTTTTTCCACTCTTTTTTTTTCTTTTTCTACTTCAATTTGGGTAATTTACATCGACCTTTCTCCAAGTTCACCGATTTGTTCTGCTGTAGCACACAGTCTGTTCTTAAACCCACCCAATGATTTTTTTTTTTAATTTCAGATTTTGTGTTTTTCAACTCTACAATTTCCATTTGGTTCTTTTTTTTAAGTTTCAACTTCTCTCCTAAAATGCCCCCCACCCATCTCTTTCCCTGTTATATCTATCTCTTCCTCGAAATTCTTTTTTTTTTTTTAATTTTTTTTTTTTAACGTTTATTTTTGAGACAGAGAGAGACAGAGCATGAATGGGGGAGGGTCAGAGAGAGGGAGACACAGAATCTGAAACAGGCTCCAGGCTCTGAGCTGTCAGCACGGACCGCGAGATCATGACCCGAGCCCCCAAGTCGGCCGCTCAACCGCCTGAGCCACCCAGGCGCCCCATCGAAATTCTTTAACATATGATTTAATGTTTAAAGTTGTTTAAAGTCATTGTCTGCTAATTCTAACTGGATTTGCTTCCAGTGACTACTCTTCTCTTCATGAAAGGTCACATTTTCCAGCTTCTCCAAAAAGTGTGAATCAACATTTTTATTGTACTCTTGTTGTATGTAAACAAACAAACAAAAAAAGAGTATATTATATTTTTGTTTTATTTCCCAAAGAGTGAAAATCCTTTTCCTCTTCTGGTAAGGATAGAGGAGACGTGAACTGATCATTCAGATTTCTCCTAGAACCTAACTGAGCTGGAAGGGGACCAAATGTTTAAGAGATCCATTAGCCCAACCTCCAGTGCCACACCTAATGCCCAGGGGATGATCTTTTGGGATCTTATCGGTATTTGAACTGGGAGTAGGTTGGGCTTCAATGTTAGAAAATTTTGGTTGATCTTCCAATTCCAGCTCCCTAGGGCCCCAGAAAATAAACAAAATTTTGAAAACGTGCTGCTATGCGTTCATCATTATTGCTTTCTCTGCAAAATTCGGGGTGAAACCATGTTAGCATGTGCGGGGGGCAGAGGGAGATTTTTGGACCAAGTGATTTGATTTTGTATTTGGGGGTCTTTCCTAGTCCCACTCGTCCAGGGAGCTCTCACTATCATTCAAGGCTTTGGTGTTTTCTTCCCATACACGGCCGACTGTTTTCGCCCCCACTGGACCAGGCATCCACCCCCAAGAATGGATGTCCCACAACTTTCTTCTCACTGAGGGAGTAGACTTTCTCTGCACATCAGTTCATCAAGATTTTCTTGCTTGTGTCCATTGCCCTCCCCTAGTTTCATAAAAAACTATCATTTTTTTTGTCTGTTTTTTTTTTTTTTTTCTTATAGTTACCTTGGGAGCAAAGGTCTTTCACATTCTTCCTCATTCTAACTGGAAGCAGATGTCACTTAGGTCTTTAATACAATGAGACAAAATTAGGGGCACCTGGGTGGCTCAGTTGTTGAGCGTCTGACTTCGGCTCAGGTCATGATCTCACATTCCGTGAGTTTGAGCCCCGCCTCGGGCTCTGTGCTGACAGCTCGGAGCCTGGACCCTGCTTGGGATTCTGGGTCTCTCTCTCTCTCTGCCTCTACCCCACTTGCGCTCTGTCTCACGTGTGCTCTCTCTGTCTCTCAAAAATAAAAAGAAACATTAAAAAAAGAGACAAAGTCATGTAGGAAATTGGAGACAGTCCACATGTATCAGAATGTGACTGCTAGCAGATATCCCGATATGAGGAGTCTTTTTCTCCCCTCCCCCCCCCCGCCGGCCGTCCATAATAATGCATCTTTTCCAGTTTCATGATCTATATCCCGAGGCACTACCTATTACCTGACTGCATTTATCGCTGAAATGCAGAAGTGACGCAAAGAGTCCGCATGCGGGCACTGGGTCTCGGAAATCGTACACCCAGAAACTGGCGGCTGGACACAGCTAGCCCGTCAACGTTGCTGACTTCCCAGGATCGGCTGGTGCGGTATGGACCGGGTCAGAATGCTGTGGACATTGCAGTTCACACAGGATAACACGAGAAGATTTAAGCCAGGTCCTGGAGGTGCATTGCCCTATGATTTTGAAAGTGCTTTCTTGGGGCACCTGGGTGGCTCGGTCGGTTGGGCGGCCGACTTCGGCTCGGGTCATGATTTCGCGGTCTGTGAGTTCGAGCCCCGCGTCGGGCTCTGTGCTGACAGCTCAGAGCCTGGAGCCTGTTTCAGATTCTGTGTCTCCTTCTCTCTGACCATCCCCTGTTCATGCTCTGTCTCTCTCTGTCTCAAAAATAAATAAACAGTAAGAAAAAAATTAAAAAAAAAAAAAAAAAGAGCTTTCTTAATAATTCGGTACGGAAAGATCTGGAAGGAACAGCAGAATCGGTATAATTGACCCCGGTTGCACATTGTGGGTGATTTTCTTTAAGTCTATCTGTATACGTTGCATAGGTAATTTTTATTTCATTCGATACGGTAGATTATCTTTTAGATATACATGGTACTGGGTTAAAAAACAACTTCATACTATCTTTAAGAAAGATATCAGAACCAATCAGGTAGACTCGGTGACACGGCGGTTATTATCCTGACGCCTGGTTGAAACGTGTAGCTCTGAATAGGAATTATTCTCAGTTGCAGCAGCCAGATAATAATGGCGACAGCATCTTTATCCACTTAACCACGCTCCAGGTACTATACTGATTACTTTTACACAGTGTCTTGAATATTCATGGAATGTCGCCAGATTGGTGGGTTTTATTGTCATTTTACATTTGAAAAAACTGGCTCAGAGCGGCTAAATAATTCATACATTTGATAAATATTTATGAAACATTCACTATTGGCGGGAACTGGGCTGCATGCGGGGGTTACACTTGATGAATAAGACAAGCTTGGAATCGAATGGGATTTTTAGCATCTTTTTCTTCCCCTTTTGAGTTTTGTACTATATGAGTTAAAGAGAGAGAAATAAAGATCAAATGGAGAAATAAAGATCAAAATGTCAGCAATATTATTATCGATAAGTCACACTGGATCTCCCGCCGCCTGGTCACTGGCCCCACTGGGCAAATGCAGGCCTTCCCTTGTCCCTTCAGGGATGTGCCTCTTACCCTGGGCGCAAAGCCGTCCAGGATGCCCTTCCTGCAAACCAGGAAAACAAAGAGCGAAGCCCCACATGCCCAGCTTCCCTTCCCGAACTCTCCAAGCTGACAAGTCACTATGTAAGAAGGGAAAGTTAAGAGAGGCGTGGCGATGACTCCAGTTCAAGCACTTCTACACGAAAACATGAGGCCGGAGGGAAGGATATGCCCCCCCTGAACAAAATCTAGTGTGGATGACACACATTAAACAAACAAACAAAAAAAAATTATGTGTGCACTGAATTTATTGTGATTTTCATTTGTGCCATGCAGTAGCAACACGAGGGCCTATTGGAGTGTGTAATGGGAAAAAATTCCAAGATTTCTCAAAGAAGCAAAATAAATGCATATAAAGTATGTAGGCAAAAAAGGGGAGAGTACTCGAAGCAGAAGGGAAATGCATGTGCTAAGGCCCTGAGGCAGAAAGTAACACGCAGTGTTTGGGGAACCAAAAACCCAGGGGGCTGGAGCACACAGAAAGAGGGAAATTGTTAGAAGAGACTTGCTATGGTCTGAACGTTTGTGTTGCCCCAGAATTTATATGTTGAAATCCTAACCTGTAAGGTACTAGTATTAGTAGGTGGGGCCTTTGGGAGGTGCTTAAAAAAGCGGGGGCGGAGCTCTTATGAATGGAATTAGTGCTCTTATATAAGAGGCTCCAGAGAGCTCCCAAGCCTTTCACCCCGTGTGGAGACAGCAAGAAGGTACCAGCTACGAGGCAGAAAGAGGGTCCTCATCTGACCACACGAATGCCTTGATCTTGGACTTCCCAGCTTCCAGAACTGTGAGCAATAAATTTCTGTTGTTTATAAGCAACCTAGTCTGTGGGATTTTGTGTCAGCAGCCCAAATTGACCAGGCTGAGATTGCAGAGATAGACAGAAGCCTTACTAACGTACGGGGCTATGTGGAGTGTGAAGGAGTTTGAATTTTATACGAAGGGCCCTGGAAAATTATTCAACTGTCATAAGCAGGGTATTGGCATCACCCGAGGGCTGAAAATTACGTGGCCTCCACCCACATAGGTAACGGTGAGCTGTTCACAGATTAAATTTTCCAAAGAGCTTCAACTTTTCTTTGCAGCTAGGTGCTAATTCTCTCCTCTTCTGCTGCCTAATTCGTTCTCAGCAGACTGCAAGTGAGCTGAGAGCTTGAGGGATATTTTTAGTTCCGTGATTAAGTGGCATCCAGAGTGGCTTCTAGTGTGTTCTGGAGCTTTCATGGATTCATTTTCATTTAATAGGCTGGCCTTCAACTCGCTATTTTATTTATTCATGTCTTCCTTTTTAAACTTTAATTTAGCAAAGCATGTTAGATGCCACAGTTTATTATGCTTCTCGGTCTGTGATTTAGCCGGTCTGCCTTTGCCGATAACATCTTCTAATCCATCAACATCATTGTAAATCTGAGATCTCTGGGTCTGAGACCATGGCTGCCACTGCTTCGCTGACTTCCCGCGAGAACATTCCCTTCCAGGCAAACGTGCCCTCCTTTGGGGACTTACATCTGTGCATGTTTGATGCCTCTTTTTTCAAAGTCATAGGATCCCCAAATGTGGGTAGTATCTGAGGGATCTTTCTTAACCTGGATTAACCATCTAGTAGCTGTTGAACATCCGTTAGAAATAATGGGTGACTCAGTCGGTTAAGCGTCCGACTTCAGCTCAGGTCGTGATCTCGCAGTCCGTGGGTTCGAGCCCCGTGTCGGGCTCTGTGCTGACAGCTCAGAGCCTGGAGCCTGTTTCGGATCCTGTGTCTCCCTCTCTCTGACCCTCCCCCATTCATGCTCTGTCTCTCTCTGTCTCAAAAATAAATAAAGGTTAAAAAAAATTAAAAAAAAAAAAAAGAAATAAAACATCTAGATGCCGTGGGAAATTGGTAAGGGGAGATATATGTGGTAAGTTTTACCTTAATTCTGCTTACATTTAGCTGAGGTAGAAAACACACATGTGCTGCGGCATCTGGGTGGCTCAGTCGGTTGAGCGTCTGACTTCAGCTCAGGTTATGATCTCGCGGTTCATGGGTTCAAGCCTCACGTGAGGCTTGTTGCTGCCAGCAAAGAGCCTGCTTTGGATTCTCTGTCCCCCACTCTCTCTCTGCTCCTCTCCAGCTTGTGCTCTCTTTCAAAAAAAGAAAAAGAGAAAGAAAGAAAGAAAGAAAGAAAGAAAGAAAGAAAGAAAGAAAGAAAGAAAAACACATATGCGTTAAAAGGTGAGTGATGACACAAGACCAAAGATGATGCTTGCTAAATAAATGATAATAATTCCCTAAACTGTAGGAGTACAGAGGAGTGGGCCAACCTAGTAAAGGAAAGTCTGTTGAGATTGCTACAAGGAGCATTCCGGATAGAAACACATTCCTGATGGAAGGACATAGTACATAGGAGGGCTTGGAGGGACCGAGGTCTGAGTAAGGACATGGTTATTAGAGGACCAGGCAGGATTTCTTTTTTTTTTTTTTTTTTAATTTTTTTTTTTTCAACGTTTATTTATTTTTGGGACAGAGAGAGACAGAGCATGAACGGGGGAGGGGCAGAGAGAGAGGGAGACACAGAATCGGAAACAGGCTCCAGGCTCTGAGCCATCAGCCCAGAGCCCGACGCGGGGCTCGAACTCACGGACCGCGAGATCGTGACCTGGCTGAAGTCGGACGCTTAACCGACTGCGCCACCCAGGCGCCCCAAGGATTTCAATGGTAAAGTGTCTTGGGATTATTTTACAAATGACCTTCTGTGTCAGAATGTGATTAGATCGATTAGCAAATCATAACTTCGATTTACTGTTCTTGGAAGTACAAGATGGCAAATCTCACTTTTTAAAATGAGAAAATTAACACTCGAGAGGAATGTTTCCTTTTCCCTTTTATCCATCTATATTTCATAGTTCATCTGCTTCCAAAAAGCTTTGGAGTTATTTCCAGTTTGCCCAACTCATAGAGAGAGAATTTCAAAATAAGCTCAGAACTTCACGAAATGTTGACTAGGGCTGTTGCAAGCGCCGAAGCCATTGGACTGGCCTGGAGTTTTTAGGGCACTCTATCCATCTTTCCATCTGTCAGTGAGTCGCCAAAAAAGAGAGCTTCTGCTGAAGCTCACGCTGGTGATTCTGACTCATCAAAAGCCACAGCGCTGGTGCGCGCACCAGGGGTTTGGAATTACTAGAAGCTTTGTGCAGGGGTTGGTCTAGGTGAAACCACCCACCACAACCCTTAATTTGGTGCATTTTGACAAACGTGTTATCATGATTTTGATCAACATGAACAGTGATATCACCTCAGTAAGCTCCCTCCTGCCCCTTCCCAGTCGAATCTTTTCCCCACTGCAGGCAGCCACTTTTCTGATGCCAACCACGGTAGAATTATTTTGACTATTTTTTTTTTTTAAGATTTTTGTTTATTTATTTGTTTTCGAGAGGGAGAGCATGAGTGGGGGGAGGCACAGAAGGAAGGAGAGAGAGAATCTCAAGCAGGCTCCATGCTCAGTGAAGAGCCCAACGCAGGGCTCGATCCCACGACCCCAGGATCATGACCTGAGCCAAAATTGAGAGTTGGACGCTTAATGGACTGAGCCACCCAGGTGCCCCTAAAGATCTTTTTTCAGTCATCTCTACGCTCAACATGGAGCTCAAACTCACAACCCTAAGATCAGGAGTCGCACGCTCCACCGAATGAGCCAGCGGGGCGCCCCCATTTAGACTATTCTTAAGTCCATAGAAACAGATGTATTGGCATGAAATCATACAGCGTATGTACTCTTTCGTGTTTGGCTTCTCTCACTCAAAGTAATCTTTTTGAGATTCATCCATGTTGTTGTATGCATCAACAGCTTCCTCTTTTGGTGTAATATCCCGTGGTAGAAATATGCCGCAATTTGTTTATTTCCCCACTAATTGTCGCCAATTTCCAAACTGAGTATTTTTGTGCAAGTCATTTTGTGGACACACACCTATACCCCCCTGCATAAATATTTTGGTGGAGAATTGCTGGGCCATAGGTATGTATGCATAGATGGGTAATGAATTTTATTAGACGCTATCAAAGAGCTTTCCAAACTGGCTGTACCGACTTGTACTCGCACCAGGATAATTTAAGTATTGCATTCGCTCATCGTGCTCATCAACTTTTATATTTTCCTCCCCTTTAATTTTAGCTGTTCTGAAAGTGAGGTACATCACTGTGGTTTTCGTTTAGATTTACTTGATGTCAAATGCCAACATCTGTTCATATGCTTAGTACGCCTTCAGGTGACTTCACTTGTTGAGCATTTTTCTTCGAGTGTTTCGCTCATTTTTAGATTGAATTGTTTATCTTTTGACTTGTAGGAATTCTTTATATGCTCTCAATATACGTCCTTTGTCAAATATATGCATTTCAGTATTTTCTACCAGTCTGTGGCTTGTCATTTGACTTTCCTGACATTGTTTTTTGATATTTGATAAGCCGGAGTTTTCGTAGTCTGGTAGAGTGTAGTTCATCATTTTTTTTTTTTTTTTATGGTTAGTACCTTTTGTGTCCTAAGTAATCTTTGCCACCCGAAGATCATGAAGATACTCTTCTAAGTTCTTTTCTAAAAGCTTTATAAACTTGACTTTCACTTCTAGATCTAGGACACACGTGACACTCATTTTCATACCTCTAACTCTGTTCTTCAAGATTGTCCCAGATATTGGGGCACCCGGGTGGCTCAGTCGTTTAAGCATCCGACTTCAGCTTGGGTCATGATCTCACAGTTCATGAGGATGAGCCCTGCGTCGGGCTCTGCGCTGATGGTGCGGAGCCTGCTTGGGATTCTCTGTCTTCTTCTCTCTCTGCCCCTCCCCCACTTGTGCTCTCTCTCTCTCTCTCTCTCTCTCAAAATAAATAAATAAACTTGAAAAAAAAAAAAAAAGATTGTCCTGGATATTTTATGTCCTTTGCATTTCAATCTGCATCTTGGAATCAGCTCAGCAACGTCTACGAAAACAAAAAACTGCTGGGATTTTAACTGGAATAGCATGTGTCTATAAATCAATTTGATAAGAATTAACATCTTAATAATTTGAGTTTTCTTTTTTTTTTAACGTTTATTTATTTTTGAGACAGAGAGAGACAAAGCATGAATGGAGGAGGGTCAGAGACAGGGAGACACAGAATCGGAAACAGGCTCCAGGCTCCGAGCTGTCAGCACAGAGCCCGACGCGGGGCTCGAACTCACGGACCGCGAGATCATGACCTGAGCCGAAGTCAGCTGCTTAACCGACTGAGCCACCCAGGCGCCCCCAATAATTTGAGTTTTCTAGTCAGTGATTAAATCTCTCCATTTATCACATCTTCCTTAATATCTCTCAACAATGTTTTATACTTTTCAGTAGAGAGGTCTTGCCTACCTTTTGTTAAGTTTATTCCCAGATATTGGGGGGAGTTTTTGATGATTTTGTAAGTGATACTGTTTTTTAAATTTCATTTTTCAATTTTTTGCTACCAGTGTAGAGAAATAATGGAGTTTTAGATGTGTCTCCCCCAGTGTTGCTGAATTTATGTATTAGTTCAAGTAGTTTGTAGATTCCTTGAGATTTCCTAACATACAGTCATGTTAGGTCTGAATTGAGATATGTTTCCATCTTCCTTTTCCACCATTGATTCTTAAATTTCTTTTTGCACTTTTCCACTGGCTAGGTCTTTCAATACAATGTTGAATAGAAAGAGTGACAGTAGATATGGTATCTTTTTTCTAGCTCTTAGAGGAAAAGCATTCAATAGTTTGCCATTAACATGTTAACTGTAGGTTTTTCATAGATATTCTTTATCAGATTGACAAAGCTTCCTTCTATTTTCTGTTTGGTAAGAATTTTAATGATCAACATCTGTTGAGTTTTATTAAGTGCTTTTTTTGCTCATATTAAGATGATCATATGGAGATCCTGGGTGGGTGACTCCGACTTCAGCTCAGGTCATGATCTCAGGGTTCATGGGCTGGAGCCCCCACGTCGGGCTCTGTGCTGACAGCTCAGAGCCTGGAGCCTGTTCCGGATTCCGTGTCTCCCTCTCTCTCTCTCTCTCTGCTCCCTCCCCACTTGTGGTCTGTCTGTCTGTCTCTCTCTCTCAAAAGAAACATTAAAAAAATTTTTTTAAAGATGACCATATATCTTTCATTCTGTTGATTTAGCAAATTACTTTGATTGATTTACAAATGGCAAGCAATTTATATTCCTGAGATAAACCTTATCTGACCATTATATATTATCTTTGTGTTATGGGTGGACTTGATTTGCTTATAATGGGTGATGACTTTTTTTAATCTATATCCACAAGCGCTATTGGTCTAGAATTTTCTTATAATGTCTTTCTCAGGTTCTGATATCAGGATTGTGCTGATCTCATAAAATGCATTGAGAAATATTCCATCTTCCTCTATCCTCTGAAATGATGTGGGTAAGATTGCTAGTATTTTAGCATTTTTTATAAGATGTCAGTAAAGACATTTTTTTATAAGATATCAGTAAAGACTCTCTAAAGATAGTACATTTATGTTTACAGTAAAAACAGTAAAGCTTAGAGTTTATCTGTGAAGTTGTTGATTACATTCTTTTTATATATATATATATATTTATTTAGTTTTGAGAGAGACAGAGATGGTGTCCTTGCATGCACAAGCGGGGGAGGGGCAGAGAGCGTGCAGGACAGTGGATCCTTGATGGGAGTGGGTTCTGTGCTGCCATCGGAGAGCCCTGGTCTCGAACTCAAACGTGGAGATCATGACCCGAGCCTACGTTTGACGCCTAACCAACTGAACCACCCAATCACATTATTGTCTTTAACAGACATAGAACTAGTCAGATTTTGCATCTCTTCTTGATGTTCAGTTAAGGTTTGCACTCAAAGACAAGGAGGTTGAAGCAGCTCAGTGTACGACATTCAAACCCGAGATCCGGGTTGGTTCTCCCTTCAGTGTCCTCCTTCCAAAGGACCGGTGTCCTACCCTGAGATCTGGATGCCAGGGTTTTGTTTGTTTGTTTGTTTGTTTTTTGCATTTCCCTGGGAGCACTGGAAGTTCGTGTCATTAACCTCAGTGCCTCAGTGATATTTCAGCCACACGGAACATCCACGGTGACTCGTAATCAGTGTAGATGTAATCACATTATAAATACCCTCACTCTCTAAGCCACACTCCTGGGGCTTTTTTTCTGCTTTCAGTAAGAGTACTGAGGACTTGGCATAGCCTTTCTAGTGGAGCTCCTGTTCTGCTTGCGTTAGAGAAGTGCTATCTCACACACCATGTGGGACTGTTGATTGCACCCCGGTCGTGGGCACTTTCTGGAGCTAGAGACTCACAGAGTCACTATCCTACATCATTGACTCAGATGCTATTTACATGAAATACATTATTTATTAATATCTTCATCCCTGAGTTTTAAATATTTGGAAAGGATCTAACATGCATGCAATATAGCCTAAACAAAAGCATGTCTCGTAGCTCCTAGTCCTACGCCGGGTAGGCTGCAAGAAATATTTGCTTTCGTTTATTTGGTTTGCAGAGTTCTGCTTCCTTTACGAGGTAACCTTGACCTTGCTGTTTCTGTTGGGAATAATTTACTGAAAAGGACAACGGAAGGGGAAATATACTCCCCAAAGAGTAGATTCATAGGTTTTTGCAATTCAATTTTGAAGGAAAAAAAAAAGAAAAGGAAAGAAAGGAAAGAAGAGGCCAAGCTTCCTCCCCTGACCCCCACCCAGTCGGTCCCCAGAGGCCAAGAACTCTGGAACAATCTTTCAATTTGTAGAGAATGAAAATAGATCTGATCCATGTACAAAAAAGGATGGTGTGGTCAGGGAAGAATATTCTGATATGTTTCCCAGAACCCATTTCCTGTTTTTCTGCTCTTTTCGGTTAATCACATCTGGGAGACTCAGTTTCCCTCCAAGTCTTATATACCAGCTCCCACATTAGCTTACACCTTCCTACCTACTGGCGTCAGCCTCGCAAGACCACTTCATCCTCCAAATCAGCTGCCTTATATACCACCCCACCTTCAATCAGCATCAATAGTAGTAGCCACTGATATCTGAGCCTTGGTCTAGCCCCAGACTTAGAGTCATAAGAAGGCCTCTTTCTGGGGTGGGAGTAGAAATGGAACGCTTATAGTCTGGGATGGTGGCCAGAAAAGCCATGGAACATAGTCAATGACTGCACCAACATGTTGGGTAGCAGAAGTCTATAGTCAACATTGTCAAGGGCATGGGCTTTTGATGGTCTAAATCAGAGAACAGCAAACTTCTGTTTGGGTAGTTATAAATATTGAAGAGTTCATGGACTGCATACTCTCTTTCATAGCTCTGCCATGGTAGAGTGAAAGCAGCCATGGGCAATGCATAAACTCATGGCTGTGGCTGTATCCCAATAAAACTTTATCTTAAAATACAGGTGTCAGGGGCGCCTGAGTGGCTCAGTTGGTTAAGCATCCAACTTCGGCTCAGGTCATGATCTCACGGTCCGTGAGTTCGAGCCCCGTGTCGGGCTCTGTGCTGACAGCTCGGAGCCTGGAGCCTGCTCTGGATTCTGTGTCTCCCTCTCTCTGCCCCTCCCCCGTTCATGCTCTGTCTCTCTCTGTCTCAAAAATAAATAAACATTTAAAAAATTAAAATAAAATAAAATAAAATACAGGTATCAGGTCAGATATGGCACAAATATACTTATAATAAATCATAAGGCTAATTCTACCTCTTATTAGCTTCATGATTTTGACCAAGATAATCTCTCCATACCTTAATTTCTTCATCTGTAAAACAGGATAATAATACCTACTGCTCATATTTGTTTAAGGGATTAACATATGTGTAACACACTTTGCACAATGCTTTGGCACAGAGTAATAGATAAGCAGCAGCTGTCACTATTATGATTATCATTATTATCATTATCAGATCAAAAGAGGCCGCTTCCACCGATGTCTCTAATTGCTTGATCATTTCTATTACTTGTTACTTCAGACACCTCGCATCCCACCCTTTCTGGCTAGCCTCAGTCTCTGATCGAGTAATATCTTGGTCAAAATTAGCCAGAGATGTATTATCCTTACACAGTACTAGAAAGCCTGGCTAGACCATGGAACACTACCAGGCAGCTATGAAGACTCTGACATCAGTGATGAGCCCTGGGTGTTATACACAGGGGATGAATCACTAGAATCTCCTCCTGAAATCATTGTTGCACTATATGCTAACTAACTTGGTTGTAAATTAAAAACCGAATTAATGAATGAATGAATGAATTTTTAAGAAAAGACTCTGACATTAGCAGCAAACTTCGCTGCCTCTGCCCATCGGTGACACATTTGCTGATTTTCTGCTTTCTGGGGTTTGGAACCTTCATCCTACGTCAGTTGCCTACTCTTTCCTGCCAGAGTTTGTCCTTTCTATACACAAGTCTCCGACTTTTTAGACTTCTGATGCCATTATCTAAGCTTTTGGGGCTTGGGTCCCTAAACTGGGTTGTGCACACTTAGATCTTCTCGTTCCTGAGATGGACAAGACAGGCCAGGCATTTACTAACAGTCTGGGTCCACCAGCTTGAAGGTGGTACCCATTCTGCCTTCAGTGAGCTCACATGCCCCCCACCCTATGCGCCTGTGTTCTCAACCCACCTGCTAAGTCTTGCCCACTTTCCCCTGAGTTTTGGCTTGTTTCTCCACATAGCCTCCAAATTCTGATGTAGACTGAAAGTCTTCTGCCTTGAACCCAAGGAGGTCCTTGGTCCCTCTCCGGCTGCAGAAGGTTGGATTGTGCATCCCATATCCTAGTCACTAACTCAATTCTTGGCATGAAGACAGCAATCTTCTGACCCCATGCCACGGGAGTAGAGATGGGTTAGGGGTTACTTATTCCACGTGATATTTCTTTTTCAGTTCCTCTGGAACTGGAGGTTCCACCAGACTTTCCTAGATGATGAAGATGCTAGAAGTCGAATCCAAAGCTTCACCTTTCGTTAGTGCCACCAGTTCAAACTAGTGGTTAGAGAAGGAAACTGCTGAATCATGAAAGGTTCTTGCTTCAGGGGCATCTCTTACAGGTCAGCGTGGAAAGTGGGCTCGATCTCCCTGAGGCGGATTTGATGGTTATCACTCCTAGAGGCTATGGAGCTCCGGAGCTCTGCCTGATGATAATCCAAATTACAAGAAATGTGTATGTTAAAACTAGACTATTCATGGATTCACTTGTACTAAAACCCATAATTCTCAAACTCCAGGCAAATGACGGGGGGGTGGGGGGGTGGGGGGGAGTGATATTGAATGCCAAACACAGTTCCTATACTGAAGGGGCTCAGAGTATGTGGGAGAGACAGAGATACAATGACGACACTATGGCTAAGGGCAGAGACAGTGACGTATATTTCTAAGAATGGCGGAATCTGAAGAAACATCATGCAGTGAAATATGAAAAAAAGCAAGCGATCACTATTAATGAGAAGTACTCATCCTTTTAGTTCCCTTTCAGCATAAACACTTGTGTAAATGTACTTGTATTTCTTTGCTCTCCTAAGTATCAGTTTTGTGGGTTGCTTTTTCTTCTTTTCCCACTCACCGATATGCCTTGGGGAACTCTTACGTGAGTACACGTAGGTATAGTCAGGGCGAGAGGCAAAGTATTTAACAACCATTGACGGCATGGTACAACCAGAACCGATCTGGGTCCAGTGTGCCAGAGCAGGTTTTTAGAAACATGGGAAAAATTAACTTTCTTTTATATGACGCAATACAGTGTGTTAGTAAAATCGACAGCTTTGGAGCCAGAAAATTGTTTACATTTCTTTAAAGATTTTTTTTCGATGTTTATTTATTTTAGGGGGGCAGGCAGAGAAAGAGAGGGAAAGAATCCCAAGCAGGCTCCATGCTGTCAGCACAGAGCCCATCGTGGGGCTCAATCCCACAAACCGTGAGATTATGATCTGAGCTGAAACAAAGAGGCGGATGCTTAACGGACTGAGCCACCCAGATGCCCCTGTTTACATTTTTAATTAAAGGATCGAAATATTCTTTTTTTTTTTTTTTAATTTTTTTTTCAACGTTTATTTATTTTTGGGACAGAGAGAGACAGAGCATGAACGGGGGAGGGGCAGAGAGAGAGGGAGACACAGAATCGGAAACAGGCTCCAGGCTCTGAGCCGTCAGCCCAGAGCCCGACGCAGGGCTCGAACTCACGGACCGCGAGATCGTGACCTGGCTGAAGTCGGACGCTTAACCGACTGCGCCACCCAGGCGCCCCTCAACATTTTTATTTGTTGCAACTCTGGTTCCATCTCTTCCCATATTTCAAGAATTCTTCAGAATTTCTGGTCCATTGATTAGATTATTTCTGTTTTCCTGTGGAAGTAAGGGCAGACACACAGCTAGGCAGATAAACGCGTCTTTTCGGTAATTTCATGAGATTTGGGAGCAAGAGTGAGGGAGGCACATATGCTTACTACATTGATTTAATCTCTGTCTCATTGGGTGAGTCTGTCTAAAAGTACTTTCTTCCCACATATAACCTAGAAATCCAATTATGTTAGAACTATTCTGTATACCTTGAGGACCAGCCTCCGATGAAATATATCAATAACTGCTAACAGCCATGATTTAACGACACTAGCGAATTTTTAAAAGCTTATTCTATCTTAGTGCCTTTAAGTCTAATCATTGGTAAGAAAATTAAGAAAGCTTGGCCATTTTTTTATTGGCTTTAATAAAAATTCGTGTTTTTCGTTTCTTTTCAGTAGCAGAGCCCAAGGTTTTCCGAAACGAAAGTACCGGCTGATACCAGTTGTCAAAATAACTCTCTTATTAGTTTCTTCGCTCATCGTACGTTTACTGGTCACCTGTTCTGTGTCTCTGTAAAAAGATATGGGGATACAGCAGTGAGTAAGGCAGACACAACCTTTGGATGGAACAGTCTGAGTGGGGCACACCACTGATCATTTACCGATTTTGCAACGTTTGCACATCTCAGTGTGTATAGTGATGACAGCATGTCTTTGGGTGACAGCAATCTTTTCATAATGGTCCATTGAAGCCAATGGTCCAGTGCTTTCATTGGAGATAGTCTGTGTTTCACTCATCTTAGGCCCAACCTGAGTGTCCAGAATAGCACTAAGCACACGATAGATATTCAGGCAATATGGATTCTAAGAAGGAACGTCTTAATTAGTCAAACAGGCTACAGATTCATTTCCATGACACGGAGCAAGCTCATTTATTATCCATTTTGTGTAAAGCATCACAAACGTGAATGAAATATAAGCCCTGCTTTCAAGGAATTCACAGTCTAGAGGAGATACAGTTGTTATATGTTCTTGTGAGTTTGTTTGGGCCCCTGTAACAAAAACCACACACTGGGCGGCTTAGACAACAGACATTTATTTCTCACAGCTCTGGAGGCTGGAAAGCCAAGATCAAGGTGCTGCCAGGGTTAGCCTCCTCTGAGGCCTGTCCTTGACCTCTTCTTTTGCCTTTTGGCTCCTTTGTTGCTTCTTCATATGCTTGTCCCTCTGTGCACATGTGCCCCTGCCCCTGGTGTCTCTCCAAGTGTCCAAAGTTCCTCTTCTTATGAGGACACCAGTCAGATAGGATTAGGATTCACCCTAACAGGCCTGTTCTAATTTAATCACCTCTTCAAAGGCGCTGTCTCCAAATACAGTCACATTCTGAAATCCGCTGGTGGCCTAAGGCTTCAATACATGAATTTGGAAGGGTGGGGACACGATTCATCCTATTCTTTTTTTTTTTTTTTTAAATTTATTCCTTTATGTTTTATTTATTTATTTTTTTTTCAATGTTTATTTATTTTTGGGACAGAGAGAGACAGAGCATGAACCGGGGAGGGGCAGAGAGAGAGGGAGACACAGAATCGGAAACAGGCTCCAGGCTCTGAGCCATCAGCCCAGAGCCCGACGCGGGGCTCGAACTCACGGACCGCGAGATCGTGACCTGGCTGAAGTCGGACGCTTCACCGACTGCGCCACCCAGGCGCCCCTATTCCTTTATTTTTGACAGAGAGACAGAGAGAGTCAGAGAGAGCACACATAGGGGAGGGGCAGAGAGACAGGGAGAGAGAATCCCAAGCAGGCTCTGCACTATGACCACAGAGCCTGACTCGAGGCTCCATTCATGAACCACCCATGGGATCATGACCTGAGTGGGACGCTTAACCAACTGAGCCACTCGGGCACCCAATGGGGGGCACACAATTCAGTCCATAGCGATGCTTGTATTACAGCATGACTGATTCAATAATAAGGTGAAAAATATTAGCAAAGTGTCGATTTAATTGAATGAGAGTGAGTTTTAGAAGATTCTAGCACTTGTTAGTGCTTAGAATTCTTCAAGGCAGAGTAAGAACAGCAGTGTTACTACATGTTTCCCTTAATCCCCAAAACACTTCGCACTAGATAGGACCCAGATTGTAAGTATCTCCTGTTCTGAGTTTTGAGATATTATTTTTCTCTTCATTTAAAGAGAAAACATGATCTGGTTTTTTTTTTTTTTAATTTTTTTTTCTCAACATTTTTTTATTTATTTTTGGGACAGAGAGAGACAGAGCATGAACGGGGGAGGGGCAGAGAGAGAGGGAGACACAGAATCGGAAACAGGCTCCAGGCTCTGAGCCATCAGCCCAGAGCCCGACGCGGGGCTCGAACTCACGGACCGCGAGATCGTGACCTGGCTGAAGTCGGACGCTTAACCGACTGCGCCACCCAGGCGCCCCAATGATCTGGTTTTTAATGTGTCACTTCTAAGAGCAGAACCAGAATTTAATTTACCTTTTCAATGAGATTTATATTGTTTCTTTGATGTTTCAACGCAAAAATCATCTGGCGAGAGTTCCCTTTGCCATTAACATTCCGATACTAAAGTTCTGTTCACCATAATTGCACCTGAAAATGATTGGAGACGCGTCTTGATCCCAACAGTTTATTTATGGGAGTCTCTTCCAGGACATGTCTGGAGGTGGAAAGGAATAAAATATTAGGTGTCCCTCACCGCTTGAATTAGAGCACGGAGAACCGAGCAGAGTACTAAGCCAAATCGATAAACACAATCAATCAGTCAGTCCAGCTTTAATTTATTTACCTACTCATTTATTCAAATAAGTATGTGTTAAGTTAAGGAAGAGAAAATCAATGGAGCATTTATTGAATAGCTGTTATTTGCCAAAACGATGCCACGTTCCAAGGAGAATGCAAAAACTCGGTAAAAGGATCCCTCTGACGAGAAATCTGCAATTCGTGTGAGAGATACAGCTACCTAACGGGAGGCAGAGAACGGTTACCTGATTCTCACAGTGGCAGCAGTGTGAAGTTGGGTGGGAGTAATCAGATTTTCTAGATGATAAGGAGTAAAGGTTTTGTGGAAGAGGCTGTACGCAAATAGAATCTTAGGTGACAGCTATAGTTTGGCTAGGTGGACAGCAGAGGAAGGACCTTCTAGGTGAGGACAATGGTATCGCACAGCATTGAAGTGGAACTGAGTATGGAGAGTCGGTGGGACAGCGAGACCCCTTGACTAAATAGGAGGACGCAGGTTGAGGAAGAACGGAAAACATCGTTGCAAATGTTGGCAGTGACTTTAAACACCAGACTGAAAAGCTCTGCTGTGAAGCAATGAAGCCATAATGTATAGCGATCTCCGGAAAATTCCTTTCCGGGGAAGTGACGTCGTGAAACACGTGTATGTGTCCAGATAAGACATGTCCAACACAGGAAATTACAGCCATCTGAGCAAATGGTAAGGAAGCCTGAAGGACGAGGCAGGAGTGGAGGGGAGATGAGATATTTGGAAGGAAAAAAAGGATTACGTCATTGGCAGCTTTAAATCATTAAATCTGAGTAACTGGAAAATGGGTGTTACCACTGACAGTGCGTAACGGAGAGATTGGGTCTGTTTGGGAGAAGAAGGCAGTGAGTGTAGTCTGATGTGACTGGGGTACAACTGAATATCCCAAATGGAATAATTCATAGCCACTTGGAGTCAAGCACTAGGCTTTGGGTAAGAAAACTGACCTGGAGATATAAGCCTTTCAAATGGGACCTTCTGCAGGCAGGTATTCAATGCATTACATTTTTTTTTTAATGTTTATTTATTTTTGAGACAGAGAGAGACAGAGCATGAACGGGAGAGGGGCAGAGAGAGGGAGACACAGAATCCAGAGCAGGCTCCAGGCTCCGAGCTGTCAGCACAGAGCCCGACGTGGGGCTCGAACTTACGGACTGCGAGATCGTGACCTGAGCTGAAGTTGGACGCTTAACCCACTGAGCCACCCAGGCGCCCCTCAATGCATTACTTTTTGATGGAATAGAATGTAGATGTACATTTGACACACAATTTATGTATTTTAGGATCAATGGAGTAGCAAGGTCAACTAAAGTCATGAGAAGGGAATGAGCTCCCTCGGCCAAAGAAAGAAGAGAGAAGAATCATTTCAGGAGACTGAGAGGCAGTCTGAATAGTGGTAGGAGATCCAGGAGAGTGAATTGTAAGGGCAGCCGAAGAAGGCTTGAGTTTCACAGAGAGAGGGCGTGGCCAGAGGTGTGGGTGGGATGTGGGGAAGGAGAAGGAATCCATACTATCAGATTCGGTGGTGAGTCCAAGATAACGAAGAGCTAAGAATAGATCATTCGACTTCTAAAGCACCACTGATGTCCTCCAAAAGAGCTGCTGTACTAGAGTAACAGAAATGGAACCCAGAGGCCGAGGCCAAGAATGAGACAGGGAAAGAGCCTTGGCATTCAGGTAGGTTGAGGATGGGAACTTAGAGGGCCCCCCTCATTTGGGACTTTGGGGAGATCGGAACACATCACTGGCCATCGCCCCTGCCAGGAGTCCTTTCCATCTGGGACTGGTAGATGTGGTAATAACCTAAACTGCTAGGAACCAAGAGTCTAAACATGAGGGATTCCTCCAGAGAGGAGGAAGACAAGCAAAGCCAGAAACCGGAACTATAAAAACCGAACACGCCCTGCTTAGCCATTTAGAAGATAATTTGAGAACTCCAGGAAGTAAACATAACCATCTCCATGAAACAAGTTCAATAGAAGATCCAGCAGTCAGAACAATTAGCAAATCACAGTATGAGTCCCAGCTTAACTGGTGCAATTGATTGTTTGTTTTATGTGCTGCCGCTACCTTGATTAAAGCACACGGTGATGCCTCTGAGTGGCTCGAAGGCTGACTCTCGAAATCAACCCGTGCGGTTTCAGCGAAATTATCAAATTAAGGTTAACAGATTGGCTTCAACTCATGCGTCAACTCTGATGAGCTGGTTGTGGCCGCTGAGCTGCACTGGGTTAAGAAAATGGAGGCTTGTCAGGAAAGGGTGCCTTTGGGTTAGCGACTCTTGACCTGGTGTTACAGGGCGATGTGGTAGCATTGATGCTTCCCCATCTTCCGCCTCCTGCTAAGTAACTATTGCTCACAGTAGCTTGGTGAGAAGGATGACCCTGTAGAGTTCGCTCTTTATCTTTTCTACACGTTTGGTCGAGGCAAAAACTTGGGTTGCAAACGCAACATAGACTCATGATCGAGACCCACAAATGAGTATTAGTCTGGAAGGGAAACTGGAAGGGAAGAGTACATGAGGCCGGGGCAGAGAGAGGGAAGCAGGACCGTGAGCAAGGGCACAAGCAGATCAACAGAAAGAAGGAGAAACAGGAAGGGAAACAGGGGTACCTGGGTGGCTCAGTTGGTTGAGCGTCCGACTTCGGCTCAGATCCTGATCTCCCAGTTGGTGAGTTTGAGCTATGGATCCTCTGCCTCCCTTTCTCTGCCCCTCCTCCCCCCGCTCATGCTGTCTTTCAAAAATAAACATTAAGTGAAAGAAAGAGAGAAAGAAAAGAAAAGAAAGGGAAGCAGAGAAAGTTGCTTTTCTTCCCACCTTTCTCTTCCCCAACTCTTCCCTTATTTCCTCTTTGTTCTCCATCTCGATTTGGCAGCCTGGGGTCCAACCTGCCAGATGCGCCATCCATCCTTCAGTGATTGGTAAGAAGTCCCCAAGTCTCAGAGGATATCAGAGTCAGAGGACAGCTGCCCAAAGAATTCCTCTGGCCAGTGACTCAAATCTGCTTGAATCATCAATGTCTAAAACGTGTACCTTTCATGGGTAACAGAGAAGCCAGCAATTTAACCATATGTGTGGTCCCCGTATGCGGACCTGGGCTCTTTATTCAAAACCGGTCCAGAATCTCCACTTCAATTCCAGTCTTGGTCCTTGAAAATGTCTGTGCTCCCCACCCCCAATTAGAGGCACTATGAAATATTTATTTGCCGAAACATGGACTAGTTTTGACCAAGCTATAATTTCACGATAGCCATCAGTGGCCTTTTTGGTTTAAATCAGCGTCACAAACACAACAAACTCAAAACCACTGCTTTTCTCGGTATCTTAATGTAAATTATTTATACCCTCTCATCCTGGAGACAGAAGGAGAATAGGATGAATCAGCAATTTTCTTTGTAAAGCTGTGCGGAGATTCAAAAGCATCGGCATAGACGGGGTGAGACAGAAAGGTAGATATTCTTTACTCTAGTACTTAATTTGAAACCACAAATTGGCCTACCCACCTCTGTATTTCCTTTGAAAATGACCAGACCACAATCCAGGAATAGGCGTCCTAATTATCTGGCAGCTTAACTCTTCCGTTGCTGCAAGAAACGAAATGATGCCCTGAGTGGCATCAGAACAAGGTAATGATCCCAGGGTGAGGCTCCTTCCCAAATGGAGCCTCTCGCATTTCATGGGCAGCTTTGCCTCGCATGCAAATCCTCACATCCATAGGATTTAGCCCTCTTATTCCCCTGTTATCCACCAGGCCAAATGAGAGGAAAAGAACACAATGGGACTAAAAATGTCCAGCAGATTTCAGGAGAAAGGAAGTCTTTATCATGGATGACTGGGTCTGGTTTATGTGCATATGAGAACCACATTCTGGGCTAGAACAAAAAACGTTTTCGGAGATCACGAAACTGGACTCATTTAGGGTCCTCTTAGGGATGACCAGGGTGCCTTAGGAATGTCCCCAGCTAAAGGTAGGGCAAGACAAAGGGTCCACCTTAGCCTAATAGGAGTCCAAGGACATACATCCCTTCCAGGAAGGAGAGAGCGGGTGAAAACAGCTTCTGAAGAGAGGCTTTTCTTATGCTATTTAGAACCATCTTCTTCACTTCAAGGAGCCTGGTCTCGGGGCGCCTGGGTGGCCCAGTCGGTTAAGCGTCCGACTTCAGCCAGGTCACGATCTCGCGGTCCGTGAGTTCGAGCCCCGCGTCGGGCTCTGGGCTGATGGCTCAGAGCCTGGAGCCTGTTTCCGATTCTGTGTCTCCCTCTCTCTCTGCCCCTCCCCCGTTCATGCTCTGTCTCTCTCTGTCCCAAAAATAAACGTTGAAAAAAAACAAAATTAAAAAAAAAAAAAGGAGCCTGGTCTTTATTCTCTCCGGAAGTGCCAAGCAAGGACATTCATTTATTTGTCCGGTGAGACATATGCGAGAGTCCTTCCCCTGACTCATCCAGCAACCTCCTGTATTGGCTTCTTATACATTAGATACTCCCGGGAGGATGCAAAAAAGCTTGAGATATGGCCCCTGCCTTTTATGAACCTATGGGGCTGACCCAGCTGAAAGACCATGGAGGACCCCCCAGTGGAAAGTTTCTGGGGATGCCTTTTTTAAAAAAAAATGTTTATTAATCTTCGAGAGAGAGAGAGAAAGAGAGCACAAGCAGGGGAGGGACAAAGAGAGAGGGGGACACAGAATCTGAAGCCGACTCCAGGCTCTCAGTTGTCAGCACAGAGCCCAATGCAGGGCTGGAACCCACGAACCGTGAGATCATGACCTGAGCCGAAGTTGGACGCTTAATCGACTGAGCCACCCAGGCGTCCCCGGGAAGGTTTTTTTAATTAAAGTGTGATTGACATACACCATTATATTAGCATAATTGTTTGATATTTGCATATATTATCAGATAATCACCACAATAGTTAACATCTGTCACCACACATAGTTAACAAAATTTTTCTCCCGTGTGATGAGAACTTGTAAGAGGTATTCTCTTAGCAACTTTCAAATAGACAATACAGTATTACTAACTATACGATGCGGTACATTCCATTCCCTTGATTTACTTTTTTTATCACTGGAAGTTTGAACTTCTTGATCTCCTTCACTCATTTTGCCCACCACCCACCCCCAGCCCCTGACAACCTTCAGTCTGTTCTCTGTATCTGTGAGCTTGGGTTTTGTCTTCTGGTTTTTGTAAGATACCACATTTAAGTGAGATCATAACGTATCTGTCTTTCTCGGACTTATCGCACTTCGCATAATGCCCTCGAGATCCAGCCACGTTGTCACAAATGGCAATAGTATCCCTCTTTGATGGCTTAATAATACTCTGGACTGAATCTTGATAGTAACGTGATTTATTCTTTTCTTTTCCGTTCCCAGAATACCTTCCTTATCAAAAGCTTGGGTACACAATAGCGCAATAAAAGGTTAAAAAAATCGCTTCCACCTGGAGACAATACCTCGTTTGGTGTAACTCGTTTTATTTGTGCGTGTGTCTGCACGTGTCACGCTCAACCAGCTGGCTCCAGACAGATGCGACAGTGCTTTCCTTCCTGGTGAAGAAGATGAAACCCTGCACTGCTTGCTGGTTGGCTGGAACGTTGGGGACAGTCTGCTGTGTAACTCGAAGTCAATCATCTACCCACGCTGACCTCAGTTCCCTCCTCTCTACAATTCCAGTGGGTGAACTCTCTAAGGTTTCTGCTAGCTCTCGGGGTTGTAGACCCCCCACACTCAAGACTAGTCTGTTTAAAAGTCCCACTGACCAGGGGCGCCTGGGGGGCTCACGTGGTTGGACGTCTAACTTCGGCTCAGGTCATGCTCTCGCAGGCTGTGGGTTCAAGCTCCGCTCTGTGCTGACAGCTCAGAGCCCGGAGCCTGCTTCAGGTTCTGTGTCTCCCTCCCTCTCTCTCTGTTTCTCTCTGCCCCTCCTCTGCTTGTGCTCTCTCTTTCTCTCTCAAAAATAAGCAAACATTAAAAAATATATTGGGGCGCCTGGGTGGCGCAGTCGGTTAAGCGTCCGACTTCAGCCAGGTCACGATCTCGCAGTCTGTGAGTTCGAGCCCCACATCGGGCTCTGGGCTGATGGCTCAGAGCCTGGAGCCTGTTTCCGATTCTGTGTCTCCCTCTCTCTCTGCCCCTCCCCCGTTCATGCTCTGTCTCTCTCTGTCCCAAAAATAAATAAACGTTGAAAAAAAAAAATTAAAATATATATATATATATATACAGCATTAAAAAAAAAAGTCCC
The DNA here is from genome assembly GCF_018350155.1 of Leopardus geoffroyi. Classification (NCBI taxonomy): domain Eukaryota; kingdom Metazoa; phylum Chordata; class Mammalia; order Carnivora; family Felidae; genus Leopardus; species Leopardus geoffroyi. Next base: position 32,692,884 of record NC_059327.1, on the reverse strand, counting down.
ATCGACCAGGTAGAACGGACTGATAACTCAGTATCTATACACGACATACTTAAAACACACAGGTGCCATGTATAAAAAAAAGGACTGGGGGGGCGCCTGGGGGGCTCAGTCAGTTGAGTGTCCAGCTTCAGCTCAGGTCATGATCTCACAGTTTGTGAGTTCGAGCCCCGCGTCGGGCTCTGTGCTGACAGCTCAGAGCCTGGAGCCTGTTTCGGATTCCGTGTCTCCCTCTCTCTCTGCTCCTCCCCCACTCATGCTCTCTCTCTCTCAAAAATAAATAAAACATTAAAAAAAAAAAAGAGGACGGGGACTCGGCTCTGTTAAACCACTTCGCTCAGACGTAAGAAACCTCTGCAAATAGCAATTCAGAGAAAGCGCCATTTAATACAGAAACGAACTACTTTAATGGACTGATGAGTTCTCTTCTAGGGCGGGGCTCCTCTGAACTGCATTCCGAACAAAAGCTTCTGTCTCAGAGCAGCCGGTCTCTGCTGCTCCCTGACCACACCCTGCTGCAATCTGCCTGCAGTCTGGGTCCCACAGGCAGCAGTGGCCACTTTGAAATTCCAATTCGTTAAGAGGGATTGACTTTGGCTCGAAGAAGGTGATGGATCACGGGAGCTATTAGCTAATAGCATGTATCACCCAATGTCTTGTTCTTGGCAGATAATAAGGGATGAAAACAAGGGTGAAGGTTCACAGACATATTCCTGGTTGCCCTCTGAATCAAACTCTGTGGGTGCGAGGACGGATGAAAAGATATAAGTTCATAAGAGACGAGAGTGTAATCTAGGTCTTTTGCTTTGGGTTCTTACAAGCTTAAGCTTTATGAGAAATAAACTCCCTTTTATTGTCAGTACTTCGAAAACAGAATTGATAAAAGAGCCTTTGATATTGATAAGCCTGGGTCTAAGAGGCTTAGAAGTTAAGTGAAAATGGGTAACTTTATTAGTATCACTGAATCAGTCTAAAAGACGCAGTCTCCTGAATTTCTTGGGAAACTGAACATTTAGAGATGGCAGCCTATGGTTTATTCATGGGCTCCAGTGATACTGCAGAAAAGCCCTTCAAAATGTTTCTCTCTGCACTCAGCTGAATCTGGAAACCCCAGCAGGGGACTCTAATCTCCAGCAAATATGCCATTCTTGACACTTAATTCCACCAAAGGATGTTGGGGTTTTTTCTTAGGTCTAACGGGATTTACTGCCTTACGAGCATCGTGCATGTTTTTTAAGGAGTATGGCCCTTTCTTAAAATAAGCAGATGTAGATCCAATTTATTATACTAGTATTAATTTGATCATCTCACTAACAATTTTTAAGAAGATACCCAGATGCTTCTTAGAGCTTTTTGAATATGTATGATTTAAAGATTAATTATGTTACTCTGGGTCTACTGGTCACCTCCTCACATTTGATTAACTGTGGGCCTAACGGGAAGATTGGTTATTAGATTATTTCTTTGTAAAGGACAAAAGGAAGAAGACAGAGCCAGATGGATTTGTAGGGCTCTCTGGAGAAGACGTACTGTGGCCTGAAAGCATTTGAGGCCATGGAGGTAGGGAGGCTTCTGTAAAAGCCGGTCAAGTTGTCCTCTCACCCAGACAGTCACAAGCCTTTTTGTTTGGAACATGGTAAATGGCAGCCCCGAATGGGATGAGCCGATGCCTGCCTTGCTCTGGCCAGCTTGATTTTCTCTTTTTTTTTTTAACGTTTATTTATTTTTGAGACAGAGAGAGACAGAGCATGAACAGGGGAGGGGCAGAGAGAGAGGGAGACACAGAATCGGAAGCAGCCTCCAGACTCTGAGCCATCAGCCCAGAGCCCGACGTGGGGCTCGAACTCACGGACCGTGAGATCGCGACCTGAGCCGAAGTCTGACGCTCAACCGACTGAGCCAAAGAACTCATTGTCTCCTTCTTTCCTTCCTCTCTGATCGCCCTTCCCGCTTGATTACCCTCTCATGGATGGGCTCTCTCCACCTCAATCACGTAGCAGCCTAGAATCACAGTTGGCTGGGCTTCAGATGAACCAGTGAATCAAAGACTAATGGCAGAACCAAGGACTAGAACCTGGAATTTTTTTTTTTTTTTTTAACAGACTACGTTTTAGAGGAGTTGTAGGTTCACAGCACAATTGAGACAGTAAAAAGATTTCCCATATACCCCCTGTCCCCACCGGTGCATAACATCCCTCATCAGAGTGGTATGTTTGTTGCAATTGATGAACCCACACTGACGCATCCTAATCACCCAAAGTCCATCGTTTACATTAGGGCTCATTCTTGGTGTTTACATTCTGTGGCTTTGGACAGATGTATAACGACACGTATCCGCCATTGTACAAAATACTCTTGCTGCGCTCAAAACCCTCCGTGCTCCACCTATTCAGTCCTCCCTCCCTCTAACCCCTAGCAACCACTGGTCTTTTTACTGTTTCCATAGCGCTGCCTTTCCCAGAATGCCATGTAGTTGGACTCGTTACAGTATGTAACCTTTCCAGATGGGCTTCCTTCACTTAGTAATATGCATTGAGCTTCCTCTATATCTTTTCATGGCTCAATACCCCATTTCTTTTCAGCACTGAATAATATTCCATTGTCTGATCTGAATATACCAGCTTAGTTATCCATTCACCTCCTGAAGGACATCTTGGTTTCTTCCGAGTTTTGGCAATTATGAATAATGCCAATTATGAATAATGCTGGTGTAGTGCAGGTTCTTGTGTGGCCATAAGCTTTCGACTCCTTCGAGAACTCACGTTTTTTGACTTCTGAGTTCTTTTTTCATCCTGACTTGGATTTCTTTTTATATCACTTCCCTACGGACTCCTGTGACTTACAATTTCTCTCCCTCTGGGTCCATGACATCCTTAGAATCAATAGATGGCAAGGGTGAGAAGAAAACTTTTTTTTTTGCAATTTTATACCTTTACTTGACAATTTTTTTTTTTTAGAAGAGAACTTTTGATCATCCACTCTCGATCCTTTATTTCACAGAAATGAAAACCAGCCCAGAGAGATTAAAAAGTTTGCCCAAGGGAACAGAGCTGGAAGCTGGGTCTCTGACTTCAGGGCCGGTGCTGGTCCCCACACGGTGCTGCCTCCCACCTTTGTGAGAGGAGTTACAGTCTTCTTGCCCAGGCAGTTCAAAATAATCTAAGCTTACCTGCCTGGCATCGTGTGAATTGATCCTGTATGAAGCCAAGAAGAAAAACCAAGTCTAGAGGATCTCACCTGATGGAGGCAAATTTTGTTGTTACCTTTTTCCTGAATGCTGTGGTAGGAACTCATTTTATTCTTATGAAGGTAGAACAAAGATGATTGTCCTGGGTTCTGAGTGAGGAAAGTGACCCAGCAGAGCTAAGGCCAGCGTCCTCTGCCCCCCGGTGTAGTGAATGGGCAGTACCAGCTCCCTCCCGAAGGGTGGAAGCTAGAACCTTGCTTCCGGTACTCTGTAAGCTAAACAGTGCTGGAAGGGGACATCTTCCATGGAGGAATCACAGCTCTGTAAATCCCCCACCGGCTGCCTAGATAAACATGTGTATGTTGGTACCCAAGATGCTATCCCATGATATTGAAAGTATTTGTTTATGGGCCTTCTCTTAATTAGACCGTAAGGTCCATGAAGACAAAAGCACAAAACAGCCTATAGATAAATATAGGCTGAATGACATGTATGCATAATCTAGAAACTACTCTTTTTGAAAAGTGCTGACTGCCGGAGAATTAGAACAAAAACGTGATTTGTTCGTAACTCTGCGCCTGCCAGCTTTGGCTCCTCTGCATGGCTTATTACAGCTCTCTCGTCTGAAATGTCCAACCTATTTTAATAAATGGCCCGACTGTACTTGGTCCTGAGGCTTTTCATCACAGGAAGCAATTTTAGAGATCATATGATACACAGGGGGGACGTCACTAAAAGCACCAGTGGTTTCCTTGAAGAAAAGATTTAGTGTGGGTCCTTAGTGAAAGTAATATTCTGCTGTCTCAGGGCTGTCAGCTGGCGGAAGTAAAAAAATACTGGAGGTTGTGAGGTCAAAGAATTGCTATGCCTAGCACCTCCCATAAAGGAATCTTAATTAGGGTGGATGGGAAGTGATTGAGGTGGAGAGAGCCCATCCCCGAGAGGGTAATCAAGCAGGAGGGGCAATCAGAGAGGAAGGAAAGAGAAGACAATGAGTTCTAATGATTCCTTGAATGAGTCAGCTGTTTGAGCATTCTCATTGATGCTGTTGCAATATAATCCTGTATCTCTCATATCCCTGACCTTCAGTACAGCTGAACTCGCTACAGATGCACCGTTAGGTAGTCTGTGTGAGTGTGTGTGTGTGTGTGCACACGCGTGTGCGCATGTGAGTATGGAGGTATCAGGAGAACCCTAATAGCAAATCAATGGGCTCTATGCATTAGAAGTTCAATCCTCAGAAGTGACTCACTTCTTCCAAAAGAACCTTCTCTTTGTGACTGATAGGTAGTCAATTTCTGTCAGCTAATGCATACATTTCCCCACGGTCTGGGAAGATAAAGAGGTTCTCTCTGAAGAAGGACGTAACAATAGCTCTTTCATGATTATATGCAGAGAGACGACAGAAATAGGATTCCAGCCTTGTGAAAGGTGGTAAAGGGAAAAACACAATCACAGAGCCTTGAATTAGGCAGCAGACTTTTTCAGTCCACGTTCTGCTGTTAGCGGACTGTGTGACCTTGGCATTATATGATCTCTAATATCCCTTCTAGATACATTGGCTTAGAGCTTCAGTGCATTTCCTCTCCTAAACCCCAGCCTTCAATTTTCGAATAGAATTTCTTCTACCATCGTCTGCTATAATATCCATTCATCATTTGTTTTTTGATCCAACAAATATTTATTGACACCAATGTTATGTCAGGCCCTGTAATATCACCGTATTGTGACCTCCCTGAAGGCAGGTTGATCTTCATATTTTCTAATGTCCAATCCACTGTCATTGGGTCTCAGTGATTATTTGTCGGGTTGAGTTGAATGGTGTCCTTCAGTCAAAACCAACGGTCAGATATGTGGTTTTAGTGTGATGATGCTTCGCTGTGTTAGAAGTTGCCCAATCCTCACATGCACCCCCATGTTTTTAGCAGCACCATCAACAATAGCCAAAGTATGGAAAGAGCCCAAATGCCCATCGATGGGTGAATGGATAAAGAAGATGTGGTATATATATTCAGTGGAGTATTACTTGGCAATCAAAATAATGAAGTCTTGCCATTCACAACTACGTGGATGGAACCAGAGGGTGTTATGCTAAGCGAAATTAGTCAGAGAAAGACAAATATCATATGACTTCGCTCATATGAGGACTTTAAGACACGGAACAGATGAACACAAGAGAAGGGAAGCAAAAATCATATAAAAACAGGGAGGGGAACAAAACAGAAGAGACTCTTAAATATGGAAAACAAACAGAGGGTTGCTGGAGGGGGCTGGGGGGGGGATGGGCTAAATGGGTAAGGAATCTACTCTTGAAATCATTGTTGCACTAGATGCTAACTTGGATGTAAATTAAAAAATAAATAAATTAAAAAAAAAAAAAAAAGAAGTCGCCCAATCCTTGGAGCCTTGGAGCCGGATAGCCCAGAGTTCTAACCCCAATTCAGTCACTGACTGGAGACCTTGAGCAAGTTACTTAACTCCAATGTGCCTCAGTTTCCTTCGCTGTAAAATGGGAATGATCATTCCTATGTTATAGGATAGTTGTTAGGGTTAAATAAGAATGTCCATGTAAAAGAGCCCCCAAAGTGTCTGAAGCACGACAGGCTCTTCGTGAATGGTGGTGATGATTCTTCTCTAAATTCATTTAGGATGCTGGGCTCTGTGTTATAACTGCCGCACTTATCCTGCAACTTTCTCTGAACCAATAATGCTCTGGTTCCCTGAAGGGTGAGCCTAATTCTTAGATGCCAGATCAATGGGGAAATGTGCCTCAGAAGTTTCACTAACATGAAGATGCATCATGGTGCAGTGGAAGGGTGTTACTGGGGACCAGATGGCTGCACCGAACCCCAGATCTGTCGCTGCTAGCTGGGCCTCGATTCTCCCCTGCCAGCCTGGGCCAGTGGAACCAGTGCCTTTCAGTCAAAAAAAAAAAAAAAAGAGGAAAACACACCTCGAGAGAGCCTGGGAACACCAGAACACTAACCTGGTTGGGGATGGGGGGGAGGGGTGTAGTGTTGGTTTTGTTAAACATCGCAATCGTATTAGTTAATAGTAGGTAGACACCCTTGGTAATTTCCATCTTCCTTAATGAAAGTCAAATCTTGGTCCCCCCGGATGACAAATGAAGAGGAACCTATGTGGCATGTGGGTGGGGCCTAGGCCTCAGGGCCTCTCTCTCCCTGTCATGGGAGATTCCCTCGCCCTTTGGGGCTTTCATACTAATTGCCAAGCTTGGAAGAGTGGCGCAAGCCTAACATGCTTTTTGAGAGATTGAATAAGTATTTATTGGTTCAATGAATTAAATTTCAGGGATAAAGAGGTTCTTTACGTGAGTTCAAAAATCTCCGGCAATTCTGTTTTTCTTTTTTTTTTTTTTTTTTTTTTTTCAACGTTTATTTATTTTTGGGACAGAGAGAGACAGAGCAGAGCATGAACGGGGGAGGGGCAGAGAGAGAGGGAGACGCAGAATCGGAAACAGGCTCCAGGCTCTGAGCCATCAGCCCAGAGCCTGACGCGGGGCTCGAACTCCCGGACTGCGAGATCGTGATCTGGCTGAAGTCGGACGCTTAACCGACTGCGCAACCCAGGCGCCCCTGCAATTCTGTTTTTCGTTGACATTAGGGAACACCGAAAGTCAGTACCTCAGCTTTCAGATTTGACTGAGCGCATTCATTGCCTTCCTTTGACACAAGATCCTCTGTGTCTGAAGAGAAAGGACATTTCAGTTGCTCATCACCGATCTTTCTTGTATGAGGGCTTTGAGCCCGAAATAGGAATTAGCGGTAGCCCACTTAAATTCCGAAGAAGCCACATTGGAAAGTTATTTGTATTTCATACCACAGAAGTGAATTCGAGTGCGATCGCAGTCCACAGCTGGAGGCTTTAAATGGCAAGTAAGTATTTGTGTTTACATTTCTTTTTTCCTGAGAAAGAAACTAGTCAAGATATAGTCATGATGGGGCGTCTGGGTGGTTCAGTCAGTTGAGCGTCTGACTCTTGATTTTGGCTCAGGTCGTGACCCCAGGGTTGGAGAATAGAGCCCCTTGTTGGGCTCTGCACTGGACGTGGGGCCTGCTTCAGATTCTCTCTCCATGGCGTGCCTGGGTGGCTCAGTCGGTTGAGCGTTTGACTTCGGCTCAGGTCATGATCTCGCGGTTCGTGAGTTCGAGCCCCGTGTTGGGCTCTGTGCTGACAACTCGGAGCCTGGAGCCTGCTTCGGATTCTGTGTCTCCCTCTCTCTCTGCCCCTCCCCCGTTCATGCTCTGTCTCTCTCTGTCTCAAAAATAAATAAACGTTAAAAATTTTTTTTTTTAAATACATGCTAAAAAAAAGATACAGTCATAATATCCTTAAGTTTTATATCACTTTTCTTCCCCACGGCTTCACAGCCTTTCATTTCCTCTCATGGAATCTTTTTATTAGAAACATCTTTCGAGAGTGGCATTATCAGTGCACCTTAAATTTCTTTAAAATGTGTAAACTTCCTTTCTCATGATACTATTATTCAAACACGTTTCAGATTTAGCTCTTATCTTCTCTCCTTCTCTTTAAATACCCAATTTCAATGGGTTACCTCAGTAGAGTCCCCAATTCTTTCTCAAATATTTCTCTTTCTTTTCATGGATGCTCCAAAGCAAAAGGTCCTTTTCCCATCCATCTTCTAGGTCATTTGTATTTGGTTCAAAATATCTTTTGAACCCACTTTCTGGCCTAGAGGCTACCGGGGACAAGTTTGCCTCTCCCAGCTTGGTATGGACATTGAGTTCCTGATGCCCTCTCCTTATCCTCAAAATGATTACATACTTTTTTTTTTTATAAGCCCCAGCCTCACTTGCAACAGACCTTCTAGAATAGAAAAGTCAACACCTGTATAACAGGAAACACCGAGTCAGAGTTAGAAACCCAGCATTCCAGGGGTGCCTGGGTGGCCCAGTCGGTTGAGTGTCCAACTTCGGCTCAGGTCATGGTCTCACAGTTTATGGGTTCAAGTCCGTGTTGGGCTCTGTGCTGACAGCTCGGAGCCTGGAGCCTGCTTTGGATTCTGTGTCTCCCTCTCTCTCTGCCCCTCCCCCGCTCATGCTCTGTCTCTCTCTGTCTCTCAAAAATGAATAAATGTTAAATTTTTTTTTTTAAAAGAAAGAAACCCAGCATTCCATCTCCCATCTGCCAGTTGGAAGCCACAAGAACTTTCACAAGTAACATAACCTCTCTGAGCCTGAATTTCTTCCCCTGTAAAAGAGGGGCAAAGAGTCACCCTTGCAGGCTGTTAAGTTTAAAAAGATTATTCTGTAAGGGGCGCCTGTGCGGCTCAGTTGGTTAAGCCTCTGACTCTTGATTTCAGCTCAGGTTATAATGTCGCGATTCACGGGATAGAGCCCCGCATTGGGTTCTGCGCTGACAGCACGGAGCCTGCTTGGGATTCTCTCTCTCTCTCTCTCTCTCTCTCTCTCTCCCTCTTTCTCTGCCTCTCCACCACCTATCCCCTCCCCCCAAAATAAATAAACAACAACAAATGAAAAGATTATTCTGTAAAATCACTTAATGTCGTTCTGGGACACAGTAGGCGCTCAGAAAGCGTCTTGACATTGAACATAGCACAGTCGTATTTTAGGACTCACGTATCTCATGTCTAGACGGCCGCATTAATTTCCTAACTGATTGGGGTTCTTTCCCTCCTTAATCACGCCTGAACTACAGTGCCAGATTAATCGTCTAAAAGCATCATTTTTATTATGTCACCCTTTTGGCTTAAGGACGTGTATCAGTAAAGAATCAAAACCCTCCCTCTGACCTTCAGTCCTAGTGACAACAGAGTCTTGCCTCTAAAGCAGCCTTTTCCCCACCCCACCGCACCCCCTCACGTCCGTCCCCCCACCCTCATTGATGGATCCAACCCTTAGCTTTCCTCTTCCACATCCCTCGCAAACTTTCACAGCCGGTTCTAGCCAAGCTTTATCTCTCGACTCACTTCCCTCCAGGAGCCTCACGCACACACAGAATGTGCACATACTCTGTAGTGTATATTTGAAACACTTATATGTATTCAATTCATAATAAAGATGAAGGAAAATGGCGGGTCTAGCCCCTTCCTTGACTCATGCGTGGAAAGGTAATTCATATGCGGTCATCTCACCGCCAATAAGGTGACGAGCTACCTGAAGGCAAGAGCCACGCCGCTGGCCGGCAAAGGTGTGGTAGGAAGTTCTAAAATGTATATTCTGCCTATAATTGACCATGCTTTTTGTGAATCAAAGGTCTTCTTGGGGCGCCTGGGTGGCTCAGTCGGTTGAGCGTCCAACTTCAGCTCAGGTCACGATCTCAGGGTTCGTGAGTTCGAGCCCCGCGTCAGGCTCTGGGCTGATGGCTCAGAGCCTGGAGCTTGCTTCCGATTCTGTGTCTCCCTCTCTCTCTGCCCCTCCCCCATTCATGCTCTGTCTCTCTCTGTCTCAAAAATAAAATAAAACATTAAAAAAAAAAAAAAGGTCTTCTTTCATTCAACACTTATGACACCTACTTTGTGCCTCTGTAACACATCCTTCCTGCCTTGTGAGATTCCGCAGGCTGAGAGACGCAGAGAGGGGTAGAAGAGAGAGGTATTCTAACTAGCACTGAGCGTGTGATCCAGCACAGATAACCTCATCTCATGGTCCTCGCGTTTCCGGGGTGCCCCCGAGGCACCACGTGCCCTAGCTTCTGTCGGAGAAGCTTGAGCATCAGCGATCGACTTCATCCTCTCAAAAGCCTGAGACCCGGGGCACTGGGTGTGAGCGTTTCCTGCATACCCGGAGCAGTAAAGGGCATTGTCAAGGTCACGGAGCCGGGAACCTGAATCTCAAAGGATTTTTTTTTTTTTAACGTTTATTTATTTTTGGGACAGAGAGAGACAGAGCATGAACGGGGGAGGGGGAGGGGCAGAGAGAGAGGGAGACACAGAATCGGAAACAGGCTCCAGGCTCTGAGCCATCAGCCCAGAGCCTGACGCGGGGCTCGAACTCACGGACCGGGAGATCGTGACCTGGCTGAAGTCGGACGCTTAACCGACTGCGCCACCCAGGCGCCCCTCAAAGGATTTTTATCACAGTGTAGATGTCTGCATCCTCAGGCCTCTTGCACCCTCTTCAGGGGGCGTCCCTCTGCCAGCTGCACGCGGGCTGGCTCTTTCCCTTATCCTCCTAAGGAAGGCCTTCCGATGCTACCAGTGGGGGCCTGGGACCCCCTCTCTGGCCCCAGTCACCGGCCAGGTTTCACCCTTGGCGAGCCAGCCCTGCCTCTGCTCTCTGCTGAGGCCTCCTCTTGCAGGAAACTACAGTGACTACAGCCGCCCTCGGTCCCCACACTCATCCCAGTGCTTTTCTGGGTTCCCCCGCTGCCCCCCTCCCCTCCCCCAAACCGCTCTCCCACAGGGAGAGTGTCTGAAATTGCTCTCACCCATCCTGACCGCCCCAGGGCTGAGCGTACGTTCCCGGATCTCCCTTGACTGCTGCGGCAACCCCACCCCGCTCCCGGGAAGAGGACATGGCGACCGATTTCTTCCAGCCTCTGTATGGCCCAGACCGGGGTAGGGAAAGACGAGGACTGGTGTGCACTGGGTTCTTCCGGGGCGCCTGGTACAGAGCTAGAACCTCGGCACGTGTTGTCTCATTTACTCCCTACGGTGAATCTGCGGGGGATATCATTATTCCTGTTTTTGAAAGCGAGGGGGCTGGGGTGCAGAGAAGTTAGGGGACCGGCTCAAGTTCCACAGCAGGGTGGGGGTTCAGAAGCCCAGGGCACCTGCCGCACCTCACAGCCTCTTACGGGTGCGCACCGCGGTTATCCGTACAGCCAGACCCGATCAGGCAACAGGAAGTCCTGGGTGAAGAGGAAGGTATGCCTCAGCATCCTCCACTTCTTGCTTCAAGAAAGCCCCCCTCTGACCTCTCTGCAGCACGAGCCAGGCACCAGGCAGGGCACTCCGTGTGTATTTTCTCATGTGGCTCCCCGAACAGTGCTCTAAGCACGTGTGCTCTTAGCAGCCCCATTTTACAGATGAGGCAACTGAGGCACACAGGGGCTTCTGGCTTGTCAGTGAATAAAGGCAGAGCCACACACTCACTCCAGATGACTGCAGTAGAAAACAAAATCAACATCGCTGTCCTGGCCCCTCAGCGTTCAGAGCCCCCCCCCCCCCCCCCCGCCGGGGGGGGGTGATGTCACCCTGTCTTCCCTTGGGACAATTAAGAGCTCACTCACCCACACCAGGCATGCTTTTTTGGCCTTCCCTTTGCTCATCTAAATTCAACTTTCTTCTTTCTCCTTCTCAACCTTGAAGGCCTCCTTACTAAGTCTGAGCAGTTAGCACTCAGACGAATGCTTATCACGTCGGGAGGGAGCATTTAAAGTATTTACCTTTGGTCACAGAGAAGGATGAAGGGAAGCGCTATGCTTGCATTGCTAACGTCCAGTTCAGCAGCATCCTGGGCATATAATAAAAGCCTCAAAAATATTACACGAATGAACGAATGCACAGGAAGCATCGCCCCCTCTAAGGAAAACTGGGTTTTTATCAGATCCGTCAGGCCAGCTCTAAGACACCTAAGAAGAAATGTAACCTAAAAATACCACCTTTCGGCCCTCCACAGACGGCGGCCCTGGAGACTTGCCGCTCCCGGAGCCTCTGCTGAAAACCTGCTCCCTGCCTGATGGTGCCAGACTCTTCTAGGTGAGGCCAAAGACGGAGCCTGGCTGGAGGGAATACAGTGCTGTGCCTTTAACGGGGCGTGCCTGTAGTTTGCCGCAGTCTACCGCAGTGAGATGCGGACAGGGAGGGCCCGGGCTGAGCCCAGTGCCCGGAGGGGACACCCCTGACAGCATCAGCAGGGCCACCCTGAGCCTCGTGGGCACTGGCTGTCCCACAGGCTCCTCGGGACTACAGATGAACGCATGGGCGGGGTATAGGGCAATCCCTGCTTTCCCCAAACAAGGCTCCAGCCATTAAACCATTAATTACAGGCCAAATGCCAAAGGGGACCAAGTGATTTCTAAAGCTTAGGTCACAGCTACTTTCAGATCTGCAGAGCATCGTGCCTTGACAGAATTTTGCAAGCCTGAGCCCTGAATTCAAATGGGATGCTTCATTGATTTTTTTTTTTTCACACTTTGGGAAGATTTTCTTCTCTGCTTGTGGCTGCTTTGTGAGGGTTGACTGAGCCTTTTTATAGCAAAAACTTCACTCGTTTAAAGAATCTGACTCTTTTCAAGATTGGAAGATGCAGGAACCTTCTAGAAACAGGTTCTTAATCACGCTGTCACTGGCATGCTAGCTGTGGTTCCAGCACAACCTGTGTGCCCTTGGAGGCTTTGCCTGGCTCCTCACTTGATTGGTCTTGCTCACGTTCTTTATACAAGATATCCCCCCTCTCAAGAGCCTGCTGTTACGTAAAGATATATGGAACACAGCACCAATTAAGTGTCTTTCCTCCCTTCTGTGAACTTCCCACACCTCCCAGCTCTAAGATGACAAGCCCAATTAAGCAATTTAAAATAGGTCTCTACGATAGCCCCATGTAGGCTGTTATATATCACTTTACTGCATATTACACCCTGAGAGAAATGGCCAAAAAAGGAAACAGCGATATTAATATGTCCCTGTTCCCACTGGCTCATAAGTTAGCTAGTAGAGCAATCATCACAGAAGAGCTAAGTGTTCCAGTCCATTTTGGGATGCTCTGACATATATTTCCCTCCTACTTGTCCCTCTGTGACAGAAACAGAACATTAGGCAGAGAGGGGAAAGGGGAGGGTCGCGCAGACACGAGCTTTACTGGAGGATTTACCTTCAGACGATTCATCCCACAAGAGGCTAGGTAGAGCGCCCTTAAAATAGAGGCAAGAGAACAAGGGGCTTAAGATGTTTGCACATATGTACGTATCGTACATATACAATATTGGCACAAACCGTTGTCAGTGCTTCTCTTTTCACTTAGATTTACTATTTGGAGGCTCCTGCCACCTTATGGTCAAATCACACCATGACAACGCACAAAGCAGGGAGCGGGCTGTCCTAAAGCCTGGTGGGCTTCTCTCTCGGACCAAAACTATTGCGATTTTGACACTGTGTTCACATGCCGAATGCTTTGAGAAAGTACATTTGAGGATGTTTTTCCAAGTCCGTTGAGAAGAGACTACTGATTCCTCAGGACTTTATAATAAAAAAAAAAAGTAGAAAGAGTGCTCAGATCATCAGGAAAATTAGATTCAGGTTTTATCTTTGCCATTAACCAGATGTTGAGAAGTTTAAACACTCTCAGTTCACATACCTGAGAGAAAGAGCGCAAATCAAGATAACGTCTACTCTTTCTTTAAACGGGGTTGGAAAGAGTATATCGGGAGGCTCGTATATTCATGCGCTGCATATTACACACAGAGGAATGTGCAAGGAAAAGAACAAAGACATTAAGATCATGCAAGGTACGAAGATATCGTAGACATAGCTTACCCAGGTTATGCTCTATTTTTTTAAGTTTATTTATTTATTTTGAGAGAGGGAGAGAGAGAAACCCCTCTGAACTGTCAGCTCAGAACCCGACGTGGGACTCAAACCCATGAACCGTGAGATCACGACCTGAGCCGAAATCAAGAGTCAGACACGTAACCGACTGAGCCACCGAGGCGCCCCAAGGTCAGGCTCTATTTTAACTTGGAGACGATCATACCATCATACGTGTGATTGCCTACAATTTCACGGGATCAATAATGATTATTACAACGTATCATAAAAACTATATCCTGGGGCGCCTGGGTGGCGCAGTCGGTTAAGCGTCCGACTTCAGCCAGGTCACGATCTCGCGGTCCGTGAGTTCGAGCCCCGCGTCAGGCTCTGGGCTGATGGCTCAGAGCCTGGAGCCTGTTTCCGATTCTGTGTCTCCCTCTCTCTCTGCCCCTCCCCCGTTCATGCTCTGTCTCTCTCTGTCCCAAAAATAAATAAACGTTGAAAAAAAAAATTAAAAAAAAAAAAAACTATATCCATACTGAATATAATCAAATTTTGGCAGTAAAAGTAACAAGTACCAAAAGTAAAAGTTGTCCAATGTATTGTCTATCATCTTTGGAACTAAGATTGTTTTGATTCTTTGTTGTTGTTTTTTTATATGTCTCCTGAATCAGAAATACAGTGTGGTGCAAATAACCTTCTTTTCTACACCTTCTCTCGCAAATTACCATGGATTTATGACGTGGTTGTAAACTGGCAGGTAGGAAAGGAACTCATACCTGAGCGCCTTCTGTATGCTGGACCCCGGGTGGATGTTTTCAGGTACATCTTCTCTTTTCGCATCCCAAAACCCTGATAAGAGAGTCCTTGTGTCCTTGTTGTTACAGAGGGGAAATGCAAGGGTGGGGGGGTATATAGCTCAGGGGTAGAGCATTTGACGACAGAGGGGAAATGGAGACTCAAAGTGGTTGTGTGATTCAATTGGTTAAATATCTAGCGAGTGTACGTCCGGGATTTGAACTTCAGACTTGGTGGCAGGTGGGGAACTATGTAATTATGGGATTTTAGCTGTTGTATAATGGTCAGACTCAATATGTATTACTCATTCAATATGAGGAGTTAAAAGCACCTGGCTCATAAATGCTCAAAAGTACAACACACACACACACACACACACACACACGCACACACGCACGCAATAAAAGCAACTCACCTCTCCAAGGTATATATATGAATAAGAATTTCACAGGCTCATCAGATGTGCCTAGGAAGGGGCACAGGGGATACCACGGGTTGGCTAATGCTTCCGCTGAACCTGGTGAGAGCGGACCCCAGCCCTGGCTTTGGGATGAAGAACCCTTTAGATGGAAGTTAGAAAGGGACTTGGACTTCACCAGCCCTTGAGACACGGCGGCGACACCCAGGACTGTCACAGCAGTTGGGAACGCTTTGCTCTGAATATTCCTTGACATCTCAGGAGTTAAGTCTGGTTGATGGTCAGTAGCCAGAGCAGCCCAGCTAAGGCCTCTTCCCCCACCACCTCCGCACCTCCCACTGCTCCCAAGCCTTCAGAGGTCATATTCCCCCACACCACTTACTTTATCTGATCAAAATAGACACCCACAGCCCACGGAAAGAGCACAAACGTGAACTCAGAAATGCAAAACTACCCAGAAGGGGAGGCATACGTGCGGTGCCCTTGGCATTCACTGCGGCCTGTTCGGGGAGACGGGCAAGACATCTGCCTCCACCGTCCTTTGAATTTCATTTTCAAAGGCAGTTCGGGCAAGTGACAATTGAAATCTGTTTGTCGCCAGACAGGATGACACTGTTGTAGGGCATAAACCGGGTTATCTGAAGGTTGTGATGGATAAGGAAATGCATTCTCCTGCTGACAGGAGGGAAAGCTGCTTCCAAGTCTGCAGTGATTACAGACAGCTAGAGCCTTTTTTTTCTTTCTTTCTTTCCTGAGCATGATGGAGGAGATGGCCAGACGTGGGAGACCACCCTTCAAACTCAGGAATCCTTGGCCATTGCCAAGGTCAGGCTCCCGTCTCTTCCTCTCCTTACTTACTCCTGCAAGGAGAGTGGTCCCCAGCCTCAGCTGCTACCTCTAACTGAGGCAGGGGAGACCTGTCCATCTCGCTCACCCAGGGAGGCCACTGCTTACGCTGTGCCACAGCATGAGAGCCACAGAGAAGGAGCTCACACCGTGCTCCTTCACTGCAGCTTTGCCTGCAGGGCTGAAAGGGGCTAAGATTGAATCAAGCTTCTCAGGTTCGAGAGAGGAAGGGGGAGGCAGGGTTCCCCCCACCCCCATTAGATGTTGCTGTTTCTGGTAGCAACCCCCACGGTGTTTGGGTCTCAGCCTGGTAGATGGAAGGATCTGACGCTAATACGATGAGGTCCTAGATTTTAAAGGAGGGGAAAGTGGGACTTCCGCCCGCCCCACGCACATGCCTAGGAATGGAAAGAAAGCACTCTCCAAGAGACCAGCCCTCCCTGAACCCATACTAAAGTGCACACATAAGTCACAGCCCAGTTTTAATCTCTCTCTCTCTCTCTCTCTCTCTCAGCATTCTGGTGAAGCCCATCTCATAATAACATTCTCAATCCCATAAAATAATAGGAAGCCAATGATATTGAAAATCAGTTCTAAGATTCTTTGGTTTAGAGTATAATTGTGGTCTAATGACTTCAGAAATAACTTCTGCCTTCCCACTAAGACTATAAGTCATTTTAGATCAGCGACTGCCTTTTTTATTTTCCTAAAACTCCTCTTCCCAGGACTCCTCCAATACTCTCTCCCCAAGCATAGTATACTGCTTATATATGTTCTCAATAAAGGCATGTTTCTCCTTCATGGGATATAAACTCATACGTTAAAAAAATGTAACTTAACATACTTAATATTCTCACTAGTCATTTCTTATCCTCTCCTGGTGGGGGAAAATAAAACTTCACCCCTTAATTAAATAAGTGAATATGAATAAAAACATCACGAGGGTTTTATCATTGAGAAATCTGTGCTAAGTTACGAGGTTGCCTCTGGTTACGTGTTAGGATTTTTCGGCTAGTGCTCTCTGAGTTTGTCGACTTTGTCCAGAGCTTTTCTGCCAAAGGAGCTGAGGTTATTCTGTGCTCAAAGTTGGAAGAGGTCACATGCTGAAATGGTTGAGGGCTCATTCATGGAATCACTGCTTACCCCACACCCTGGCAGATGACACAGTACAGAGTTTGCTGAGAAGCTCGTACACGTTCAGGATTTGCTGACTTGGGCAGGCCAGTTGTGAGAGACATATCTGCTGCTGAGAGGTTCACCGGATAAGTAACCTTAGCAATTATTCATTAGCTCAGAAGGCATTCAAATTATATATTGATCTTGGAAAGAGCTAGCTCCTGGGTGACAAGCTTTGTTCTGGGCATTTTGTGTTGTCCTCCGTAACCTTCATCTCAAGCCTGTGAATAGTTACTATTATTTCTATCTCTAGGAGAAATGGGGAGACTCAGAAGTCAGATTGGTAGAATAGAGATTGATGTTTCCATAGAGGAAAAAAATAACAATTTTTTTCTCTACCCTTCTGAGCTATTTGCTGAGACCCCTACAATAAAAGGCAGAGTAACAAAAGAAAAACGAACAGAAGTTTATTAATATGTATACCTCAGGTATAGATAGGAGATACCCAAGGAAATATGAATAACTCAGATAATTGGCTTAGATCTCTGCCTTAAATACTATCTTCAACTGCAAATAAAGAAAGGGTTTTTACTGGAAAAAAACATGGTAAACAAAGGTAAGGGTTGTTATGCAGATTTCAGTCCAGAGCCTTTTCCATTGACAAGATTCTTTTGTGATTTAGTCATCCTTCTCTTCCTGATACAGAGAAGGAGGTACCCTTGCCAATACAGATCTCCTTATAAATATAAATTTCCCTTACAAAAGGGTAACTTCTATTCTATTTTCAGAGCTTCTCCTATGACTACTGTTTCCCAGAATAATCAACTCAAATAACCCTAATGCCAAAGAGTCATGTTTTGGGGTGACATACTCTGCTATTCATCATTTAAAACCCAGGTCTGCCTAAGAGAAAGAATTTGACAAAATACAGCATCCTTTCTTGATAAAAACCCTCAAGAAAGTAGGGACAGAAGGAGCATACCTCGAGATCATAAAAGCCATATAAGAATGACCCAACGCTAATATCATCCTCAATGGGGAAAAACTGAGAGCTTTCCCCCTAAGGTCAGGAACAAGACAGGGATGTCCACTCTCGCCACTGTTATTCAACATAGTATTGGAAGTCTTAGCCTCTGCAATCAGACAACACAAAGAAATAAAAGGCATCCAAATCGGCCAGGAGGAGGTCAAACTTTCACTCTTCGCAGATGAAATCCACTTTCGCAGATGGAAAACCCAAAAGATTTCACCAAAAAACTGCTAGGCACCAAAGTTGCAGCATATAAAATCAACGCACAGAAATCGGTTGCATTCTTAGGGGGCCCTGGGTGGCTCGAGTCGGTTAAGCGTCCAACTTTGGCTCAGGTCACGATTTCATGGCTTGTGAGTTCAAGCCCCGTGTCAGGCTCTGGGCTGATAGCCCAGCTTGTTTCAGATTCTGTGTCTCCCTCTCTCTTCGCCTCCCCTGTTCACACTCTGTCTCTGTCTCTCTCAAAAATAAATAAACATTAAAAACAAAATTTTTTTAAAAAGAAATCGGTTGCATTCCTATACAACAACAATGAAGCAACAGAAAGAGAAATCAAGGAATCAATCCCATCTACAGTTGCACAAAAAAACCATAAAATACCTAGGAATAAATCTAACCAAAGAGGTGAAAAATCTATACACTGAAAACTATGGAAAGCTTATGAAAGAAATTGAAGAAGACACAAAAAAAAAAAAAAGGAAAAAGATCCCATGCTCCTGGATAGGAAGAACAAATATTGTTAAAATGTCGATACTACCCAAAGCAATCTGCATATTCAATGCAATCCCTATCAAAGTAACACCAGCATTCTTCAAGAGCTAGAACAAATAATCCTAAAATTTGTCTGGAACCAGAAAAGACCCCGAATAGCCAAAGCGATCTCGAAAAAGAAAACCAAAGCAGGAGGCATCACAATCCCAGACTTCAAGCTATACTACAAAGCTGTAATCATGAAGACAGTATGGTACTGGCACAAGAACAGACGCTCAGATCAATGGAACAGAATAGAAAACCCAGAAATGGACCCACAAACCTACGGCCAACTAATCTTTGACAAAGCAGGAAAGAATATCCAATGGAATAAAGATTGTCTCTTCAGCAAGTGGTGCTGGGAAAACTGGACAGTGACATGCAGAAGAATGAACCTGGGCCACTTTCTTACACCATACACAAAAATAAACTCAAAATGGATGAAAGACCT
Organism: Leopardus geoffroyi; assembly: GCF_018350155.1. Lineage (NCBI taxonomy): Eukaryota > Metazoa > Chordata > Mammalia > Carnivora > Felidae > Leopardus > Leopardus geoffroyi. The sequence goes on along the minus strand of NC_059327.1, from coordinate 32,673,817 downwards.
AAGCGTAAGACAGGAAGCCATCAAAATCTTCGAGGAGAAAGCAGACAAAAACCTCTTTGATCTTGGCTGCAACAACTTCTTACTCAACGTGTCTCCGGAGGCAAGGGAAACAAAAGCAAAAATGAACTACTGGGACCTCACCAAAATAAAAAGCTTCTGCACAGCGAAGGAAACAATCAGCAAAACTAAAAGGCAACCGACAGAATGGGAGAAGATATTTGCAAATGACATATCACATAAAGGGTTAGTATCCAAAATCTATAAAGAACTTATCAAACTCAACACCCAAAAAACAAATAATCCAGTGAAGAAGTGGGCAAAAGACATGAACAGACCCTTCTCCATGGAAGACATCCAGATGGCCAACCGACGCATGAAAAAATGCTCAACATCACTCATCATCAGGGAAATGCAACTCATAACCATAATGAGATACCACTTTTCACCTGTCAGAATGGTTAACATTAACAACTCAGGCAACAACAGATGTTGGCGAGGATGTGGAGAAAGAGGATCTCTGTTGCATTGTTGGTGGCAATGCAAGCTGGTGCAGCCACTCTGGAAAACAGTATGGAGGTTCCTCAAAAACTCAAAATAGAACCACCCTACGACCCAGCAATTGCACTACTAGGCATTTATCCAAGGGATACAGGTGTGCTGTTTCAAAGGGACACATGCACCCCCATGTTTATAGCAGCACCATCAACAATAGCCAAAGTATGGAAAGAGCCCAAATGTCCATCGATGGATGAATGGATAAAGAAGATGTGGTCTATATATACAATGGAGTATTACTCGGCAATCAAAAAGAATGAAATCTTGCCATTTGCAACTACGTGGATGGAACTAGAGGGTATTATGCTAAGTGAAATTAGTCGGAGAAAGACAAATATCATATGACTTCGCTCATATGAGGACTTTAAGAGACAAAACAGATGAACATAAGGGAAGGGAAACAAAAAGAATATAAAAACAGGGAGGGGGACAAAACAGAAGAGACTCCTAAATATGGAGAACAAACAGAGGGTTGCTGGAGGGGTTGTGGGAGGGGGGATGGGCTAAATGGGTAAGGGGCATTAAGGAATCTACTCCTGAAATCATTGTGGCACTATATGTAACTAATTTGGATGTAAATTTTGAAAAATAAAAAATAAAATTTAAAAAAAGAGATTAAGACACAGATTGAAATTTAAAAACAAAACCAAAAACAAAACCCCAGGTCTGCCTGAACTCCAAAGCCCACACAGTTCCTTTGTGTCTGACAGAGAGGAGAAAATGTGCCAGAGCAAGGGTGGAGGGAAGAGGACAGGGGCTTAGGGTGAGGGGGTTGCTGGTACCTCTGTAGCCAGTACAGAGGTCCCTTGTATGTGATGAGTGTTCAATACGTGCCCATTTAATGGGGAGGGTGGTGTATTTTATTTCTATATTTTAGGGTATAAAACGGAAAGGGTAGCTTGAGTCCCATTCACAGGATTGAGAAAGGCTTTTGAAATGCCCAAATGAGCCTCAGATTTTGTTCTCAAGTTTATAAGAAGCCATTATCGGTCATTTATAAAGGGTGATATTATCAAGATTAATGTGAGTGCCACAGGGATGGAATGAGAAAGATATTAGAGACAGAGAGTACTGCTAGGACAAGAATTTTTGACTTCAGGGGTTCTGTGAACCTTCTGATATTACACTCAAAATCTTGCATGCATGCATGCGCACAATTACATTTTGGGGGGGGGGGGCGGGGAATGATTCACAAATTCCAATGAAATCTCCAAGGAGTCTATGCACACAATAAAGTTTATGGACCACAAGATAAAAGCCTAGACTGATAGGACAGTGGCAGAAATACAAAGAAGATGATCAATACAAATGCTTTTGGGAGTAAATTAACAGGACTTACAGATCTGTTGTTTATAGGCAATAAAGGAATGAAATGAATCAGAGATCATTCAAATTCACCTGTCTTGTAGTGCTATTTATCAGAAACGGGGAAAGAAGGAGAGGGTGTCAGGAACCTGCGGAATTTGCGATGACGAAGAAATATTCAAGAGGAACCTTTCATTTTGGGGAGAAAGCAGAAATGATTCTTGCTGAAGGTATAATTTCACAGTCATCTGTACAAAGGAGTCCATGGGGAATCTTGAAAACGAGATGCCTTCTGGGTAGGGAGGGACCAGGAGAGTATAGGATCCAAGGGCCGCTAGCGTTTGGGGATGGAAAAAATAATCAATAAGCGGATGCATTTGAGAGATCTACGGCGTTGCTGGCTACAAGAAAACACCCCCAAAACAACCTGGTGATGACACAAAGCTGAGTTAATTGGTAAGAAAGAACCTACTTAATCTTAGAGGGGTAGGATCAAGTTAGAATATATAGGAGATTTGGGGTTGGTGAAAGCTCTTTCAGCGCTGGGTCTCGTTAGGATAGATAAGAATCATGATATAAGATTTTAGAATTGGAGGACACCGAAAGGTGAGGGTTTTGAAGAAGCCTGTGCAGAAAATGCTTATCTGATGCTGTCAGTCGAAAAACGCCAATAGCCTGATGTCCATTAAGTTGGGTTTTTCGGGAAGTTCCCGGAATGAATAATAGAGTTACTTGCGACTTCCCTCTACTGGGCGAGAGTTTGCAGACTAGTGAAGCTCATTCACGAAGACAGTGGAAGAGTAAAGTCATGTTAACGATGACAGCCCAATGGTACAGTCACGTTCATGCAGACAACTTGTGTGGTGTAGACGGTTTTGAGTTTCAAAAATAGTGACTCACCAGCCAATCTAGTCAGGAGGAGATTGGTGGTGGTCTTTGGAGCCATAGAGTTTGCGTTGCTCAAGCATTTGTTTAAATTCCTTGTCTCCCTTCACAGCGCCCTCTTTCCCCGAGTTCCCGGCCGACATGGTCCAGCTTAGACCGATTGCCAATAATGTGCTCTATCATATAAGCTAAATCCCCGGGCAGAACGGAGCTACCAGATTGTTTTCAGCTATTCAATCATTGAGGTTTCAATTTGCATACTGTTTGAACACATTTGCAGTGCTAACTTCAAAACACCCCATTTGTGAATCAAAAGAACAACATTTTTTTTTTGCAGTCTGTGGCAATTCTTCTCAAACCAAACATTCAGTGCAAAAAAAAAAAAAAAAAAGTGGCAAGAGAGAATTTTAAATCACCACGGAGAGTAAGGAAGAGGAACCCTTTGCCTCCCGCATTCCAAACACTCATATGGCTCTGAAAAAAAACAGGATGAGGAAGGGAACAGACCGGTTCCTTTTCCCTGGTACCGGTGCCCACACCCTCGCGTGCAAACAGACCCTGAGTGGCAGAGAACTCGTGCCCTGAAAGCAGAAATCTCAGGAATCGTCACTCGTCTCCATTGCTACCCTGTGTTTGCATTTCGTCCTGGATAGAAGCAGAATGTGCCCGTCATTAGGTTGAGCAAATAGATCCCACCATCTGTGGTAATTACAACAACTGAAACCAAAAACTGCACCATGAGTCAGCTAAGAGGAATTCAGGGAAGTCAGGGCCTCTGCAGTTGATTTGGATGCACCTAACTCACGATCTTAGAGTGACATCTAGAGTTGACAAGGTAAAGACCAGATGTTCCCTGATCGGGGCACCCACATCAGGTTAATACTCGTAATGACTAGGGCTGGGTCACGTTACCTGTGTGCTACGTGAATTCTAGCCCACAACATCAGTGCGCAACAAATGGCACATTTTCTCCCCTAAATCCCGAATAATTTGATGTGAATTTCTGCTCTTCTCTCCTATTGTCCAGCTAGGGTGGTTTGTCCCATTAACATTAAGATGGTAGGGAGTTCCTGGAGATTGGGCTATTGAGAAGATTGCATTTTTCTTTGTAATATTACCGTGACATTTGCATGGAGATGATCAGTTGAACCTTTTGTGTTCTGTCCTTTCCTTTGTTCTTGGGGAGCCAGGAGCGCCTGAAGAATATCACACATATCCCACCTCAGTGGGGGGTCGTGGGGGTGCTGGCTTGTACTTGGCCCTCAGCTTGCCTCATCAGGAAGAATCCTGTTAGGTCACTCCAGCAAAGAAGTACCCGACCCTCTTAGTAATAATTCTCTACCACCTACCACCCCTGTTCCTTGTCCATAAATGCCCATTTTATCTTGTTGTGTTCAGAATTGAGTCCGATCTCTCTCCTCTGCTGCAAAACCCCGCTGCGGTGGTTCCTACACCTATCGTGATAGCCCTAAATAAAATCTGCCTTCTTGTTTTAACAAGCGGCAGAGTAATTTTCTCCTCAAGAGCACCCGGGAGACAAAAGTCACGGTGCGTACTTTTGGGGCACCTGTAACATCTCTGTACAGAAAACGTAGTTTTTGAGGCTCAAGTTCATCCTCAAAAAATTCTGCTGCATCACCTCCGTTCTTGTGCGGTCGGAATACTGGCACTGTATTGATCCTGTGAATAACAAGGGTCAAAGAAAAATTGCTGTGAGTCCCTGAGATGCCTCGGGGCTAGAAAACACTGAGATGTGTAAATGACTATGGAGCAAGAATCTGTGAGTATTTCTGCCTCCAGATAATGCAGTCAGTATCGAAATGAGCTTTCCTCATCTAGAAAATGCGGGTTTGGCCCTGGGGGCACACACTTCAGTCAATCATGAAGGCACCACCTGCAGGCACAGGCGTTACTTGGAAAAAGGGTTTATTTGTCTCCATCAAAGTTACCTGCCTCGTTTTCTTTCCTGACAGTTGGAACACGGTTCTCTGACATTGCAAGTCATCTTGCAAACCTGGAAAACAATGCATATGGCAAATGGGCCGTATCAGAACAGGGGCTTTCGAGGGCAGAAACCGGGAGGAAACGCTTTGCTTTCCGTGTCACTTCACCACCGCATAACCTAATCTTCTCTCACACCCAACGCCTCCTGACTTTTCCCTGTGTAACGAAATTACTTCTCTGGCAGAGAACTACAGAAACTTTGGCCAGCAAGATTACTAGAAATCAGTCATGCATTGGGCTAAAACTGATCTCGTGGATGCCTAGAGCTACAAAAGCAGTATCAGTTCTTGATACACTGGATTCTATTGTTTGCTAATTGCTACATGTGATCCGTTCATTCATCTCAAAGGATCATTTTTTTTTGTTGTTGTTGTTGTTATCGTATAGCATCCGCAATACCTACAGCAACACTGGATACATAAAAGGTGTTCAGTACTTGGGTGCCTGGGTGCCTTAGTAGATTGAGCATCAGACTCTTGATCTCAGCTCAGGTCTTGATCTCAGGGTCGTGAGTTCAAGCCCCAGGTGGGCTTCACACTGGGCTTGGAGCCTACTGAAAAAAAAAAAAAATACATAAATAAGGGACGCCTGGGTAGCTCAGTCAGTTGGGTGTCTGACTTCGGCTCAGGTCATGATCTCACAGTCCGTGGGTTCGAGCCCCGCATCGGGCTCTGTGCTGACAGCTCAGAGCCTGGAGCCTGCTTCAGATTCTGTGTCTCCCTTTCTCTCTGCCCTCTCCTGCTTGTGCTTTGTCCCTGTCTCTCTCTCTCTCAAAAATAAATAAACATTAAACATTTTTGAAAGAAAGAAAGAAAAAAGGTGTTCAGTACTTGTTGATTGGTAAGTCCCAAATTGGAAACATTGTACCTGTAAAGGAGAACCCCATAGAGCATATCCGTGCAAAAAAAAAAACAAAAAAAAACAAAAAAACAAAAAACAAACCCCTACTTTGTCTTCTGTTTTAACCAGAGCATTTGGCACAAAACTGGGTTTATAGATGCCTGGTTAATTGAATTTCTATCACGAGCCTACATGGAAACGAGAATGACAGTTCAGGTTTGTCAACACTTCCTGAGTGTTCTCTATTTCTTCGGAAAATTGGCTTGAGAAAAGGAAGTATCCATTTGTTGCTGTGTGTGTGTGTGTGTGTGTGTGTGTGTGTGTGTGTCAGGTTTTCCACCTTGAATTCCGAAGAAACAGGCTGTAAAAGAAAATGATGGAAATGAATTATGTCAATAGGCTTACCAACAGCCTCAGGAGGAAGATAAGTCACGCTGATGTGTGTGCTGTTCACAGAGAGTATGGCAGTAAGAAAGACTCATAAATAATCAGAAAAGAAAAAAACCATCCCCTTCACCTCCTTCATCAACAAACGAGAGTTGTCCCAAGTGTGTTCAGCACCCAGGATTGGCATGTTCTCTAATGTCCCTTATTCCTCCTTATCCATATACTCAGTAATTAGGATATAAATTCAGACGCTATAATAAAGACTCCACAATAAAATATGGCTTGAAAGAGATTATTTATTTCTCCCTGAGGTAGAACACCAGGGAGGCGCTCCACGGCAGGTAAAGTAGCCCATGAGAGTCCCATGAGAATATTCCTATCATATTTCTCTGCCATCCTCCACTCAGAAGAGGGACTGAAAATATGCCCCTTTGCTTTGAGGACATGACACAGAGATTTTTCACAGCAGTGCCTCGGGAATGCCGTTAACATTCTCACCTAGTACAAAGGAGGTTTGAAAAGCAGACTATTCTGGGCGGCTCTGTGCCCAGTTAAAATTCGGGAGTACTATCAAAGGGAACAGTGAGAATGGTTACTGAGGAATTGGCAATCTTGTTCATAGTACGTCTACTCTTAGATAATCTAGCTTTTTCTGCATGCATAGAACAGCGATTCTCAAATTGCTTTAGGAGGTGAAGCAGCTGGGAATCAGGGCCCAAACATGAAGATAAGTTGCTCAATACCAGTGTCTTCCCAATTGTCCTTCATGGAATATTAGTCCCACAAAATAAGTTGACAACGAGTATGGCGCTGGGGTCAATACCGTAACTCTATCCTTTCCCAGGGATGTGTGGCTACATTCTTACTTGATCGACTTTGAGAAAACAGCCTAACTGTATTTAATCTAGTATTGCCCAAATTTAATTTGGCTGACAATGTTTTCGCGTGAGCCAAAAATCCCACAGAATTAGCGTGCTGCAAAATACACATTGGAAGACAGATTTAATGTCACCCTCCGAACTAGAAGCAACTTTAGTAGCAGGCAATATGACTGCTAAATTATAATACTTTAAAAGTCACAACTAGAAGATCTTATGTTCCACAATAAAATAAGCCGTTAGCCCAAGAACGATTGGGTGGTTTTGAGTCTCTTGCTGAGTGTGTGTGTGTGTGTGTGTGTGTGTGTGCGCGCTCGCACGTTGCTTTTCCACTCATTTCATCCCACAAGGGTTGTAGGTACAAAAGCTTTCAGTAAAAATTTAAGAGGAGAGGCGCCTGGGTGGCGCAGTCGGTTAAGCGTCCGACTTCAGCCAGGTCACGATCTCGCGGTCCGGGAGTTCGAGCCCCGCGTCAGGCTCTGGGCTGATGGCTCAGAGCCTGGAGCCTGTTTCCGATTCTGTGTCTCCCACTCTCTCTGTCCCTCCCCCGTTCATGCTCTGTCTCTCTCTGTCCCCAAAATAAATAAATGTTAAAAAAAAAAAATTTAAGAGGAAAAACTTGCAAAAACTCTATTGATTCGTTAAAGTCTTCCAGGAATTGGGGAATGTCCCCATTAATGTGTGAATGAAATATCTAAGCCTATGTTAAAAAGTAGTCTCTCTATATAGCTTGAAAATCTATAGATTTTTTAAGACACAACTTCTGTTTTCAAACACATGTGACCTGGTTGGAGAGCAATGACTAACACACAACATATAACAAGTTTGCAAAAATTTTTCTCCTAGGTGCTGATATTTCACATTGGTACCTATTTCCAACTGGTACTCTTGCCTCTCAAAAAAAGTTTTAAATAAATAGCCACCCAGTTTGCTAACTCATTAGATAAAGACAGTAATTTAAATACTGATGACCCACATGACACCTACTAAGGACTCAGAATGTTTGCATGATCCTTGCATTAAGACATGGGCTCTCTCTCACAGTCTCTCTCTCTCTCTCTCGATGTGCCAAAAGCAGTATTTTCAAAAGTCAGATCACATGGGCCCTGACTCATTTCTGGTTTTGGAGATCTGTTGAGTCATTAAATGACCTAGTCGCTACAAAATGGTTAATCTGAGTGAATATTTACCGTATCTATAAAACAATTTGGGAGGTAACCAAGGTGAAATGGATAACCCGAGTTCTGACCCCCTTTGTTTCCTCATTTTACCTTTTGCTTTGGAGTGATGTCATACATTTCAACTCAGTCATCAAACAAGAATGATCCCCCCAATTCCCTTAGCCATGAACTTGAATGTCATCCAACACCATACCCCAGCCTTTAACAAGTACTGTTGATTCTTCCCACTAACCCTCTCAAACACACCCCCTTATCTGGAAACCCAAGTTCAGGTACCCATCATCTTTTCCTTCAACTCTGACAGTAGCTTCCTTTCAATCTCTTTGGCCTTAATCTTCACCTTGTCCAATTTATTCTCCAATGTAGATTACCCTTTGTAACACTTAAATCTTAAATTCCTTCTCAACATAAACTTTTGATTAACTATAGATCTCCTTCAATACGCAGAGGTTCTCAAATTTAGTAATGTTATGTCTTCTTTGAAGTGAAAAAAAATTCCATATGTATTAATTTCCAATTGCTGATGTAACAACTTAACCACCAATGTGACAGCTTAAAACAACACGAATGCACTATCTTCCAGCTCTGGAGACCAGAAGTCTGAAATTGGGGTTTACTGGGCTAAAATCAAGGTGTCTGTAGGGTTGTGTTCCTTCTAGAGTATCTAAGGGAGAATCCACATCCTTGCCTTTTCCAGCTTCCTAGAGGTGGCTGCAATCCTTGGCATAGGGCTCCTGTCTTCAAGATGAGGAATAGTCAGTTGAGTCTGTTTCATGCTGGGTCACATTCCCTTCTCTGACTCTGGCCCTCCTGCCCCCCTCTTTTACTTATCAGGATCTTGTGATTACACCGTGCCTACCCATATAATGCAGGATAATGTCCCCATAGCAAGATCTCTAATGTGATCACTTCTGCAAAGTCCCTTTTGTCACCTGTATGAGTTTGCTGAGGGCACCATAACAAAAAACCACGGACTGGGTGGCTTAAACCATAGCACCTCAACTGATCATTTTATTTTACTTTTTTTTTTTTTAATTTTTTTTTTTCAACGTTTATTTATTTTTGGAACAGAGAGAGACAGAGCATGAATGGGGGAGGGGCAGAGAGAGAGGGAGACACAGAATCGGAAACAGGCTCCAGGCTCTGAGCCATCAGCCCAGAGCCTGACGCGGGGCTCGAACTCACGGACCGAGAGATCGTGACCTGGCTGAAGTCGGACGCTTCACCGACTGCGCCACCCAGGCGCCCCTATTTTACTTTTTTTAATGTTTATTTCTTTATTTTTCAGAGAGAGAGACAGAGAGAGCACAAACAAGGGAAGGGCAGAGAGCATAGGATTTGCATGCAAGAGAAAGGGAAAGGGAAATCTAAACCTGAAAAAATGGGGTGCCTGGGTGGCTAGTTGGGTCTGACTCCGGCTCAGGTCACAGCCTCGCGGTTCATGAGTCCGAGCCCTGCATTGGACTCTGTGCTGACAGCTCAGAGCCTGGTGCCTACTTTAGATTCTCTCTCTCTCTCTCTCTCTCTCTTTTAGATTATCTCTCTCTCTCTTTTTCTCTCTCAAACTAAAAAGGTACAATCTCTTTTGGTCTCAGAAAATTGAAAACCAATGTAAATAATATGCAAAAAATAAGAATGACTTCTGGGGGTGATGTATCTTGATTGTGCCCCGTGGGTGTGTATACATATCAAAACTCAAATGATGCACTTTAACCGGGTCTAAGTTATTGTCTCTAAATTATTCCTCAATAAAGTGCTAACATATATGTTTATATCAATAACTTCAATTATTCAGGTATTTCAAAGCAATTGTTTTTATCCTAGCAAAACTTAATAAAAATAACTCCAGGGGACAAAAAGAATGCTACTGTGTCCATCAGCACTCTTCGGTGGGGAGTGACTGTAGCCCCAGGACGAGCTGGCTTGAGCAAAGGACTTTTATCGGCTCAGGGAAATAAAGAGTCACCTGAGGCACAGCTCGGTACAGGCTCAAGATCTGGTTTCTCTCCACCTTTGCTGCTTCAGTCTTAACTGAAAATGGACCAATTTACCAAAAGCCAATTTCCTCTTACTTGCTTCGGGCAGCCAGGAAGCAGACAGTGGAACTTTCTTTAAGGTGCTCTTCTGAATACGAAATGAAAACAAGTAAGCTACAATTAAACAGTTGGAAGAAGTAAGTCAATCTGGGAAAATGATTATTTAATGCCATGGCTAATTTGTGTCCCCTGAAACTTTATGTGTGGAAAACAAAACACTTAGGACCTCAGAACGTGACTCTATTTGGAGATGGGGCCTTTACAGAGGTGGTTAAGGTTAAAATGAAGTCACTAGGATGGGCCCTAATCCAATAGGGCTGGTGTCCTTATAAGAAGAGGTCCTAGATGGCTCAGGCTCTTGATTTCCACTCAGGTCATGGTCTCAAGTGCGTGAGTTTGAACTCCACGTCTGCAATGACAGCATAGAAACTGCTTGGGATTCTCTCTTGCCCTCTCTCTCTCTTTCTCTCTCTCTCTCTGTCCCTCCTCTACTCATGCTCTTTCTCTCGAAAAATAAATAAACAGGGGCACCTGGGTGGCTCAGTCAGTTAAGCATCTGACTCCTGGTTTCAGCTCAGGTCATGATCTCATGGTTTCATGAGTTCGAGCCCCACCTCAGGCTCTGCACTGACAGTGTGGAGCCTGCTTGGGATTCTCTCTCTCTCTCTCTTTCTGTCTCTCCCCCAATTTACACTGTCTCTGTCTCTCTCAAAAATTAATTAAAAAAATTTTTCAATAAATAAACATTAAAAAAAAAAGAAAAAAGAGGACATTAGGACACGGACACACTCAGAAGACCATGTGAAGACACAGAGAAAAGACAACCTTCTCCAAGCCAAGGAGAGAGGCCTCGGAAGAAACCAACCCTGTGGATACCTTGATCTCAGACTTCCAGCCTCCAAAAAGTAAATTTCTGTTGTTTAATCCACCCGGTCTGTGGTACTTAATTATGGTAGCCCTAGCACCCTAGCAAACGAATGCATTTAGCAAATTGACCATTTGGCCAATGCGTTGTCAGCATTCACCTTATTCCCAGATAGGGGTCTCCCCTCTGACATCAAGATGGCTGCCAAAGATCCTGGGCTACATACTTCCTGGTTCACAGCCTCATTCTAGCTCGTCCTGAGATTCACTCTGATGAAAGGGCCAAGACCACAGGCATCATGAAATAATACTTTACATTTAAATTAAAATTCTTTCTTTTTGTTTTTCGTTTGTACTCCCTTATTGGTGACCTCCCAGCCTACTCTGTAAGGAAAGTCAGCACTCCAGTTTCTGGTCTCCAAAAGAGGCTCATGGAGCCCACGGATCATAGTTGTGGAAACTGAAGCTTTGATTTTGCATGAGCCAAGCATTGTAGAAGAAAAGAATAAGGCTTTTTTCCCTCAAAGGCTAAGCTTGAAAGGAGCAAGGGCTCACACTTAATTCACTACACTCGACTGAATACAGAAATTCATGGAGTCACCCCACCCTGCCATGTGGGAAAAGATGAAGGTTTCCCTGGCCGGGAAGGCAGGGAGACAAAAAGAGAAAGAGGAGGGAGGAGACTAGAGCCTCCTGAACTGTGAGCATCATGTGGAGAGGTCTGGAGTCAACATCAAGGACGGCCAAACTCAGACAGGTGGACACCTTCAGTCTGTAGCACCGGGAGACTCAGGGGAGGTGTGTCAGCGACCAAAGCCAGTCCCAGCCATGGTAACTATGTGGGGCAATATTAGCAGGGCTATCCTTCTTCCGCCGGGCTGAGAAGCATTCTGACAACAGCGGCCCGTACAAGACCTGCCGATCGTCTAACAGAAGTGGCACCGTGTAGAGCTTCAGGTTTGGGCCAGCTTACTTTGGGAACAATGCCCATTTCAGAATCATTTTAATCCCCCCAAGATAGAGGGTCACGCCTGGACACTCAGGGAAGGCAGATGTGTTACGGAAGGGAAACTCCCGGAGTCTATACTTGGATGAGACTCCGTGTGGCTGGATACAGCCAGCGAGAGATCCCTACCTCGTCACCCTCACGCAGCCAGCGGAACCAGACTCCCTTACAAGTATACACCTCTACCCAGGTGGTACTGCGATGGACTAATCAACTTAGGACCGTTCTCAGAGTGGGGAGCAGGTCCCCCCAACTGCGTGGACCAAAGACTGAGAAACCCCCAGTGCAAAGGAGAGGCTGGGAGTGGAATGAGGTGAACTGCGACGTTAGCCGGAACGCAGCTTTAGGTAGCCAAAACAACAGTTACCCACTATACGCTGTAACGTCTTGTTCTCATACTTTAGATTTTACCAGAAGAGAGAAACATGTTTTTTCCCCCTTTCTTTCAAATTCACATACACTGCCCCGAAGCTCTTGACCTTTCTGCAATCTTTGGGAAATGGTTGTAGTCACAGTAGAGCACAGTAACTGCAGACCAAATAAGATGCCTCCCCAAACTGGATGACAAGGTCAGGACAGGTCAGTCTTAGAGGCATTATAGGAATTCAGACAGAGGAACGGAATTGGCCATTTGTGTGAATATTTCCAGTGGGTCGGCCCCATTAGGCGACATTTTGCAAATGTAGATAGGGTAACGGGTGTGCCTCCCACAGATCTCCAAAATACCAAGGGTGCCTGCCCCAAGTCTTGTCAAGAAGACACAGATAAGATACAGCATGGGTAGTGACTGGAAGAAGTCAAGAAGAGAGCTTAGAGGGTGCTAGTAACGTTCTGTTTTTGTGTGTGTGTGGGGGGGTGAAAGTTATCCAAATGGATTCAAGTTGAGAAAAACCATTGAGTTGTACGCTTACGATGCATGTTCTTTTCAGTACCTTAAAAAAAATGTATTTGTGTACTTTTTTTTTATTGAAGTAGAATTTATTTAATTATAATTTAGAATTGCAATTGAATAAAGTATAATTTATTTCATTACAATTAACATGCAGTGTTGTATTAGTTCCAGGTGTACAATACAGTGATTCAATAATTCTGAATGATTCAGTGCTCATCACAAAACGTGTCTTCTTGGGGCACCTGGGTGGCTCCGTTGGTTAAGTGTCCGACTTCAGCTCAGGTCATGATCTTATGGTTTGTAGGTTCAAGCCCAACATCGGGCTCTGCACTGACAGTGGGGAGCTGGCTTGGGATTCTCTCTCTCTTTCTCTCTCTGCCCCTCCTCCACTTCCTCTTTCTCTCAAAATAAATAAACTTAAATATATATATATATATATATTTTTTTTTTTTTTTTTAAAGGGTACTCTTGATCCCTTTTATCTATTTCACTCCTCTCCCCACCCACCCCTGTTTTGGTAACTGCCAGTTTGTTCTCTGTATTTAAGAATCTGATTTTTTGTTTGTTTCCTTTTTTCTGTGTTTATTCATTTGTTTCTTAAATTTCACATATGAGTGAAATCATGTGGCATTTTTTTTCCTGATTAACTTTTTTTTCATGTTTATTTATTTTTGAGAGAGACAGACAGAGCGCAAGTGCGGGAAGGCAGAGAGAGGGAAAAACAGAATCTGAAGGAGGCTCCAGGCTCTGAGTTGTCAGACAGAGCCCCATGCGGGGCTCAACTCACAGTGAGATCATGACTTGAGCCAAAGTCAGACACAACCAACTGAGCCACCCAGGTACCCCTCTGACTGGGCATTATGCCCTCTAGGTCCATCCATGTTGTTGCAAATGGCAAGATCCCATTCTATTTTATGGCTGAGGAATATTCTATTATATATTATATATACATATATAATGTATATTATATATATTATATATGTATATGTATACACACATATACCACATTTTCTTTATCAATTCATCTATGGATAGACAGTTGGGTTACTTCTATACCTTAGCTATTGTAAATAATGCTGAAATAAACATAGGGGTGCATACATCTCTTTCAACTAGTGTTTTTGTATTCTTTGGGTAAATACTTAGTAGTGGAATTACTAAATCATATGGTAATTCTACCTATAATATTTGAGGGCCTCCATACTGATTTCCACAGTGGCTATACAAATTTGCATTCCTACCAACAGTGCATGAGTGTTCCTTTTTTCTCCACATCCTTATAAACACTTATTGTTTCTTATGTTTTTGATTTTAGTCATTCTGAGTTATAAGGTGATATACCACTGTGGTTTCGATTTGCATTTCCCTGGTGATGAGTGATGTTGAACATTTTTCCACGTGTCTGTTGGCCATCTATATGTCTTCTTTGGAAAAATGTTTTTATTCAGATCCTCTGCCCATTTTCAATCGGATTATACAGGGTTTTTCGGACTGAGTTGTATAAATTCTTCACATATTTTGGATATCAACCTCTTATCAGATATATCATTTGTGAACATGTCCCATTCAGTAGGTTGTTTTCTTGTTTTGTTGATAGTTTCTTTTGCTATACTGTGCAAAGATTTTTTATTTTTGGTGTAGTCCCAATACTTTAATTTTTCTTTTGTTTCCCTTGCCTGAGGAGACATATCTAGAAAAATGTTTCTATGGTTGATATCAAAGAAATCACTGCCTACATTTTCTTGTAGAATTTTTATGGTTTCGGGTCTCACAAAAAAAATATTAAAGAGAGAAAAGCTAGGTAGACATGTTCTAAGGTGGGTTTTTTTGTGTATGTGTGTTTTTGTTTTTTGAGAGAGACAGAGAGAGGGAGAATCCCAAGCAGGCAGGCTCCACCCTGACTGATGTGGGGCTTGTTCTCACAACTGTGAGATCATGACCTGAGCCAAAATCAAGAGTTAGATGCTCAACCAACTGAGCCCCCCAGGTGCCCCATAGAGAGGCATATTCTTGTAAATAAGTTACAATCCAATGTCTAGTTTGAAGCAATTCTTCAACGATAGAAGGTGTTGGGCACTGGTAGGAAATATGGACGTATACTAATTTGGTAGAAGGACACTTTTAGTGTTTATCCAGGTCTTTGTATGGGACAACTAGACTGACCAATGGAGTGGTCTGGTTACAAACGGTGCTGTGTTCATACAAGCAAGAATGATTCCCTCAGTTTCTTCACAAGCAAGGAACATGTCCAGCTTCTGGATCAGGTGCCATGTGATCAGGTGCCATGCTTCCCTGCGGGCCTTGGGCAGGGTCCTAACCAGTTCCCCGGCACTTTGACACCAGTGAGGGGTTGACCCAAGTGTTGGGTGTAAGGCCTCCACACCCTGGTGCTCCGCTCAGGCCAGATGTGCCTCAGAACACAGACATTTTCTAATTTTAGAAAGAAAACACAGTGTTTATATTACATATTGAGTATGTAATACTTCCAGCAGAGTCTGGGGCAGAACCATGCAACTAAATGCACATTCTGTGGTGCAATTTATGAATATTCACTTGAAAGAAGATCCAAGGAGACTTGGGGTAGCCTCACGTTGGTTCATGAACGCTTTGCTCCCTAATAAGTACAAAAATGGGCTTTTATATTTTTTTAAAAGTTTATTTATTGAGAGAGAGAGAGAGAGCATGAGTGCATGTGCACATGAGTGGATGAGGGACAGAGAGAGAGGGAAAGAGAGAATCCCAAGCAGGCTCTGCACTGTCAGCGCTGAGCCCAATATGGGGCTTGAACTCGTGGACTGTGATATCATGACCTGAGCCAAAATCAAGAGTAGGACACTTAACCAATTGAGCTCCCCGGGAGCCCCCAAAAATTGGATTTTAAAAATTTGGGAATTACAGATTGCAGATAAAGGATCTAGACACACATTATCTTTCATCAGTAAATTAATGTTCTGGGTTTACCAATTTCTTATAACTGTAATTAGCACGAATACATTTCTGAGTTGGATATACTCCTGCCCCCACCCACAGCTAAGCTGGTAAAAATGAAATCCCTTGAGGCGTGCCTGGGTGGCCTGGTTGGTTAAGCATCCTACTCTTGATTTCAGCTCAGGGGACGAATTCACAGTTCCTGAGATCGAGCCCCACACTGGGCTGCACACTGTTCCAGCATGGAACCTACTTGGGATTCTCCCTCTTCCTCTCTCTCTCTGCCCCTCCCCCGACTCATGCTCTACATAAATAAACAAATAAAACTTAAAAAAAATGAAGTAACTTGAACCCACGTAAAATGCTGGACCACATGGAGTGCCCTTCCCCAACAAGTGGCTGTCCTGGGAGGGGTGGGTGACAATGGCCTGCCAGAACTTTCTCTCCAGATTAACACAAGGAAGCAACACTCATTTGATAACATGCCCTCGTCTAAGACTTTTACCTCCTCCTGGAAAATCTCCTAGGAGACATCAATGGTCAAGTGAATATTTGCCTAGAGGAAAAATTATTCAATTCAATACATTAAGAAAAGGACTTGACTACATATGTCAGTTCTGTGTTATTTTAACCTACACAATTCTACTCCTCAAATTGTGATAAGGTGCCCTGACAGATCAAGCTGACTTTTTCTGAAACATGCAAATTTACAACTGGAAGCAGTTTTTCTGCCCTTTAGTTTGGGGAACAGTTGGGAAGTCAGTTTGGAGGGCTTTCTGGCTAAGAGGAAGAAGTGAAGCCTAGTTCTCGCTCGGGAAGATAGAGTCTGGGGAAACACCCCATTTTCACGTGTGGACAACTGCATTTCTGCCAAGTATCATCAGGCTGGTCGGGAGGAGGCCCTGAAATGGGGAGTGCTGATTTCCCTCCCTTTAGGCCGTGGAAAGAAAATGAGCCCGAAGACGTAGACGCCATCAAGGCAATCCTTTGGGAGAAGGGAGCCGGTCACAGCTCAGGGTGCCTGGCCAAGAGCTGAGGATACGGCTGGCCAGGAGAAACCCCAGAGGACAAACATAGCCTGAGAACTCCATCAGCAACGCTGTCCGTTTAAGGTTATTTGGGTTTGTTTTTTTTTTTATTTGGTTTTGGTTTTTTGAGCTCAGCCATGCCCTTTAGCTAAATCTGTGCAAAGTTTTGTTACACATTTGGGAGGAGAGCACTGAATCTGCAAGGGGAATTAATACAACCAGAAGGTACTAAGGCCGAGACAGTGTGGGCGAGAGAGGCCAGGTGGCTGTAGTACAGCCCATCCTATTTATTGACTGGACCACACAGCCAACGGCCTGCAGGGAATATTCAAAGGAAGGGTGGACCCGTTAGTAAAATAAAAAATGGAGACTGGGTACTCACTGCAACGTGGGTGATAGCACATAAATTGAAAGAACAGGGAGGCTCACAGAAGAAGAGGTTTAACTCGTGCCTGGAGACACAAGACGAGCGCAGTGTGACGTCCACAGGGAGGACCAGACTGCACGACCCCCGAGACCGATTTCAAATCTGCCATAACCACTGAATGGCTCTGTAACTTGGGAGATTCCTGGAGGACTCCCAAAGCAGGCTTCCCCGTCTAGTATATTTATTTACCAGTTCTGCTCCATGGGCTCCTGTAAAGGCTAAGTCAGATTGTTTGTGTAAGGTTTTTAGAAAATACCCAATAAATTATTACTATTGATATAATATATAAATATATGAGTGTAAGACATCACATAATAATACTGATTAGTTGTTCATCTGTATTATCACTTATATTCTAACTAAGGCTTGTGAACAGTTTCCTTAGTAATGGAAAATTTGGAGATATATATATATGTGTGTGTGTGTGTATATATATATATATATATATATACATTATATATATATATATTATATGTATATATATATACATTAATGTATATATATACATTATATATAATCATATAATAATATATACATTATTATATATATATATATATATATTATATATAGATCTGTTGTAAATGATATAATTCTCCTGCAGAGTATGGAGTCAGTATTTCAAAATAATTCCGTGCTGTCCTCATCAAGTCTCCGCAGAAAGAGCATTTCAAAAATCCGTCAGAGTACCAAAAAAGTACAACTCTGAGGAAGCAAGTGCTGATGGCCATGTAACGATGTGGTGACTTTCTAACACTGGGTTGACAGTAGAATGAAGAACAATCACGA
Organism: Leopardus geoffroyi; assembly: GCF_018350155.1. Lineage (NCBI taxonomy): Eukaryota > Metazoa > Chordata > Mammalia > Carnivora > Felidae > Leopardus > Leopardus geoffroyi. The sequence continues at coordinate 32,655,815 of NC_059327.1, read as the reverse complement.
TGGAAAGCTATCCAGTAACATGACCCAGCCCTTCCACCCCGAGGTATAGATCTTCTAGGAACACTCATTCAGGCAACAAGGAGACCTATATGGGAGTCCTGACTGAAGCAGTTTCTAATAGGGGAAAACAAACCAAAACAAAACCCTGAAAATAACCATTGTCCATTAGTGGAAGAATGAATAAATAAATCGAGTTGTAGATAAACAAGAGTATATTACTCAGAGGTTAAAATAATAAAAACACAACAACACACAGGGAAAGCAAGTTGCGCGAGGATATGTACCGTAAAATGCTACTTTGCAAAGTATATTTAGGAAGAATTTATAAATATTCAAGGAAATAATATATTGCTTAAGGAAAATTAAATACTTGGTTAAATAAAGTATAAAAACATACATTCCAGGGGGAGACCGGTTGGTGAAGGCTATACGGTGGTGGTAGTGGTGAGGGTTCAAGTGTAAGTGTAATGTTCTTTTTCTTTTTTTTTTTTTAAGATTTTATTTATTTATTTTTTTTAATTTTTTTTTTCAATGTTTATTTATTTTTGGGACAGAGAGAGACAGAGCATGAACGGGGGAGGGGCAGAGAGAGAGGGAGACACAGAATCGGAAACAGGCTCCAGGCTCTGAGCCATCAGCCCAGAGCCTGACGCGGGGCTCGAACTCACGGACCGCGAGATCGTGACCTGGCTGAAGTCGGACGCTTAACCGACTGCGCCACCCAGGCGCCCCTAAGATTTTATTTTTAAATAATCTTTATACCCAACATGGGGCTCAAACTCACAACCCCGAGATCAGAGTCGCATGCTCTATTGACTGAGCCAGCCAAGTGCCCTAATAATATTCCTTTTCTCTTCCTTTTTAAAGTTTATTTTTTAGTAGTCTCTACACCCAATGTGGGGCTTGAACTCACAACCCTCAGATCAAGAGTTGCATGCTCCTCTGACTGAGCCAGCCAGGTGCCCCGGTTCTTTTCCTATTAAAAGAAAAATGATCTGGGCACCTAGGTGGCTCAGTTGGTTAAGTGAACAACTCTTGGAGCACCTGGGTGGCTCAATCAGTTAAGATTAAGCATTCAACTTCAGCTCAGGTCATGATCATGGTGTGTGGGTTTGAGCCCCATGTTGAGCTCTGTGCTGACAGCTCAGAGCCTAGGGCCTGTTTTGGATTCTGTGTTTCCCTCTCTCTCTCTAGCCCTCCCCTACTTGTGCTCTGTCTGTTTCTCTCTCTCAAAAATAAATAAACATTAAAAAGAAAGCATACACCTCTTAATTTCACGTCAAGTCATGATCCCATGGTTCTTGAGATCAAGCCCAACATTGGGCTTGCGCTGACAAGGCAGAGCCTGCTTGGGATTCTCTCTCTCCCTCTCTCTGCCCCTTCCCACTCAAAATAAAGAAATAAAAATTTAAAAAATAATCTGAAGCGAATACAGTAAAAAGAGATTAAGATTTGACAAAGCTTTGTATTTGGGGATGATGTTGTTTACAATGTTATTCTCTCTAGTTTTCTGAAGTTTTGAAGTAGTTCACATTTTTTTTTAAATCTGGAATTCTAGGTTCCTATAGGAAAATAGGGGCCACCTAATTGAAATTTCTTCCCACACTCTCTAAAACCCATGAGAATGCACACACACACACACACACACACACACACACAGATAAAACCACCCATAATCAATCCCTTCAGCAAAACTAGGAGACAAAGTACATTAAAATTTTCAAGTGTGGGGGGACATAAATATCCAAAACCAACAGAGATAGCTACTGGATAAAAGAAAAGAGTTAGATGGGTGCTGCAGGGGAAAGAGGAGACACAGGTGATTTGATGTCCATGCGGAAAGCCAAGAAAATCAATGGCAAAACCAGTATGAACAATAAGAGAACTCAATAGCGTAGCTTGACATAAAATAAACATTACAAAAATCAATGGCTTTCATGTATACAATCTACAACCAATTAGCAGGTGTAATGAAAAAGAAAACATCATTTTAGCAGAAACAAAATAGAAATAAAACTCTTAGAAATAAGCTGAACAGGGGTGTCTGGGTGGCTCAGTCATTTAATCATCTGACTTTGGCTCAGGTCATGATCTCACAGTTCATGGGTTCGAGCCCTGCATCGGGCTCTGTGCTGACAGCCCAGAGCCTGGAGCCTGCTTCAGATTCTGTGTCTCCCTCTCTCTTTGCCCCTCCCCCATTCTCTCTCTCTCTCTCTCTCTCTCTTTCAAAAATAATCATTAAAATTTTTTTAAAAAAGAAAGAAACTGAACAAAAAATTTGTGAAAGCTATAGGAAGAAAACTTTCAATTTGCCACCAGTTAATGCATGAACTTACAATGATCCCGATAAGACAATATTTTTTCCTAGAGCTAGACAAATTGATTCTAAAGTGCCTCTGAAAAGATTGACAAGTAATAGAAGAAGGAACAGGTTGAAAAAGAAAAGCAGTGATGGAAGCTTGCCCGACAAGATAATGACATTCAGTAGAAAGCCTCTATAATTAAGACAATGTGGTGCTCATACACGAATAGCCAGACAATCCAACGGAACAGAATCAAAAATCTAGAAACAGTCCGAAGTACATGTAGAAGTTTTTTTATTACGACGGCGGCATCTTAAGTCACTGAAGAAAAGATGGACTTTCTACTAAAAGTAAACTGTTGGGACAACAGTTCAACCATTTGGAAAAGGTAGAATTGTGCGATACTTTAGGCATTGACCCAGGATAAACCGCAAATGAGTCAGAGATCTAAATGTTTTCAAAATGAAAAGTTAGGAACGATGAGAAATCTGGATGAATTCCTTTATGAGTGTAGAGAAAGCCTTTCTATAAATGACCCAAAACCTAGCAACTAAGAAAAGATTGGCAAATTTGGCCATATAATATTAAACCAAATTTTTTCTACATGGGACAATCCCATAAACAAAGTAAAAAAATGAATGACAAACTGATCAAAATGTTTAATATTTAATCTTCTTAAAAGCTCTTTCAAAAATAAAAGAGAAAAACCATTGAGAAAGATGGGTAAAGACAAAACAGATAATTCACAGGTCAACTGTTCTTAAGCATATGAAGAGAAACTCCTCTCATATAAAGAGATATAAAACTCAAAACCAACAGATGAGGGGAACGTGGCTGGCTCAATCAGTAGAGCATATGACTCTTGATCTCAGGGTCATGAGTTCAAGGCTCGCATTGGGCATAGAGCTTACTTTAAAAATAATTAAATAATAAAAAATAAAAAACTACACCAAGTGACAATCTCACACTTGTCAGACTAGAAAATTTCAAAAGCTTGACAACACATTTGGTGAGAAGATGGGGAAACAGACACTCTCATACCTTCCTGGTAGGGGTGCATAATAGTATGCCCTAGGTATGCACAGTGGTATGGAAAGGAATTTAGAATAGATAAAAACTACATACATTCCTATCCTTTAATGCAACAATCCAACTTCTAGGAATCTACCCTGAAGGTATATTTCCATAATTCTAAATAATATATGCACTAGTTTACTCTCTCTGCATTATTTGTTTTTTTATGGCGCCTCTAAAAATCACACACAAAGCTTAAACTATTGCCCAAAATTGATATGAGGTAACCGCTCACTAATTCTTAACCACTTAAGAAAATTCTAATATAACCAATCACTGCAAAGAATAGGCATTGCCTTCTAACTATATAAACTGCTTTTTAACAATATACTCCTGAGCCGCATTCCATGTTTTGGTTTGAGTGCTCCAAGTTTTCAAACTGTCCTTTTGGTGTGTGCACAATAAACTTTTACTAATTACTACTTCAGTGATTCATTGGTTTTATTTCTGCTGTTTATAAACTTTTGACATTTCATGGTGTCAGAAGTGGGATCCACACAGGACCCTCACGGGCTCTGAGGGCTGTGAGCAACCAAGTGCTGTATCCACAGAAGTCATTGAACTCATTGCTCAAAAATATAAAAATTAAATAAATAAAAATTTTAAAGACACAACAAAAAAGTACTCAACATCAAAAAATCATCCTAGATCACGTGAACTTAAAAAAATTTTTGGATTATTTTCTATATTTCTGAGAATTCTAAGAATACTTAATTGACATAAGCACTCTGTATTATTTCTAATGGCAAGATAGTGGAAGCCATCCAAATGTCCAAATAGGAGACTGGTTGAATAAATATAATCATACAATGGTATAATCTCCAGTAATTAGAAACAAACAAAAAAAAAAGAATGAATTTTTATGAACTAATTTGGACTCAGAGTAGCATTCAAAATCCCTAAAAAGACAAATAAATCTCCAGCCCCACTCCACTCTTGACCTTATCTCCTAGTACTTTCTCTCTAGCTTATTCGTCTGTGGGTTCCAGTGCTACATCAATGGCGGGCACACTGCTACCTTTGGTTGCTTACACTTGAAAGCCTCTCGCCAACGTTCTCATGGCTTCTCCTTTACTTCTCTCAGGACTTACTCAACTGTCACCTTTTCAGTGAGACACTCACTAGCTGCCCTATCCAAAGTTGCACTCTCCTGACACTTCTTGCTTTCTCCATGATAAATATTTTTCATTAGCATTTATCACTAGTATATTCTGTATTTTACCTATTTAGTTTTATTATCCATATCTTGCGTGGGAATATAATTCCATAAATTCATAAGGGCAGAGATTTTTTCATCTATTTTTTTTTTTACACCTTAATTCCCCTGTACTTAAGAGAATGTCTGGCACTCAACAAATATTTATGCAATGAATGAATGGATCTTTCTGTTTTTCTGGTATTACTTATTCCCTTTGTTTTCTCCAGTTTCTCTTTCTGAAATTTCCATTAGTCGGAAATTAGATCTAGATGGATCCTCTAAGTTAATATTTCTCTAATACTTTCCCCTGCCCCGAAACTAGACAGACTAGGACTGCCTAATATTTTCTCTTTTAAGTTAGCTCTATGCCCGATGTGGGGCTTGAACTCACAACGCCAAGATCAAGAGTCACATGCTCCACCAACTAAGCAGCCAGTCACCCCTTCTCTATTACTTTCAAGTTTCTTGTCTTTGTTCCTTACTATTAATTTTTTATTGCAGTAGCATATTTTTAAATTGTGACAGTGCCTAATTCCATTTTTTCATAGCGTATGGGTTTTTTTTTCCTTTGAGAATATTAATTATAAGCCTTTGATCCTTTCTGATTCTCTGCATTGTATCTGATCACTTAGAATCCCTTTCTCTGGGGCACCTGGGTGGCTCAGTCAGTTAAGTGTCAGGCTCTTGGTTTCAGCTCAGGTCATGATCTCAGGGTTCTTGAAATCAAGCCCTGCATTGGGATCCATGGTAAGCCCTCAGAGCCTGCTTGGAATCCTCTCGCTTTCTGCCACTTCCCCAGTCACACTCTTTCTCCCTCAAAAGAAGGAAGGAAGGAAGGAAGAGAGGGAGGGAAGGAGGGAGAGAGGGAGGAAGGAAGGAAGGAAGGAAGGAAGGGAGGGAGGGAGGGAGGAAGGAAGGAAGGAAGGAAGGAAAGAAAGAAAGAAAGAAAGAAAGAAAGAAAGAAAGAAAGAAAGAAAGAAAGAAGGAAAGAAAGAAAGAAAGAAAGAAAGAAAGAAAGAAAGAAAGAAAGAATCCCTTTCTCCATTTCTTTTGATCTCTACTTTTTCATCTTGGAGGCGACCCACAGCTATCCCTTTAGAGTGAGACACTGAAAACAGACTGGAAACTGGGCAGGGCTTGTGGACTCCTGGGTTCTGTTATCAGATGATTTGGAGAAGAACTAGCCATTTCATTTCATCGCCAAATGTTAACATCTGCTCTCTGGGGCTGTTCGTTTCCTCCGAAGAAGAATCCATGTATTCCCATCATCCCGAATTCTTGAAGTGAAGCAAGGAAAGGAATTTGGGGAGGACATCTTACCTTTGTTAGCAGATTTTTACTTAATTCACGTGTTTTTAACTGCTCCCTCTGCCATCCCTGTGTTTCTGATTCCCAAGTATCTACAGCAGATTTCTCTAGAGTCAAAACCTCCTCTTTCTTTCTTTTTTTTTTTTCAACGTTTATTTATTTATTTTTTTTTGGGACAGAGAGAGACAGAGCATGCACGGGGGAGGGGCAGAGAGAGAGGGAGACACAGAATCGGAAACAGGCTCCAGGCTCTGAGCCATCAGCCCAGAGCCTGACGCGGGGCTCGAACTCACAGACCGCGAGATCGTGACCTGGCTGAAGTCCGACGCTTAACCGACTGCGCCACCCAGGCGCCCCAGGGTTGTTCTATTTTTAACACTTTGAGGAACCTCCATTTTCCAGAGTGGCTGCACCAGTTTGCATTCCTATCAACAGCGCAAGAGGGTTCCCCCTTCTCTGCATCCTCATCAACATCTTTTGGTTCTTGTATTGTTGATTCTAGCCATTCTACAGGTGTGACGTTTTATTTATCATTTTAGAGGAGTTTTTTTTTTTTTTTTTTTTTTGGTGGGGGGGGGGGTTGGACATAAATGCAAGCTGTCAGTCCGTCAGTTTAAACTAAATGCTATTTAAACAAGATTTAAAATGTGGGCACCGTGACGGGGTGCCTGGGTGGTTCAGTCGGTTAAGCATTGGACTTTGGTTCAGGTCTTGAGTTTGATCCTGATGTCAGGCTCTGTGCTGACAGCTCAGAGCCTGGAGCCTGCTTCAAATTCTGTGTCTCCCTCCCTCCCTCACTGCCTTGCCCCCACTCACGCTCTGTCTATCTCTCAAAAATAATAAATCAACATTTAAAAAAAATAATAAATGAAACGTGGGCACCATGAGTGCAAATGTCGGGAAAATTCAGCCCTGGCCCTTTAGTTACTCCACACTAGGGGAACAGACTGACAAATTACAGTAGCCATGAAGTCAAGGGACCCAGTAACCGGATTCCAGTGTTTTATTTCTATTACTAGGATGCTTCCGTGGCTCAGTTTTTCTGCCGATAAATGGCTGGGATCTACATACGGTGGAATGCCATTCGACCCTAAAAAGGGACGAAATTCTGACACACGTTACAACATGGATGAATCTTGAAGGCAGTGAAATAAGCCAGGCACAAAAAGACAAATGCTATAGGACTCCTCTTACATGAGGCACCTTATAGAAAACAGAAGGCAGAATGGATGCCCATTGTGGGGAGCTGGGGGGGGGAGGAGAAAATTAGGAGTTACTGTTTAATGGATACGGTTTCTCCAGCTTGGGAAGAAGAAAATTTTCTGGTGTGGCTGGTGGTGACAGCTGCACAACAGTGTGAATGTATATAATGCCACCTGAGTGGCTCAGCTATTTAAGTATCTGACTCTTGATCTCAGCCCAGGTCTTGATGTCAGGGCCATGGTTTCGAGCCCTGAGCTGGGCTCCCTGCTGGGTGTGAAACCTACCTTAAGAAATTAATTAATTAAATGACTAAAATGATAAGTTTTATGTGTCATAAATAAAATAAGTGATAAACAGGGGCACCTGAGTGGCTCAGTCGGTTCAGCCACCAACTTCAGCTCAGGTCATGATCTCGCGGTTCGTGAGTTCGAGCCCCGCGTCAGGCTCTGTGCTGACAGCTCGGAGCCTGGAGCCTGCTTTGGATTCTGTGTCTCCCTCTCTCTCTGTCCCTCCCTTGCTCATGCTCTCTCTCTCTCAAAAATAAACATTAAAAAAATATTTAAAAAAATAAATGATAAATGAATAAAATAATAAATAATAAAGGAAATAACAATAATAAAATCATAACCTAGGGGTGCTGGATGGCTAAGTTGATTGAGTCACTCAGGTCATAATCCCAGGGTCATGGAATCGAGCCCCACGTAGGACTCTACACTGAATATAGAGCCTGCTTAAGATTCTCTCTCCCTCTGCCCTTCCCCTGCTCCTGCTCATGCACACGTACTCTCTCTCTTAAACAAATAGTGATGATGATGAGGGAGTGTGGGGCAAGCTGAGGGCAAAATACAGGCTGGCACACCCTTCCCCCATGTCGTAGAAGGTGTGTGACAGTCCTTGGACATTTCTGGCTACCCAAGAACAGAGGAAAAGGGTTTAAGTGCTTGCCGTGGTAATGTGGGAAACTAAGGCAAATGAAAAATCAAATTCCCTTACTGCCTACAGCCCATTGACAAGTCCTGGATACCAGCAGAGTAACCTCCCTCCCTCCCAGCTGCCTTGATAATGACACTTTGCTGGAGGCTAAAGAGAACTTTAGCTTAACATCATCCCAACCTTAAGGATCCTGTAAGTCTACTTCCTTTATCTCAACTCCCCCAAGATATATGCTGGCTCTCATACTCCAAGTTTATGGCCCCCCAATAAACATCTAAAGGGTCTCATGACCGAGGTTTTATTCATTGGTAATAAATGGCGTTTCCCTGGCAACAGCTAGCCTCTCAAGGTCCTGGAAACCTTGCTTCCAAAATTCCTTAAAGACTTACTCTATCCCTGACCCTCTCCCCACCTGGGGGCATATACTGAGTTACCTGTCACGACCCCAGTGTAGCTCTTCCTGCCCACCGGTCCTGTCCCCATGCTTTAATAAAATCACCTTTTCGCACCAAAGACGTCTTCAAAAATTCTTTCTTGGTCGTTGGCTCTGGGCCATCCCATCATCACCCCCAAAACTTCATCAATAATAATAATAATAATAATAATAACAGTAATAATTTTTAAATGATTGGGATATTTTTGATAGGACACATTAGACATTTTGAAGGGAATATTAAGCATCACTCTTGCTAATTATCATTGAAATTCCTCTTCTGTTAGGAGATGAATTGGCATGGTTCAATCACCCCTTTCACACACAGAAAAATAGAGAGAGCACTACAAATCCAAGCACCTCGGGCTAGGATGACAACCAGAGCATTTCTAGGTAGTCAGGAGGAAATGGAGACAGCGTGGCAAGAGATGGGAAGAGGGGAAGTCCAGAGCATGGCTTACTTTTTGCAGTCTTCTAGAACATGATGCATGAGACTGGATTAAATGTTTAGGGGGGAAAAAACCAGGCCAGTGAAAAAGAAAGTTGGCAAATTCCTTTCAAATTCACTCACTACCAAGCCTTCCTTCTTGATCCTAAAATCATAACATTTCTCTAGAAGAATCCGAATTGACCCAATCACAATGGGTTGTCATCGTTAGAGAGCTGAAGACCAGATGAACCATTCATATTGAGTGAACTTTTTGTTTTTTTAATGTTTATTTAGTTTTGAGAGCGTGTGCAAGATCACGAGTGGGGGAGGGGCAGAGAGAGCTGTCAGCGCAAAGCCCGATTTGGGGCTGGAACTCAGGAGCCCAGGTAAACTCACAAACACGTGAGATCTTGACCTGCGCGCGGGCCAGCGGCTCAACCAACTGAGCCACCCAGGTGGCCCATATTGAGCGAACTTCTGGACTTGCTTCACAAATGTGTGACACTGCCCAGGGATGATAGATCAGGGCCCCCTCTGCAAAAATCACTTTCCGTGTGCGTTACGCAACGCACATTTGTCACAAGACCTCAATGTGAGTGGCATTCCTTGGAGCAGTGCAGCATTGCAGCTTGATGGGGATATACACCTGTTATGGAACGGGGTCTGGGTCACCCAGTGGAAGAACCAGGCGGCACTCGGGGATCTTGGAAGGCAGGAGGTTTATTTCACACCGGTGGGCTCAGAGGAGATCACTCTCCAGAGGTCTGAGCCCCCAGCGTAAGCAGAGGGGACAATTTGTAGTCTGTGACTTCCGCATTCCGCATTAGTAGTAATTTTGTTAGTGCAGCAATAGGGGTAGGAAGAAGAACCCGGAAGGGGAGTCTTGGTGGGGGGCTGGACTTTCCCTATCAGTCCTATCGGTCATCTTATAACAGATTTTTCCCTATCACGCCAGTTGGCAAAAACCCATCCTGACTGCTCAGAGAACCAGGAATAATAGCATATCCTTCACTACAACATCATCTTTGGGTAGGAAAGGCACCATTTTAACTTCGGGCAACTTCGAGCAACTTCTTTGCTTCTTCGAGCAACTTCCTTGCTCAGTTCTGGAAATCATCCCCCAACCCTAGGCATCCTTTAGTAATCCTTTACTCTTAGGGGATATCTGCTTTAAAAATTCTTTCAGCGGCAAAGAGAAAGCCTTACTTTCTTCCCTAATTTAGCCATTCCTGCCTCTATGCATAGAAGGATGATATTTTTCCATTCACCGAAGTGTCATTTAATGAGAATGGCAAGATGGGGCGCCCGAAAATAAATTATTAATGAGAACCTTTCCTCCTAGAAGGAAATTAAATGAATAGCAAGTAGTCCGGTTATTAGATTTTAAATGACTTTAATTTCTTAACACCAACTGGAAAGAAAATAACCAGTGTTATAATGTATAATTTCTGATATAGTAATAATAAAGATTTTATTTGCAGTCTTATTATGCAGTGAGAAGGTTACTAAGCAATTTCCCAGAGCGTGGGCTGAGGATTGTAAAATCCCATTTACGTACAAATGATACAATGCGTTGCCATGGTGAAGGACCGGTCAAAACAGCATAATGTTCTGACTCATTTGAAATTTATGGAAGCGATGATTATCTGATCTAAAGGAAGCAACTTCATTCTCATCGTCCATGCACTTTCTGGAAAAAAATACAACGCATCTCTGGAAACCAAACATTCTAACACTGTGTTCCTCAAACTTGGCTGTATGTTGCTATCATCTGGAAAGTTTTAAAATATACTGAAAGCCCGGTCCTATCCCCAGAGATTCTGATTTAATGGGTGTGAGGTGCAGGCTGGAATGGGGGTGGGGGTCTTGAACTTCCCCCAGGTGGTTCCAATGTACAGCCAAGTTAGTTGGGTCACATCCTTCTCTCCAAAGAGTACAGAGAAAGAGAGCCTCCATCATCACACATTGGTGATTCAACATTAATGAGGGCTTCGTGTTAGAGGTAACAATATCAGTGTGTCTAAGACAAGTGAAGAAATAAAAATACGGAAGTACAATGTAAGTAGAACATTTATTAAAATCATAGATACTAGAACACTGTCTATTAACAAAGTAGTATTCGATCATTTTGTATACATTAACACTAATCAAAGCCCAGCAGATGAAGGAACCGCTCTTTGTCTCCCCCATAACTGCCTAAATTTACATGGAAAGGAGAGCCTGAAACAGGAAGAGAAATATTAAGAGACAAAGGGCTCATTCGCCTAATAGGGCAACCTTGTTTTTCCAAACATCTCCTTCCACCTTCTTGCTAACGAGCCTCCTCTCCTGTGTGTCCTCCGACCCCTCTCCTTAGCTCACAGAAGCTTCCTGTTGCCTCATTGTTTTCAGAATTCCAGGTCTGTGTGGATTCCCCATAGGTAGCCTATTAAATTTGATTTTCTCTTGTTCATCTGTTTCATGTCAGTCTGATCCTAACCCCAGCTAGAAGGACCATGGAGCAGAGAAAGGGCATCCTTCCCGACCCTACAGGGAAAAATAGATTTCGTTTCCAGAGACTGTCTGGAAACTCATGTATTTTGAAGAAAACCAAGTGACATCATCTATAAAATCGGGCTGTGGTCAGGTAGAGCAGGAAGTCTTGTTTGTTTGTTTGTTTTTATAATGTTTCTTTTTTTATTTATTTTATTTATTTTATTTTTTTTTTTCAACGTTTATTTATTTTTGGGACAGAGAAAGACAGAGCATGAACGGGGGAGGGGCAGAGAGAGAGGGAGACACAGAATCGGAAACAGGCTCCAGGCTCTGAGCCATCAGCCCAGAGCCTGACGCGGGGCTCGAACTCACGGACCGCGAGATCGCGACCTGGCTGAAGTCGGACGCTTAACCGACTGCGCCACCCAGGCGCCCCTAATGTTTCTTTATTTTTGAGAGAGAGAGGGAAAGACAGAGCGTGAGCGAGAGAGGGGCAGAAAGAGAGGGAGACACAGAATCCAAAGCAGGCTCCAGGCTCTGAACTGTTAGCACAGAGCCCGATGTGGGACTCGAACTCGTGAACGCGAGATCCTGACTTGAGCGGAAGTCTGATGCTTAACCAACCGAGCCACCAAGGCGCCCTGAGGAGGAAATGTTAATCCCTTTGAGCCTGAGTTATTTAGCTTCACTGCATTTTATGGAGGCAAATTGTGATATAGATGTTAACAAATGAGCCAGAAACTGCAGAGGTTTGGTCACAAAGGACATCGAGTTTAAATCAATTATCATCAGCAAGAAAACAACTCACTGGTGTCTGATGTGAAATGTTGGGGTTCGGGAGCGAACCGTCAAGAAAGAATTCTTGGGACGTCTTCAGTGCAAAAAGGGTGGCTTTATTAAAGCAGAGGGACAGGTCCCGTGGGCAGAAAGAGCCACATTGGATTTGCAGGGAATGACTGATTATATGCATTCCAGCTGGGAGGGGCTTAGGGATGGCGTCAGTCTCTAAGGAATTTGGAAGCAAGGTTTCTAGCACTTTGAGGGGCTAGTTGTTAAGAAAAGGTCATTTACTAGTATCTGGTAAAACCTCAGGGGTGCCTCGGTGGGTCAGTCGATTACGTGTCCAACTTCGGCTCAGGTCATGATCTCATGGTTTGTGAGTTCGAGCCCAGCAACGGGCTCTGTGCTGACAGCTCAGAGCCTGGAGGCTGCTTCACATTCTGTGTCTCCCTCTCTTCCTCTGCCCCTCCCTCACTCTCTCTCTCTCTCTCTCTCTCTGTCAAAAATAAACTTTAAAAAAAATTTAAAAAAAACCCTTAGTCATGAGACCCTTCAGATGGTATCAGTGGGCTTTATGCTTGGAGGATGATTGCTAACATATATCTTGGTGGACAGGTAGAGATAAAGGAAGATTCGAAAGGGATTTTTACAGGGTCCTGGATGCTGGGCTAATGTCAAGCTAAGGTTGCCTTTGCCTCTAGCAAAATATTAACATTGAGGCAGGTGAGCTCCTTGAGGAAGTTCACTCTGCCTGTCTCAAGTATTTGTCAGTGGGCCACAAACGAAATTTCCTTTTTTCTATACTTCTTTGGTCTTTGTTCTCCACATCAGTGTCAAGGTCATATAAAGCATTTCTTGAACACCCGCTACCTGCAAAGCGATGAGCTTTTTGAAAATGGAGGAGTGAGGACTTTGTAATTTCATTGCTTGAAAGTGACCCAAGGCAAATATAGGTGAGTTGTAGCATTTGTTCAGTATGATGAATGCATGTCTTCTGTTTTATTCTTTATACTTTTTACATATGTTTAAAATCTTCCACTTAAGAAAGGCTGAGTCCATACGAAGTCAACATTTAAGAAGTCTGCAACTGAGAAAGAAGACAGCTACATAAGCCACGATAATATAAATGTGAAAATAACGAGCAGCATGCAGTAATAGAGGAATTCTCAGTCTTTTAACAATTCAAAGCAGGTGCTCAGTCGACAGCTTCCTATATGGTGATTTAGGGATTCGGGTTCTGCCTTCTCATGGCCCCACCATTTCCTGCAGCCTCTTGGCCCCTCACTGGATCCTTAGCACCCGGCCGGCATTCTGGCAAAAAGACTGGAGGACTGCACGGCAGGTTTCTATGAGCGAGACTCCGGTCGGGCACACGTCATTTCTGGTCCCATTGTATTGCCTAGAACCCAGTCACATGGCCAGGCCTTAGTGAAGACGGGGAGATACAGTCTGGCTCTTTGTCCAGGGGGGACAGGAAAAGGCTTTGGTGAGCATCTGTGCACAAAAGCGAGAAGGTAGAAAATACGTTCCACGCAAGGACCAGAGAGTGAAAATGGAAGGGTGGGGCTGACGTCCGGCCGGCAAATACGGGAAGGATACGCACGCCGCTGAAACAATGACATACCTCTGGACTAGTTGACAATCCCAGCCCCTGAGTGCCATCCCAGGTGCCGCCTGAGCTGCCTGGACCTCCCTGCCCCGGCGACGCCCCTGCAAGGCCCTCCTCCAGTGCCGTGGCCTTGTCAACTTGGGCCGATTGGTGCCCAGACTCTACTGGCCGTTACACGTTTCGAACAGCATGTCTGAATATAAGATTGCGAGAGGGACCGATGGCAGGCTTCGGGGAGGTGACCTAGAGCCAGCTCGCCGGTGTCCTCAAATGCCACACCGTGAAGTTTGGCTTTTTTATTCATTAAGAGGGGGGCGAACATTCGTCACAGACATTTTTTTTTTTTTTTCAACTTTCATTCATTTTTGGGACAGAGAGAGACAGAGCATGAACGGGGGAGGGGCAGAGAGAGAGGGAGACACAGAATCGGAAACAGGCTCCAGGCTCTGAGCCATCAGCCCAGAGCCCGACGCGGGGCTCGAACTCACGGACCGCGAGATCGTGACCTGGCTGAAGTCGGACGCTTCACCGACTGCGCCACCCAGGCGCCCCTCGTCACAGACATTTTTGAGTAGGCAAGGGATATGATCAGAGCTCTGCTTAGTTCTGACAGCAGCTAATTGAGAATAATGTGAAGAGAGAGGGACTGGAAGCAGAGGTTTAATGCTCTTTGTAAATGAGTGACACTGCGTTATTAAAACAGCGGGGAGGCCACATCTAATTAGTTACTACCGTTGCTCAGGTAAGGAAAATATTTGCAACAAACTGGATCAGACCGGACCTGATTACTTCGTTCTAATTGTCAATGTTTATAACTGTGATTGCTGTCGCAGTGTCTGGGTGAGTGGCAACGTCAGTCTGAGGCATTTTTCCGAGGGCTCTAGTGGCGGGACTCACAGAGGGTCACTGGGTCACCATCCTCCGTGCACTTCCCCAGAGAGCTCTGTAAGGGCAAGGACCTCTCTGTTCTGCCTGTTATGTGACGGAAGTGTCCGGGGGTTCCCCCCAACATATGTTCCTTACAGACCACACCCACACATACGCACACCTGAGCGAGCGTGCACATGTACACACGCATGCACACACACACACACACACACACACACCCAAGATCCTGACACGTAACAGGGAGTCCTCTACCTGCCCTCGCCTGTTAACTGGAACCTACTGGTTCCAGCGATCCCGGCCCCACATCCCAGAGAGTGGGCATGATTTCCACTCTTTCCTTCCTAGTTTTCCGAGTGACTGCCTCTGACTTAAGAATCAAAGCCAGACCGTTCTTGCTGTGTATTTCTGAGGCCATGGTCTTTCCCAGGTGCCCCAGACCAGACCCTCCTCTTCCCAGCCAGGCTCTGGAAATGAACCATGTTCTCCCTGCCCCTGCCTGGGCTCTCTCTGAGAGGGCTGGCCCGTCCTGGGGGCTACATGTCTCTCCCCAAATTCCTGCTAACATTTTACTAACGTCCCCTGCCCAAAACGCGAATAGACCCTTCAGTCTCCATATGTTCGTGTGATTTGTGCAACGCGTGTTTTAGTCTGAAGCTTACAGAAACTGTCTGTGGACCACATTCTCCATAATGCCTTGCTCAGTGCTCAACACTCTGGTTGACGAGAATGACGCAGGGGTAGAGCACTGAACTAAAATCATAGACTACAGGCCCCTCGCTGCGACTCTCTCCAGCTCACAGACGCAATTCCTCTGGCCTCGGTGTCCTTCTCTGTCAGACCAGGGGGAGCAGAAGTAGACTAGTGCTTCCTCAAACGCCATCCTGTGGAACTTGGTTCTACAGGGAAATAATGGGTTATGTGGGGGGACAAAAGGCCGCTGGGAACATGGGGGTGCTTTTGTAGACGTGCAGATTTAGGAGACAAGACAAACACAAATAGACTTCCTGACTGCAGGAATTCTCAGAGCCTTTAATGTGACAAGGCTTTGTAATAAAATGAAGATGTGATACGCAACGTTAACCCAAATTATTTGTCCATGAGGCCCTTTTGTCTTAGAGCCCAGATTTTGCCTAGACTAATCTCAGATTCCCCTCCATTCTTAAAGGGCCTCCTCAGATGACACGACCTCCAGAAAGGCTGATGCCCGTCCTTTTCTTCTGAATTTCTACGCCGTGTCAGTTCGAGCATCTATGGCACTTCCCGGCATTTACCTTGAACTTGCGGATGCATCTGACTCTTCGGTTACGGTGTCATCCCTTGTGCGCGTGCACAGGTCTGGGGATCTGTGCACCTGCCGCTCTAGGCCCCGTGCTTCACCCAGGGAGCGGCAAAGCTCTACTCGTCAACCTCAGACCCCAGCACTTGGCTCTCTGGGCCCGCCTCCTCGGAGCCTGTCAGCTCTCACACCTCCCTGCGCACTCCCCTGCCGCTGTTTGGATCTCCCTACGTCCTCCACGTCGCTGAAGAGCGATCCAGTTAGATACAACGCTCGCCCTGACATTGCCAGCTTAAACCCCAGCTACAGCAACCTCTTATCCACAGGATGAAACCCAGACTGGCCCCAGGACAGAGGCGTTCATTTTCTGGCTCCTACCTGCCCCTCTGGTATTATCCTGAAGAGACAGTAGATCGCACACATGCCTGCGTATACGTTCCTAGTGCTCCTGCAAAGATGGTCATTCCTTGACCTGGAACGTCACCTATCCTTTCCTCCTGGGTGTTCCGCACATGCTCTCCTCCTCATCCAAGAAGCTACCTCCATAGCTGTCTTCAGCCCAGCTGTAGCTTTCTACCAGTAGCTATATGACCATATTATATTGCAGTCATTTGTGTGCATTTCTGTCTCCCCACCCCCCCACTAGACTATGAGCCTTTTCATGGCCCTGAATCTATGATTGTATCCAAAGTGCTGGCACAGTGGCTGGGACATAGGGAAACCCCCCCCCCCTTTTTTTTTTTAAGTAGGCTTCACGCCCAGTGCAGAGTCCAACATCGGGCTTGAACTCACGACCCTGAGATCAAGGTCTGAGCTGAGATCAAGCTGTCAGCACAGAGCCTGCTTTGGATCCTCTGCCCCCCTCACTCTCTGCCCCTTCCTTGCTTGTGCAAGTACATTCTCTCTCTCTCTCTCTCAAAAATAAATAAACATTAAAAAAAATTAAAACCTAGGCTTCACTGCCCACAGGACCAGAGTATTCTAGAAGCCTAATTTCCAGTTACTGGTAGAAAGTCTGTGGATATCGCTGTATTTACATCTTAATCTCCTAATTTATCGACTAGCGCAGGAGAAATTTCTCTCCTTTATTGTTTATAAATGTTTACTGAAATCATAATCGTGCGACTTATTTTTTAAAGTCTATTTCTTTTCAGACAGAGGGAGAGAGAGCGAGAAAGAAAGAGAATCCCAAGCAACATGGAGCTCAAACTCACAAACTCGGGAACTGTGAGATCATGACCTGAACCAAAACCAAGAGTCAGACACTTAACCGACTCAGCCACCCAGGCGCCCCATAATTATGCTAATGTTAAGAAAACCTATGCTTGGTTATAATTGTACTATATTAGTCAGAGCCCAGTCAGAAAACCAGAAACCACACTAGGCTTTTCAAATTGAGGGGATTGAATACAGGGGCTTGGTTGCACAGGTATTAAAAGACTGGGGCATTCATAATGACAAGAAGCAGCAACCACCTCTAGCACAAAAGTGAAGAATGAGGGGCGCCTGTGTGGCGCAGTCGGTTGAGCGTCCGACCTCAACCAGGTCACGATCTTGCGGTCCGTGAGTTCGAGCCCCGCGTCGGGCTCTGGGCTGATGGCTCAGAGCCTGGAGCCTGTTTCCGATTCTGTGTCTCCCTCTCTCTCTGCCCCTCCCCCGTTCATGCTCTGTCTCTCTCTGTCCCAAAAATAAATAAACGTTGAAAAAAAAATAAAAAAAAAAAAGTGAAGAATGATACCAAAACCGAGGAACTCAGAGAATGGTTGGCCCTGTTTCTTGTTAGCTTGGCTGGAGCTCAGATTTCTGAGCAGGCTACTACAGGCCGCTTCAGACCTCTGAAGGGTGGGCGTGACACAACGGGTTCTAGAAGTACCGAAAGAAGCTGAGGGGCCGGCTTGCGCTGCTGGAGATGGAGGCAAACAGGGACTCGAAACAGGAGGGAAATCCGCCCCCCGCCCCATCTCCCACTGGCGCTCTACTTGGTGACAGGTCACCTTGCGTCGGGATGCCAGAACGGACCAGAGGGGAGGGCATCTAACTTATAGGGTCTCAGCCCTAACGTCAGACAGCCAAGCACTGCAGGGTGGACTTGGGACCAAGAGACCACAAGTGAACACTCAGCACAAACACTTCATGCTGCACAAATACCCAACGGAGTCATCATATACATCGAGGCTCAACTCACGGTGATGGATTTGAAGAGTCATACCATTACTATTGGAAGGGAAGAATCACAAAATCACAACGGATGGTGGCCAACACGCTTCTTGATATCTAGATGTAGGTCTCCCTGCCTTCGTTTTCAGTTTGGGCATTATGATTTTTTTTTTTTTTAACCTAAAGTGGAAGCCAATTTGGATCTAAACCTGTGTCTGAACTCACCCTTCTTATGCCCTTATTAATGATGATAATGCAAAATGATTTCAGGCTAGGAAACTAAATTTGCAATTTTTGCACCACTGAATATATTCAGGGAAAACACGTAATTTCAGTGATTGTAATATCAGACATCATGCTATTTCTGGCCCAAGCCTTTGTTTTATAAACGTGCAAAGCTTTCTGTAGCCACCCTTTGTTTCAAAGACCACTCCGATGCACAGATTTCCAGCACGTAAAAACCCATAATAAAGCCACATTGGTTCTTTCCAAAGAGCTCATGTCTGTGACTAAAAAATAAAAAAATAAAAAAAAAAAATGAAAAGCAGATGGTAAATATTTGCCAGAGTTGGAAAAAGAAAACGCCCGAGTCCTGGAGCCCCAAGCCCACTTCCTTTTGTTTTGTTTCACCAAATGGTGCCTCTCAAAACTGTTATTTCAGTTCCACGAGGAAAAAAAGTTAATTCATTCTTAACATTTCAGATCTCACGGCTCCACGATTCTCTGGACTTGAGGAGAAATGAGATGTCTCGGGGCCCAAATCCATCCAGCTCTTCTGAGCACAGCAATGTGTTTAAATAAAGTGGTTCAGAAATTTGCAGTTAGTTCCTACACACCGAGAGGTCATGGTATAAAGAGAAGTTCACACATTTTGCTCAGCGGAAAGACCTTACATAAATCATGGCACCTTTTTTTGGAAACCACTGTTAACAGCCATCCTGACTGTGCATTTTATTTTTTTTTTTTTCCAACGTTTGTTTATTTATTTATTTATTTATTTATTTATTTTTTGGGACAGAGAGAGACAGAGCATGAACGGGGGAGGGGCAGAGAGAGAGGGAGACACAGAATCGGAAACAGGCTCCAGGCTCTGAGCCATCAGCCCAGAGCCCGACGCGGGGCTCAAACTCACGGACCGCGAGATCGTGACCTGGCTGTAGTCGGACGCTTAACCGACTGCGCCACCCAGGCGCCCCCTGACTGTGCATTTTAAAAGCCTCCTTGACTGCTGTTACTCACTCAGGGAAAGGAGTATATAAAAGGAAGAAAATCCTAGAATGGTTAGAGAGCTCCAAAGGAGCGATAGCAAAATGACAATGCAAATGCATGCTGTCCTTTAAAACCATCGCAGTGGGAGAGAATGTGACTATTTTGGTGACAAGGCCATTGGCAAGTGTTTGGACGGCCGTTCTGAATCTTTTCGAGCCACTTTCAGACACGTGACTTTCACAAAAAGCCAGTTTAATAACTTTCTTCTCAACCTTTGGTTTGTTTTTTGTTTTTGTTTTTGTTTTTGTTTTTGTTTTGTTTTTGTTTTGTGACTGAAGGGCATTGGCATAGCTCAGCATGTTACCAGATTTCAGTTCCTATTTTTGACAGCTATCTTAAAAGACAAACATTATTTATCTATTGAGAATGCTCCTAAGAATGGGCTTCTTTACGAAAACAATTCCAAGATAAATGCCCCAAGGTATTTTGCATCTTGGATATAATCTAAGCCTTGCTTTCCAATCTTCCTGCCCTGAAAGGAAAAAAGTCATTGGAATGTTCAGAGTCTGCTATTTTGCTAAAGAGCCGGTCAGTGTTTTATAGACCATGTACTTTAGCCGTGCCTTTAAGGTTGGAAAAAATTTCAACAATCTTCCCCAGCATTTTGTTTTTATCACTCGCTTACCAATTCATTTGAATGAGATGTTTCTCCAAGATGAGTTTCCCAATGATGGTCTCACATCCGGTTATACTCCAGAAGATTCACTGTGAAGAAAGGCTCGCAAACTTGGAAAAGTGTTTTATTATTGTTAAATGAGTCCTGCCATGTAATCAAAGATGGCGGTAGAATAATTTCTCACCAAGTCAAGTGACTGCAAGGAAACCATCAGGCCAGCAGAGGAGAAGCACTTCCTAAAAGTAAATATTTGGTGGTGATGGCTTATGTTCTTCTGTATTAGCCTGTTTGGGTGATCATAACAGAATACCACTGGCTTTGTGACTTAAATACCGGAAATTGCTTTTCTCACAGTTCTAAAGGCTGGGAAGTCCAATATCGGGATTCCCACAGGCTTCAGTTTCTGGGGAGAGCTCTCTTCCTGGCTTGCAGACCACTTTGTTCTCACATGGCCTTTCCTCTAAATGCACGGGGACAGAGTGAACCTTGGTGTCTTTTTTCTCTTCCTGCAAGGGCACCAGCCCCATCAGGTTAGGGCCTCACCCTCATGACCTCGTTTGATGTTTAACATTAAGCCTCACAGGCCCCATCTCCAAATATGGTCATGGTGGGGTGTCAGGTTTCAATATATGAATTGGAGGGTCTCAAACACGCGCTCCATAACCCCTCCTTTTTTTAAAAATGTATTTATTTATATTGAGAGAGAGGAGTGGGGGAGGACAGAGAGAGAGGGAGACAGAGCATCCCAAGAAGCTCCACACTGTTAGCACAGAGCCTGACTTGGGCCTCGAACCCACAAACCATGAGATCAAGACCTGAGCCGAAATCCAGAGATGGACGCTTCACTGACTAAGCCACCCAGGTGCCCCATGACCCCTTCCTTTTGAGCACTCATTTTCACTGAGTCAAGGAGGCTCGGGGGGTGCCTGGGTGGCTCAGTCGGTTAAGTGTCCGACTTCAGCTCAGGTCATGATCTCATGGGTCGTGGGTTCGAGCCCTGGGTCGGGCTCTGTGCTGACAGCTCAGAGCCCAGAGCCTGCTTCCGATTCTGTGTCTCCCTCTCTCTGCCCCTCCCCTGCTCGTGCTCTGTCTCTCCCTCCCTCTCTCTCTCTCAAAAATAAATAAATAAATAAATGAACATTGAAAAAAAAAAAAAAAAGAGTGAGGCCAAATATCAAGCAACAGGATCCGCTCAAAGTGATGCCCAGGTGAGCGAATGAAGGTCAGAACAAACATCAGAATCTGAGAAAGAATCAGCAGCACACCGATGTCAAACAGAAGAAATTACGGAGTAACTTAGTTCAAGCTTCGCACCTGGTTGATAAAGAGAAAAAAACTCAGCAGGAGCGAGCGGTGAGGCTGAAACACCCACCGTCGTCCACCACCGCTGGGCCCTGGCAGGTTTGGCAACCACTGTGGAGTCCTGGGCCTCGACCTTGTGGCTGCTGTCCCCTGGGCCACCAAACTGGGCAGCGATACCCCTCACCTCAGTGAGGGACCCTCAGCCTACTTCCAACTGCTCTCTGGCGCTCTTTCTGTCATATTCCGAAACACAAGTCCATTTTGGAAGTAATTTACAAGGTTAATATTCTGAGCCACCCAGTTCCTCCAGCCTCCACGTCCCCATCAGCCACAGAGCAGGCATTTGCCGGGCTTGCCTGCTTGCTTTCCTTTCTTTTTCTCTTTCTCTTTCTCTTTCTCTTTCTCTTCTCTTTCTTTTCTTTTCTTTTCTTTTTTCTTTTCTCTTCTCTTCTTTCTTTCTTTCTTTCTTTCTTTCTTTCTTTCTTTCTTCCTCCTTCCCTTCCCTTCCCTTCCCTTTCCTTTCCTTTCCTTTCCTGGCTTCTCATCATCAGAACACCCTTCCTGTGGTTCTGGAATCCGCCATTCATCGTGTGACTCTTGGTAGTTGGTAAAATGCCATCTCACCACGGAAGCCTCAAATTCAAATGTGGACAGTTGTCTTCCCCTGGCCCCAATAGCTGCAGCTTGGGGGTGGGACTAGGCCTTAGACAACTGGATGATCCCCCTGGATTTTACTCTAGAGGAAGTGATGCACAGAATCAGGGGACCCCCCGCAAAGAAGTCTCCCCTGATGGTGTTGTCAGCTGTGGTCTGCAAAGGGCACCTAGCTTCCCCTGGTGCTGTAGAGTGGCCCCAGCCAGCCTCTCCATGGGGCATGCTCTGGGGCTCTGACCCTCTGGTCTTTCTCTATTGCTTCATTTCTATTTTTCTCCAGCCTCCCTGTCCCTTCTGAGCTCTCTGATAGCCATTTAATAAATTCCATTTCTGCCTAAACTAACCAGAGGTGGCCTCCGTTTGCAAACTAAGAAGCCTGAATAGCCCGCTAACTCAGGTTCTGATACTCAAACTGGATATGGAATTCTAAGCCAGAAGAATGATCAACGATGCAACGTAGGGGCACCCAGGTTGGCTCAGCCAGTTAAGCTTCCAACTTCAGCTCAGGTCATGCTCTCGAGGTCCATGAGTTGGAGCCCCACGTTGGGCTCTGTGCTGACAGCTCAGAGCCTGGGAGCCTGCTTCGGGTTCTGTCTCCCTCTCTCTCTGCCCCTCCCCTGCTTGCACTCTGTCTCTCTGTCTCTCTCAAAAATAAATGAATATTTAAAAAACATTTTTTTTTTAATCTAACCTAACAGCAATCATTGAGTAAGAAAGCTGGGCGCGAGCTTGATTTGGAACCAATTGAAACAGAAATACAAAATAACCCCCAAGCAATTTTTTTTTTCTTTTGTCCCGAGGCTTCTCGAAGGTCTTGGAGACGTTTCAACGGTCCTTCAGAGACAGACTTAAAATACCCTGAATCTGAATCTACTTGATTAAGAAAGGCATACTTATGGGTTTTTTTCTTGGCTAATTCTTAAAGCCAGCTCTCTGCAGTATCTCACAAAGGCCACACAACTTTAAAACTCTTGCAGATTGCTTCTAGAGTGCAAAACTTAGCCATGTTTTGAGAAGTAATTTATTCACAGCCTGATGTGTTCCATCAAGTGGAAGCCCAGGGGCGTCTTTCATATCCAGTGTGTCAGGAACAAATGGGCTTCGGTGCATTCCAGAAAACAAAGACATTTGGGGAACAATTTTAGGGAACATTCAAAACTTTCTGGCCCTACAGGGCCTAATTTGCTGCTATATCGAATTTCAATGATCCTATTTTTAGAGTTTTACAACACCTGCTGGTAAAGCCATCCAACTTTCTCTTACCAAATTGGTAAGTAGGTAAGAGATAATGTTCTACTGAGAGCGGGATAATCAGGAAATGGGGGGGGGGGGGGCGAGAAAAAGATGGATTGCTCTTTTCCTCAGAGATGAGCCCACACAAAACAGCGTGAAACGTCTACATTGTCGCACAAACTAATTAAAACTACTTGAGCCTTACCTCATTAGACCGATTTCATCAGAGCTCAACACGCAGAGACTCTTACAGCCGACACGATTAAAATAATATGGGCTGCAAGTCTACTGTGATTTCTAACTTAGTAGACGGGCCTCTCTTTAACTAGAAAAGACATGTGTTTCCTACCTGTCTCGACCGCTGAGTAGATTAAGGGCTTAGATCCAAAGGTAAATGTAAAAACAATGGCATTGCAATTGATCACAGTGGATAAGTGGAGGCTGAGTACTTTACTGGAAGCATAAATGATTTCCTTGGAGTTCTGTTCCCAACCTTAAGAAACTAAGGTTTTCCTTTTCATTTATCTTGCATAGTAATAATTTCAAATTACCAAGCTCCTCACAAGGATTTCTGGATGTCAACAGTGATGAGGGAGCAGAAGGCAAGGGGACAGGCCACAAACACCCCCACCCCCCAGGTGGGATATGTGTGATATTCCTCGGACACTCCTGGCTGTCCAAGAACGAAGAAAAGGGGAAAGAGAAATGGTTAACTGACAGAAATCATAGACCTGAAGGACCTAAAATTCTTCATCACCCCTCCAGAGTGCTGTGGGAAACAAAGGCAGAAGGAAATGGCAGACAGAACTAAATTTCCTTCTAACCTTCTAACCTGAGGCTGAGAGCTTCTCCAGGAACTCCCCACGTCTTAACGTTAATACTTTGCTAGAGGGAAAAACAACCTTAGCTTGACAATAGCTAGGCCTCCAGTATCCTGGGAGTCTTCTTTAGCATATGAAAATCTCACTGGAAACTTCCCCTGGACTTTACCTCCCTCAACCCCATAGGATATACCCAGTCTCTCCTTATGGTCCCGGGCACCTCTTCCTACCCACGGGTCCTGTCTCCGTGCTTTAATTTTTTTTTTTTAACATTTATTTATTTTTGAGACAGAGAGAGAGAGCATGAACAGAGGAGGGTCAGAGAAAGCGGGAGACACAGAATCTGAAACAGGCTCCAGGCTCTGAGCTGTCAGCACTGAGCCCGATGCAGGGCTCGAACCCATGGACCGCGAGATCATGACCTGAGCCGAAGTCGGACGCCCAACTGACTGAGCCACCCAGGCGCCCCTGTCCGTGCTTTAATAAAATCACCTTTATGCACCAAAGACGTTTTCTTTTTTTAAAAATTTTTTTTTCAACGTTTATTTATTTTTGGGACAGAGAGAGACAGAGCATGAACGGGGGAGGGGCAGAGAGAGAGGGAGACACAGAATCCGAAGCAGGCTCCAGGCTCTGAGCCATCAGCCCAGAGCCCGACGCGGGGCTCGAACTCACGGACCGCGAGATCGTGACCTGGCTGAAGTCGGACGCCCAACCGACTGCGCCACCCAGGCGCCCCTAAAGACGTTTTCAAAATTCTTTCTAGGTCGTTGGCTCCGGACCCCACGAACCCCACTATCACGCAAAAACCTCATCAAATAGTTTTTAGGGTATTTCATCTTGGTATCTAACATTAAGTGTCTGATATATCAGATTTGGGCTTGATGTCGTGTGCGCTCTCTCTCTCTCTCTCTCTCTGCCTTAAGGCCCTACTTTCTTCATCTTCTTTTTCTAATTCCTGAAATGCAATTTCTCATTCCTGCTCATTCTAGGTAACCTGAGGAAACTACAGTTGTCAACCTAGGCCCTTGATTTTGAGCTTGTTCTGTTTTCTGCCTCCAGGGTAAGCATTTGTCACAGCAGGAACACATAAGGAGATTCTGGCCAGGATGGGACTATGCCTCAGAAGCAAAGACTCCTTGGTGCCTGTTAATATGCACCCCTTTGACCCCTGCTGAAAGTCGGGGTATGCTGCAAGGTGGCAACATCACTGGGAACCCAGGGAGGAGAGCTTTCATGGGACACAGATGCGGGGAGGGGAACAGGGGCAGAAGCGGGGGTGTCTTGAGGAGAGAATAGAGAACCAGTGAGCAGGTCCTGAGTCCAGGCCAGCACCTGAAAAATTTGGAGTGGGAAGGGTCCAGAGGAAGGTCTCAGCTTTGGAAGTGAAAAGCCGAAATTGGGAGAACATTAGGCATCGCAGAGGTCATTGTAACACTCTTGCAAGTCAGGAGAAAAGAAGCAAAGCTAAGCCCTTGGAAGGGACTCTAGAAGAGACCAAGAAGAACGCTGGCCTCTATTCTTAGATACGGTGCAAGGCAGGACTCCATTCATGAGTCAGCACGGCCCAGGTCCTTGGGGAAGACTCACCACCCCGGGCACCCAGTCCTACCAGGCTTAGGGACGGTCTGGCAAGGTGGATCTGAAACATGACCGCTTTACGGAGACTGTCACCTTACAACTTAGAACAGCAGGCAAAAATACATCCTCAACAAGCCAGAGCTAGTGTTATAGACGGACATTCCTGACACAAGGCCTTTGGGGTCCTTTGATGTTTGTCTGTTTGCCGTCTGGAACATAGCAATTCATTAGGGAGGATCATTAGCAACAGCAATCGACCCTGGCTGACCTAAGCAGAAAGAGTAATTTATTTAAAGGAAATTAAGTACCTCATGGAATCACTCAAAGATCTAGGGAGCGAGTCCAGAAACCCGCACATCCCACAGCAGAACTGGCTCCCAGGTCCCGGTCAGCAGTGGCCCCAGAGACCCAGGATGCTCTGCTGCCCCAGCTGCCATGGGACCTCCGTCTTGCTGCCTCACCGCAGCTGCCACCGCACCGGGGACACAGTCATGCGCTGCAGAGAATCCTCTGAAGTCCCTGCTTCTGGGCCCCTTCAAACCCAAGGGCTGTGTGTGAGGTTGGCAAAGCCTAGGTCTCGCCTCCCTGCAAAAAAGGCGATTCCTTTGGCCACGATGGCAGGTGCACTCTGACGCCCACAGAGATTCATACAGCAGAGAACTCGTCACACTGGAGACACCGAGAGGGGACTCAAGCGATGAGCAACCAAGAAGAACGACAGAAGCGATTCCAGACCTCCAGTGCATCTAGAACCGTATGCTATGGACTGAATATTTGTGTCCCCGACCCCAATTCATGTGTTGAAGCCCTAATCCCCCGGTGTAATGGTGTTAAGAGGTGGGGCCTTTGGGAGGTGATTAGGCACGAGGGTGGTACCATCGTGATGGGATTAGTGACCTTACCAGAAGAGACGCAAGAGACGATCTCTCTCTCTCTCTCTCTCTCTCTCTCTCTGCTGTATGAGGACACAGCAAGATGACAGCTGCCTATCTGCTCGGAAAGGAGCTCTACCAGACGCATGGAACCTGCTGGCACCTGATCTTGGACTTCCAGCCTCTAGAGCTTTGAGAAATAAACGTCTTGTCATTTAAGCCCCCCAGTCGGTGGCTTTCTGTGATAGCAGCCAGAGCAGAGGAAAACAGGTTGGAATGAGCTAGATCTCACTGAGGGGTGACAATGCTGCGCCTTTCGCGCCTTACTTTGTTTGCCTCACTCCTCTGGCTTCGCGGCTATCCCTCTGGCCGAATGCCTGCTGGGACTTCTCAGTGTCCGCGTCCTCCTCTTTCCCACCTGCCAGCTCCCCAGTCCCTGACCTCTGAAATCTGGCTGTGGCTTCCTTTCTTCCTTGCTCAGGACATTTCTCCTTCTCAGATTCTAGCCGCTCGTGCCGTTCTGATGGTCCCGTCACAGCAAGTGATTCGGACACCTCTTCTGAAAGATAACTATGTGCTCCTCGGTGACCAAGCATTCTGCCGTATCCTGGGGTCAGAGCTCTGCGGAGTCACATGATGACAAGGCCCTAGCGGTCATTGGATCCCCGTGGACGGGGCTGTGATGATATGTAACTCATGCCAAAGCTGGGTCTCAATGGGTTGCGTGAAGCTAGCTTTACTGTATCATCGAAGTGATATTTTTGGCTGACGTTTAACACTAGGCTCCCCACCCAATCATCCCCCCAGAGCGTATCTGAATTTTCAACAACTAAGTGAAAATATTACGGTAAAAAACGTGTCTCTTGAATGCTCTGTGCGATGATTGCCATCGATCTGACAAGGGGGGTTGAGGGAAGAGAAAGTGGGTGCCTCAGCAGCCCCGCAGTAAAGCCCTGGTTCCCCCCGAACAGCTCCTTCTTCGCACGTCTGTCCGGAGGCACAGCCCTAGCTTGCCCTGTGGCTGAGTTTCTTCAAGCGTGAGGTACTCGGAAGTTCCTAATGACACGCTTCATAACACTGTCCAAAGAGATCACTCCAGAAGGTTTGAGAAGCATTCTGTGCAAAATAAAATGCTGAGCAGCAATCTGGAAAGCGCGACCCCCCTCGGAAGGCAGAGAGACAGAGGAAGGGAAATTGCATTCGGGACAAGTCGGGACACGACGTCGGAAGGAAAATGCAGCAGCATTCAGTTCTGAAGAGTCCCCGGGGTGGGGGTGGGAGGGTGAGAGATTCCTGGGAAGCCAAAACATGGCCTGAACCCAGCAAGGGACATACTCGGCCTCTGGTCAGAACCAGATAAAGCATCTCCAGGGGAACTTTAGGTAGTGGCCTTCTTCATCCATCCTGGCTGCACAACACTGCTCCCTGTGGACTCGGACGTGTGAGTCTGTCTCCCTCGAGTCAGGCTTTCGATGTTGCTATGTCTGCTTCTCTAGGGGTTTCCCTAGTGGGTTCTGAAACCCACTCCGGGCTTTCAGAAGGTGCCTGGTGTGGTTCACAGCATCCACAAGGGCGTTGCAGTCTGCAAAACCCTCTCCCATCCATTCTTTCCTCTGAATCTCAGGGCGGCTCGGCAGGTGGGAAGAACATAAAAAGTCCCAGGGACTCAAAGCACAGGCACAGGGTTTGCCATGCTCCCAGGATGTCGTAGAGAGTTGGCCATGGTGGATTTGGATGCCCTACGTCTCCCTTCACCGCCGGCTCCCTCACTTCTAGTAAAACATGCTGTCTCCTCCCAGGGGCCCAGAAAAGGGAGCCAGGCGTTGTTACTTTCCACTTAGCATCCCTTCTTTTCTTTAGGGAACTACCCCTTCCCTATTTCTAACGGTCCTGCTATCCCTGTCATCAAGAGGTGGGCTCGGGGTCTCCACAGCTGCAGAACCTCTCTTCCCGCACAACGGGTCCTGAATGGATGACATACGTACGGACACTGAGGTTACAGGCTCTTCCACTATTCACCCAAAAGGGAGCGTTGGATCATTTCTGCTATGGAGATCACCAGATGTCCTCAATGCTGTCCTTCCCGAGGACAGGGAAGTCAGATTTTGCTTAACTTAGCCGAACCATGCCAACTGACTGATTCAAACTCCATAAGTGCCATCAATCAGCTGCACCGGGGGAGGGAAAAACCTTGAATTTTAAGCCCTAGGAAAGCAAACAAACACACTTCAGTTTTCTGGGAAACGTGTCGGAAGTCATTTTTCTTACAGGCAGGAAGATACTTTTTAAGCTTTTGTCTATGTACGTGCAAACTTGGCCTGGCATCGACAATCTAAGTTGATGCAGGTCCTATGGCATCAGCAGAAAGAGCCTCACAAATCTTTCGGGGAATAGTAACACTGTTTAGATAGTCGCTTGTGGAAGTGCGAGTCGTCATTAGACATCTTCGTTGGCTTGACTAGTCAGATCTAAGCAGGCTTCCGAGCCACGAAGGCCCAAGGGATCTGAAATAACTAGCTTGCCAAGCATTTTCGAAAACACATCACGCTCTCTGAATTCTGTTTGGCCCAAAAGATTGGCCGAGGCCCAGTTTCTCTTCCTGTGCTCTTGGAAAGCTTCCCTTCCTCCCAATGCTAGTGTTAAGCAAAATGAGAACCCAAGAAAATGTATGCTTATTCCTTCTAAACTTAGCCCCTCGCTGGGACCGTCGCCTCTCTCTGGCCTCTTTTATGTGACAGCCTGTTCCAAGCAAAGGAGACGATATCTATTATTTATCCTACAGCACACATTTATATTAGAGGTACCTATCCCAGGGTATTTACAGGCTCCCTTTCAGCCATCAGCCAGCAGACGAAGGAAGCATTATGAAGGACAGTGTTGGCACGAAGGAGGTCGTGCTCCTTACTTTTGGCCCAGGCTGATGTCACCTTCAGAACTCTGAGAACATGACATCTAAATGAAGCCATCACAATCTTTCCACCTGCAAAGATCCTTATCCCTACTCCCCACCCCCAAAAGAGAAAAAGCCAGAAGCGTAACAATTTGCTTTTATCTCCAGGTTTTTTCCAGGCCTACGCTAATTTCTTGTTTTTGCAAAAGGGCCCAGTTGCTTTCGTGGCCAAGAGCAGACGGGCTCCAATCACAGGTGAGAGGAGCAAATGTCAGCAGACTTGGGTTCTGGTATTTCTTTCCCTCCAACCACGTAAGCCTGTGAGCCTCATGCCCCTTATCATTCAGAGGCATATCCACACGTCATTACCAGTCTAAAGAAGTAAAGTAACCACCAGACGATTCCACGAGCGTTTTCCATTTGGGGACTACAGGTTCTGATCACTGCAGGGGAGGAAAAATAATGCATTTCCTATTTTCAGACGGTGTTTATTGGACCAGCTGTTTCTCAAGTACCTTTAATTTAAAACAATCAATATACCAAAGTGGCATCTTTTGGCATAAGCCATTCTGAACCCCGATGTCACTTATTCCAAGGTATGAGGGTTTTTTTTTTTTTCCTCCATACCAAGCAATTCTCAGACACCGGTGGGGTAGCCTACCATTCAACTCAATTCTGACACTATCGACTCAGAGAGAGCATCAGACTCTGCATTTGAAGAAGGGTCCAGTTCTACAAGAAAGCCCCTCCCCCCCGCCATTTCTGAGCCAATCACAAGTCCAGGTTATTTCCTGTGCTTCTGACTGGTCATAAATCGGAGACCCCCACAAACCCCATTTTGGGTTCAATTAGTTTGCCAGAGCAGCTCGCAAGACTCCGGGGAACATTTTACTTACTGGTAATAAGAATAAACAGGTATTGTTACCAGTTTCCTTCAGAGGATGTAACTCAGGAATAGCCCATGGAAAAGATGCATAGGGCAAGGGAAGGGGAAGGGGCACAGAGCTTCGTGCCCTCTCCAAGTGTAATACTCTTGCCATGTCTCCTTCGTTTTGCTAATGAGGAAGTTCTCTGAACCCCATCCTTTGTATTTTTACTGAGGCTTTATTACGTAGCCGTGGTTGATCAAATGATTGCCCATTGGCAACTGAACTGGGTCTCCAGCCCCTCCTCCAGAGATGGGGGCGGGGGGAGTAGACAGACTGAAAGTTGCCACACTCTCACCACACGGTCGGTTCTCTTGGCAGCCAGCCCCCATCTTCAGGTGCTTTCCAAAAGTCGCCTCATTAACTTAACCAAAGACACCTTGACTGCCCTCATCACTTAGGAAATCTCAAGGGTTTTAGAAGCTCTGTGCCAGAAAAGGGGACAAAGACCACGTATGTATTTCTTACTATAAATCACAATATCACAGGGACTGAGTCATCAAAAGCACTCCTGAGGCGGAGTATTCAAGGCAAACATTTCGACTTGGGTTCCCCTGCAACAGTTCTAAGACCCCTGAAATCACATTGTCCTATTGGCCGCACAGTGGGACGTGATAATAAAGAGGGTGGGGGCAAGTGCAGTAGGAACCACTTGTGCTGAGGTTGAGAAGAGTGAGCTCACCTTCCAACTCCACCACCAGGTCAGGTCACTTGCCTTTCTGGACCTTCGTGCTGCAGTGTCCCAGCTGAAAAGATTGGCAATGACAAAAACTCAGGTGGCTTCAACCACTAACAATCCCGCCCCACACTGGCTACACTCTACAGGAAGCTGCCCCCAGCAGCGCCTGTAAATTAGATGTATAACAAAGAAGAAGGTGTAAACATTTTCTACATTAACGGTGTTGGGAAGTGTTAAGAGGCACTCATTGTGTACCACGGGTACACAGGTAGTAATTCATCGCCCCGAGCAACGGTTGGCAGGAGCAGAAGTAGCTGCAGGTGAGGAGTGCACGGAACAGGAACTATCTATACCTCACCAAATTATCCCTAAAAAATAGTTACAACTTGGGGGCGCCTGGGTGGCTCAGTCGGTTAAGCGGCCGACTTCGGCTGGGGTCATGATCTCACGGTCCGTGAGTTTGAGCCCCGCGTCGGGCTCTGTGCTGACAGCTCAGAGCCTGGAACCTGTTTCAGATTCTGTGTCTCCTTCTCTCTGACCCTCCCCTGTTCATGCTCTGTCTCTCTCTGTCTCAAAAATAAATAAACGTTAAAAAAAAAAATAGTTACAACTTGAAGAGAGCAGGTAGCTTTGCTATTTTAATCCCTTTTTAAGTTTATTTATTTTGAGAGAGCACACGTGCACGCAGGTGAGGAGGGGCAGAGAGAGAGAGGGAGAGAGAGAATCCTAAGCTGTTAGCACAGAGTCCAATGTGGGACTCGAACTCACGGACTGTGAGATCATAATCTGAGCCAGAATCAGGAGTCAGATGTTTAACCAACTTAGCCACCCAGGTTCCCCGATATTTTAATCTATAATTCGAAATTTTTTAAGATTGATTTTAGAGATGTTGAGGCCCAGAACTCAAAGTCGTCTAGCAACGTGTCAGGTGCTTAGTGGGCTGAATGGTGGCTCCCAGAGAGGTATGTCCACATCCTAATCTCCAGAGCCTGTGACTGTTACCTTATCCAGCAAAAGAGTGAATATTAGTATATATGACAAAAGATGTGGTTAATGAAGAATATTGAGAAAAGAAGCTTATTCTGGTTATCTGGGTGAGCTCTAAATGCAGTCACATATGTTTATAAGAAGAGGTAGGGTAGAGAGAGCGTTGAGACCTACACACTACTATGGACTGAATATTTGTATCCTCCCCAAATTCTTGTGTTGAAATGCTAAATCCTGGGGTGCCTGGGTAGCCCGGTCAGTGGAGTGCCTGACTTCAGCTTAGGTTATGATCTCGCAGTTTGTGGGTTGGGGCCCCACTTCAACACAGAGCCCAGTTCGGATCCTCTGTCCCTCCCCAACTTGTCCTCTCTCTCTCTCTCTTGCTCTCTCTCTCTCTCTCTCAAAAATAAATAAAACATTAAAAAAAAAAAAAAAAAGAAATCTTAACTCCCAATGTGATAATTTTAGGAGATGGGGCCATGAAGATGGCCATGAAAGTCATGAGATTAGATGATACAGTCATGAAGTGGGGGGCTCTCATGAATGGGATTAGTGCCCTTAGAGAAGAGACTCCAGAGATCTCCCTCACCTCTTCCACCACACGAGGATTCGGCAAGACAAAGAGTCTATGAACCAGGAAGTGAGTCCTCTCCAGACACCAAATCTGCCAGGGCTTTGAAGAAGAAACAAAGAAAAAGATTCTCCTTAGAGCCTTCAAAGGGAGCACAGCCCGTTCGTACCTGGACTTCACACTTCTAACCTCTGGAAAACTGAAAGAATAAAAGTCTGTTATTTTAATCCTCTTAGTGATGTAATTTGTTGCAGCAGTCCTAAGAGACTTAATACATGTAGCCAAGATGCGTTAATAAATAGATAATTATTCATAAATATCAATAAAACAATAACTTATGTAGAATAATACTTGACTTGTTGCTTAATCAATTATCTTTGAATTATAAATGTATAAAAATGTCAAAGTTTTAGTAGACACATAGATCAATGGAACAGAATACAGAGCCCAGAAATAAACTCATGCTTATATGGTCAATTAATCTATGATAAAAGAGGCAAGCACATACAATGAGATAAAGACATTCTTTAATAAATGGTGCTGAGAAAACTGGGCAGCCACATGCCAAAGAATAAAATTGGATAGTTTCCTTACACCATACACAAAAATAAACTCAAGGTGGGTTAAAGACCTTATTTGAGGCCCCACCCATAAAACACCTAGGAGAAAACATAGGCAGTAATCTCTGACATTGAACTTCCCCAAAATTTTCTCAATATGTCTCCTCAGATAAGGAAACAAAAGCAAAAATAAACTATTGGGACTATACCAACATGAAAACCTTTTGTACAGTGAAGGAAACCATCATTCAAATGAAAAGGCAACCGACTCAGTGGGAGAAGATATTTTCAAATGATATACCTGATAAGGGGTTAATATCCAAAATATACATAGAACTTATACAACTCAACACCAGAAAAACAAACAATCCAATTAAAAGATGGGCAGAAGGGGTGCCTGGGTGGGTCAGTCGGTTAAGCATCCGGCTCTTGATTTAAGCTCGGGTCATGGTCTCATGGTTCGCAAGTTCAAGCCCCACATCAGGCTCTGTGCTGACAGTATTCTCTCTTTGCCCCTCCCCCCCAATAAACAAATAAACTTAAAAAAAAAAATGGCCACAGGACCCAAATAGATATTCTTCCAAAGAAGGCATAGAGATGGCCAACAGACACATGAAAACAATATCACTCACCGTCAGGGAAATGCAAGTCAAAACCCAGTGAGATATCACCTTACACCTGTCAGAATGGTTACAATCAAAAAGACAAGAAATAACAAGTGTTAGAACGTGGAGAAAAAGGGACTCTTGAGCACAGTTGGCAGGAATGTAAGTTGGTGCAGTCACTGTGGAAAATAATAGGGAGGTTCCTCAACACACTAAAAATAGAAATACCTGTACAATCCAATAACCCCAGGACTGGGTATTTACCCAAAGAAAACAAAAACATTAATTTGAAAAGATATAAGCACCCCTATGCTCATTGCAGCTTTATTTACAATAGCCAAACGTGGAAGCAACCCAAGGGTTCATTGATAGATGAAGGGATAAAGAAAGATGTGTCAAAAAATTAAAAATAGAACTACCCTATGACCCAGCAATTGCCCTATAGGTATTTATCCAAGGGATACAGGTATGCTGTTTCGAAGGGGCACATGTACCCCCATGTTTATAGCAGCACTATCGACAACAGCCAAAGTGTGGAAAGAGCCCAAATGTCCATCAATGGGTGAATGGATAAAGAAGATGTGGTATATATATTCAGTGGAGTATTGCTCGGCAATCAAAAAGAATGAAATCTTGCCATTTGCAACGACGTGGATGGAACCAGAGGGTATTATGCTAAGCGAAATTAGTCAGAGAAAGACAAATATCATATGACTTCACTCACATGAGGACTTTAAGACACAAAAGAGATGAACATAAGGGAAGGGAAGCTAAAATAATATAAAAACAGGGAGGGGGACAAAGACATAAGAGATGCTTAAATCTGGAGAACAAACAGAGGGTTACTGGAGGGGTTGAGGGAGGGGGGATTGGCTAACTGGGTAAGGGGCATTAAGAAATCTACTCCTGAAATCATTGTCGCGCTATATGCTAACTAACTTGGA
Source organism: Leopardus geoffroyi (assembly GCF_018350155.1). Lineage (NCBI taxonomy): Eukaryota > Metazoa > Chordata > Mammalia > Carnivora > Felidae > Leopardus > Leopardus geoffroyi. The sequence goes on along the minus strand of NC_059327.1, from coordinate 32,621,238 downwards.
TGTCAATTTAAAAAATAAATTAAACAAAATAACAAAAAAAGGTATATTTCCATGAAAAAAATAAAAAAAAATGAAAATAAAGAAATAAAAATAAAGGGAAAAAAGATGTGATTTACATAGACACAATGGAATATTACGCAGCCACACAATTGACCGAGATCTTGCATTTGCAACGGCATGGATGGACCTAGAGGGTATGATGCTAAGTGAAATTAGTCAGCAGAGAAAGACAAATACGTATTTCACTTATATGTGGAATCTAAAAACGAAACAAAACAAAACCAATGAACACACAGCAGAAACAGATCTATAAATACAGAGAACAAACTGGCAGTTGCCAAAGTTGGCGGGGGGATGGACCAAATGGGTGAAGAGGATTGGGAGTTACAGGCTTCCGGTTATGGATGAATCACTCGGGGGGATGCAAGGTACAGCAGAGAGAATATGGCCAGTACTGTTATAATGATGTTGTGTGGTGACAGACGATTAGCTGCATTTGTGGTGAGTGTAGCATGAGGTCCAGAGTTGTGCAATCACTATGCTGTGCACTTGCGACCCGTGTAGCATCGTGTGTCCACAGCACTGCATTAAACTGAAGAAAATCCCCAAATTTCGAGAAGCTGAAGAGGTCACATAGCTTCCTACACACGCTCTTAATTTAAGAGTCTGAAACATGAGCTCTGTTTCAAATGCCATCTGATTAGTGTCACCTAATGCAGCCTCTCGTTCTAAAATAACTTGAGATACTAGGGGGAAAAAATCGCCCAAATCTAAGGCTAACAGATAATCTATTGCCCGAATCTGGGACTTCTTTTAACAGATGTTTGACGTATGCATAATTTCAAAGCCAAATGCTTGACGCTATTAGTAAGCACGGGAAAACAAGCCAGGCCCAAGTTGAAAATTTCAAATGAAGTATGGAAAAAGGCAAGAAACTTTTATGAAATGAATATATTATAAACGTTTCCATGCGCACTAGCTCTGTGCTGTTTACAAGAGACAGGATTAATACATAACGGCAGGTAAAAGTTGGAAGAAAATAGACTGAAAACACACATATGCACGCACACACACACCTCGCACACCAGGCAAATATAGCCAAGAGAAAGCTGATGTTGCTTCTACAATTCCAAATAAGATAGACTTTGCTGAGGAAACACACACACACACACACACACACACACCATTATTAATAGTAAAGTTAATCACTACTCAATAATACAAAAGAACAATTTCCCATGAAGATTTAGCAATTTTAATACTTTTTAAAAAAATGTTTATTTATTTTTGAGACAGAGAGAGACAGAGCATGAACGGGGGAGGAGCAGAGAGAGAGAGGGAGACACAGAATCCGAAGCAGGCTCCAGGCTCTGAGCTGTCAGCACAGAGCCCGACGCGGGGCTTGAACTCATGGACCATGAGATCGTGGCCTGAGCTGATGTCGACGCCTAACCGACCGAGCCACCCAGGCGCCCCAACAATTTTAAACATATATGTACTGAGCGGGAAACCATAAGAGACTTTTTTTTTTTTTTTGAGAGAGAAGGAGAACACGAGAGTGGGGAGGGGGGAAGAGAGAGAGAGAGAGAGAGAAAGAGAATCTCAGCAGGATCCACGCTCAGCACATGGGGACCCTGGGATCACGAGCTGAGCCAAAATCAAGAGCTGGATGCTCAACCGACTGAGCCACTCAGGCGCCCCCATAAGAGACTGTTAACAGTTCAGAACAGGGGCACCTGGGTGGCTCAGTCAGTTGAGCGTCTGACTTCGGTTCTGGTCATTATGAGTCAGGTCATGATCTCGCAGTTCGTGAGTTGGAGCCCCCAGTGGGGCTCTGTGCTGACAGCTCAGAGCCTGGAGCCTGCTTCCGATTGTGTCTCCCTCTCTCTCTGCCCCTCCCCTGCTTACACTCTCTCTCTCTCTGTCTCCTTCAAAAATAAATAAACATTAAAAATTTAAAAAAAAAACAAAGAAACAATAGAGAACAAACAGAGTTGATGGGAGGAAGGTGGGTGGGGGATGGGCTAGATGGGTGATGCATATTAGGAGGGCGTTTGTGATGAGCCCTGGGTGTTGCATGTAAGTGAATCTCTGAATTCTACTTCTGAATCAATATTACACTGTACTGAGTTAACTAGAATTTAAACACAAATTAAAAAAATATATATATGTACTTAAGTGTATATACTCCAAATATAGGAAATAAAACTTTTCAGAATTATAAAACAAATAATAATAAATGTGCTGCTATGGTAAGATGTTTCATACAAGTCTCTCAGTAATTGCTGTATCAGACAGACCAGTGATTACTAAACACGGGGGTGGAACAACACAGGGGACAAGTTTTCTCAAAGTCGTATGAATGGATTCCTGAGACTAACAACTGGAAATTTTAAAAATCTTTCTAAAGATCCGTACAATGTTTACCAATCTGATGATACCCAACGCAAATATTCTAGCAACAACATTCTCTGACCACAATACCTTGAGGAAGAAGAAATGGATAAAAGATGACCCCCAAATGCTTATACTTAGAAATCAAAACACTCTTTTCCAAATAACTCATGGGCAATTGCAAAAATAATAATGGAAATTAGAAAATAACAGTACATGGGGTGCCGAGGTGGCTCAGTCCGGTGAGCATCCAACTTGGGCTCAGGTCATGATCTCGCGGTTCATGAGTTCGAGCCCCGCGTTGGGTTCTGTGCTGCCGCCTCAGAGCCTGGAGCCTGTTTCGGATTCTGTGTCTCCATCTTTCTCTGCCCCTCCCCCACTCATGCGCGCGCGCGCGCGCGCTCTCGCGCTCTCTCTCTCTCTCAAAAAGAAATAAACAGTTAAAAAAAAGAACAGTACATATACACACTCAAATCCACATTTTAGAAAGAAAAAGCATTGAAACTATTAGCGAGGCATCCAATTTTGAAAAGGGTATCAGTGTAGATGCTAAGGAAATAGAAGGAAAAATAATAATAACGATGAGGCAAAAAAATAATTAAAGAGGCAACAAAAAATATATAAGGAAAACCGGCTCTTTGAAAAGGCTAAGTTGAAAAAAAAAATTATAAAACTGACTTAGAATCAGTAGAGCGTATAAAATAAAGAATCAGAAATGAAAAGGAGGAGGTATAGATACAGATGTTTCTAAAACATAAAACCATAAGCGGTGCCTGGGTGGCTCAGTCGGTTAAGCGTCCGACTCTTGGTTTCAGCTCAGGTCATGATCTCACGGTTGTGGGATCCAGCCCCATGTTGGGCTTGGCACTGAGCGTAGAACTTGCCTGGGATGATTCTCTCCCTCTCTCTCTGCCTCCCCTGCTCACAGTCGCTCGCGTTCTCTCTCAAAATAAATAAACATTAAAAATAATAATCATAATAAAATAAAATAGAAAACAATAATCTGAAATGTTTGTGCCAGAAAAATCCTTTCTTGTACTGAACATGTGCGTATATATGAGAGAGGATTTTTTTTTTAATTTTTATTTATTTTTTTGAGGGGAGGAGGGGCAGTGAGAGAAGGGGACAGAGTATCTGAAGCCAAGGGCTCAAACTCACGAACCATGAGATCACGACCTGAGCTGAAGTTGTACATTTAACTGACCGAGCCACCCGGGCACCCTGAGAAAGGATTTTATAATCATGATACTAGAAACAATTTCATAAGGAAAGAGATTAATCAAATTGAAACATATAAAACTAAAACATACCCTGTAAGTTAAAATATTAATTCAAAAATGTTTTAAATTTTTAGGAAATTAGAAAATGTTTCAATAAATATGAGACAATTGTTAATATATTAAATGTTCAAAGAATTCTTTCTGATAGATAAAATAGATACACATCCCAGTGGAAAATAGAAGAGATATTTGAATATATGATTCATAGGAGTAGAAAGAAAATGACCATTGGATTTTTTTTTAACTCCGAAACATTCCATTCCTATCACAACCATAAACTGACAGATAATATAAGACATGTCTAAGCGTTGGTATAAAGGTACACTCTCATTCAGTGCTGGCAGGAGAATTCAGTTAGTATCAAATTAAGTAATTTGATTTATTTCTGGACAGCACTTCAAAAATATATAGGAAACACTTAAAATATGTGCATTTTTCGGAGTCAGCAATTCCAATTCGGTAATTTACTCTATGAGAAAAGTCACCGGTTTGCATAAAGCCTTCTTTGTAGGGATAGTCATGCTTATAATAAAGTTTGGTAACAAACTAAATATCCAACAACAGGAAAACAAAACTTTGCAACCATTAAAAATGGTGCTGTAATGTTAATGGAGTTCTTGAGGAAATGGCTAAAAGAGAATTCTTGAGACCTTCTTTGGTGCAAAAGGGTGATTTTACTAAAGCATGGGGACAGGACCCCTGGGCAGAAAGAGCTGCCCTGGGGTTGTGAAGAGTGACTGATTATATACTTTCAAGTGAGTGGGGGTGAGGGATAGTGTAAGTCTCTAAGGAATTTGAAAGAAAGGCTTTCAGGACCTTGAGAGGCTAGCCACTGTTCAGATAAGGTTACTTTGAGTCTTTACTAAAACAAAAATATGAAGGAAGCAAGGCAGCCATGAGTTGCTTGAGGAAGGTCACTCTGTATGTTTCAGGTATCTATCAGTGGGCTGCAAGCTGCAAAGAGATTTAATTTAAGCTACATTTCTCTTGCCTTTGTTTCCCTATCAATGTCACAAAGATGTAAACCAATAGACCAGCAGAACAGAAAATAGTGTCTAGGAATAGAGGCATACACACACAGCCCCTTGATTTACAGCAAAGGCATCAGTGAAATTTAGTGGGAGAAAATGTCCATCGGTGGACGAATGGATAAAGAAGATGTGGTATATATATACAATGGAGTATTACCCGGCAATCAAAAAGGATGAAATGTTGCCAATTGCAACCAAGTGGATGGAGCTGGAGGGTATTATGCTAAGTGAAATTAGTCAGGCAGAGAAAGACAAAAATCATATGACTTCACTCATATGAGGATTTTTAGAGACAAAACAGATGAACATAAGGGAAGGGAAACAAAAAGAATATAAAAACAGGGAGGGGGACAAAACAGAAGAGACTCTTAAATATGGAGAACAAACTGAGGGTGGCTGGAGGGGTTGTGGGAGGGGGGATGGGCTAAATGGGTAAGGGGCACTAAGGAATCTACTCCTGAAAACATTGTTGCACTGTAAGCTGGCTAACTTGGATGTAAATCAAGGGAAAAAACTAAAATAAAAATAAAATAAAGTGAAATAAAATAAAATAAAATAAAATAAAATAAAATAAAAATAATTTAGTGGGAGAAAGGATGAACCTTTCAGTGAATGGGATTAGAGCAACTGAATATTTGTTTGGAAAAATGAACTTGGCTCTTCAGCTTACACTGTAAACCAAAATTAGTTTGTGGTCGATCATAGACCTAAATGTAAAAGGTAAAAACTATCAAGCTTCTAGAAGAAAACATAGACAAATGGCTTCATGACCTTGTGGGAGGCAAAATTTTCTGAAGCAGGACACCGAAAGTTGTAACCACAAAAGAAAAAGAATTGATAGTCCGACTTTGTTAAAGTTAAAAACTTCTGCTGGTCAGAAAGTATCACTTCACACAAATGGCACTTCACAATGCCCACACAGCTGGTAAACTACAAAAGACACTGACATCCTTACTCATCAGGTATGTACACACTAAAACCATAGCAATTGTGGGAAATGCCTACTAAAATGGCTACAATTAATAAGACCCAAAATGCCAAATGTTAGCAAGGATGCGGAAGAAGTGGAGCTTTCATTCATCCCTGGAGGGAGTATCAATTGCTTTGACCCGTTTGGAAAACCGATTGGACCACTAAAACTACACATACCTACACTTTGGCCTGTTTCTAGGTTCCCAAGAGAAATAAAAGCGTATGTCCTCCAAAGGACTTCTATAAAATCGCTTCTCGGCCTTTTGGCTAAGATCAAGTGCAAAGCACTTATATAAGAATGTTCATGGCCACTCTATGCACAAGAGCTACACAAAGGAAATAACCCAAATATTTGTCAACGAAAGACGGAATAAACAAATTAGGGTGTATTTATATAGTAGAATACTGTTCTATGCTATAGAATACTAGAGCATATAGTATAAGAATATAGCAATGAGGAAAAAGAAAAAGCCATTAGTATATGCAACAAGATGAATGAATCTTTAATAAAATTATGTTGAATGAAAAAAGGTGGATCCAGAAGAATACTTTTTAAAAACCGTATTCCATTTATGCAAAGCTCAAGAACAGATTAAAAATAATCTATTTGTGTGTGAGTGGTAAAACTCAGAACAGAGGTACCAAGGACGCCTGGGTGGCTCAGTCAGTTAAGTGTCCAACTTCAGCTCAGCTCATGATCTTGCGGTTCATGGTTTTAAGCCCCACGCAGGGCTCTGTGCTGACCGCTCAGAGCCTGGAGCCTGCTAAGGACTCTGTGTCTCCCTCTCTCTCTGCCCCTCCCCTGCTCACACTGTCTCTCCTTCAAAAATAAATCAACATTGGGGCGCCTGGGTGGCGCAGTCGGTTAAGCGTCCGACTTCAGCCAGGTCACGATCTCGCGGTCCGTGAGTTCGAGCCCCGCGTCAGGCTCTGGGCTGATGGCTCAGAGCCTGGAGCCTGTTTCCGATTCTGTGTCTCCCTCTCTCTCTGCCCCTCCCCCATTCATGCTCTGTCTCTCTCTGTCCCAAAAATAAATAAACGTTGAAAAAAAAATTTAAAAAAAAATCAACATTAAGAACATGTTTTTAATAAAATACATACAATTTTATGTATGTAAATTGTACCTTAAAATATTAAAAGATGCTGTAAAAGAATATTGAGCATCGTAGGGAAATGTTAACATCATACTCAGTAAAAACAAGTTTTATTCATTAATTTGTGCATTCAACAAATACTTATTGGGCATCTACCAAATGCCAGAGAATAATAGTGACTAAAATAGAAAATGTCTCTGTATCCAAACAGTGTAGGCGCTGGTGTGGAGTTTGTTAAACAATAAGTACATGTCTGATTTCACTCATATGTGGAATCTGAAAAAAAAAAAAAATTGAACTCATTGACACAGCGGACAGATGGTTGCCAGAGGTCAAAAGGCACAAACTTCCAGGTATAAGAAAGATTAATAAGTCTTGGGAATGCAATGCGCAGCAAGGTGGTTATACTTACTAATGCTGGGTGGCTTATTTGCAAGATGTGAAGAGAGTAGATCTTAAAAGTTCTCATCACACACACAAAAAATGTAACTGTGTGGTGATGGACATTAACAAGACTTCTTGTGATCATTTTGCAATATACACATAGATCTTATCTTTATGTTGTACACCTCAAATTAATACAATGTTGTTATATGACAACTATACCTAATAATAATGTCTAAATTTGGATTCCACATGACTTTAAGTTAAAATGTGTTACTTAGGAAAACAAAGGTCATTGGTACTGAGTGTCAAAAAAGTTACTTGATTGCTAAAGAACATTTCAATCTTGTACACATCTGGTCACAATAAAGAGGTTTTGAATGAGTGAGCGAAGGCACGATTGTCACGGTATACAATCTATTCTTCTGCAGATAATAAAGATAAGTCTGGGGGGGTGGGGGGTGCGGGGAGCACGTGGGTGGCTCAGTTGGTTAAGCATCTGACTCTTGATCTCGGCTCAGGTCACGATCTCACGGTTCATGAGTTCAAGCCCAGTGTGGGGCTCCACACTGATGGCGCAGAGCCTGCTTGGCATTCTGTCTCTCCTTCTCTCTGCCCCTCACCTGCTTGTGCTTTCTTGCTCTCTCAAAATAAATAAACAAACTTATAAATAAATAAATAAATAAATAAATAAATAAATAAATAAAAGTTAAGTCTGGGGGCACCTGGGTGGCTCAGTCTGTTAAGCGCCCAACTTCCACTCATTTGGGTCATGATCTCACAATTTGTGAGTTCGAGCCCTACATCGGGATCCCTGCTGCCCGAGCAAGTGCCACTTCGGATCCTCTGTCTCCCTCCTTCTCCGTCCCTCCTCCCCCTCTCTCGCACAGGCACACATTCTCTCTCTCTCCAAAATAAATAAACATTAAAAAACTAATAAAGGTAAGTCTGTTTTCCGTCAAAACCCAAAAGTTATATGAAATATGGGCTACCTTACCAAGAAATATGAAACATTTTGGTAAGTTACAGTAATTATTCAAGTATCTGGCATGCTCCCTGAATATCTATTCAGATTTATTTAATAAATGAGTAAGTCCACCGCAAAAAATAAAACAAAACAATGAATACATAGATACGGTGTATTATTTAAAGTGTGTGTGGGGGCGCCTGGGTGGCACAGTCGGTTAAGCGTCCGACTTCAGCCAGGTCACGATCTCGCGGTCCGTGAGTTCGAGTCCCGCGTCGGGCTCTGGGCTGATGGCTCAGAGCCTGGAGCCTGTTTCCGATTCTGTGTCTCCCTCTCTCTCTGCCCCTCCCCCGTTCATGCTCTGTCTCTCTCTGTCCCAAAAATAAATAAACATTGAAAAAAAATTTTTTTTAAATAAAAATTAAAAAAAAATAATAAAGTGTGTGTGTGTGTGTGTGTGTATACTCGTGTCAATACATGTTCAAAATAAGCATAGAAAAAAAGGCTGGAAAAGTTTAAGAGTGGTATCTGGGGGATTATAAGCAATTTTTAGTATCTTCTGTGTGCTTTTCTAATTTTCTGTAATGAGCACATATCCCTTTTATAATCAGGGAAAAATGTTAATAACAAAATACCTAATGCAGGCATGTCGGTTCTAGCTGTTTCTCAGGAGAGGGACAAGCACGCTACACTCCAGAGAATGTGTAGCTTATTCGTTTTGACAGCTGGCTGACACCTGGAGCAGTCGCATACCACCTGAATGAGGCTCTTCAAGGCAATTGATGTAGAAGTTGTATTAAGAGAGGAAGGACAAAGAGTCATCCAGAAAAAACTTCTTAATTGGCATCATGAAATAGTCTCTGCAGGGATTATTTGCTAAGCCAGGATTTTTCATTGGACATGAGGTCAAAGTCATTAAATCAGAGCCAGGGAAGTATATAAATTACAGTGGAATGTTTGTCCAGCCTGCTAAATCCTATCTTTGCCTCTGTCATTAACTTACAGAATATCCTTAGGTACATTCACACAACTTGATCTCTCCTCTATTAAATGGGAAAAATCATTTCTAGGTGAGGGCTTTGCTGCAGTTTTCCACTTGGCTGTCACTGAACCAAACTGAACTGAACCAAACTCCTGCAAAAGATCCACAGTGGGGCATGAGCCCAGATCCCCGAAGACTACAGTTTATTTCATGCGTAAAGCCCTTTACAAGTCACATCACAGGAGAAGCCATTATGTAAAAAGTCATTATGTGAAAACATGTTTGCAATGGAAGTTAGATTATTTAGAAATCCACAATCTGTGATTAATCTGATCTTTCGATACAGAACAATTAAGTAAGACGTTAACCCTGGAGGTTAGGTCTCGCGAATATGTTCATCATTATTTTTCTACGTCCCAATGCATGGAGGCATTCAGCTATGTAAATCTGATTCAGATTGTAAGTCCTCTCTTTCAGAGAAAGTCATGCGTTCTATAAAATTATTCCATATGGCACTTACATTAATTGTAAGACACATACACACACACACACACACACACACACACTGTTAATGTGATGGCGAATTTTGTGTATCCATTTGAATGGGTCCCAGGAGGCCCAGATAACTGGTCACACGTTATTCTGGATGTGTCTATAATGGTGCTTCTGGATGAGATTAACTTTGGAATCAGACTGAGTGGAGTAGATTGCCTTCCTTCATGTGGGTGGTCCTCACCCAATCAGTTGAAGGCCTGACTAGAAAAAAAGCCTGAAAAATAAGAAACTCCTACCTGACTGCCTTTGAGCTAGGACATCAATTTTTGTTTTGTGCCTTCAGACTCAAACTGAAGCACTGGCTTGTTCTGGGTCTCAAGCCTGCCAGCTTTTGAACAGGAACTAACCATCCGTTCTCCTGGTCTCTAGGCCTTCAGACTTCAGATTGGAGCTATGACCTTTAGCTCCTTCTGGGTCTCCAGCACCCAACCACTGATCTTGGGACTTTCCAGACTCCATAATCACGTGATCTGATTCTATGTAATAGAGAGTAATGACGTTGACCATATTTCATATGCTTACTGACTCTTCGGGTATTGCCCTTTTGTGAAATGATGCCTTTAGATGAACAGAAGTTTTTAACTTTAATAAAGTCCAACTTACCACCCCTTTATCTCTGTGGTTAAAGCTCTTAGTGTCCTGCTTAAAAAAAGTTTTGCCTACCACAGCCTACCAAAATATCATTTACTATATACATATATATATATATATATAAAATATCAATATATATATTGATATATCAATATATTGATCAATATTTATACACCAATATATATATATATCAATAATATCATTGATATTATATATTGAATTTACATCAGTATAAAATTCCAAATCATTGTGATGACTTAGACACTAGATCTGTCAAATACAGGAAGTGGGTTTTGTAATTTCTTCACTTGACATGTTTTAATCCTATAACCGCTAGAATGATTATAAATTAGCTACATGAATGTACTAAAAACTTTACAGAATTTGCCGAATTATTGAACTTATTCTAGATCAGTTTTCTCAAAGAAATCAGTCACATAAATAAGACTTTTGTGAATGTCTTCAACATGATCATCTTCATTAACATTCTTTGCTGGTTCCTCCTCCTTTCCCTGAATTCTAAATGCTGAAGTATCCCATGCTCTGTCCTTGGACCAATTGTATTTTCTGTCCATACTCATCCTCTGGGTCTTATATCCAATTCCAGAGCTTTAATTACCACATTTTAGTATCCAGAATGTATCTCATGAGCCCAGACATTCCCTTGGACTTTAAGCACTTATCCACTCCCACTTATAAGTCTCATGACCATCTCGAAATTATGTCAACATTGAGCTTCTGATATTTGCACACTGCCTCTCCCTCTTTTTTTTTTTTTTATGACTTTTTAACCTGTGTGCTGCCTGTGGGATTGGTCTCAGTATTGTCTAACTCAGAGTTCAAACAGCAAAAAGTGGCTTGGATCTCTGGCTAGAATAAGCTGCAAGAAGCTGCAGGCTCATGAAAATTACAAGAGTGCAGCAGACAGACCTACAGATAACCCAGAGCAAAGATCACTGCTTGGGGAATACACTAGAACAACTAAGACCCCCAGGAAAGCAGGGGGAAAACTCTTAGGGAAATTAAGATGTTTCAAGGCAACACTATATACAGAAGAATGGAGGTGGGGGTTGGGTAGCACCAGCCCAAGGAAGACACACGGACAGGAACGTTCTGACAACGATAAAGCTTCACAATAGGCTGATGAGCGAAGGTCCTCCCCTAATAGTCAGTTCTGCAAAGACTGGGAGAGGTGACTCTTCCTTCAAAAGCCCGGTTTTCAACAAATAATCACAAAGCATAGACAGAAATGAGAAAATAATTACCCATTCGAAAGAACAAAATAAATCTCCAGAAACTTTCCCTGAGGCTTCCTTGACAAAGATTTTAAAAACTACCCTAAATGTGCTCCAAGAGCTTAAGAAAAACACAAATAAAAACTATGAGAAATCAGGAAAACAAAATATGAATGAAAAAAGAACTAAATGGAAATTCTGGAGCTGAAAAGTACAATAGCTGAATTGAAAAATTCACTAGAGGGGTTCACAGCAGACTCAAACAGGCAGACGAAAGAATGAATGGATTTGAACACAGGTCATTTGAAATTATTGAGTCTGAGGAACAAAAAGAAAAAAAGGAAAGTGAAAATAGCCCAAGGGCTTACCATGACCAAATGAGATATATTCCTGAAATGCAAGGATGGTTCAACATATGATAATTAACATCACATACCATGCCAATAGAATTAAGGGGGAAACCTCATGATGATCTCAATTGATACCAAAAATTTAAGGTCTTTTCATAATAAAAACACTTTAACAAACTGGGAATGAAAGGAAACTACCTCAACATAACAAAGGCCATATATGGAAAAACCCACAGAAATCATATGCAATGGTAAAAGACTGTAAGTTTCTCCCTAAGATAATGATCAAGACAAGGATGCCCACTCTCACCACTTGTATTCAACATATTTAAAAATGGACAGAGGACTTAAATAAGCATTTCTCCAAAAAGCATGTACAGATTGCCAAAAAGCCCTGCATGAGATTCTCGACATCTCTAGAAGTCAAAATAACAACGACATTAATTGTAACACTGAGAGGACTATTATCAAAAAATAAAACAGGCGGCGCTTAGCTGGCTCAATTTATAGAGTGTGTGACTCTTTTTTTTTTTTTTAATTTTTTTTTTTTTTTTCAACGTTTAGTTATTTTTGGGACAGAGAGAGACAGAGCGTGAACGGGGGAGGGGCAGAGAGAGAGGGAGACACAGAATCGGAAACAGGCTCCAGGCTCTGAGCCATCAGCCCAGAGCCCGATGCGGGGCTCGAACTCACGGACCGCGAGCTCGTGACCTGGCTGAAGTCGGACGCTTAACCGACTGCGCCACCCAGGCGCCCCTAGAGCGTGTGACTCTTGATCTCAGTGCCATGAGCTTGAGCCCCACATTGGGTGTGGAGATTGCTTCAAAATAAGATCTTTAAAAAATAAATCAATAAAAAACAAAACAAAACAAAAAATAACAGGTGTTGGCGAAGATGTTGAGAAATTAGAACCCTTATGTATTGCTGGGGGTGCAAAGCTTCTGGAAAACAGCAGGGTTGTTCCTCAAAACATAAAATAGATTTACCTCGTGATCCAGCCATTCCTCCTCTGGGTATATACTCAAAAGAACTGAAAGCAGGAATTTGCACAGAGATGCACTCATGAAGATAGCACACCCATGTAGACAACAACAGTTTTCACAACAGCCAAGAAATGGAAGCAACCCAAGTGTCCATCAGTGGGTGAGTGGATAAACAAGACGTGGCATATCCATAAAATGGAATATTATTCAACCCTTAAAAAAAAGAATGGAATTCTGAGGCAGAATACAACATGGATGAACCTTGAAGACCTTATGTTAAGTGAAATAAGCCAGTCACAAAAGGACAAATACTTTATAATTCCACTTATGTAAGATACCTAGAGTAGTCAAACTTATGGAGGCAGGAAGTAGAATCGTGGTTGTCAGTGACTGGGGGTGGGGGTGGGGGTGAGGAAAGAATAGGGCAATATTGTTTAGTGTGCATGCAATTTCATTTTGGAAAGATGAAAAAGTTCTCAGGATGGACAGTGGTGATGGTCCCTTCACAACTATGTGAATATATTTACTGCCACTGAGCTGTACAACTAAAACTGGCTAAAATGGTAACTTTTGTGATTTGTATCCTTTTTCACAATAAAACATTATCTGGGAAAGACAAAGTGCAAAGATTTTATTAGGAGTCATGTCTGTGAGGGAGAATGAGGAGGGAATTGGGAGAAAGTGAGATCGTTATTAGACCACAAAGCAAGTCTGACTATCAGGAAAGGAGACAGGGAAGGAAGACTGAGTGGAAGCATCCTAGACCTCCAATCAATCTAAGGAATGTTTGGCAAGTCCATTGGTCAAGGTCACCCATTACCCGTTTTCTCGCAGAAATGAGCCTGCTTTAGTGTGGAAGGAAGCAGCCCTAGAAAGCGTCGGTGGGTTTCAGAGCGCAGCAGCTGGGGCCCTTGGTCAATTACACTCTTTGTAGTTGAAGGTCAGTAAGACATATTCTCACTGACACCCCAAAGGCCTTACATGACGTGCCCCCACCATTGCCTCTTGACCCCCTGTTGATCCCTTGCATCATGTGTTCCAGGCATATTGACCTTGCCAATCCTTGAACAAGCACTAAGCATATTTCCAGTTACAGCCTTTGCTCAGGTGACCATGCTGAAATGCTCTTCGTCCAGATACCCACATGCTGTGTCCTTCACTCCCTTCAGATCTTTACTCAAATATCACTTTCCCAATGAAGCCCACTCTGGTCACCCTATCTAAAATTTTAACACCCCTCCACTAACCCTCATACACATATACATACTTTCTATCTCTCTTATCCACTTTTTTTTTTAGCACTTGTCACTATAATATACACTATACTCATTTATTTATCTTGTTTATTTCCTAGCTCCCCTACTATAATGTAAATTTTATTTTAGCGGGAGCATTGATTTGCTTGGTTATTGCTGTTTATTCAGCAAGCAGAATAATGCCTAAAATATATTCAGCATTCAATAAATATTTGCCGAATGAAGCACTGAACACATAGAAGAAAAAAAGATGGGAAAATATTAATCCATTTACTGCTAATGTGCAAATGAGTCATTACAAGAAATCCAGAGGGACATCTTCTTGGCAACATTTAATTCACAGAGAGTCCAAATTTCCGTGTGTACTTGGAAGAAACTTCATAAAAAATCTACAATCCAAACATTCCTCAAGAATGATTTTCAAGAGAAAAACCAAGGAAGCTTTCAAAGATAAAATCTCTAAGACAAAAGGGTCATCATCAAAGGATACCATAACCAGCATTGTGACTCCTTTTGGTCAAGATGGGACAATTTGTGCCTCAATAACGTTAGGGAAAACAATTGATTTAAACACACTGAAGTTTACTATTGCCCCTAACCCAAGTCAGAGCCCTGCCATGCCCACGAACTGATAGACTAACCTTGGGCCAGTCCCTCAACCTCTCGGAACTTCGGGGCTCTCACTTGTCTTGCAGGAGTAATAATGTCCTCTGGGATCAATTTTACATCTTAACATGAGAATGTTGTGCTCCGTAAGCTGTACAGTTGATCTGCGTAGGTTTTTCTACTCTTTATTTTTGCATCAAGAACCACCAGGTGATCAGAAATCACCCCCAGCTGCTTACCAGGCATGTGTGTTACAAGAACTATAACAATAGTGGAATGTTAGTAGTGTGTTTTTTTTTTTTTTTAATTTTTTTTTTCAACGTTTATTTATTTTTGGGACAGAGAGAGACAGAGCATGAACGGGGGAGGGGCAGAGAGAGAGGGAGACACAGAATCGGAAACAGGCTCCAGGCCCTGAGCCATCAGCCCAGAGCCCAACGCGGGGCTCAAACTCACGGACCGCGAGATCGTGACCTGGCTGAAGTCGGACGCTTTAACCGACTGCGCCACCCAGGCGCCCCTGTAGCGTGTGTTTTTAGAGACTGTACTTTTTGTTACTGTTGATACTGTTGTCTTTTATTTGTGCATGTTCTGTTCTTGTTTCTTTATAATAAAGTTTGTTCGGATGAATACATAAATAAACACATTGACGTTTCTCAAATACCCACAGTTCTTCATGATAAAAAGAAAAACTCAAACACGGGCAATGTCAGAAACTAAAACCAAAACCTGCCCCTGGGGACACAAGCGGAAAAACCAAGGCGCCGACTTTTTATGCAGGAGACTGGCAATTAAAATAGGATTTGTCACTTATCCTAATTTCAGGGTAACCAAATTGCTTTAGTCGGTAAGGAAATGTTCTTTTTTTCAAAAAACAGTCAGCTAATGAGTGAAGAAATATAATAATTTATACAAGCCACCATTTTTATTTATTTTTTTGAGACAGAGAGAGCGAGTGGAGGAGGGGCAGAGAGAGAGAGAGGGAGACACAGAATCCAAAGCAGGCTCCGGGCTCTGAGCTGTCAGCACAGAGCCTGATATGGGGCTGGAACCCACGAGCTGTGAGATCATGACCTGAGCCGAAGTTGGATGCTCAACCCACTGAGTCACCCAGGGGCCCCTACGATGCATCATTTTGGAAGCCATAGTGAAATACTTGATCCAGTCAAACATCATCAGTGAGTGAAACAGAAAAGAAATTGTTGAGAAACTTAACAAAGCCCACAATCCTGCTATCGCCCATTAAAACAAGTAGTCAAACTTACTATCACTAACAGCTAGACCAAACATTTTTGTGCTTCTTGTTGTCATGCAATACAAAGCACATAGCATGAAGTATCCTGGCCCAGAAAGTAGACAGGAATCTAATCAAGGTCTAGAGCTAACTTCCATTTACAGGAAGTATGAGAAATAGAGGAACAGAAGCAGGTGAAATGACACCACCAGGAAAACCACACAAATCCAGAAAATGAGACATTCTATAAGACAACCAGCCAGATTCTGAAATAAGTAAATAGCATGCAAAAACATGATGGGGGATTGTTCTGGATTTTTTTTAACTTGATAATGATAGACAACATAATATAATGTGTAGATTTCTTATTGGATCCTGATTCAGATGAACCAAATACAAAAATACTTTTGAGAGGGGTGCCTGGGTGGTGCAGTCGGTTAAGCGTCCGACTTCAGCCAGGTCACGATCTCGCGGTCCGTGAGTTCGAGCCCCGCGTCGGGCTCTGGGCTGATGGCTCAGAGCCTGGAGCCTGTTTCCGATTCTGTGTCTCCCTCTCTCTCTGCCCCTCCCCCGTTCATGCTCTGTCTCTCTCTGTCCCAAAAATAAATAAACGTTGAAAAAAAAAATATTTTATAAAAAAAAAAAAATACTTTTGAGATAAATGAAGAAGTATGACTTTGGTCTGGTTATCACAAATCACCAAAGGATTATTATTATTATTATTATTTACTATTAATTTTTCTGGATATGAATAATGTCATTGTAGTTCAGTAAGAATGTATCCATATTTTTAGGCCCGTATTGAAATATGGAGGAAGGAGTGACATATATTTAGTTATATTTAAATGACTTCAAGAAAAGAGGAAATTGATTCATCCAATGGGGAAAAATTACAATAATTGCTGAATATACATAATGAATATACATTTGTGGTTTATTATTCTCTCCATTTTTTTTTTTTTTTTTTTTTTTTTAAATTTTTTTTTTCAACGTTTATTTATTTTTGGGACAGAGAGACAGAGCATGAACGGGGGAGGGGCAGAGAGAGAGGGAGACACAGAATCGGAAACAGGCTCCAGGCTCTGAGCCATCAGCCCAGAGCCCGACGCGGGGCTCGAACTCACGGACCGCGAGATCGTGACCTGGCTGAAGTCGGACGCTTAACCGCCTGCGCCACCCAGGCGCCCCTATTCTCTCCATTTTGTACAGGTTTGGAAAATTTAATAAAAAATTAAAAAGAGGGGGGATGGGCTAAATGGGTAAGGGGCATTAAGGAATCTACTCCTGAAATCATTGTTGCACTATATGCTAACTAACATGGATGTAAATTTTAAAAATAAATTAAATAAAAAAAAATAAATAAACATTAAAAAAAATTACAAAGAAGGGATTATCTTATTTAATTCTCATTATGAGAGCTCACAGTAAGTCAGAATTAAATCATCCACTTAACTGACTTATCCCAAAATATGTGTTCATTTAATGAGAGGGAAAATATCACATGAAAATATTTAACCTCAAATCAAATGTTTTAAAGGTCTGGTATCCATTAGTTCAATGCATATTTGTTGAAACTTTATTGTGAATCAACCATAGTCGATAGATTTAGAATTTATGCATCTGAATTCATAACAAGGTCGGCCTAAAAGTTTCCTTTCTCATTTTGTCCTTGAATGGTTTTGGTGTCAAAGTTACATTAGCATAATAAAATGAATAGAGAACATTCCTTCATTTTTTATCCTCTGGAACATTTTGTATAAGACTAGAATTATCTGCTCCTTGAATAATTTATAAACATTGCCTGTAAAGCTATCCGATCCTGATGTTACTTTAGGCACAGCTTTGTGTTTTAATTTATTCTGTAGCTTTATGTTTCTTCACATTTTCTAGTTGCTACATTGAATTTGGTAAACTATATTTTGCTGAGAACATACACATTTTTTTTCAGAGTTTTAAAGTATATTTACATAGCCTTATATTTCTGAATACAATGGAAAGATCAGATTTACCTCCTAACCAAAAGAACTGTTGGTTGTTGGAAAAATATATACACAAAGTTTTGAACACATTGGACAACAGGCAACACAGAACAGTACCCCCCGAGAGGTGGAAAGTAAGATGAACACTATAGCTGACTGGTTTGTGCCCCTGAAGAGTTTCCAGGCCACAGCACGGGGTGGGAAGTCCCAGGTGGGGCATGGAGGAGAGGTTGGAAGATAGAGCTGAGCTCACGGTGATTCAAGTTCACAGGCAGAGTACCAGAGATGATGGAGTAGTCCCAGAGGACCCGTAGGCAGGGTGAAAATCAGTATACATATGTGAGAAAACTACCCAGGCTGAGGCAAGAATGGCATGAGATGATTAAAGGGAACAGTCCTCACAGGATTCAGAGTAGTGCATAGGACTAACAGCCAGTCAGGAACACCTCATAATTCATGAGGCTTTAGGCGGCGCATTCATAAGAATCTTGCTCTCATAGTGGAAAATGACTAGCTCCAGATTAAACCCTGCCCTGGTCCTACCCAATAAGCAAGAACCAAAAGAATCAAACTGTGTCCATGGAACATACATAACTGTATACCAAACCAAAACCCAAGAATTTGTATAGAAATGCAAATACAGTAAAACCTTGGCTTGCGAGCATAATTCGTTCTGGAAACATGCATGTAATACAAAGCAAGTTTGTATATCACAGCAAATTTCCCGGTAAGAAATCATGGAAACTCAGATGATTCATCCCACCACCCCGAAATATTCAATATTCAAATATCCAACCCCAAAATGCTAACAATACTGTAATACAATATGAAATAATAAAAAAATACAAAATACCAAGAAAAATAAACAAATTAACTCGCACTTACCTTTGAAAACCTTCGTGGCTGGTGTGAGGGAGACGAGAGAGGGGGGTTATAGTGTAGGATGACTTTCACCATTACTAATGACATCCCTGCTATCTATTGGCTCAATGGAATCTTTTTCTTTTCGTGCAACTTTAACAAGGAACCTATCCAATGATCTAGAATGAAGCAAACCATTCCCAAGCTTACTCTTGTATGGAAAAGCAAAGGACTGTCCATAGGTGCTGTGAAGTGACAAAAAATACACTAGTGCCTTTTGTGAGCACCTTCCAATGTCCTGCCAAACACCACGGACTGAGACTGAGCATCCAAGCACGGGAACAATCTCCCAGAATCCCGCAGCGAGAGGGAGAGAGAAGAACCATTGGCTCAGTTGTGATCATGTGACATTCGGCGTCACGTCCTACTCACATTGCAAGACATCGCTCATGTATCAAATTAAAATTTATTGGAAATGTTTGCTTGTCTTGCGAAGTACTCACAGAACAAGTTTACGCACTATCCAAGGTTTTACTGTATATCCAAGCCTAAGATAAGCTAAAAATTCACAATGTTTGGTATCCAATCAAAATTTGCTAAGTAGGCAAAGAAACAGGAAAATATGACCCATAGTGAGGGGGAAAATCAATCAATTAAAGTCAACACAGAATTTATACAGATGTTGGAATTAGCTGACAAGGACATGAGAACAGTTTATTGTAATTGCATTCCGTACGTTCAGAAGGTTAGAGAAGAGAGTGAACATATTAAGTAGAGACGTAGAAGATAAAAAATGATGTGAATCAATGAAGTAAAAAACTAGTATTTATTTCCCAGGGGCACCTGGGTGGCTCAGTCGGTTAAGCTCAGGTCATGGTCTTGCAGTCTGTGGGTTCGAGCTCTGCTGTGGGCTCTGTGCTGACAGCTCAGAGCCTGGAGTCTGCTTCATTCTATGTCTCCAGCTCTCTCTGAGCATCTCCTCTGTCTCTCTGTCTCTGTCTCTCTCTCTGTCTCTGTCTCTCTCTTAAAAATAAATAAACATTAAAAACAAACTAGTATTTCTCAAAGATCAGTAAAAGCAATAAACTTCCAACCCAGCAATTCTCCTTTGGAGGTGATTTTGCGCACCAGGGGACATTCGAAATGTCTAAAGATATTACAGAGTTCCACAACTCAGTGTGTTGCTGGTATCTAAGAGGTAAAGGCCAGGAATGCTGCTAAACACCCTACAAGAAAGCCCCCACAGCAAAATTATCCAGTTCAAAATGTCAATAATGTTGAGTCTGAGGCTTAGTAGAGAGAGAGAAATGATCAATATCAGATACGAAAGATGACATCATTATACATTTTACGTATATTAAAATTCCGACAAGCCAGTGTTATGGATAACTGTATGCAGATAAGTTTGAAAATTAGGCACAGTTGATAAATTTATTGAAAAACATAAATTACCAAAGCTCACTCAAGAGGAAATAGATTACCGAGTCGCTGTATATCTATTGGAGAAAATGAATTTGTACGTTAAAAAACATACCCGCAAAGAAAACTGTAAGACCAGATGGCTTTAATGATGAATTCTACCAAATATCTAAAGAGTAAATGCTAATTCTACAAAAATATTTCTCAAAAATTGAAGCAGGTCAACTACTTCCCAGTTCATTCTATGAGACCAGCACTAACCAAAACCAATGATGTTAAAACAAACCAAAAAAAAAAAAAAAGCCCTTAGAGACAAATATCTCTCATGAACAAAAATGCAAACATTCCTAATAAAACTTTAGCAAATCAAACTGAACAGCCTTATAAAAGTAGACTATATCACAACCAGGTGGGATTTATTCCAGGAATGCAAAGTTGGTTTTACATTTAAAAATTAATCGATGACAAAATCAATCCATATGATTCACCATACTAACAAACTGCAAAAGAAAATTGGACTGTTTTCTTAATGGAAGCAGAAAAACGCTCAGCAAGAGACATTTATTCCTTATTTAGAACCCTCAGCAAATTAAGAATAGAAGGGAACTTCTTCAATTGGTCCTTGATGAAAGACATCTATGAAAACCTACCGCTAACATATGCTTAATGATGAAAGAGTAGATCCTTGCCCAGTAAGACAAGGAATAAAGCAAGGATGTCCACTATTCAACATCTATTCAGGCTAAGTGAGGAATCTTGGCTTCTACCATCTGGTAGTAACAAGTTGACATCTCCCTTCCTCCCTAGCCAGACAGGTGCCAGAAGAAGCCTACTAACACAGAAGGTTTAATAAGATCCAGAATCTCATAACATAATACCTAAAATATCCGTGTTTTAATTGAAAAATCACTTCTTACACGGAAGGTCAGAAAGATCTCAAAGTAAATGAAAAAAAGACAGTCAACAGATACCAATACTGAGATGACAAAAGTAATAGAATTATCCAGTGAAGATTTTTAAAGCACATATGATAAAAAAAAAAAAAAAACCAAACCTAAATGAGCAATTATGAACAACAGACTCAAAACAACTGGAAAAAAAAAATGGAAATTTGTGCCAAAGAAATAAACAAAGAATCAAATGGAAATTTCAGAACAACCAAAATAAAGAATTCACTGGATGGACTCAAGGGATTGGAGGAGACAGAGGAAATAGTGAACGAGACCTTAGAAAAATAGAAATTAACCAAGTTAAAACAACAGAGAGAAACAGAATGGAAAAGAACAGAGCCGAAGGGACCTGTGGGAATAAAACAAAAATCTAACATTTAGGGAGCGCCTGGGTGGCTCAGTCAGTTAAACGTCTGACTCTTGATTTCAGCTCAGGTCATGATCTCATGGTTGGTGAGATCCAGCCCCACATTGGGTTCTGTGCTGACAGCATGGAGCCTACTTGGGATCCTCTCTCTCTCCCTCTCTCTCTGCCCCTCCCCTGCTTACATGTATTCTAACTCTCTTTCTCTCAAAAATTAGTAAACTTAAAAAAAAATCTAACATTTATGTCATTAGACTTCCTGAATGAGAGGAGAAAGAAGGCAAAGGTAGAAAGGTGCTCAGAGAAATCATAGATGAAAAATTATCAAAATTTGGCAAAAGACTTAAACCTATAGAGTCAAGAAATTAAACCGTCAACCTAAAAATACAAATTAGCGGGTCACAGGGTGCCTCAGTCAGATAAGCATCTTGATCTCAGCTCAGATCATGATCTCAGGGTCGGTGGGACTGAGCCCCACATTTGGTTCTTTGCTGATAGCATGGAGCTTGCTTGGGATTCTCTCTCTCTCCCTCTCTTTCTGCCCCTCTTCTGCTCTCTCTCTCTCTCTCTCTACATATAAATAAATAAGCTTTAAAAAAGACAAATTAGCCACTTATTTTATTAGCAAAATGAGTTTATTTGAGAATAGCTGAGAAAGCGCAATTTGAGAAACTCAAACTACGGGGAAAACATAGAGGAGTCTGAAGAGACAAAGGGAAAGTCAACTTTTATTAGGTTTTAAGAGGAAATTGAGGAGAAATGTTTTGAACAAAAATTCACCAAAAAGAACGTGAGTCCTGGTGATTTCTTATTGGCTGTATGTGGCGGTTAGTGCATTGTTTCTGGGACAGGGAGGGATCTTCCTTCTTCCTGCTGGCTATTAGACTGCGACAAATGTGTATGCGCGAGAACTGCCCCTTCAGGGCTCCCCAGCTTCATGATAAATGAGGTTTCCTTGACTTATTTTCACATTTCTCCCTTTTGATCAAGATCTGTCCTTGAAAGTTTCACTGATCAAGAATCAGGTTTTCCACAGTTGGTGATTTTTGTCCCTCGGTGCCAGGAGGGACACTTCCTGTTGGAAAGAAACATGTCCCATGTTGGAGAGAAAGTGCACAAAATGGAAAGTGTTGAGGCTACACGTGAGTAACAGGGAAGGGTAGGAAGGAGAATTCCCAGGCATCTCCCCACTAAGGTCTGTATCTTTTCGAGGAGGTTACCATTGGAGACCATCTCAAAGCACAGAGTTGCCTTTTCGCTTTGTTGATAGTGTCCTTTGATGCACAAAATTTTTATTTTTGATAATGTTCAATTTATCTACTTTTTATGCTACCGCTCGTGGTTTTAGAGTCTTATCTAAGAAACCGCTGCCTGACACAGTCACGAATACTTACTCCCATGCTTTCTCTTAAGAGTTTTATATTTTAGCTTTCACATTTTGTTTTAGGATCCATTTTGAGTTAATTTTGTATATGGTGTAAGATAGGAGTCTAACTTCATTCTTTTTCCTGCTGTCTATCTGGTGGTCCCAGCACCATACGTTGTAAAGACTATTCTTTCCCCCAGTGTAGTGTCTTGACACTCTTGTTGAAAATCAATCGACCGTGAATACTAAATTTATTTATTTTTTATTTTTTTTAAGGTTTATTCATTTTTCAGAGACAGAGAGACAGAGCGTGAGCGGGGGAGGGGCAGAGAGAGAGGGAGACACAGAATCAGAAACAGGCTCCAGGCTCTGAGCTGTCAGCACAGAGCCGATGCAGGGCCCGAACTCACGGACGGCGAGATCATGACCTGAGCTGAAGTCGGACACTTAACCGACTGAGCCACCCAGGCGCCCCCACGGTAAATACTAGGTTTTATTTCTGGATTCTTGATTCTGTTCCACTGAGCTATAAGTCTATTCTTTTTTTTTTTTTTTAATGTTTATTCATTTCTGAGAAATAGAGACAGAGCATGAGTGGGGAAGAGGCAGAGAGAGGGAGACACAGAACCTGAAACAGGCTCCAGGCTGTCAGCAGTTGTCAGCACAGCGCCCAACGCGGGGTTGGAACTCATGAACTGCGAGATCCTGACCTGAGCCGAAGTCAGACGCTCAACTGACTGAGCCACCCAGGCGCCCGTCTATAAGTCTATTCTTAAATCAGTATTATGCTGTCTTATTTACTCTAGCTTTGTAATAAGTTTTCAAATCAGGAAACATGAGTCTTCCAACTTTTTTCTTCTTTTCTGAGATTGTTGACTATTCTGGATCTGTTGCATTTCTATATGAGTTTTAGGATCAGTTTTTCAATTTCTGTAAACAGGGCAATTGGCATTTGAATAGTGATCGGATTGAATCTGTAGATCAGTTTGAGTGGTATTGCCATTTAACAGTTTTAAGCCTTCTGATTCATGAACGTGGAATATCTTATCATTTATTTATGTCTTTAACATCTTTCAACAGTGGTTTTTAGTTTTTAGCAAAAGCTTTGTACTTCTTTTTATAAGTTTATTTCTAAATATTTTATTATAGTGATGTTATTATAAATAGAATTGTTTTCCTAGTTTTATTTTTGGATTGTTCATTGCTAGTATGTAGAAACACAGTTGATTTTTGTGTATTGATCTTGTGTCCCGAAACCCTGTTGAACTCATTTATTGCTTTTAATAGAGTTTTGTGGATTCTTTAGGAGTTTCCATGTAACAATCTGGAAATAGAGATCATTATACTTCTTCCTTTCTAATCAAGATGTCTTTTATAAGGAAAAAAAAAAAACCCCTCATAGAGAAAGATCAGACTTGTGATTACCAGAGGCAGAGGGTGAGAAGAGAAGGAAATAGAAGTTGGTCAAAAGATGTAATTTCCAGTGATAAGATAAATGAGTACTAGGGATGTAATGTACGACATAATGACGACAGCTAACACTGCTGTGTGATGTATAGAAAAGCTGTTAAAAGAATAAATTCTAAGAGTTCTCATTATGAGATTTTTTTTTCATTTTTCTTTTTTTTTCCCTTTTATTGTATCTATCCGAGAAGATAGATTTTAGATGAACCTACCGTAGTAATTATTTCCCAATATATATAAATCAGACTATCATGCTGTATGCCTTAAACTAATACAGTGATGTATGTCAATTACTTTTCAATAAAAATGGGTTGGGGGGGAAAATAAGCCTTTTATTTCTTTTTCCTGTCTAATTATCCTGGCTAGAACCTTCATTACAATGTTGGAAAAAAAATAGAGTAGACATTTTCATCGTGTCCCTGATCTTAGGGAGAAATCAGTCAGTTCTTCAACATTACGATGTTAGCCGTGGTCTATTCATAGAAGTCTTTCGTCAAGTTGAGGATACACTCTTATATTCCTAGTTCATTGATTGTTTATATCACGAAGGATGTTAGATATCGTCAAAGACTTTTTCTGCATCTGTTGAGACTACCACGCCATTTTGTGTTTTATGCTGTCAATTTGAATTATGATACAGATTCATTTTCGTATGTTGAGCCAACCTTGCAGTCCTGAGATAAATCCTACTTAATCACGATGTATAATCATTTTTATGTTGTTGGATTCAAGTTTGCTAGTATTTTGTTGAGGATTTTTGCATATATATTCATAAAGGATATTGGTGTGGAGTTCTCTTTGCTTATGATGTCTTTTGGTGTCAGGTAATACTGACATCACAAAAGGAGTTGAGAGGTATTACCTCTTCGTTTGGGGAGAAAATTTGTCAAGTATTAGTGTTAGCTTTTCTTTATACATCTGGTAGTTTTGCTGCTGAAACCATCTTGACCTGGCCTTTACTAAGTGAATTGCTCTACTTGTTAGAGTTCTATTCAGATTTTGTATATCCTTTTGGGTCAGTTTTAGTAGTTTGTGTCTTTCTGGAGTTTTCCTTTCACTTAGATGATCTAATTCATTATCATACTTTTGTTCTTGGAATTCATTCATATTCCTTTTTATTCCTATAAACTCAATAGTAATGACCCTTCTTTCATTTCTGAAATTAATATTTGACTCTTTTCTCTTTTTTTCTTGCTCAGTATAGCTAAAAAGGTCATCAACTTTGTTTTTCTTTTATTTATTTATTTTTGTTGTTCTTTTTTGTTAGAGAAAGAGGGAGCACGAGCAGGGGAGTGGGGCAGAGAAAGGGAGAAAGAGAGAATCTCAAGCAGGCTCCATGCAGAGCCTGGAGCCCGAGACAGGGCTTGATCCCATGACCTTGGGATCATGACCTGAGTCAAAATCAAGTCGGTGGCTCAACTGACTGAGCCACCCAGATGCCCCTGTTGTGACCTGGGTGGCTCAGTCACTTAAGCGTCTGACTTGATTTTGGCTCGGGTCATGATCTCACAGTTCGTTAGTTCGAGCCCCACGTTGGACTCTGTGTTGATGGTGTGGGTCCTGCTTGGGATTCTGTCTCTCTGCCCCTCCCCCACTTGTGTGTGTGTGTGTGTGTGTGTGTGTGTGTGTGTGCGCGCACGCGCGCGTGCTCTCTCTCTCTCTCAAAATAAACGTTAAAAATATTTTTTAAAGACAGGAAAAACAGCCTTTGTTTCATTGACTTTCTTCATTGTCCTTCTATTCTCTTTTTTTAGTAGGCTCCAACCCAAAGTGGAGCTTGAACTCACAACACTCAGATGGTAAGTCACATGCTATACCGACTGAGCCATCCAGACACCTCGATCTTTCTATTCTCTATTTCATTTATTTATACTCTTTTATTACGTCTTTCCATGTGCCTACTTCGAATTTAGTTTGCTCTTGTTTTCAGGTTTCTTAAAATAGAACATTAGCTTATTGATTTAACATCTTGTAAAAAAAAACTGTATTGTGATAAGAACACATAACATTGCATTTACTATCTTAACCATTTTTAAGTCTACAGTTCAGTAACGTTATGTATATTTACAGGTTGTGCAACAGATCTCTAGAACTTTTACATCTTGCAACACTGAAACTCTGTACCTACGAAACACTAATAAACCCTTCACCTTTCCCCAGGCCCTGTCAGTCACCCTTATACTTTCTGTTTCTGTAATTTTTAACTATTTTAGATACTTAGGATGAGTGAAATCATACAGTATTTGTCCTTTTGCAACTGGCTTATTTCACTTAGCCTAATCTAGAGTTTCATCCATGCTGTAGCATGTGACAGGATTTCCATATTTTTAAAAACTGCCTAATATTCCATTGTGTGTACCACATTTTCCTCATCCATTCATTTGTTGGTGGACATTCTGGTTGCTTCTACCTATTGACTATTGTGAATAAGGCTGCGGTGAACACAAGTGTGCAGATCCCTTGCTGAAAGTCTGTGTTAGATTCTTTTCAGTATATACTCAGAAGTTGGACTGCTGGATCTTATGGCAGTTCTATTTTTAATTTTCTGAGGAATTTCCATACTGTTTTCCATGTGGCCACATCACTTCACAGTCCTATCAACAGTGTACAAGTGTTCTAATTTCTTCACATCCTTACCAACATTTTTTGTTTTCTATTCTTGTGATAGTGGCCATTCTGATGGATAAGAGGTAATATCTCAATGTAGCTTTGATCTGTGTTTTTCTAATTATCAATGACATTGAGCATCTTTTCGTATGATTATTAACAATTGGTATGTCTTCTTTGGAGAAATGTCTACTCAAGTCCTTTGTCCATTTTTTTAGTCTGGCTATTTGTTTTTGTTGTTGTATTTTAATTGTAAAGTTCCTTCCATATTTTGGATATTAATCCCCTATCACATATGACAATGTTGTCTCCTCTGTTTTATATTCTATATCTATAGTCCATTCTCAATGCACACCCTTAGCCTACAGGGTGTGATCTTGAAATATCATTTTCCATTAAAGGAAGCCAAAGCTTCTTGAAGAAATTGTTAATTCCAGGCCTTGGGCAAGAAATATACAAACAAGCATAGTGTATCTTCTCATAGTGAGTAGGCTATCAGAGAGTACTGGAGCATTATCAAAAAGACACAACAGCAACTTGAAGAAGCTTCCATGCGCCAAAGGTGGACAGGGTGAACAGCAGTAAGGATAAAAAGAGTAAAATATTTTAAATGGTCCATGAATAAGAAAATTTATCTCTCTGAAAAAAATTCACTAACTAAAGAAAAACAATGAAAACCATAGTTTACATTTTTAAATAGGTCAGCATGGTTTCTCGGATTCAAAAGTAATTACTGTCACCCTAGTAGAAAGTGCAAGTTGAATATATGAGTTTGTAAAAATGTTTTAAGAATCTGGCTACCTCTGAAGGATGATAGGGAATTAACTCATTTTTTTTAACTGTTTTTTTTTAAAGGAAAACAATCAAACATTTCTCCTGATTTCCTGTAGAAGCTATACTGGATGTGCTGAGTGCATCTACATAAGTATTTTAAGAAGTCACTACATCTTTTGTATTGCCTATAAATTGCCATTTGGAGTTATGGGTTTGATCATATTTGAAATGCTCAGGTTTGAAATTTTGGGTCATTATTACCTGATAATGGGAAACACTATCAGGATAAAGACCCGGTTTCTTCAACAAATACAATGCACAAATAAAATATGATGATACAGGGGGAACTTCAGATTAAAAGTTACATTCAGATTAAAAATAACAGTTTTTAAAGACATTATTTTTAGGGGTGCCTGGGTGGCTGTCGGGTAAGCGTCCAACTTAGACTCAGGTCATGATCTCAGGGTTCTTGAGTTCAAGACCCAAATCAGGCTCTGTGCTGACAGCTCAGAGCCTGGAGCCTGCCTCAGATTGTGTCTCCCTTTCTCTCTGCCCCTCCCTAGTTCTCTCTCTCTCTCTCTTTCTCTCTCAAAAATCAATAAAGATTTAAAAAATGATATTATTTTTAAGTAATCTCTACACCCAGTGTGGGGCTTGAACTTACAACCTCAAGATCAAGAGTTGCATACTCTACTGACTAAGCTAGGTAGCCACCCCTTAAATATCATATTTAAAAAAAAAAAAAAAAGAACTGAACTTTCTTTGTTTGAGGATACACAATGGGTTAGGAAAACTATAGCACCAGGAAATGATTTTTATATTACCTGAATAAGCATCTGTCTTCCTGCTAGAGGGATGGGGCATGTGGTAGGATACCGTGTGGCTGGTCAACTTTTATCCCTTGACGGGTGTGATAATTACAAGTTTCGCCTTATGATTATTTTTTTTATATTTTACATATATTTTATATGGTTTATGTGCCTGTGCTAGAATCTAAAATAAAAACTAGGGGCACCTGGGTGGCTCAGTCAGTTAAGCATCCAACTCTTGATATCGGCTCAGGTCGTGATCTCACAGTTGTGAGTGTGGAGCCTGCCTGGGATTCTCTCTCTCCCTCTGTCTCTGCCCCTTCCCTGCTCGCATGCATGCTCAATCTCTCTCTCTCTCTCTCTCTCAAAATAAATAAATAATTAAATAAAACAATTTATTTTTTTAAATAAAATAATTTAAATTACACTTAAATTAAAAAATAAGGGGCGCCTGGGTGGCTCAGTTGGTTGAGCGTCCGACTTCGGCTCAGGTCATGATCTCGTGGTCCGTGAGTTCGAGCCCCGCCTCAGGCTCTGTGCTGACAGCTCAGAGCCTGGAGCCTGTTTCAGATTCTGTGTCTCCCTCTCTCTCTGCCCCTCCCCCGTTCATGCTCTGTCTCTCTCTGTCTCAAAAATAAATAAATGTTAAAAAAAAATTATAAAAAATAAATCAAGATGGTGATTAATTTGGATGGCAGGGGCTTAAAGAGGACACAAAGACTCTGAGACCACGGTGGCATTCGCTTTTTGGGTCCAAGTGGTGGCTGCATCGGTGCGTGTAAAAATGTGCCAAGATAAACATCCACGATTTGCTCACTCTTCTGTATATTCGTTTTACTTCACTAATAAAAGTTATTTTAAAATATAAAAGGAAAAAAGCACAAGAGTCTCCCTTAGCCACTGCTTAATTTGCCCTCCATTTTTTTATTTTAGGAAATGTTGCCTTTTGGTCTCATCTGTGTCATGGGAGAAATACATACTTTCATACTCGATTTAGAAGGCGTCCAGATGTTGTTCCATTATTTAGTTGGCGCTGTGTGGAAGTGTTGCTTAAAGAAAGACTTCCAGTGCCAGAAATTTCTCCGCAATATATCACGTTAAACACCAATGATTTGTGTTTTAAATTCTGCCTAGTGCTTTTCGTAGTATTGGAATTCTCATTGTAAACCATAAGAGCTATCTGCAGGGAATCTAGGCCTTTCCTGTTTCCCACTTCCTTCATTGGGGGAGATAACATCACAGTATATATGGAGAGGACCCGGTTATTTCCAAATCCATAGATTCATCGGGGCTGGGAAATGTCAAATCGGCACCTGAATAAATAAAACACAAGCCCATTAGTGCAAGCTTATGTGACCTGTCAGCATCATTAGGCTTTGCCGAGCACAGGAAGCCAGCTGGTATACGGCCTTTAATAATGATGGCATCTCTCAAGAGAGCCTAACAAATCCAGGCTTTGCTTTTTGAATAAGCATTCTGATGTTTACTTTCCAGGCGAGGGTCTCACTTCGTTTTTAGGTTGCTGTAATTCAAACCCTGCCTTCGTAGGAGTCTTCTCGCCCTGCTGTGAATGGAAGCACCCAACTAGATTCCGCAGTATTGCACAGACCTTACTAACCCACAAGGTGACCAAGCAGTCAGACGCTTCACCAGGCTTTACATCCCCGACTTCGGTATTCTTAAGGCAATCTCTGCAAGGACCCTTTTGTTTGAGAGGGTAAACTCGTTAGCTTTACGATACAAGCTTACGTGGTGAATATTAATGTTTTTTTGTTTGTTAAATTTTTTTTTAAACGTGTATTTATTTTTTTTTTTTAATTTTTTTTTTCAACGTTTTATTTATTTTTGGGACAGAGAGAGACAGAGCATGACCGGGGGAGGGGCAGAGAGAGAGGGAGACACAGAATCAGAAACAGGCTCCAGGCTCTGAGCCATCAGCCCAGAGCCCGACGCGGGGCTCGAACTCACAGACCGCGAGATCGTGACCTGGCTGAAGTCGGACGCCCAACCGACTGCGCCACCCAGGCGCCCCAAAACGTGTATTTATTTTTGAGACAGAGAGAGACAGAGCATGAACAGGGGAGGGGCAGAGAGAGAGGGAGACACAGAATCTGAAACAGGCTCCAGGCTCTGAGCTGTCAGCACAGAGCCTGAGGCGGGGCTCGAACTCACGGACCACGAGATCATGACCTGAGCCGAAGTAGGACGCTCAACCGACCGAGCCACCCAGGCGCCCCTGAATATTAATGTTTAAGGGTGCAAAGTTTAGGAGCACGGACCTGGACCCAGACTGTCCAGATTCAAACTCTTTGCCACCTACTAGTTGCGTAACCTTGGGCAAAGTTACAAAAACTTTCTGGCCCTCAGTTTACTCATCTGTGAATGAGGATCGTGATGCCTGTCGCCTAGGGTTCAGGTGAGAATTAGATAGTATGTGAAAGGAACAATCCAAATGACAGCCCTACCTTAGTTTAAAGCTAGGTTCTCTTTTCTGCTTATTATGGATCTTTGATAAGAAATACAATTGCTGAGAAGTCTGTTTTGCTTGCTGTTTGCTATGAGCATTGTGAGACCTTTCCTGAATGTAACCCGCTGTGTAGTAGAATGGGTTGTAAACCTTCCTAAATGTAGTCTGATATGTAATGGAATGAGTGATTGTACATAAACTAACCGGCGTTTCTCGCTTCTGTAAACCTGCTTGCTTAGCACATTCCTCACCTACCCCCTTCCCCCTTTTTTTCCCTCCCACCACAAGTAACGGACAAAGCCTTCCCGCCAAAGGACAGACAAAGGACGCCCAATCAGAAAACAACAAATGTCCTTACTTTAAAATCGACTAATCAGGCCCCTCATAATTTGAAACCTCACCTGTGCTATTTGTCCCTGTCTATAAAAACGCTGTATCAACCCTGATCGAGGCCTCTTAGCGTCACCGGCAACGAGTGCGCAGAGGTCCAGGTTCGAACCTGCAATAAACGACCCTTGCCGCTTGGCTTTGACTTACGACTCTGGTGGTCTTTTGTGGGAGGTTTTGGAACTTCGGGCATTACTTTGGAACTTCGGGTATGAATATGTGTATAGTTCATAGAACAGTGCATATAATAAGCACTCCAAGTGTTCGGAATATTATTGTGTGGGCTTGCACAAGTAACTTAACCTCTCTGTGCTTTTTTATCTATTAAATGGAAATAACGAAAATAGTACTTACTTTATAGGGTTGTAATAAGTATTCAATTGGTTAATTCATATACAGTATGTAGTAAATTGCCTACCAACATCGTAAGCACTCAGTAAATGTTAGCTATTATTATGCAATCTCTCCTCTTTTTTTTTTTTTTTTTACCTATAGAAATGCAAATAGGAGGCTGGGCTGAATATAATTTATGCAACAGGGCACCTGGGTGGCTCAGTTGTTAATTAAGCATTTGACTTCCGCTCAGGTCAGGATCTCAGGTTTGTGAGTTTGAGTCCCACATTGGGTGAGCCCTGCTTCCCTCTCTCTCTCTCTCTCCCTCTCTCTGTGCTCTCTGCCGCTCACACGATTCTTTCTCTCTCTCTCTGCTCCTCACTTACTTGTGCCCTCTCTCTCAAAAAAAAAAAAATTATGCAACATGTTTACCAATTTTCAGGAAAACATTATTGATTCTTTAATATAACTATTTAACATAATCCATGTTTTACATTACAAATCTATTTCTATAATAATATTCATAAAATAACAGAAAAATAAAATTTCCATAGTCTCACTATGCAATTATGTATTTTACATATTTTACATTTTTCTTTTTTCTTTCCACTCTCTTCTCTACCCTACACAAAATCATAATTTTAACGCTGGGCCCTTGAATTCCTTTTAAAGAACTGTCTTTCTTTTTTTTTTTTTTTTTTTTTGTTTGTTTTTTTAAGAACTGTCTTTCTTTAGCAAAATCCCTTAGCAATGTCATTTGGGTAGAAATGAGACTGTCAGGGCAATTAGAATAGCCAAGTACACAGAAAGGAATCTAAAGTACCCAGCAATAAGGCTGAGGAGCAAATCTGAAGTACAGAGCAGGCAAAGTAAAGAGAAAAGCAGAAGGGGGGCTGAGGAACAGAGTGAAAGGGATGAGGCTCTTTAAAGAATAAGAAGGTGTGTTTCTTATAACTTTCATCATTTGTGACATAAACGCCATCTCTCCTCCCAAACTGAGTAGTCTCTTATCACCAACGAAAGCTTTCTAGAAGTGTGCGTGTGTGTGTGTGTGTGTGTGTGTGCGTGTGTGCGTGCGCACGTGCGCCTTGGAAGCTGAGTTCCACGACTGGACCAGTGTGGTGTGGAAGAGAGACATCATGCGTGTGGCCGAGATAGACGAATTGCTCACAAGTATCCTTCATTTACGTTCTTTAGTTCTTTAGTAATAGAACTCCTAAGTTTTAGGTGAGGACAGAGCTACTTAGCTCAGGTCTACGTATCCTGTTCTCTTGCAGCCAGTTGTGTCCACACGGAAAGTTCTAGCTACTGAGATGGGAGAGGAATGGCAGGTGCTACTTCCTAGCCAGATGAGAAAGCCTCCGACACACCGTGGAAAAGACTGTGTATCAATGCAAGGCCCTGGGCTTTGACCCAGATGGAATGATTCAATTACACTTTCGTCTGTTTCCCTTGAAGAGGGGCCCAGCATGTCCTGCACCGGCAAGAAACAGGCTGTCCATGTGACCCAGACTTTAAGGGTCTGTGCCAGACTGTCTGGGTATCTACTTCAGTATAAAACTAGGGGATGGAGGGGCGCCTGGGTGGCGCAGTCGGTTAAGCGTCCGACTTCAGCCAGGTCACGATCTCGCGGTGCGTGAGTTCGAGCCCCGCGTCGGGCTCTGGGCTGATGGCTCAGAGCCTGGAGCCTGTTTCCGATTCTGTGTCTCCCTCTCTCTCTGCCCCTCCCCCGGTCATGCTGTGTCTCTCTCTGTCCCAAAAATAAATAAACGTTGAAAAAAAAAATTTTTTAAACTAGGGGATGGAGAGAGAGTTCGTCCCAGAGGTCTGCACTAAAAGTCACTCTACTGCTAAGGCCAGGAGCCTTCACAATTGGCCCTGCAAGAATTAATCGATGCTATGGAGCACTGTTGGCTGGCGTTTACAATTCGTTTCTTTTCCAAATAAGGATTTTATTGCAGTTGTCCTTGACCTAGTCTACCATTTCAATGTGCATCTTTAGGAGGGTATACAAGCCTGTGTTCTTTGTGTTATTAGCGTTGGGGAAGGCAGCCTCGTGCGTGCAGTCTTTCTACCCGCCCCCCCCCCCCCCATCTGTTGCATAGGAACAGGCCTTGGGCCTGGAACACCAAGAGATAAAGAGCCCACATGGTCTGGGCAGGCTTATCACCCTGTGTGAGAATATCTTCTCTTGTTTCAGATTCAATAAGTACTCTTTTGTCTCTGCTTAGAGCTTGTGTGTCAAATGGCTCCTGGCCAACCCCATCGTTATATCTGTCCTCCACGAGAAAGGAACAGAGTTTGCTCAACTGCAGCACAGGAAGGGTGAGCATAGCCCAACTGCCCTGTGTCACTGCCGGGAGAGAGCTGCTGGCACGCTATTGAACCTAATCTTGCTCTGTCCCCCTTCTATGTAAGTAAAGCATTGTTTTCTTCGGTGCTGCCGTCCGTGGCCGCTTTGATACCAAAATGCAATAGGCAGAAGTGTTTGGACCTTCTATTCCCGGTGGTTGGCATGGCGATGACCCTGGCTGTCCTCCATGGAGCTGGAGCCCTTCCCTGGGGTCTGTCACTGGTACGTGGTTCTCTGGTCCACAGAAGGTCATCAGATCATGAGAAGCCACCTGCAGACTTGAGGGAGGAGAATGCATAGCAGCTTGAGATCCTAGCCATTAACCCGAGCGAGCCTTTTACGATGTCTCATCTGAAGAGGTGTGAGTATGTATGCTGCGTTGGAAGGCAGGAGTGCATTGACACTTAGGCATCCAGAAAGATCGACAGTGACAGAGTGTCATTTGTCCCACCACTCTGTCAGTGTCCATATTCCCCTTTTCCCATAATAGTAGCTCTAACTGGGCCCACGTCAGCAAGCTAAAGCTACGTTTCCCGGCCTCCCTTTCAGCAAGGAATTGCCATGGGAGATGAGCAGGATGGATGCGTGCCCTTCCAGACCATTTTTCCAAACCAGTTGGGCACACACTGCCCTAGCTCTGTTTGCCCCCTTTCCAGGAATGCTTGGCAGATGATGAAAACTGAAAGCACTGCCCAGACCTCAGCCTTGTATCTCTAGACAAGTGTGCATTTCTTTTCTTTTTTTTTATTTTTTTTTATTAAAAAAAAATTTTTTTTTTAACGTTTTATTTATTTTTGAGACAGAGAGAGACAGAGCCTGAACGGGGCAGGGGCAGAGAGAGAGGGAGACACAGAATCCGAAGCAGGCTCCAGGCTCCGAGCCGTCAGCCCAGAGCCCGACGCGGGGCTCGAACTCACGGACCGCGAGATCGTGACCTGAGCTGAAGTTGGACGCTTAACCGACTGAGCCACCCAGGCGCCCCGACAAGTGTGCATTTCTAACTCCCCGTGGTGAAGGACAGTCTCTTGTAGCCTGGGTCTTTTGAAAAATTGTATAAGATTAAATCTCTAGAAAACATGAAGTGAAAAACAAAGACAGGCCCCCAATACTTTCTTACTATTCTTTACTAATAAAAGTATATTTCAAAAAGTGCAATAATCACAAATGACACAAAAATTGTAATAACTTGGCATATTAAAGTTAACAAAAGATATGCAAGGCCTCTTCACTGAAGAAAAAAAAAGGAATATTTCTCTGCGATATTAAAGAAAACTTAATTGGAGGGGCACCTGAGTGGCTCAATTGGTTGAGTGACTGACTTTGGCTCAGGTCATGATCTCGCAGTTCGTGAGTTCGAGCCCTGCATCAGGCTCTGTGCTGACAGCTCGGAGCCTGGAGCCTGCTTCGGATTCTGTGTCTCCCTCTCTCTCTGCCCCTCCTCCACTCGTGCTCTCTCTCTCTCTCTCTCTCAAAAATAAATAAACATCAAAAAATTAAAAAAAAAAAAAAAAAAGAAGACCTAAGTGGAGCAATATGGTATGTCCATGGATCAGAAATGTCAGTATTGTTAATCCTCTCCAGATTGATTTATAGAATCAGCATAATCCTCATCTCTCCCTCTGCAGGCGATATGACCAGCAATTGGCAAGTCAATCAAAAAATCTGTGATGAAAATTCCTACAGACCTCGAAGAGCACAAATAGTTTTTAAAAAGAAGAAAGTTGGTATAACACTATCTGATTTCATGACTTACTATACAGTTATAATAATTAAGACACAAAAAAATAAGGGTTTGGTAAAAGGAGAGACGTAAGGCTCCCTGAAACAGTAAAATAACTCCAGGAATACACCCACTTATATTTGGTAAATTCTTTTTCCCCAAACATGCCAAAGGAATTCAGTGGGCAAAGAGAAGTCTTCTCTATAAATCCACATTTTGTATGGGGTACAGAATTGTCGAATCACTGTTGGATGCCTGAAACCATTACTAATATAACATTCAATGTCAACTACGATAAAAGGAAGAACACTTACAACTCAATAACAAAAAGATAAATAACTCCATTTTTTAAAAAAGGCTTGAATAGATATGCAAATGGTTGCAAAATACATGAAAATATGCTCAACATAACCAGTCATCGGGGAAATGCAAAGTAAAACCGCAGTGAAATACATCTGCAGACTCATTAGAATGGTTAAAAATTAAAAAGATTAACAATCCCAGGGTGCCTGGCTGGCTCAGTCAGTGGAGCATGTGACTCTTGATCTAGAGGTTGTGAGCTCAGCCCCAAGTTGGGGGTAGCGATTATTTACGTAAGGAAATATTTTTTTTTTAACAATTAACAATTCCAAGTGTTGGCAACGATGTAGGCAACTGAAACTCTCGCACACTGCTGGTGAGAGTATAAAATGGTACAACAACTTTAATAAATACACACCTACTATACAATGCACCTACAAGAGTGTGAAGGTAGCTATAGACAACACTTAAAAAGTGTTTACAAAAGCAGCCAGGAAGCTGGAGGTCTAGAGCATCTTTTTGTGCCAGAGAGGAAGGAAGTGCCCAAAGAATGAAGAAAACTATCTCATGGACCCAATCTGGGACAATCTGAGTATAAAATAATGATTAAGTTACAGATTAATGCATTGAATAGGAACCATGAGTCAGACATACATACACGAGAAAGGAGAAAACTCTCATTTGTAACAGAAAGTCAACTAATAAATGCAGAAGAAATAATGGAATTAGGAAATCAACATTTAGCAGCCCCAATAGTAGTAACCGGAAGAAGCAAAGAATCACTAACGAACGCTTGAACTAGTGGGGTAAACTTTGATGAAGAACAGGAAATTGACACAAAATACCAAGTACAAAACATTCATTAACTTTACAATGGAGAAACACGGCAGGCACAATTTTAACCTGGCGATAAATTTTAGAAATGTGTGTCTCCTATATATTAGAAAACAACGGAGTCGCTTCTGTGCTTTTCCTGAAAATATTATATAACCTGAATGTAATCAAGAGGAAATATCAGACAAACCAAAACCAAGAAACATTCTACAAAGTAAGCTGCCCACACACTTGTCAAAATTGTCACAGTCAGAAAATCCAAATGAAGCCTGAGCAGTGGTCCCAGATGGAAAGCAACTAAATAAAACGACCAAATGCAACATGTGATCTTGGACTGAATCCTAAATCTGTACGGGACACTTTTGGGGCAGTCAGTGAAATGCGAATGGGATCTGGGGGTTAGAAGTTAGTATTGTCTCAATGTTAATTTCCTGACTTAATGGCAGCTCTGTGGTTATGCAGGAGGCTGTCCTTGCTTTTAGGAAACATTAACAGGTAATGGCTTCCTACCTGTAATTTGTTCTCTAATGACTCAGAAGAAAAGATCATGAAAGTGTTGTTCTAGTTATTATAGGTGAGTGGCAGAGAACAATCAGTTATTATGCTCATGGATTCTGTGGGTCAGGAATTCAGACAGCACACGGCATTGGGGGGCTTGTCTATGCCCCGTGATGTCTGTCTGTGACCTCAGCTGGGAGATTGGAAGGCTGGAGCTAAATCATCACTCCCTTGTCTGGTGGTTGACATTGGCTGTCAGCCAAGCTGATGCTGATTGCTGTTGACTGGAAAATCTATATGTGGCCTAGCCGTATGTTCTGGGCTTTCTCACAAAATGGCAGCTGGTTCCTAGGGTGTCTCAAGAGAGAGAAGCAGGCAGAAGGTGTATCCTTTTTATGACCTAATCCGAGAAGTCACATAAACTCGCTTATGCTGTATGCCATTGTTTACAGTAGTCACACATCCAAGGAGGTCAAGAACAGAGAACACAGACCGCACTTTTTGTTGAGTTCTAGAAGAGTATGTGGAACAATGACATGTTGCTCTAGCCATTTCGGAAAGTATTATCTGCCGTGTCCGCACCTTGAAAGAGGGAACGAGTGATAAGGCAAACGTGATAGAATGGTAACCATGGGGCAATCTGGGTAGGAGAATACAGGAGTGCCTTGTATGACTCTTATGCCTTTTCTGGGGTTATTACTGTTCTAAAGCTAGAAAATAAATAATAACCATGTACTTCATTAAGCTAATAATGTTCAACGATGAGATTAAAACCGCCTTGGCTAAGAAATAAAAGAATTATTAGTACTTCTTAAAACAATCAATAATCTATTAATAATTACTAGTTACTGAAATTTCAAAACTGTTTTAAATCCCACTGCCCATGACCTTCACCACATACCATGCATTCTCAACCTCCATAATGCAATATACTCTGTTCGGGGGGACGATCATACGTTTGAAGGTCACGGCAATGTCAAATCACTATAAAAGTTTCTAAATGCTCGCACTCAGTTTCAGGACCTCCCTCTTCATGACCACAAACACACAGTGTGTGGACCACACCTTGAGGAGCAGTACTCAAAGCTGTATTTCTGGTGTTTTATTGAAGTGTCTCAACCGGTATCTCAAAATTACCATTTTTTGAACACTTTATACTTCCTCATCCAGTTTGAAATGTCATGTCATCATAAACCAAGTTCTCATATAATTCGCCCTTTTCCAGGTCCAATATTTTATTCCATTGGCCCTCACTGGTACCACACTGTTTTGATTACTATCATGGTAAAAGATGTTTTCCTCAGTACTCTTCATTACAGAATATTTGTAAAGCTCTCCCATTATTCTCTCAGAACTTTTAGAATACTGTTTCCGGGGCACCTGGGTGGCTCAGTCGGTTGGGCGTCTGACTCTTGGCTTCAGCTCAGGTCATGATCTCACAGTTTGTAGGTTCAAGCCCCACATGGGGCTCCGCACTGACAGTGCAGGGCCTGCTTTGAATTCTCTCTCCTTCTCTTTCTGACCATCCCCTGCTCGTGCTTGCTGTCTCGCTCTCTCTTTCTTTCCCTCTCTAAATAAATAAACTAAAAAAAAATGTTTTTAATAACTAAAATATCATTTCAAGTGAGAAGAGAATCACACTTATATATTTATTGGAATGCATCAAATAATTAATTGATTTAGAGAAAAATATCATTAAACGGTCCCTTCCAGGAACAGAATATGTCTTTTTATTTATATGTCGTTGTATATGTCCTTCAGAAAAGTTTCATAATTTTCTTCTAATAGGGCTATTGATTTCTTTTTATTTTTTTTTTAATTTTTTTTTTCAACGTTTATTTTATTTTTGGGACAGAGAGAGACAGAGCATGAACGGGGGAGGGGCAGAGAGAGAGGGAGACACAGAATCGGAAACAGGCTCCAGGCTCTGAGCCGTCAGCCCAGAGCCCGACGTGGGGCTCGAACTCACGGACCGCGAGATCGTGACCTGGCTGAAGTCGGACGCTTAACCGACTGCGCCACCCAGGCGCCCCTCTTTTTATTTTTTTTAAGCTTATTTATTTATTTTGAGAGACAGAGAATCCCCAGCAGGCTCCGCACTGTCAGCACAGAGCCCAATGCAAGGCTTGAACTCACAAATC
Source organism: Leopardus geoffroyi (assembly GCF_018350155.1). Taxonomy (NCBI): domain Eukaryota; kingdom Metazoa; phylum Chordata; class Mammalia; order Carnivora; family Felidae; genus Leopardus; species Leopardus geoffroyi. Next base: position 32,581,698 of record NC_059327.1, on the reverse strand, counting down.
TGTGCTAAAATCAAGAGTCAGACGCTTAACCAGCTGAGCCACCCAGATGCCCCAATAGGGCTGTTCATTTCTTATTAGATTTGCATTATTCCTGGATATTCAAGAAGGTGCTAACAAATTGCTGGCAGCATGAATGAATGTGTCCTCAAGGTTCTGCTCGAGGGGCACCTGGGTGGCTCAGTTGGTTAAGCATCTGACTTCTGCTCAGGTCATGATCTCGCAGTTCTTGAGTTTGAGCCCCATGTCGGGTTCTCTGCTGTCAGCACAGAGCCTACTTTGAATCCTCTGTCTTCCTCTCTCTGTCCCTCCCCTGCTCGTTCTCTCTCTCTCTCTCTCTCTCGAAAACAAATAAACATAAAAGGAAAAAAAATCCTGCTCGAGCCTGAATTGCTGAACTGTCACAGTGGTAGGATTCAGCCTGTTGGATGCAGGGTCCCCAGCAGGAAGGGGGCATGTGAGAGTTCAAAAGTCTGTCAGGATGTACTCATCCTGGGAAAGAAAGAGAGGTGTGTAAAGTTTGGGTCGGTGATGATCTCTCAGTCATCGGAGGGAAAGATCACATTAAATTGTCTAAAACCTAAAGAAAGAGAATGTAATGAATAAAAATGGAAACTCTGTTTATATACTAGACCTCTGGAAAAGATGATTCTAAAGTCGATATACGTAAATTAAGAGAGCAAGGGCCAGAACATTTTTGGAAAAACAAAAAAGTAGTGAATATAGAATTGTCCTACTAAAAACGCATGTTATTAAAACACAACAATTAAAATATTTTGATATTGGGACGCAAATAAACAGAAAAATAGAGCAGGATAAAAAGTCCAGACATTAGCCAAAATATAGGTGGGATGAAAGTAAATCTCATATCAACAAATGGTATTCGGACAACTGAGATTTGGAAAGAGAAAAGTTTCAAACAATGTTCTCACTCTACACCAGGTTAAATTCAAAATAGGTCACATATTTACATGTAAGGTGATGAAAATATGAAATCACTAAAAGAAAACATGGGTGAATTCCTTTAAAATTTTAGGGCAGGGAAGATTTTTTCCTGGAAACTTCAAAATCAGAAACCATAGAAGAAAAAATTGATAAATTGACTACATAAAAAAATTTTAAACTCCTCAATTGCAAATGTAAAAATCAAAGTAAAAAGAAAAATGGGATTGGGGGGCAAATTTTTAAATATTAATTTAATGTAAATAATGTTTATCATGGAAATTATACCTTATAAGTGTACATTATAATGTCAATTATAACATTTCCCAAATATATAAAAAGCACGTAGGGGCGCCTGGGTGGCTCAGTTGGTTAAGCGTCCGACTTTGGCTCAGGTCATGATCTCGCGGTCCGTGAGTTCGAGCCCCGCGTCGGGCTCTGTGCTGACTGCTCAGAGCCTGGAGCCTGTTTCAGATCCTGTGTCTCCCTCTCTCTCTGACCCTCCCCCGTTCATGCTCTGTCTCTCTCTGTCTCAAAAATAAAAATAAACGTTAAAAAAAATTTTTTTTAAAGGCATGTAGAAACCAATAAGAAAAGACTAATAGCCCGATATAAAAATTGATACAATTACTTTGTAGAAATATGAATGGCCCTTCACCTATAATATAGGTTTAATCTCACTTAAATGAGGGGGATAGGAATTTAAACAACACTGAATACCATTTTCAATCTATAACTTTGACAACACGTTCTTTTGGCAAGTATGTAGGGAAACCAGTATTCCCACAAACTGCCAGTAGAAATGCAAACCGGCTCAGCAATCAGGAGTATCTCAATCAGAAATGTATTCACCTTTTGCCCTGGCATTTCCATATCTGGAAATTTGCTCTATAACGATACTCTTTGCTCCGTAACTCTACTCTGATGAAATGACATATGCACAAGATTATTCATTATAAGATTGTAACAGGAAAAAACTGAAAATAACTCAAGTATCCATCAGTAGAGCAAGGTAAATAAATTATGGTAATCCATAATGGAATATCATGTGGCATTTTTCACAACAGGGAAGTTTTTTTGTACTGCTTCAGAAAATCTCTGCTCTATTAAGCGAAAAAAAGCAAAGGGCATGTCCTAGTTCACTAGGTCGACCCTATCAAAGCACCACAAACTAGGTGGCCTAAAACAACAGAAATGTATTGTCTTATAGTTCTGAAGGCTGGGAGTCCAAAGACAAGGTGTTGGCAGGGTCACCGTGCCCTAAAGGCTCTAAAGAAGGGTCCTTTCTTGCCTCTTTCAGCTTCTATTCTCGGCGGGCAATCCTTGGCCTTCCTTGGCTTTGCAGCTGCATCACCCCAACCCCCACCTCGGTCATCACACACCATTCTCCCTGCATGCCTGTGTCCAAATTTCTCTTTTCCTAAGGACGCCAATCATATTGGATCAGGGTTTACCCTAATGACCTCATTTTCACTCAATTACGTCTACAAACATCCTATTTCCAAATTAGGCCATATTCACGGGCAATGGAGCTTAGGATTTCAACATACATTTTGGGCGGGGATACAATTCAACCCATAATTATCCAGAATAATACATAGTATGCTGCCTTTTGTGTAAGAAAAGGTGATAAAAGGGGCACCTGGGTGGCTAGGTCGGTTAAAAGACCGGCTCTTGATTTGGTGCCCTACACTGGGTTCTGAGCAGACAGTGTGGAGCCTGCTTGGAATTCTCTTTCTCTGCCCCGCCCCCCCCCCTTGTACTCTCTCTTTCTCTCTCTGTCAAAACAAATAAACTTGAAGAAAAAAAGAAAAGGAGACAAAATATGCTGCTAGCATTTATTAAGAAGACCTAGGGGGGCCTGGGTGGCTCAGTCAGTTAAGCATCCACTTCGGCTCAGGTCATGATCTCGTGTTCATGGGTTCAAGCCCCACGTCGGGCTCTATCCTGACAGCCCAGATCCTGGAGGCTACTTCGGATTCTGTGTCTCCCTCTCTCTGCCTGCCCTGGCTCATGCTCTGTCTCTTTCTCTCTCTCAAAAATAAACATTAAAAAAAAAAGAAGTTCCAGAAAAATCTGGTACATATAGTATAATAATAATATCAGAAACTAATATAAGTTTTTATCCTGGAAAGTGGGGAGTGAGGCAGAAATAGGCGAGAATGGAAGCAAGATTATATGCTTTCTTACGTTGTTACTATATGTATTTGTTATTTTATTTTATTTTTTAAAAATTTTTTTTTCAACGTTTATTTATTTTTGGGACAGAGAGAGACAGAGCATGAACGGGGGAGGGGCAGAGAGAGAGGGAGACACAGAATCGGAAACAGGCTCCAGGCTCTGAGCCATCAGCCCAGAGCCCGACGCGGGGCTCGAACTCACGGACCGCGAGATCGTGACCTGGCTGAAGTCGGACGCTTTAACCGACTGCGCCACCCAGGCGCCCCTATATGTATTTGTTATAATATGAACATTTCACTTTTTCAGAACACAAAAAACTAATTCAACAAAATCACTATGATACACTGAGAGCAAACGGCAACTGTATTTTGGGTCCAGGGTGACAGGATGGCATAGCATGACCTCAGGGGTGTCAGCCCCTATGCCCAAACACACACTTTGGTGGCATGGGGCCAAAGCAGTGCCGACAGAACAGACACCCACAGCTGAATTCTGAACTCTATGCTGAAAACTTCAGAGTTCTGATGGGCCCCAGCAGCTTCAATACCAGTTAGTCAGTAGCAAGGGAGTCTAAGGTAGGTAGCGATTCAACATCAAAAAGAGATAATGAGGAGGTACCTTTATGTGGCTTTTTTTACATTGCAGAGACCTCACCAATTGGTCAAGGCTGAGAGGATCTGTTTGTGAACACACGTGAGATGCTCCCTAAAAATTTCCATATGGGGCGCCTGGGTGGCTCAGTCGGTTGAGTGTCCGACTTCGGCTCAGGTCATGATCTTGCATTTGTGGGGTCAGAGTCTGGAGCCTGCTCCAGATTCTGTGTCTCCCTCTCTCTCTGCCCCTCCCCTGCTCATGCTCTGTCTCTCTCTGTCTCTCAAAAAATAAAATAAAACGTTAAAAAAATTTTTTTTTTAATTTCCAAAAATAGGGGCACCTGAGTGACTCGGTTGAGCACCCAACTCTTGATCTTGGCTCAGGTCATGATCCCAGGGTCGTAGGATCAAGCCCCACGTTGGGCTCCATGCTGAGCATGGAGTCTGCTTGGGATTCTCCCTCCCTCTCTCTCTCTCTGCCTCTCCCTTGCTTATGCATGCTCATGTACTGTCTCTCTTTCGAAAAATATGTAAAAAAATAAATAAAAATAGAGGTGCCTAAGTGGCTCAGTCGGTAAAGTATCAGACTTCAGCTCAGGTCATGATCTCACAGTTCGTGAGTTCAATCCCTGCATCAGGCTCTGTGCTAAGAGCTCAGAGCCTCAAGCCTATTTCGGATTCTGTGTCTCCCTCTCTCTCTGGCCCTCCCCGCCTTGTGCTCTTTCTTTCTCAAAAATAAATATTTAATAAATAAATAAACAAAAATAAATAAATAAAACGATTTTTTAAAACTTCAAGAAATAATTTGAAAGGATTTTGAAGGAGGCACAGGGCCTATGACAGGGAAGTGTTTATTACTACTGTTTATGTGATCCCTGGGGTTCAGTCCTGCCACGTTCAAGCTGTGTCACCTTGGGCAAGTTGCTTAACCACTTTATGCGTCAGTTTCGCCGCCTACAAAACAAAGATCCCTTCCAATTTCCATTTTTGTACTCCTCCTAGAGGTGAGGACGCCTGCCCACTTCGTGTCAGGTTTGGCCATGCCAGCTGTCCGAGGGAATGAGAGAGGAAGTAATGGGCAACGTGTCTGGGCAGAAGTTTTCAGAACTGTCACACGGGTCAGCCATCTCTTTTCCCTCCTCGATGAGGCCAATACAGGGGCTTTCCCCTTGGCCTTGACACCGAGCTGCCGAGCTGCCGAGCAACAGCTGGCCTAAGGCCAACATCAAATAGAAGTGAGAAATGAATCTTTGCTGTTGAAAGCACTGACATTTGGGTTTGCTTGTTACCACAGCCCTACCTAGTCAACACTGACGGAGAGATAGCACTTTCGCCCTCCTAGGGTTGTTGTGAGAATTAACTCACTTAGTTCATTAGAGCATTTACAACAGCATCTGACACGTAGTTATCACTAGTTAATGCTCGTGACTGTTCTTTTGATTAACACCATCATCAGGCTTGTGTGGTGACACATGACTGGATGAATGGGGAAAAATGAGTAAATCTTAATAAAATGCTAAGTTTTGCATTTATTGTATGCATACTTTACCTACACTATCTCATCTACAAGTTTATATCAGTCGTTGTGAGGTCGGTTTTATGAGTTCTGTTTCTTGTGTTTTTTTAAACGTTTATATCATTTTGAGAGAGAGAGAGAAAGCATGAGTTGGGGGAGAGGCAGAGAGAGAGGGAGTGCAAGGATCCCAAGCAGGCTCCACGCTGTCAGTGCAAAGCCTGACATGGGTCTCCAGTCCACCAACTATGAGATCATGACCTGAGCTGAAATCACGAGTTGGCTGCTTCGCCGACTGAGCCACCCAGGCACCCCATGAGCTGTTCGACAATGAAAAAAACTGGGAAGTTTGAGAAGTTAAATGCAAGGCTACACAAGCAACAGAGCTGGTATTCAAACTCGTTATGGTTGTCTCCTTCCACTTTACTCCACAGCTCCCCTCTGACCTGGGACAACGTTGAGGAACTCAAAACGTTTTCCACACTGTGCCACCCTCAAAATGGCAGTTGCCCTGATCCAGGAAGCCCTAGTGATCCCCATGAAGCAGGAATGGTATTCTCCCCTCAAATCACGGCGTGAGGTTGCCTTCTTTTGTCTCCTTCTTTTTCAGCTCACTTGCTCCCACCTCGTCCCTCCTTATCATCTCAGCAAGTCCAGAGCTGAATTTTCAGAAATTGAATTGGTAGAAAACGGAACACGTAGAATAAGCAGCAGAGCCCATGGCTGTGACCTCCCTGCTCCCCCCACCTCTGCCATCCCATCCGACCAGACTGATCTCAACAGCTGTGCCCCCAGCTCCTGCCTCTTGTCTCCACTAGTGTCCACAGACCTGCTCTTTCAGGAACCTCTGTCCCCGAGGAAATGGGGACTGTGACAACATACCACACCGTGCAAGTGCCGTTCCCTTCTCAGATACAGATGGGCCCTGTGACTCCTAATTTCTCGTCAACTCAAATCCTCACAGTCTTTTCTCCACTCACTGGTCAGAGTGACTGTTCCAGAGCGCTACCAAATCGTATTGCTTCCTGACTTCAAAGTTCCAGTGGCTCCTATCACCCATGGAATAAATCCAACATGCTTATCATGTCACGTGTTAACTGGTCACTGGATGCCACTCAACCTGATTTTCCCCTCCCTCTCTCTTTTGTTCTCAACATATTAGACACACTGTTCCCTTCTCTGTGCATGAATAAACAGGATCACATGAACAAGTAGTGACCAGGGAGAATAGGTTGCTTAGGAAACAGAAGAGAAATACTTGAGATCTAATTAGTATCCTAATGGAAATCCAAAAAGCTATTGCATCCATAAAACAAGAACAGGTCCCTATGAAACAAAAATAGAGAGGGCACACAAGAAAAGAACCAAGAAAGATTTCTCACAAATTAAAGACATAAATATCAAAATAAGACATTCAATAGATAAGCTAACTCATAAAATAGAGATAAAATCCAAATTAGAGTCCTAAGAGCTAATATTAGAAAAATCTTACAGCAATTAAAGCAAAAGTAATAAGCAAGATATGAGACATCTAAGATGACTCCAGATGGTCCAGCTTCCATATGGGAGATGTTCCAGAACAGAGAACACAGAAAATGAATGGAGGAAATAATCAAAGAAATAATAGAAGAAAAATGTCCTGATCTGGGGAAAACTGAAGAGACGTGGGTCTTCCAGTTTAAAAGGAGCATGAAAAATTAAGGAAGATGAATGAGAGTAAAAGATGTAAACCTAGACACATCCCAGTAAAATTAAAGCACTTCAAAGAAAGGAAAGAGAATACCCAAAATTTCCCAAAAAAGAAAAAAACAGTTCCTATGAAGAAATAACAACCTACTGGTGTCAGATCAGCAACAATGAATGCCACAAGAAAGTGAAAAGTTAACTTCAAGATTTTGAGAGAAAGTTTGACAATGAGTATTCTATACCTGGCCCAAATTTCAACTGAATATAAGAAATGATTACCAATGCTTCCAAACAACTAAGGACCAGGAAAGCTAACCTTCATTGCGCCATCTCTGGAAAAAAATTACTTGAGGAGTTATTTTAGCAAAATCAAAAGGAATTCCAAGCAAGAACATATATAATCTAAAAAACAGTATAATGCAGAAGTGCCTGGATGGTTCAGTCGATAAAGCGTCCGAATTTGGCTCAGGTTATGATCTCACGGTTCATGAGTTCAAGCCCTACATAGAGCTCTCTGCTGTCAGCACAGAGCCTGCTTCAGATCTTCTGTCTCCCTCTCTCCCTGCCCCTCCCCAACTTGTGCTCTGTCTCAAAAATAAAATACACATTAAAAGCTTTTTTTTTAATATTTAAAAAATAGTATAATGCATTCAAGAGAATGCATTCAAGAGAATGCAAAAAAGAGATTCTTGGGATGACTGTAGGCAGCTTGCCTTGAAAAAAAAGTGGCTCTAATTTAATCAGGAAGTCAGAAGTCTCTTAAAAAAAACCCTGATGTTCATTCAATATATATTTTGAATATGCAATTAAGATTTCACTCTTCTGTACTCATGAAAGTAATAAAAACAATACAGCCCCAAGTAAAACAAAATCTGTCAAAGAAAGTCACAGAATATATAAGGCAAATTAAAATGTGAGCCATTTTCGAGTAGTTGCTGGGGGGAAAAATTCCATTGACCTTGATGCTTGGAATTTTTTCCTTCAAGAGGTACAGATTCAAGGATGTAGGATTGCATTTCCTTTTCTGTAGGTCTGATCACCCTAATTTTTTTCTTTAGTGATTAATACCTTCAGAATCATCATATTGGAATCATTATGTTTAATTTGAAAATTAGTCTACAGACATGTAGACAAAGAACATAGAAGACTTAATGACAATTAGAGAAAAAGGATCCTTGACAATAAAGAACTAAGGATGTCACTTAAGCCAAGCATAGAGGAGTAAAAGGAAACATGGGGGGAAATTGTAAATACAGCAACTTTTGTGTTTTACTTATGGGCAACCGGTAAACAATGTCAAAAGTCAGTGTCAAGGGGCGCCTGGGTGGCGCAGTCGGTTAAGCGTCCGACTTCAGCCAGGTCACGATCTCGCGGTCCGTGAGTTCGAGCCCCGCGTCGGGCTCTGGGCTGATGGCTCAGAGCCTGGAGCCTGTTTCCGATTCTGTGTCTCCCTCTCTCTCTGCCCCTCCCCCGTTCATGCTCTGTCTCTCTCTGTCCCAAAAATAAATAAACGTTAAAAAAAAAAAAAAAAAAATTAAAAAAAAAAAAAAAAAAGTCAGTGTCAAAATTAGTTAACATACAACTACCTAAATTAGAGAAGTAAGGGAATGTTGGGGGGTGAAGGGGGAGGCGAGTGTGTTAAATTCAGGGAGCCAACAGATATTTTAAAGTTTACAAATCAATAAATAGAAATATATAAGCATGCTATTTAGAGTTTGGTAGTAAACAAGCAGAAAGAATTAATAACAGAAAACATTAAAAATCATTTTGGGGGGGTGTAATTTTACTTTTTATTTTATGCCCTCAATACTACTAATTATGTTTTTACTCTGCGTGGTAGACAGAACAATGATCCCCAAAGGTGTCTATTTCTTTTCTTTTTTTGTTTTTAGTAAATTTATTTATTTAGGAAATAAATTTAGTAACTAAAAATTTATTTAGTAAATTTATCTTGAGAGAGAGAGTGCAAGCGAGGAAGGGGCAGAGAGAGGGAGAGACAGAATCCGAAGCAGGGATTTCCTCTGCCTTTCTTCTACCAATAGGCTTAATTCCATTTGTCTCTATTTCTTTAAAAAATTTTAAAGCACAATCGCTTCTCGGCCTTTTGGTGAAGATCAAGTGTAAAAAAATTTAAAGCATTTTAAAAAAAAAATGTTTATTTTTTATTATTTGTTTTGAGAGAGAAAATGAAAGGCAGAGAGAGAGGGGCAGAGAGAGAATCCCAAGCAGGCTCTGTGTTGTTTGCGCAGAGCCAGATGTGGGGTTCCATCCCATAAATCGTGAGATTGTGACCTGAGCCGAGATCAAGAGGTAGAAGCTTAACCAACTGAGCCACCCAGGTGCCCCAAGATGTCTCTTTCTTCATCCTTGGAACCTGTGACTGTTACCTTACATGGCAAAAGAGACTTTGCCAATGTGATTAAGCTACAGATCTTGAGGTGGGAAAATCATCCTTGATAATCGTAATGAACTCAATATAACCACATGGGGCCTTAAGGAGGCAGAGGGCAAGAGTCAGAGAGGAGGTGTGACAGCAGCAGCAGAGAGTGGAGTGAAGGGGAAGGAACGGGTCAAGAGCCAAGGAAGCTTCTAGAAGCTGGAAAACACAGCGAAAAGAATTCTCCCTTACGGTCTCCCGCAGGAACACAGATTTGCTGACACCTTGATCTTAGCCCCTAAGGTTCATTTTGAACTTCCGACCTGTAGCCCTAGAAGATAATAAATTTATGTTCTTTCAGGCCACTAAGTTTGCAGTCATTTATTCCAGCGGCAACAGGAAACTAATATACTCTGAATGTGTTATTTATACTACTTTTTTAAAGGTTTGAAAGAGGAGCATCTGGGTAGCTCAGTCAGTTGAACGTCTGACTTGTGATCTCAGCTCAGGTCACGATCTCACAATTTGTCAAATGGAGCCCCACATCAGGAGCTGCGCGGACAGCACCGAGTCTGCTTGGGATTCTCTCTCTCCCTCTCTCTGCCTCTCATTTTCTCTCTCTCAAAATAAATAATTCAAAAAAAAATAAACATTTAAAAAATGCTTTAAAAATTTTAAAGAGGGGCGCCTGGGTGGCGCAGTCGGTTAAGCGTCCGACTTCAGCCAGGTCACGATCTCGCGGTCCGTGAGTTCGAGCCCCGCGTCGGGCTCTGGGCTGATGGCTCAGAGCCTGGAGCCTGTTTCCGATTCTGTGTCTCCCTCTCTCTCTGCCCCTCCCCTGTTCATGCTCTGTCTCTCTCTGTCCCAAAAATAAATAATAAAACGTTAAAAAAAAAAAAAAATTTTAAAGAAATAGAAACAAACAGATGCAAGCCTGTTGGTGGAGGCAAGGTGGGAAGTGGAATGAAATCCCACCGTCTTTTCTTGGTGAAGGCAGGAAAGGCCATGTTTTTATTTTGCATTATATTAGTTTAAAAAATTCCAGGAAGATCCGCTGTCATAGAAACCCAAATGCTGGATTATTAGACATGGTTCTGTTTTGAAAGACTTCCAACCTGGTAGACCAAGGGTTCACTGCCCAAGGACCAAGCTAATGCCTGTGCATATGGATATCTCTGAGGAATTGAGGCCCTATGAGAGGGTGATGGCCTCACTCATGCCCATTTATTTAGAAATCAAGGTGGCCATCAGTCAGAAGGATTGGCAAGAGATCCCAGGACAGTGCCTAGGAGAGATGGGCTCGGTTACATCGAGTAGCTCGGTTACAGCCAGGCAGGTAGGAGACCTCCTTTCTCTTAACCCATCTCCCCTCTACTATTCCTCCGGGTGATTTCTTACCCCCGTGCCAGCACTTGGCGCTTGAGAAGAACCTAGCAGGATGACTCCTAAGCACATCACTAATGTATTTTGATACAGAGATTTGGAAAGTACTCTTGGTCGTACTGTGATCATCGAAAAAGGCACTCTTCACCCCTGCCCCCCACCACCCCTTTAATGACAACCGTGTGCAGGGTTTAAAACCACCAGAGATGTCCTTGGTAGTTCAGGAAATCTTGTTGGTGTAACTCAAGTGAAATGTGATCTTTCTCCCACTGAAAAAGAGGAAAGGAAAGTGGTGACAGGGCAGGTGACAAGCCCAATTGGGAGTATGGAAGTGTAGCTGGCGGGCGGTGGGGGGACTAAAAGATTGCATTACAGCTCCTTTTAAAAACTTCTTTATCGTAACACTCAACACGGCTTGAAAGGATCTGCATTTCTCTGAGGCCCTCAAGTGTTGATGTTTCTCCTGCACCTGCCAAGTCATTCCTAAAACTGACATTCTTTCTTGCAGCCAATGGAATCATTCTATTAAAAATTAGAATGACAGTCCGTTGAGCATCGGACTTTGGCTCAGGTCATGATCTCATGGTCGGTGAGTTCGAGCCCCGCGTCGGGCTCTGTGCTGACCGCTCGGAGCCTGGAGCCTGCTTCGGATTCTGTGTCTCCCTCTCTCTCTGCCCCTCCCCTGCTCACACTCTGTCTGTCTCTCTCTCTCTCAAAACTAAAATAAAAACGTTAAAAAAAATTTTTTTTAAATAAAATAAAAACCTGGAATGAGTTAACAAAAAACAATTGGAATGAGTAGACTTTGCACTGCATTGTTTCATGGAAGAAGAAGACGACGAAGAAGAAGAAACAACCACTCAATTGGTGAATGCGTCCCAGGACAAAGACAATGTTTAATCAAAGCACAGGGAAAATAAAGTAAAGTACTCAATCTAGGGACAAGAATGTCTCCTTTAAGGGACAGTTATCGTATGGTTGATCCAACGTACAAACGGAAGGCTGAAGGGACGCTGAGCGATCAGTTTAAATCCATCATTGAGGCCGTCCCCCCAGTGAAGAAATGGCTTCCAAGCGAAGCCCAGGGGTTGGCCCGAGATCTATTAGGTGGTAAGTGGCCAAGCCAGGAATTGAATGCAGATGTCCTGACTCCAAGCCCAGTGCTGCCTGCTTATCAAGCTGCCTAGCTGTCACGGAGACTTTGTGATGCCAGCTGTCTGTAAGTGTGTATCACTTCTGTTCACGTTTTCTTAGCCAAAGCAAGCTGCATATCAATGAGGCAGGACATATAAACCTGGGAGGGTAGTGAGTAAATGGGAGCAATAATACAACCTGTACCAATTCCCTCTGTCCCTTTGGCCCAGCGGTGGTAGCAGCTGTGGATAATCTCTAAATCACCTCCCTGTCCTCCGCTTGGCTCCTCTACCCTCTAGGTCTCCGACCCCCTGCACTGCGCTGGCGCCTCTCTGTTGAAATGTTCTAGTCGTTTCTGCCTCCTAGTTAGGCCGACCGTGTCTGCCACATCCACACGAGCGCCCTTTCCACGTTTCTGGATGTGCTAGGCCCAGATAACAATATGTGGTGTGAATCTTGTTAAAGTAGCATATCTAAAAATACCAGGTAAGTAATAATCATGACTGTGATCAAACTTGTGTCAGTGGGGGTTTGGTTCCATTCTGAGGGATGGAAAATCCAACGCAACGGCGGCGTGAACAAGAAAGAACTTTCTCGTGCACATAAACCAAGCCTAGAAATAAGTGACCAAGGGCCTGATTTGATAATTCTGTCTCCATCAGGCACACAGGATGGTCACTTGGCTTCCACTTCACGCTCCAAGATGGACTACAGCAATAACGAAATGTTCTAGAACTCAGTAGTTCAGATGGCAGCCTCCTGCCACCCACACTTCCAATTATTTTGAAAGGCACTAATTGCTTGTATGAATTTTTTGTTTTGGCTTAAAAAACGTGTAAACAGACATAATCTATTGTATTTATTTTTAAATGTTTTTTAAAATTTATTTTTGATAAAGAGACTGCGTTGAGCAGGGGAAGGACAGAGACGGAGAGAGGGACAAAGGATCCAAAGCTTGCTAACAGCACAGAGCCCGATGTGGGGCTCGAACTCACCAACTGTGAGATCATGATCTGAGCCAAAGTCGGACGCTCAACCGAATGAGCCACCCTGGCGCTCACAGACACAATTTCAATTGGCCAAAACTCTGTACCTAACCACAGCTAGCTATAGAAGGGACCAAGAAATACTAATCTTTATTCTAGGCAACTATGTGTTTGGCTACAAAACAGGAGTTCCGTTATTAAAGAAGGAGTAGAGGGAATGGACATCCAGAAAAAACCAGCAATTTCTGGCACTCCCCACAAACATTTGTACAGGTTGATAAATCTCAAGTAACTATTTCTGCATTCAAAGCAGCTACAAGCCCCAGGGAAGACAGCCATTTTTCGACTTGGATTTGAGAGGAGAGAACTTATTTTTCAGAACCCGAAGGAGATGTGATCAACAAACTGTGCTCTCCTCTGAACTATAAAAAGAAATAAAGCAGCTAAACTACAAGTTGAAACAGAAGTTTGCTACAAATGCTATTATACTGATATTCACTAAAACTAATGTAGTCAATGTTTATATAACACTTTTTTTTTTTTAGAATTTACAATTACTCTCATTAAATCCTCACCCAAAATTAGGAGTCTGTATTACCACCCTCATTTGAGAAATAGAAGGCTGACATTTAAAGAATTTAAATGATTCTCCCAAGTTTAAAAACAATGGACTAACATTAGTGTCCTCAGAGCTCAGAATCTATGCTATTCCTCACCCTGTAAGCAGGAGTTTGTGGAGTTTGACAAAGCCCTCCTGTCTCCATGTTAGCAGCAGATGATGATGACTCCCACAAAATCCCCGGGTGACACTGGAGATCTGAGCTACGTGGCGTGGTTGAGTCACTGAAAAAAAGATCTAGCCCTTTGTTGCAAATTTGTCTTTCTGTAAACCCAAGGGGTCTTGCCAAAAGCTACACACTTTTCTAAGTGAAATGTGCAGGCAGTGATGCCTGGCAATCACAAATTCTCCCACATGCTCTGCTTCCTGAGACTGTTAGCCTGCTACTGACCAGCTTTCTGCCTCAGTTTTTATACGCACTCCCTACGCTGTTAGACCTTCAGGTGGCGGTAAGTTCTGGGTTTTTAAAAAAATAAGAAGTACCACGCCCATGTTCATTGCATTCACAACAGCCAAGAGGTGTAATTGATGGATGAATGGATAAAGAAAATGTAGTATATATGTGCAATAGCATATTACACAGCCTTAAAAAAAGAAAAAAAAATTCTGTCACATGCTATGACACGGATGAACCTTGAGGATGTTATACTAAGCGAAATAAAACAGTCGCCAAAGGACACAGACTGCGTGATTCAACTCGTATGAAGTATCCAAAGTAATCAATGTCATAGAAACAGAAAATAGAAAGGCTGTGCCCAAGGGATGGAGAGAGAAGGGAAGAGGGATTAGTTTTAATGGGTATAGAGTTCCAGTTTTGCAAGATGAGAAAGTTCTAGAGATCTAGAGATATGTTGCACAACAAGGGAAATCTACTTCACACGACTGAGCTGTACACGGAAAAATGATTCAGATGAGAAATTTAATGTTAGGTGTGGTCTGAACCACAATTTTCAAAAAGAGAAAACATTTGCAAGTAATACTGTACGAAGTAGGTTTCTCCAGGCGAGAAGTAGGATGCTGACCCAGGAATCACTGCACAGTTCAGAGGTGCCAGTCGAGGCCGTAACTAGGCAACTAAGCCATAGCTTTGGGGTGCACCATGCTGAATGAGACTGGAACTCAGCCCCTGAGGTTTTTAAGTCTTTGCAGCTGGATTGCATTAAATGCTGCCAGCGCAAATCTACAGAGAAGACAAGGTAGAGGAGGTGCAGGAAGGCAGAGTGCTTTTCACGCCAAAGGTACCACATAAATATTTTTACAGTTGAATTGATTGGACTCTAATGGTATCTGGTGTTGACTCTTGATTTCGAAGATGGTCTCCTAAGAACACACAGTCATGAGTTTCCCATCACGGGCCTCCAACTGATCTTGACTCCACGACACTCGGGCTGTTTGTGTGGCTCATGGGTGTGAGCTGGGACTGGCTCTCCAACTTCTGCTTTTCCCTGGAACTGGATCCTGGGTCCACCCTCCTGATTTTGTCTCTTCCTCCAGATTAGATTTGCTGGCTCCCTCTACTTTTCCCCTCTGCCCTAGTGAACTCCATCTATTCTATACTTTTCCTCTTGCTCCAGCCCTGGTTTTATGTTTTCAAAGCTTGGACCCAAAATGCGTTACACTTAGCACAAACCCTGGGATTCATTAGAACACAGTGCGAGGAGCGTTTAGCATCTGCATACAACAGCCAATGAAGGTCTGATAACAGCCTTCTATGCAAAATAAGGACCCATAAGCCATTCTTAGAACCGTAGAACTACAATGGCTGTGGAATCCTTAGTCTCAGAGGGGGTGACTTTCAGGGAAAATCTGACCTATCTTCCTATTTTCAGATTTCCTATTTTCAAATTGTGGTAATCTGAAAATATGCAAATACAAGTTATCACTGTCAGGCCTGCAAATTAGCACAAAGGCACATAAAGGCCTGAAACTTGATTCATATTTTTTATTAAAATAGGAAAGACCAGGGTGCGTGGGTAGCTCAGTCGGCTGGATGACCGACTCTTGATTTCGGCTCAGGTCGCGATCTCACAGTTGTGAGATCAAGCCCCGTGCGGGGCTCTGCACTGGCTATGGAGCCTGCTCAAGATTCTTTCTCTCTTCTCTCTCTCTCTCTCTCTCCCTCTCCCTTCCTCTCTCTTTCTCTCGCCCTGCCCCTCCTCCACTTGTATCCCCCCCCAAAATAAAAATAATAAACATAAAAATACTTTATGAATAAAATAGGAAAGGCCATGCAAACCCTCTGCAGACCCTCTTCTTTGCCCTGATAATGTTTTATAATAAATATATTATTTATCATGATAGCATATTCATTCCTCTGCATGAGTTTTTCCGACGATGATAAACTGAGGCTGAAGTGATAGAAACATATTCTGTAAGACCCCCCGACAAGAGAGATCTCAAGACACAGCAACGTAGCCTCCAAAGGCAGAAGAGCAGCCCTGAGGTTGATTTCTGATCAGAGAGCCCAAGTTCTACCCTCGGCTCTGCCACTTGCCACCTATATGACCTCGGGTAAGCTCTTTAGTGACTCTCGAGCCCTGTTCTGTTCATCTACGTAATGGGGATAAAAATACCACCTGCCTGATAAGAGCTGTCATGACAAATCGATGTAAAGAAGATCAATGTAAAGCTCTTAGCACGGTAATTCTTTTTTTTTTATTTAAAAAAAAATTTTTTTTTTCAACGTTTTATTTATTTTTGGGACAGAGAGAGAGACAGAGCATGAACGGGGGAGGGGCAGAGAGAGAGGGAGACACAGAATCGGAAACAGGCTCCAGGCTCTGAGCTGTCAGCCCAGAGCCCGACGCGGGGCTCGAACTCACGGGCCGCGAGATCGTGACCTGGCTGAAGTCGGACGCTTAATCGACTGCGCCACCCAGGCGCCCCTTTTTTTTTTTTTTTTTTTTTTAATTTTTTTTTTTTTTTTTAGCACGGTAATTCTTAACACAGAGTAAGATTTAGGTAAGTGGAAATAGTGAAAGCAATATAGAACACCTGTTCCTGCCATGAGAGGGCAGGTTTTAAAAGAATTCTGAGAAATTGACTATTGCACAGCTGCAATTTATACTCACGACAGTAGGTGGCACTGGTACCATATCTATGTAGCACTAGGTTGCCCCTGATTTGAATTTTTTTTTTTTTTTTTTTTTACTGCATTCCCGCTCAGCTTTCTTTTCCAGGAATAGCAAGCAGTATTTTCCCCTGGATCTTTTTTTTTTTTAAGTTTTTCTTTTTTAATGTTTATTTATTTCCTTTTTGACAGAGAGGGAGAGAGAGCAAGCCAGGGAAGGGCAGGGAGAAAGAGGGAGAGAGATATGCCAAGCAGGCTCCATCCACACTGTCCATGCAGATCCTGATGCGGGGCTCAAACCCACAAACCATGAAATCATGACCTGGGCTGAAACCAAGAGTCAGATGCTCAACTGACTGAGCCACCCAGGCAACCTTCCCCCTTGATCTTTTAATTTGTGCTATGCCTTCCTAGTTTCATCGGCTATTTTCGGTAGCATAGCATAGTAAATTACACTGAAACCTTGGGTTGCAAGTAACTTGGTCTGCAAGGGCTCTGCAAGATGAGGAAACATTTCTGATAAATTTTAACTTGATGAACGAGTGATGTCTTGCAATACGAGTTCTGCAAGACGAGCAAACATTTCTGATAAATTTTAACTTGATAAACAAACGATGTCTTGCAATACGAGTAGCACGTGATGGCGAACGTCACGTGACCCCAACTGAGCCAATGGTTCTTGAAATTTGCTTTGACATACAAGTGCTTTGGATTAGTGTTTCTGGAACAAATTATGCTCACGGATTAAGGTTTTTACTGTACTTCTATTTTAAAATGCAGACACAAATTGTCATGGGCTGATTTCATGAAATTTTATTTTGAAGTTTTGCCCTCTTTCTAATGCATTCCCTAAACTTGACTGTATTATTCTACGTTGGGCATTGAAACAAGAATATTTTACATCTGTGGACATCTTTAAACCCAAGAGAGTTTCAAGCCCCTTTTTTCTAGGATATCATAGGATGTTTTTATCAGAAGGAATGTTTGAAGAAAAGACTTTGAGCATGGCAAGAAGAAAACTACCAATGCTTCTGAAATCATTCCTAAATTGCTTGATGGATATCCTCATGGTTAATTCAGCCGTGATGATAATTATATTTTCCAATTCGATTCGTGTTATTCGTGAATTTTATTTCCTATGCTGTTGCCATCGCAACTAAGTGCAGGTGATTCTCTCTCCCAGCTGAGAAGGTTCAGGGCTCTCTTGCATCACAGGGTTTAGAGATTCCCTAAGAGTTAACTCAGTCCCTAAGGGTAAGGAGGCTCACTCAGAGCCAACTTTAGGCAAACACGGGCTCAGTGCAAAACGTCTTTGTGCAACCACACCCCAAAGTCTTGTTTGCAACTAGAGTTCTGTGGTCTGAGCACAAAGGGTGGTTTGTGAGATCAACAACAGGGGCAGGGCTGGAAGTTCACACTGGCCGGGGAGGTGAACTCGGAGGGTCCCGCTAATGCCTCTTCGGGAAGCAGCCGCAAGAGCCTTGCAAGAGAATTCAGAATGACATCTTACAGCCCACCGAGAGGCCCATTCTACCTAAGAGGGCACACTACTGACAAAACAATAGCAATCGGGCTGACCTGTTTAAGCTTCTCTGTGGCAAGTGAAATAATTTTGAAACTAAATTCTTTTCTGTGTGTAAAGATGGGGAAGTCTGGGGCGGGGGAGGGAACTGAACGTTGCAGAAACTGAAATATCACGTGTTACCGCGTGGTAGTAAATTTGGTGAAAGAGGCCAGTGGGTTTCTTTGGACTGTGAAGTCCCCTTATGTATATATCAAAACAAGAGAAAAGGGTTAACTAGATGATACGATAAAATTCCAGCGTGAAAATACTCATTGTTGATTCCGTGAGCCAGTTTATATAATCAGCAAACAATAACAATTTGGTCTCCAAATCATGTCTCCCACTTTCTTGTGCTGGATAGAGCAATCCTGAATTCTGCTCTAACGGTGGTGTTACAGGACTTCGCTTCTTATTTCTGGTGAGTGGAGATACGTGACATTTAGCCCTTAAGTGTGATGCTGTCTGCTTGTTTCCAAGATACACTCTGCATCAAGTTGAGGACGTTATGTCATTCTTAGTTTACTAAGAGTTTGGATCAAGAATGAATGTTAAGGGGTGCCTGGGTGGCTCAGTCGGCTAAGCGTCTGACTTCGGCTCGGGTCATGATCTCATGGTCCATGAGTTCGAGCCCCGCATGGGGCTCTGTGCTGACAGCTCAGAGCCTGGAGCCTGTTTCAGATTCTGTGTCTCCCTTTCTCTCTGACCCTCCCCCATTCATGCTCTGTCTCTCTCTGTCTCAAAAATAAATAAACGTTAAAAAAAAAAAAAAAAGAATGAATGTTAATTTTAATCCAATGCCTTTTGAGTATCTATCCAGATGATCATTTGGTTTTTCTCTGAGACTTTTTTTTTTTTTACATTTTTAAAAAAGTTTATTTATTTTGAGAAGCGTGAGAGACAGAGCATGCAGAGGGACGGGGTGGGGGGGGGGGGGGGAGGCGGGGCAGAGGATCCCAAGCTGGCTCCGTGGATGTGACACTTGAGCTCACAAACCATAAGATCATGACCTGAGCCAAAGTCAGTCACTTAACCAACTGAGCCACCCAGGCGCCCCGTGAGGCCTTTTGATGAGATGAATTCCGCTGTTAATTTCCTATTACCTAACTACTCTTCTATTTTGAGAATAAAACTGAAGTCATTTTGTATTGTTCTTTTCACGGAGTGTTTGATGAAATGCACTAATATTTCATTTTGGATCTCTATTTCCAGCTGTATTTGTATTGTATCTGCACAAATATCAATTTGCATTTTTTTTCCTCCCACATTTTAACAGGCTTTTCTGCCAGGGTTATGTTGTTTCAATAGAAGACATGAGGAAGCATCCCATCTTTTCCTACGGAACAGTTTACAGTAAATTCTCAGCTGATCTCCTCTTGGAATACACAAAAGTATTTGCCTTTATATCTAAGCCTGCCATGTTTTTTAGATGTACTATTTTGACCACATTTTCTTTTCTTTTTTTTTTTTCAACGTTTATTTATTTTTGGGACAGAGAGAGACAGAGCATGAACGGGGGAGGGGCAGAGAGAGAGGGAGACACAGAATCGGAAACAGGCTCCAGGCTCTGAGCCATCAGCCCAGAGCCTGACGCGGGGCTCGAACCCACGGACCGCGAGATCTTGACCTGGCTGAAGTCGGACGCTTAACCGACTGCGCCACCCAGGCGCCCCGGCTGTCTACTTCTTGACTCAGTGTTGGTCATTTACATTGAATTCCGTCTTTCATTGTGATTTTTACATTTTATGAAGTGAGAACCATACAGCATAATCTCATGTAAATTGGTTTTCCTAACTCTGTGGTCCTACGTCCTTTTGTATTCCTATTGCGCATATTTCCATTTTACCTTTCTTCTTGGCTGGATCTACTACAGGTCTCTTCATTTTACTGGGATGCTTCCACTTCAAACAGCTTACAGAACATTAAGTAAAATCCATGGCCGGTGGAATTTTCCTGTTGTTCACATTCTCCATGAACAGTAGTTTGCTGTCTTCGGATAACATCCTTCTCCGAAGAATTCTAACATTTGTACCCAGACAATGAATTGCAACAACAGTTTTACAAATAGGAAGACTGAAGTCAAGAGAGGCCTTTTTGGCAAATCACGGGAGAAATCAAAACACAACTCCCCGGGGCCAGCGCTTGCCTGGCACTTGAAGTGTGGGCCAAGCCCAGTGAACAAGGACGAACATTAACAGTCAGATCATTTCTAAATGGAGTTCACCTTCACAAAGAATGTAAGTGAGTTGACTTCTCCTCCTAAAAGACTTTTTTGGGTAAGTGGTATGAGTGGTTCGGAGAAACAAACCCTGAGGCAGAATTTTATGGGAGGGAAAGGCTTGTTTAAATAAATAAGAACATTAGGTCACAGGAACATGACTAAGAAACTACGTGAGTAAAAACCCCCCAGGCACCGTCCTCCTGAAGCAGCTGAGCCAGGTGACTGTTGCAAAGTATGTTGAGATACTTCCTCATCTTGAAAGATGTGAGCTCAGGAGTCTTATCCAAATGCAAGGCCAAATGATCTAGGGATGAAGCCAGCTGCTGAGCCTGAAGACTGTTACTTTAAAACATTGTCTACGTTTTCAGGCTGAAGGTTGGTTAAGCTATCATTAATGGGCTGTGCAATCACACATTTGCTGGAGTCAAAGGATAGCTTTCGAATATCCAAATTTAAAATCTTGCTATCCAATGAACCATCCTTAAAACTTTGAGTCACTTTTATTGTGGCGATAACAACTCTATGCTAACTTGTAGGTTCTCCGAAGACTAAAAAGACTGACATTCAAACACATGAATTCTGAGTCCAAGGACCATTAAAGGCAGCAAATAGCTGTCTCAATTTTAACGAGCTGAGGAACACGAAAGCATTTCAGAATGTTGCTTATCTACATATCCGAAGGATAGGAGAACAGGATATTGAAGAGATATCTGTACTCCCATGTTCACTGCAGTATTATTCACAATAGTCAAGACATGGAAGAAGCCTGTCAATGAATAGATGGAAAAAGCAAATGGAGTGTATTTATGTACAGCGGAATATCATTCAGCCATGGAAATAGAAGGAAATTCTGCCATTTGCAAGAACGTGGATGAAACTTGAGGGCATTCACCTAGCATCATGCTAAGTGAAATGAATCAGAGAAAGACAAACACTATATGATTTCACTTATATGTGGTATTTTTAAAAAGACAAACTATATTTCTACAGAAATAGAGTAGATTGGTGGTCACTAGGGTCTAGGAGGGAGGGGAAAATGAGATGTTGTTCAAAGGGTGCAAACTTACAGTTATAAGGTGGATAGGTTCTAGGAACCTATAAGCACAGCACGGTGATTATAGTTAATGATGCCATATTATGTTCTTGAAAGTTTGTAAATCTTTTTTTTTTTTAATTTTAATTTTTTTTTTTTTTGAAAGAGAGAGACAGAGTGTGAGCAGGAAAGAGACAGACAGAGTGGGAGACTAGAATCCAAAGCAGCTTCCAGGCGCTGAGCTGTCAGCACAGAGCCTCATGCGGGGCTCAAACCAAGAGATCGTGACCTGAACCGAAGTCCGACGTTTAACCGACTGAGCCACCCAGGTGCCCCGAAGGTTCGTAAATCTTTTTTTTTTTTTTTAACATTTATTCATTTTTGAGATTGAGAGACACAGAGCATGAGCGGGGAAGGGGCAGAGAGAGAGGGAGACACAGAATCCGAAACAGGCTCCAGGCTCCGAGCTGTCAGCACAGAGCCCGACACGCGGCTTGAACTCACGGACTGTGAGATCATGACCTGAGCTGAAGTCAGACGCTTAACCGACTGCGCCACCCAGGCGCCCCCCGAAGGTTCGTAAATCTTAACTGTTTTTACCACACACACGAAAATCGTAATCATGTGAAATAACGGAGGTGGACCTTACTGGGGTCATTACCTCTGAATATATTGGTGTATCAAACCCATCACATTGTACACCTTACATGTATGCAATTTTATATATCACCATATTTCAGCACAACTGAAACAATTCCAATCTGTCGCTGGTTCTACCGTTTCAACACCTTCATTTCCCTGCCAAGTCCCCCTCCAAGTATTTCTGGAGAAGTCTGGAGTCTGTATCTCAGAATTCACACCAATCTGCCCATATTCCTTTCACTTCAGCTCTGACCTTTGCCAGGTGGTGTCACTGGTATCTACCTGGCCATGCAAACTTTTTTCACAGCAGTTGTCATATCTCCTTTTGGGCACCATGATCTCAGGACTCCCACTGCCATTTCCACTCGGATACCCATGAGAATGCCTCCCTCCACTCTTTCCTTCCTCACTTTTACTGAGATATAATTAACGTGTAACATCGCGTAAGTTTGTGCACAACATCTTGATTTGATACACGTATATACTACAAAATAATCACCCCCACAACCATAGCTACCACCTTGATCACATCACATGATTATCAGATTACTTTCCTATATAGTTCAGGTAAGAACATTTAAGATCCACTCCCTTCGCAACTTTCGAGTATCTGATACACTATCGTTAGCTATAATCACCATACTGTGTATTAGAGTCTCAGAACTTATTCGTGTTAGAACTGGAAATTTGTACTCTTTGACCAACATCTCCTTACTTCCCACACCCCCCAGATCCTGGCAACCACCATTATCCTCTCTAGGAGTTTGGCTTTTTTTAGATTCCACATATAGCTGAGATCACACAGTATTTATGTCACTTAGCATAAAGCCCTCAAGGTCCACCCATGCTATAGCAAATGTCTGTCTTTCTCACGGCTGAATAATGTTCTATTGTATGTACATGCCACATCTTCTTTATCCATTCATCTGCGGATGGACACTCAGTCGTTTCCATATTTTGACTGTTGGAAATAATGCTGCCATAAATATGCCTCCCCCCTCCATCTTTACAAGCCTACTTGTTCAGGGGCGCCTGGGTGACTCAGTCAATTAAGGGTGCGACTTTGGCGTAGGTCGTGATCTCACGGTTCATGAGTTCAAGCCCCGTGTCAGGCTCTGTGCTGACGGCTTGGAGCCTGCTTCAGGTTCTGTGTCTCCCTCTCTTTCTGCCCCTCCCTTGCTTGTACACGTGCGTGCTCTCGCTCTCTCAAAAATAAATAAACATTAAAAAAAAAGAAGTCTACTTGTTTGGTGGGTGCCAAAACAGTTGCTTGTGTGCCACTGTCTTCCAGAGGTTGAGATATGTTTTTTATTTATAGCTTCTATTATTCAGAATAGAGTTCAGAGGGGTTAGGCCGGGAGACAATTCCCTCAAACAGATACTATTTTTAGAAGTGCCCCATCCTCTAACTATTTGGAGTCCCTCTCTTTCAACAACTTCTCTTCTAGGAGCTTCTCTCAAACTCTTACACAGCAAACTTCTGCTGCGAAGGTCCTACGCTGATGTCTCCCTTGTTACCATGACCCCTCTCCTAGAGGCCCCCCTAGCCTTTCCACTCACTTGCAAAAGTGACAGTCATGGTTTAGACCAGGAATTGTAGGCCAAATCCGACACATGACCTGTTTTTGTACGGGCTTCAAGTTGAGAATGTTTTCTGCACGTTTGGGGGTGCCTGGCTGGCTCAGTCAGCAGAGCACGCAACTCTTGATCTCAAGTTTGTAAGCTGGAGCCCCATGTTGGGTGTAGAGATTGCTCAAAAATAAAATTTTAAAATAATGTTTTCTACATTTTTAAATGATTGAAAAAAAAATCAAAAAGAATACTTCATGATATATGAAAATTACATGAAATTCAAATTTCATGTCTACAAATAAAGTTTCATTGGAATACAGCCACACTCATTTGTTTGCATATTGTCTGTTGCTATTTTCCTCCTACAATTACAGACTTGAGTGGTTGCAAGAGAGACCATATGGCCTACAAAATCATATATATATATATATATATATATATATATATATATACACACACACACATATATATACACATATATGTATATACATACATATATATGTATATGTATATACATATACATATATATGTATATACATATACATATACATGTATATACATATACATATACATATACATATACATATACATATACATATACATATATATATCAATCAGACAAGCTGATTTAGCTTAGTGCCAGGCACAGGCCATGAATAGTAATTATTATTGTTACACTACAGCTAGTGACCATGGAGAATCTGTCTGGTATTAAATAAAATTTCTGGATCAAATGTTTGTTTCTTAACTGACCATGAAGCAACAGGAAGAAAAATCTGCTATGATAGTCATCTAAACAACATAGTCACAATGTCACAGTTACCAAGGGGATTCAGAATGAAACTTCACTCTTATCCCATATAAAGGTCAAATTTAGGCATTTAACTTTCTGCTTTCCTACATGGTCCAGGAATCTCAGCAACCAAGTAGTTTTCTTTTGAAGAAGGTTAAAAAATTTCCATTTTTAATGTTCCTCTACAGTCATTTTCCATGCAAAATATAATTTTATATAGTTATAAGTATATTACGGCATATACAGTTTAACTATTGTACCTTAAGCTTACATTATAATTTTTCCACATTGCTTCTTAGTTTTTATCACCTCTTGTTCTACAGAGTTTAATGAAGATAGATTGTCTTTCTTTTTTTTTTTTAACGTTTATTTATTTTTGAGACAGAGAGAGACAGAGCATGAATGGGGGAGGGGCAGAGAGAGAGGGAGACACAGAATCTGAAACAGGCTCCAGGCTCTGAGCTGTCAGCACAGAGCCCGACGCGGGGCTCGAACTCACAGACCATGAGATCATGACCTGAGCCGAAGTCAGACGCTTAACCGACCAAGCCACCCAGGCGCCCCTGAAGATAGATTTTCAACACATAGAGGAACTTCTCAAGATACGTTACGTAAATACAGTTTTGAAAGTTCAAGTGGTGTTCCTCGCTTCTCGCACTGAATATTGATCCAACTGTCATCAAGCTAATAATGACTTCGAGTTGCTCATGTCATCAACTTCTTTCAGAGGTGAACTTGAAGCACATTTAGATGTCTGCAGCAAAGAGCATTCCAGAAGCAAAACTAAAAGCTTTTTGCTGTGTTTGCGAAGAGGGTGAAAGCGCTTACGAAGCACCCATCTCACGGCGATGGGGGTGAGGGTATGACTAGCATTGGAGAAGTGACCATCATCTCCCAGTCATCAGAGAAAGTGGACCTACCACGGCCCGTGGCAGAGCCAAGAACAGACCCAAAGATGCTCACCAGATAAATCATTTGGGCAGCTGAGAGTAGATAGCAATGTGAGTTTCTAGGGTCTACGAAAAAAAAAAAAGTGCTTCTAGGGCTGCAGGGGTGAGTTCCTTTGTCCAGTTTAGCTCATGGGTCCCAAATGACAATGCCTCACCCTGCGCCTGACTTACACAGAACCACCCTGTCCTAAAGCCAGAGCATTAGCCCTCAGAAGACCTCAAAGTGATATTAGAGCCAATTACATTTTTCTGCCTTTTTTTTTTTTTTTTTTTTGGTAATTCTAGCAACTACACTCACTCATATGTAGGCTCATCCAGAAAAAAAAAAAAAAAGAAAGAAAGAAAGAGAGAAAGAGAGAGAGAGAGAGAGAGAGAGAGAGAGAGATGCTCTTTAATAGAATCCATAGCTTTTTTCAGAGAAGCAATCAAGTCAGCCAGATTTGGCGAAATAAACCTTGTAATCAATGGGGGAAGCAAGCCCTCGCCAATTGTCTTCACATCCATCTATTCAGGCATTGTGAGGGATGGTCACAATGTTCATGTCAAACTAGCCTCCACATTCAAATTCATTTATCCTCATTTCTTTCTCCAAGGCACCTTTCAAGCAGAGTATGCTAGTGCTTGTGCGTGCATAAATGTGTTTATGTTTGTGTGGGTTTCGCAGTCTGAGTATCAGTGCTTCTGGAATATGCCTAATGTTTCTTCTGAAAAGACATCAGAGGAAAAAGAAAATGATATTTCTGGGAATCATGATCTTATTCCACCTACCCATCTAGTTGACTCTCTAATTTTAAGCCTAATTTTAATAAAAGACGTTGAATAGCTCTGCTTTTATGATTTAAATGGACTTTCAAATTGGGATTTAACCATTGGATATAACAAAGTGGGTGGACCTCAGTCTTCAGAGGAAAAAGAATAAACGTACTGAAGGCTGTAATTAAAATTTTCCGTTTGCCTCCAACCCTCTTAACGCAATATTATTGTCAAACTTGAAATATCCAGCGCCCAGATTCAAACCTCAAGTTCTGCAAAGAGCTTTCAGTGCGAGTGGTAGGGGGTGGCAGCTGAAAACATTCCAGAAAAGGCAGCTGAAATCATTTTGGTAGAAATCCGGTTCCACTGGACGCGCACGGAACACCCTGATGTGTATTAAATTCAAAGTACACCAGTAGTTAGAGAACATTTGGTCAAGCAATTTCCTTGAACAGAGACAACTGAAATACCTTTGCGAAGTCCCCATTCTATAATGCAAATGCTTCAGCTCCTAGGGGTCCACGTGGAGGAATCACTGAGGAAGTCCTAAAGGTGATTAAGTCCTAAAGGAATAACAAAAGAAAACTTCAATACAGAACAACTTCGATATATTTACCAGTTACTCAAGCCCCCAAACTTAGAGTCATCCTTGACCCACCTTGTCTATCACACCCAGGGACAGGATCCAAGGTCTCTGGGGCCTGAAGCATATACAGTGGGGCTCTTAAGGAAAACAAAACAAAACAAAACACAAAACATTTTTTTTCTTTGCAGGCTTTCCAAAAACAAGCTAATGAAAGGACCCAGAGGCCTCACAGTGAATTCTCCTCCGTGCACACTATATTCTTACCTTTTTAAAAAAATTTTTTTATGTTTATTTATTTTTGAGAAAGAGAGAGAGAGAGTGCAAGCAGGGGAGGGGCAGAGAGAGAGGGAGACACAGAATCCCAAGCAGCCTCCAGGCTCTGAGCTGTCAGCACAGAGCCTGACATGGGGCTCGAACCCACCAACCGTGAGATCATGACCTGAGCCAAAGTCAGACGCTTAACCGACTGAGCCACCCAGGAGCCCCACTATATTCTTAACTTTATGTTAAGAATCCAACATCTTTTCCATCTCTCCCCTACTATCCTGGCCCCAACTACTTTCATTTGGTGCTTGAACTACTAAAATATTCCTATGTCTTCCCTTGTGCCTTTATAATATGTTCATCCCATAGGCAAGCAAATTAGATCGTATTGGAGGGTTGGCTCAAAAACTCCAACCTCATCTAATGTTGTTCTATGTAAGCCCCTTACTATGCTTTTCAGGGTCCTGCTCTATCCCGCCACTCTGTGCCTCTTGGACCAAGTTGCCTTCCACACAGCTAATTACTCCTTTCTTACAAAGGAGGATTCCTTG
Organism: Leopardus geoffroyi; assembly: GCF_018350155.1. Taxonomy (NCBI): domain Eukaryota; kingdom Metazoa; phylum Chordata; class Mammalia; order Carnivora; family Felidae; genus Leopardus; species Leopardus geoffroyi. Next base: position 32,554,291 of record NC_059327.1, on the reverse strand, counting down.
CTGTTTTGGGAACCTGCTAAACATGCCTCTAGGCCTTTGCATACTTCCCTTGGGTTGATTCTTCAATGTCTGCACCTTTGCAGGCTACTCAGCATAAAACAGCAGCACATCCTATCCTCCTAGTTTTGGGTTTTCTACATGCTTAGTCTCATTTGGCACACATTTATTTGTTTTGTTTTCCTCTGTCTTCCAGACTGTAGGCTCTGTGAGGGTAGGGATTTTCCTTTATTCATTGCTGGGCCCCATGACATCTAACAGGCCCTTAATAAACATTGGTAGAAAGGAAAATTATTTCATGGATATGGTGGAGTGCCTCCTGGATGTTGTCTAAAGTGACAGATTCTTGGGGCGCCCGGGAGGGCTCAGTCGGTTAAGCCTCCGACTTCAGCCCAGGTCAGGATCTCACAGTTCAGGGGGTTCCAGCCCCGCGTGAGGCTGTGTGCGGACAGCTTGAAGCCTGCTTTGGATTCTGTGTCTCCCTCTCTCTCTGCCCCTCCCCAGCTCATGCTCGCACTGTCTCTGTCAAAAATAAATAAACTTAAGGGGCGCCTGGGTGGCACAGTCGGTTAAGCGTCCGACTTCAGCCAGGTCACGATCTTGCGGTCCGTGAGTTCGAGCCCGGCGTCAGGCTCTGGGCTGATGGCTCAGAGCCTGGAGCCTGTTTCCGATTCTGTGTCTCCCTCTCTCTCTGCCCCTCCCCCGTTCATGCTCTGTCTCTCTCTGTCCCAAAAATAAATAAACGTTGAAAAAAAAATTAAAAAAAAATAAACTTAAAAAAAATTAAGAAAAAATAAAGTGACGGATTCTTAAATTATCATTACACTTCGCAAATAAATGCCTACTTGTTGATGGAGAAGACAGTAAGCCCTAGGAATTACCCACCTAGAACAGGACCCCCCCCCCTTTTTTTTACTTTCGGATCTGGTTTTGCACACGTTACCAAAATTAAAATGCACTAATTTTTCAATCAAGTTTCACTCTATTTCACTACGTTATCTTTCTTTCATGTTCCAGAAAGGCCAGAAAAATTTCACAGACTGCAAAGACGAAACAGTTTCTTTCAATAGGTATTTTCTCAGACCGGGAGCATAAATCGGCTGCTCATTTACTCTGAGATTTTACTTCTCTGTGTAAGGTAGTCGAGCGCCTCCCCTCCCCCCAACCCAGGTGCCTCCGATCCCTCCCCTTCATTCCCGAGGTCTCTCCAGGAGGAAGTGAGTTCAAAGTGGAGCCTGCGGCAGTGCATTTGAACAGTCCGTGCGTCGGGCTGTTGGTCAAAACTGTACGGCCGATGGAGAAGAGTCTCTCGGATGTGCCCTGGTCCCCCCTCCACAAGGATGCTCTCTGGGCTGCAGCTGTCTTGGAAAAGGGGCGATCTTTCCCCTTGAGCACAAGGGTCTGAATGCCTTCAGCTGGGGAGGCGTCCCGGTGTTTGGGGGGGGGCGGGGTACAGGATTTCCAAGTTAAGACTCTCTAAAGAATTTTCCCACCGAAGCTCCCCTTGGAAGCTGACACGTCTGAGGAGCCCGGCTCCGTCTCATCAGGTCTCCAGTTACCCGGAGACAAACACGCCCGCTTTGAAAGCTATCAACGGTGGCCCCGGGAGGTCGCGTCCGCCCTGGAGCCCGGCTTCCGGTCCTCTCGGTGTCAGTTAAAGCTCCAGGGGGTGAACGCGGTAGTCAACTGCTCATTCATTCAACAAATATTTATTGAGCGCCCGCGGAGTGCCAGGCACTGGGGGTGCCCGGGGCCCGGCAGGCAGCTCCCGAACGCATTCTAGTTCCCCCCGAGGCGCGGCGCGCGCAGTGGCGGCGACCCCGCACTCCGCGCCCACCCGCCGCCGGCCCTCCTGACGCCCCCCGGGATCCAGCCTCGAGGGTTGAATCCGGGTGAGGAAGGCGGGGAAAAGCGCCAAACACCGAGTGGGAAAAACAAAACAAAACAAAACAAAACAACCCGCTGAGCCCAGTGGGCCCCGGGAAGCCGCTCCCGGGAAGTGCGCGAGGCGGAGCCGGGGGAGCGCGGAGCCCCGGGGCGGGCGGGAGAGGCTGGGCGCCCGCGGGTCGGGGCGCGGAGGCGGCCCCGGGCGGGCGGAGGGCGCGGCCGGCGGGAGGGGCCGGGGCGGCGCCGGGAGGGGCGCGCACGGCGGCGCGGCCGCCCGGCCCAGCAGGTGACCGCGGGCCGGGGCCGAGCCGGAGCGAATCCCGCGCGGGGCGGCGCGGCGCGGCGGGGAGACGGCTCGCGGGGTCGGCGAAGTTTGCCGGAACATGGCGGAGGAGCCCGGGGCGCGCGGGAGCACGGCGCGGCGGCGGCCGGGGCCCCGGGAGCTGTAGCCGCCGCAGCCGCCGCCGCCGCGGGGCGAGGTCGCCGCCATGGCCCGCTGGATCCCGACCAAGAGGCAGAAGTACGGGGTCGGTGAGTGCTCGCCCCACCCCGGCCGCCGCGGAGTTCGCGGGGGCGGCCCTGCGCGTCGCAAAGTTGGGCGGCGGACGCCGGGCCGGTGGGTACGCGCGCTGCCCGGGAGCGGGGTCGGGTCCCCGCTGCCCTCGCGGGCGCGGGCGGGGCTCGGCTCCCGCGGCGGCCGTTCCCCGAGGGGGACGTCGCTCCGGGTCTGGGGAATCGGAGTGGCTGGAAGTGCACTCGGGCTCCGGGACTGGAAATCCGGCTCCCGAGTCCAAAGCGCCAGCGCTGGGCACGGGGGAGACGTCAGAAAAAAAAAAAAAAAAAAGAAAAAAGAAAAGAAAAGGAAAAGGAAAAAACAAAACGAGCGCTCGCCTGCTGTCGGTTTGGGGCACCGGGCTGGGCGCTCGCGTCTCTCCTCCCCAGCCTTGGGGCTTCATTGAGTAGTTTCTAATCCGCTGCCGTCGGCAGAACGCGGGTGCCGCTCGCGGACCCAGGGCTTTCTGCCTTCTCCCTCCCTGGGCTCTCTCTGATGCCCCAGAGTGAGGAGTTGGGGATTAGAAAGCCTCCTGCCCCCCTTTCCTCCAGGGACTGGGACCTTGGTAACAGTTGGAAACTGAATGGGAGACCGAAGTTGGGGGGGGGGGACGTGAGGGAAGAGACAGGAAGTGTGTGACCAGGGATCGGGGGTGTCTGCCCCCGGGGGCTGATCGTGCAGACGCCCGTCCTCAACGGAGCGTGCCCCGAGCGGGTGGAAGACTGTCTTCCGAGCCCCGGGTGTCATCGTGGGAGGAGATGAGGATATTTTAGTAGGAAAACTTTGACAGGTCCTGGCTAGGCACTCGGCATTCCTAAACGGCGGTGCTGGAGAGCCCCCCACCACCCGCGGAGGGGTTGCTGTCGTGTCGTTTTGGACCCAAAACACTGGCTGTGCCTGGTTTTGAGCCAGATGAAAAACCGTGGTCCTTGCAGTGTTTATCCCGCAGTGAGGTTGCTGAGGTCTCTTGGAAACGCTGCCCTTCGCGGGGCGATTCCCTAGAATAGACACAGTGGTGCGTGTTGAGGATTTTATCACTTCCTCGCAGCTTCATTCATTTGGCCTATTTGAAATTTAATCTTACACCTGAGTCCCTTCCCTGCCGCCGTGTTTCCCTCGCCTCGGTTAGTAGGGAGTGGTCCCCAAACCTAGTCTGTGCTTCTGTGCTTTCTGACAGTGAAGTCCTTTTCCGAGATAAGCTCAGCAGCCTCTGGGTGCGTTGCAACTCTGTAACCACGAGTCAGTTACAAAAACAACAAACACGCCCTCTAACATTCGCTATACAATGTTCTTAATTGTGACCTTTTATGTGTGTATGTCCCTGCATATATAATAATATATACTGTGTGTGTGTGTGTGTGTGTGTGTGTGTATAGTTGCCTCTATTACAAAAAAACTTTTATCCCTCTTAAATTTTATTTAGAATCATTGCACTCTCCCGTGGCAACTCAGAAATGAGTGGGCGTTTCTTCTGCCGGACACTACCTGGTCCTAATTTGGTCATGAGGTTCAGACAGGTGCCAGTTAGTTAAGTAACCAGTAGTTATGGGAGTGAAATGATTGAAATAGATGGAATCAATGTCTTTTTTTTTTTGAGTGTTACAGAGTACTACTAAATTAAAGCATATTCAGCAATGCGTAATCATCAGTTCTTACTTACAAAGTTATCACTTCTAATTTTGTATAACAGGAACCCCAACTATCATGACTTTCATGTAATGAATGCAACCACACCCCCTACATTTTTTTTTCTTTTTTTAAAGTTTATTCATTTTGAGAGAAACAGATATAGTGAGAGTGGGGGAGGGGCAGAGAGAGAGGGAGACAGAGAATCCCAAGCAGGTTCCACACAGACGGTGGGGCGTCACAGGGCTCGAACCCACGAAACCTGGAGATCATGACCTGAGCTGAAACCAAGAGTCGGACATGTAACTGGCTGAGCCACCCAAGCACCCCCCAAATGTTTTAATTGCCATAGTCATAGGAGCAACTGATATGTTTTCTTTTTAATGTATGTTTTTTTCCTGTTGTGGAGTCAGGTTACCCAGTTATTTATCATCAGTCAAGAAAAGTATGTGAATTGCATTTCCAGGGCAAAAGGGGTAGCAAAATTACCGCAGGATATAATTTGGCACACTTATTTTGCTAGACATAATAGATTCTGATTAATCTTGGCTTGACAAAAGGACCCACTGTTAGGCAGATTAGCCGAGAAGATAAATCACTATTGTTTATTCCTAAAACCCCCTGTTGTTCATAACACCTCCCTCCCTGCTTAGAAGCCTTCCTTGGCCTACAGGGTAAAGTCTAAATTGAGCCCAACTTTCAAGGTTGTGATAATCTGGTTCAACCTGTCTCCACCAACCTTATCTCTCATGGCTTCTTTCATTAACTCACCACTGCAGACACTGCCCTTCTTTGCTCTTGTGCAATATACAGCGGAGAATCTCTCCTTTGGGACTTTGCTCCCTCCCTCATGCCCCCCTCCCTTCCGTCCAGAGGGCCCTCCCACTTGTGCACCATCCCTAATCCAACTTTTCCTCAGGGCTCAAGTCCATTGCCACTGCCTCCTCCAGGGTTGGCATCCTCCAGACCTTCCCAACCCTTCAGGCCTCTCCTTACAGTCATTACATTGCACCATATTTTAAGTATCCTTTTATCCTTGGGTTCAATGAATCAGAAGGTTATGGCTTTGTATCCGAGTCCCAATACCAGGTATGGAGCATGTATTCATAACTGCTTGTCCTTGGTGTTGAGGTGACGTTATGAAGCCCTAACCTAATTTCTGTGATGATGTAATGCAGTTTCTCAACCCCCTCCCCTACCCCCGCCAATCCACCACAATATGAGGGTTTTTTTGTTCAGTTAAACGTGCGAAGTGACAGCCTTCCGTCTGTCTTTATCTTTGCAAGTGAAAAAATGTGCTGTTGAATAAATAAGGAAGCATAGAGTAGACAGACTCATTTAAATATAATTAGGAAAATTGGCTTGTTGGACTTTTCTGGGGGTAGTCATCACTTACAAATGTCTGCTGGTCGGGTTGCGTTTCTGGGTGAAGGAAACCATATGATAGCCATTTTGAAGCATTTTCCTGGCTCACAGCTACTCTGTGTGAGGGTAGCACTTTGATCTTCATTCGGATTTTGCTCAGTGAAGTTAGCAGTCTCCACTCTTATATTATCTTGGTGCCACCGTTGGCCGCTCCTGACATAGCCTGGATTTTTCTATGGGGACTGAAATGCAATCTGTCTGGGCTTTCTTAGTTCTTAAACATAGCTCTATTGGCTCAGTCTCTAGCATTAGGAGGGCCTGAATGACCCATGTGTGTTATCTGTGTCATCAAGTGAGAGGACAAGTAGACTTCTTCTTTAAAGTTCTAGTCCATTAGTATCCCAGTGCGAAGTGCTCTGTGCCAAGTGCTTAGAAACAGGGTGCTTTTCCCCATAGCCCTAGAAAATTCTCTTTTCTTTCTTGCTTTCTTTTCCTTTATCTTTTTCCCTCTTTCTTTCTTGAATGTTTTCTGTTTGACGATATGGGGGTACAAACCCTTTTATTTAGATTTAGGTTTTTTTTTAAGTGTGTATTTGTTTTGAGATAGAGCCTGTGGGGGGGTGGGGTGGGGGGGGAGCAGGGCAGAGAGAGAGAGAGGGAGAGGGAGAGAATTCTAAGCAGGCCTCTCACAGTGGGAGCCTGACGCAGGGCTCAAACTCAGGAACTGTGAGATCATGACCTGAGCCAAATCAAATAGTCAGACGTTTGACTGAGCCACCCAGGAGCCCCACTTTTATTTAGATTTAAGGCAAACATTAGTGATATATACCCAGGTTCACTCTTCTGATTATGGAAAGATTTGTGTTTAAATCTTTTATTTATTTATTTATTTTATATTTATTTATAATTTTTGAGAGACAGAGTGAGACAAAAGTGAGAGTGGGGGATCCACGGGATCCAAAGCAGGCTCCAGGCTCTGAGCTGTCAGCACAGAGCCTGGCGCAGGGCCCGGGGCTCAGACCCACAGACCGTGAGATCGTGACCTGAGCCCAAGTCGGACGTTCAACTGAGTGCCCCCGATTTGTGTTTAAATCTATTCCAAACAAGCCATTTATATCAATAACAGTCCCAAATTGTATTGATCGTGGATTTTTTTTTTTTTTTTTTGCAGACTCATTACTGTTTGTTTATTTGTGATCTATATCGTTATAATGTGATAAAAGATGCTGTGGGAGAATCTTTGCTTTCACCATTAGCTCTTCATCTGTTTGGTTCAGCCTGGCCCCATTAATCTAAAAGCATTTAGCTCAGTGGAGTAGACTCTCAGATGCTGGTGTAAAAATTGAAAACAGATTCTTGCAGCTGTTTGTTGATGCATTCAGGTGTGCTGTGGGTTCCCGTCCTGCTCTTGAGGGGAGGGTCTCAGAGAATAAATGTCCGGTTTCCTTTTAAAGAGAAGAACTTGGTGTCTAAAGAGGTAAAGTGAATTGCTTAACATCAGGCAGCCTTTTGATTGCATAAACTCCTTAGGCCATCTGGTTAAGCCAGTGGATCGTTTTCTTAGAATAAAGTCACCTATGAAGGATTGAAAATGAAACTCAGTTGTATTGAAATACAGCTGTTAAGATATTTTTCCAAATTTGTGATGTTGTAATATACGTGCTTATTATTAATCCACTAAATAACAAGACCTAGTTGCAGGTCTAATAACAACTATACTTTTGAATTAGTGATGAGCATATATGGTGTTTCCAGATATCTGCCGTAAACCATGATACGATCTGAAAACACCTCCGGTTTCAGTTGGTGCCAGTGGGGGTTTATTGTGCACGGTCATCATTAAAGTGATGGCTGAGTGTCAGAAAATAGAGCTGCGTTTTTTCCCCTTTTCAAGTCCATGGATTTCTGAATCTGAACACAGATGAAGAATCCTTGGCTGAAGATCACACAGCTAATTAGTTACGCAACCAGAATAAGCAACAACAGTAACACTTGTTGGTCATGTGTCTAGAGGAGTATGATGCTGCTAGATACACAGCTGAAGAAGTCTTTGCCCTAAGGTGTTTGTGTTCTAACATTGAGGCTAAGAATAAAAGGAATAGAAAATTAATATTTTTTTAATTTATTTTTTAACGTTTATTTATTTTTGAGACAGGGAGAGACAGAACATGAACTGGGGAGGGTCAGAGAGAGGGAGACACAGAATCGGAAACAGGCTCCAGGCTCCGAGATGTCAGCACAGAGCCTGACGCGGGGCTCGAACTCACGGACTGCAAGATCATGACCTGAGCCGAAGTCGGCTGCTTAACCGACTGAGCCACCCGGGCGCCCTAGAGAATTAATATTTATGATGAGTTTACTTTGCGACTGCTCTAAACCCTTTACTTCAGAATGTTCCAGGTACACGTGGGGGTCTTGGAGATATTTGCAACAGGTTCATGAGACTAGAACTTTTTTGACAGTAATATTGAGCCTGTTATTGGCCTGTTTCACTGTACCCGCTCACGAGGATACAGTACAGCTTCCCAGAGACTACATGACGTGTGATATCGCAGTAGATTGAATGCTGAAGGCAGTGGGAGAATCCTGCTCCTTTCGTGAAGGCAGACGTTTAAAGATTTATTTACAAAGATGCAAAGCATTGCCGCTCCTAAGTGTTTTTGTTTAGAAAAGTGTTGTTATTTGGAAAAAATACGTCTTCATAAAAAAAGGAGGTATTTTTGCTAACATGCATCAGGTTTATTATGATTATTTTAAATTAGTTAAACAAGTTCAAAATGTCTGTTTTACTTTCTAATAATGGTAAATACTGATAGATGTAACCCACATAAACAAAAGCTCTTTGGGGTTCTCAGTAACTTCTAAGAGTGAAAAGGGGTTCCAAGACCAAAAAGTCTCAGCTCTCCTTTTTTGCCTGTTATTCCACTCAATCGAGATAATGTTGTGATTCTCCTTTATTGTCCCCTTTTCCCGATAAGAAAACTGAGGTTCATGGAGGATGAATTTTTCATCTATGGCCGTGTAATCTACTCCATATGTTTCCCCAAACTTCAGTTGGTCATTGTTACCGTGATCTCTGCATGCCCAGGTCCCCCGGTGAAGCAGTTTCATGTCTGATACCATCCACACCCATTTGCCTCATCTGTTTTCCACTTCAGCTTTTCTGTATGTTGCTGCCTTTTTTTTTTTTTTTTTGTTCATTTTTACTTAAAACAATTATTGGAAAAGAAAATCCGACGTTGCTACCATTCAAGGAGGACCGGCAGCACGTGCCATAGAAAAAAAGCAACTGTGAAAGTCAACAAAAATAAAACAGCAGTGTATTGGGCGTCTGGCAAGATACTGTCAAGGAGGGAGGAGGCTGATGCCCAGCTGAAATTTTCTCCACGACGTGATGTAGATTCTTATTATTTGTGGTAGTTGATGTTTTATAAAGCGGCCGGGAACACTGACTCGGCGAATACTGAACCATTGCTCTTAGGGAAAATTCAAGGTCAGGTTCCTGTGAGCCTCTGGTCACACTTTCATCATCTGCTCAGTACATACCTTATTTTATGTGTGTTTCTGTTTAAGATTTAAAGACCTTATGGGAATGCAAGCTGGTGCAGTCACTCTGGGAAACAACATTGAGGTTCCTCAAAAAATTAGAAATAGAACTACCATATGACCCAGCAGTTGAACTACTAGGTATTTATCCAAGGGATACAGGTGTGCTGTTTCAAAGGGACACATGCACCCCCATGTTTATAGCAGCACTATCAACAATAGCCAAAGTAGGGAAAGAGCCCAAATGTCCATCGATGGATGAATGGATAAAGATGTGGTGTGTGTGTGTGTGTGTGTGCGCGTGTGTGTGCGTGCGTGTGTATACACACACAATGGAATATTACTTGCCAATCCAAAAGAATGAAATATTGCCATTTGTAACAACATCATGGAACTAGAGTGTATGATGCTAAGTGAAATTAGTCAGAGAAAGACAGATAGCCTATGATTTCACCCATATGAGAAATTTAATATACAAAACAGATGAACATAAGGGAAGGGAAGCAAAAATAACATAAAATCAGGGAGGGGGACAACACATGAGACTCTTAAATACAGAGAACAAACTGAAGGTTGCTGGAGGGGTTGTGGGTGGGGGGATGGGCTAAATGGTCAAGGGGCATTAGGGAGGACACTTGTTGGGATGAGCCCTGGGTGTTACACGTACGGGATGAATCACTGGATTCTACTCCTGAAATCATTATTGCACATACCTAACTAACTTGGATGTAAATTTAAAAAGTTTTTTAAAAATTAAGAAAAACGATTTAAAGACCTTATTTACTCTACATGGTTGATCACTAAGATTGAACTCATGGCCAGCAGCACTCTATCAACAAGCCTCAGTGAAGCTTATCTAACCATGTATTTTCTCCAGTAGACAAATCACAGCCTTTTTGCACTTACGAACACTACACAGCACTTCAGCACGGTGCTTGGGGTCCGTTTTATAATAGTGAAATCATTAACAAAAAGCACAAAGTGAAAAAAAATGGCACTAAATTTAAAACTGCACATTTAAAAACTGCAAAAAAGAAACTTGTTTACCGTGCGAGGACTGAAACAAAAAGGCCAGCGGTCACCTCGTTCGACCTCAAATGGGAACTTGCGGGTTACGTTTTGCCCCTCTGCACACATCTGAGAGTGACTGTGGGTGTGCCAGGAGTATTCATTTGGTGCTACATATACATTTTAGTAAGTAGGAGGATGCAGAAATACAGAACCTGCAAATAATAAGCATCAACTGTAGTTAGATAAAATAGAGAATTAAAAATGGAATCAGTTAGAATAATCCCTCCTTAGATGCTTTTGAGAACCTTAGTTTAAGGTACTACATACTGTCTTTGCCCACGCCTTGCCTGCCCACACTTCTCAATGTCTATTGACATTTCTCTTTACTTCGTATAATTGTCGTATTTATTTGTATTTTAAAAATGTTTTATTTATTTTGAGAGAGAGAGCATGCACGAGCAGGGGAGGGGCAGAGAGAGAGAGAGAGAGACACACGGAGTCCCAAGCAGAGCCCGACACAGGGCTCGATCCCACAAACCATGAGATCGTGACCTGAGCCGAAACCCAGAGTCGGGCGCTCATCTAACTGAGCCACCCAGTCGCCCCTGTCCTATTTATTTGATTGTGTTTACTGCCTGTCTCTCATACTAGAATGTGAGGTTATGCGGACAGGAACTTTGTCTTTTTCATCAGTGAACTCCAGGGCCGGCACATGGCCAACACTCAATAAATAAATGAAGTGATATATGAATGCTGAATCCATCATCTACCTAAATTTGTCTTGTCTGTAAGAGGGAGTTTTCTTCAGGCTACGGAATATACTGCCATATGCATCCTTCCAGTGAGATGTAATAAAAAATGGTGGGAGAAGGAACATTTAAATAATAGATAAAATAGATTTAATAAATTGCTTACGCAGAGGGTTGTGTGAACATTGTGGTGTGGGAGAGGAATTGAAATCCTAAATGATGCCTTGTTAGATAGGAAGGGAAAATGGAAATAGTCCTCCCCCCATTTCCCCTCCTCCTCCTCCTCCTCCTCCTCCTCCTCCTCCTCCTCCTTCTTCTTCTTCTTCTTCTTCTTCATTATTTGTGGAGGCTTCCAGGAGGAAGGTGCATTGTAGGATTGGCTAAGTGGAAAGAAAAAGCTTGACCGCTGTGGTAAATAGGGTTTAGGAGGTTCTGAGTCACTGGATTAGCGCTTTCATGAGCACGTGAGTCAAGGGAGAAAACGACATGGAATCTAGTGAAAGAACGCTTTTAAACTCATTTGTTCCTTCTATTACTAAAAAGGAGTTGAGGTCCATTACAATAAGGACAGTATATATTGTACACAGGGTAATTAAAAGAAAAAGATACGAGATCCCTAGTAATGTGGCGAGGAAGAAGCAATTTGGAGTATGGGCTCAGGGCTTTGCAGCAAAGGGAGTAGTTACTCAGGATTTAGTTTGTACAGATTTACAGAATGCTTTTTGTGGTAGTCATACCTTTCAACTTAACTCGTGGTCTCTCCTCATCTAAAAATTAAGAGACAACCCAATGAAGTTTGGGGGGAAAGGACTCAGATCTCATTGCAATGAAGTTTTCCATGAAGGGAAAATTTTCTAACTCCTAGTTCATTCCCAGCAATATTCAGTGTAACAACAATTACAACTCTACACATACCAAATATTTTAGTACTGTCAAAAGGGTAAAAAAAAAAAAAAGGAACACAGATCACTTCTATTACCACTCATTTAAATTGAGAAGAAATCATGGAATTATAATAGAATTTGACCTGTATCTGTGGCCCAGGAAATTGACGAAGGTCGGGTAGTTTGTGCTTTAGGAAATTGACCGAGGTCACATAGTTTGTTCTTCACTAAGTGTTTGAAAGGAGGGCAAAGTAGTTTTCTTCTCATCAAATAGGTAAAACCACTCATGAAATGTCTCCTGTCTGTGGGTGTTAAAGGCGTAACAAATCCTTTGGGAGCCCTTTGACATTGGTTTATAAGTCGCCCCCAGCATACTTTAGGAGTAACGGTCTTTTCTTTTTAAGTTTAAAAAAGTGCTTTTGAGATCAAGCTAAGAAATGAGTTTGAAGTAGAGATTTGGGTGAGCAAGGGAAAGCAGAGGATGGCTGTGTTAATTTTATTTTTTGCAAGTGGTGGCCAGGCCACGTCCTCTGGGAGCCTGGGCTGGCAGCCGGGACTCCACCGATTGTCTGAATTGCTGGCAACCAGCTCCCAAGCAAGAGACAAGAGTGGTCTTTGTCCTCCACAAAGCTCTATGCCATCGCAAAGCCGCTATTGTTCCAATGGCTTGATATTCATGGATCCACCTTTCCAGATTGTGCCATTTGCTCCTGCTTTTCCACACCCCATTAAACTCTGGGACTGTTCATGTCAGATGCCATTTTTGGACCCCTTCCCCCCCCCCCCCCCAGGTGCCCTAAGAATCCCAGGTAACTATTCTATGTTTTACAATAACTTGAGGAAAAGAAATCATAGCAGAGATAAGTTCCCTCTTGAAAATAGCTCTTTGCTGACTCAGCCAAGGTGAGTAAGAGTGCATCCCGCTGACTGGTTACCTACGTACCTGGGGCAGGATGTGCTATAGTTTGTGTGAGCCTGAAGCAATAGGGTTCTCACTCCTCAGACTTTCCTGCTGGAGGTCGGTTATAAGTCATAACACATTTATAAAAATCTGACAGCTTTGCCCTTTTGTGTATAGAATCGTAAAATATTAAGGGCTGGATTCTCTATGCATCCATCACCTCTTGGCTAACACCCTCATTTCATTGGAAAAATATGCCCCGGAGGTATAAAGTGAGTAACCGGAATCACACCGCTACTAGCCGATGTGTGTTTCAGCCTGCTGTCTTCCGGCTGCTTCCTTTCTCTTTATAACTGGATAGCGCACATGTCTTTATATGTCTGCTTAGGGATCTGACAAGTCGTTGTATCCTGCTCAGTCTGAAAGGGAAAATGCCTGTCTTCCCTGTGGTTTTTCTAGGTGGAGGTTTTGGTGTAAATAAGATCTACCTATGAAATCATCTTCTCCCCCTTTTTACTGAGATGTAATTGATACATAACATGATGGTCGTTTCGCGTGTGCCACGTAAAGTGTATATATCGTGAAAGGATCACCACAGTAAGTCTCGTTAACATCCATCCAACTGTAACACAGCGTTACAAGTTTTTCCTTGTGATGAGGGCTTTTAAGATGTACTCTCAACTTTCAGATATATAATACAGCATTTTTTAAAAAATTTTTGTGTTATTTTAGGAAAATGTTTATTTTGGGGGTGTCTGGGTGGCTCAGTTGGTAAAGCATCCGACTTTGGCCCAGGTCATGATCTCGCAGTTTGTGAGTTTGAGCCCCGCATCGAGCTCTGTGCTGGAAGCTTGGAGCCTGGAGCCTGCTTTGGATTCTGCGTCTCCCTCTCTCTCTGCTTCTCCCCCGATCATGCTCTGTCTCTCTCTCTCTCTTTCTCTCTCTCAAAAAAGAAAAAAAATGTTGAGAGAGAGTACGAGCTGTAGAGGGGCAGGCGGGAGGGGAGAGAGCATCTCAAGCAGGCTGTGTGCTGTCCGTACAGAACCTGATGTGGGCCTCCATCCCACGAAACGTGAGATCATGACCTGAGCCAAAATCAAGAGTCGGATGCTTCACTGACTGAGCCACCCGGGCTCCCAGACAATACAGTATTCTTAACTGTAGGCATTATGCTGTACATGATATCCCCAAGTCTTATTTTAGAATCAGAAGTTTGTGCCTTTCAATCACCACCCATCCTCCACCTCTGGCAGCTACCAGGTTCTTCTCTGTATGTATGAGTTGCTTTTGTTTTGTTTTGTTTTAGGTTCCACATCTAGGTGAGATCATACAGTATTTCTCTTTCTCCGTCGGACTTACTTCACTTAGAATGCCCTCAAAGTCCACCTGTGTTGCTGCAAATGGTAGAATTTCCTTCTTCTTCTTTCTTTTTTGTTTTTAATAGCTGGATAATATTCCTGTGTGTGTGTCAGATTTTCTTTATCCATTCATCTATCAGTGGACACTTAGGTTGTTTCCAGATCTTGGCTATTGTAAATACTGCATGAAATATGGAGGTACACCTATCTTTTCAGGCTAGTGTTCCTTTGAATGAATACCCAGAGGCTGGATTATATGGTACTTCTATTTTTAATTTTTGAGGAACCTCCATTCTGTTTTCCATGCTAGCTGTGCTAATGCACATTCCCACCAGCAGTACGCAAGACTTCTCCTTTCCCCACCTCCTCACCAATATTTACTCCTTGTCTTTTTGATAATAACATTCTAAAAGATGTGAGATGATATCTCATCGTGGTTCTGATTGGCATTTCCCTGATGATTAGTGATGTTGAGCATCTTTTCCTGTGTCTCTTGGAATCTTCTTTGAAAAGAATTCAGCTCGGGGTGCCTGGGTGGCGCAGTTGGTTAAGCGTCCGACTTCAGCCAGGTCACGATCTCGCGGTCCGGGAGTTCGAGCCCCGCGTCAGGCTCTGGGCTGATGGCTCAGAGCCTGGAGCCTGTTTCTGATTCTGTGTCTCCCTCTCTCTCTGCCCCTCCCCCATTCATGCTCTGTCTCTCTCTGTCCCCAAAATAAATAAACGTTGAAAAAAAAAATTAAAAAAGAAAAGAGTTCAGCTCTTCTTTCAATTTTTTAATTTTCTTTTCTTCTTTTTTTTTTTTTTTTTTTTGGCTGCTGAGTTTATGAGTTCTTAATATGTTGCATAACCTATTAACAGGTGATTCACAATTATTTTCTCCCATTTGGGTAGGTTGCCTTCTCATTTTGTTGATGGTTTTCTTTGCTGTTCACCTTCCCCTTTTTACAAGTTCTGGGAAGGAAGTGTGTTTTGGAGGTTTGGGCCTGCAAAGTAGAAGTCACGCTGTGGGTTCCAGGGTGGCCACGTTTTAGGCCAGCGATGGGCCCGGTGGTCTTCGGTCCTCAGCACCATGGTTTCGACGTAATGTCAGTTGCAAAACTAAAACGTTGTGTGCCATTGTCACAACATGGCAGGCATGTTTGAGAATGAATGCTACTGGGGTTTCCCAAGTGTTGATGGGTAAAGGAAGAGTCATGTATTGATCATAAAGGATTATAATATTGACCTGGAAGTGAGAGAACATTGGCATTTTTTAGACTTGTATTTTGAACAAAAAGACTTGACCTAGGAGAAATGTGAGTGAGGCTCCTTGCTGTCCTGGTGGATTCAAGTCCTCTTACACTGTTCTGATGGGAAAGGACAGCTTGGTACTGGGGAGGGGAAGCAGCCTCATCTCAGGCAGAGAGCTGCTATTGACTTCCTGTTGGAGCACACTCCTTCTGGAACAGCGGTGTCTGGGGCACTCCAGCCAGGCTTTGAGCTTCTTTCTGAACAGGAGCAAATAAACAGAGAAGGCCTGCCCCTCACATCATGATAGCATGATTTGGTTTAGTTATTCCATCTCCCAGGATTCTGAGGCACAATGGCTGTGAACTTACATGACTGTATATGTTTTCTCAATCAGTGGATACCAGGAGCACAGTTACTCATTTATCGTCTTTAAAAAAAGGAATCCGTGTCTCCCTCTCTCTCTGCCCCTTCCCCACTCGCCCTCTGTTTCTCTCTCAAAAATCAAACAAACAAGCAAGCAGACAAACAAACATATTGGTTAAAATAAAAACTGCGTATGCCCTTTGAGTTACAATTCCTTTTCTGTGAGTTTGTCTTACCGATATACTGATACATGTGGGGAGTGATACATGGACGAGATTATTCATTAGGGCATTGTCATAACAGAAACATGAAAACAAGTGTGAATCAGTTGGGGATGGGTTTAGTAATTTATAGTACACGCATACAGTGGAATACTATACCATTAAAAAGAATCAGGCTCAATGGCAAAGATAATGCTAGCATTTGGTGGTTAAAGGACAATCTCTTTAAGAAATGGTGCTGGGTCAGTTGGCGGTCTCTACTGAAAACAATGCACTGGCCCCCTATTTTATGCCAAAAAAAAATTGATTACTGGACCCCTACTTCATGCCATAAAAAAATGATTCCAAATGTCTGAAAGGTAAAGACTTTCAGAAGGAAGGATAAGAGAACATCTTGACCTTGGAGCAGGCAGAGATTCTCGAAGGGACACAAAGCACAGTAACTTAAAAAAAATTATACCAAGTCTCTTAAAATTCAGAAAACTTCTGCTCACAGAAAGACACCCTTAAGAGATTAAAAAGACACTGCGCGGAGTGGAAGAAGACATTCCCAGCACACAGCTCTGACCAAGAGATCATATTGCAAACACGTAAAGAACTAGAAATCAGTAGAAGAATAACCCAATAGAAAAATGGGCGAAAGATGTGAATAGACACTTCATAAAACATGATATCCACATGTCCAGGAAACATTTGGAAGGGGGTCTGATTTCCATTTGTCATCAATGGAGATGTAAACACAATGGCAGACCACTGCAGCCCCACCCAATGAGCAAAAGAAAACCAAATCCAACCAAACCATGGAGTCATTCCAGCTCTTGGTGAGGGTGTGGGTGGGGCAACAGGAGGTCCATGTACGGGTGGGAGTGGGTGGGAGTGTATGTCGGGACAGCCATTTTGGAAAGCAGTTCAGGAGTTTCTGTTAAAGTTGGGCGTAGACCTCTGTGCAGTTTCACTGTTGGGGGGATGATAAGTTTCTTCAAAAAGACTTGTGTAGAATCCTCGTAGCACACTATTTAAAATAGCCCCAAATTGGAAAACCCACGCGTGCCCGTCAGCAGCTGAGTGTGTACAAATTGTGTCCCCCACCCGATGAAATCAATACTAAAGGGCAATTGAGAATGAGCGATGTACATGCACTCACAAAGATACGGCTAAACCTCACAAAAGGCTGTGTGAAAGAAGGCAAACCCAAAAGAGTACACATATCGTGTTACTGAATTTCTATAAATACCACTTCAGGCAAAACTAATTTGTTTCTAGAAGTCAGGGTCGTGGTCCCTCTAGGTGTCACAGGGTGACAGGTGCGCTGGAAAGGAGAATGAGCAGGGCACGTAGGTTTTTGATCATGTCTGTTCTGTTTCTTGATCTTGGTGGGGTCTCAGTTGATGCGAGTTTAGTGCAGTATACTTGTATGGCACGTGCATGCCCCGTGTATTAAACTGAAATAAACATTTTAGAAAGAAGAGGTTGATACGGGCTGTTTCCAAGATAGATTTGAGTAAGAGGGCATGGAACAAAAAGTATACATAGTATTGATTTCATGAAGCAAATATTTATGCAGGACCCGCTATGTGTCAGGCACTGTTTAAGGCACTGAATGCAGTAGACAAACGTGTGTGTACTTGTTAATGCTAGACCACTTCTGAAAGTGTGTGTAGGGGATTGTCCATCAGTTGTTTCTTGGAAGGAGATGGTGGTCTGGGTGTCAGAAGTAGTGAGCTTTTATTAAATATTTTTGCACCTTTCAAAGTTTGTGCAATGTGGAAAGATTACTAGTTTGAAATAATATATACATTGGACTTAACGATCCTATGATTATTCATGTCATTTGTGACCTAAAGACAGCAACTGTTGTCACCTCTGTTTTAGAGATCTAGCAAAAGAAGCAGGCTATTTTGGTGGTTTGCCCCAAATCACACAGGATGTCTGGGCTGGTTTTGGCAATGAGGTCTTCGGCCCTGTCTCTCAAACTATGCCGACTCTTGCATATTCTAGCAAAGATCTAACTTTCTATGTCACTATATATGTGTTTAGTGTTGAGAGAGAGAGCACACAGGGGAGGGGCAGAGAGAGCGGGGGGGTGGGGTGGGGTGGGGGGGGACAGAGGATCCAAAGCGGGCTCTGTGCTGACAGCACAGAGCCCGGTGTGGGGCTCGAACCCGTGAACCATGATACAATGACCTGACCTGGGGTTAGACACTTAACCGACTGAGACACCCGGGCACCCCGCTGTTACTATATTCCTGATGACCATCTGTAATTTAGTATACTTTGCTTTCTACCATTCAGTGAATTACTTATAACACACTGCATCTCCTTGTTTACAGTCAAAAACCAATCCTAAGATTGTGTTTCTGTTTAGGGCAAGGTGGCATTTTTGTGTTTACGCTAGCCTCCTCTCTTTATAATCCTAAAATTAAAAATTCGCAGAATCACCTCTCATTCATTTCAGTCTGTCGATTGTCCTAAGGATCTCAATGACTGTTTCATGGTGATAAACCATTAGTCTCCAGCTCTGACTCCTCTGTCTGTTCAAAGACAGTAAGGTGTGATGTCACCGTCTTTTTGGATAAGGCAATCAACAGTCCTGTGGCATACACAAAACTTGGTCTCGCATTACATAAAATAAAATATTCACTAACAAAACAGAACGTTTATATACAATTATTTCTATAGTTCAACAGCTTTACTAATGTGGTATGCCTTTTAAAAAAGTCAATCATGTTCTGGGGCTTCTGGGTCGATCGGTCGGTTAAACATCCAACTCTTGATTTCACTCAGGTCACGATCTCACGGCTTGAGAGATTGAGCCCCGTGTCAGGCTCTGCGCTGCACGGAGCATGCTCGGGATTGTCTCTCACTCTCTATCAGAATAAATAAATAAACTTGAAATAAATCATGGTCTGAGTGAGTGAAGATCGTGGCGCAGACGTTGATTTGCTCAGTGACACATGGTAAGCTGACATCAGAACCGTGGTTACTATGTTTAGTCCTGCGGACTATAGTTTATGCCCTGTGGCCAAGCCATGCTTAAAATCACAATTGTCAGGGTAGACACAAGAGCCGTTTGCTGCGGAGTGAAGTTTGGGAGAGTAGCTTCTTGTAGCTTGGAATTTGGAAGTTCGCTTCTACCAATTTATATCTCTTTGCCTTTATGAAGTCATACGAGGCCCTAAGCCAAGTGAGAAGGTAGGAATATGCTCAGCACACTTCCTGGTATTGTAGGCAGAATGCAATCATTATCTGAAATTTTGCTAGGTGGGAGCCTGCCTGAGAGTAGCAGGGCAGGGTTTATTGTTTGCAGAGCAGGGTTGATTGTTAAGTAGTTAACGTTGGTTAGCTCTGAACCCATCCTCGAAGGTCCAGACTAGTCTCCAGTATATTTCCATTGTCAAAGCTCTCGTGGCTGGAAATGGCCAGGTCTTGCAAAAATTGTCAAGGAAAATAATTTGAATTCCCTGGGCGCGTCTGGGTGATGGGACTTCTGTTCTCGGTTCCTGCGCTTTGGGGTAACACTGACTCACTGGCTGAGATCCGTCTGGGATTTTAAGAGGTATAAATAAGTAACAAATTCACACAGAACTGACTAACATGGAT